>NC_091851.1:26385694-27635694 GCF_037783145.1 Equus przewalskii
GGAGTTCTTTTTTTTTTTTTTGGGAGGAGGATTAGCCCTGAGCTAACATCCGCAGCCAGTCCTCTTTTTGCTGAGGAAGATTGGTCCTGAGCCAACATCTGTGCCCATCTTCCTCTATTTTATATGTGGAATGCCTGCCACAGCATGGCTTGATAAGTGGTGCCTAGGTCTGTGCTTGGGATCTGAACTGGTGAACCCCAGGCTGCCAAAGCAGAACGCACGAACTTAACTGCTAATGCCACTGGGCCAGCCTTTGGGAATTCTTTTTTTGATTGATTTTATTTTTTTATTTTTTGTTTTTTTTTGAGGAAAATTAGCCCTGAGCTAACTGCTGCCAATCCTCCTCTTTTTGCTGAGGAAGACTGGCCCTGAGCTAACATCCATGCCCATCTTCCTCTACTTTATATGTGGGATGCCTACCACAGCACGGTGTGCCAAGTGGTGCCATGTCCGCACCCAGGATCTGAACTGGCGAACCCCGGGCTGCCGAAGTGGAACATGCGCATTTAACTGCTGCGCCACTGGGCCAGCCCCAATGATTTTATTTTTTTAAGTGAAATAAGAAGTAGAATCCTTAGCTGAGACTGAGGATCAGGAGGAGGGGGGCTTGGGTTTAAGCTAAGGTATGAATGTAAGGTATGAAATATCACTTAGGAGAGTGAAGAGAGATTGGACATGCGAAATATGGTAGGATTGCTGGTGCCATCAAATGCCATTCAGGTCTCACTGGAAATTGGTGGTCATAGAGTTTTTTTTCACTAAGCTTTTTATTTTAGAAGAGTTTTAGATATACAGAAAAATTCCAAAGATAATCTAGAGAGTTCCCATAAATGACATACTCTGTGTCCCCTACTGTTAACATCATACATTAGTAAGATAGAAATGTAAGGTACATTTGTTACAATTAATGAACCAATATTGGTATATTATTATTAACTAGAGTCTATGCTTTATTCATATTTCCTTAGTTTCCCCTAATGTCCTTTTTCTCTTCCAGGATCCAAGATCCAACATTACATTTAGTAGTCATGTCTCCTTAGGCTGCTTTTGGCTGTGTCAGTTTCTAGATTTTCCTTGTTTTTGATGATCTTTTATTTATATTAGTATGCATTCAGATATTTATTTTAGACTTTGGGTTATAATCCAATACTACTTTATTTTGTTGCTCCTGTTGTTCCATTGGGAACTCTTTCAGTTGACTCTTGTGTCCTTTTGACATACTCCCATCATCATCGTGTGTGTGTGTGTGTTTAATATTTCCTTATTTCTGACACTACAAAGTATTCTAGGCTCATTTTGTGTATTTCCTGCCCCTGTCCTAGAATCAGCCATTGGTTCCTTTTATTAGGAAATAGTATTAGACACCAAGAGCTAGATGCTAGGTGTGTTCCTTGCTACTAAGGGGTCATTGCTTCTAGGCTCTGGATTATTATTATTATATTTTAAGGAAAAGATAATATCCGTATTTTTTTTTCTCATTACAATTGTGATCTATATTTGTTTTAAAGGAACAAAAATTCTTGGGGCTGGCCCTGTGACCGAGAGGTTAAGTTCACACGCTCCACTTTGGCAGCCCAGGATTTTGCCAGTTCGAATCTTGGGTATGGACATGGCACCGCTCATCAAGCCATGCTGAGGCAGCGTCCCACATGCCACAACTAGAAGGACCCACAGCTAAAAATACGCAACTATGTACCGGGGGGCTTTGGGGAGAAAAAGGAAAAAAAAAATCTTAAAAAAAATAAAAATTCAAATGTCACAGGACTCAATAGGTCAGAACCTTGAGAGCCCCCTTGGTGCCTCCTGGACTTCTCCCTTCCACTACATCATCTAATTTATCAGCTAATCCTGTCAGGTCCAGTTGCAGAATCTATTCTGACTTTGACACTAGCTGCCATCTTCACCCTACTGCCTTGGCCCAAGCCCCTATCATGGATCTTCTGGGCCCCAGCAGTAGCCACCTAACTGGTCTCCTGCATCTATCTGGACTCTGCCTCCTCCTCAGTCTAGACCTACCACTTAGCAGCCAGTTAGTAGGCCCTGGATTTTTAAAAAAACTTTTTTGATATTAATTTTCATGGCAGTTTACAGTTGTAAGACATTGAATTAAGAAAAGAGCAAAGATGCTACTCTTTTTTAAATTTTATTTAAAAAAACCTTTTTTATTGAAGTATAATTTATGTTAGAGTGCACAAGTCTTAAGTGTGTGGCTTTGATGAACTTTTATAAAAGCATTGATGTACCTGTGTAATCACCACCCAGATCAAGATGTAGACGTTGTAGGAACCTCAAAAGGCCTTTTCCCCTCACCCAGTCACACAGCCTCCTCTACCCCTAAGGAAACCACGATTTATGTTAAAGTGTGACCCATCAGCATGTCGAGTACATTCCAGCTGCTGAAGTGCAGGAGTGGAGAATGTGGAGAATCAGATTTACTTAGGGTTGGAGTTTACCCAGGCAGATATGATGAAGGCAGAGAGTTGAAAGTATCTGCAAGGAAGTGTGATTAAAGTCTAAGATTTCCAGGATGAAAGTGAGGGTGAGAGGAGGCAGAAGGAACAACGTGAGCAAAATATTCAGAGCTCAAAGAACATGGTGTGTTCTGAGAATCTGGAGAGAGAACAGATCAGGAGTAGTGGGAGAGTAGGCTAAAAAGGGAAATTTTAGGCAGGATAGAGACATGGTCAGATTCCTCTTAGGAACAAAAAAGTGGTGGTGTTCACTCAGTCACCAAATATTGACTGAGTGTCTCTGTATCACTACGTTTGCGAGTACTGATGGAGGGTATATGGATCGTCTGGACATAACTGTTGAATTGTTACTGGTGAAAAAAGATTGGGATTGAGAGAAAGATGAATACAAGTTAGACGTCTCAGATGTTGATTAGTGGAAATGCTGAAGGGGTAGGGAAAGAGTTAAGGCATCCAAAACACAGTTTTTCTACAGCTTAATAGTCAGCCCTTTGTTTTTCATTAAATACAACTTGCATCCCCATCCTCTCTCCAGCAAAGGCTGGGGATGGCTTAGAATGTTACTTTTGTGCATAGAAGTCTTGCTTTGGGTGTGTGCCCTGAGCCAGGAATAGAGGCACGCTATGATTCTTGAAGTAAATGAGTGCTATATGTTTGCAGAAAGGCTGTTTATATAGGGAAGATTCTGGAAGCAGCGTGAATGCCCAACCCCGGGGGGAAGGTTTAGGCAAATTCTGGGCTAGCCACCAGGAGGACTTATTAGGTGGCTAAGACAGAAGACACCTCTGTGGATGTGAGTTAATACAAGGATATTTACATGTAAAGTCAAATTAAGAGCAGAAGGCTCTTCACTGGGCTTAGGGTCAGATTTGGATACTGATCTTGGTTACACCTCTTTAGTTACTCTCTTTGAGCCTGCATTTCCACAAATATAAAATGTGTGCGATGATGATAACTCCTTAAGTCCTCATGAGATTGTGGTAAAAATCCATTGAGATGACTTATATAAAGGCAGTTTATAACACCTAGAGTGAGCTAGACACATTGGTTATTAATAACCATGTAAGTGAACGCTGACCAATTGGAGTGGGAAATAAGATGGAAGTTGTTATCCTTTCTGGTTCCTCTTTTTTTGTCTGCAACATTTCTTCAGTTCATATTTCTGGTGTGTGTGCGGGGGGAACAAACAGGTTTATGCCAAGCACTGTCTGGCTGCTCTAATTTAAGCGTGTGCACAGTGTGTGGTGTTGGGCAGCTTAACTTTACTCAGAAGCAACCAAGACTCTGAGCAGCAAGCCTTCCTGGGACTTGAGGTCATTATACTATGGACAAGGCGACATTGTATCACTGTGTTAGACCTGGAGTGTTCTCTCTTTCTGGACATGCACATGGGGTTATTCATTCTCGTTTGGTGTGAACTTTGCTGTCCCACAGTTCTCTCCTTTCCTTGGCGGAGCCCTAGGGTAGGATGGCTTATCTGGTAGCTTAGAGCAGCGTTTCTCAAACTCGAAAAGATGAAGACTGGCCTTCAACCTCTATACCATCTATGGATCCCACTTTTAGTAGCATTGGAGCAAAATGCTACTGTGTTATTTATTGCTGTGTAACAAATTTTCTCAAAATTTAGTGGCCTAAAACAAGACTAAACATTTATTATTCAGTGTCTGTGGGTCAGGAATTCAGGAGCAGCTTTACAGGAGGGTTCTGGCTCGAGGTCTTATGAGGCTGTAGCCCAAGGTGGTTCCTGCATGCTGCTGGCAAGTTGTTGCTGGTTGCTGGCAGGAGACCTTAGTTCCTTGCCACGTGGACCTTTCCATAGAGCATCTAGAATGTTCTCATGACATAGTACCTGGCTTCCCCTAGAACGAGAATCCACAAAGCAGCAGTGCTGTGTATATGTGTGTGAGTGTGTGTTAAAATTATGTAACATAAAGTTGGCCATTTTAACCGTTTTTCAGTGTACAGTTCAATGACATTAAGGACATTCAGGTTGTTGTGCAACCATGATGACCATCCATCCCTAGAACTTTTTCGTCTTCCTAAACTGAAGCTCTGTGCTCATTAAACAGTGACTCCCCATTCTTCCTCCTGGCACCTGGTAACCACCACCTACTGTCTGTCTCTGTGAATTTGACTACTCTAGATGTCTCATGTGACTGGAATCATGCAGTATTTGTCCTTTTGTGACTGACTTACTTCACTTAGTGTGTTTTCAGGGTTCATCTATGTTGTAGCATAGATGCCTTTTTAATGCTGAGTAATATTCCGTTGTATGGATATATCATAATTCATCTGTGAACGGACACTTGGGTTGCTTCCACTTTTTGGCTATTGTGGATAATCCTGTTATGAACATGGGTGAAGAGATATCTGTTCGAGTCCCTGCTTTCAGTTCTTTTGGATGTATATGCAGAAGTGGAATTGCAGCAATGCTTTTTATAACCCATCCTTGAAGTCCCACACTATTGCTTCCACCAAATTCTATTTGTTAGAAATGAGGCCACATGCAAGGGGAGGATAATTAGGCTCCTCCTTTTGAAGGAAGAAGTGTCAAATTTGCAGACATAGTTTAAAGCCACTACAATTGCCTTTTGAGAGTGATCATGTAATGTCAGGTTAATTGCAAACACATCCTAAAATTCTTAAGCAGTACTTGGTTTTATGGTGGTCATGTTGATCAGTGGGTCTCAATGTTTTTCATGTCACTGTTCACTTGTAATCTGTTTGTGGCACCTCAGCTGGGAAGCTCTGATAAGGTGGTCCAGATTATGGATAAGTACAATAAAACATTCCTCATGGATACCTTGTGGACCACCAACTCTGTGTTTAACACCAAGTGGTCCATGGACTGCTATGGGGAAACACTCATTTAGGGCCTGACTGTCCATCTATATAATAGGTTTGGAATCCGTAAGATTCCTGCACCACTGTCTACAGAGTTGTTTCCTTTCTCACCTTCAGTTTCCTGCACTTCGTTGCCCTCTCTACCTATGCTGATTTACTCAGATTGTACCATCTCCCAGAAACACTCTCCAGTCTCAGTTCCTCCTTGATCGCCTGGAAAATACCTATTCATCGTTCATAATTGAGATCAAATGTCTCCTTTTCATTAGAGTTGTCTTGGCCCCTCCTTCTTCCTCACTGCCACCCCTCCAACCCTAGAACTAGCTATTTGCTCCTCTGTACCCTTCTATACCTTAACTAGTCTTCTGTTGTTGCACCTGTGATACTTTATTACAATTATTTGTGTGTGTAGGCACAGCTTTATTCCCTCTGAGGATACTGCAGTGAATAAGAAACAGATGCCTTTAGGGGTATCTGTAGTCACCTATGGAAGCAGACCATAACCAAGTAAATGGAGAAACAAATGAAATAATCACAGATTGGAGTAAACACTATGAAGGAAGCAAGCGGGAAACTGACACAGAGTGGAAGGAGATGGGGGCTCCTTGAGACAGTGTAGCAGGCATTCTGAGGCTCTAGGAGGGTGAGGTGTTCCCTGGGAAGAGTGCGCAGGGGGAGGTGTTCTAGGTAAAGGGAGCAGACCGGGTATGGGAAGGCTTGTGTTATGTCTGAGGAAATATGTCTTGTAACATAGAGTTTGTCTTCTGCCAACTTCTGTGATCACACATCTTCATGGATTTGGCTCTGTGTTTCCCAACCCCAGTACACTTCCTGGCCCAAAGTAGGTACTCAGAAAATGTCTGTGGAATTGATGAATTTCTCTTCCTCTAATTTTTGTCCATTCTCCTTGTCCCTTTATTTTTTAATATCTTTAAAATTTTTTATCTTTTTAAAGATTGGTACCTGAGCTAACAACTGTTGCTAATCTTTTTTTTCTTCTTCTCCACCCCAAAGCCCCAGTACATAGTTGCATATTCCAGTTGTAGGTCCCTTTAGTTCTGCTATGTGGGCTGCTGCCTCAGCATGGCTTGATGAGCTATATGCTAGGGCTGCGCCCAGGATCCAAACCGGTGAAACCTTGGCCTGCTGAAACAGAGAGTACGAACTTAACCACTTGGCCACGGCGTGGGCCCTTCCCTTTACGTTTGATTGGCTACATTAATCTTCTGTGTTGGGGCTGGCCCTGTGGCCGAGTGGTTAAGTTAGCGCGCTCCACTGCAGGCGGCCCAGTGTTTCTTCGTTGGTTCGAATCCTGGGCGTGGACATGGCACTGCTCATCAAACCACGCTGAGGCAGCGTCCCACATGCCACAACTAGAAGGACCCACAACGAAGAATATACAACCATGTACCGGGGGGCTTTGGGGAGAAAAAGGAAAAAAATAAAATCTTTAAAAAAAAAAAAATCTTCTGTCTTCCTGTTTGGCTTAGTGACCAGTTAGATCACTTGCTTAAAATAAGGCTACCATAGTAACCTAGTTTACTATGAAGTTTGGATTATCTGGCCTTTCTAAGTTGAATTTTGGATAAATATGAGTTTTTTATACTTTTTGGCCTTTGGAAGAAAGCTATTTTGTGGCTAATTAAATTTTGCCATGGTGACCACAGAACACGTGCATATATCCCCTCCAATTTGACAATTTTTGTGCTGGGATCTGTTTGTCTTTTTGACATCTACAACATGCATATCATTGGTTTATTTTGATGATTCACCTTGGTTTGTGTATATGTTCCTATTGCTGTTTTGTGGCTCTAGGTATTCATAATCAATTCTTTTTTTTTTTTAAAGACTTTATTTTTCCTTTTTCTCCCCAAAGCTCCCTAGTACATAGTTGTGTATTTTCAGTTGTGGTCCTTCCAGTTTTGGTACGTGGGATGCTGTCTCAGCATGCCTTGATGAGCAGTGCCATGTCTCTGCCCAGGATTCGAACCGGCGAAACCCTGGGCCACCAAAGCGGAGCACGCGAACTTAACCACTCAGCCACGGGGGTGCCCCCATAATCAATTCTTTTTAAAAAGTACATTTGATGAACATTTATTGAATGCCTAATATATGCAGAACATACTGGAGGAAATTAAAACATTTGGCAAACCCCTCTCTTCATCTTTCAAAGTTCAGCCCAACTGCCGAGTCTTCTCTAAAGCTGCTTTCCCAGCCCCCCAGCATCTGATGAAAAAGTTTAAAGTGGGCTCCCACTGAGTTGCTGACTGAGCAAGGTGAGCAGAGGAAGTAGTTTTGGCTCACTAAGGAAGACATTAGGAGGTGAGTGGTAGGGAATGTACTTTAAAAAGAGAAGGGTCCATTTGGGTGCTTTACCAGAGTTTAGGGGAGAGCATGCAAGAGTCTTTTCAGTCCAGGCAAACCATGAAGACACAATGCCTCTCTTCTGTCTGGTCCTGGTTATGGGGTATAGCAGGCCAGGTAATTCTAGGGGTGTACTCCTTTACTCTTTCTCTATAGATAGAGATCAAGACTGTTTTTGGTCTCTCCTTGTGGAGAGGAGTGGGGAATTTCAAGGAGGCTACCAGACTTCTCTTTGGGCTCTTGCCACACTAGAAGCCCTCATGTTTGCTCATCAGCTTTGTATCTCCAGGACCTAGCAGTTTGCTTGTCTCAGATACAAAGTTAGGAATGTTTTTTGAGTAGTGGAATCAATAGGGCATGGTCTCTGCTTTATAAAGTGCTTAGCAGTCTAGTGTTTGTATTCACCATATAAAAATCCTGTTTGTGACTTGACTGTGAAGTGTTTTTATGGGGTCTTGAGCTCGTTTCTTTAAAGGAAAACTATTGATTTTGAACACTTATATCGTATCTGATGATCATTTCCAACTTTGTTATTAGTTTAGGCAAAATTAACTCAAGAAGAAATAGAAAACTTGACCATGGGGCCGGCTCAGTGGCGCAGCGGTTTAGTTTGCATGTTCTGCTTCTCGGTGGCCTGGGGTTCGCCGGTTCGGATCCTGGGTGAGGACATGGCACCACTTGGCACACCATGCTGTGGTAGGCGTCCCATGTATAAAGTAGAGGAAGATGGGCATGGATGTTAGCTCAGGGCCTCTCTTCCTCCTCTTTGATTGGCAGTAGTTAGCTCAGGGCTAATCTTCCTCAAAAATAAATAAATAAATAAAACAAATTAAAAAAAAAAGAAAACTTGACTAAAATAGAAACCATAGAAGTAAAAGAAAAGGTAGGTAAAGATCTATCTTATGAAAAGGCCCCAGAGTAGGCAGTTTCATAGAAAATGAAATAAAGCTTTCTAGTCCCTTGTATAAAGTTAGCATAGCCTAATACTGAAACTGGGCAGAAGGGGCATAATACAAGGAAACTTGAACAAATCCTACTTATAAAAGAGACACAAAACTTGTCAATAAAATACTAGAACACCAAACTGACACTTATTAGATGAATGACACATGCGGGGCCGGCCCGGTGGCGTAGCAGTTAAGTTTGCATGTTCCACTTCTCGGCAGCCCGGGATTTGCTGGTTCGGATCCCGGGTGCGGACATGGCACTGCTTGGCACGCCATGCTGTGGTAGGCGTCCCACGTATAAAGTAGAGGAAGATGGGCACGACGTTAGTTCAGGGTCAGGCTTCCTCAGCAAAAAAGAGGAGGACTGGCAGTAGTTAGCTCAGGGCTAATCTTCCTCAAAAAAAAAAAAAAAATGAATGATACATGCAACCAAATATGACTTATATTAGTGGGGTAATGATAACTTAAACTTAGGAAATCTATTATTTCATTATTTTCATAGAATACTAGAGAAAAGCTGTATGATCATCTTGACAAAGGCTGCAAATTCTCAAAATTTATTCTTGATGAATCCTTGATAAGGTCACTATAGAGGAAAACTTTATGAACGTGAGTAAATGCATTAATTAGAAACTTTAACAAACTTCATGCTTAACGATGAAACACTGGAGACATTTTCATTAAAGAGAAGGATGCTGACTATCTCTGCTAATTTTCAACGTCATCTTGGAAGCACTAATCAATGTGATAACACAAGAAAAATAAATGGCAGGTGTCAGTATTGAAAGTGAGACAGTATAATCATAATTTGAATATGATTTGATAATCTACCTGAAAAATGCAAGGGAATTAATTGATAATCCATTGGATAGATTTTGAATAGGTTCAAAAAATCAAAACATTGTAACAAGGCATTCAGTGAAATTGATTGCTTCTACTTTTTTTTAAAAATTTTTAAATTTTTTATTTGTTTTTAAAGATTGGCACCTGAGGTAACAAATGTTGCCAATCTTCTTCTTCTTTTTTTTTTTTTTCTGCTTTATCTCCCCAAACCCCCTGTACATTGTTGTATATCTTAGTTGCAGGTCTTTCTAATTGTGGCATGTGGGACGCCACCTCAATGTGGCCTGACGAGCGGTGCCACGTCCGCGCCCAGGATCCATACCAGCGAAACCCTGGGCCCTGGCAGCGGAGCATGCAAACTTAACCACTCGGCCATGGGGCTGGCCCCTGTTTGTACTTCTTTATCCTGTACCTCTTCTACCCCCTATAGATAACCAGCTTTTTTAGTTTCTGCCCATCCTACCAGTGTTATTGTATTTAAATGCAAGCGAAAATAAACATATGTTCTTATTTTCCTCGTTTGTAACACAGAAGGTATCACAAGATATGCACTATTGTGTAGTTTGCCTCTTTTAAACTTAATATGTCTTGGAAATCTTTCTATATCAATTGATAGAGTGTGTTCTCATTTTTTTCTTACAGTTACATAATATTCTATTTTGTGGATGTGCCAAGCAGCATATAAACCCAATAACCATGAAGCTATTAGTTGATATCTGCCCATTAAATGCTGTTTAAAACTTTAAATTTCTTTCACAAGTGTTATGTGACTAAATCCTTGTAAAAATTCAAACTTCAAGCAAAAGTCTCTTGGCCATTTGCAAGAGACTTTCTTTCTCCCCAGAGTTAACTTTTGTTGTCAGTTTGATGTTCAATATCTGTTCCTTTCTGGCTAATTTTCCCTTAGAAATGTGACTCCTAGCTGCAATGTTAGTTGGAAACTAGAGTCTCATCAGTGGCTGTTACATGTTGAAGCTGGAAATTTTCTCTTCTCTTTTCTGTCTATATGGATTCAATTCACATCTCTTTTGTTAACCTTCCTGTGTCTTCTCCAGCTCCCCTTATGGTTGTCCAAATATTTATATTGAACCAGATAGCGTTAGTATTTTTGTAGGTAAAAAGCAGTTTCATGTGGTTCCACCTAATCGTTTTAAAGCTTAATTGGTTCATGTGTCTGGTTCTTTTCAAGGGTAGGGGCCAGAACACGTATGTCTCATAATCCCTTCCAAGACCTGGAATTGACTGGCCAGATCAAAGTTACTTAATAAAATTCTGTTGACTGATGAAGCTGAGCTGTCCTTAAGGCAACTAGCAGTTGTGATCCACCAGTCTTACTGAGTTGATCTCTAAGTAAGATCTCAACTGTCTCCCTTTCCTCTGAAATGCAGTTTGGTTCCCCATCCTCCATGAGTGACTTGCATCCTTGTCACACTTTAGAGCAGTAGGGAGAACCACTTCCTACTTAGGAAGCCCTGCTGACCCCTTGGTTACTGTTGATTCTCCTGGAGAGGTTTGTGTAGTCTGCAGACAGTGGGATGCCTGTGCCCTGTGAAGTTTTTTGAGCAAGGAAGGAGAGTTAGGCTAGCCGAGGGCCCAGAGGTCCCACAGACTTTGAATGTGTGCAGTGGAGTTGCTAGCCTAGGAATTTGGAGTTGATTCTGTGGATCCAGACTTCCCAGACTTTCAGAAGACACTGAGCAGTGCGGATTCAAAGGAGTGTGAGATTTGTCCTGAGGTTGCCAACTTTTTATTTTGCCAAATAAATATATTTCAAATAAATATCTAATTATATACTTTTTATAGTTAATACATGCTCATGGTACAACATTCAAAACTTACAAAAGGATATACATTGAATAAAATAAGTCTCATACTTCCTCTCCACTTCCTTAACTATCCAGTTCCCCTCCCAAGAGGCAAACCGAGTTGCTTGATCACCCTTCCAGAGATAGCCCACGCATTTAAAAACAGGGATGAATGTGTTGGCTGTCTCCCCTCCCCCAAAGAAAGGATAGTGCATTCAGTACCCAGTACTGTTTTATATCTTGTTTTTTTCTACTTTTCTTAGAAATCTTTTAAAATCAGTACGTAGAGAGCTGCCTCATTGTTTTCAATGACTGCATAATATTAGTAAGGGTATTGAAAACAATTAACATTGTTTTAACTTAAAAAGTATGTTTAAGGGGCTGGCCCAGTGGTGCAGCGGTTAAGTGCGCATGTTTTGCTTTGGTGGCCTGGGGTTCGTGGTTCGGATCCCAGGTGCAGACATGGTGCCACTTGGCAAGCCATGCTGTAGTAGGCATCCCACATATAAAGTAGAGGAAGATGGGCACGGATGTTAGCTCAGGGCCAGCCTTCCTCAGCAACAAGAGGAGGATTGGCAGCAGTTAGCTCAGGGCTAATCTTCCTCAAAAAAAAAAAAAAGTATATTTAAGCACCAAAAAGTTAGAAAGAATATGATTTTTTTTATAAAGAAAAGTTCTGTAAATTTAGTTCTGTGAAAAATTAATTCTGTGCGTTGATCCAAAGACCTGTGTTTGAAAACTATTGCTATAGATAGTAAACCATTAAGGAAACCCAGATCATGTTATTTTAGGGAGGCTCACTAGTCTCTGGTAGGCTGAATGAATGAGAGGGCAAGAGGAATATAATTGAGATATTCATGTCCTTCTCCCCATTTTACAGAGAGGAGTAGGTTTAGGGAATCCTCTGTCTCCTAGAATTGTACTACTCAGTTCATCAGATTATACAATTAGCCAGTCTGCTGTCAAGATGTCTTGTGTTTATAGCAGCTGTATGTCAGTCGGATTGGAGTAAGGAGACTAGTTTCAGGGCTGTTTATTCCTTCTGTTGATATTTTATGAACAATTAATATATGCATAGTACCATTAGGAATTTTGAAGAGCATACCGTGTCAGTCCTGTGTGGGAAATACTCATATGAAGTGATGGTGGCCTGAAGTTGGAGAGTGACTGAAATTGGCATAGGTAGCTGGAGTCTGAGAGCCTTGGGACTGAAGAATTGACAGGACAGGTGACCTTTGGGAAGAAGAGAGAGAGTGGAATTCATTTGCTGAACATTTATCGAATGCCCAGTATCTGCAACCTGCTGTGATAGATTAATGCCAAGCAAACTGCCTTACAGGATACTAGCATAGGGTTGAAGAAGACACAGCATAGAGACACAAGGCAGGAGGCCTGTTTGTTTAAGAAGCACATATTAATTAGGACAGCAGGGTACTAAGTGCTGGTTACAAGAAAGGAAAAAAATGGTACAAATCCATGTTGTAGGGAGAAAATACAGGCAGAATCTAAACTTTCTCAATCTAGAATAGCAATCTCATTAATACAAGTGTATTTAAGAGAACAATTGCATATGATATTTATTTTTCTTTATTTTTAACCATCTATTTATTTTTGGAATGAGCGATACATTTATGTGGTGGAAAAATAAAGAAGTGTTAAAAAGTATGCTGCAGAGGCCAGCCCTGTGGCCAAGTGGTTACGTTTGCGCGCTCCACTTCAGTGGCCCAGGGTTTCACTGGTTCGGATCCTGGACACGGACATGGCACCACTCGTTGGGCCACGCTGAGGCAGTGTCCCACATGCCACAACTAGAAGGACCCACAACTAGAATATACAACTATGTACTGGGGGGATTTGGGGAGAAAAAGCAGAAAAAAAAAAAAAAGATTGGCAATAGTTGTTAGCTCAGGTGCCAGTCTTTAAAAAAAAAAGTATGCTGCAAAAAGTCTCTCTCCCACTCCTCCCCTCCCCCGCCCAGTTCCCCTTTTGTATCAGTCAGGTTTAAATGCTGGAAACAGAAACTATTCTGTGTACTTTAATGACAAAAGGATTTAACACAAGGAATTGGGTACTTACAAAGTTGTTGGAAGGGTTGGTGGTGTGGGACTCAGGGGGCTGCTCTTAGAGTATCCATTCACCACTGGAGCTATCGTCTGGAGGTTAGGAAGTCACTACTGCCACTGCCACCCTCACCATTGCTGCTTGATACTCAGGAAGCCAGTGACTAGGTGTTAGACCCTTGCTACTGCAGACCAGCACATTAGTATCACCTGGGGGCTTATTTCAAGCTCTTATGCCCTGACTCCACCTACTGAATCAGAATTTGCATTTTAACAAGATCCCCTGATGATGTGCATTACATGAAAGGTTGAGAGGCCCTGCACTGGAGCGCTGGGTCTGGCCACCACAGTTGCCTCCAAACCCCCAGATCTCCATCACCTTGATTGCCAATTGTGTGGAAGACAGGGAAATGTAGTTGTTGGTTTTCCCAGCTCTCTCAGTCTAGAAAGAGGGTGGAATGGAGATTGAAAGAGCCTATCTACCGAACTGACCATACTTCTACAAGTAACCATTGTTAGTTTCCTGTGTATCTTTCCAGATATGTAAACATACATGAATATATATTCTTTTTCATCTTTAAAAAAAATAAACAATAGCTTACCATACACAGTGTTCTGCACCTTGCTATTTTCATTTAACTGTTCGTTTTGAGAGAGCTTTTCGTATGGTGACATAGAACCATCTTGTTCTTTTTAATAACTGCATGATATTTCCCTATATGGATTACAAAATTCTTAAGATTGAGACCATGTAATATAATTTGGGTTGCATAGTCATTCTAATTTATTGGCACATGTAAAATCTAGTTGTTAAATGTTTGCTTCCTGCCTCTTTTGTGCTCAGGTCTTGTGTATATCTCATCTTGTTTAAATTGCACTACAACCCAGTGTGTTGGGTATCCTTCCTCCACTTTACATGAGGGAACTCAGGCTCTGAGTTCTTAAACTAAGGAGTATCCAGGTTGGGATTTGAACCTCAAGTTTGTTAGCCTCTGTAATTTGTGATTTGACACAATTACACAGAGCTTCTAAGTGGTAGGCTTTATTTGGTACTTTGGTAACCTACTCCTTTGGGAAGAGGTTTGGAAGGGTACCATCTTGGATATTTTGGTAGTTATTAAAGGTACTTCAATTTTTTTTCTGATTCAGGTATCCAGCTCACATAGAAGACATTGACTACGAAGAAGGAAAAGTACTCATCCATTTCAAGCGTTGGAACCATCGTTACGATGAGTGGTTCTGCTGGGACAGTCCTTATTTACGCCCTTTAGAGAAAATACAGCTGAGGAAAGAGGGCTTACATGAAGAGGAAGGATCTTCTGTGAGTAACAAATCTGGAAAGTTCTGTAATGAGCTGGGTCAGCCATTGGGTACTTGATGTTCCAGCCTTTGATGTTCAGTGTGAAAGTCAGTAGCAGCTGGGGACCAATCCTTATTTAGGCCTGTAGTTGCAACCCTGAGATCTTCATGGCACATGGGGCTCTTGAAGAATCCCAGGTGTCATCTGTTTGTATGATGTGATTGACGTGACAGCTCATAAACTAACTTGGTTAAGACTGCATTTGTGATGGACAGGGACCTTTTCTCTCTCTTTACCCCACTGTATCCCTTTAGATCATTTATTAAGTTCATCTGCTGTTTGATCATTTATTAAGCAATCATTCCATGTGGAGCTCTGTGCTAGCCTCATATCAAGGTCTTTTAGAAGCACTTGAAAAACTTGGAATTGATTGGACGGTATTCCTTTTTTCTAAATTTCATCACTATGCCTGGAGCTTTTACTGACTTGAGAATGAAGGATGAAGTAATTAGTTTTGAGTTTTTTGAACAGGCATTGTGACATCTATAGAGATCTTGCT
Source organism: Equus przewalskii (assembly GCF_037783145.1). Lineage (NCBI taxonomy): Eukaryota > Metazoa > Chordata > Mammalia > Perissodactyla > Equidae > Equus > Equus przewalskii. The sequence goes on from NC_091851.1 coordinate 26,400,888, forward strand.
GCCTTTGGTTCTGATTCAGCCCTGGATTCTGTTTTCCATTTTAACCCTGACCAGGGACCTTGAACTCTCACTACCTTGTTTTTTTGTTTTCAGTTTAGGATTGTTCACTATTGTCCAATTTGATTGCTCAGTATTCATTCTACAAAATGTATCAATGCAGACTGTGTGCTAGGAAAACCGTATGAAATATTAAAGGTGAATGGGTGCTCCCTTTGGCAAAAGACCCTTTAACAGTGTGAGTGGCATTAGGTGGTATGGATGCTGCTTCCCTCAAGATGAAATAGCCTCCTTCTTCCAGTTTGTATACTGGGTGTGTTCCCTGGTGGTCCTGGGCTCTTAGATTCACTTTCAGGGACAGAGAAGGGTTATCATTAGTGCTCTGCTGTGCCTGCCAACACCTCCTAGGGTGGAAAAGTTGTGTGTCCAGCCCTTTTGTTTTGACTCTCAGTTTTTTGTTTTTTTTTTTGAGGAAGATTAGCCCTGAGTTAACATCTGCCACCAATCCTCTTCTTTTTGCTGAGGAAGCCTGGCCCTGAGCTCACATCCGTGCCCATCTTCCTCTATATGTGGGACGCCTGCCACAGCATGGCCTGACAAGTGACACCATGTCCGCACCCGGGATCCAAACCAGCGAACCTTGGGCCGCCAAAGCGGAACGTGCGCACTTAACTGCTGCGCCACTGGGCCGGCCCCTGACTCCCAGTTCTGAATAGCAGAAACATCTTCCTCCATCCCAGTAGCCATCTCTCCTTCCCATTCTTGTCACTTCTAGCCACTTTTATGAATTCTGGTACTGTGTGTCTAATGAAATTGGTAACAGGATCTTTTTTGTTTTTAACTGTTTTTTAGGAATTCCAGATAAATGAGCAAGTCCTTGCTTGCTGGTCTGATTGTCGTTTCTATCCAGCCAAAGTCACTGCTGTTAACAAGGATGGTAAGGCATTTGAGTTGTAATTGTTTTTACTCATGACTTAGGGGGTAGTTTGTAATATTAGAGTTTGATAATATATTTTCAGTATGTATTTATTGCCTAGGAATCCTCTCTTCAAGTTAATCACTATGTCAGGAGTTAGGAAGAAATTATAAATGATGAGAAAGCTAGGTTAAGAAGGGGCATTTGATTCTTTGCTTTCTAAATTTTAGTCATTGTTTTCTAAAACAGTCGTGGTTCTTCTCTCACTCTGCTGGGAAGTGTGCAGGTTCTTGCTGTGTAGGAGTTCTTAATATAATTGATGAAATAAGCCCTTAATATTCCTTTTACTTCCTTGTTAATATGTTAGAAATGAAGTGAACACTAACAAACATTTCTTTAAAATGTGCTGTATGGATGTAGAGTCATTGAGGGTGGTCTGTAATGTCAGAGTTGCTAGTTGCAATTGGGGCACTGGGATTTAGAGCGCTGAGTGGGATGCCTTTGCCAGAGTTTAGAAGATGTGAGGAGTCAGGACAGGAATGTGACCGAGAGAGGCTCATTTTGCTAGTACAAAGGCAAGAGGAAGGTTGTGAAGATAATATGTATGGTCAGCATTCTGATACTCAGAGAACAAACTCTGGTTCAAATGATACCTTTTTTTAGCATTTTCTACCAGGATGTTTGTGGTATGTTCATGGTCTCTGCAGTGAATGTTTAGGGCAATCAAACCTCTTGTACTACTGTTAGGGGTGATTATAAGGCCAGGTTGACTTTTCATTCAATGAAGTTATTCATGTATTTATTCACTGCTCTGCCAGATGCTGGACCTTGGGCTGACGAAGAAGTTTTGTCTGAAAATGATTTGAAATGCTGAGAAATGAACATACATTTGCATGTAGAACATACATTAGTGTCTCTATCGCTGCATTCACCCTGCCCCCATGCTGTCAGCTGTTGGACCAGTGTGAGTTAACACATGGAGGTTAATTCATGTACCAGATGCAGGTTATTCTTAAAGCACAGTTTTCTTGCCTCAGGCCTTGAGAACAAAGTTGTATCTTCTAAGTTGTCTAAGCGGTTACTGATCCTCCAGTTCATGGTTGGTTACGTCTTTTTGGATAGTTCCTTTTTTCCCTAAATTACTTTTATAAGCTTGTGTTCGAAATAAAATCCTGTTACTGCTTTTTATATGTATCACATTAACCTAATCACTTATTTTAAAGGAGAGCTTACATGTTATTAAACTGCCTCAAGTCCTTTTAGTAAAATACGTAGTTTACTTTTTCAGAGTCATATTTTCGAGATTAGTAATTTTTTCTGCTCTTACTGGATTTAAATCATATGATATGAAATACAGTGTTCTTCATGTACATAGACATGTTCCTGAAAGTCTGTTAGGTTGATTTGTGCTGATGAAATCATATTTTCCCCCTGAATAATACCCTTTGGAGGTGTGCTCTCTTGGGGAAATGGCTGCCCCTTAGATCAAATGACAGTTATGGGTAGTAATGTGGGTAACTGTAGATAAAGGAGGTAGCAGAGAGGAAATAACATTTCGCTTTTATTTCAGTGATGTCCCAAAGTCACATGGAGGACAGAAATGGGGCAGTGGGGATTGGATGAGAGGGTGGCAAAGGAGGAGAAGATTGAGGGAGAGCAGTTTGGGGAGCCCTGGGAGCTGTCTCCTAGAGGAGTGGGGGATATGTCTTGACAAAGGCAGTAAAGGCTTAGAAACCTACTGTGTTTGCATCTGATATCTGCAGAGCCCAGAGCTTCACATCATGGATTTAAAACAAACAAAGCATCCTCATGTAGTTGAAGGCAAAGTGAGGTAAGTGCTGAGATAGAGGCACCAGGAGGAGGTAGGGCAGGAGCAGAATGGTGCAGATAAATCATAAGGGGATGGAGGAGGCACCCTGTCTGCAGTTACTGGGTTTTTTGTGGGGGTGGGTCTGAAATCTTTTGAAATAATCATTTAAAGACTAAAAGTCATTGGCCACATTATTGGCCATAGTGAAGGTTTTTAAATGTCTCTTAAACTGGGCCAACCAGAGCTTTGCAAGTTGTTTCAAAAAACCTTTTCAGTTTATTTCCTCCATAAGCTAAAATTATAGGAGGGAAGAGTCTTGAGGTGATGGTTTTCCTAAAATGGTCTTTTACTGCCCAAGTGCGTTGGTTCTATAAGTTCCAAATTTTGTTCCATGAATTTTAGTTAGTTGAAGGACATTGAAAATGAGTGGAGATTTCTGCCAGAATGTGTTTTCCCCAGAGTTTTTGGGTCTGGAGTCCTGTACTATGCTGCTACCCATCTTGGTTCTTGAGACTAATTGGAAGGGGGAGGAGAGAAAAAGGACATGCGGGAGGGGAAATCCTGAAAGTTAGTGGAATGGCTGGGTAGTATTATTGCCACATCTTGGATTGTGAAGGAAAGCTAGCCTTTGTGGGAACTCAGATCTGTGCTGATTTTGAGATGAGATAATGACTCTTAGGTGCTGCCTTTGGGTTGGATTTTATCCATGGGAGCTGGTGAGCAGTTTCTAGTTCATCATGATTCATTCCAGTAATTGCACGATTGGGAGGGACGATGCTGGACTCTTTTCCCTGGTATTTTCTGCCCTGCCTCAGTTTCCTCTGTAGCAGGGGCCACCACAGCTTTATGGCGCTATGAGGAGAAGCTCTGCTGGCAAGGGGCCCCTTAATTTCCTGTAAAAGTCATTCTGTCTTGTTGGTGCTGCTAGAAGGAGGCCGTGGATATAGTGAAGTCACACCCTGTAAATTCATCTTTGGAAGGCTTGGTCTGATCTTCTCACTACTCTTAACCTCCCTGGTTTTCCTGCGGCTGAGCATTGACTGAACAGGCTGGTGGGTGGGGCCTCTAGCCAGAGTGGAAAGCAGTGGCTGTTGGCATTAGGAGTCTGGTATGATTGAATCTCAACTAAATAGCAACTTTAGAGTTTCTTAAGGGAGTTATTTAGTACTTGGAAACTGGAGAGGAAAATGCCATGTAATTTAGCCCTTTTCACCTGGAATGGTTCTTTAGCAATGGCAACGAAGTTTACGTTTAGTGTAAACTTATTTAGTGTGAAGGCAGACATACCTGGTAGCCTTGTTAGACGCTTGGTGTGTTTTGGAGTGAAAGATAGGATTCTGCTTCCAGGGAATCTTTGTTCAGAAGCCATCTCTGGTGAGTTGACCTTGGCTCTTTGCTGGGGTTGCTCGGCTCCCGTTTTCTACACCAGGGATAACAGAGCTACTTGTCTGTCAGGACTTTGTGCCCCCAGTTGTGGACCACTTTGCTCTTGCAAGGCATTCTCTCTGGGGGAAACTGAAAGTCGGTTTGCATTTACAACAAAATGAGGAATTGTTCCTTCCTGTTGATCTGTAGTTCTTTAAGTCGAGTGAGCAGGTGAACCAGGTCCCTGTTCCTTAAAATTATGCATACTCTGAGGTCACATGCTCCCTTTCCCCAGGTTCAGTCTCTTTGGCCCAGTGCCTGAAGTCTGCATTTATAACAGGAGATTCTATGGAAATGATCTTATTTCCAGAATCTCGGGTTGAAGCATTTACTATTTTTTGTTTTCTTCACACTGTAACTGATTCTACATTTGAAATGTGAGGATGTTGGGATTATGTGAACAGCTTTGCACAGAGCTAAAAGGAAGATTTAGGCCCACACATGGAGGTGCTAGCTTGGCTCTTATCTTCTCTGGAGGGGGAGGGGATGGTGCTTCCTTTTTAAATAAGTGACTTGGTGGATGATAATAATTAGAGCCACTTATCAATTCCTTGTTCTGTGACAGTCGCTTTGCTAGCAGTTTCCGTATTTTATCTTATTTAGTCTTTGCACAGACATAGAAAGGTTGTTTCTGTCAACCGAGCCTTATTTTACAGATGAGGAACTAAGGTCACAGGAAAAACTGCTTGAGGTTACAGAGCACATACATAACTAGTAGAGCTGAGATCTGAAGGGAAGTCTTTGGGGTTCCAAAGTTACTGAACTGCAGTTCCCACAGTTCCAGGCTGCCTCTCTGGAGCAGGGTTTTCCTAAAACGGCAGGAGTTGTCATTTAGGGCCATGGGTTTACTGGGTGATTGTGTGCTTATGTGTGTATGTGTATGCATGCCTGATATGATGGTAGGGTGAGTGTAGATGGCCTGTACTTTCTGGAGCCTGGTGGTGTCTTGAGAGCCCTGATTGGGAGACAGGTTCTGGTCCTATTCCCTACTCAGTGATTATAGGCAATTCACTGCCTTTGTTCTGGACTAATTTGAGCAGTTAGAAATCAGGAAAGAAATTGGAATAGATGAGCATTTTTTGAAATTGTTGGCTGCAGAACCTAAGCCCATTATGTAAAATTGCTGAGAGGAAAAAGACTTAGGGGGAAGGGAAGGTATGCCTGCAGACATGTGCATATCCCTCTGTGCAGCCCCTGAGGCACATTTGTGGAAACCTGAGGACTTTTAAACCATGTTTGAAAACTTTGAGTCTCCTATCCATGGCATTCTGGAGTTCTCTGACTCCTGGAGAATGAGTGGGATAGAGAAAGGGCGCTGGAGTCACATTTATGGTCGATTTCAAGAGCAGCAGGAGTCTGTCCTCTGCAGAGTCACCTGTGTATCCCTGTTTCTTTGGTCCTAGAGAAGAGGAGCTTGCTGGGCAACTCCAGTCTTGTTCCTACATCCCTTCTGCCATTACTGACTGCTGTAAGGTCGTCTGATATGCTGAGTTCTTAACCCCTAGAGGGGCGAGGCCAGGAAGCTTGTTTCACCTGGCACTGTAAGGACAGGGACTTCTTACAGGAGCCTGAGGTAGGTGGCCTTTGTGTCAAAGATGCACTTATTTGAATTCTGTCATTTACATGTTATTTGTGGCCATGGGAGAGCTCTATTTTCAGTCACCCATGAGAGGATTTCATGGGAAGACATTCTTTTAGTTATACGTGAAAGCATTAAAGTAGATTTGGGGCTTCTCTCCAGAAGTGGGTCTAGGCCACTGTTATCCATGGGATGTGTTGTTTTGTTCCCTCTGATTTATTGAAGCCCAAGTTAGGCTGTGTGCATGATCAAGGGAGAAAGTTTCAAGATGATCCTTTGTAGTCCTTTGGAAGCAAAAAGGGTCAGGGCTGGGATATTGCTATCTAAGGACAGTGGTCCCTCAGCAACTTTGGCCATAGGTTGGGTCATTTTAGAGTGGCCAGGGGTGCTCTGGGTCTGTCTTTTGGACTTTAGGCTGAGGGACTTGAGGTATAGGCAGTGTGGGGTGGTGGGAGAAGAATTGGTCAGAGGTCAACAGACAGCCTTGGGTTCTAATCCTAGCTCTGTTTTAGACTTACCATGGAACTCGGGCATAACCCTTCATCTAAGGCCTCCTTTTTGAGCCTGCCGTCAGGAGTAAGCTTTAAAATTGACCTCAAATAGCTGAAAATGTTGGACTATTGGGTAGCATTAGTCAATGTTGTCCGTCTAGATGTTCGAAATGTGTGTAAAAATGGATAGTTTTCGTTGTGATGTAACTGATGCTGAACTTTCTTTGTTGATAAAATAGTTGAAAGTATAGCTTGGATGGCTTGTTGGCTCACTTAATATTTAAGATTTCATGAGAATTGGGTTCTTAAAGCCTCCATCTCCTACTCCCATCCTCAGGCTGGCCAGAACTGCACCATAGTTGCTTGAAAAGGGTCTGTTAAGAGTTCCGTAGCATTGCTTATCATTGATCCCTTGCTTGCCAGCACCCTCACAGGAGAGACAGAAAGACAGGAACCCAGATCTTTGTTTTAACTACTCATCAGTCATTGCTGAGCTGCCTTAAGTAGAATCCTTTATCATGACCTGTCATCTAATTGCTTGTTTTAACCAACCAGTCAGTATAACTATATATCCTGCCTTGTTTGCTAGCCACTTTCTTTGTGTATTGGTGACACTTGTGACAGATAGTCACTTTTATTTTGTAATTACCAGGAGTAAAGATCAGTGGGTAATTACTAATTGTCTACAGTGGTGGTTCTTAGACTCTAGTGTTCACTACAGTCACCTGAAAGACTTGTTAAAACACACAGAAGTGTTTTGTTTGTTTGTTTTGCTGAGGAAGATTTGCCCTGAGCTAACATCTGTGCCAATCTTCCTCTATTTTGTATGTGGGTCGCCACCACAGCATGGCTGCCAATGAGTTGTGTAGGTCCACCCCTGGGCACTGAACCCAGGCCGCCAAAGTGTAATACACCGAACTTAACCACTAGGCCATGGTTTGGCCCCAAACACAGAGAGTTTTTGATTCAGTAAATCGGGGGTGGGGCTCACAACTTGCATTTCTAGCAAGTTCCCAGGAATTACTGATACTGCTGATCTAGGGACCACATTTTGAGAAGCACTGGTCTAGGTTGAGCCAAGTGCTGTGTGAGAGAGAAACTCTGGCCTTGGAAAGCCTGCCTTCCATTTGGGATCTGCCTTCTATGTGAAGTAGACCAAAGTGTGGGGCTCTGCAGGCCAGGTGCCAACTGAGTCTTTGAGAAGGTCAGAGCAAGGAGAAATCTCCCGCAGGTAGGAAGTCAGGAAGCTTTTACAGAACTATTGTGGTCATTTGAGCTGGGTGCTTAAGAATCAATGAGTGGCACATTTCAGGCAGGAAAACACTTTGATAAAGATGTGGAGGTGGGAATATCGCAAGGCAGTTTCAGTGGGTGGCAAGTGGCTAATCATTTTGAATTGGTGGATATTGTATGCTGGTAATAAGAAATGAAGTTTGGAAGATAATTGGGCTCAGATTGCATTGGATTTTGAACACTAGAGAGGGAGGCTTTCAGTAGAGGTAGCTAGCCATTGACAGGATCCTACTTAGGACTGGAGGAGAGGTGGGGAGGCGGTGGAGAGATGAATGTATAAGAAGGAGGTAACCAGCTAGAAAGTCTTAACTTTCTTATTGCATTCTTCTGTTCCCAGCCCTTGGGATATTTTTTTTCTTTTCATGGTGGGTGGGAAATCAGTCCTGGAAACTGACCATGTTTACCAACGGTAAACCCATTACATGATTATCTGTGATTCTTTTTTTTTAATCCCTGGGACAAAAAAAGGGGACGTGGGTGGGTTCTAAGATGCCAAAGTTTGAAAGTATTGATTTGGGTGCAACTAATGAGAACTTTTGTAGTTGGATGCTTTATTTGGGAAGATAGATTATTTGGATTTCCAGCTTCAGTTTTTTAGCAGAGAGGGATTTTTGTTGGACATTTTTTTCTGATGGAATAAAACTGACAATGTAGCAGGCACATTTAGTGTTTTGGCCAAGTGTCTATTTTTAAATATTGTAATGTGAAGGTATAGATTTTGAGATTAATGTGACCTCTAAAAAAAATGATACCTTTTACAGACAGTCATGTTTCTTCCCAAATTAAAAGATATTACTACCCGTAACTAAGCCCAGAAAATAAAGCTTAAATGATGAAAATTAATAATTCACCAAGAAATAAATGTCTACATTTTCCTCACATTCTTAATCGTTTTACTATTCTTTGTTCTTGATCTAAATTCAGTGCAAGTTTTTTTATTTTAATGAAGGATCATAAAAATGAGTTATTTTTTGATGGATTTTGATTTATATAGATAAAAAGATTTGTATAGATAAAAAGAAAGGCAAGCATACTACTGTCTTGGATATAAGTTAGACTGAATGTGATTCTTAAGTAATTTTTTAATTCCCGTAAGTTTATTATTGTGATTGGAACTCCCTTGTGTTTATACTTTGAAAAGTTTTCTTGCTTTCATGAAAACTGTAAGTTAAAATCATGATATCTTCTTGAATTTTAGGTACTTACACTGTGAAATTTTATGATGGAGTAATTCAGACTGTCAAACATATTCATGTCAAAGCTTTTTCCAAAGATCAGGTGAGAAATGTGGTTTTGTGCTTTATGGTATGAATAATGCTAACATTGTAGTTTTGTTTCTCGAATAAAGACATTACATTTGTTTATGATGGCAAAGTCTTTATTTCCTCCGTCTGACATGATTTCACCAGAAAGCAGTATACAAGTTTTCAGGAATTGTGAATATTTGTCTCTCTCTGCCATTTCCTTTTAACACAGATTCTTCTTTTCAAAAGCACCAAATGCTTGGATACTATTACCTATTAACTGTTTTCCTCATCTTTTATCAAAAGTGTCAGGTTATTCTTTTTTCTCTCTCCCTGTGCCCCGCCCCAGAGCTGTTACCCATCACAAGGAACTTGCTGAAATGCTTGAGGAGATCTAGAGGATGTTTTCTTTTCATCAAACTTTGTGCTTCAGGTCAGGATCCTGACTTGATGGTTACAGAGCTACATTTTGGTGTGGATAGGCCAATCACTTGCACTAGATGTGCTTCGGTTGAAAATTTTGTTTCCTTTTGTCCCAGTCACCGTGCATGTGTTTGCCTGAGCACAGGACCTGAGTTTTGATACTAGAAATACGGTGCCCACGGATAGGATCATCTAGAGGTGTTGCCTACTTTCTTTGTGATTTTTTTCCCCCTTTGGTGTTTTTCATGTTTATGTCTTAATCAAATAGTTGAGAGGAAAGAGAGATCAAAATTTGGATATTGATTTTTTAAAAAAAATTCTAATTGTTACTAATTTTTGCTCACCTCTTTGGGTGATTGTTGATGTGATAGTATTGGTGACACTGGAACCTGTTATTTCCTTTATGATGATCAAATGCTTCCACTTATCACAGATTTTGGTAAATTCTTCTCTACATACATTTAGCAATTTCAAAGGATTATGGCATATGATATCTCTAAAGGTAGCCTCAAGAACATTTTTGTCTTTTGCTGGTTTTCCTCTTCAGAAAATTGACAAAATTACAAAGATTTAGCCCTGAAGATGTTTTCCTTTGATTGTTTACCCCTCCAGCATCTAAGGAGCTGCACAGTACTCTCAAACATTATTTTTGCCTTAAATTTGGCAATTTTTTTGTGAGTTTATGGAATGAGTTAATACAGATAGAGGACCATATTAAGAACTTTTCCAGAACTGTCAGATTGTATCCAAAACCTCCCCAAATGGATGTCTGGGGCTGCAGATAACGAACCTTCAACTGTTTACTCTGCTGTGCTCAGTAATTGGATCGATAGCACTCCTGGTGCTTTGGCTTGGAGATGGGCACCTTACCCGGTGTGGATTTGTGGGTGACTCAGTTCTCACTTCCCAGCTGCCTCTGAGTGTCTTGCCTCATCTCGGACCTGCAGGTGGTCAAGCACGGGCCCATGGCTCCTGTTTGCTTGTCTTTCTTTTCCAAGAGGGTACAGTGATTTTTGGATAAATGACTTCTCAGCTCCCTTCAACCCTAATAGTCTAGGATTCTGTAATAGCCACTTACAAAGCAAAACTTCTTAGAAAAATATGTCACACAATTGTTAAAGCATTTTTCATATAGAATAGATTGAGTTTTTCTGTAGGACCACACTGCCCTAAATATTTTGATAATCTATATTTTAGGAGCATTTATCTTTTTTTGAAGTTAAACAATACATATTTGCTGCAGAAAATTTGGAAAGTACAGAAAAGCACAAAGAAAGTAAAAACTATATAATTCTGTCATCTAAATACAATTGCTCGTAACATTTTGATGTATATCCTTTTGTGTTTTTTGTTAAGTATTTATGAATATATATTTCTTTTCAAAATTGGAGTCCTGTAGTGTATTACTATTCTATAACTTGCTCCTTTCTTTTAACAAAATGACATTTTCCTAAGTTCCTAATACTGTGTGAGAATATGGCTTTTAATGGCTATATAGTATTCTGTAATGTAGATGCAACCCTACTTTGTGTAACCAATTCCCTCATGACCATTTAAGGATATTTGTAAATCTGAGCGCACAAGACTTATTTTTCTCTTAGCAGATCTCATTTCTAGGAATTTGTTCTAATTCAAAAGCATAAACTTTTAAGTCTTTTGACCCAAATTGCCAACACACTTCTTTCCCCGCTTTACCCCTAGATGGTTGCAGTTTATATTGCTGCCAGCAGTTACTGAGGAGTGCTTTTTCTCAAACCTGGCTACTTTCAGAAAATTTTTGGGACTTGAAAAAATATTTCTTTCTAGGCTCTAACTACATGGATTCTCCTTATTTATTATTTTCCCCTATGGGACAAATTAAACTTGCACTCAGTGAGTATTTATGCACTCCTTTCTGCTTCTGGCAAAGATGTATACGCTTGGTGTGCGCTAGGTGCTGGGGATCCCATATGAACGTGATATGATGGTCTCTGCTCTTCTCTTGAGATCTTAGAAGAGAGATACATACACAAATAAACTTAGCTGTAAACTCCAGAACTTTCAGAGCTGGCTTTATTATGTGATGGTCATACTAGGACATGAGATTTTTAGGATGAGTTTTAAAGAAAGTAATTTAGAAGGAAAGTAACCAAGAAGCAGTACTTCCTCCTAATGGACAAAAACTCAGTAGCTAGTAACAAAGTAGTTGGCTTGTTGGACTGAGCACAGCCTGTACCCAGCAGAGGAAGCAGAGACCTTGTTTCTGGGTTGGAAAATTTTTACAGCTTTCCTCTTCAGCTTCCAGTTAGCAGTTTGGATTCTTCTCTACACAGGGCATCATCATCTACTGGCAAACTGAGGCAGGCCCCTGAAAGCCCTGGCTCAGTGTAGTCATGCTTGGGATGAGAAGGACAGGGTATGAATTGTATTTTCTTAGAACACCTCTATCAGCAAGATTGCTTTCCAGAAGAAGTCCCTGGATCTCATGTGTGTGTGTCGCTTTAGTTATTTTCTAGTGACTTAATAATCATAAAGGAGATAGCTTTGTCTCAGAAGGAATTGACCATGACCATTGTTTTCTTTAAACTTTGGATTGGTTCTCAAAGCCTTGGAGTATGGTGGGTGTTTTCAGTGGTGCTTTCCATTAAGTGACCTGGCATATGTCCTCTTTTAATTTCTTTGTTTGTTTTCATAAGTTTGCAGAAAAAACCATTTGACTTTATATTTGCAAGTAATCACAAAGTCTGTTTCATCACTATTTTGCTCATTTTAGAATATTGTGGGTAATGCTAGGCCTAAAGAGACAGATCACAAAAGTCTTTCATCATCTCCTGATAAACGAGAGAAGTTTAAAGAGCAGAGAAAAGCCACGGTCAACGTGAAGAAAGACAAAGAGGACAAAACCTTAAAGACAGAAAAGCGACCCAAGCAGTCTGATAAAGAAGGAAAATTAATCTCTTCTGAAAAGGGGAAGGTGTCAGAGAAAAGCCTTCCCAAGAACGAGAAGGAAGATAAGGAGAACATTTCAGAAAATGACAGAGAGTACTCTGGAGATGCTCAAGTGGATAAGAAACCTGAAAATGACATTGTGAAGAGTCCACAGGAAAACTTGAGGGAGCCAAAAAGAAAACGAGGCAGACCCCCTTCCATAGCTCCTACTGGTGAGTTTCCCAAGTGGGCTCTGCAATGGGCAGTGCCAGAGTGTTCTTCTGTGGCCCTTTGTGGTTCTTTGTAACTCCTGTACTTTAATCTTTTGTTTTTGTGACTGACTTTGAGTCGTCCTGTGATCTGAAAACAAGTCCTGTCTGTGGAGCTGAAGTTTAAGGGAGGCCCGTATCCAGATGAACACAAGTTGGGAAACGTGTCTCTGACTGAGCTTCTGGGGTGTCAGATAACTGTCCACTGGATACTTCAGCTTATATGATAAAACCTAAGAAGCTAAGGCCTTTTGCTTGTGCCTATTCAAATGATCTCAGTTTAAGTAAGCTTAATAGAACCTGGGATCAGGAAATACAGTTTTCATGAGAGACATGAAAGAGGAAAGGAGGAGAAGTAAATAGTTGTGGGCGTCTGGAGGAGGTGGGACCAAAGAACACTGGGCTTAGAAAGGCATGGGTGCATTTTGAAATTGAGCTCTCTGGAGAGTGATTATTGATTGGAAATTTTCACAGTCTAAATAAAAAGCTGAGTTGGCTAATTGGGAAGAGTCAAGGTTAGAGGGTACAGATTTAGGGAAGAATACACAATTATTAAAAAAAGCTGAAATTTGGAATTCTAGAATAACCAAGAATGAAACAAACCCTTAGTTTCTTCCTAAGCCAAACATTCCTTCTCTAGATTAATTTAGTGGCATGAAGAGCCCCCAGGATTTCTAGGCTGACCGCTGCCCACGATTATCTGGCAGTGTTCTTCAGATGTTCTTGCTTCTGTATTCTCCATGTGACTATTGAAAAATTGTGAGTCCCCTACCACATTTCAAAGTGATATCAATTTTTTCTCACAAATTTAAATAGCTGCAAAAGATATATTTAAAATATAAAATATGGCATAAAATATATTTTCATCAAAACTGTGGAACTACAATGTTAGCTCATTCTTTGTTCTCTTATGGTGTAGAAATGCAAAGCCAGGCCTCTCTATCAGTCCGGACAGCTACATCAGACTTAATTTCTGTGGGAAAAAAATCTAATTTACTGCAAATAAATTATTAGTACCCTTTGCCAGTAGACAGACTTTTCACATCTGAGTTCTAATTTTAAGATAGGAAATTAGACAACAGGTGATTTCTTCCCAGATGAAGTAAGGCACCTCCCCCTTTAGTGATTATAACTAGGTTTCACCCTCAAGAGCGGAGCTGCTGGAATTGTCCCAGGCCTAAACAGGGCCTAGACCTGTGCTGTCCAATATGGTAGCTGCAGCCACGTTTGGCAGTTGAACACTTGAAATGTGGCTAGTCTGAATTGAGATGTACTGTAAGTGTAAGATACATACTGGATTTCAAATACTCAGTACAAAAAAACTGAGAATGTAAAATATTAATAATTTTTGTATTGATTACATGTTGAAATGATGTTTTTGGATGTATTGAGTTAAATATATTCTTAAAACTAATTTCACTTTTTTTAAAACCTATTAATGTGATGACCAAAAAATATAGAATTACATATGTGACTTGCATTCGTGGTTCTCATTATGTTTCTATTGGACAGCACTGGCCTAAATTGGGTAGCTTTTTCAACAGGGTTCTGGGAGAGAATTAAGCCCTAATGCCCATGGCATCCATGATCTGTAATGAGGTGACTTCTCTTCTGTGCATTGAGAATGGTACTAGTTATAAACCACCCTTGGGAGAATTGAGAAAATAACAACAGTGTTCTCTCTTCAAATGAGGAACCCCAGTTGAGAAAGTCTGGAGGTTTTAAACCCCTGGGCAGTGTACTGTGTTAAAATGTAGGATGATCGAGAAGCAGGCCTTTTTATGTAAGTGGGAGAAGGGCTCTTATGCAAGGAGAGGTGGAAAATGTGAACTGGCAGACATCTGATGTGTCGTCATCTCGGTTTAGAAAAGAGTCTATGTGGGAATTGAGTGTTCTGAAACAGATTCCCCTTTAGCTATTCATGCTTTGGCTCATACCTCTGGGAAGTGTGTGCTGGGGTAGTGGCTCACCAGTTTGTAGACTGCTCCCCTGAAGCTGCATACCTTCACCTGGATGAGAAAGGGCATTCAGCTTATTGCTTTTATTTTGTAAGTGTAGGATTTCATACCAGATAGGATCAATTTAATAGAGAAATGGTGTTTTCCAAGTTTACTGTTAACACTTGCCTGAGGCATTCTTCTCCAGTCAGAATCCCTGCAGCAGGATCTGGGAGTTCGAATTGTTGCAGTCTTCCTAGATGATTCTTTCTGTAAGAAGAGTTTGGGAAATACTGAAGTTCTGTATAGTCAGCCTCCATTCGTATGTGGTCTCAACAGTGAAGACGGCTTGCCAATATTACGTATATTTGAGATCCCCTTTAAAAAGTGTTTGGAATAAGTTCATTGACTTACGGGAGCCTTGAGCTCTCTAGATTGTACAGACTTGATTGGAACAGGATCTGAGCTGTTAGGGAGGGTTGTTTGTATTTGTGTTTAATTTGAAATGTGTGTGATCTCCAAGTTCCCACCACTTGGAACAAAATAGTATTGGCGCGTTGGGAAGATTGAACACAGGAAGAGCCAAGGAGTTCAGCACTCTCATTACATTTGCCTCCTCAGAGCTCACCCCATCTCTTGTTTGGCCATTTGACATGGCGGATGTGAAACTGCTGGTCTTAGATGAGTCTTCTCTCTTTTCCTTCTTGTTTCCCTCCCATTTCTTTCCTTCCTCCCTCCTCCACTCCGCTTTCCCCTTTTCTCTCTCTCCCTTCAGCCTTCATCAGACTCCTTAGCCCTATCTTCCCCTCAAGCTTCCCAATTTCTTTTCTTTGATTTTTTTCTGCCTGCCTTTTGGATTCTCATTCCTGATTGGGGGAAAACTTCTTAAGTGTTAGGTTTAAAAATAAAGTGTGAGTACTATCCAAGGGTGTAGCACCTGCACTGCTGAATTATGTTAGAGCTGGATTTGCTAATGATCAGCAGCCTTGCTTGGAACACTGACTATCAAATAGCCTAGTCTCCTGAGGTTCTTCTGGAATTGTTTTTAAGAGGTTATAAATGTTGATATTCTTTTTGGTCCCTCAGAGCTAGGACTGGTGCCAAGCTAACTAATTTAGCAAGTAGAGATTGAAAATAATCAAGTCATAGTCCCAGGGTACACATTTTAGGAATTAGCCAGCATGGTGGATTTCCTGAGTGTTGGCTAAGCCAAGTTTTGAAACGAAGATTTGATGGTGATAAAAATGACATTTCTGTTGCTCTTTTACCTTCATGTTTTATTTTAAAAAACTTTTTAAATTAAAAAATTTTTTATTTTTATTTTTTTGACGAAGATTAGCCCTCAGCTAACATCTACCACCAATCCTCCTGTTTGCTGAGGAAAACTGGCCCTGAGCTAACATCCATAGCCATCTTCCTCTACTTTATATGTGGGATGCCTGCCACAGCATGGCTTGATGAGCATTGGGTAGGTTGGCACCTGGGATCTGAACCAGCAAACCCTGGGCCACTGAAGCGGAACGTGCGAACTTAACCGCTCTGCCACGGGGCCGGCCCTGCCCCCACCTTCGTGTTTTAAAGAAGTCATATTGGGGTATAGTTTTTTAAAGAGAGAGTTTCAGGAGAGAAGTATATGACCAAAGCTGGGTCATAGGAGAGACCAAAAGGAGAGATTCAGGAGGTCAGTCTGCAAGGTGTCAGCATCTCCCATAAGGAAGTAGTTTCTCACCCATTTCAGTTTTTTTTTCTTTTAGCTTAAGTAAGAATGCCCTTTGAGGGTCTCTTCATCATGCAAGGGTGTGTGTGTGTGTATGTATGTGTTTTATTTATATATAATAATGAGAACTGGACTAAGAAATTACATACTCCTTTTTTTGTGTGTCTGATTTTATATATGTTGTAGCTGTGGATTCAAATTCTCAAACTTTGCAACCAATAACATTGGAATTGAGAAGACGGAAAATATCAAAAGGAAGTGAAGTCCCATTAAAACGTCCTCGGCTTGACAAAAATTCATGTGAGTCTCCAGTTTGTGTATGTGCGGCTAGAACTTGACGTCGCTTGGGTTAGCCTCCGCTATTACTGTGTTATCCCCTATTCTTTAGGCTCTAATGCTTGTCCTTGATCACAGGAGCTAATATGAGTGAGATGTAGTTGGATCAGAAGGAGTTTTGCTAGAAGAAAAACAAATCCCAAAGCACAAATGTTATTAATGTTAGGTTCAGTGGTATCATCTCCATACCCATAAACTACATTTGATTTGAATTCCACTGGAAATAAAATGGCTTAGGAAGGGATAGATTTCATATGCTGAATGAAACTTTAAAAATATTATTTATTGATTTAAAAAAAATGCCCTGGTGGCTCCAAAAAGGATTTATAATGGCCCTAAGGCTCTGTAAACCTTATTGACTTTGGAAGTTAGTACACAGACTTTTATGTTGGAAAGCCCCAGAAGAGAACTTAGTTGTCAAGATCAGGACATGACCTTGGAGCATATTTTGCAGACCATGAATCCTTAAATAAGGAAAATTCTATCCTGGCAGAGAGACTGTGCCTTTACTTAAAACTGTAAACTAGGAAGGGATATTTCCTTTTATTACTGGTTTCATATTCCAGAAGTCTTTGTGTAAAGCCCTTATAGAGGCAACTGGTCCAGAAATCTAGAATAGCAGAGTTGTTTCTTCTGGTCTCTTGACTATAACTCTCTTAATGGTTTATAGCCCAGGAAAAGTCAAAAAACTACTCAGAAAATACTGACAAAGACTTATCAAGGAGACGGTCCTCCAGGCTGTCCACTAATGGGACCCATGAGATCCTAGATCCTGATTTGGTTGGATCAGATTTGGTTGATACGGTTAATACTGATCCTTTGCAAAACACATCATCCAGTACCAAGGAATCCGAAGAAGGTGAGTCAGTCTCTTTTGAAATTGTCTTGCCAACCTGATGCCTGTCTAGTGAGAACTAATCTAAATCATAGTGTACTGCCTTCCCACAAGTTTTACATGGTCTTGAAATCAAGTTATTGAATGGGCTGCAGTGTTTCTTATGTTATTCTTCACTGATGATTCAATAGACAGACTTTCTATTTGCATTTGTGATTGGTTTTGCTAATATCCATCTGAATGTTGGGTTGGAGGTACAGTGCTTGAAGATCCCTGTCCCCCCTGTCTTTATGGTGCCATTTCACTCCAGTGCTTCTGCCTTTTTGTTAACACTACCAGCAAATCCTCCCTTCACTTTAGCTTCTTATTAGCTTCTTTCTTTGATATGCTCACAGCCCTGGCTGTGTGTGCTGGAACCTGTGAATGTATTCTTGTATGTTGTGAGATGAATGACTTCCTCTAAAAAGTCCCTGGCTTTCTTAGTCTGTTGTGGGGCTTTGGTTCTCAGATTATATACATGTATATGTTCTCCAATCTTTCTTTTTTTCTTCTAGGTCAGTTGAAATCTCCTTTGGAAGCTGGCCAGGTCTCCTCTGCACTAACTTGCCATTCCATTGGGGATGGATTGGGGGCTGCAGGCTTGGAGTTGAACTGCAAGTCAATGGGAGAAAACACTATGAAAACGGAACCGGCTTCTCCCCTGGCTGAGTTACAAGAGATTTCTTCTGTGGCAGGTTCATATTTAGAGTTAACATAATCCTCTTCTAATATATACTTCTGCTTCTGCTTTGATGATAAACTAAAAAAATGGTTTTCTACTGTGTTTTTTTACCTTTTATTAATAATATTCTGTATCATTTTAATGCTGTACCCTTTTCGTTTCTGATATTGCTAATTTATGTTCCCTCTCTTTTTTTGATTAGTGTGACTAGGGATTTATCAATTTTGTTGATAGTTTCAAAGAATCAACCTTTTACTTTAATATTCTCTATTTGTCTTTTTAAAATGTCATTGATTTCTGTTTTTTTTTTTGATTGAGTTAATGATAGGTTACAATCTTGTGAAATTTCAGTTGTACATTAATGTTTGTCATTCGTGTTGTAGGTGCACCACTTCACCCTTTGTGCCCACCCCCACCCCACCCTGCCTTTCCCCTGGTAGCCACTAATCTGTTCTCTTTGTTCACATTTTTAAATTCCACATATGAGTGGAGTCATACACAGATTATCCTTCTCTAACTGGCTTCTTTCACTTAACATAATTCCCTCAAGTTCCATCCATGTTATTGCACATGGAATGCTTTTGTTCTGTTTTACAGCTGAGTAGTATTCCATTGTATATATAAACCACATCATCTTTATCCATTCATCTGTTGATGGGCACTTAGGTTGCTTCCATGTCTTGGCTATTGTAAATAATGCTGCAGTGAACATTGGGGTGCATAGGACTTGTGGAATTGCTGACTTCAAGCTCTTTGGATAGATACCCAGTAGTGGAATAGCTGGGTCGTATGGTAGTTCTATTTTTAATTTTTTGAGGAATCTCCATACTGTTTTCCATAGTGGCTGCACCAGTTTGCATTCCCACCAGCAGTGTATGAGGGTTCCTTTTTCTCCACAACCTCTCCAACATTTGTTACTATTAGTTTTAGATATTTTTGTCATTCTAATGGGTATAAGGTGATATCTTAGTGTAGTTTTGATTTGCATTTCCCTGATGATCAGCGATGATGAACATCTTTTCTTGTGCCTATTGGCCATCTGTATATCTTCTTTGGAGAAATGTCTATTCATGTCTCCAGCCCATCTTTGGATTGGGTTGTTTGATTTTTTGTTGTTGAGTTGTGAGAGTTCTTTATATATTTTGGATATTAAGCCTTTGTCAGATATATAACTTGCAAGTATTTTTTCCCAGTTAGTGGGTTGTTTTTTTGTTTCAATCCTGTTTTCATTTGTTTTGAAGAAGCTTTTTAGTCCCATTTGTTTATTCTTTCTGTTGTTTCCCTTCTCTGAGAAGACATGGTGTCCAAAAAGATCCTTTTAATACTGATGTCAAAGAGTGTACTGCCTACGTTTTCTTCTAGAAGCCTTATGGTTTCAGGTCTCAGCTTTAGGTCTTTGATCCATTTTGAGTTTATTTTGGTGAATGGTGAAAAAGAATGGTCAATTTTCATTCTTTTCCATGTGGCTTTCCAGTTTTCCCAGCACCATTTGTTGAAAAGACTTTCTTTTCTCCATTGTATGCCCTCAGCTCCTTTGTCGAAGATTAGCTATCCATAGATGTGTGGTTTTATCTCTGGGCTTTCAATTCTGTTCCATTGATCTGTGCACCTGTTTTTGTACCAGTACCATGCTGTTTTGATTACTGTAGCTTTGTAGTATGTTTTAAAGTCAGGGATAGTGATGCCTCCAGCTTTGTTCTTTTTTCTCAGGATTGCTTTAGCAATTTGGGGTCTTGTGTTGCCCCATATGAATTTTAGGATTCTTTGTTCTAATTCTATAACGAATGTCATTGGGATTCTGATTGGGATGGCATTGAATCTGTAGATTGCTTTAGGTAGAATGGACATTTTAGCTATGTTTATTCTTTCAATCCATGTGCATGGAATGTCTTTCCATCTCTTTATGTCGTCATCCATTTCTTTCAGAAAAGCCTTGTAATTTTCATTGTATAGGTGTTTCACTTCCTTAGTTAAATTCACCCCGAGGTATTTTATTCTTTTTGTTGCAATTGTGAATGGTATTGTGTTCTTGAGTGCTCTTTCTGTTAGTTCGTTATTAGAGTATAGAAATGCTACTGATTTGGGGCTGGCCCCGTGGGCGAGTGGTTAAGTTCGTGTGCTCTGCTGCAGGCGGCCCAGTGTTTCGTTGGTTCAAATCCTGGGCGCGGACATGGCACTGCTCATCAGACCACGCTGAGGCGGCGTCCCACATGCCACAACTAGAAGGACCCACAACGAAGAATATACAACTATGTACCGGGGGGCTTTGGGGAGAAAAAGGAAAAAAATAAAATCTTTAAAAAAAAAAAAAAAAAGAAATGCTACTGATTTATGTAAATTGATTTTATACCCTGCAACTTTGCTGTAATTGTTGATTACTTCCAAAAGTTTTCCAATGGATTCTTTGGGGTTTTCTATATATAAGATCATGTCATCTGCAAACAGCGAGAGTTTCACTTCTTCCCCCCCATTTGGATTCCTTTTATTCCTTTTTCTTTCCTGATTGCTCTGGCCAGGACCTCCAGAACTATGTTAAATAAGTGGGGTGATAGAGGGCATCCTTGTCTCATTCCTGTTCTCAGGGGGATGGCGCTCAGTTTTTGCCCATTGAGAATGATGTTGGCTGTGGGTTTGTCATATGTGGCCTTTATTATGTTGAGGTAGTTCCCTTCTATCCCCATTTTGTTCAGAGTTTTTATCATCAATGGCTATTGGATCTTGTCAAATGCTTTCTCTGCATCTATTGAGATGATCATGTGGTTTTTATTCCTCAGTTTGTTGATGTGGTGTATCACATTGATTGATTTTGCGGATGTTGAACCATCCCTGTGTCCCTGGTATGAATCCCACCTGATCATGATGTATGATTCTTTTGATGAATTGCTGTATTCGGGTTGCCAAAATTTTGTTGAGAATTTTTTCATCTATGTTCATCAGCAATATTGGCCTGTAGTTCTCTTTTTTCATGGTGTCCTTGTCAGGTTTTGGTATCAGCGTGATGTTGGCCTCATAGAATGTGTTAGGAAGTGTTCCATCCTCCCTAATTTTTTGGAATAGCTTGAAAAGGATAGGTATTAAATCCTCTCTGAGAGTTTGGTAGAATTCCCCAGGAAAGCCATCTGGTCCTGGGGTTTTATTCTTTGGGATGTTTTTGACTGCTGTTTCAATCTCTTTCCTTGTGGTTGGTCTGTTCAAATTGTCTGCTTCCTCTTGAGTGAGCTTTGGGAGATTGTAGGAGTCCCAGAATTTATCCATTTCCTCTAGGTTATCCATTCTGTTGGCATATAGTTTTTCGTAGTATTCTCTTATAATCTGTTGTATTTCTGCAGAGTCTGTTGTTATTTCTCCTCTTTCATTTCTGATTTTGTTTATTTGAGCTTTCTCCCTCTTTTTCTTTGTAAGTCTGGCTAGGGGTTTGTCAATTTTATTTATCTTCTCAAAGAACCAGCTCTTTGTTTCATTGATCCTTTCTACCACCTTTTTCGTTTCAATAGTATTTATTTCTGCTCTGATTTTTATTATTTCTCTCCTTCTGCTGACTTTGGGCTTTATTTGTTCTTCTTTCTCTAGTTCAGTTAGGTGTAGTTTAAGATTCCTTATTTGGGATTTTTCTTGTTTGTTAAGATGTGCCTGTATTGCGATGAATTTTCCTCTTAATACAGCTTTTGCTATATCCCATATGAGTTGGTATGGCATGTTATCATTTTCATTTGTTTCCAGGTATTTTTTTATTTCTTCTTTAATTTCTTCAATGATCCATTACTTGTTCAGTAGCTTATTGTTTAGTCTCCACATCTTTGTACCTTTGTCAGCTTTTTTCTTGTAATTAATTTCTCGCCTTATAGCATTATGATTGGAGAAGATGCTTGTTAGTACTTAAATTTTTTTAAATTTGTAGAGGCTTGCCTTGTTTCCCAACATATGGTCTATCCTTGAGAATGTTCCATGTGCACTTGAGAAGAATGTGTATTCTGCTGTTTTAGGATGAAGTGATCTATATATGTATATTAAGTCCAATTGTTTTAGTTTTTCGTTTAGCTCCACTATTTCTGTGTTGGTTTTCTGTCTGGATGATCTGTACATTGATGTGGGTAGGATGTTGAGTTCCCCCACTATTATTGTGTTGTTTTTAACATCTTCCTTTAGGTATGTTAATAGTTGCTTTCTGAACCTTGGTGCTCCTATGTTGGGTACATAGATATTTATAAGCGTTATTTCTTCTTGATGAAGTGTCCCTTTGATCATTATATATTGTCCCTCTGTGTCTCTCTTTACCTGCCTTATTTTGAAATCCGTTTTGTCTGATATAAGTATTGCAACACCTGCTTTCTTTTGCTTGCTGTTAGCTTGAAGTATTGTCCTCCACCCCTTCACTCTGAGCCTGTGTTTGTCCTTGGGGCTGAGGTGTGTTTCCTGGAGGCAACAAATTGTTGGATCTTGTTCTTTAATCCATTTTGCCACTCTGTGTCTTTTTATTGGAGAGTTCAATCCATTTACATTGAGGGTGATTATTGATGCATGTGGACTTAATGCTGACAATCTGTCGCTCGTTATCTTGATTTCCTGCATTACCTTTGTTTCTCGTCCTGTGTGCTTTAGCCTACCCATTGACTACTGCAGTTTCTTGTGCTGCGTTTCTTAGTGATTTCTGTTTTGATCTTGTTTTCTTCCTTTAAGTTTTTCTAGAAACTTGGGTCATTGATTATAGATCTTTCTTCTTTTCCAATATGAGCATATTGGAGTTATAAATTTCCCACTAAGCACTGCTGTAGCTACATCCTACAAATTTTGGTATGTTGTATTTTCACTTTCATTCAGTTCAAAATATCTGGGGGCTGGTCCCATGGCCTAGCGGTTAAGTTTTTGCGCTCCGCTTCAGCAGCCCAGGGTTTTGCCATTTCGGATCCTGGGCGCAGACGTGGCACCGCTAATCGGGCCATGCTGAGGCGGTTTCCCACATAGCAGAACTGGAAGGACCTACAACTAGAATATACAACTATGTACTGGGGAGCTTTGAGGAGAAGAAGAAAAATATATATATATTTTGTGATTTATTTGTTGACCATGGGTTGCTTAGAGTTGTTGTTTCATTTCCAAGTATTTGGATTTTTATAGATACTGTATTGTTATTAATTTCTAGTGTAATTCCATTGTGGTCAGAGAACATACTCTGTAGGATTTCAATATTTTTAAATTTGTTGAGATTTATTTTATGGCCCAGCATATGACCTGTCTTGGTGAATGTTCCATATGCACTTTAAAAAAAATGTATGTTCTGCCATTGTTGTATATCTGTTCTATATGTGTTAATTAGGTCAAGGTGGTTGATGGTGCATTTCTGATAAAAGTCTCCATTGACTTTGGTTTTTTGTCTAATTTTATCAGTTCCCAAGAGAGGGGTGTGAAAAATCTCTAACCATGATTGTGGATTGTCTATTTCTTCCTTTAATTGTGTCAGTTTTGCTTCATGTTATTTGAAGTCTTGTTATTAGTTGCATATACACTTATAATTGTTGTGGCCGCCTGATGAATTGCCCCCTTTGAAATATGAAATCTCTCTCTATCTTTGGTAATAGTTTTTGACTTGAAGACTATCTAATACTAGTGTGGGTACTCCAGCGTTTTTTTTTTTTGCTTTCTGTATCATGTACCATATGCATGGTATATCAATTTGTGTCATTTTTCTTTCAAAATAGCTGTGTGTTTAAATTTCTCAGCATGTCTTTTAGAGATAGTATATCATTGAGTTTTGGTTTTAACTGCAGTGTTTAGTCTGGTTACATTAAATATGATTATTGATATGGTTGCTTTTAGGTCTACCAAATTTTGCTTTTTGTTTTCTATTTATCCTTTATGTGTGTTTTAGGTTAATTGAATATTCTTTTTCAAACTCCATTTTAATTTGTCTATTAGCTTTTAGCTATACTTCATAGCATTTTTTGTAGAAGGTTACTTTAGAAATTATTATATATATATATCCTTAACTTCCAAGAGTTTACTTAGAGTTAATTTGAACCACTTAATGTAAAATCTTGTATAGTCCATTAACCTCCCCTTTTTATGCTCTGGTTGTCACATGAATTATATCTACATATGCTATAAAATCCACAATACCATATTATAATTTTTGCTCTAAACAATTTTGTATTTTAAAGAAGATAAAAGAGATAGTCTGATTTACACGCATATTTGCCATTTCCAGAGTTTTTTATTTCTTCCTGAAGATTTCATTTCAGCCTGAAGATTTTTCTTTAGTTTTTTTGTAGTGCAGGTTTAAAGATGTGTTATTCATGGTATTCTGGCCTCTATTGTTTCTGAAGGGAAGTCAGTGATAATTCATACTGTTATTTCTCTTAATTGTATTGTGTTGTTTTCTTTCTGGTTGCTTTCAGGATTTTTCTCTTTATCTTTGGTTTTTAGCAGTTTATGATGTGTTTAAGTTTGTTTTATTTTTGTATTTAACCTACTTGAGATTCTCTGACCTTGTGAAAATTGATATTTTTCATCTAATTTCAGCCATTATTTATATGCATATTTTTTTCTGTCCTATTCTCTCTGTCTCCTACTTTGGGGATACTTATTTTAGACCTTTTGATATCGTCCCACAGGTCACTGGGACTCTGTTGACTTTTTTGTTTTTTTTAATCTTTTCCTCTCTTTTTCAGATTGAATACTGTCTTGATTTATTTTCAAATTTTTTCTTCTCTCAACTCAAGTCTACTGTTAAGCCCATCCAGTGAATTTTTTATTTCTGTTACTTTTTAGTTCTAGAATTCTCGTTTTTTTCCCCAGAGTCTCTGCTGAGATTTCAATCTGTTTATTCATTATGAGCATAGTTTTAATAGCTACTTTAAAGTTCTTGTCTCCTAAATTCAACATCTAGATTATGTTGAGGTTAATACCCATTGATTGACTTTTCTCTTGACTACAGGTCACATTTTCCCTTGTCTTCATGTGTCTACTGTTTTGGATTGCATCCTGGGCAATGTGACTGATACACTGTAGAGTTTAGATTATGTTATGTTCCTCTGAAGAATACTGACTTCTCTGTTTTAAAGGGCAGTTAATTTGGCTGAACTCAAACTCCAAATTCTTTTCCTCTTCAATGGGCAGCAGCTGAAACCTCTGTTTAATTCTTTTAGCCTTAGTTGGGCTACTTGGACCCTGTTCATTCAGAGAGTAGCCAGAGATTTAGGCAGAGTTTATATGCAGAAATTGGGGCCACTCTTTTATGGTTCTGTTCTTTCTGGGATATTCCCCCTTACTTTCCAGCTGTTATAGTTGCACTGAACTTTGTCTTCTATTTCTTCAACTAGACTAAAGACTTCTATCTGAGTTTTAGTTGCCCCGTACTACTGACAAGAGCCTGCCTAAGGTACAAAGTCTGCAAAAAATGGAAAACTCACCTGGTGCCCTTCTTTTATTCCAAATGTCTGACTCCTGTTTCTGCCTGCTTTTTTTCTTCTTCAGTGTCTTTAGATATTTTTTAAATATTTTTTCCAGAGCTTATAATGATTGTATGCAAAGGGGTTGTTTCAATATGAACTATTCTACCATTACTGAAAAAGAAAACTCTATCTTATGTTAATAGACAGCATAGGAAGTTGTCTACATTCATGACCACACAGAGGACTTTTTTTCTCTCAAGTAGTGGTTGCTTGTTGCATTAATAGCTATTTGGGTATAATTGGTAATACAAACTCTTAGTTTTGATAATGTTATGTTTGTGATAAATGATCAGTCCAGGGTGGTGCACACCATGAATAAACCTTGATCTTTGTCTTTTGAAGTGAAGAACATCTAAGCTAGCTTTTTGTGTGTATGTGTATTTGTTTTTTATTTTCTTTTCAGAACAGTATAAAAAAATGTATACTGATCATAAAAAAGCCAAACAATGTAGAAGTATTAGGAGTAAAAAGTAAAAATCCTCCCGTATCTTGCTTCTTTCCCCTTGCTTGGGTAAACTTCTGTTATTAGTTTGTGATTTTTCCAGATCCCTTTCTATACATTTACATAGGTAGGGAAGCAATTAAGAGTTTATTATTTTTAAATGTAATTGTGCTAATTCTAGGTTTATTGGTATCTGATTTGTTTATTTATTTTTATTTATTTATTTTGGTGAGGAAGATTTGCTCTGAGCTAACATTTGTGTCAGTCTTCCTCTATTTTGTATGTGGGTTGCTACCATAGCATGGCTTGATGAGTGATGTAGGTCTGTGCATGGGATCTGAACCTGTGAATCTGGGCTGCCGAAGTGGAGTGCCCTGGACTTTACTGCTGCACCATGGGGCTGGCCCCATTGTCTGATTTATTTTTACAGTATTTCTTGAGATCTGTCCTTGTCGTACACTTTCCTCATTCTTTTTAATGGTTGAATATTAGTGTCTAGTAAGAAGTTCTATTATATATTTAACCATTTCCCTTTTGATGGACATTTAGATTATTTCCAAGCAGTCAGTATTTCAAAAAATGATGCAGTTCTGGTCTTTGAATGTATATTTTTGACAACTTGGTGAATAGCCCTATAGGATAAATTTCTATGAGTGTAATTGCTGGATCCAGGGAATGCATTGACAAATCACCCTCCAAAAAGACACTCCACTTTATATTTTGACCAAGAGTATGGTAGAATACTCTTTCCTTATATCCTTGCCATCTATGGATATTATTCATCTTTTAAATTTTCTCTCATTTATTTTAGCATTTCAACCAAGAGTTCATTTTTTGTTTTTTTAATGAGATTGAACAGTTTTTCATGTGTTTATTGAATATTTTTATCTATTTTTCTGTGAATTGTCTTTTCATATTCTTTGCCCACTTCCTACTGGGTTGTTTTTATTATTGATTTGCCAAGTCTTCTTTGTATATTATTGGTAGTGATCTTTTGTTTCTTGTGTACATTGTACTATATTTTCTCCTGGTCTATCACTTGTCTCCATTTTTATTTATTATATTTCACAAGACTGAAATTAAAAACTTTAAATCTCTTTTCTTTTTTCCTCAGTATTTAAAGAATATAGTTATGATCATAATACATGTACAATCAATTTTTCTATATTATAAACTCCATATTTTAAAAAATCGTTTTAATTATAGTATAAGCACCCTTTAAAAATTTTGGTGAAACAAAAATATGTCTCCTATCCATATAGCTCATGCCCCAAGGTTGTTGATCAACATTCGTCTTTAAAAAATTGTGTATTTCGTAAAGTTTGATTTATTATGAATTGAAAGGGGTGGAGTGGGGAGAAGGGAATCAGTATAGGTGAATTCTGACATTTCCTAAATATCCATGAAAACCTAAGGGCTTATAGGGTAACCCTCCTCCGGACTCAACTAAATTCTGGACTAATGCAGCCTTATCAATGGGGAAGTCCTAGCCTTTTTGGAGAATTTAGCCAGAAATGAGCTGTGGAATCAAATCTCCTAAGATTCTATTGATGACATGGTTCTGGACCTGGGAAATGTTGCTTTGGTAAACATGGGTTGTCCGTAACCTTCCTTCCCAGTGTGTGGAGAATATGGGCTCTCTAGTTCCCAAAGCAGAGCTTCTTGGTTGCCTGTGAGCCTAGAGGAAGAATGAAGACAATTGTGGAGACTTATGGGTTGCCCATTGCTCCCTGGAGAAGAATGTGCTGACAAGTTCTTTCAGTGAGAGACTCAGGGAAATAGTAAAGGTTAAATGGAATTGTCTTCCTGATATTAGGGCATGAAAGGTGAGAAGAGATGTTGCAAATGTGGATGTGGAGACTCTGGTTGCACATCTTTTTTTGCTCAGTTTGGTTAGAGCGTCCTGTGAACCTCCTAAGTACTAGGCTCTGTGTTAATAAGCATCACTGATATGAGATCATTCAGACTTAGTGCCTGCCTGAAGACCATCTTAACTTGGGAGACATGACATTTAAGCTGAATCTCGATGATGAATAGTAGTATCTCATGAGTAACAGATGGGCTGGGTGTTCCAGCAGAGTGAATAATATGAGCAGAGGTGTAGCACATCTCCTATTAGGCTATTTCAAATGGAGAGAAGATAGTCTGTTGAATATTTAGTGATTCTATATTTCCATACTACATAGTTGTGATTTTATTTAATATTAGCTGTCATGGAATCTGTATATCCTCATTTGTGTTATACTCAATATAAATTTAATTTATGTATTTAACAATGAATGTAAGATTTGGATTTCTTTGCCTTTCTTATGAAAGGTGAATTCCAAATATTAAGAGCAATTTAAATTATAAGTAGAAAATTTTACATTGTTAAAAGGTTAATGACACTTGAATAGTTTTCATGTGACCATTTATAGGACTTTTATATCACAATGACTATATGTCTACAAATTGCATACTTTTATTTGGGTAATTTAAATTTTAGGGGGAGGGGTGGATTTTTTTCTTTTTTCTTTTTTTGGTCTTGACCAGACACTATGTAGTTAACATAAATGCTGTGGCAGAACAGCTCTTTGGAAATAGTAAATTGAAAGTACTCAAATAGGGGCTGGCCCGGTGGTATAATGGTTAAAGCTCCCATGCTCCACTTCAGCAGCCCAGGGTTTGTGGGTTCGTATCTTGGGTGCAGACCTACACATGGCTCATTAAGCCATGCTGTGATGGAAGCCCCATATACAAAATAGAGGAAGATTAGCAACAGATGTTAGCTCAGGGCCAGTCTTCCTCACCAAAAAAAAGAAAGAAAGAAAGAAAGAAAAAAAGGGAAAAGTATTCAAATGTTCACTCCTGGCTCATCCATGGTGCCTTTGGGTTGGTCTTTTGTCCCACTGAGTCCAGAGTTTTGTATCTTGGGCTTGTGGGTACAAGGGATCTCCCTTTTCTTGCTGAGCCTCCTCTCAGTGGCTGGGCTCCTGTCCTCCCAGCCTACTTTTCTGTTGTATGGGGAAAATGGTTAGACTTGATGTATAAATGAGGTGGAAATTTAATCTGAGAATTTAGTTCTCTGTTTTGGCATGGAGAGCTTTAGATGAAAGCCATGCCCCTCATAACTAATCAGACTAAGCTATTAATTATGTTGTCTTAAGGGTGGTGTTATATTAGACGTCACTTGAAATTGGCAATGAATATTTCCTACACGACTAGGAAATATGCTGTGCAGATGAAATGTGTGAGGAGACTAGGTTAGAGCTAAATCCAGTGGCTGTTTAAAATTTACATATTTTGTGGGGTCTTGGGCTATCTCTTTTTCAAAACACACACACACATACAATTTCTGTCTTGTGTCAGTTAATTTAGCTGTGTCTCTGGTTTGTGGAGAGGATGGAAATAAGGTTAAGTGAGGGTGGGACAGGTGAGCCTTGGGAAAGGATGGTGATAAGATTTCATGTCTTCTTTTGCCTCCCTAGGTTGCATAGAGGATTTTCTGGGCAATAATTTTGAAACTACTACTACTAACTGAAGCACTTGCTCATTTTCCAAGAGAGTTTATAGTAATGGTAGAGGTGAGGTTACCTTGAGCTTGAGCGAGGAGGAATAAATGCATCATGGAACGCATTACTATCCTCTTGTAAAATAGGCTGTAAGCTATTTGTTTTTTTTGTTTTTTTTTCTGAGGAAGATTAGCCCTGAGCTGACATCTGCCAATCCTCCTCTTTTTGCTGAGGAAGACTGGCCCTGAGGTAACATGCATGCCCATCTTCCTCTACTTTATATATGGGACACCTACCACAGCATGGCTTGCCGTGCAGTGCCATGTCCGCACCTGGGATCCCAACCAGTGAACCCCAGGCCGCTAAAGCGGAACGTGTGCACTTAACCCCTGCACCACTGGGCTGGCGCTAAGCTATTTGTTTTGATGACTTAAAAGCCGCAGAAGAATGCATTTGAAATTATTTTACTTGGGTAGGTATTTATTTATGCTATAACAGAAATTAGAGTAGATGCCCTTAGTAGTTCAGAGATCTCGGATATTCTCTAAATTGGGCCCAGCCTGTTTGGCCATTCACAGGTAACCAGGGCTATTTGAAAATGGGCTGCAATCCTTTTATACATTTTAGTCAACAACTGTTTGGCAAGTGCCTGCTAAGTGCCAGACTCTTTTCTAAGCTGTCAAATTTATGAATATTCCACATGAACCATGGAATAAACAAGAGCAAAGACTAATAGAAGTACAGACTTATTCAACTAATTTTTTTTTTTTTAAACTAAGTACATGTTAGAAATTGGACACTTTGCCATGTGGTTGAGATCAGTGGTTCTAACCTAAAGAGTATTGATGTGTTCTTGGTTATAAAGTGACTAAGAAGTTATTTGTCACTGAAGTATTAAAAGATTACAAACGATTTACTTGTGAGTTACCCAGGTTAGTTTTAGGGTAATGGCTGTAATAGATTTTGCAAATGATTGATTTTAAATTAACCAGGTCCGATTTAGTGCAATGCCTGTAATAATTTAGATTTCATCCTCTTGTGTTCTCCATGCTTTCTTGAGTAGGAGAGTCAGAGTTACGGCCATTGTAGTTTGGGAAGTTGTAGCTATGAAACGTGTACTATGGTGGAAAATTCGTTGAGAATTCATTGTTGTAGGGGTTCGAGAGATGAATGAGACATCTGGTCAATACCCTTCTAGTTCTTTTTGTTCAGAGGAATGGATAATACTGCAGGTACTTGTGTACAAGAGAGAAAGTAAGGTTGTGTCTTGGAAAATTCTTAAAACTATAGGAGGGGAGACTGACAGAGATAATGTGTGCCTGTCACATGGAAGTTGAACTCAGGACTCACTTGTTGAGCCCTTACTCTGTGCCCAGGAGCTCGGCTAACTGTTGAGCATACAATGATGAATGGGGTGCTCCTGGTCTTAGTGTTCATTAAATGCTATTTGGATCTGACTCTGGGAGAGAGGTGGTATTTAGATTGGTGGTTTGGAGACAGGAAAGGAAGAAGGTGGTACTTGGACAGGCCTTGAAGGATGAGCAGCCCTTAGGCGCTTGGAGATAGAGCAGCATCTACAGCATAAGCATAGGGTCTTTTCTGAGACTGTGAGATGTGCTTTCTGACTTAGTTGCAGGCTTCCTGAAGTAAGTTAAGGCTGAGCAGGTAAGTTGCTGCCAGACTGATGTCACTTACTTTGAGGACTTTATGGAGCTACAGAAAATGCTTCCTTTGCAGGATAGAGGATAGCCATGAAATGTTCACCTGAATCTCTCTGTTGGTAAAGTTGCTTTCCTTCCTCTTAGCTATTCTGTGGCCTTAAGTTATTAAAAATTTTTTTGTGTATGAATTGTTTCAAAATAAGTTGCCTACTTCTACTGCTAAGTACTTCAGTGTATACTTCCTAAAAACAAGAGTATTCTCTTACATTACCGCAATATAATTACCAAATCAGGACCTTATTCAAACTTTGCCAGGTATTTTCTTGGTACCTTTTACCTCATTTATGGAAGTGATCTCGTCTTCAGTATACTCCTGTTGGTCTTGCCTTTTTTTTTTTTTTTAAATAGTGATATATTTGTAAAGAAATCCAGAAAAGTCTTAAGAATAATAAAACTAGCGTTCATGCCTCCCACTGCTCAGAACTGTTGGTATTTGGTCATGAGTGCTTCAGGTCCTTACACTAGCCTGCAGTGGCCCTGCTTCTTCTGGCACCTGTTACCTCTCCAACCTCATCTTTCCTCACTCTCTGTCCATCCCGCTGACTCTGCTCCAGCCACATTGTCTCCTTGCTATCCTGTAAGCATGGCAGATACACTCTCACCTCTGGCCTTTCATTCAGCATACTGTTGAATACCTTTTATTCCCAGCCAGAGTAAATAGATCCACTGGAAAAGTTATTTCATCAATTAAGTAATGGGTAACATTTAATTCGTTGGGTCACTTGTTCAACAATGATTTGCGTATTTCTTATGCACCAAAACTTTGAGGAAGAGAGAGGAAAGCTGGAGGGGGTTAGAAAAACCCACAAAGATGAACAATTTATCTCCTTAACCTCAGGGAGGCACTTATAAGACTAGATTGTCCTGGATGCTTCCAGTTGATAAATGGTAAATAGCATTATTGATTGTTCATTGCCCAGCTTAAATATTTGTAGATCTGCCATCACATTGACAACTCTTTTTCCAAACAAAATTTCAAGTAAGTCCTATTCTTTAGTGCAGTGTTCTTTTTCCAAAGTTCCTGTTGGATTTGGGGATTTAGAAAAAGCAATATATTTGATCAAATAAAGAATCTGTTTTAGGGGCCGGTGTGGTGGCGCAGTGGTTAAGTGCGCATGTTTCACTTCGGCAGCCCAGGGTTCGCTGGTCCGGATCCCGGGTGTGGACATGGCACTGCTCATCAAGCCATGCTGTGGTAGATGTCCCACACGTAAAGAGGAAGATGGGCACGGATGTTAGCTCAGGGCCAGTCTTCTTCAGCAAAAAGAGGAGGATTGGCAGAAGATGTTAGCTCAGGCTAATCTTCCTCAAAAAAAAAAAATCTGTTTTGAAAATTAATGTGAAAAGGTATTTTAATATGTTTTTTAAGGTATTAAAAGTTAAGTCACATAAGTTATTCATTAATTTTATTTATTAAAAAACATAATATGCCAGGAACTTAAGATCATCCCAGACTGTTTAGACTTAGTATGGTCATCATTTTTGAATCATGAGGAAATAGCAGTGAAAGGTTTTGTTTAATGTTGATTTTTAAATGAAGTTTGATTTTTCACAGCCAGAACATTATTCTTTATAAGTACTAGTTCTTGATGAATTTTCACAACTACTCTCTGAGTTAAAGCTGCTGGGACCCTTATTTAAAAAGTTATAAAGAGTCATTTTGGTGTTTTTAAAAATAAATTTCAAAACAAATACATGCTAGGAAAAATTAAAACCAAATAGGAAAAAAAGTGAAAAGTCCTCCCTAAGATAGCTTTCTCATTCTTGAAGAGACCACAGTACAATCTGACGTGTGGCCTTTCATCCTTCCCGACATGGTTCTGTGCATATACAAACAAATAGATATACACATATAGCTTTTAAAAAACACAATAATGGAATCATATTCTTATATTATTCAATGGCTTGCTATTTTCATTTATGATATTTTTCCATGTCACTTCATCTCTTGTCAAAATTACATACAATTTATTTCATTGTATGGATATTCCATAACTTATTTAACTATTCCCTTCTGGAAGACATTTAAGTTAGTTCTAATTTTTCACTATTAACTCTTCCTGTTTTGTAGGCAGAAAGCCTAATACTTGGCAAGAAGGAGTGACTTAGCCAGAGTTCCTAATGTCTGGTGATGCAGAGTCTGTGACTCCCATCATCCAACTGAGTGCCTGATGCCATGTGATGAGATGCTGAGTGCTGTGTAAGTGAGGTGAAGTGAACACAGTTCCTGCCTTTAGGGAAGTTACACAATGTGATGTGCAACTCTCATTTGCTGTTGAGGGCACTCGTTAAAGCAGTGTGTATGCTCCAAGTAAGAGGCTTAGTAGGGCAGCCAGAGTTGAAGAGCAGTTTGTGATACAAGTGATGTCAGTACTCCAGACAGAATGGTGCCTTTGGAATTCTTTAATTTGAGGGGAGAAGATGTGTTGATGTGCAAACTGAATGGTGTTCCTGGGTGTTTCTTTTGGAACATGGGCTTAGTGGTGAGTACAGGACGATCCAGAAAGATTGCTGGGAGAGGAGAGGGTTGTTGAGAACTCATTCACCAGGAATGTATTATGTAAGTCAGCAGGAAGGAGGGTAGTATCATCATCAGAAACATCCATCAAAGCCCCTGGAGGCCAGGCTGCTGCTTCCTTAGTCACTGTTTAGTGATTACTGTCCTGAGCTCGTGCCAGTCTTGGAATTTCTAACCTGGGATGGAATCATGATCTGAGAAATCAGTGTGATGGAGGCTCTTGGGCAGCAGGAGGAGGAGCTGGGGAAGGCAGTACATCCAGTCCAGCACAGAAGACAGCCTGAGCTGCTGAAAACGCAGCTCTGGCACTTGAGGCAGCTCTGCCATCTTGTGGAATAAATGCTCAGTGATTTCTGTGAAGGCTCAGTGTGGAGATGCATTCTAGGGGATGGCCTTGGCAGAATTGCTTTCCTTCCACTTAGCTATTCTGTGGCCTCAAAGTATTTTTCCTGCATATGTATTTTTTTCCCTGTGTGTATTTAGAAGTTTTTATTTTGAAGTAATTTCAGACTTATAAAAATGTTGCAGAAATAGTACAAAGAATTCCATATACCTTCAACCAGATTCCCCAGTTGTTAGCGATTTATGTTGACTTTGTTAATGTTTTTTTAAAGCATTTTTTCTGAATTGTTTGAAAATAAGGTGCAGACTTTTACCCCTAGATACTTCAGTGCATATGTCTTAAAAACAGGCATGTTCTCTTACATTACCACGATATAATTATCAAAATCAGGACCTTATTCATACTTCATCAGTAGTTTTAATAATGTCCTTTATAGCAAAATTGGGAAAAACATTTTTTTCTGGTCAGGATCCAATCCAGGATGACACATTGGATTTAATTGTCATGTTTCTTTAGTCTCTTTCATCTGAAACAAGTCTTCAGTCTTTGTCTTTCATGACCTTGACATTTGTAAAGAATATGGTGTCCCTTAATTGGAGTTTTCTGATATATCCTCATGATTAAATTTAGGTTACTCACTTTTAGCAGAAATAACATGTAAGTGATGTGTCCTTTTCAAGTGCACTCTATCAGGAGGCACATGTTATCTGTCCCGTTTGTTGGTGATGTTACCTTTGATCACTTGGCTAAGGTAGTATCTGCCAGCTTTCTCCACTGTAAAGCTATTGGTTTTCCTCTTTATAATTAATAAGTTTCTTGTGAAAGGATACTTTGAGACTATGTAAATATCTTGTTTCTTTTTTTTTTTTGAGGAAGATTAGCCCTGAGCTAACATCCGCCACCCATCCTCCTCTGTTTGCTGAGGAATACTGGCCCTGAGCTAACATCCGTGCCCATCTTCCTCTACTTTATATGTGGGACGCCTGCCACAGCATGGCTTGACAAGCAGTGCACAGGTCCGCACCTGGGATCTGAACTGGCAAATCCTGGGCCGCCGAAGCAGAATGTGCAAACTTAACCGCTTTGCCACTGGGCCGGCCCAATATCTTGTTTCTTCATTAGACATTCCTTTGCTATTTTAACATCCATTGATATTTCTTGCCTGAAACAGTTTTTACTCTGATGGCTGTCAAATGTTGATTTCTAACTTTCATCATTCCTTCTACATTTATTAGTTTGTGTTCTGTTATAAGAAAAAGCTTTCTGGGGACCGCCTGGTGGTGCAGGGGTTGGGTGCAGACATTCCGCTTTGGCAGCTCAGAGTTCGCTGGTTCGGATCCCAGGTGTGGACATGACACTGCTTGGCAAACCGTGCTATGGTAGGTGTCTCAAATATAAAGTGGAGGAAGATGGGCATGGATGTTGGCTCAGGGCCAGTCTTCCTCAGTGAAAAGAGGAGGATTGGCAACAGTTAGCTCGGGGCTAATCTTCCTCCAAAAAAAAAGAAAGAGCTTTCCTTTCTTTCTTTCTTTTATTTATTTATTTCCACATAGACTCATGGATTCTAATTTTGTTCTATGGGTCATAATCTGTTTCTATCATTATTTATTTTAATACTCATATTGTCCCAGATTCGGCCAGTGGGAGCCCTTCAAACTGGTTTCTATGTCTTTATCGTTCTTTGAGCACTTCTTTGGAATCACATCTTATACTTACCCAACCCTGGATTCAGCTACTTCTCCAAGAGGCCCTGATTTCTTTTAAGTGGAGAATTGTATTTAGAAACCAAGATCTGAGTGCTAGATGTGCAATTTCCTCCTTGGGTATACACAGAAAATGTGCAAGTTCATCTTTGCCAACTGGCTTTCTAGCCCAAGCCCCTCTCCAGAGGTAACCACTGTCAGTAGTTTGATTTCTCTCCTATAGTGTCTTTTCTATGCATTTTTATAATAAATGTCTTTTTTCCCCACCTATAACCATGCATGGGTCATTCAGTATGTACTGGACAAGTAACTGTTTTCACTTAATAATATATCTTGAGATTATCCGTATGAGTAAATACAGAGCTACTTCATTCTTTTAAATGGCTGGTTAGAATTACATAAAGCAGACTTCCCATAACTTGTTCAACTATTCCTCTATTTATGTACATTTTTTGGTGTTTTTTGAAGAAGATTTAACCCTGAGCTAACATCTGCTGCCAATCCTCCTCTATTTGCTGAGGAAGATTGGCCCTGAGCCAACATCCGTGCCCATCTTCCTTGATAAGCTTGACCACTTAATAAGCGGTACCTGGGTCTGTGCCTGGGCTCCAAACTGGCAAACCCCAGGTCGCCAAAGTGGAGCATGTGAACTTAACCGTTACGCCACTGGGCCAGCCCTTATTTACGGACATTTTAATTATTTGCTTTTTTATTCTAAGCATTTGACTGGACTTGCTGTGAATGTTTAAATCTCTTTATGTTTCTATTCAACTGGTTTTTCTTGCTTCGAAACTGAGAAAATTACTCCTTCACAGACCTGAAAAATATCTTATTCATTATAGTATTTGAAGTACATGTCAAAAAAGTATTAAACTACTGGAGTCATGTGGTATCATTGCTGACAAGAATGCCAACTGTGTTAGGGGTTGGTGCTGAGCAGACACGACAATGAGAAGTGGCCCTTATATTCTGACTAGAGAAGTAACAACAAGATCTGGGAGCAGATCTAAGGTGCTAAAGATGGGGTGCAGCAGATAGTCATTTGTGCCAAGAGTTGGTAGCGTGTGGTCCCTGAGAGTCAGGGCCATCTGGATGCCTTCCTGAGCATGGAGTGAGCTGGGTCTGGACAAAAGTGAATGCCTGGCTGAGCCAGGGAGGAATGGCAGGGAGAGGGCTCAGCATGAGCAGAGGTGTAAGCTGTGAGAGCATGAAGCAGCTGCTGGGGCAGCACTTGGCTCTGGCAGCTGCTGAGGCCTCCTTGTGGATTACTGGGAGATGAGTTTGGAAAGCAAGATGGTACTTAGATTGACATGGGCTTAGAATGCTAGACTGAGTATTGTCAACCAGACTGAATATCAATATCATAGTCATATGTGAGGTTTGAGGTCCTGGCAATGGGTATACAAAAAACAGGTTAAACAGGACATTTATTTCTAAGCTACATTTCAGAAAACATAGTTTAAAAACTTTGTTTAGTATGAAAGTAATGTATGCTTGTCATAAAAGGGAAAGTCTGAAGCCTTACCCAAGTATACAGAAAATGAGAGTGCTACTGATCGTACTCTACGTTATCTATTGCTGTGAAACAATCTAAGCACAAGCATAGTGGCTTACAACAACACATTTATTTTCTCACAGTTTCTGTGGGTAAGGAGTCCAGGCACAGCTTAACTGGGTCCTCTGCAGGGCTGCAGTCAAGGGGTTGGTCAGGGTTTCATTCTTATGTGGAAACTACTGGGGAAGGATCTGCTTCCAGACTGTTGGACTGAGGGCCACAGTTTTTTGCTGGCACTCTCAGTTCTTTGCCACGTGGGCCTCTCCGTAGAGTAGCTCACAGCAGAGTAGTTTATTTCATCAAGCCAGCAAGGGAGAGTACCTACTAGTAAGATGGATGTGGTAATCTTATTTTTACTTTTTTTGAAGATTGGCACCTGAGCTAACAACTGTTGCCAATCTTTTTTTTTTTTTCCCCTGCTTTTTTCTCCCCAAATCCCCCCAGTATATAGTTGTATATATTTTTTTAGTTGTGGGTTCTTCTAGTTGTGGCATGTGGGATGCCACCTCAACTGCCTGATGAGCAGTGCCATGTCCATGCCCAGGATCCGAACCGGCGAAACCCTGGGCCACCGAAGTGGAGCGCATGAAGTTAACCACTCGGCCACGGGGCCAGCCCCTGGATGTTATAATCTTATGTAACATAATCATGAAAGTGACTTTAGTGTCACGTTTGCTGTATTCTATTAGAAGCAAGATACAGGTCCTGCCCACACTTGAGGGGAAGGGATTACACATGGGTGTGAATACCAGGAGGCAGAGTTTATTAGGAGAATCTGATAGACTATTCCCCCCTCCCCCCAAAAAAGTAAAGAAGGTATTCTTTAGAGTTACCATTATTTAAAGCAAATTTAAATTCTGTGGACTACTTTTCTCTGCGTATACCAACATGTACTAGTAATTTGGGAGAGACAAGAGCAAAGGGTGACTCTTGGGATCTTGAGCCTGGGAGCCCAGGGGAGAGCATATGCTTTGCCTCAATTCCTACAAACATAAATCTTTGGAAGAGCCCAGTGCATTTAAATGGTAATTCTGGTAACTACAGTCATGTGCTGCATAATGCATGATGAGTTTCCGTCAATGATGACCGCATATACAATGGTGGTCCCATAAGATTAGTACCATATAGCCTAGGTGTGTAGTAGGCTATACCATCTTGGTTTGTGTAAGTACACTCTACGGTGTTTGCACAACAACAAAATCGACTAATGTCTCATTTCTCAGAACATAATCCTGTCGTTACGTGACTGTCATTGCAAATACTGATTTCCATGCTGCTTTCTAAAACCGAAATAAATTGGTATCAGTGGTTTACCTTCTCCCCCTAGGGTAATTCAGTTACCCCTAGCTTTTGAACCAGGTTCCCTCAAGGATTTAATTTACATATTGTCTGCCCTCTGTCTCCTAGTAACTACTCCCGTATTGTTAAGGACCAAGAGTGGATGATGTCACTAAGTTGGTGCCATCAGCGATATGTGTTCCAAATGAACTGTCCTCTCATTGGCAAATACATACCTGTGTGTGAGACTTGAGATTTGTGTAGACTGTGACCCAGTAGGCCCTTTCAGCAACTAGTGGCTCTCCTAGTTTCTTGACCATGCTTCCATCACCATGTTTCTGTTCTGGGGAGGAATATAACGTAAAAATATTAAAGAATTGTGTTGTTCTTTCTACTGTGAAAATAATATGGCTATTATAACATATTAGAACATATGGAAAAATAGAAAAAACTGATTTATTTTTGCTTGAAATCTCATAACCAAAAGGGTGCCATTGTTTACATAGTTACAGTTCTGAAAAATAATATATTTTATATTTTGCTCCTAATATTTCTTTTATGGGTTTTCTTGAGTATAGTTATGCTGTGCATATTGTTTTCAATTTTCCTTTTAAAATGTAAAACATTTTTGCTGGTTGCATCACTTTACTGTTGCTACTTTTTATTAATTAGTATTAATACTTAAGTGTTTGATTAATAAAGTGGGGCAATTAGATGTTAAAATTTTGCAGGTTGCGCCACTGATGCATGGACCCCTGGCTGAGATTATGCGTTACTTTGTTTTAAGCAAATAACTGTGAGGTCGGTGACAAACATGAGGACAACTAATGTTCAAGTAACCTGTTGCAGTTAATACTGGGTTATCTCTTCTGTTACCTCATGGAAACATGTAGGAGCCTTGTGAAATCAGTATTTTGTTCACATTTAGTGATGAGGAGACAGTCTTAGGCTAATTCTCTTGTTTGATGTAGTAGTGCACTAGGTAAGTACTGTAAGAGAAGTAAGGAATGGAGCACATTCCTGAATTCAGGATTTTAGAATAAGAAATGAACAGAACCAACTGTAATAGATTAGAAAGGGACAGATACTACAAGTACATGAAGTACTTATGGGAATCCAGAGAAGACAGGACAGAATCTTTTCTCCTGAGAGACCAAGGAGAAGCATT
Source organism: Equus przewalskii (assembly GCF_037783145.1). NCBI lineage: Eukaryota > Metazoa > Chordata > Mammalia > Perissodactyla > Equidae > Equus > Equus przewalskii. Next base: position 26,440,455 of record NC_091851.1, read on the forward strand.
GTGCAAGGAGGTGGCATTTGAGGGTGAGTAGGGCTTAGTTTGCACGTGGGAGAGGTTTGCCAAACAGAGGGAACCACATGGCCTACACTGGCTAAACTGCAGTCTTCATTGTGTATCCGGAGGGCTTATTTTGGCTTTCATATGGGAAAATTAGGATAAAATTGTGAAGTCTGGAAAATTTTTCATATCTTTAAAAATTTGTTGAGTCAAAAAACAAAATAGTACAGTTTGCAAGACCTTCATGAAAAAGAAACAGTTACTTACATTTTGGGTGTTTAAATATCCTTTTTGCTGTTGTTTCATTTTAATTTAACATACCCTAAATATTTTCTCATCATTAAAAAGCACAAACATTATTTTATTACTATGTAATATTTTTAATCTACTTTTTGATTTGTGGGTCTGACATTATAGTTAATTGTGTAGTTTATCAGATTTTTGTCACAGGCTATTATCCATAACTGATTTAAACCCTATTTGCTGCTTGCCTCACCCTGACTCTTGTGTTGATTGTTTTTTACCAACAGTGTGAGGTAGATTACTGACAGGCTTGTGATCAGAAGGGCTTGTATATCAATGGATTATACTTAACTGAGGTGAATTTATGCGGGAATCTTACTTCCTGAACTTCCATGGTTGAAGATTCATAATGCCCAAATCTTTTCTTCTTTTGATGTTTAACTCTTTTAGACAAAACTCAGCAACTTATTTTGTCTTATTAATGGTGCTGTCTTGACAAAAGCTCTTGGTTTGGCCATGGGCTTTGTGACAGTGACACCTGGCAGTGTCTTCTCTCCTCAGGAGTTCCTCTGCTCACCTGAGCCTCTGTGATCCTAGTACTGCCTCTCAGAGGCAGGTGGCCCACCTGAGTGTCAAACTTACTCACCTTTGGAGGTCCAGCTGTTCCTGCCTTTCTGCTTAGCTCTGAGGAATTCAGGATTTTGTTTTTGTCAGGAGGAGTTTTCATCCTGCCAAACTAAACTTAGATCCTTTTGAGAGGCATCCTGAATTGGTAGACTGTCTGTCTTAGTTCATTCGGTCTCCTGTAACGGAATGCCATAAACTGGGTGGCTCATAAACACTAGAAGTTTATTTCTTACACTTCTGGAGGCTGGGAAGTCCAAGATCAAGGCCCCAGCAGAATTCAGTGTCTGGTGAGGGCTCACCTTATAGTTCATAGATAACCATCTTCTCACTGTAACCTCACAGGGTGGAAGGGGCAAGAGAGCTCTCTGAGGTCTCTTTTATAAGGGCACTAGTCCCATTCATGAGGGCTCTGCCTTCATGACCTAATCACCTCACAAAAGCCTTACCTCCAAATACCATTACATCAGGGATTAGATTTCAGCATATGAATTTTGGGGGACACAAACCTTTAGTCTATAGCTCTATCACACCAGGCATATCTTTCTTTCAGCAGTTAGTTTAACCATCTCTCTCCTGAAAATTATTCTGGACAATGAGGAGATAGATGTATGAGCTCATGGGTAGTCTGCATAGATAAAATTGAATTGGCTAAGGCACCTCTATCCAGAGAGTGTAGACTAATTGATTGGTGTCAGCCTGAAGGTTATTCCTAAGTCTGTCCTACTGGGCATCTTTATCAGTAACGTGGCTAAAGACCTAAGAATGTATAAGATTACAGAATCAAGAATTATGAAATTCTTAAACTAAAGTAATTAGTTGGAGTTTATTAGGGGTAAATGTAACTTCTAACATATAGTTTGACAAAACTATTTGGGGAAAATAGAAATGCGCTTTAATTCATATTTTATAAAGACAGACAACACAAAGTTTAGGATTTTGGTGGACCAATATTGGTGCTATCCAGCACCATATAGTGTGATTATTAAAAAAAAAATCTTTGGCTGCATTAGTAAAAGATATGATGAAAGGTGGTGGTTATAATCCCACTGAATGGCCGTACTAACTCTCTTGTGTTTGGTTTTGGATTTCACATTTTTGGAAGGATGTAGACAAAACTAAGTGTTTATAGAGTGATGCGTCTCCCAGCCAGAGCTGATGAGGGCTGGTCCAATGAATGTTTCACCTTGGTTGATAATTACAATAGCTCTTCCAAGCCATGTTCCATAAACAAGAAAACCTGTTTACCAAGATGTATTTTATATTTGAAATGGCCTGCTTTTGCCGAACACATATATCTATAGCCCTCTCTTCAGTTCTTTGAAATAGGTCATATTATTCCCTTTTATAGATGAGAAACTAGATAATCAGAATAGTTAAAAGACACGCACAGCGTATTTATGAAGCTAATGAAGGGTACAGCTGGGATTTAAAGTTGGGCTATTTCCATTGTACCATTCTGCCTCTGACATGAGAATGTGGTGCTGCTTATGAGCAGGTTAATGCCTGAAAGGCTCTTCATAAGTCCCATTTGTTCATAAGTCCAAATGATACTGTGGTAATAAGAACCACTATTTCTTGAGCACTTATTACATGCCAGACACTTCCCTAGGCTCTTTGCATATGATTTATTTAATTCTCACAACTCAGTAAAGTTGTTGGCATTATTATCTCTACCCTGCACATGAGGAAACAGACAGGAAGAATAAGTAGAGGAGCCAAGCTGAAGAGCCCACACTTTTAACCATTGTCCTGTCTTTGTTCTGTGCCTTGTGTGTGTACAGAAGCGTGCAAAGTTTTTGAATAGAGGGAATGGTAATTCTTCATGGAATTGGCTCAAAGATCTCATTATTTTCAGCTTTAAAGTTTTTTCTTTTCAATTCAAGTCTGTTTGTATTTTGGCATTCTTCTTTTCCATTATAAATAAGTTTATCACAAACTAGGGCTTTAAACACAAGCCAAAGCATGGCAGAGATTACTGCAGCTGAACTTGACTGCTCTAGTTCTTAAGTGGTGACAGGCAGTGATGATGTTCCCCGACCTTGGAACTTAGTTTTGTTCACGCAGTGGTAAGTGGAGTTGTCTGCAATGATTTTTTTTTTTTTTTAAAGATTGGCACCTGAGCTAATAACTGTTGCCAATCTTTTTTTTTCTGTGCTTTTTCTCCCCAAACCCTCCGAGTACGTAGTTGTATGTTTTAGTTGTGGGTCCTTCTAGTTGTGGCATGTGGGACGCTGCCTCAGCATGGCTTGATGAATGGTGCCATGTCCGTGCCCAGGATCCAAATTGGTGAAACCCAGGGCCACCAAAGCAGGGCATGTGAACTTAACCACTTGGCCATGGGGCTGGCCCCTGCAATGATTTTCGAAAGACTATGTATCATATGGAAAAGTAATTATTAGATTGAACCATATGAAATGGCCAATATTTAACTTTTTCTAACCTACAAAAATGGCAAATTTAAATGGTTCAAAATTCAGAGAAACCATTTGTATTTTGTTTTAAGAAAGAATTATAGGGTATATTGGAAGTTTGACTTTTGAATTTCTCCACTGATGTGCTTTTGTTGTACAACTGTTTGTCTAAAAGTATGTATTCCATTTTACTTCATGTTACTTTTTTTCTCTTAACTGTTCTCTTAACTGGTTTGAGCCTCTTTCTTATATCTCTTGTCATGGATAGAAAGTGATTTTAAGGTGTTTTGCTTTGGAGTGTGTGTGTAATGTTTTACTTGTGTTAAATTGCCTGTATAACAGCATCCATCAGATCATTGAGCCTACCAGTTTTGTAATCATATCCTAGTGCTGATTTTGAAATGTGGAATATGATTTAGATTGAGTTTAAGAATTTTTTTCTTCCTTTTGATTATGGAATGGTACTTAAAAGATTAGTCATAATCTTTACCAAAGGTTCGGCATGCTATCCACTTCTGATGGAAATTGCATCAGAATTCAGAATTCTACCATTGCATTTAGGAAAAGTTTGATTCAGTCAAGAAAGGGTATTCTTGAGTGACCTAATCTATAGAGTAGGAGTGATTTGAGTTTAAGGGTGATTACTCTCATTGGGGTGAGGGCTTTGTGAAGGGAGTCTTCAATAAACTGTTTCTAACACACATGAAGTCTTTGTGACAGCTTTCCTTTTTGTCATTGATGCATGACAGACCATTGCCTTTTGTTTATTTGGTTTTGGGCTCAAACTTTTTTTGTTTCTTTGAATTTGATCAGTCTTCTGAGTTTTCCTCATGCCTTCCAACTCATTCAGTTTTTTTTCCCCCTTACAGCCTCTGAGTCCTTTTGGTCAAAGTACTGGTATGAATCTCAAAAGCTCCTTTCTAAAACCTTTGCCACAGTTACCTGCTGCTTGTGCAAAAGCTGTTTTAAGATCCCTTAGGTTTCATAAAGAGATCCCACCAGAATACTCCCTAGTTCTGTCCACACACAGGTATCAGGATGGTAGTAAGTCTTTACTGTAAATCTGGTCCAACTCATGAATAATAAGTGCTGGGTTGGGATACCTGATTTTTTTAGGACTTTCCGGTTTTTCCCCCAAAGTCTGAAACCCTGAGAAAGTATATGGCTGCTTTTGTTTTTTTGTTTTTTTTTTTTGAGGAGGATCAGCCCTGAGCTAACATCTGCTGCCCATTCTCCTCTTTTTGTTGAGGAAGACTTGCCCTGAGCTAACATCTGTGTCCATCTTCCTCTACTCTTTTATATGTGGGATGCCTACCACAGCATGGCTTAATGAGGGTGCCATGTCCGCACTGGGGATCTGAAGTGGTGGAAACCGGGCTGCTGAAGTGGAATGTGTGAACTTAACCACTGTGCCACTGGGCCGGCCCTCTGGTTGCTTTTAAAAACAACAACAGCAACAACAACAACAACAAAATCTGTTGATCTATTCTTTCAAAAGATGAGTCATAGTTGAGTGTCTGTTACTTACCCTAAAGTTGTATCCATTCTCTTGAGACAGTAATCTTGGCAGGTAATGGCAGTCTGGTTGATGTCTCCAGCTGTATATGCGTGCTACTCTTTCACTTTCTATTGCCATTTGTTAATGCATGTACTGTAATAACTAGGATAATCACAAGGGATCTTCTTTTTGTTTTTTCAGTAACAAATACTTTTAAGAAAACAGATGATTTTCTGACATCTAAAGCACCAACTGTCGACCTAGACCACAAATTTAGGTGCAAGGTTGTGGATTGTTTGAAATTTTTCCGCAAAGCCAAACTATTGCACTATCACATGAAGTATTTCCATGGAATGGAGAAGTCACCAGAGCCAGAGGAGAGCCCAGGAAAGAGGCATGTCCAAACAAGGGGCTCTTCAGCTTCAGACAAGGCCAGTCAGGAGAGCCTGACCAGGAAGCGAGTCTCTGCCAGTTCCCCAAGTAAGTATTTTGCTTCTGTGTTGTATCTGTATCATGGAAGCCTCTGCTGCACAGGTCACAGTGCTTTCATTTCTGACACACAAAGCAGATATTAGGTTGGTCTCATCCATTTGAATCCCAAAAGATTGAAAGTGACAGGTGATCCCTAGGAGTTGCATCATGGAGCTGTGGCCCTCCTGGAGGAAGCAAAAATACGTAAGTTTCATTCTTACCTCAGCCTCTTGCTGCTCGAGTTACCTTGAGAAAGTCACTTAGCCTTTGAAGGCCTTGGTACTCCTAGTATGAAATGAGGACAGTCAAGGAGAAAGGGAGTTCCTTCAGAAGCCAGCAGAACTCATGCTCAGAACATCATGGTGCCTTCATCCCATCCCCTAAACCTATGAACCTATGCCCGATCCCTGCCAGCAGGACAGAAGGACAAAAGAGCTAAAAGTTGGTATGTGATTTTCCTGTGAGACTCAAATTTGAGTCTGATTTCATTGTAATTACAGCTGAAGCTGTTTCCTAACAGCATTGTTTATTTTACGTAGAAACTACAATGGTGGTAGTAAGGATTACCATAAAATCTCATGTTTGTGTTCTATTATAGATAGAGAACCTTTCTGGAAATTTCTTCTAAAACCTGCAGAAACTGAAAATTACTTGTTTCTGGGGGATTTCAGAAGAATTAATGAGTTTTTGATAAATTTTGCAAGGTTCCCAGCCTTTTTTTTTAACTGAAATAGTAACATCACTGTATATTTTTTGGCTTATAGCTTTTCCCTTAAAATACATTGGTATTAGATGGCATATGGAACTCCTGGGGTATCTGACAGTGTTACTAAGGAAGTATAAAATCAGGTTTCAGGACAGTGAGGCAGGGCCATGCAGACTAATGCAATCTCTGCCTTGTGAGAGGTCAGTCCTCAGCCATGCTGTGAAGACATAATGTGTCAAGGTTGAGGTGGAGTTTGGCCTAGTCATATGTGCTGCATTATCCATTAGAAGTATAATGTGAGCCATGTGTAACTTTTTCTAGTGGCTGCATTTTTTGTGTGTGTGTGTGTGAGGAAGATTAGCCCTGAGCTAACATCTGTGCCAGTCTTCCTCTACTTTGTGTGTGAGATGCCTCCACAGCATGGCTGATGAGTGGAGTAGGTCTGCACCTGGGATCCAAACCTGTGAACCTGGGCTGGCAAAGTGGAGTACACTCAGCCACGGGGCTGGCCCCTCTGGTAGCCACATTTTCAAATGTAAAAAGAAACAAGGGAAATTACTTCTAATAATGTATTTCATTAACTCAGTATATCGAAGATACTATTGTTTCAGCATGTAATCACTATAAAAATTACAAGTAAGCTATTTTATATTCTTTTTCTTGTACTAAGCCTTTAAAATCCAGTGTGTATTTTACACTCACTGAATGTTTCAGTTGAGACCAGCCACATTTGAGGTGTTTAGTAGCTGCATATGGCTAGGGGCTCTGTATGGGACCCAGCAGCTCTGTTACCCTCAGCTGTAGGCGGTCTAGCTGTGCCCTTGGTGAGTCCAAGCATTGAGCTAAAAATTGCTGCCTGAGGAAGGCCACCTGGTCAGTAGTCACCCAGGAGGAGCCTTCCTGTGGGCTGCAGGGCGTGGCAGCAGTCACCATGTTAGTGACTTCACCAGAGTCCTTCTCAGGTCCCCACCCGTGGCTGGATGTCTCTCAGAGGGGGCTGATATGAACCAGATAGTGGTAGACTGATGCTCAAGGCCAGTTGCCTATTACTTACTTAAAACGAAGCCCACAGCTATCAGAACCCCTTCTTTTCTCTGTCTGGTTCAGACCTTGTGTAGGAAGAGAAAGTTGCTTACTGAGCATCAGATCAGAGCACTGGAGTTAGAAATGCCTCAAGATAAAATAGATTGACTTGTTCATTCAACTCCTATTTATTGAATGGCTGTTATGTGCCAGGCTCTATTCTGGGCACTACAAAAGAGTCCTAAGTCCTGTTCTGCCTGATGCTCTTGGTTGTGGATATCTCTGGCATAAAGAAGAAAAGGTTGGCTCAGTTCTCAGACCGGAGCATTCTCTTGCCTGGGCAATGCTTGTTTCATTTAGGGCCAAATGCTGATACTTAAGGATGTTAATGTCTGTTACTGGCCAGCCCCGCTGACTTTGGTGGCCATTCTGTGTCTTAGGTGAGTTTAAATCTCTCTGCCATTGAATACATGGTTAATTCTGGGGGCAAGCTTTTTCCCTAGAACTTGAGGAACCTGGCACTGAGATCTCCCCTTCCCCCATGTACCACCTGGCCTAGCTGTCACCTGGAGCCGTGACTCACCCAGCTGCCTGGGTGTCACTGGGTGGCTTGTTAAAAATACACATATACTGGGCCCTGTTTTCCAGACATTCCAATTCAGTGCCTCTAAGTTTAGAATCTGTAGTTTTTGTACTGTCTACTCTCCCATATATAAAAGTGACATATGATTGCTGTGAAACCAATACAAAAGAATGCTAAGGGAAAAGGTCTCCCTCCCCTTGGCATCCCCGCCCCCACCCCACGCAGATGTAGCTATTTTTTAACAGACAATTTTATGACTTTTCAGATATTTTCTGAGCATATCCAAACGTATATATGTCTAAATAGAAAATATCTTTTACACAGTTGGTATCATATGCAACTTGCTTTTCTCGTTTAAAATATCTTGGCCCTCATCCCATGTCAGTATAGATACATGGCTTTACCTCAGTCTGACAGTTGCCTGTATTTTATGCATACACTGTACTTTAAGCGTTCTTCCTACAAAAAATTTACATTTTATCGATTTTTTTCAGTCTTATCAAGTGCTAAAGCAAACTAAACCTCCTCAAAGATTAATTTGCCCTTTTACATAAATTCATGGGATAAATTCCTGGAGGCCAGATTTGCTTGGGCAAAGGTGATACAGATTTAAACTTCTGATGGATAATGCCAAATCACCTATCAAAAAGTGTATCCCAGTTTGTGATCTCTCACCAGTTGGTTACATGTGTCAGTTTCTTTACATTCTTGTCAATATTAGGAAATTTTAAATTATTGCCAATCTCACAGGCAAAAAATATTTTGATGATTTTAGTATTTTATTTAAAAAATTCTGGAATATTTTAAACATGCAGAAAAGTATACAGGATTATATAGTAAACGTGCATGTATCCATCCTCCACCAGACTTAACAAATGTTAACATTTTGCCATATCTTCTTCAGGTTTTTTTTTTTTTTTTTCCTGTGGAAGAGTTGCCCTGAGCTAACATCTGTTGCCAGTCTTCCTCTTTCTGCTTGAGGAAGATTGTCCCTGAGGTAACATCTGTGCCTCTCTTCCTCTTTTTGCTTGAGGAAGATTTGCCCTGAACTAACGTCTGTGCCAGTCTTCCTCTACTTTGTATGTGGGTCACCACCACAGCATGGCTGCCGATGAGTAGGGTAGGTCCATGCCCAGGAACCAAACCCAGGCCACCAAAGCAAGCATGCCAAACTTAACCACTAGGCCACAGGGCCGGCCCCTCCTTCAGAAATTTTTAGGGGAGACAAAACATTAGCGTGAAGTAGAAACTCCCCAAATTGACTTTCCTTTCTTTCCCCTTATACTTTCCCAAATATGTGCATATATTTTGAGAAATAATATGTAGTATTTTGAGTATCATATTAGCATGTATAGAGTATTTTGTGCGTTTTAAAGATATGCATGAATAGTATCATCATACCTACTCTTTTGGAACTTGCTACTTTTGTTCAGCATGGTCTTCGAGCTTCATCGAGGTTGAAACCTGTAGATAGATCTCATTGACTCTTTAGCTAGTGGATAGTATTGCATTGTTTTCTCTTTGGCACTCCCACTCCCTTGCAGATGTAAATTTTTTTTTTGGTGAGGAAGATTGGCCCTGAACTAGAATCTGTTGCCAATCTTCCTCTTTTTTGTATGTGGGACACCGCCAAAGCATGGCTTGATGAGCATTGTGTAGGTCCACACTTGGGATCCAACCCCACAAACCCTGGGCTGCCGAAGCAGAGCACACGAACCCAACCACTATGCCATCAGGCCAGCCCTGTAAATATTTTTTAACGATAGAAACAGTCATGTACTGCATAACCATGTTTTGGTCAACAGCAGACCACATATATGATGGTGGTCCCGTAAAATTAGTATCACATAGCCTAAGTGTACAGTATGCTATACCATCTAGGTTTGTGTAAGTACACTCTGTGATGTTTGCATGATGTTGAAATCACCTAACAATACATTTCTCAGATTTGTGTTGAGTGATATGTACAGGCTCGGAGTCAGCCCACCTTAGTTTAGTTCACTCCAGCCTCCACCACTTGCTTCCTCCATGACCTTGGACAAAGAACCCTGCTGAGCTTCAATTTCCCCATCTGTGAAATAGGGATAATAGTGCTACCTACCTCAGAGCTTTGTTGCATTAGATGACTTAATGTAAACTACTTAGCACCGAGTCTGGTCTATGGTAAACTGTTCTGTTGGGTTTTTTTTGTTGAGGAAGACTGGCCGTGAGCCAAAACCTGTGCCCATCTTCCTCTGTTTATATGTGGGATGCCTGCCGCAGCATGGCTTGATAAGCAGTGTATAGGTCTGTGCCCAGGATCCAAACCGGTGAACCTTGGGCCACTGAAGCGGAACGTGCGAACTTAACTGCTATGCCACCAGGTGGGCCCCTATAATAAATTCTTAATAACTACCAGCTCTTTATTTCAGTGAAAACATTAACCCAGGCAGTCAGAGATCTGAGTTCTAAACTCAGCCAACTACTGATAAACCATAAAACCAATACACAAGGGGTTGCTATTTTGGTACAATTAAGAAATCTGAGTGATTGATTTTCTACTTTTAAATACCACCCCTCGGGTCTGATACCAATATACTGACCTTGGATTTTATTCTGTCTCTTAATACAGAAGGATCTGTTTCATTGGGGTTTGGAAATCTCTTGGGGAATTGGGGATTTTTGCCTGCCAGTTTTTTGATAACAAGAACTGCTGTGAGTATACTCACCAGGCTGGCAGGGGTGGGCAGCCACAAAATGCTTTAGAGGGAACAAAAGCATCCTTTAAATCTCTGTTTTTTAACTCTTTACCCTCCTGCTGGTCCTTTGTAAAGCTGGTCAATATGGTGACAGAGTGTGCCACACAGGCCCCTCACCTGTGTCTGGAGTACAGCCTGGTCATTCCTGTGTCTGCTCAGGTGGAAGGCAGGTTTGTGCAGCCGGGAAGAACACACTGCTGCTCCATGTCAGGTGGACACGGACCTCACAGACGATTTCCCTGTTGTTCCACTGCTGATTGCCGGGTTGGCCAGCAGTTACCAGGCTGAAGGAAGAAACCAAACTGTGGATCTTGCTGTGTTCTAGATGTGAAATTAAAACCCTGACCAGGGGGCCAGCCTGGTGGCGCAGTGGTTAAGTTCGCACGTTCCGCTTCGGCGGCCCAGGGTTCGCCGGTTCAGATCCTGGGTGTGGACGTGGCACCACTTGGCACACCATGCTGTGGTAGGCATCCCACATATAAAGTAGAGGAAGATGGGCATGGATGTTAGCTCAGGGCTAATCTTCCTCAAAAACAAAAAAAACAGAAAAAAACCCTGACCACTAGGCCTGCCTGTGCCACTAACCAGCAGAGGCCTCCGTTTCGTCATCTGTGAACTGGAGTCAGTAGACGTGTTCAGCCTTCATCACACCACTGGCTGTCAATGTGAGCAAACATAGCAGGTGTTCAGAAGGTTCTACAGGCCCTGGCCCTCCAGAAGGCAGCCCCTCTTCCAGCCGTCTCCCCTCACCTTTGTCCCATCAAAGCCTCTGTTCCTCAGGGTTTTACTGGGTACTTGACTAATGTGATAACTGTATTCTTTAAGATTGGAAAGTATAGAACCAGCTTGATATCTCACCTCTTCTCTCAGCATATCTGAGTTTCACCTCAGACTTCTAAGAAAGCCTTTATCTTCAAGGGTGGAATTTCAGACAGACGAGGGGAGTTCAGCTGGGGAGATGTTTCAAGGTGAGACTCTGACATCAGGCAGCCTGTGTCCTGGTTCACAAGCAGTGTGAACTTGATATTATGCTTATGGGAAAAAAAGAATATTATAGGATTTGTGCTGCTTGGGGGTTAATCAGTGTAAAAATGTATCCCCTTTATGCTGAGTGTTCTGATTGTGGCACATGGGAACTTTTGTTCTAACCAATTTCTCTGATGGAGATTCCTGGGGGTGTCTGGTCAGTTAGGACCAGAAAACGCTCTGCAGAGACTTTTTTTTAAAGTCCCCTCGATTTTCCTGCCAGGTTGAGCAGGAGAAGCAGTTCTGGTCCGAGAGTCCATAGACTGAATCTTAGTAGTAATCTTGCCACTGTTCACTTGTGAGCTGATTTCCTTATTTCTAGAGTGATGATGTAGAACTGGGTGTGTATGAGACAAGGCCCCTTCACGTCGGGAGGAAAGCACATAAGAAGATCTGGTGAAAGGGCTGAGTTCTATATTAGGAATGGAGAAAGTGCTGTAGGAACACAGGTTCAGGTTTTACCTGTGAGGTAGGGGCTAGGATGTTGAGAGGAGAAGGTGCCATTTGAGTTAGGCCCTAAAGGGTGAGGGTAGGCAGGGGTTGGACCAGAAGGCAGGGAAATAGGAAAGGCGTCCCCATGCACGGAACAAACTCTCATGATCTTCTGTCCCTAAGGTGCCCCTTCTCCCTCCAGCCTTAAGATGCTTCCTTCTCCGTCAGCAAGGCCCTCAGTCACATAAGTGAATTTGGAAGGTTGATTTGGATTTACTTTTCTAAATGAGGTTTCTTCGAATACCAGAATCCATTTAATAAATTCTCTTCCAGGGGCAAGTTCAGGCTTCCTTAGTATTTGGGTTTGTTTCTACATAGGTGAGTTTAGTCTTGAGGAGAGGTTTGGCCCAAAAAGAATATTCTAGGATCAAAGGGACCCTCACCTGTGCTTGTTCATATTCTTGCTCCGGGTAAACAAACCTTGTCTTTAGGCCAAAATGACGCTTGGGCACCTTTGTTGCTGTTGTACCTTTTCTTGTGGTACTAAACTGGCCTTTTCACAGAGACATGCCCCCTCTCCCCTTAAAGGGAAGTGAGCTGTCTGAGCTTAATCAGGATGTAGATTATGGTGCCTTAAGGAGAGAACCAAAGAGGCTGGCTTAAACAAGGCAGAGGTTTATTTCCCTCTTAGGTCAAACTGCAAGCTTCCCCCAGTGGCTCTGCTATCGCTCTATAAAGTTGTCCAGGGCTAGCCTCTCCTCACTGTTCCACCAGCCCTGAGGTGTTACTCTCCTCTTCATGGTCCAGAATAACTCACCACTTTGCCAGTCTTTCAGCTGCTGAGTAGGGGAGGGGAGGGTATTCCTTTTTCTTTTATGGGCACAATCCAAAAGTCCCACACATCACTTCTGTTCATACCTCATAGGCCAGACATCTGTATCTGGCCATGTCTCACTCAGGGGAAGCTGGAAAATGTGCTCTTTTCTTATGGAGAAAGTGGAGAAATGGGTGTTGAAGAGCACATAGTATGGGGCCTGCCCAGTGGCTTAGTGGTTGAGTTCATGTGCTCCGCTTTGGTGGCCCAGAGTTTACGGGTTCGGATTCTGTGCGTGAATCTAGCACTGCTCGTCAAGCAATGCTGTGGCGGCATCCCACATAAAATATAGGAAGATTGGCAAAGATGTTAGCTCAGCAATAATCTTCCTCAAGCAAAAAGAGGAAGATTGGCAACAGATGTTAGCTCAGGGCCCATCTTCGTCACCAAAAGACCGCCAAAAAAACAACATATAGGAAAAAGGCAGAAAAATGTAGGGCTTGAGGGGTGGGTTTATTGGAAGGCCCTTTAGGGTCAATGTCTGGGTGGGATCCATGGTGGGGGGCTGATGGGAGATGAGGCTGGGAAGGTAGACATGGTGAAATGATGGTGTTAGGCTAGGAACACTACTTCCTCTGGTAGGCAGTGAGAATCCCTCTAAGAGCATACCCGCTTCTGCTCTGTCCTTGAGCTGCCGTCCACTCGTGCGGGTCAGAACACACTCAGGTCACTGCTCCTCCCAGCCATGTGGCCGTGCTCTGTGGTGTACAAGCAGTTCTACCCTAGGGGAGGGGGATATTCTTCCCTCTTCTCTCCTGAAACCAGCAGTCTAATCATAGTTGTCTTTCTGCTCTCATAACTCGGCGATGATCTGAGAGAGAAACAGGGAGCATGCTGTACGGAGGGAGCAAGGAGGGTTCTGGCGTTTCTCCTGATGGGTACCTGCAGCCTGAGGAGAGGACACGTGGCCACACTGGGAAAGCCTTGCCCTCCTCAGGCGACAAGCTGCTCTCTGCTCCAGAGCCCTGGCGGGAAGTCACTCTTTGTCCAGCCATGTTTGGGCATTTGGGAAGAAGCTCTGCAGCCAGGTACACGTTCTGTGGGTCATGGAATAATTGATCAGGCTGTTCGAAGAGAGATGACAGCAGACCAGGACTACTTTCCAGAGAGTATTGCAAGCAAGATAATAACAGCTAACATTTGAGTACTCACCATGTGCTGCACCATTCCAAGTTCCGTACTTGTGTTGTGTTGTTTAATCCTCAAAACAGACGCTATGAAATTTAAAACTATGGACCAAGAGCAGTTTAGTGGATACCAGGGGAAAGGTGGGGTGGGGGGTGGGCACAAAGGGTGAAGTGGTGCACCTACAACATGACTGACAAACATTAATGTACAATTGAAATTTCACAAGATTGTAACCTATCAATAACTCAATAAAAAAAAAAAGAAAAAGAAAATGAGTCAAGAAAAAAAAAAAACAAACCCTATGAGGCAGGTACTGTTGTGCCCACTTTATAAATTAGAAACCGAGGTGCAGATGCGATGCAGTAACTTGAACCATTAGTTACACATCTAGCAGGTGCTGGAGTCACGATTTGAATCTAGTTGCAGAACCCATACTCTCACCTCTAGGCTTGGCTGTCTTTTAGGATTCTGAGAAGGAAGCCCTGCCCCTGGGCCCTGCAGTGGGGGGAATAGGAGTGCCTCCCTGCAGGAAACTTCCTGTGCTTGTGGGTAGTCTGACTGAGCTCTGCCTGTTGTCATCTTGTCTGCCTCTGTTCTTCAGGGACTCACCTAGGTTAGCCCAGGCCCTGCTGGGCAATTCTCCCTGTGAGTCTGCCACCTGAGGGCACATATTGACTTCACAACCTTTAGCCAGAAGCTAGGGTGAGCCTCTGAGGGCTGTCTCTCTTCCCTCTGTGTTCAGAGAACACAGGCTTCTATAGAACAATTTCCTAAGACATCTCTTCCTTTTATCCTCATTGTCTACTCCTCTAATTGAAGCCTCAGGATAGGACTCTTTAAAGCTTAATGTGACCATATTTCTGACCAGCTGCAACACTTAGGATGCTTTTATTTACAAGTAACAGGAAACCCAATTCAAACTGACTCCACATAAAAGGGATGTGTTGGCTCACGTAATGGGGAAATCCAGGGGAGGTACTGCTCCAGGACTGTTGGTTGAGGACCTAGTGTCCTGCCATCTCACTTCTCAGTGCTCTTTTCAGGTTGGATATCCTGGTGGTCACAGGGTTGTAGCCAGTATCATTTAAGGCTCTGCTCCTAAGTCACTCATAGTAAAGGCCAGCTTCTTTACAAGGCCCTGCGTGGTCTGCTTTTAGCCCACATCATCTTGTCTCCCTCAACCTTATTCTAATTTCAATTTCAGTGGAGGCATACAGGCCTCCTTGCTATTTAATGACTTCAAATTCCACTTGTTCATTGGTGATATATAGGAAAGCAATGGACTTTTTTATATTAACTTTGTATCTTACAACCTTGATATAATCACTTAGTTCCAGTTTTTGTTTTTTTGTCAGTTCTTTGGGATTTTCTACATAAACAATCATGTCTTTGCAAACAAAGACAGTTTTATTTCTTCCTTTCCAATCTGTATTTTATTTCCTTTTTTTTTGTCTTATTGTACTAGCTAGGATATCTAGTACAATGTTGAATAGGAGTATTGAGAGGGAACATCCTTGTTCCTGATCTTAAGGAGAAAGCATCCAATTCTCACCATTAAGTATGAAGTTAGTTGTAGGGTTTTCGTAGATGTCCTATATCAAGTTGAGGAAGTTCCCCTCTATTCCTAGTTTTCTGAGAGTTTTTATCATGAATGAGTGTTGGATTTTGTCAAATGCTTTTTCTGCTTTAGTTGATAGATGATTTTTCTTCTTTAGCCTGTTCATATGGTAGATTACATTAATTGATTTTTTTTTAAATGTTGAACCAGCCTTGTATACCTGGAATAAATCCCACTTGGTCATGGTATAATAATTCTTTTTATGTGTTGTTGGATTCAGTCTGCTAATATTTTTACGTTTGTGTTCATGAGAGAGATTAGTCTGTAATTTTCCTTTCTCGTAATGTCTTCATCTGATTTTGGTGTTAGGATAATGCTGGTCTTGTGGGATGGGTTAGGAAGTGTTCCCTGTGCCTGTTTCCGGACCACTGACGGCCTGCTCTTTGAGTCTTTGCACTTGCTGTCCCCTTGCCTGGAACACTCTTCCAGATCTCTGCATGTTTCATGCTCTCACTCCTTTCAGGTCTTTGCTCAAATGTCCTTTTCTCAGTGAGCCATTCTCTGACCACAGACTATTAAAATTGCAAGTGTCCCCTTCCCTCATTCTTACTGTCCCCCTTCCCTGCTTTATTTTTTCCATAGCACTAATCACCTCCTAAAATAGTATATAACTTACTTGTTTTCTGTCCTACCCAGTAGAATGTTGCTCTGTGAGGGTGGGGGTTTTTGTCTTTTTTTGTTTGTTGTCATCTCCATTCTCCCTAGAATGGTGCCTGGAACATAGTAGATGCTCAAATATTTGTTGATAAATGAATTTAAACCATGACTAATAATATGTTTGTAGCCGAGAGAATGTGCAGAAATGAGTTGTTCTATTTTTATATCTGAGGAAGGCTCTGTTCCCAGGATCAGAGGAAAGTAAATATTGATAGCTTTTATGAAATTCAGGAAGCATTTGGCCGTATTTTGCTAATCAACTGTATGACCTTGGCTAAATCAACTCATTTCTTTGGGCCTTGGTTTCTTAATCTTAAAATGAGTATTTTTGTAAGTTTGCCTAAGGTCTTTTCTAGAGTTCTTGTTCATTGAACTTTGTTTCCCAGTGCAGAGTGTTTTTAACAGGAAGGGAGCTTAGGGACCCTGAAGTCTTATGTTCGTTAGCCAGTAGATTAACTTTTGCCTGTAAAGAGCCCATGCTTGCCAGCCGATAGGTGCAGCCCACTGTCCTCTCTGACTGTATCCACTCTGATGCTCATTCGCGAGAGGGGCCTTGGTGGCACTTCTGACATGGTGCTGGAGAGCCAGCTGAACCTACTTCTAAATATCCGTGATATCAGGCAGGTGCTTTTACCTCCCTAAGCTTCAATTTCCCCATCTGTAAAATGGGAATGATACACAGAGGTTGTTGTTAGGATTAAATGAGATGTTGTGGTTTCCTTGCACAGAAGTACTTAAAGTCAATTGACTCTGATTGCTTACCCTACCCCACACCTGCTCTGTGATGCATCTTGATTCCACATCAGAATCACTTGGAGAGTGTTTTTAAAAATCCTGATGCCCTCAGAAACAGTATACTAAGTGAAAGAAGCCAGACGCAAAAGGTCACATATTATATGATTGCATGTATATGAAATGTCCATAGTAGATAAATCCATAGAGACAGATGCAGATTAGTGGTTGCCAGGCGTTGAGGGGCAGGGACCTGGGACTGGGGAGAAACTGCTCACTGGTAAGGGGTTTCACTTCGGAGTGATGGGAGTGTTTTGGAACGAGGTAGAGCTAATTGCAGAACATTGTGAATGTACTACATGCCTCTGGATTGTTCTTTTTTTGCAGCTTTATTGAAGATTAGTTGTACAACGAACTGCACATATTTAAATTGTATAATTTGATGAGATGTGACATATGTATATACCCAGGTATTACTGCAATCAAGATAGTAAACATATCCATTACCTCCCAGACTTTCCTCATGCCTCTTTTTAATTCTTCCTTCCTACCCTTCCCCTCCCTTTCATCCCCAGGCAACCACTATTCTCCTTTCTGTTACTATAGATTAGTTTTCATTTTCTAGAATTTTATATAAATGGAATTGTGCTGTATGTATGAGTTTTTATTTAGCTCCTTTAGGCATACTTACTTTGAGATTCACTTATGTTGCTGCATATATTAACAATGCATACTTTTATTGCTGAAAAATATTCCATTGTATGGATACACCACAAATTATCCATTCACCTGTTGAAGGACATTTGGGCAGTCACAACAAAAGCTGTATGGGCAGTCATGTACAAGTCTCTGTGGACATATGTTATCTTTGAGTAAATATCCAGGAGTGGAATGGCTAGGTCATAGGATAAATGTATGCTTAAGCACTTCTTAACATCTAAAAAGACATGATCAGTTATTTGAAGTGCTACAGATATATTTGATAAGATAGAAGAAACAACTGGATTTTTGCAACTGTGAGGCTATAGTTAAGTTTGAAAACTGATCTCAAAAAAGTGGTAGGTGGGAAGTTTTTTAGAATGGAATTGGGAAAATCTGTGAAGTGAGAATTTTGGATGGTGAGTCTTGCTAACAAGGAGTTTTGCTGTGAGGAGTAGCAGATAAAGTTGTGGTATTTGGAAATTGTGAATTGCTCATTTTCAAATGGCTAATTTTATATTTTGTGAATTGTACCTCAATTACATAGAAAAGGAGAATCAAACCATATCCTGTCACCCAGGTCACACCTCAAGCCAATTAAATCAGAATCTCTGTGAGTGGGACCTGGGCATTCACTTTTTAAAAATCTCCCTTGATGATTGCAATATGTAGCCAGCATTGAGGAACAGTGATCTAAAGAGGGTTGGCAAACTTTTTCTGTGAAGGGCCACACAATAAATACTTTCAGCTTTAAGTGCCATAAGGTTGTGTCTTCCCTGTTCAACTCTACCTTTGAAACGTGAAGGCTGCCATAGTCAACATGTAATGAATGAGGATGTTATGTTTCAGTAAAACTTATTTACAACAACAGGCAGTGGGCCAGAGTTTGCCTACCCCTGGTTAAAAGGCTTAGTGATGGAAGAAAGGTTCCAGACCTCTAAGGGGCATGGAAATTGACCTCCCGGGCAGAATCAGACCTGAAACTCTGTTCTATTACCCATTTTAGTTCTCATTGGACATGCTTAATCACTTACTAATAAATATCTCAGTGTTGAACACAAAACGTTAGAATGCCAATACTTAAACTTATATTTAATTCTAGCTGCAAAAGACAAGGAAAAGAATAAAGAGAAGAAATTCAAAGAGTTCGTGAGAGTGAAGCCAAAGAAGAAAAAGAAAAAGAAAAAGAAAACCAAACTTGGTAATTTTTCCCTGGAGTTGTTACACTTGGGTTTCCTTACCATGGGTGGGGAGGGGTTGGTTTCTCCCTGGTCCTGGCCTCTGAGCCTGGAAGGGCCAGCAGGCCTTTACTGGTGCTTGAGGGCTCAGCCTAGTATGGGCTCTGGCAGGGGAGGAGCCCACTCAGCCAGGTGTTTCCAAGCCCGGCTGGCATTTATAAAACCTCCCTCTCTTGATGCACTGGCCACTGTGTCCTGTTACAGGGCAGAGTGCATGAAAGTATCATAATAGGCGAGGATATGCAGATAAACGCCTGTATTTGTTTGCACACATGACTCTTAAACACACATCTCTGAACCCTTTCAAGAAAAGATTCACTTCTTGAAAAGTGTGTGTCTAGCCCCCACAAAAATTTTTAGTTGAATTGCTCCCAAGCCTTTGAGCTGTTTGAACAGCACAGCTGTTGGTTGGATGGGATTGCTTAGGGAATGCTCTCATGGTGTCTGGGGTTGCTAATTCCTTCCTGATCCTGTTCTTCCAGAATGCCCCTGCAGTGAGGAGATCAGTGACACCTCCCAGGAACCTTCCCCACCCAAGGCATTTGTTGTCACCAGGTGTGGGTCCTCACACAAGCCTGGGGTCCATATGAGCCCACAGCTCCATGGCTCGGAATCTGGAAACCACAAAGGGAAAGTGAAAGTATCCGGTAAGGTGGCTCTCTGCTGACTTGATCATTTGTACAGCACTACAGTCTGAGAAGGCTGAATCTATGTTGATATTGTAATCTGCTCCCCAGGCCCTCTGCAAGTATAATCTCTTACATTTTAAAAATAAGAAGTATATCAGGCCGGCGCAGCGGTTAAGTGCGCATGTTCTGCTTCTCGGTGGCCTGGGGTTCACTGGTTCGGATCCCGGGTGTGGACGTGGCACTGCTTGGCATGCCATGCTGTCATAGGCGTCCCACATATAAAGTAGAGCAAGATGGGCACGGATGTTAGCTCAGGGCCAGGCTTCCTCAGCAAAAAAGAGGAGGACTGGCAGTAGTTAGCTCAGGGCTAATCTTCCTCCAAAAAAAAAAAAGAAAAAGTATATCGAATAAAACAAAAGCCATTTCCTACGCCTTCCCTGAACTTCCCTTCTCTGCAACTTTGATCTTAGTTGAATGTCTCTAAGGTACCTCCGCGCCAGTGTGTCTATGATCAGATCCATTACCCTCCATCCCCTTATACACCTGCCCTTCCCATTCATTCCTTGTTGATGGCCTCTGCATTTAACCTGGTTGCTCAGGGAGAATCTGAATCAATCTTGAAGCTTCCCCCTTTCCAGCAACTTATAGGGTGATTGTGAGTTTAAAAGGAGTTAATGAGTATATGGAAAGTACTGTATCAGTGTCTTGTACAGAATAAGTGATCAGTAAAGCTTAGCTGCAATTATAACTAATCAGGCACCAAGACCTAGTGATTCTAGTTCTGATTTATTCCTAGCATTTGCCCCTTCCTCATTCCCCACTGTCTACAAAATTTTAAAGGTGGCTGTGGATACAGACTTGACTGAAAGCCAGGTCCTGGCTGCATGGGATAAGATTGAGGAACACGTTTGAGTCATTAGGGATGATGGTCTGTATGGTTCATGGGGAATTAATTGTAGCTCTTCTGCCAGTGTCAGTCCTCTGTGACCTTGAGCAGCCACTTACCTTAGGCTTCACTCTCAGTAAAATGAGGAAATGCAGTTCAGTTCACCGCCAGGCAGCATACATCATTTGGGCTGTTACTAGATGGCAGGCCCTAGAAAACTGGAGTCCCCCTTTCCCAGCTCTGTGAAAGTTCATAGAGTGGGTCTGTAAGGTCATTTCCACTCCTGACAGTCTAGGGTTTTAAAAATTTTATAGCTATCATTTAAAATAGTGACTATTGTTTTCCCTTTCCTCTCAGAGGAGGATAATCTGAGTGAGTCCTCTTCTGAGAGCTTTCTTTGGAGCGATGAAGAGTATGGCCAAGATGTCGACGTGACCACCAACCCAGACGAGGAAGTCGATGGGGATGACCGCTACGATTTTGAAGTGGTCCGCTGCATCTGTGAGGTCCAGGAGGAAAATGACTTCATGATTCAGGTAGGTAGAGCTGCCAGGAGACAGGTCTAGAGAAACACAAACTGGTCCTTGGAGGGGATTTTGAGAGATAGCAGTTTGAGGCCAGTAAAAATAAGGAGTCCTGTCAGAAGTCCCAGATAGGCGGTATTATCAGCGGCAGATTGAGCTTGGCTTTTTGGTTCAGCTCTGAATCTCAGGCTGGTGTAAATAGCCTATTAACAGAATAAGAGAGGACTTGAAGGATCATTGAGTCTAAACCTCTCATGCTCTGCTTGGGGCAGCTGGGACCCACAAATGGGAAGCGCCTTGCCTGTGGTCACACAGTGAGGAGTTGAACAGCAGGGACCCAAATCTCTGGATGGCAGTTTAACATCATGTGGACCCATACCTTCTCTTCGAGGTAAATTTTCTTTATGGCCCAAAGAAATGGAGGCCAGTTTTATAACTTGTGTTTCTTGTTCTTCATTTTCTGACATTTGTGTCTGTCATCTCCATCTCTGGGATATGCCTGTGGGTTGGGTCTCCCTACTTGCTTGGGGAGACCATCACTGGCCAGCGCCTGCTTGCCTCTGGCCCTTCTCTTACTCTTAATCACAGTTCTGGTGGAGGTAGTTGCTGTCTGGCTGACTCCAGAGGTTGTCATAAATACCCTTCATGTCTGGGCTGGCCAGGGAACATGAGTTTTGTAAGTCATGCTTATATTGGTTAGGGTTCTTTTGGGGATAAATTATAATACTGTTAGGAAAACAGAACGAGTCCTGGCATCTAGGGGCAGAGATGCAGCCAGGCCCTGGAGCCCAGAATTCCATCTTGAGGGGCTTGGTCTACCCCTTTTCCTGCTTTTCCCCGGAGTCCACTTGGTTCTTTTTCTTTGTGCTACAGGCTTGTTTTTATGTTTTTGTATTCAAGAGACTAGCTAGGCTGATGTTAGAATTTCAGTCCCAATTCTAAATTCCTGGAAAAGGAATTGCAGTCTGGTTTAGATCAGATACTAGCCTTTGGAAAGTCACTTGAGGTCAGGGGGCGACGAGGTTCATCATGGTCAAATGCCTGCCCTTGGTCTAGTCATCTGGTCTGGTGGTGGTGGAGGTTGGGAGGTGTGGACAAGGTCACATTGTACAAAAAGGTTGCCTGGGACCTCCCTCTGTTATGATATGGATGGGGTGGGAGTAGGGGTTGTTTCAGAAAAGCGGGTGGCTGTCGACCACCTGGTACTAATCCACATAGTCTGTTGAGCTTATGGGAAAAAGGCCTAGCCTCTTGGCCTGCTGTCTGTGTTAGAATTTTATTTGTTTGTCTTTATAGTGCTACAGGTCAGTGTGGCATTGATTTTTTTGAAATTCACTTTTGGATCTTGACTTAATATACGGTTGGCTTTTATGCCTCTTCTTTGAATTTGTCTTCTTTGTACTCAATAATCTCTCTATTCCTTTGATTTCTGGAAAGATTGAGGCTTTGCCATAGTTTAAACTTTCAGAAGGACCAGAAAATGAGTAGGCCCACTTGCTTTTGTTTTTTATTTCCCAGTGCTGTTTTTTGAAAAAAACACTTTGAAGTAATTATGGGTTCACAGGAGGTTGCAAAGAAATGTACAGGGAAGTCCCATGAACCCCTCCCTCAGACCCGGTTCCGATGTCAACTGCCCACACAACCACAACACAACATCAAAACCAAGAAATTGACATTGGCAAAATCCATAGAGCTTAGTTAGATTTCCCCAGTTATGCATGTGTTCATCTGTGTGTGCATGTAGCTCCATGTAGTTTTGTCACAAGTATAGCCTTATGTAATCACCACCACAATCCATTATTCAAGTGTAGTGTCATCACCAGACTCTAATCATCTTACTCCCTTTATACCACACCTATCTTTTCCTCCCCATCCCTGAACCCTGGAAACCACTAATGTGTTTTCCATCTCTATAATTATGTGCTTTTATGATTGTTGGCTAATGGAATCATGTGGTATGTATCTTTTTGAGAGTGGCTTTTTTTACTCAGTATAATTTCCTTGAGATTCATCCAAGTTGTTCTGTGTTTCGATAGTTCATTCCTTCTTGTTGCTGATGGTACCACAGTAGTGCCCTTTTTATTAATAATCGCAACTGTGTACAGTGGAGTAGTGATTTAAAGTTTCTGGAGTGTTTTCATAAATACCATTTCACCTCCAAGAAGGCTGTCTCCAGTCATTTATTTCTCCCATTTTATAGTTGGGAAAACACAATTACAGAGCCATTAGTGATTTACTTATGGTTGCAGAACTATTAAATAAGTTATCAAGTTATGATCTGAACCCAGAACTCCCAGTCAAGTGCCCTTTCCCTGTACTGCCTTCACTCTGGGATTCGCGTTTACAACTGAGAAGTAAAACCAGAAAATTGGTTTTTGAAACATAATGGCATTATCTAGGCTGGCTGCCCCGCCTCCCCCCTTTACCAATATGTGCGTGTACGCGCGCATGTATACACACACCTTAGGTTTAGGGAGTTTTTTCTTTTTGAGTAGCCTTCATGGTAACCTCCGGAAATTCAAGGTGCTTGAATAGTCTCAAGTAGTACCTGATATTTATGACCTTTAGTTTTCTTAGGTCAGTGGTTTTCAAACTTTTTCAGAACCCCTTTTCATTTTGGACTCTTTCACAGAACCCCAAAATGTATAACAGGTAAAAGCAGTAATTTTGGAAGTTCAAAATGGATAATCTTCACCTTTAAGTTCAGAAATGTGCATGTTTGCCCATTCCCATGAAGTCTGATGTGCAGTCAGGGTTGTGAGTGACAGTTACCAACTTGGAGCACTTCAGTGGCTCAGTTGCTTTTCTTTTTGTGAGACAAGCCTAATGCGTGTGGCCATTGGAGGGGTGACTTTTTCTAAGTAGACTGCTGCTAGTCACTTTGATTAATCAGAGATGGGAAGAAAAGCTGTGTTTCAAGGACAACAGTATGCTGAGCTAGCCTAGCAGTGCAGAATTATGTGTAGTCGTGAGCTCTATTGTCTTAACGTTAAGTTTGGAACATGTTTGAATGTGCATTTTTTGTTTCGTTTGATTTTTTAAAATAGTCCCATTTAAAAAAAGACAACCATCGGGGGCTGGCCCCGTGGCCGAGTGGTTAAGTTCGTGCGCTCCGCTGCAGGCGGCCCAGTGTTTCGTTGGTTCAGGTCCTGGGGGCGGACATGGCACTGCTCATCAAACCACGCTGAGGCAGCGTCCTTCATGCCACAACTAGAGGGACCCACAGCTAGGAATATACAACTATGTACCAGGGGGCTTTGGGGAGAAAAAGGAAAAAATAAAATCTTTAAAAAAAAAAAAAAAAGACACCCATCTGTAGAACCTCTGAAGCTCTATGGAATACAATTCGAAAACTGTTGTATAACATGAAAACTATTATTTTTCAATAGAATTTTTTCTTAAGTTTGGCTTTTAAAAGGATGTAGAAGATCGTCAGGTTTTATCCTGTCTTTCTGGGCATGTGCTGAGTTCTGGGCCTTGGAAGCCTGATGTGGTCCTTACTTTCTCATAGTAGTCCTCAGCGGGTGAGTAATGAAGGCCTCTCTTGGCAAGCCTGTTCTGGCTAATCTGTGTACAAGACCTGGTTCTGATCTACCTTAGTACTCATGGGGTGTTTCGGGGGTAGAGCTTGAGGTGCCGTTATGAAGAAACTAAGCTTAGAGCTACTGGGAGGCCGTACCAGCTGTCACATGGCAGAGTCGGGAACCAACTTCCATCTCCTGCTTCGCAGGCTCCACTTGGCCTTCCCCCCAGCTCAGCTCAGCTCAACTTGTGGCTTTCTGTCTGGCATTGTGGGGATGTGAGCTCACTTCAGAACAGCTTGGGTTTTGTTGTAGAAACTTTGCTCTGCTTTTCACTTGAGATAAAAGTGTCCAGCTGGCTTTGAGTTCTATAGGGACAGTTTCTGACTTTCCCTGTCATGAGCAATGCACCTTTTCCACCTAATAACATAGCAGAACTAGAAGGACTTACAACTAGAATATACAACTATGTACTGGGGCTTTGGGGAGAAAAAAAAGGCAGAGGAAGATTGGCAACAAATGTTAGCTCAGGGGGAATCTTTCCCAGAAAAAAAAAGAAATGCAGGGGGCGTGGGCGCTTAGAAAAAAAGAACATTAGGAAACCCATTTGATATTTAAATTATTTTAATTGCTCTAGGGCAGATTTGGGCAAACTTTTTCTTTCAGGACCAGAAAATAAATATTTTAGGCTTTGAGGATGATATGGTCTCTGTTGCAACTACCTAATTCTGCCCCAAGCAGCCGTAGGCAACTTGTAAAATGAATGAGCATGGCTGTGTTCATATAATACTTTATTTACAAAACAGGACCTGAGGTGGATTTGGCCCATGGGCTGTAGTTTGCTGTCCTTGCCCCAGAGCAACAAATGTATATTAGGTACCAAATCCAATGAAAACTATGTAGCAGGGTTTCTTTTTCTCCCTAAAGCTCCAGTTGTATCCTAGTTGTAAGTCCTTCTAGTTCTGTGTGGAATGCTGCCACAGCATGGCTTGAGGAACGGTCCGTAGGTCCACGCCCAGGATCTGAACCTGCGAACACCAGGCCGCTGAAGTAGAGCGCGGTATCTTAACCACTTGGCCATGGGGCCAGCCCCCTGTATAACAGTTTTAACAAAAAGCCCATTTTAAAAGTTTTGTTTTAAAATTTAAATTGTTTATTTGCTGTTGGGTAATGCATTCACATAGTTCAGAGTCCAAACAATTCATAAGTATACAGAGAAAAATCTTATCTCCCCCTCAATCCCTCAGTTACCCTTCCCTGGAGGCAACCCTTACCAGCTTCTTGTGTATCATGCCAGAAACATTCTGTGGCTAAACAAGCAATTACAAATATATTCTTCCTATTCTTTTTTGTGTTTGTGTGAGGAAGATTGGCCCTGAGCTGTCTGTTGCCAAGCCTCCTCTTTTTGCTTGAGGAAGATTGTTGCTAACATCTGTCCAATCTTCCTCTATTTTATGTGGGATGCCACCACGGCGTGGGTTGATGAATGGTGCTAGGTCTGCACCCAGGATCTGAACCTGTGAACCCCGGGCCGCCAAAGCAGAGTGCACGAACTCAACCTCTATGCCTCTGGGCTGGCCTCTCCCTATTCTCCCCCACTCCTTTTTTTTGTGGAAGGATACACATAACTAAAAATTTACCATATTTAAGTGTACATGGCATTAAGCGAGTTGGCATTGAGTACATTCACACTGCTGTGCAACCATCTTTTTTCTTAACACAATGTTATCATTTTATATGTGGTATTTTCAATATCTTTTTTTTATTTAACAGCATATATGTTGAAGACCATCCATTTTCAAACATAAAAAAGCTTCCTCATTCCTTTTTATGGCAGCATACTGGATGGATCATCATTTGTTTAACCCTGTTGATGGACATTGTTTCTAATCTTAACAGTGATTTAATGAATACTTTTGTGTAACTATACCTGTGGGACCAAATTTTAGAAGTGGAATTCCTAGGTCAGAGGGTATGTGCATTTATAATTTTGACAAATACCACTATTTGTCAGAGCAGTATTTTATAAACCCTCCCTGGAGGCTGTACCAAAGGTCAGTCCCATCAGCACTCTTGACAGGGACTATCCAACTTCTTCATCTTTGCTCTTCAGATAAATGAGAAAATAGTCTATTGCTATAGCCATTTTGTAATTTATTTTTTAATAAACTTCTTTAAAACTTTATAATTGTAGTATTTGGAAAATGCAGAAAATCACAAAGAGGAAAACAAGAATTACCCAGAGTATTTTTACCCAGGGATAACCACTGTTAATATTTTGGAATACATATATACAAATGCATATATAAATGAAAATCATGCTCTATAAAGAGTTTTTCATGAGATTAACACTTGTACGATGAAAGTAGTAAATGTTTATTATAAAAGCTTCAGGCAATATGTAAGGGTGTAAAGAATTAATTGATACTTACATGTAATCCCAAAACCTGGAAATACTAATGTGTACGCATATTATCAGTCTGGTTTTATTTCACATTAATTTATATCAATTCAAGTTACTTTACATTAATGTATTCTTTTAATGGTTGATTTGAACATCTTTTTTTTTTTTTTTCTGAGAAGGAGGATTCTCCCTGAGCTAACATCTGTTGCCAATCTTCCTCTTTTAGCTTGAGGAAGATTTGCCCTGAGCTAACATCTGTGCCATCTTCCTCTATTTTGTATGTGGGTTGCTGCCACAGCTTGTCCACCAACAAGTGTTGTAGGTCTGTGCCTGGGACCTGAACCCACACCAGCCCCTCAACACCTTTCTTTCTTTCTTTCTTTTTCTTTTTTGTTTTTGGTGAGTAAGATTCACCCTGAGCTAACATCCATTGCCAATCTTCCTCTTTTTTTTTTGCTTGAGGAAGATTAGCCCTGAGCTAACATCTGTGCCAGTCTTTCTCTATTTTGTATGTGCGATGCTTCCATAGCATGGCTGACGAGTTGAGTAGGTCTGCACCCAGGATCCTAATCTGCAAACCTGCGCTGCTGAAGTGGAGTGCACAGAACTTTAACCACCTGACCACAGGGCTGCACCGCCTGCCCTCCCCCCCACAACATCTTTTTATTTAAGAATTTTGGGGCCAGCCCCATGGCGTAGTGGTTGGGTCCTGTACATTCTTCTTCAGCAGCTCGGGTTTGCAGTTTTGGATCCCAGGCATGGCCCTGCACCACTCATCAGCCATGCTGTGGTGGTGACCCACCTGTAAAGTAGAGGAGGATTGGCACAAATCTTAGCTCAAGGCTAATCTTCCTCAAGCAAAAAAAAAAAAAAAAAAAGAATTAGTTTTTCTCCTTTTCCTTTGACCTGTCTGTTCATGACCTTTATCTGTATTTCTGTTGGATGGTTGGTCGTTTTCCTGCTCATTTATGTAGGCTGTCATGGAGGAGGAGGTTCCCCTCTTCTACTACTCTTCTTTTTTTTCCCTCCCCGAAGCCCAGTACATAGTTGTATATGCTAGTTGTAGGTCCTTCTAGTTCTTCTATGTGGGATGCTGCCACAGCATGGCTTGATGAGCAGTGTGCAGGTCTACGCCCAAGATCCGAACTAGTAAACCCTGGGCTGCTGAAGCGGAGTGTGTGAACTTAACCACTACACCACTGGGCTGGCCCCTACCCTTCTTGTATGCTTATGGCTGGACTAATAATAAAAATGACACAAGCCCAGATTAACAGGAGGAAAACCCAGTTTAATATGTATGTATTAGAGATCATAGAAAATGATGCTTGGAGAATGATCAGAGTAGGCAATATATGTATATTTTACACAAAGAAACAATAAATTTGTGAGGAATGACAGGACAAAGACACTTAGGTTTGAGGTACGTAATTAGTGAGGAATTTAAGCAGAGTTTAGGCTTGAGGTAGTAAATTAGCAAGGTTTGTTTCTGCAGGCTTCTCAGCCCTGAATTCCCAGCTCTGGTGATAAGGATGCAGGTGATAAGGGAGAGCGCCTCTCACTGGGCAGATGGATTTCTTGCCTTCAAGGGGAACAGAGAAGAGGGTCAAAAATGCCTTTTGTGTTTTTGCTTCGACTGCTTTTCAAGTAATTTTAATTCAAAATAATCAATATTCCATTGTGGGATATTTTGAGGCGGCCTGCTCTGGGCCCCAACAAGGCTTTTTGTGGATACCTTTTTGTTATCAGCTGTGAGAACAGTTACATATGTTTATACCCACTTTGTCATCTGTCTTTTGACTTGTCTTACAGATTTGTTTTTATGAGGTCAATTGTATCAAACTTTTCTGTAATTGCTTCTGAGATTTGAATAACACCTGTTTCCTCATTGGGATTTGATAAAAGTTTATAAAAGAATTTTCTCATGGTTTCTTCTGGTACTTTTGAGGTTCCATTTATTTTTTAAAAACCTTATAAATATTTGATCCACCTGGAATTTATCCTGCTATAAGGTGAGGGCTGTGGCTACCCAGTTGTCCCAACACTGTGCCCCATCTATTGAAATGCCACCTTATTTACTCTATTTCTGTATGTATTTGGATCTCTTTCTGGATTCTTTTTCCATTGATCCATCTGTCTAAATATTGGCTTGTACAGTTCTATTTTAATTATTGTACCTTTAAAATATTTTAAAAATATCTCATAGGGGTAGTACCCCCTTTTGTTCTTTTTTACAAATTTCTTGGATATTAATTTTAGAATCAGCTTCTATCTAGTTCCAAAGCTATCCGTTTATTATTTTATTGGCACTACATTATTTTTATAAGTTAACCCAAGGAGAAATGACATCCTTATGAGAGTGACTCTTGCTATCCAGGAATAAGGTGCACCTTACCATTGACTGAAGTCTTTGTACCCTTCAAATAGTGTTGTAAAATTTTCTTCATGGTGATCTTGTGTGTTTTATTCTTAGATCTTCTTAGATATTTTATTTTAGATACTTTATTCTTAGTCTTAGATTTATTCTTAGATATTTTTTCTGTTATTCTTGTTCATTTTTCTTTTTCTTTTCTTATTCATTTCTAAATTTAAACTTTTAAAAAACGAATAATGTATGTTAGCCAGACCCACATGAAAAAAGTTACTTTGAAATTTTCAACGTAGCTGTGTTTGATTCAATTTTGATGAATCCTAGTTCTCAAGACACTTACAAAGTCATTGGTGAGAGAGACTTTCATTCTTAATTATTAGTCTGTTTTCTGCTACAAACTGCCTTTGTTGTTGTGTGCCTTTTACTTTCCTTCTGAGCCTTAGTTCCCTCATTGGAAGTTGAAGAATCTGGATCAGATGTTATCTGAAGTCTCTCTTCCAGCTCTGTGGCTGTTGATTCTGACATGATTAGCTTCTTAGAGGGTTTATATCTGCTCATGAAAGCCGTCTTGATGCTGGGGCCTGTCTGCCTCCAGGTAGCTCAGGACTGTCTGAGCTTTGGACTTTTAGTCCCTTGTGGCCAGGCTGGTGGCCCACCCTCAAGATTATGTTGGGAAGCTTACTGCCCACCTTCTAGAGCTCTCCATTTGGTTGAGTGGTTAAAGGTTTAGGGCCCTATTTTGGAATTGCTTGAAGTCTCCTAGTGTCTCCTTTGGCATATGCTTTTCCTCTCCATTCTCTCCTTTGGACCCTTAGCCCTCAGGCTTCCTATCCTCACGCCATCCACCACTTGCCCAATGCTGCCCTCACTTTCTGCTTTTTTCTTTCCTTCTCTGCCTCCTGTCCCTCCTCTTCCATTTCTTTCCCCCTTCCCCCTTCTCCCTTCCCCAGGGAAGGGAGTGGAGACTAGGGGTTAAAAGAACTAGCTTTGGGGCCGGCCCGGTGGCGCAGTGGTTAAGTGTGCACGTTCTGCTTCGGTGGCCTGGGGTTCGCCGATTCGGATCCCAGGTGCGGACATGGCACTGCTTGGCAAGCCATGTTGTGGCAGGCATTCCACATATAAAGTAGAGGAGGCTTGGCAGCAGATGTTAGCTCAGGGCTAATCTTCCTCACACACACACACACACAAAAACCCAAAACAAACAAACAAAATAACTAGCTGTGCAATTAGCCAGGCTTATGTTCAGATCCACCTTTGCCTCTCTTCAGCTGTGTGACCTTTGGTAAGGTTTAGAGAGAATAAACGCAAAGTGCTAGCACATGGTTACTCTGGGAGGCATCAAAGTGAATGAGCTTGCCTAGTAGTAGTAGTATTAGTAGTAGTGGTAGTAATAGGCTCTTAATACATAAAAGCTGTGTGCTGGTCTCTGCAATAGGAGCTTTTATACGTGGCCCATTGATTCCTCACAAACAGCCCCATATGGTCGGTAGGAATAGTATCCTATTTTGCAGATGGGGAAACTGAAGCCCAGGGTGGAGAAGTGACCTATGCAAGGTCACACAGCTAATGAATGTCTGAGCCAGAATTCACACTCAGGTTTTTGTCATTCCAAGTTAACCTTCCTCTAAGAACTTTCCTCTCTCATAAAGTGATCAGAAAAATGAAAGCCTCTAGAAATGGGAGTGATTTTTCTGAGATCAGCACTGTTTAATAGATCTAAGTGTTCTTAGTCTGTGCCGTCCAGTATAGTAGCCACTAGACTCATGTGGCTGTTGAGCACTTAAGATGTGGCTAGTGGGATGAAGGAACTGAGTTTTTAACTTAATTTGTTCGCTTAAATGTAAAGAGCCACAGGTGGCTAGTGGTTGCCGTAGTGGCCAGTGCAGTTCTAGGTGAGTGCTTGCAGCTCAGCTCCTGTGTAAGTCAGCGGGGAGTGCTCTCCCTCCCCTCTCCCTGTACACCCTCCACTGTCCCCTCCCCCAACAGGTGGGTCTTATTTTTGAATGGAAGATACCGTCTGAGTTTAATTTTTATTGCTTCTTTAATTCTAACAGTGTGAAGAGTGCCAGTGCTGGCAGCATGGGGTCTGCATGGGATTACTGGAAGAAAATGTGCCTGAGAAATACACCTGTTATGTTTGCCAAGATCCTCCAGGTAGAGATTTCTGGAGTCAGGGATATTAACAGTATGTAGCTTTTTCCTTAGCACAGCTGGCTGTGAAACAGCCTAAGTGTCTGTGGTCTTGAGACTCATTTCTTCAGCATCGGCTAGACTCTGACTCCTCCTTGCCTTTGTTGCTCACTCGTGTGGTGGCCAGCTGTCCTGAGCTTAGCAATAGGAGAGCATGTGTGAAGAGGTTCACCTAGTGGAAGGCCTGGCCTTGAGCTAGAATTTTTTTTATTGTGGTAAGAATCATCTATCATGAGATCTACCCTCTTAACAAATTTTTTTAAGTGTACAGTACTGTATTGTTTATAAACTGTAAGCACAGTGTTGTACAGCAGACTTCTAGAACTTTTTCTTCTTGTACGACTGAAACTATAAAAACTGTGGAATGCATTACAAATTTGTGTGTCCTCCATGCATAGGGACCATGATAAGCTTCTCTGTATCATTCCTGTTCTAGAATATGTGCTGCCAGAGTGAGCACCTTTTTCTTTTCTTGAGAGTTCACTAGGATATGGGCTCCGTCCTTGGCTTTTTGGGGCTGTTGGAGGGTTAGAAACCTGCCTTTCCTCCGTTGCATCATTGCTGCCTGGAAAGAGATATGCCCTTGAGGGGAAGGGGAAAATGTGGTTGTGAAGAGCTTGTCTGCCACCCAGAACAGTGAATTAATTCCTTGGCAGTATCAGTTAGTTTCATTCTTCCATGGCCACGGGGCTGGCCTATGGCTCTTGGGTGCCCCTTTCCAGAAGTCTCAGGGGTGGATTATAAATCTGTGGTTCTTGTCTTGCTGTCAAAGGAATGGTGACATCTCCCTTCACTACCTGTAAGGTCTCTCCCCTTGGCTCCAGTCCCGTGATCCCCTTACAGAGAGACAATGCTTGAGAGCCTTTGCTTCTGTTATTCGTTTTAGTTTTATGAGGTGGGCCTGGTAGGAGCTCCTATTCCCGTTTTTGCTTATGAGGGAGAAATTAATCCCCAGGGATAAGAATGACTTTCCTAATCTCATAAGGCAAATTGGAATTAGAACTGGCTTGTGGGGCCAAATCTCTTGATTTTGTTGGTTGCATAGGGAGAGGCTGACAACCACAGTTCATTTTCCTGCAGGTAGATCCCCTCGGGGCCTGATGACCTCTGTTGTGACACTGTGTCTCCTTGTGCTAGATTAGTCCATAAATGGAGAGGAATCTGCTTCTGTTTGTCCCTTTATCCTAAGGAAAGAATATGGTCAGAAGATTAGTCTGTGAGTCATAGAATATTATCGAGGGGCAGGCTCTCAGAGACCAGTTTATTCAGCCCTGACATTTGACAGGTGAGCAAATACAGGCCCAGAAGGGACATGTCTGGGCTAAGATCACTTGGCCAGCTAGTGCCAGACAGATGAGAACCAGTGTGTTTGACCTTTGTCTTGTAAAACAAGTTGGTGCTGCTCTGGCCACTCCTGCAGCAGCTGCCTTTGAGATCCCACGCATAATCCTGAGGGCTCCTTAGGGCAGCGTTTAAAATCTCTTTCTGCTACTTTACTGTCTCACTCTTTCCTTTTACTTTTCTGTTTTTACAATCATACACAGTATCTTGATAATTCCTGTGCACTTTCTGAACTTTTACAACTCTGCCAAGACAGTAAATAGGCTTCTCCTTGAATTGAGTTCTCAGTGTCTGTCATATTTATAGACTGTGTTTGACTCTGCAGTGTCTTGGGCCAGAAATTTAACTTAACAGCTTTATTCATTAAAGGTTGCTTAAAAATGTTTTTAATAGAATTGAAGTGTATCCCCACCATGTGTCTTAGTAAAGCCAGAAAGAGTCCAGGGACCTTGATAGGGATTATGTGGGTTATTTCAGGGTTGTTACAAATATGGAGAGGTGAACAGCAGTCTGATTGAAAGCTGTTCCCTGGGCTTTTGGAGCAGGAAACACTGCCAAGTCTCATGTGGTTGTGTTTTCACTCCTTCCTAAGATCCCTGTAATGACTAAGACCACTGAAGCCATCCAGTTCATCTGTCACTGCAACAGATGGGAAACGGAAGTCTAGAGAAGGGAGGGGGCCTGACCATCTATTTAGTTAGGTGATAGGTGACAGTTGGAGGGGGACTTGGGGCTTCTTTCCATTTGATAAATCCATTCAAGATGCCTTTTGCCAGATTCTGGGGATACAACCATGAACAAGGTGGTTCCTGTTCTTCTGGCTCTTACTGGAGTTGGGGCTAGACACAGTTGTCAAAGTCAGTCAAGTAAACATGTTAGATAGGGATGAATGCATTGAGGGGAAAAAGCAACTAGATAAGGAACAACTGGGAGCCCCTGAAGAGGTTCTCTTACCTTGGGAGATAACAAAAGGCTTCTCTGAGGAGGTGGTAAATGTCTAGTCCTGCAGAGGCCTTGGGAGTAGTGCTCCAGACAGAGAGAGTGTTAAAGCAGAGATCCTAAGACCAGAAAGAGCTGGATGTGTACCAGAAGCTGAAAGGAGGCCGCTGTAAGGCTGGGGCAAGAAGGGCAGGAAGGAGCCAGGTTCTGCAGGCCTTATTAGACCGGAGTTAGGGCTTTGGGTTTTCTTAGGTATGCAATAGGAAGTCATTGAAAGATTTGAGTAGGAGAAGGAATGATGTGATTTACATTGAAAGAGGTATCTAGGTTCCCATACCACCTCTGGCCATTCCAGGAAATCAGGCAATTTACAAGCCTTACTCACTACCTTATTGCTAGCACCTAATAAAGAGCCTAGTATATAGTAGGTGCCAAGTAAATGTATATTGGATGAATAAATGAACACACTGAACATACCAATCCATCCTTCCAATAGTTTGTGTGATAACTGTGTGATGATGAAATAGTCTGGGTTTCCTTCAGGCCAAGTATTAACTCTCTCATTGTCACTGCTTTAGGTCAGAGGCCTGGCTTCAAGTACTGGTATGACAAGGAGTGGTTGAGCAGGGGACATATGCATGGTCTGGCATTTTTAGAAGAGAACTACTCCCACCAGAATGCCAAGAAGATTGTAGCCACCCACCAGCTTCTTGGCGATGTGCAGAGAGTGATCGAGGTTCTGCATGGCCTACAGCTCAAGATGAGCATCTTGCAGTAAGTGTGGCACCTGCAGCTTTGGGGATGAGTCTGATTTGGCATGGTGTGAGAGCAGAATAAATTTGAGAAATTAGAAAGCCACAAAATCAATGGTAAGACAGATGAGCTTGAGACCTTTGCTAAAAATTCTCAGTTACATGATAAACATTCTTTTTAAAAAAAAATCAACTGTATTCAGGTATAATTTACATATAATTAAGTTCACCCATTTTAAGTGTCCATTGAGTTGTGACAAATGTATACACCCTTGCAGCCACCACCATAATCAAGATGTGGTATATGTATTTATACTTTAGTTTGTTTTTTGTTATGGTGTAAAGTTCTGAGGGGATTTTTCTTTTTTAAATTGTGGTAAAATATCCATAATATAAAATTTACTATCTCAACCTTTTGGGGTTTTTTGGTGAACAAGATTTGTCCTGAGCTAACATCTGTGCCAGTCTTCCTCTATTTTGTATGTGGGACTCCAACACAGCATGGCTTGGTGAGCGGTGTGTAGGTCCATGACTGGGACCTGAACCTGTGAACCCTGGGCTGCCAAAGTGGAGCATGTGAATTAATCACTACACCACTAGGCTGGCCCTTAGCTTAACCATTTTTGAGTGTGCAGTTCAGTAGTGTTAAGTACATTGACCTTGCTGTGTGCCTAATCTCTAGAACTCTTTTCATCTTGCAAAACTGACACTCTGTACCCATTAAACAACTCCTCTCTGTTTCCTCTCCCCTTAGCCCCTGGCAACCACCATTTTGCTTTTTCTCTATGAATTTGACTACTCTAAGTACCCCATATTAATGGGATCCTACAATATTTGTCTTTCTGTGACTGACTTATTTCACTTAACATACTGTCCTCAAGGTTCATCTGTATTGTAACATGTGTTAGCATTTCTTCCTTTTTAAGGCTGAATAATATTTTTTTGTATGTAATACCATGTTTTGTTTATCCATTCATCCTAAACATTCCTGATTGGTAAACAAAGTAAAATTGAAAGCTACTGGAAGAGATATTGTTGGCAGGCCTGCTCTCCAGCATAGTGGTTCCTTAATAAGTATGTCTCTTGATGATGTGCTCTCATGCAGAAAAATTTTAGGCCTTTTGGAGCTGGACTGTGGGCTTTTAATGGGCAGAAGTTTGAGGAGTGACATTGAGCATGAATTTCCTTCTGTGATTGCATTCTATGTGTCAGATGACCTAAGTTCATGTAAGCTGAGAAAGACTTTGGCTGTTATTGGGGTCTGTTGGCTTTTATAACCTATCCCCACTTTACCAAAGAGGGCAGTTGGGGCCTTGAGTGGGGCAGCTACTCTCCCATGGTTTCTAGGGGTAGAGCCAGGTCTTGAAATCCAGTCCTGGCTCCTATCAAGTACTTATTGTAACCTTTCTAACTGCCTCTTCTCAGTGGTTCCATGAATTTTCTTTTGGTATTAGCACAGTCTATGGCAAGGATAGCTTCTCTTCTGTAAAAATCTCTCCTTAAGTTCTCCCATGAGCCTGCCCATAGGATGCCATTTTAGTTAAGTCATCGGTAATGACAAACCAGTGCCAGAAGTGAGTTAGACGTGACAGGCCACTCCCTGACATGGTTTTCTTTGTGTTGATTAGTCCTGGAAGCCTCTTGGCATCAGGCAGGGTAGAGTGTCAGAGTCCTGGGAAGGCAGAATTGGGGTCTGCTTTCTCTTGCCTTCTGGTGCACAAAGGCCTGTCTTCAAGTACTGGCATGATGAGGAGTGGTTGAGCAGGGCATATTCAGCAAGAGTACCTTTTAATTTGAGTAAAAGCTAAGCTGCTATAACAAAGACTCAAAAGATAAAGGCTAAAACAAAATGGAATTTTATTTCTCACATAAACAGTGGTCCGGGGGTAGGCAGGGGTCCAAGCCATGTAGGTGGCCTTTCTCCAGGATTCTGTCTGTGGACTTAGGGGCTTGGGTTCCTTCTGTCTCATTGCTCTGGAATTCCGTTGGGGTTACCCTCATCTGCATGGTCAACGCAGTCTCACCTGTACCTCAACTCTGTGCCAGCTCCCAGGTGGGAGAATAGAGAAAAAGGGAAGAGCAAGCAGTTTCGTGAATACACCTAAGTTGAGGGGAGGCTAGCCATGTGCTCAGGTGTGAGGGTGCAGGTGGGTATAAGAGAAAGGGAGGATAGTTGCTGGGGGCATCAGCTGACATTGCCGCAGACTCTGTTGAGGTTAACTGAATCAAGTGCCAGCCTTGGGTAGGATGTCAGAGATAAGCCATTCGCTCACATTTTATAAAATCAGAAAGCTTTACCCCATATATACTGAATGAGTTTCTTAACGAGATGCCAGAAGTTGACTTAAGTAGGTAGAAGATGGTCCGTGGGAACGCCTGGGAAACCTCAGGTGATGCTCCTGACTGTAAACTTTTCTGTTTCTTCTCGTTTGAGGATTCGATCAGATGGTGTTCTCTTTCTTCTTACTGAAATGCCAGTGCTCCTGGCCCTATCCAGTATTCTGGAAACTTGTACCTTCTGAATACCTGTTTTAGATCCTTTGTCTTTATAGCAGTGACTTTGTACTGGAATTAAATCTGACTTCTAGCAGTTCAGAAGGTATAGGGAGATCTTGTTAGTCATTATATATGGAGAAAAGGTCCTGGCATAGGGGGAGGTGGTCCCAGTATGTCTGTGTACACATGGGTAGCCTCTTGCTGTCACAGGCTCTAGGATCTTCATTTGCAGAAATATTGTTCTTAAGTGGCCTGATGGATTTATTTTCAAAGGCAAACAAAACTGGGAGTAAGTAACTTCAGAGCATCTATTGTCATTTAAAAAGTAGCATACATGTCTTATACATACTTTCTTCATGATTGACAGGGCTTACAAGGGAAGGCCAGGGTCATCTTTGTCTGGAGTAGTAGCCGGGACTTCAGATCTTAGCTGGGAGGGCAAAAATTGTAGGAGGGAGGACAAAAAGACTTTTCTGATTTTCATGCAAGAGGAGGTCCATACTATGGCTTATATGCTCCATGTTAACAGATTTCAGACTATTGTAGACTTGAAAGTTAACAATGACTCCATTTCCCCTGATGCAGTTATGATTTCAGAGGTGTGTCTGGGGTCTTGGATTCCTGGTATAGGCTGTGATACCCTGCTGGAGATGGCCCAGGACCCAGGCTGCCTTGATGCTCATTGTTTCCTTCTCCAGTGTAGGAGTGGTATTGTGGATTGCTGGAGTGGGAGAGGTGAGAAAGGATAATTGCAGCCCCCTAGGAGCAGAATTTTAGGTTCTGTAAGATCATTTCATGCCTGCATATTTATGGTCTATTCCATTTCTGCAAGAAGGCTTCAGTAAAGTGTTGGGGGTACCCACATTTGAGAATTACTGGTTGAGTTAAGCTTATGCTTTCCTGCTGATCTGGTTTTAGTATTTCTCAACTGGGAGCTGGGAAGGTACTGTTGACAATTATATGAAGGGATAATTCTTCTTCGTGTGGGATTATCCTCAGCATTATAGGATGTTTAGCATCCCTGGATTCTATGAACTAAATGCCAGTAGTCCTCTTCATCATTGTAACAATTAGAAAGGCCCCTGCATATTTCTACACATCTGTGAACCAAATGTGAGTAGCTCCTCCCACTTGTTTCCAAACAACCCCTGGAGGGCACTGCCCTCCCAGCTAGGAACTGCTGGGAACCCATGGACCTTACTCCAGAAGCCCACAATTTTTCTTCCTCCCTCCCTCTCTTTCCTTTCTTCCTGCCTTTCATTTAATGATAAAGATGGGGCCGGCTTGGTGGCATAGCAGTTAAGTTTGTGCGCTCTGCTTTGGTGGCCTGGGGTTTAATCCTACACACTGCTTGTCAAGCCATTCTGGGGCAGGTGTCCCACAGATAAAGTAGAGGAAGATGGGCACAGATGTTAGCCCTGGGCCAGCCTTCCTCAGCAAAAAGAGGAGGATTGGCAGTGGATGTTAGCTCAGGGCTAATCTTCAAAAAAATAAAAAAAATAAAAAAAATCAAGGGTTATAATGGAAGTTCCAGGTGGTAAAGAAGAGATAAAAAGTGAAGTTTATCTAGAGTAGTGTTTTTAAACTTCAAATAATATATATCCCCCACTAATAAATACATTTTATATCACTTACACATATAAAACTGAAACTAAAATTTCACAAAACACCTACTCAGAATAGTGCACTTGATATTTTGTATTCTATTTTTCCTTTTTTACAATTGGTTATGATCCAGTAAGTTAAGTTAATGACCCTCTATTGGGTCAAAACTCAAACAGTGGATGATTCTGGGAAATTCTAAAGTCATACACAGAGTTTTATGTGCACATACATGTAGGCAGAGCTTTCAACAGATTCCCAGAGGAGTCTGTGGTCCAGAACAGGATCAGAATCCCTGTTCTTGAGTAACAAACATTTCTCTTTGAATGGTGAGAATAGATTTTAGAAGAATTTTTTAAACTTTTATTATTGATGGCCTATACATAGATGAGTTTTGATCGCCCCCTGCCCCAGCCCCCGTCATCATTGTGTTTTTATGATTGAGTGCCCTTGCATGCCAGGATGGTCGTGGTTGTTTATTAATAAGTTAAGGTTATTTTTACTAAGTCACATTTGAAGAGCACTTTGCCACCAACAAAGTATTTCCCTTCAAATTAGTTCACTTAATCTTTATCAAACTCGGTGGTTGATGGCAGACACATGGTCAGCCCAGTTTTGCACAGAGGAAATGGGCATGAGGCTGGCTGGGTGACTTGTCCCAGTTGCACTGCTAAGCAGCGGTGGAGTGGAAAGACTGCAAGTCCAGTCCCACCCACTGCTAGTATGCACAGCCAGAGCTTGCCTGCAAGTGGTCTCCTCAGAGACGCCGGTGGATTTACTTTCCCTCTTGCTTGGCAAGTGGTGGTTTGTGGCCAGATAGCCCAGGTGGGAGCTCTTCTCCCTATTGGGAGAGTGTTTGGAAAGTGAGAAGCCCCTGCAGTGGTCCCAGTTACTACAAAGCCCTTTCCATGTGTGCCTTCCCAACAGAAGCAGGGAGCATCCTGATCTGCAGCTGTGGTGTCAGCCTTGGAAACAGCACTCAGGGGAGGGGAGATCTCATTCCAAACACATCCATGTCACTGAAGCCAAGAGCAAGGAGGAAGCCCCAAGCTATAGAACTTTGAATGGGGTGATGGAGAAGCCCCTGTCCCTGCCCTTGCCCCGGTCTGTGGAGGAGTCGTATATCACCAGCGAGCACTGCTACCAGAAGCCCCGCGCCTATTACCCTGCTGTGGAGCAGAAGCTGGTGGTGGAGACCCGGGGCTCTGCCCTCGACGAAGCAGTCAACCCCCTCCGCGAGAACGGTGACGATTCCCTCTCGCCACGTCTGGGCTGGCCTCTAGACCAAGACAGGAGCAGAGGGGACGGTGATCCCAAACCTAGCTCCCCAAAGGTATGTGGCTCGCTTGTACTTGTTCTTAATTCACTGTTCGAGTGCTTGTAAGTTCTCCTAGGATTAATGTTCTGTGGAATATGTTTATTATAAAATTGTATTTATCGTAAAATTATATTTAAATTTGCTTATCGTAGATGTTTTTTGATCTGTTAAAATGGGTGCAAAGTCAGGAGAGCCCACTTAAACTGAAGACCATTGGTTCTGGGAAATGCCCACAAAATGGCATAGTCAGTGGATGTGGGACTGGAGAGGTGGGAAGTAGCGAGGAGAAAAGGGTGATTGGAACTTGATAATAAATGAAACTAAGTTAGGAAAATGAATTTTTTCTTTAACACAATTTGCATTATAATTGCACTTAGATGCTAATTCTTAGCATGAGCAGAGAATGAGTCAAGTGTTTTGTTGGGTGTAAGTTTTCAATACAGTTCTATGACAGCTTTACTTTGGCTTCTAACTTTGTAGCCCTGACATAAGAACAGTCCGTTTTGTCAGAATGTTTGCTGGTTTCATCAGTTTTCCTAAGAGCTACTCTTAATTTTTGTTATTCAATTCATTCTCTTCTGGAGTCCCTTGTGTCATCCTCTTGTCAGTGTTGTCATCTTTAACTGTTCATGGTCTCATTCTGCCCTGTCCTCAGTTGTCAGTGAGGCTTGGTGTGATTTGAGAGCTTCTCCAGCCTTGTCATCCTTACTTTCTGACTTTACCCTCCGGGTTGGTATCACCAGCATTAAATACGTTGCTGCATGTTGCCGAGAGGGAGTGTCCTAGATTATAAGCCTCTCAAGGGTGGGCATTGTATTGTACCTCATTCGGTCTGTGCCCTTGCCCATGTCTAAACAGTGCTGGGCAAGGCTGATAAAGATACAGTGTTTAGAGACAGATGCAGTTTCAAGTCTGGGCTCACTCACTCACTGTGTTATTCTGAGTGGGTCACTTCACCTCCTCAGACGTGTCTCCTCACCCACCTGTAGAATGAGGCCAGTGACAGTGCTTTCTCAGTTATTGCGCAACATATTTGTGAAAAGCTCTCAGCACATGGCTTTGCACATAGTAAGCTCTAAATAAATATTAGCTAGGATTTATTTCATTTCAAATGAATGAATGAAAGATTGAGATCACAAACTCCAGAAAAGACTTGTGATCCTGCAGACTAGGCAGATTTCCTAGTGGCTCTGGCATGTAATAAAAAAAATCAGGAAATACTGGGCCTAAACAAAGCAATCAGAGTCATAAATCTCTTTCAGCCTGATGGCGGGCTGACCGTAGGTGGGCACTGTGTTTTGTAGACCTTATCCTATTTCGTCCTTATGTATCTTTAAAGTAAGTTTTACTACTTCCATCTTTCCCATGAGGGAACAGAGGCTCAGAGAGGTGAAGTAACTCATCCAGGTGCACACATTCAGCAAGACACAGAGCTAGGACTTCATACTAGTTTGTCTGACTCCCACATATGACCTTGTCTGCACTCGCCCTGCTCTACTCTGATCTCAGGGCTCTGGAAGCCATTCTCTGAGGGCTACTTCAGGCCTACGGCCATTGGGCCAGTCACTGGGAGGCAGCTGTGAGGCCCTCTGAGCCAGAGGTCTGTGCTGCCCTGAGGTGGTTACAATGGGTACAGCAGGCATGCATCTGCTCAGTGCCCGAGAGAAGGAGGAAAGGGAGATAGAGATTTGGAGTATTCCAACTGCAACTGTTTTTTCAGATAGTTGCAAACACTGGCTGGTTGGAGAAGGGGCTGGGAGCTGTCTCCACTCAGTAACTTAAATGCTGTTGCATCCCCAGGTGAGGGACTATGTCTCTAAAAAGGTCCTACCAGAGGAAGCCCCTGCTCGGAAGCTGCTGGACAGAGGCGGAGAGGGGCTGCTGAGCACCCAGCACCAGTGGCAGTTTAACCTGCTGACCCACGTGGAATCCCTTCAGGATGAAGTCACGCATAGGATGGACTCCATTGAGAAGGAGCTTGATGGTAGGGCTCCTTCCTTGGCTCCCTGCCTATTGGGAGGCACTGTGAGCCCGCCCGAGTCAGCTGCTTTCTGAACCCCCAGTCTGGCTCTCCAGGGACAGCTGTAGTCTTGCCTCCTCTTCTTTTCAGTCTCACTCACCTCCCTTCTCCCCTCAAGATGAGCAAGCCTTACTTTTAGTCTTTATCGGGCACTTCTATAATATTCATGATGCCAGGGGTCCTGCCTCTCTTGCCCAGTCCCTTCTGCAAGGAGAATGTGCAGGAGAGCAGCTGGACTCGGCCTGCAGGCAACGTATGATTGAGAAAATCTTAACTAACCAAGTTCTGTGGGGAATTGAAACTTTGACTTAATTGAGTTTTTAGGATGTTTGAGGATTCATCTGAAAAGAACTTTTATTTTAGCCTTTGGTAAAATCTAAGATGAAGCTTTCTCTTTATCAGTAGAGATTTAAGAACTTGATTGAGTCATTTGTGTAGCCCCTGGGTATTTCTCCCAGATGTTAGTGGTAACAGATGGGCCTGGAGGACTGAACTTGTGATGATGAACATGATCAAGTTCAGTCTTTTTTGATCCCCAGGAAGTTGGCAGTTTGGTTTTTGAAGACAAAATTCTTTCTTGATTGTTCACTTATTTCCTAATTATTTGTGTTCATCCTTAACATGGAGCCCGATTAAGAAATAAATGTTCTGTTTGAGGATTCTGAGTACAGTCAGGCTATTATTAGTGTAATTGGGGATATAAAACATACTTAGATGAAATAACTCAGAAAAATGCCATATGTTACACAAGCTAGGGTCACGAGATGTGGTCAGGACGTGTGTATGGCTGAGGCCATACCAGGGGAGAACTGTTGTGAGGGGAGGCAGTAACATGAAGGCTTTTGGGACTCCTGGGACTGAAGCAGAGCCTTGAAGAGAGTGATGTTTTCCGCTGGAGAGCAGGTGACTCAGGGTGGATAAGAGGACTGGCTCCACTGGAAAGGGGATTGCCCTGCTGGAGGACAGTGAGAGAAAGAGAGACCT
This sequence comes from Equus przewalskii, assembly GCF_037783145.1. Classification (NCBI taxonomy): domain Eukaryota; kingdom Metazoa; phylum Chordata; class Mammalia; order Perissodactyla; family Equidae; genus Equus; species Equus przewalskii. Next base: position 26,483,130 of record NC_091851.1, read on the forward strand.
ACAGGCCCTCATGCGGACGTCCGGCTCCTGAAGCAAACCTGGGGAGCTACGAATGGGAGGCTAATTCAGGGTCCATCATGAGGGCATTTCTGTTTCTCTTTTACTCCTGAAAGGTTTTCTTGGGCTCCTTAGAATTGTAACTGATGCCACTGTCTGCGCAAACCCTGCTGTTGGAAAGCTGAAAGAGGATCAGTGCCAGACTGAAAACTGTAGATTTTTGAGAGAATGGCAGTAGGAGTGGCTCTGGGTCCCTGAGAGGAGGCTTAGCACCATGGAAACAGGGTGAACTGTTCTGTTTTGGCAAAGGAACCTGCCCTTAGGGCAGAAGTCAGAGTCTCCCTACTTCTAACTCACTGATTTGTCCTTCCCGCCGCTGGCTCGGGCTCCAGCCCTGAGCTCACTGAGTGGGCAGTGTGGTGGGGATGAGAAACTTGGGCTCCCTTCTCTGGCCTTCCAGAGGGCCTCGTATGTGTCCCGCTGATTTGGGGCCACAAACTCTGTTCGTGTTCTAATCCTCCAGGCCCAGGGAGGTTACCGAGGAAGCATGAAAATCAATTATAAAGTTTAAAGATTTTATTCAGGTAAATAGACTGTTGCATTGCATTTAATTAAGATTCATCAGAATCCCATTTTATTTCTACTGTGGTAGGGAGTGAACTCTCTTCAGTTCATCTAATTACCATCAAGATAAGCTCAGCTTTTATAGGAATTTGGATACAATATTCCTTTTTAAAAAGCCTAGTAAGCTGTTATATTGACTAATATATATGCTTTTAAAAAGTCATTGTTTTAATATTAACTATTATTTAATAATTTATTTAGCTTATATGAACAGTATCATAAAACTAAAAGACAAAAGATGTTTAATGACCACGAAAATATTGAATCTTTTAGCAATAGAAATATTATCTTAAGAAAAAAAGTTACCTTAGTGATCACTGGCCTCTATCCAGAGGGTCTGGGAGAGTGGATTTGAAATGGAACTTTACCTTTGTAATCTTCTGCCTTGCTTGCAGTCATTATACTGCTGAGAAGCTCTTGACCTTCTTTAAAAGAGAAACTTGGGGTGATGGTACCGCAGATGGTGCAGAGAGAAGGCTGGCCTGCTAGATGCTAGGGTCCAGAGGAGATGCTGTTGGCTGCCACAGTTCTGGGTCTGGTCTTCAGCCCTGCAGCTCTAGAGAGGAGGCTTCTGCTTTAGGGGCTCCAAATATTCCTTTTAACCAAGCTCAGAGACTGTTGTCTTCTAGTCTGCACACTGGTGCCCTTTCTCCCTTCGCAAGCCTCCTCAGTCACCACAATGTCAAGGGATGTCTTAGTGAGCCTGGAACCAGATCTGAGGTAGTTATGGTGACCTTAGGAGGGGCCTCTCAGCAATTGTAGGATCATCTTGTCAAGGACGGACTCGCTGACTTGTCTCAGTTGGAACTTGTCCAGCATTGGCTTCGGGTCTTTTCTCCATTTATACTTGTGCCTTTTTGCTGAGCAGTCCTCTTATCTCCTTCCAGTTTTTGTTTTGTTTTTAAGACTTAATAATGTATTGAAACTGGTCACTATGGAGTTTTTATTGCTCGGGAGGTCACTAGTCACTCCTATATGACTTTGATCCTTTACTCTTGGTTTTCAAGTTCAGGTCTGAGAAGGTGGTCTTATTTTTCTTATTTTCAAGTCCTTGTACTTGTTGGGGTATGGAAGAGGGAAGGTTCCTCCTTGGAACCTCCAAATACGACTAAGAAATCTGAGAGGGGGGGAAGGTAAGCTCTGTGGAGCCCAGGCCATCAGCGGGGCATTTTGCTAGGCCATTCCCACGTTCTCTCACTGCCTTTGTTGAGTGTCTATTGTGTTCCAGGCACAATTGAGTGCAAGGCAGACTCGGCCTCTGCCCTCATGGAGCTTGGTCTTGTGGTAGAGACAGATATTAATTAAATCATCCCACTATATATAATTACAAACCATGGTAAGTGCTCCAAAGGAGGAGAGCATGCGATAGCATGGCACCCGTAAAACAGGGACTAGATTCAGAGTGTAGAGTTGGGGAAGGCTTCCCTGAGAAGTAACTTGCCAGGAGCAAAAGATTTAGAAAGATAGGAAGAAAGGTGGGTGGCCGAGTCTGAGGAGGGGAGAGGATTGTGTGTGAGGCCTCAAGTTGCTTGAGGAACAGGAACTGGGTGGGTCTTCCTCTTTCTGCTCCTCTGGCTCCAGGGTCCAAAAGATGCTCTGTACAGGTTGGTGCATGGGCTAGAAAGTTTACAGGCAGGCCAAGGTAAGCACAGGGCCTCCGTGGAGGGGTTGGCTCTTGTCAAAGATGCAAGGTTCCAAGATGGACTCTTCCAAAATGCCAGAGCTTCAGGGAGTGGCTTGGGAAAGAACAAACATCTTTCCATAGAGAAGTCCCTGCTCTCAGGAGGAAGACAGCTTTTTCAGTATTGAAGCAATTATAATCAAGTGTGTTAGTACCTGGACATCTTACATTAAATACTTAAAGAGAGAAAATAAAATCAGAGTATTCTGTGCTAGTGATAGGAATTAATACGAAGCAAATCAGAATTTATGGTGATAAAAGTAGACTTTTTCAAGTCCCTTTAGATTCTCATTTTCTTAATAGGAGGATAAAACACCAGGCTCTCTGATTTCCAACATGGGAAAGCCTTATAAAGATTGGGCAGGGGCTGGCCCGGTGGCACAGTGGTTAAGTGTGCATGTTCCAGTTTGGCGGCCCGGGGTTCGCTGGTTCGGATCTCGGGTGTGGACATGGCACTGCTTGGCAAAAGCTATGCTGTGGTAGGCATCCCACATATAAAGTAGAGAAAGATGGGCATGGATGTTAGTTAAGGGTCAGTCTTCCTCAGGAAAAGAGGAGGATTGGCAGCAGTTAGCTCAGGGCTAATCTTCCTCAAAAAAAAAGATTGGGCAGTAACACTGAGAAAGGTGAGTCCTGCAAAGCCTTCTTGATGCTAGAGCTGCACTAATACAGTAGTCATTAGCTCTGTATGGCTATTTAAGTTAATTAAAATTGAATAAAATTTAAATTCAGTTCCTCAGTTGCACTAGCCACATTTTAAGTACTCAGTAGCTACACACAGCTAGTGGCTACTGTATTAGAAAACACAGACAAAAACCATTTCTATCACTGCAGGAAGTTCTGTTGAACTGCACTGCTCTAAAGCACCTGAGCTTTGTCCTAGGAATACTACTTGTAAGGAGGGCGATGAGTCAGTGTTGCCTGAAATGGCCCTCTCCCCGCCCCCCATGAGTGCTCAGATGGCTAAGGTGCTGGAGTCCTTGCTGATGTTCTTGCAGATCAAGTGTTGGGAACTCACTGGGTCTTCTCTCTCTTCTGCTTACAGTGTTGGAGAGCTGGCTGGACTACACGGGGGAACTGGAGCCCCCAGAGCCGCTGGCCAGACTTCCACAGCTGAAGCATTGCATCAAGCAGCTGCTGATGGACCTGGGCAAGGTGCAGCAAATTGCACTCTGCTGCTCAACATGAAACTGGGCACCCAAAACTAATGGGGGCACAATCCTGGGGCACCTGCAGGAGGAGCTTCGCATATTTAAATAAATAAACCTAGCATGCCGAATGCACGTGACACCGACTGACTTCAGGGATCTGGGCAGGGGGTGTGATGGACATTGGAAAAGAGGCCATTTTGGCTGCTGGAGGGCAGGGCACTCTGATCTCGGAGCCTACCAAGAAGGTAGCAAATAGACTCTTGAGATTCCCTTCTTCTGTGCACATCATTGAATGGAGAGTGAGTCTTTTTGCACAAACTTCACTTGAAATCGTGCCACTGATGATAAATGGAATGAGAGCCAAAAAAGTTTAGTTGGAAACAGTTGTAAATTCAACTTGCAGCTTATTTAATTGACTTTTCTGTCAGGTTGGGGCACACGCCAAGCCTTCTGGTTTCTGCCTGGCTTGGATTTAGGCAACCGGCATCATTTTCATTTTTCCAGCTCCGTGGGAATGTCGTGACTTCACCAATCTGTGGAGGTTGGGAAGGAGCAGAGGCCTTGGCTGCCCTGCCTTCTCCTTAGGACTCTTCACTTTTCTCACCACATCTCTTGCATGACTTCATGGTACCGGGGACAAGTTTTGTATGTTTTCACCCCAGAGTTGGCTGGGTTGTGTCTTTCGTAGCAGAGCCCATACAGCCTGTGGAGGAACTAGAATCTCACTCTAATAAGAATCTAGGAGGAATTCCAAACTGAAGCAGGCAGGGTCTGGAACCCAAAGGACAGCATTTTCTACCCACTTCTTAATATTGACAGCTTCCCAGTTCCGTTTGATGTCCAAAAAATGTTTCCCCAAATTTTGAATTCTTCCACTGTAAAGATTTGTTACAAAAAATGTGGTTTGGGGAATTACTTTATTTTATATTGTTGTAAACAAACTTCAGATTCTACATGTGCCGCTTTCTGCTTCCCTGAAGGGTGTATGTTCAGTAGTCGGCATTTTCAGAATTGTTTTAATATACTTTAACACTTTAGATTTCCTGTTTGTATTATTTTGTGAGATCAAGGTGATTATGCTGCTTACGGTCCAGGTACAGTTTGTATCCTTTGAGACAATATTTGTTACTCTTGCAGGTTACGTTTCCACGTGTAATTGCTCTATTGTTTTGTTTTTCCTTACTAGAGAAAGTTAAAGAAAATGTTCCATGCTTTGAGGAGTGACCTGTTTCACCATTTAGTTTTCTTATCACGAAAGGCAAAAATCAAAGCACAGTTGTCCATTAACACTCACAAGTTAATTATGGGTTTATGAATCTGTAATGTTATATGCTGCAAATATTTACTATGTAAACGTGAAGTAGCCATTAATAGCGGTGACAGAATCTCCAGCGACGTCTGTAGTGGTTAAGCTTTAAGGCACAGGTCATTTTGGTCTGAAGGCCTCTATATCAAGATCTGTTTCAGGGAATGTTCTGTCTAGTGATTTGTTCACCATTTGATATAAAATGAATTTAGGACAAATTGACTTGCTGTAGCTTATCCATCAGAGGGAATATACGTGGCTATGACATCTGAAAGAAAGCTGACACAATTCCTCTCCAAAGAGGCTGTTTCCCATTGCTAATATTGGTGTTTCTGGTTTGGGAAGAAACGCTCAAGGAGTGTACATGGCATCTATGTTTTGACAGACAGCCACATTATAAGAATTGTATGATGCTTGTCTGAAAAGGGAGGAAACAGGATGATTTTTTGTAGCCACAGCTGTGAGGCATGACTGTTGTATTAGATTACTAATTTTCCTTTTCTGAAAATAACATTTGAACATCACATCTGGGGAAGCTGTAACGTTAAGGAAGTCAATCTTATGTCTTTTTTAAAGATGGAAGCAGAAACTGAATTACCCTAATTTTGCCAAGTGGCCATTACTGGGTTTATTAAGTTTTGTAAAGGAAATGATCCCATTTCACTCATTGTGACTTTTGTCCTTAGGGAAGCAGGGATGACTCCAAGTTCTCATAACCTCAGTGTGCTTCCCTAATTTAAAGCCATGTTGAGGGGCTCCATCCCCAATTCCTGGGTCAGGTTGCATTAACCCCAAGTTGGAGCACTGGAAACTGTTATTTGCAAATATTACTGTTACCATTTAGAAATATGTACACTACCTAAGTTTTCTTTTGAGAAAAACTATCCATCTATAAAAAATTGCCTTGACAAAAACAGTTCTGGTTTGACTAATCATTTTGTTTTTTTAAGCGACTGAGTGTAAGCAAGGTGGACCCTTGATGAGCCAACATTGCACTGTGGATACATATCTATGTTTACGCGCTATTAGAACAGAAGGCGCTGTATATAGAAATATTGCTTTGAAGCAATATTTGCAAAACATGCAAACTTCTGTATCTGTATTTGGGAAAATAAAAGATTTTTGTTGCTATGTTTCAGTCATGTTATTGATTTACGAAGTTCTCTGTTCTATTTTTAATATGCATCACTTAATTTTTTATAAACATTACCTTTTAAAGGAAGCCTGCTTTTACATTCTAAACATTTATCTTCTGCAGGGAGGCAGATTCAAGCTCCAGATGCTAAATCCCAAGAAAGTATGCAAAATACTTTTGAATTCATTTAAGTGTCTTTAATATTCAAAAGTAAAATGCCCCACACCAGCCTGTAGCCCAGACTGGCTACTTTGTGGTGTGACCTGCAGGCTTATTTGATTTTGATTGTTGAAATCACTGCAGGGAAGACAGATCTGGCTTTCCTTATATTAAGAGATGGCACCCACTGCAATCAGGACCCTCCTGAGACCAATCCAAACTGCCTGTGGACCCCAATTAGCTCCTTCCTGGATGAGCAGAAGACTCAAGTTTTAAGATTTCACAGGAGAGCTTCCCTATTACCTCCCCCAAATTCCTTCTTCCCTTTCTAAACAATTACGCTTCTTAATAAAATCAGTTGGACAGACATTAAATAGCTCCAGCAATGTAAATTATCCATTAGTTCACACTAGGTGTGCTGCTTAAACCCTTCTAGAGGCCTAAAATTTGGCAAGGCAGGTGAGTCTGGAAGCTTAAACTAGAACTCGCCAACAAGAACTAGCCTCTCTCTCCAAGGACCTGCATTAAAACAGACCTAGAGCTTGGGCCTTTTGGGAAGCCTGTGCCCAAAGGGCACACTCGTGGAGCAAGTTGGCGGCAGTATTGGTACAGAGGTGACCAGTTAAGTACTCAAGAGAGCCAGCTATTTGCCTGCACAATCCCACAAACCACAACCACGTATAAGGCGTATCACTATCATCTATCTTTTCAGGTATGAAAACAAGCTCCCTCTGTAGCTAGTGAGAGGTAGGGACGAATGTGTAACCCACGTTGCTGGAACCTTCATCACACAGACTCCAACTGAAAAAAAGAACCCCAAGCGGGGCCCTTGGAAGCGCGCAGGAGAAAAACTTCCCAGATGTGGTGGAGACCCAGGCCTAGTCAACAAGCAATGATCCCACAAAAGCCAGCGAAGGCCAAGCGAATAGGAAACAAAGGCTTTATTCTCACGGGCTCCCAACTCGGTTTCGCCACCAGGCAGAAAGGAGGTCGATTTCTCGGGGAAAATAAACCAAGGACGAACGGAAGGGACACACCAGACTACAGGAACTGCCAAAACTCGTTTTTCATTGACGCGGAGTAGTGAGCCCGGCTCAAGCCCCGGGGCCCAATCATGGCTCCAGACCGGAGAGCGCCCGGGCCGCCCGCAGCTCCGCCGCTCAGCCGGTGATGCGCACATCGGTGCGGCGGCGAAGCCGCCGGGCCCGCGCCGCCTCGGGCAGGATGGCGAGCAGCTGCTCCTGCACCAGCATCTCCACGATCTGCTCCTTCGTGCGAATGTCGGGCCGCAGCCACTGGCGGGAGAGCTCCCGCAGCTGTCGGAATGCCTCCCGCGGGCCTGCCGCATCCTGGTAGCGGAACTGCCGGAAACGCTGGCGGAACGTCTCCGGGCCGGGCCGGGAGCCGCCGGGGCCTGCGGGGGAGCGCGGAGCGGCTTCGGCAGGCGGCGCGGAGCCCAGGGCCGCGGGGGCCGCCGCGGGAGGCGTAGGAACCGCTTCGGGGACCGCGGCGTTAGGGCTGGGGGGCTCGAGGGCAGGCGGTGTGGCCTCAGGGGTCGACGAGGAGCCCGCAGAGTTACGCTCCGGGCTTGAGCTCAGGCCGGCTCCTTCCTCTTTCTCCGGCAGCGGCGCGGGGCTCCCAGGGGCCGCCAAGCTCGGCTCGGTTGCCGCCATGACGCTGGCTCTGGACGTCACTCTTTGTTCCGCGGCTGTGCGCTCAGGACTGCGTCTGCACGGGGGCGGGGTGAGGAGGGAGACGGGTCCTGCCAAAGCGCAGAGGCCGCGCCGCGCCGAGGGAGGCGGACACTGGGGGACCGAGGGGGGCCGGAGCTACTGGCACCAGCTTAGCGCCTGGGGAGGCCGGAAGCGGAAGTCTCCGTTCGCTCCTCCATGCTGAACTCTGCGCGCGAACGCCCGGAAGCCGAGCCCCGGCTCCCGGAAGTGGCGCCCCCTAGCGTTCGCGAGGCGCATCCGAAGGCGGGAGCGACCGCGGAGTGGCAGGCCACTGGAAGCACGTGGTGGCCTCGGGATGGTGGCGCGTCCGTGCACCAGTTCGAGAAGGAGGAGTCGGAGGAGGAGTGGGAGGAGTGGGAGCTGGAGCCGAAGCCGAAGGAGGAGTTCCTCAAAGGGGTCTTTATCCGCTACGATCGCGTCTCGCTGCAGGTGACCTGCGCCTGCCCCTGCGTGCGCGCCTCCTCACTTGATCCTGATTAGATGACGTCGAGCCGAGGACTCGCGGGGCCTGGAGCCCGGCTGGTGGGGGGAGCGGGGCAGCCGGATGGCGGTCGGGCACTGGGGGCGGGCCAGAGTTAGGGGAGTTCTGTCCCTCTGTCAAAAGAGGAGGGCATCAGCGCCCACCTTATTGCTAGAAGGACGAAACAGAACGTGTGTGAGGCCCTCCACACGCCTAGTAAAACTTGCCCTTGCCGTGGCACAAAATAAATGCTCAAGAACTCTTTGCCGTTATTATTTTTTTGCGTGTCCTCTGAAGCCAAGAGACAGACGGCTCTGTGGGCTCTGCTTTTGACTTTAGAATTAGTAAATACACTGTAAATGCGTTGCCCCATATGGTGACCACTAGCCGCATGTGCTTACTCCCTTGAAATGTGGCTCCTTGCAGTTGAGATGTGCTCCAATGTAAAATACACGGGTGGGACTTAGTATGAAAAAAACAATGTAAAATATCTCAGTAATTTTTTATATTGGTTACATGTTGGAATGATATTTTGCATATATTGGGTCAAATAAAATATATTATTAAAATTAATTTCACTTGTGTCGTTTTACTTTTTAAATGGGGCTATTAGGAAATTTTTAAATTACGTATATGGTTTACGTTATATTTCTGTTGAACAGCACGGGGCTGGGCTTTTGGAGCCTGGCTGAATCCCCAAGTTCCCATTGCAGGGTTTATTTGCCTTAGGTCAGAGTTGTTGAGAGGATTAAGTCAGTAAAGCCCTTGGAAAGAAAGGGCTTTTTAAATGGTTGCTGTTGTCTTCATTAGGTGAATTGTTCTCTGTCTCTGAGCTACGGTTTTATCATCTATAAAATGTAAATGTAATAGAACTTACCCCATAGAAGTTAGGAGAATTCAGTGCGATGATGTAGGTAAAAGCATGTGGCTCTGACAGCCCTTCAGTAAGTGATAATGTTCTGTTTGACAGCTGACTCACAAACATATTTTGTATCCCCATTTAACAGATAGGGAAAATAAGGCCCAGAGAGAGACAAGGGTCCCATAGGAAAGGTTTTGTATGACCCTTGCGGTCCGTTTGAGCTTTGTGCAGATTGAGTGGACCTGTTTAACAAGCATCAACACATCAGTGGCCCTGATGGAAAACTTGCCTCCCACATAGGATGTGCTCTTTTGCATGAGTAGAGGTGGATCCTCACAGAACAGTTTACAGAACCTGAAAATCTTGAAAGTCATCACAATGTGTCTTTAATGCTTTTTAGTTACTGATGTAAAAATTGGGAGATTTCACGTGCAAATCTGGATTTCCAGCTTTTCTCGAAAAAGTGGACAAGCTGGCCACACTGGACCAACCGGCTTTCCTGCCAGTTAACAATCAGCTGGGGCTGAGTTGAGTCTCCTTCCTTTAGACAAGATACTCTGTCCCAATTGGCCTCAATCCCCACCACACTCTGGTGTGCTCCGAAATAGAATGATGTTTGTATTTACTATTGCGTTCAGGTTGTGTTTTCCTTAGAGCTGGTGTTTTTCTCTGTTTTCTTTTCAGAGGTGGGAAAATGGGCCTAGAGTTTGTTGCACCTACTGGTTCAAACCTTTCTTTCCTCTGCCTGGGCCCTGGGCGGTTGGGTTTGCTGCCCTGCTGAACCAGCAGTCCTAGTGCCTGTGTAACAGGTGGTGTATCCGGGGCCAAGGGAGCACAACAAGCTCTGCTGCAAGGATGAGGGGTCGTAGAAGGCTTCCCTGGGGAGGGGACCTTTAAACTGAGACTCGTGAAATGCATTGACACCAGTGACTCCATTTTGTACCTGGACTCCATCTTGTTAAAGATATGAAACTGTGCTGACCTTGCTGACTTGTCAAAAGGGAGTTATTTGCCGAGAAAGGACTTTCTGAAGGACTATGCAAAACTATACTTTTTGTGATATCAGCAAGCTGTCCTTGAGTAAGCCAACAAACTGTAACATAAATTTACCCTCCCTAACAAACAACTGAGGTCATTGTTCTGGGCCCTCTTTTTTGCTGATAAAAACTTCTGACTTGTACTCCTCAGGGGCCGCTTTTCTGGCTACTGCCAGAACCTGTGTTCTCCAAATTGCAATTCTAAGACCCCAAATAAACGCTCTCCTTTTGTTTTGCAGTTCCCTCTTTTTTCTAAGTTGACAGAGTCAAGAAGAAAACGAGTGGAGTTAGGGACCTTCCAGGTAGAAGGCACTGCCTGTACCAAGGAGCAAAACTTTGTGGAAACTGCAGGCTGGATGGAGGAGTGGTTGGGGCCTGGGGAAGGGATGAGAGCTGAGGTTGGAAGGGCAGTTGGAGGTTAGATCATAAAGAGCCTGGAATTCCGTGTTGAAAGATTGAATCCTGTCCTCTCAGGAAAGGGAATGAACTCTTGTGGTATTTGGAATCATGGAATGTTGGATCTCTAGTCCATTTCTTCCATCCCTGTTGGAATCATAGTATACATGTTAGAGATGGAAGGAAAGATCTTAGAGATCTGTTAGAATTGTGGAACATTAGAATGGAAGGGGCCTTAGAGGTTAAATCCAAAATCCAATTCAGTTAGGGGCTGGCCCAGTGGCACAGCGGTTAAATTCACATGTTCCGCTTTGGCAGCCCGGGGTTCACTGGTTCTGATCCTGGGTGCAGACCTTTGCACTGCTTATCAAGCCGTACTGTGGCAGGCATCCCACGTATAAAATAGGGGAATATGGGCACGGATGTTAGCTCACGGCCAGCCTTCCTCAGGAAAAGAGGAGGATTGGCAGCAGATGTTAGCTCAGGGCTAATCTTCCTCAAAAAAAGAAAAAAATTCCAGTTCAGTTATTCGAACCTCTATGATTCAGTAAGCCCCCAGAATCTGAAAAAAAAGCTATAATGCCTCTTCTTAGAAGAGGGATGCGCTTAGATACTTCTGCATACAGTTTCAAGTAATTTCCAGATGTCCTTGAACCCACCCAGAGGGCCCAGATTAAGTTTAAGATATATATTTATACGTATTTTATTCTCCTGATTTTGCAGGTTGAGAAGCCAAGACACCAAGAGGCAAAGGATTGGTCCAAAATGAAAAAACTAGTAAGTGGTTCCATGAGGACAGAATTCTTTTGATTTCTAGTCCAGTGGTCTTATTAAGCCTTTTTTTTAGCACTAGGTTGGGAGCTCACTTGGAATCATAAATCATTCAACTCTCATCACTTAGCTTCTAACACAACGGCTGACTCCCAGTTGACCCTCCGTAAATGTTGTTTAAGGGAAAGAGGACGAGCAGTGGATTGCAGACTATTCCTGTGAAGGGAAAGCTCTAATGTGAGTCTGAGCCTCTTTCAGACAGAAACTCTACTGTCTTTAGATGGCATGCTATTATGGGTTGCGGAAAAGAGGCCTGGATACTTTTTTTTTTTAGTGAGGAAGATTGGCCCTGAGTAACATCTGTTGCCAATCTTCTTGTTTTTGCTTGAGTAAAATTTTCCCTGAGCTAACATCTCTGCCAATCTTCTTCTATTTTGTATGTGGGATGCTGCCACAGCATGGCTTGATGAGTGGTGCATAGGTATGCACCTGGGATCTGAACCTGCGAACCCCAGGCCACAGAAGCAGAGCATGTGAACTTAACCACTATGCCACCAGGCTGGCCCTGATACTTGTTTTTTTAATGCTTTTTATTTGTAAATAATTATAAATTCATAGAAAGTTGCAAAAATAGTACAGAGAGGTCTCATGCACCCTTCATCCAGTTTTCCCCGATGGGAACATCTTGCATAACTATAGTACAATCTCAAAACCAGGAGATTAACATTGATACCATCCAAAGAGTTTATTCAGATTTCACCAGTTTTTTTTTTTTTCTTTGAGGAAGATTAGCCCTGAGCTAACTACTGCCAATCCTCCTCTTTTTGCTGAGGAAGACTGGCCCTGAGCTAACATCCATGCCCTTCTTCCTCTATTTTATATGTGGGATGCCTACCACAGATGGCTTTTTGCTAAGCGGTGCCGTGTCCACACTGGGATCCAAACCGGTGAACCCTGGGCCACTGAGAAGCGGAACATGCGCACTTAACCGCTGCGCCACCAGGCTGGCCCCATAGATTTCACCAGTTTTATATGCCACCATTTGTGTATGTGTGTAGGCCTATGCAATTTTATCACTTGCAGATTTTTGCAACTACTACCACAATATCTAGAAATTTTTTTTAAAGATTGGCACCTCAGCTAACAACTGTTGCCAATCTTCTTTTTTTCCTTCTTCTTATTCCCAAAGCCCCCCAATACATTTTTGTATATTCTAGTTGTGAGTGCCTCTGGTTGTGGCATGTGGGACACCGCCTCAGCATGGCCTAATGAGCGGTGCCACGTCCGCGCCCAGGATCCGAACTGGCGAAACCCTGCTGCTGAAGCGGAGCACGCAAACTTAACCACTTGGCCCCGGGGCCGGCCCCCTAGAAATGTTTGATCACCACAAAGATCCCTCGTGCTGCCACTTTATAATTACATCCTTTCCTCTCCCCTACCTGCCATCCCTAACCACAGGCAACAATAATCTGTTCTCCATCTCTATGATTTTGTCATTTCAAAAATATTATATAGGGGCCGACCCTGTGGTGTAGTGGGTAAGTTCACTGCACTCTGCTTCAGTGGCCCAGGTTTGTGGGTTTGGATCCCAGGCACGGACTTATACCACTCATAAGCCATCCTATGACAGCGACCCACATATAAAGTGGAGGAAGACTGGCACAGATGTTAGTTCAGGGCTAATGTTCCTCAGCAGAAAAAAAAAGGTTGTATAAATAGAATCATACAGTATATAACCTTTAACCTTTTGGGGTTGGCTTTTTTCACTCAGAATAATTCCCTGGAGATTCATCCAGGTTGTTGTGTATATCAATAGTTTGTTCATTTTTATTGCTGAGTAGTAATCCATGGTGTGGATGCACCACGGTTTGATTAACTAGTCACCCACTGAAGGACATTTGAGTTATTTCCAACTTGGGGCTATCACAGAGAAAGCTGCTATGAATTATTTTGTAATGTGGCTTTAGGTAAGTCATATACTCTTTCTGAGTCTGGGGATAATAATTACCGCACAGAATGGCTCCGAACGGTCAAAGAGAAAATATATGTAAAGGGACTGGTACCAGGTTGGCCTTATTAATTTTTTCAAGTGGTAATAGTAATGAAGGGATGACACTTATTTGAATGTGTAAGTTCTAGTATGTGGTGTTAAAAAAGAAAGGCACAGGCATTTCTATTATCATCAACCATTCCTGGGCATCTGTGTATATGTGACACTTTATTTACAGATGAGAAATTCAGATCTTGAGTGGGTGATTAACTTGTCTAGGTTCAGCCACTGAGTGGCAGGATGGGATTCAAATCCAGATTTAACATAGGATGATAGGTAACTGTGGAAGGACTTTACATAGGAGGGGGATGTGAGTAGATTGTGTTTTAGGAGACTCTCGATATAAAGGATATTGCTTTAGGGGCCGGCCCCATGCCCAAGTGGTTAAGTTCTTTCACTCCACTTTAGCAGCCCGGGGTTCGCCAGTTCAGATCCTGGGCACAGACCTACACAGTGCTCATCAAGCTATGCTGTGGTGGCATCCCACATAGAAAAACTAGAATGACTTACAACTAGGATATACAACTGTGTACTGGGGCTTTGGGGAGAAAAAAAAAGAGGAAGATTGGCAACAGATGGTAGCTCAGGGCCAAGCTTCCTCACCAAAAAAGGGCATACTTAAAAAAAAAAAGAGGTTAAAACTTTATCATGAAAGTGTTGAAGCTGGGAAGTGAGATGACCAGAGTTGTGGGGGGGTCTCTTTTCTTGGTGAGGTAGATTGGCCCTGAGCTAACATCTGTTGCCAATCTTCCTCTTTTTACTTGAGGAAGATTGTCCCTGAGCTAAGATCTGTGCCAATCTTCCTCTATTTTGTATGTGGGACACCCCCACAGCATGGTTTGATGAGCAATGTGTAGGTCTGCGCCTGGGATCTGAACTCGTGAACCCCAGCTCACCAAAGCAGAGCATGTAAACTTAACCATTACACCACTGGGCCAGCCCCTAGAGTTTCAGTTTTGTACATGTGTATTTTCAGATCACTCTGGCTGCAAACAAACAAACAAAAAAGACGATTCCTTTACTGCTGAATACTTAGATTATTTCCAATTTTTCATTATTAAAATAATGACAGGGGCTGGCCCCATGGCCAGTTGGTTAAGTTCACATGTTCCGCTTCGGCAGCCCAGGGCTCTCACTGGTTTGGATCCTGGGCGTGGACATGGCACCACTCATTAGGCCATGCTGAGGCGGCACCCCCATGCCACAACTGGAAGGACCCACAACTAAAAATATATAACTAAGTACCGTGGGGCTTTGGGGAGAAAAAGAAAAAATTTAAAAATCTAAAAAAAAAAAAAAATCTAAAATAATGACAATCACCTAGTGCTTAAGGCTCTTTCTGTACTTTGGATTACAAGTATCTTTTACTATCAAATCTATTTGATTTCTGAGTTTGAAAAGCAAGAATTTGGGTTTTAGTAAGGGATACCTGGAATTCCTTAAACTACGTTCCCAATAGAGAAATGACTGAATGGCAACTTTTGCTATAAATTGCCACCTCCTTGTCCATAGACATGATTCTTAGAAACTTAGAGTTCACAGATTGGGAACTAAAATTCAGAAGACAAGTACTGGCCAGGGCAGAATCCAGGGCCAGCAATGTATGAAAGTTTTAGTTGCTCTCCATCCTCACCAGCACTTGGTATTGTCAAATTTGTTTTTTTTTTTTAAGATTGGCACCTGAGCTAACAACTGTTGCTAATCTTTTTTTTTTCCCCCTGCTTTTTCTCCCCAAATCCCCCTAGCACAAAGTTGTATATTTTAGTTGTGGGTCCTTCTAGTTGTGGCATGTGGGATGCCGATTCAGCGTGGCCTGATGAGCGGTGCCGTGTCCTCACCGGGGATCCCAACCAGCGAAACCCTGGGCTGCCGAAGGAGAGCGCGTGAACTTAACCACTTGGCCACGGGGCTGGCCCAAGTATTGTCAAATTTTTAACAGCCATTCTGGTAGGTGTTTAGTGGTATCTCATTGTGGTTTTAATTTGAATTTTCCTAATAACTAATGATGTTGACCACCTTTTCATATGTTTACTTGCCATTTTTAAATCTTCTTTTGGTAAAATGTTCAAATCTTTTGCACATTTTAGATTATTTTTTTGTTTGTTATTGCTGAAGGTTTTCAGGTTGTGTTTGTTTTGTTTTTCACTTATCCTAAGGCAGTTTTTTGGCTAGGAAAGATTCGCCCTGAGCTAGCATCTGTTGCCAATCTTCCTCTCTCTTTTTTCCTCCCCAACACCCCAGTGCATAGTTGTATATTCCAGTCGTAAGTCCTTCTAGTTTTTCTATGTGAGCCGCCACCACAGCATGGCTACTGACGGATGAGTGGTGTGGTGCCGTGCCCGGGAACCAAACCTGGGCCGCCAAAGTGGAGTGCGCCAAACTTTAACCAATAGGCCATCAGGGCTAGCTCTGCAATATTTTTTTAATTGTGGTAAAATACACATAACATAAAATTTGCCATTTTAACCATTTTTAAGTGTGCAGTTCAGTAGTGTTAAGTACATTGACGTTGTGCAGCTATCACCACTGTCCATCTCCAGAACTTCTCCATCTTCCCTGACTAAAACTCTGTACCCGTTAAACAGTAACTTCCAATGTATCAGAATTTCATTCCTTTTTAAGGCTGACTAATATTCCATTATATGTAACACCACATTTTGTTTGTCAGTTCATTTATCAGTGGACATTTGGGCTGTTTCCACCTTTTGGCTATTGTAGCTAATGCTGCTATGAACATTGGTGCACAGGTATCTCTTCGAGTCCCTGCTGTCAGTCTTTTTGGGTATATACTGAGAAGTGCAATTGCTGGATCGTGTGGTAAGTCTATGCTTAACGTTTTGAGGAACTGCGTGCTGCTTTCCACAGCAGCTCCACCATTTTAAAGAGTTCCCACCAGCAATGCACAAGAGTTCCAATTTCTCCACATCCTCGCCAATGCTTGTTATTTTGCATTTTTAAAATGTGAGATATTAAGTAGAAAGTTTAAAGATATGTTACCACTAGATAAGAAATTCAAATTTTCGATAGATTTAGTAATTCTAAAATTTCATTTACATATAGCGCACACTACATACATCATTCCAGGGGGCCAGCTCTGCTCATGGTGAAGAGAATGCAGGTTCAGCTAATGAGGTGATTTAAATAAAAAGCCCCCAGTTCTATTTTCTGCTTTTTTCTTTTTTTTTAATAGGAAGTCTAAGAAGCTTGCTCTGGTCTCTCTACTGACTTTATTAACTTCTTTTTGGTAACCTATTTTATCAAATATGTTTGATCTTGGGGTGAAGACCTGTTTTATCTTTTGATGTTTCCATGAGCTTGAGATTACTGGGAGTTAATCTAGCTAGAGTATGTTTGTAATTAACTTAGTTATTAGTAATTCTCGTTCCTGATAAACCAGTGTAGATGCAGGAGCCTCGATACTTCATATCGTTTGCCTTTCTCGCCTTTCACTGATTTCTGTTCAGTTGCAGCCCTCCTGGTTCCCAGTGTTCACCGAACCTGTTTTTACTGTGCTGCTCCACCAGTAGCTCTGCGTTCCTTATCGCACTGCGTTGATTCTGTTTTATTGCTTAAAAATGGATTCATTCATTTTGAATAGGTGATAGATATGTATATATACACCTAGCACAAAATTCAAAAGTCAAAAACGAGTCATTGTTATACTTTTTTCATCCTTTCCTGTCTAGTCTTAATTGATTATTAATGTTAGTTCCCTTTATATCTTTAAATAATTATATATCTGTTTCTCAGTTTATCAGGGTTTTTTTTAAAGATTTTATTTTTCCTTTTTCTCCAAAAGGCCCCCGGTACATAGTTATGTATTTTTAGTTGTGGGTCCTTCTAGTTGTGGCGTGTGGGATGCCACCTCAGCATGGCTTGATGAGTGGTGCCATGTCCGTGCCCAGGACTCGAACTGGTGAAACCCTGGGCCGCCGACGCAGAGCGTGCGAACTTAACCACTCGGCCATGGGGCCGGCCCCGGATTTTCAGGTTTAAAAGGTGTCTTCAGGTTAACAGCTCTTAAAAGTTCTCATCACACACACACAAAAATTGTCACTATGTGAGGTGATGGATGTTAACTAAACTTATTATGGCAATCATTTCATGGTAAATACATATATCAAATCATTATGTTGCATACCTTAAACTAATACAATGTTATATGTCAACTGCATCTCAATAAAACTGGAAGAAAAAGGTTTACAGCTATAGAAGTTGAGGAAACCCGTGTACTCATGTTACGTCGCATCCCTCTATATCTCCATACTTATTTGCTATATTATTTCTTGGTTCTTTTTTAATTGTTCATTTCCATCTCCTTTCCTTGCTTTTTGCAATCCTATCCTCTGTATTCAGCAAGTATAGCTTCCTTTTTGATGTTTCTGAAATGACCTTCACTTCTGAGATGGTTTTTTTAAAAAAACACTTCTTTCCTGAGCTCCGCCAATGCCTTCTCTTCCAGTTTTCTCATCTTCTCTTCTTTGAACTATTGCATCTTTGCTTTGATCTCTTGTTTTAAAATTCATTAAGCCCTTTGAGTTCTTTGCTGTTCGTGCTTATCATCTGTCTCATGTTAGTTTTTTCCTAGAGAATGCCTTTCATCTGCCGTTTGTTTTTCTCGTTCCCTGCCTCCCTTTCCCACTTTTTTTGTAATATATTTATATAGGTCTGGTGCTATTTATTTTTCACTATAATTCCCCTTCACATAAAGTGAGTGCTTCCTGGACCAGCTATTTATTGGAGTTGTGGGTGGGGAAGGGACAGTAGTAGCATTCCAGGCTGGCAGTAAGTCTGTTGGGTTCCTGGTGAAGCTCTTTTGTTGACAAGGGTTTTGTGCGAGGGAATTGGTTTAGCCCTTTGTCTTCCTGGCAGATGGAACTTGGCAGTGACAGGGTTGCAAAAATGGCATATCTGTGTGTTTCCCTGGTCAGTCTACATGCCCTGCTTTTCCTTGGGACCAGTGGCACCAGAGAAGCTCCCAGAGCCAGCTCTTACGTCACAATCCCCGTGTTGTACTAAAGGTGCCATTGGTTCTTCCTTCAACTGCTCCCGCTTTTTTGGAGAACTCTGAACTCTGCCAGTTCTCGCTGAGACCTGCAGCCCCAGCAATTCTTTATGGCTTTAATCTGGGTCTTCTTGGCACTTGCCGTTTCTTCCTAGGCAGACATGATGGCTTCCTACTCTAAGCACCTTTGTTGAGGGTTTTCTCTGGCCTCTGGATTGCTCAGCCCAGAAATGCTGGGGATGAATGCCTCTGGGAGCAGCCCTCAACCAATGAGACAGCTCTGAGGCAGGCTCTGGGTGGTCTCACTAAGGCCCCAGCACCTTGTAGCACCCATTGCCCACAAGAGTGACATGTCCTTGAACATACCTCTGTCAAAAAATGTTTTCAATGTAAGATTTTTTTTTTTTTTTTTTAAGATTTTATTTTTTCCTTTTTCTCCCCAAAGCCCCCTGGTACATAGTTGTATATTCTTCGTTGTGGGTCCTTCTAGTTGTGGCATGTGGGACGCTGCCTCAGCGTGGTCTGATGAGCAGTGCCATGTCCGCGCCCAGGACTCGAACCAACGAAACACTGGACCGCCTGCAGCGGAGCACGCGAACTTAACCACTCGGCCACGGGGCCAGCCCCTCAATGTAAGATTTTTAAAACAATATTCAAGGAAAATGAAATGAATCCCTGGATTTCCTTTTTTATACAATCTTTATCAGGTTCTAATATCCATATTCTCTTGAATTCACAAAAAGAATTTGGTAGTTTTCCTTCTTTTTATGCTCTGGGACAGTTTAAGAAACATCAGGATCATCTGAAGTTGCCTGTGAAAACTTCAGGACTGGGACTTTTTCTTTTTTGGTGGTAGTGCTGGTGAGGGAGCTCTTTTACAACTTTCTCTTTTTCTTTGAAAATTAGTCTATTTACATGGTTTCTATTGGGGTCACTTTAGTAAATTATGTTTTTGTAGAAAATTATCCATAAAATCCCAATATTTAAGTGTTGATACCTAATTCAAATTTTTTAAAAACTCTGTCAAACCAGGCCAGCAGGCTAGTTATGGCCTGGGGACCACCATTTTGCAACCACTGATTATAGTCAAAAGATTTTAAACCTGAAAGAGGTCAGATAGATCCTATACTGGGGATGGCAAATATGTCACATGCCTGGCAAGTAACAGTTGTGTGAGGTGAGGACTTTGGTGAATTGGAGAGCCCATTCCCCAATAAAGATAAGCTAGTTAAGTTTTGGCAATATTTTAACCAAAACACCATGTGGGTCAAATAAAGCAGTCTGCAAGCTGAGGTTGGTCCGTGGGTGGCTACTTTGTGGCCTCTGCCAGTTCAGCCTCACTTCCTGACTTGCCTCCTGGGCATCTCACATGCCAGCTACATCTCATGTGCCCTGAACAGGCCCTGCTCTTTCTTTACATATCTTTAGAGCTTTAGTATAGTGAGATTTTCTCCTTCCCCAGCATATTGTGAACTCCCTGTAAGCAGAGACTGTGTCTTATTCACCTTTTCATGCTTTGTACATAGTTGGAGCTCTGTAAACGTTTGTTGTATGACTTTCATAGTTAGCGAAACAATAAAGATCTTGTGTTGAAAAGAAATTATTTGTGGAATTGAGTCTAACTCCCTTTTATAAGTAGGAAAGTGAGGCCCAAAGTGGTTAAATGATTTACGCAGAATCACATAGGAATAGCACCAGTGCTCTTTCTGATGATCTACTCTGTAATGATTCAGTTATAAGATTAGGAACTGGGACAGAAAGGGCATTTTCTTAATTTCCAGAACTGATGTTAATGTCTGACTCTGAGTCCCTAGCCTGCCTGCTAGCAGACAGCTTAATTTAGATGTCTCCAGGTAAATTGAGATCCAGTCCAGTAATTTTGAGGGGATGTAATTTCAAGCTTATTGACTCATCTCAGGTCAGTTCAGAGCTCTCCAGGCTTCCTGCGTCTTCCTCCCCAACACTGGTCCAGTTCCCAGGGAAATTATACAACCACAGCTGGCAAGAGGTGAAGTTGGGAGTGTCTGCTTTTGGGGTCTCATCAGGTCCTTGGTCCTATTACTGGGATCCTCTGATGCCTCTCGTGAGTCTGGATCCTCTCCATGTCACTTGGATCCTCAGGCAACTCAGAGGACTGAATGGGATACCCCCCTGTCCATAGCCACTTCCCACCATCTCTCTTGCCTACCCCACACCCAGGAGTGTCCCTCAGAAACCCCCTAAACTTTTGTAGGGGATCTTCTTGTATTTCCTTCAACACCTGGTCTGTGGTAGGGGAGGCAAAAACTCCACACTGTCTCTCTTTTTCTGAAACTTTCTCTTGCTCTGTCTCTCCCTGAGTTCTTTGCATCTTTTCTCTGGGTAAGGGTCAAAAAACCCAGTTCTATCTTTTCTCGCCTCTGTAAGTGGTTAGCATCTCACCCCAGGAATAGTGGCCTTTGAATTTAGTAAGTCAGAGCCTGCGCCTTTCTTCCCAGCTGTGCAGCTGTCTTCACTGTGTTCGGTGCCCTCCATTTGGCTGTCAGTTGGGGGAGGGTTGGCAGGTAGGCCTAGCAGGATAGGAATGGCAAATCAGGCAATGCTTGAAGTCGTGGGTTTTCACTGAGGATTCTTGTACAAGAGCAAATTGGGATTATCGACTGCCATCTTTAATCTAGTAGAAAAGACCACTTTAGACCCTGTATTCTTCTCTACTTTTGGAAAGACCCTTGAGTGATTGAGTTCCAGTCACCATGTTCCTTTCAACATTTGGCACCCTATTTGGTTGAGGACTTCCTCTTTGCTGAATGTTCCTGATTTACTGATTTAGGATTTATAGGACAGCGCCATGCACCTACACTCCAGGGTCTCTAAGTTCTAAGCCTCAGAGTGGTCCCCAGGCTGAGTGTTGGATGCCCCTGCCCCCAGTCCAGATGCCTCTTACTTTCTTAAAGGTGGCCCCTTGACTCTGGTGGTCACTGAGCCACTTTGAGCCGCAGTCTCCTCATACATGGAGTGGGTGTCTAGTCCCTCCTCTTGAGGTAGTTGTGAGGATTAGCTAAGATAATGCCTATGAGTGAGTGCTCGGTAAATGTTAGATTCCCAGATTCCAGTTCCTTTCCACCACCCTCACTTCCTTCTAGAATCCTCCACTGTGACATGAGGAGATTCTGAGGATGAGATTTTCTCAGGCCAAGGCTTCCAGCAGCTGTTGGTAGGATATGAGGAGTGGAGAGGAACTCTTATCTTGCCACCAAGGAAAGCCATTTGTTTCTAATATAACTGGATTCTTGGGGAAGGATTTGTAGTCCTACCCTTGAAAGGCAAATGGGCTAGTTGTGCCATTTGCCAACTCAGGAACTATGAGGAAATATCTGGTGTATAATTCCTGGCAGGTCCTGAAGAGTGAACTGGTGAGCAGAGTGCCAAGGGCCCTGAGAGGGAAGAGTGGAAGACCGAACAGACGTTATTTGAGGAAGGGAGAGGCACGTGTAGGTGGGGACCTTGGATGAACGTGGCCACCCTGTAACTTTTGGAGTCACAGCATGGCCACAAAGGATGGAGTTCCAGATTAGGCTTCAGAAAGATTGAATTCTGACCCCTGCCGTGAAGCCTACTACCCCCTCGACACTGGGCAAATCACAGGTTACACTCTGAGCCCCTGTGTCCTGCTCTGTATCCACCCTTCCTGCCATTATGAGATCCGGAGAGAATAAGGCCCAGCAGCAGGGTTGAGTAATAGGTTAAACTTAGGGACTCTGGAGCCAGACTGCATGGGTTCAAATCTCTATCACCTATTAGTCATGTGACTAATATTAGTATTAGGCAAGTTACTTGCTACTGTGCCTGTAGAGGGTGATGATAATATTAGTACCTATTGCATACATTTATTGTTGAGGATTAAATGAGTCAGTACATATAAAGGGATTAGAATAGTTGCCTGACAATGGCAAATTGTATTTGATAAATATTAATTTTATTAATAAAGCCTTTCCCCCTATTTCCTTTAGATATATAATTTTTTATTTTTATTTTTTGCTAAGGAAGATTCTCCCTGAGCTAACATCTGTTGCCAATCTTCCTCTATTTTGTATGTGGGACTCTGCCACAGCATGGTCACCGACAAGTGGTGTAGGTCCATGCCTAGGAACCAAACTCAGGCTGCCAAAGCAGAGTGTGCTGAACTTAACCGCTAGGCCGTGGAGCCAGCCCCAGGATGTATAATTTTTAAGGAAAATATAGTTACAGATGAAGCTCCTCAGCATCCTACTCCCTTTCTCCTCATTGGTAACCACTTTCCTGAGGTTGCTGTGTACCCTTCCTATCTATATTTTAAAATTTTGTTACATATGTATGTAGCCATAAGCAACTATAGTATATGGCATATTTTAAAAAATGGCCTTGTATTTCACCTTTTTTCCACTCAAAATTATGTGTGAGCTTTACCTGCATTGACACACACAGCTCTAATGCTGTGTTCAATCTGTAATGTGTTGATGCATTCCTTTGCTGATGGGCAGACACTTCAATTATTTTCAGCTTTTTGCTGTTAACAATGTGCCACAGTTGTCCTCATGCTATCTCCTTGTGAACATGTCTGAATTTCTCTAAAGTATATATAAAAAGTGCATACAATTCCTTGATTGTAAAGTACACATATCCTCAACTTTTTTTAAAAAAAATTTTATTTTCCTTTTTCTCCCCAAAGCCCCCTGGTACATAGTTGTATATTTTTAGCTGTAGGTCCTTCTAGTTGTGCTATGTGGGATGCCGCCTCAGTATGGCCTGATGAGTGGTGCCATGTCTGCGCTCAGGATCTGAAGCGGCAAAACCCTGGGCTGCCGAAGTGGAGCACGTGAACTTAACCACTCGGCCACGGAGCCGGCCCCTCCTCAACTTTTTAAAATGTTGCCAAATTGTTCTCCAGCATAGTTGTGCCTTGTTTCCCATTTCCCCAATCTGATAAGTGTAAAATGGTATCTTCTTGTTACTTTAAGGTATGTTTCCATTATTTCTAGTGATGTTCAGAATCTTTTCATTATTTAGAGGTGATTTGAGTTTTCCCTTTGAAATACCTGTTCATATCCTTTGCTCATTTTTCTATTAGCTTATTTGTATTTTTCTTTTGATTTGTAGAATTTTTTTAATTAAAGGAAGTCTGAATAGTAATCCTTTGTCAATGATGTGCATGGCAAATATATTCTTCCAGTCTGTAGTTGGTCTTTTCATTTTGTTTGTGATATCTTTATTAACAGAAGCTAATAAACAAAAGTTTTTAGTTTTTGTGTTTTTTTAATTAGGGAAATTTTCAAACATGAACGTTGAAGTATATACAGTGCTCACTCCTTAGATCTCATAATCGACATTTTGCCATATTGCCCTTATTTGTCTGTGTGTGTGTGTGCATGTGGGTGTGTTTGCTGAATCATTTGAAAGTAAATTGCATACTTTATCACACTTTCTTAAAAATAAGGACATAACCACAATATCACTATAATACTAAGAAAATTAGCACTAATTCCTTGATATCATCAAATAGCCAATCATATTTAATTTCGTTATTTGCCCCTAAAATGTGTTTTACAGCTTGTTACTATGAATAGGATCCAATCAAGGTTCTTATTTTGTATTTGTTTGTATGTGTCTTGAGTCTTAATCTAGAACAGCCCCCATCCCTTGTTTTTTTGCATCATGAAATTGACTTTTTGAAGAAACTAGGTTAGTTGACTTGTAGATTGTTTCGCATTGTGGATTTGTCTCTTTTCTGTTGAACTGTTTCGCTACCCCCTGTATTTACTGAGCTGGTGGAGAGTTACTGCCCTTACTCCCAAATTCATTTTGGGATGGAGAGACTGATTTGTTTTCAGTTCCAATTCCAGGTTCTCAGGGAAAAGATAGGATGGCCTATCCTGCATTAGGTGGTATATTAGTTTTCTATTGCTGCTGTAACATATTACCACAATTTAGTGGCTTAAACAACACAGATTTATTATCTTTTGTAGGCCAGAAGTCTGGCATTGGTCTCCCTGGGCTAAAATCAAGGTGTCACCTGGGCTGCATTCCTTTGGAAGAATCCATTTCCTTGACTTTTCTAGTTTCTAGAGACCACCCACATTCCTTGGCTCATGGCCCCCTTCCTCTGTATTCAAAGCCAGCGATGTTACATCTCTCTGACCATTCTTCCCTCAGATCCGTCTGATTCCAAAAATGCAGGCTCTGTGTGCATCATCCTTTACTGCCTGCTGTTACTTGTGCCCTTTATTTTCTGAAGTGAGGGACTTGACATTTAACTAGAACTGTGCTGGTGAATGTTTTAAAAACTGGTTCCTGGAGAGGGAGATGCCCCCATTTGTAGTAGTTGCCAGTTTTTGTGGGATAAATACTCCTACTGTGGCCAATTTTAAGCTACCAAAATGATCTTAACAGGCTTGAAAACGTCCTGAAAATGTAACTCTTGCTCCAGCACGCCACTGCATTTAATCCTGTTACATTTCACCTGGTTCAATGCTATCCAGCCTGCTGTTGACTGCTGAAAACAGATGGTTTCCACTGATCTTGTTTGTTTTGTTTCCACAGGCGCTGTACCGGGTCACCCTGGATATCATCGTGATGATCCGAGTGTGTAAAATGTTCCGCCAAGGTCTCAGAGGATTCCGGGAATACCAGATCATTGAGAGTGCTCACAGAAGGCACCCTATCTTCTCCTTCTGGGATGTAAGCAGCTGGGCTTAGCAGGAATATGAGGGTGTAAGGGGGTCCAATAAATAGTACCCCACTTCCTAGCCCAAGTTCTGAACCAACTGAGAGAGAAGACAAAGGGAAAGCAGATGGGAGACACAACTGTCAGTTTTATTAATGATGAGACTTATCCTGGAGAAGGTTACCAAGCAAGAGGGTTGCCTAAGTGGCGAACTCAGAATTAGGCAGCTTTACACACCTCGTCACAGGCAGTGCTGGACCAAGGCAGGCTCCACTGCAGTCACAGGGCTTCCTGCACTAAACTCCCGGCAGAGCTGGGCAGGGCAGAGTGTGGGCTCAGAGGAAAGGAGAAGGGGATGGTCATGTCCAGTTTCTCCTTCCAGCCTCACCAAGGAGTTTAAGTCACTCCTCCTCAATGTGGAAGGAGAGAGGCTAGTGGTGTTTTACTCATACAACTCCCTCTGTGTGGAAAGAAACATCGGGAGTGGGAAAGAAGCCATCTCTATTCCAACAGGGATCAAAAGAGCCAGAATAGAGAGAGGGCTGGCCCTGTGGCCTAGTAGTTAGCTTCGGCATACTCAGCCTTGGCAGCCAGAGTTCAGTTCCCGGGCACAGACCTACAGCACTCATCAGCAGCCATGCTGTGGCGACAACCTACATGCAAAATAGAAGAAGATTGGCACAGATGTTAGCTCAGGGCGAATCTTCCTCAGAAAAACAAAAAGAGCCAGAAGAAACCAGGAGTCATAATAGAGTTGGGGTTTTCTGAAGGCTCACCAACTGTTCATCTTCTCTGCCTTCTTTCCTGTTCCCCCACTTAAACAAGAGAGGAACATTTGCAGGGCCCTGTTCACTCCGGTGACTGCGCTTTCTAGATTTTCTAGAAGGTCTCGATTTCAAATATTTTATCCCAATGGTAGATCATAAACCCCTTTTTGGCTCAGAAAAGTTGATCACCCTTCTGTTAACTTGTTCTGGCTCCCCAAAGGTGTCTTCATTACCATCCAGAGCTCCAAAGTTCCCCAGCCAATACCTGGACCAACACTGCCCATTTTCCTGTTATGTCAAGAGTGACTAGACCAGTCCCCCCTCCCCCCGCATCCAGCAATTCACTCCAAGAAATTTCCCAAAATGGTTTCTGAAGGACAGTAGCCAAGGAGAGGGTTATGGGAGGTAGTGATGGGGGAAAGGAAGGCGCTCTTAGATTGGTTTCTAGGGGCCAGCAGGTAATGTAACTGTGTGTGATTGAGTCTAAGATGTACCAGGGAGTAGGGGCCTGTGGTCCAGCTGGAGAGGACAGGCATGCGTCATCTAAAGACATTCAAATTCATCTATTTTGAAGACATTTTGCTAGCCAAACCAAACAAGTCTGTGGCCAGATTCTGCCCTGTTGTTGGGCCATGACATGGGAAGGGATGGAGTGGAAGAATTGTCACCTAAGAGACTGAAGTCTCAGGAAGGACATTCTGACTCCAGGTGGTCGTGCAGTGGTGGTCATGCAGTGGTGAGGAGAAGGGATCTGGAGACCAGGAGTCTGGTTACCAGAAGACTTGGGCTGGTGCCTGGGCAGCTGGAAGCTGAAGACCAGAGTTAGGCTTGTCATCAGGAGAGTGTGAGGCTAAACCTAACAGCATTGCCCATTCAGGATGGCTGTGAGAAGGGCAGAAGTCTCTCAAGGGCAGCCTATGGGAGTCATATTGATGTGGGCTCGGTGAGTCATGGAGTCGAAAGAAAGATTTCTTGGACTCTCAAGGTCTGGCAGTAGTGCTCTTTTATTTAGAGAATAGTGTGGAGTAGCATGGGGACAGGACCCATGGGCAGTAAAGAGCTGCAGACATGGGTGGAAGGTAGGGCTAAATTTAAGGCATAGGTATGTGAGTTATCTCTTTACAAGACAAAGGAAAGATTATGTAAAAAAAAAAGTCATTAAAATGGTATCAGTGAAGATGGGGTCTGGTTATTGGGTGGTCCTATAACTTTAGATAAGAGGCAGACTGGATTAAGTCAGGGTGTCCTGTGCTTCCTGGAGGATGATATAGATTGGTATGTAGGGCAGGTCACCTGGAGCTTCTCTCCTTGGGGCAGCCTTGATCCTCATCACAGCCAGTGGAATTTTATTCCCTCCAAGTCGCCAAACTGTAGGGGAGGAAGACATTTCTTCCACCTGCTCTGGGTTCTTCTGGCCAGAGAACGAACTAAAGTCACATGAGACAGAATAACAGGAGAAAATCAAACAAAGCTTTACAGCATGTATACATGGGAGAGGCTCAGGCAACCTGAGCAACTCGCCAAAATGGCTGAAGCCACCACCTTAAACATCATCTTCAACTAAAGACAAAGGAGGATGTTGGTGGTGGCGGGAGTCAGTTATATGAGGTTACCAGACAAGTACAGTCAACATGTAAGATTATTATGTAATTATGTAATTATTATGTAAGTAAGATTATTATGCAGATTTAAGTCCTTGCCTTCCCCATTAAGAGTTTCTAGAGATAAGGTCATCCCCCCCTTCTTCCTGGTGCAGAGAGGGAAACACCTTTACAAATGGAGATTTCCTATACAAATGTAAATGTCTCTTAACAAAGGGTAAGTAAATTCTACTTTTCAGAGTTTCTTTCTTGTCTGCAGTTAAAAGTAACCAACCCAAAATAATCCTCATCAATATGGCTACTGTGCAGACAGCTGGGTGCCTGGGGTGGAGAGAGCCATGGACTGGTTTACAGTAGAGTATGTAAATCTGGATCTTTCTGAACGCCACCTCTTTCCTTCATTGGCCTCCCTGAGGAGCACCACACAGATACACAAACTATAAATGGGGGAGAGGACAGGGATCTGAGTGGGCTCTGAGAGATGAATGTGGGTCCTGGTGTGGCCCAGGATGGTGGTCAGGGCCATGTTTGTCCCTTCCCCCAGCTCCTCCCACATATCTTTTCCGTCTCTCTGCCCCTTTCTCTACTCTTGTTGCATCCTTTCTGCATCTGTTAGGAGATAGGGTTGGATTAGTTCATCCCTGAGACCTCTTACACCTGCTCCTGGTCATCCTCTAGGTGAGGAGTTTACTCACTGTGTGATGCTTGGGCAAGTTCCTTCACCTCCCTCAAGTCCTAAATGGGGCTTAATAATACCTGCTTTGTCTTGATGATGAAATGGAGTAAGATAAGGAAGATGCACCATGCCTGGCTCCTTAAAGGCACTTAACAAAGGTTGGCTTCATTTGTTCCTTCCTTTTTATCCCTCCTTTCCGTTCTTTCCTCCCTCTATACTTTCCTATTTGTTTGCTTCTTTTCCCTCTTCCTTTTCCCTCTCATCCTTCCTGTCTTTATCCTCCCTTCCCTCCCCCCTTTCTCTCCCTTCATAATGCTGGGCCCAAATTTCGTGCTGAGTTGGGGCTTTTGGGCAGAGGTGGACATGAGAGGCCCAGCTGGTAGGAGGTTTCCCATGGCTTCCTGCCTGCTATGGTGGTCCAGGTACGCAGAAGGGTTTCAGTGCAAAATTCTAGAAGCAGTTCTGCTGATTCTCCTTCCTTCCCCCACTCCTTTTCTTTCAGAAAAAGAAGCAAGGCCGGATCACGTTTGATACCATGGATTTCGTTGCAGAGTCGGTATGCATAACTCTGACCTTGCTGCTGGGAATTTTCTTTCTGCATCATGGCCTGGAAGAAACACTGGGCTGGGCATTAGGACAGCTGTGTCTAGTCCAGGTTCTTCCACCAACCCAGTGTGTCACCCTGAGCTAGCCACTTAGTTTCCTTATCTTTAAAATAGCTGCTCTCAGTGATCCCTTGCAGCCCTGGCTTTCCAAGAGTGTGAGCCCCCTGACCCCGTTCTTGCTTTATAGCTGAGCAGAACCCGTGGGGGAGAGCGCCTGCACTTGAACCTGTGGGAAAACAGCGGAAGGCAAAACAGAGGGTGTGAGAACCCCAGACAGAGGAGAAATAGGGTGGTGGGAAAAGCCCTGGCCTGTGTGTGAATTCTGGCTCTGCTCCAAACTCTCCAAGAGATGCTGGGCACACCTATCCCCGACCTGGGTGTCAGATGGCCAGTCTGACGAGGAAATGCCTTTATCTGGACTGTGTGACTTGTTCTCTGAATTTCAAGAAGCGTTGTTATCTTCCTGGCTTCTCTCCACCAAATCCTGGATATTAATTTAAAATTTAAAGGAGTTTACCTATATATAGGGTAGATCTGAAGTTCTTACTAGTGTAGACCTGACTTGAGCCTGGCCTGGAATAGCCATGTTGGTTTTTCTCTCAGGGAAAGGGGAAGAACGGAGCTTTCTAACCAGTACCAGGACCACCTGTGCCACTCTGTCTCACCCCTTTCTCCTCTTGGAGCCAAGGTGTGGCCTCTTTTGCCTGCCTCTTTTATCCTTCCTGTATGTGGGAAACAGGGGGAGGGGGTAGCTGGCCTGAAGTGAGTGATGGTGACAGCACTGAAAAGTGGTGTTTGTGGGGCTGGCCCCGTGGCCGAGTGGTTAAGTTCGCACACTCCGCTGCAGGCAGCCCAGTGTTTCGTCAGTTCGAATCCTGGGTGCGGACATGGCACTGCTCATTGAGCCACGCTGAGGCAGCGTCCCACATGCCACAACTAGAAGGACCCACAACTAAGAATATACAACTATGTACCGGGGGGCTTTGGGGAGAAAAAGGAAAAAAATAAAATCTTAAAAAAAGAAGTGGTGTTTGAGAAGCAGGCAGCGGCCATGTCACCCAGGCCCTGTTTGAATTATATTCCCTTTTCCCATTCCAGAAACTTTTTTTTAATTTAAAAAAATTTTTTTAATGTACACTTTTTATTATTTTTATTATTTTTTAAGATTTTAAAAAAATTTTTCCTTTTTCTCCCCAAAGCCCTCTGGTACATAGTTGCATATTTTTAGTTGTGGGTCCTTCTAGTTGTGCCATGTGGGATGCCACCTCAGCATGGCTTGATGAGCAGTGCCATGTCCATGCCAAGATCTGAACTGGTGAAACCCTGGGCTGACACAGCAGAGTGCCCGAACTTAACCACTCTGCCAAGGGACCGCCCCACCAGATACTTTTTTGAGCTCCTAAGGTGGGCCCAGATCTGTGTCTGGTTGTGGGGAATACTAAGTTGTGTAACATTCCCACCTGCCCTTAAGGAGCTAATCAGGAGTTAAGGTGATGAAACTTACTCACGAAGTTAAATAACAAATAGAATCAGTTCTGAAGGAATCCAGAGAGGGGAGCCTGTAAGGGTTGGGAGTGGTGAGAAATATTTCCTGAAGGAATTAGGGCCCCAAGTGGGCCTGAAGAATCAGTGGGGTTCACAGAAGCCAGGGCCATCTGTGTTTTGTTATAAATGGGCCCTGTGATAGAAATCCCATTGGGTTCTTGATAACAAGAGAGAGAAAGGAGAAAGATTGGATTCAGACCATAAAAATGGCCAAGACTTCCATAGCCCATGCTGAGTGCCAGACATGTTGTAAGTCCTTTGCACATATTAATTATGCTATTTATACATATAGTTTCTGCTATTATCAGATAGGGAAACTGAGGTTCAGGGAGAGGTGACTTGTCCCGGGACACACAGCTAGGAACTAGCAGGCCAAGCTTTAAACCCAGGCACCTGGCACAAGAGCCTGTGCACTTTTAATCACTGAGCTACACTGCCTTTCTGAGTGAATGTGCAAGGCTTCAGATCTGTCATCCCGATGTCCAGAATTATTCGTCTTGTCATTTTGCTTCTACGACAATTACTGTTATACAAGACTGCTGGCATTCGTTTGTTCTTTCCATAAATATTTATTTCATTGAGTGCCCACTACATGTGACGCATTATTCTAGAGTGGTAGAGAAGGCCACTATTGTGTTTCTCTTGGGACTTATATTCTAAAGCACTTTTATCCAATAGACTTTCTGTGATCATGGAAACGTTCGGTAGTCTGCGTTGTCCAATACCATAGCCAGTGGACGCGTGTAGCTATTGAGCACTGTGGCTAGTGTGACTGAGGAACTTATTCTTTATCTAATTTAGTTTAAATTTAAATAGCTACAAGTGGCTATTGGCTGCCATATTGGACAGTACAGTTCTAGAGTGTGTGTATGTTTGTGTGGTGTATATGCGTGTGTGTGTGTGTAGGGTGGGGAAGTGACAGATAATGTACACCTTAACCAAAAGGGATAAGATCATTTCAGAAAGTATTAAATGCTTTGAAGAAAATGATTCAGAGCTTACAGAGTGATGGGGAGCGGGCCTGCTATTTTACCTCTGATGATCCGTAGGGACTCCCTGATGACGTGGCAGCATATGAGCTGAGAACAAAATGAGGAGGAAGAGGCAACCATATCCATGTGAAAACCCAGGGGAAGAGCATTCCAGGCAGAGGAAACATCCCAAGCAAAGACTGAAAGATGGAAATGAGCTTGGCACATGCAAGAGACGGGTAGAAGGCTAGAGACTAGAGAATGAAGGGGAAAAGCAGGAGGCGAGGGGATAGGGAGGTAGGGAGTCAGACCACGTGGGGCCATAGGTTGTGGTATGGAGTTAAGATTTTGTTCTAAGTGCAATGCGCAATCAGTGGGGGTGTTAACAACTCACCGTGCCATTTCCCCAGCAGGTGAGAGTGGTGGGAGAATGAGTAGACCTGTCTGCCCACTGGGCTGGTTCACCAGGGTTAGCTAACAGTCTTTGTTGGTTCCCTTTGTTCCTTAGTCTCCTGTAGCAGCCGAGGTATAGGCTGAGGCAAGGGAGATCTCCCCTGACTGCAGTGTGCATGTGAGCCCAGGGAGCCCCATATTGACTCGGGGACCGTCAATGAACAGCAGAGGCAGTTTAATTGGTAGTTGGGGCTGTGGACCTAGGCGTGTAGCAGATCTGTTATAATCCTGCCTAAGTGTCTTCATCTGTCAAATGGGGATAATAACCATGCCTTGCTTCGTGGGCTGGGTGAAGATGCAATGAGCTGGTGCGTGTAAGATGCTGGTCTGGACACCTGGCCCACTGTAAATACTCATTACATGTCAGCCACTACTGTATGGGAGTGGGAAGGCGTAAAAGCTGGAGTGTGGGCCTGCTGGCCCCTGGGGGAAACTGCTGGGTCCTCTGTGTCACTCTGGCTCTCTTTCCCCAGGGTCACTTCCCCCCAAGGGCCATTCAGATCACACAGAAGCAGCCTTCCTGGAGGTCAGAGCAAGAAGTCCAAGCCCTCTGCAGCCTTTTGCAAGTTCTGGATAGCTACCGGAACTACTCGGAGCCCCTGCAGCTGCTCCTGGCCAAAGTCCTGCGCTTTGAACGGTGAGTGAGGGGCACACCCCTGGCCCCTGGGCTGGGACATGGTTGGGCAGGAAGAGCTCAGCTGAGAAGACCACGGCAGGTCTACCAGTCCCTCTGTTGGAGTGTCAGCTGTGAAAAGCTGTCTGTCAGTTCACTGTAGTGCTTACTGCTATGGTTGCAGCACAGATTATCTCATTCATTTATTGAGAGTCTACCTGGAATTAAGGAGCCACTGAATCTGGAGAGGATCTGGTAGGACCCTTGGAAAGGATCAGGTCCAATTCCCTCATTTTTAAGATGAGGAAACTGAGGTTCAGAGGGGAAAATGACTCATCCTATGTCACCCAGATCGTACACAGCAGAGCTGAGACTCAAATCCAAGCCCTACATCCAGATAGGAACTAGAGCAAGGGTCCGAGAAGGAAATTATCCCTATATTTTATTAACGTCTAACTGAACTTTATCATTTCCTTCTGTCATGGATGTGGGTAACAAACCATTATAGTATTAGCCATTCCTGTGACTTTTTCACCAAAAGAAATCACAGATATTTTCATGTATTCATATGGTTGCCGATTTCTCAAAAAATAATTTACATTCATCACATCTTCAAAATTAGATCCACAGCTAGCCCTTGTTATTCAGTGCCTTAATAAAGATGCACATGTATTGCTGTATCACAAATTTCAGTTTTAAAAAACATTTATAAACTGTAATTCTGCTGTATTTTATTTTATACATGTAAAACATTATTCTTTGGGGGGGGGGGGGGCAGGCCCGCACCACACCAGCACCTTGGCTGAGCATAGGGAACTGCTGCCACCACCTTGGTCACCTCAGACTCTGCTGCCGCCTCATTTGCCTCAGACTCTGCCACTCCCAACCCCAAGCCCTGCCCCAGCCTCCTGCCAGCCTGGCTGGGGTCCTGCCCTCTGCTGTGGGACAAATGTGGCAGCTCTCAGAGCAAAAGCAAATCATCGTGTGCTCCCAGTGGGATTGGAAATGCTCCTTGGCTGTCCATCTTTGGCATTTGCTTCCACCAACACCTCCATTCCCAGGGCACTTAGTATGTATGAAGAGGCATTTCAGGTAAATGTGTCCAATAGAGCCAAGCAATAACCCTGGCCGGAGGTCTGGGTTTTTGTTTTTGTGAGGAAGATTCACCCTGAGATAACATCTTTTGCCAATCTTCCTCTTTTTTTGCTTGAGGAAGACTCATGCTCAACATCTGTCCCAGTATTCCTCTACTTTGTATGTGGGATGCCTCCACAGCATGGCATGGTGGAATAGGTCTGCACCCACAATCTGAACCCACGAACCCCTGGCCACCAGGGTGGAGCGCATGGAACTTTAACCACTCAGCCACAGGGCCGGCTCCCAGAGGTCTATTTTTGCCATAAAAGTACTACAGAGAGTGACATCAGCATCCTGGTGGAGTCAGCTGTTCCTGTAGCCTCTCCTCCCTAAGATACAATGAAAAGGATATTCATTAACCAACAGAGGACATCCATACAGCACAATAGACATGTGAGAGATCCATGCAGACATAAGTCTGAAGGTAGGGGTACTGGATCCCCTGGGAAACAGTGGAAGGAGGTAAGCAGATCTCTTTCCCCTTCCTAGTGGCAGCAATCTAGGCTGTGGGACCTCATGCACTAGCTGGCTTGCGACTCTGAGAGGAGATGAGGTAAAGGCAGCCCTCCACGGGAATACTTTGGCTCTCAGAGTTGCTTCCCAGCCTGTGGGAATGCTCCACATTGAGGTGGCTTAGTTACTGCAGGGGTGCGCTCACCAAGCTGAGCAGCTCAGGTGGGCCACTAGTGAGTGCAGAGCAGGAACATGGATGGGAAAGAAAGTGGCCCCTTCTTCCCATCCCACCTGGTGCACCACCTTGGCCAGTCAGCAAGGGCAGGAGATCAGTGCCAGAGCACTGGCACCTGCATGTGTGAAGCAGTGGTGGTCAGTGGGCAAATGCTCTGGTGGACCCTGTCAATGCAGCTTTCAACAAATGGGCACAACTGCCAGAGGACACAGCTCCTGCCCAACCCCCCAACAGTGACAGGTGGAATCTGTGACCAGATACTACCACTGTGCACCAGCAAAGGTCCACCCCATCAAATGGCATGAAGAAAAACATTAACACTCAAGACAAGAAGGAAAATGACAAGTACCCAGAAACCAATCCTAAAGTCACAGAAATTTACAATCTAAATGACAGAGAATTCAAAATAGTTATCATAAAGAAACTCAACAAGCTACGAGAAAACTCAGAAAGACAGTTCAATGAACTTAGGAATAAAATTAATGAGCAGAGGGAATTCTTCACAAAAGAGATTGAAACTCTGAAGGAAAAAAAAAAGAAAAACCAAACAGAAATTCTGGAGTTGAAAAACACAATGAATGAGATAAAAAAACAATCTAGAATCCTTAAAGAACAGAGCTGAGGGGCCGGCCCCTCACCAGAGTGGTTAAGTTTGGCGGGGTCTGCTTTGGCAGCCTCGGCTTGCAGGTTTAGATCCCAGATGTGGACCTACACCACTCATCAGCCATGCTGTGGCGGCGACCCACATATAAAGTGAAGGCAGATTGGCACTGTTAGCTCAGGGCTAATCTTCTTCAGCAAAAACAAAACAAAACAAACAAAACAGCTGACATTATGGTGGACAGAATTAGTAATTTAGAGGGCAGAAATATAGAAATGCTTCAGGTGGAGGAAGAGAGAGAACTAAAACTAAAAAGAAATGAAGAAATTCTCTAAGAAATAATCTGACTCAATTAGGAAATGCAACGTAAGGATTATAGATATGTCAGAGGGAGAAGAGATGGATAAAAAAGGAGCAGAGAGTTTGTTCAAAGAAATAATAGCTGAGAACTTCCCAAATCTGAAGAAGGAGCTGGGATTAAGTGTAAATGAAGCCAACAGAACTCCTATTTGCATCAATGCAAAAAGACCTTCTCCAAGGCATTTAATAGTAAAACTAGCAAAAGTCAATGACAATGAAAAAATATTAAGCGTAGCTAAGCAGAAGAAAATAACCTACAAAGGAACCACTACCAGGCTTTCAGTGAATTGATCAGCAGAAACCTTACAGCCTAGGAGAGAGTGGAATGATATATTCAAAACACTGAAAGACAAAAACTTTCAGCCAACATTACTCTATCCAGTGAAACTATCCTTCAGATTCGATGGAGAAATAAAGACTTTCCCAGATAAACAAAAGCTGAAGGAGTTCACTGCCAAAAGACCCCACCACACACACACACACACACAAGAAATGATCAAAAAGGCCCTCATAGGGGCCAGCCTGGTGGCATAGTGGTTAAGTTCACATGCTCCACTTTGGTGGATGAGGGTTGGGAGGTTCAGATCCCAAGCCTGGACCTACACACTGCTCTTTAAGCCATGCTGTGGCAACGTCCCACTTACAAAATAGAGGAAGATTGACACAGATTTTAGCTCAGGGCCAATCTCTCTCACCAAAAACAATAAGTCTCTCATACCTGAGAAAGAAAGAAAGGGGTTACAAAGCCTTGAACAGGAAATAAATAGACAAAATCAGAAAATTGCAGCTCTCTATCAGAACAGGTTAACAAACAATTACAACATTAAAGATAAAGGGAAGGAAAGCATCAACAATAACTGTAAGCACTTCATTTTAATCATAAACTTACAGCACAAAACAGAGTAAATTGTGACAACAATAGCTTAGATGGAGAAGAGAAAAGGGATAGAACCTGCTTAGGCTGAGGAGATAAGGGGCCATCAGAAAATGGACCATCTCATCTATGAGATCTTTTGTACAAACCTCCTGGTAACCACTAAAGAAAAAAATCAGAGTAGAGACACAAATGATAAATAAAAAGAAAACTGAGGAAATCATTATAGAAAATCACCAAACTGAAATGGCAGTCAGAAATACATGAGACAGGAAACAAGGGAAATACACACAACCAGAAAACAAGAGATAAAATGGCAGTATTAAGCTCTCATATATCAGTAATCACTCTAAATGTAAATGGATTGAATTCTCCAATCAAAAGACACAGAGTGGGGGCTGGCCCAGTGACATAGCAGTTAAGTTTGTGTGCTCCTCTTCAGTGGCCTTGGATTCACTGGTTTGTATCCCAGGCACGGACATATGCACTGCTTATCAAGCCATGCTGTGGCAGGCGTCCCACATATAAAATAGAGGAAGATGGGCACAGATGTTGGCTCAGGGCTAATCTTCCTCAGCAAAAAGAGGAGGATTGGTGGCAGATGTTAGCTCAGTGCTAATCTTATTCAAAAAAAAAATTCAAAAAAAAAGACACAGAGTGGCTCGATGGATTAAAAAACAAGACTCAACAATATGCCGCCTCCAGGAAACACATCTCAGCTCTAAAGACAAACACAGGCTCAGTGTGAAGGGGTGAAAGATGATACTCCAAGCAAATGGCAAACAAAAGAAAGCAGGTGTTGACATACTTATATCAGACAAAGTAGACTTCGAGATAAAAAAGGCAATGAGAGACAAAGAGGGACAGTATATAATGATAAAAGGGACATTCCACCAAGAAGACATAACACTTATGAATATATATGCACCTAACACAAGAGCACCAAAGTACATAAAGCAAATATTGACAGACCCAAAGGGAGAAATTAAGAGCAACACAATAATAGTAGGGGACCTCAACACCCCACTTATATCAATGGGTAGATCATACAGACAGAAAGTCAATAAGGAAATAGTGGAATTAAATGACAAACTAGATCAGATGGACTTAACAGATATATATAGAACACTCCATCCAAAAACAGCAGAATACATATTCCTCTCAAGTGCACATGGAACATTCTCAAAGATAGACCGCATTTCCCATATGTTGGGAAATAAGGCAAACATCAATAAATTTAAGAAGATTGAAATCATATCAAGCATCTTCTCCAACCATAATGCTATGAAACTAGAAATCAACTACAAGAAAAAAGCTGTGAAAGTCACAAATATGTGGGGACTAAACAACATGCTACTGAACAACCAATGGATCAATGAAGAAATCAAAGGAGAAATGAAAAATATCTGGAGACAAATGAAAATGAAAATACATCATACTGACACTTATGGAATGCAGCAAAAGCAGTCCTAAGAGGGAAATTCACAGCAACACAGGCCCACCTTAACAAACAAGAAAAATCTCAAATAAGCCATCTTAAAATACACCTAAGAGAACTAGAAAAAAGAACAACAAACAAAGCCCAAAGTCAGCAGAAAGAGGGAAATAATAAAAATTAGGGCAGAAATAGAAACCAAAAAAAGCAGTAGAACGGATCAATGAAATAAGAACTTGTTCTTTGAGAAGATAAACAAAATTGAGAACCCCTTAGCCAGACTGACTAAGACAAAAAGAGGGAAGTCTCAAATAAATAAAATTAGAAATGGAAGAGGAGAAATTATAATGGATACCACAGAAATACAAGGGAGTATAAGAGAAAACTGTGAAAAACCATATTTCAACAACTTGGACAATCTAGAAGAAATAGATAAATTCTTAGACATACAATCTCTCAAAACTGAATCAAGAAGAAATAGATAATCTGAATAGACCAGTCACAAATAAAGGGATTGAAACAGTAATCAAAAACCTCCCAAAAAGTAAAAGTCCAGGACCAAATGGTTTCTCTGGAGAATTCTACCAAACATTCAAAGCAGATTTAATACTAATCCTTCTCAAACTATTCCAAAAAATTGAAGAAGACAGAATACTTCCTAAATCATTCTAAGAGGCCAACATCACCCTGATCCCAAAGTCAGACAAGGACAACATAAAGAAGGAAAATTCTAGGCCAATGTCGCTGATGAACATAGATGCAGAAATCTTCAACAAAATATTGGCAAGCCAAATACACCAATACATTAACAGGATCATACACCATGATCAAGTGGGATTTATACTAGGGACGCAGGGGATGGTTCAACATCCCAAAATCAATCAGTGTGATACATCACATTGACAAAATGAGGAATGAAAATCACATGATCATCTCAATTGATGCAGAGAAAGTATTTGACAAGATCCAACATCCATTTATGACAAAAACTCAATAAAATGGGTATAGAAGGAAAGTACCTCAACATAATAAAGGCCATATATGACAAATCCACAGCCAACATCATACTTAGCAGTGAAAAACTGAAAGCCATCCCTCTGAGAATAAGAACAAGACAAGGGTGCCCACCCTTGCCACTCCAACATAGTACTGGAGGTTTTGGCCAGAGCAATTAGGCAAGAAAAAGAAATAAAAGGTATCCAAATTGGTAAGGAAGAAGTGAAACTCTTGCTGTTTGCTGATGACATGATTCTATATGTAGAAAACTCTAAAGAATCCATCAGAAAACTATTAGAAATAATCAACAACTACAGAAAAGTTTCAGGGTAGAAAATCAACTTAGAAATATCAGTTGTGGGGGCTGGCCTGGGGGTGCAGCAGTTAAGTGCGCGTGTTCCACTTCAGTGGCCCGGGGTTCGCCGCTTCAGCTCCCGGGTGCCAACATGGCACTGCCTGGCAAGCCATGCTGTGGTAGGCATCTCACATATAAAGTAGAGGAAGATGGGCGTGGGTGTTAGCTCAGAGCCAGTCTTCCTCAGCAAAAAGAGGAGGACTCACAGATGTTAGCTCAGGGCTAATCTTCCTCAAAATACAAACAAACAAACAAATATCAGTTGCATTTCTATACTCTAATAATGAACTAAAAGAAAGAGAACTCAAGAATACAATCCTATTTACAGTCACAGCAAAAAGAATACAATATCTAGGAATAAATTTAACCAAGGAGGTAAAAGACCTATACAATGAAAACTATAAGACATTATTGAAACAAATTGATAGTGATATAAAGAAATGGAAAGATATTCCATGCACATGGATTGGAAGAATAAACATAGTTAAAATGTCCATTCTACCTAAAGCAATCTACAGATTCAATGCAATCCCAATCAGAATCCCAATGACATTCTTGACGGAAATAGAACAAAGAATCCTAGAATTCATATGGAAGAACAAAAGACCCCAAAAAGCTAAAACAGTCCTGAGAAAAAAGAACAAAGCTGGAGGTATCACAATACCTGACTTCAAAATATACTACAAAGCTATAGTAATCAAAACAGCATGGTACTCTGGTACAAAAACAGACACACAGATCAATGAGACAGAATTGAAGTCCCGAACTAAAACCACACATCTGTGGACAGCTAATCTTTGACAAAGGAGCCAAGAGCATACAATGGAGAAAGGAGTCTTTTCAACAAACGGTGTTGGGAAAACTGGACCGCCACATGCAAAAGAATGAAAGTAGACCATTATCTTATGCCATCCACAAAAATTAACTCAAAATGGATTAAAGACTTGAAGGTAAGACGTGAAACCATAAAGCTCCTAGAAGAAAATGTAGGCAGTACACACTTTGACATCAGTCTTAGCAGCATCTTTTCAAATACCATGTCTACTCAAGGCTAGGGAAACAAAAGAAAAAATAAACAAATGAGACTACATCAGACTAAGGAACTTCTGCAAAGCAAAAGAAACCAGGAATAAAACAAAAAGACAACCCACCAACTGGGAGAAAATATTTGCAGATCATATATCTGACAAGGGGTCCGTCTCCAAAATATGTAAAGAACTCATACAACACAACAATGGAAAAACAAACAATCTGATCAAAAAATGGGCAGAGGACAAGAACAGACATTTTCCCAAAGAAGATATACAGATGGGCAACAGGCACGTGAAAAGATGTTCAACATCACTAATCGTTAGGGAAATACAAATCAAAACCACAATGAGATATCACCTTACATCTGCAAGAATGGCTATAATTACCAAGACAAAAAATAACAAATGTTGGAGAGGCTGTGAAGAAAAGGGAACCCTTATACACTGCTGTTGGGAATGCAAACTGGTGCCGCCACTATGCAAAACAGTATGGAGATTTCTCAAAACATTAAAAATAGAAATACCATATGACCCAGCTATCCCACTACTGGGTATTTATCCAAAGAACTTGAAATCCACAGTTCAAAGAGACTTGTGCATCTCCTTCTTCATTGCAGCATCATTCACAGTAGCCAAGACGTGGAAGCAACCCAAGCGCCCATCAACTGATGAACTGACAACCAAGACGTGGTATATATATACAACAGAATACTACTCAGCCATTAAAAAGAAAAAATCATCCCATCTGCAACAACCTGGGTAGACCTTGAGGGTATTATGTTAAGCAAAATGAGCCAGATAGAGAAAGACAAACACCGCATGATTTCACTCATATGTGGAAGATAAACACATGGACAAAGAGAACAGATTAGTGGTTACCAGAGGGGAAGAGGGTTGGGGGTGGGCAAAAAGACTAAACGGGCACGTATATATGGTGACTGTCAAATAATAATGTACCCCTGAACTTTGACAATGTTATAAACTATTATGATGTCAATAAAATAATAAAAAACAAAAACAAAAAAGCATTATTCTGTGAAGGCTTCACCAGATTGTCAAAGGGTCCACGGGACAAAAAGCACCATGTAAATACCTGTACTAGAGAAGTCTAAGAGGTGCGTGTGGAAATATTGCCATTTCAGTGGCTTAAGGGGGACAGCCTAGCAGAATATTTGAGGTAAGGCCTGTCTTGAAAATCTAGGATGTAAGGTCACTACAGGTTTGTGCCCTGATGTCTTACTTCATGGAGGTAGCAGTCTAGGACATAATCACAGCTAACTACAGATTAAGGCCCGTTGCAACCTGTGCAGAATCTGTTATAAGCCAAGGGCGGGAGGTAACCTTCCAGCTGGCTTGGCCAAGGGAGTTTCACAAAAGAGGTGGCATTTGAACAGGTAGGTTTGACAGGTGGAGGTGTAGACAAAGACATTCCTAGCAGAGGGGACGGTCTGCTTTGTCCTAGCCCAGTGAAGAAGAGTGAGACCCTAGTCACAGAGATTCCAAGGCAGGCAGAATGATGTCACAGAAAGAAAAAGAATCATGGCGCCAGAAGATCTGGAATTTAATGCCGCATCTGCCCCAGTGTGACCTCAGGCAAGCCACTTAACCTTTCTGAGCCTCAGTATCCTCATCAGTGAAATGAGGACAATAAGATGGATTTTACAGCGTTTTTACGAAGATCAAGAGGTGGTGATTGTGAAAGCCCTCTGCCAGTTGTTGATTATTTCCAGGACTGGGAATTAGCAGATTAGGCAGGATTCTTCCAGTCGCAAGTGACGGAAAGCCCACCCAAGGGAATGCTCTCATTGGTGGCTAATGTATCTGAAAAGTTCTGGGATAGTTCTTCAGCTTCAGGCACAGTGGGATTCAGGGGCTCGGTGTCACCAGGACCCAGCGTCTGTCTACATCTTGTGGCATTTCATTCTCATAAGCCACCTTCTCAGGCAGACTCTCCTCTCGTGGCAGCGAGATGGCTGCTACAACCACCGCTCCAGACTTCTGTCTTTCCAGTTTCAGTCCACTGGGAAAGAGAGAATACCCCTTCCCAGTCCCTCAAGTTGGAGCCTTGGGATTAGTTCTTTCTGAACCAGATTGGCTTTGCTTGAATCATCATCGGGTCAGGGACGCTCTGACTGTCTGAGAGTCAAGAAAAGGTGTTTCCCTAAAGTAAAATCAGGCTGCGGTTGGTGGCAAGAGGGAACCAGATGCTTGGCAGCAAAAGCACCAGACATCTGCTGCAGGCGATTCGGGCTCTGGTGCTGACTCAGGTGTGCCTCACTGTGTGACCTTCAGCCAGCCTTGGGCTCCCTGGGCCCCACTTTCCTCATCCCAAAAATGTAGGATGAGCTGGATGGTCTCTGAGGGTCTTTCCAGTTCCAGCTCTAGGAGTCTACACTTGAATGAACACTGGCCATGCTCTCTCATCCCCAAAGTCTCGTTTCCTGGCTGAATATGCCTGCCTTCTAGAGCAGGCTCAGAGAAGGTATGTGAGTTGCCCAGCGTCACACATCTAAGGGCAGAACCAGGATTTGGATCCTGCTCTGACTCTAAAGCCAGTGCTCTTAATCATTTAGCTACTCATCCGTTGCGTTCGGCATTTGTTCATTCATTTATTCAACGACTGTTCATCGAGCATTTACTCTGTGCCTAAAC
The DNA here is from genome assembly GCF_037783145.1 of Equus przewalskii. Taxonomy (NCBI): domain Eukaryota; kingdom Metazoa; phylum Chordata; class Mammalia; order Perissodactyla; family Equidae; genus Equus; species Equus przewalskii. Next base: position 26,525,536 of record NC_091851.1, read on the forward strand.
AGACTGACACGGGCTCTGCTCCCAGGAAGCTTCAGTCTAATGGAGGCGGGCAGCTAGATAAACGTTAGTGAAGAGGTCAAGCTGGGTGGGGCTGAGGCTGGGCTGTTCTGAGGTCCCTTCCAGTCCCAGTCTGTGCTTTTAGACTCCAGAGCTAGGAGTACAACCTGTCCAGGTCTCCTCCCAGCATAGACCAGACTCCATGATGCAACTGACCAATTGGCCATGGTCTTTTCCCAGGTTTGGTCGCAGGCGTGTGATCGTCAAGAAGGGTCAGAGGGGCAACAGCTTTTATTTCGTCTACCTGGGGACGGTCGCAGTGACCAAGGACGAGGATGGTAGCAGTGCCTTCCTGGACCCCCACCCGACGTTGCTGCACAAGGGCAGCTGTTTTGGGGTGAGCACCAGAGAAGGGTCCACCTTCCGAGGGTGGGGTTAAGGGTGTGACAAGACTCCTGCTCGAACCTCTCGGCCAGGCCCAGTCCTGCCTTACACTCTATGCAAGTCACTGCCCTGTTTTGGGGCCCAGCCCCCTTACCCGTCTAATGCCCACTCAGTTGGACCAGGTGACATCAAAGGCCAACCACTTTGTCTGTGATGTTTAAGGAGTATGTTCCTCATATAGCCCCTGAGAAATACAGTAACTCCTCAGTGAGCCCTCTCCAGCTTCCTCTCTCTGGCCTGGTCAAGCCTGTTGCCTCTTTCCCACAGGCAGCACATTAAGAGGAAGGGAGTGGGCTGACAAAGAGAGGAATGAACAGGCACACAGGGCAGGCAGGGAGCCTGTAGTCTGAGGAGGAGAGATTTGCAGGGGGCGATGGAAGCAGCAACGAGGTGTGCACGGCTACGAGCAGAAAGCCAGGGGTGGCCTCTCACTTGCCTTTACCCCGTCCACCCAACAGGAGCTGAATCTTCTGACTTCTTCAGTAAGGTCGGCCACCGTGGTCTGTATGGAAGAAACAGAGTTCTTGGTTGTTGACAGAGAGGATTTCCTTGAGTATAAACTGGACCAGGAAGTTCAAAAGGATGCTCAGCATCGGTTTGAATTTTTTAGGTAACTCCGTATCAGCCAGCATCTCCCTGTGAGCTTATTAGGTGCCTGACTTTGTCCCAGGCCTGGTGGGAAATTCTAGGTCCTGTTCTCTCTGCCTGAAATGTTCTTCTGTACCCACCTCCCACCCAACTTCTCTGTCTAGCAAACTCCTACTATACCTTAGCTCTCAGCTCAAATATCCTTCCTTGTGGGATAGTAATACTAAGAATAGCTAACATGTACTGAGCACTTTGCTGGGCCAGGCAGGGTGCCAAGACTTTTGTACCACCTGCCTTATCTAACCTCACATTAGTTTTGTGAGGATGTTTCTCTTATTCTCCCCAGTTTATAGGTGAGGGAACCAGGGCTTGAGATGACAAAGCCAGGATAGGGATGTGCCCGGAATGTCTGATGCAGGAGGCCCTGGGCTTCACTGCCCCACCTCACTATGCAAGCCCACCTACCCTTACCCCAGGATACAGAGGGTGCCCCCTCAATTCTTCTCTCACACCCTGGGTTTCCTTGAAACCACATCAAAACTGTAATTCTTGGTTACATAATACTTTCTCTACAGTTTATTTGCCCCATCAGACAGAAAAGCAGTACAGTGTCATGGCCAGATCTGCCTTTTTCACCATTGCAATTCCCCTGTTGTCACAGTGTCAGGGACTTGCAGGTACTCAGCAAATAAACAATGAATAAATGGATAACAGGATATAAAGAATTGCAACCACATGGGGGTCAGAAAGTAAGCACCTTAACTATGGGGGCCATATGTAACAAACCAAAAACCAGAGCTCATGGATAGCACGAGGGTTTTTGTCTGAGCACTTACATGAAAGGCCACATAAGGATATATGGACTAAAGCTCATTTAATTATCTTTAGTTACTCGCCTTTAGGAAAAGAGTGAAAATCAAAAGAAGCATCTGCACTGGCTCTTAAAATAAAGGTTGTAGGATTGCAGGGCTACAGAGAAGCGTGATGGGGAGAAGGACCTGGTCCATGTGGACTAGAGCTGAGAGAGAGAGCTTCATGTGGGGGCTGGATCCTGAAAAGGGAGGAATTTAGTCCTGAAGGGAGACGCAGCTCGTTTTTTCATACTGTGGAAAAATAGAGCTGGGTTCAAATCTCAGCTCTTGAGCTTATCAGCCCTGTGACCCTAGAAAGGTCGCTTCGCTTTTCTGAGCTTTGGCCTCCTGCTCTGTAAAGTGGGGTTAATGGCTCCTGTCTCCCAAGGTCATCATAAGGCCGAATGAGATGATCATGGGAAGTGTGTGGCCCAGCACTTGCGGTATAGTAGGTAATCCTTCTTGGTGGCCTGGCTTTTATTCCTGTGACTCCAGACCCTTCTCCTCCTCTGCACATGGCACTGACCCTGTTTCCCTACTGAGGCCTGAGTCACCCAAGTCCTGAGCTTATAATCTGCTGGAGCTGAGAAAATCTGAGATGATTGGTATCAGCCCCGTAGGGCTGCACCCATGTACATGGTGGTGTGTGAGGTCAGGGGAAGGAGTGGTCACTGTGCAGTGGCCCTTCAACCACAGGAGACAGCCAGGAGAAAAGAGGAGAGTTCAGACTTCCTCCATTCCCCAGGCCCAGGGCTGAGTGTTTGAAGCCAATAAGCCGGAGGGAGATGGGTTGGAATGTGCTGCCCAGACCAAAGGTAGGGCCAGGACTGCTGGGCTGGGGGACAGAATAGCTGGGGAGCTGAAGTGAGGAACCCTCAGGATGTTCCTTGGGATGGGGAATAGTTTAGTGGGCCACAAGGTTGGGAGGGATGGAGTCAGGAAGAAGCTCCCCAAGGGAGGAGCAGAACTAAGAGACGCACAGCAGTTGATTACCCCAGGTGTATTCGAGGGGCAACAGAGGGGAGGGGCCGGAGGGGAGGCCTTGAGTAGAGGGCAGAGGGAGCAAAGGCGATCATGTGCTGGGAGACTGGCTGCAGGCTGGATGATTGCAGGGTGTGCGAAATCTTCCACCTCAGGCATTTGCAAGAGCGGGAGAACATCTTCTCTTTCTGGAAATTGCTAAGAGCTGGACAACTTCTGTGATGGAGGGTGATGAATTCTAATGGGCTTTTCCCCTCAGGAAGATGGATCTGTTTCACTCGTGGTCCGATGAGAAGCTCTGGAAGCTTGTAGCCTTGGGGAAGTTGGAGAAGTTCTCCTATGGGCAGCTGATCTCAGAAGACTTTGTGGAATCGTCCTCCATCATGTTTGTTTGCAAGGTAAGAGGTCTGGGTGGGGGCGTGGTGAAGCTGGGAAGAGTGTGCCTAATACAGTGTCTGTGACCAGTCAGACGGGGGCTCAGCCCCATTCTGCAACACGTGCAATTCACTTCCTCTTCTGAGCTTCCAAGTCCTAGCTAGCAAAGGCCTGCCTCCCTCAGAGACTTGCTGTGAACTTTAAGATACATAGCTGTTATTAGAAGAGGGCCAAGGGGTACCCCCTCCCTAAGCTCGTATACATGTTTATTTACATACAGATACATATTTAAATTGTGCGTTTGGCTCTCAAATCTTAATGATGCCAATTCACTTTTTAAAATCACAGTCTTTGAATTGTAAAAGTGATATGACCACATTGTAAAACTTTCTGGAAGTAGGGAACTCATTAAAAATGTGAATTCTTGGACCCACCTAAGAGCTCCTTAATCCAAACCCCTGGGAGGAGGGGATTCAGTCATCTGTGTTTTAACAAGCCTTCCAGGTGATTCTGATGCTCACTAAAGTTGGAGAACCCCTGCTTTAAGAGAAGAGTTTTCATGTTTTGGTAAGCATGAAGAACTCCTAGGGTGCTTCTTAAAAAGCCAGATTCCTGGGGCCGGCTGGTGGCGCAGTGATTTAAGTTTGCGCATTCTGCTTCCATAGCCAGGGATGCACCAGTTTGGATCCTGGGTGCAGACCTACAGACCGCTTGTCAAGCCAGGCAGTGGTAGGCGTCCCACATATAAAGTAGAGGAAGGTGGACAAGGATGTTAGCTCAGGGCCAGTCTTCCTCAGCAAAAAGAAGAGGATTGGTGGCAGATGTTAGCTCAAGGCTAATCTTCCTCAAAAGAAAAAAAAAAAAGACAGATTCCTGCCTCACCCCGGAGATTCTGATTCACTAACTCTGGAAATCTGTATTTGAATAAGCGTCACAGGTGATTCTAATGCAGGGGTCCTTGGACTTCATTCTGAGAAAAATAATATAGATGTCACAAAATGATAACGGGTAGAGGGCCTTCTTCCCAGCAGATGAGTTTGGTTTGTCCCTTACAGTGTTTTATTAAAAGGTGATTTAATGGTTAGTGTGAAGATTATACATAAAAATTCTGATTTCTGACTTGTTTTGACTATTCAGAAGATCAGGCAACACCAGGCTGTATGCTGGCGCGCTCCCTCTGGCTGGGGTTGAAGAGCACCTGCCCTCCTGTAAAGGACTGCTGGACCGCTCTTTTTCTCGTTTTTATTTCCTGTCTGGCCATCTCCTTGAATCTGCTAAGGAGACCAGGCCATCCTGACTCCTGTCGTTCACTCACATTGCCACTAGAGGGCGAAACGAGCGGCGGGCCGCTAGGCGTCCTTGGGACCAGAGAAAGTTGGATAACATGATGTCTTGCTGGCCTCAAAAACATAATTAACGCCCCTAATCAACTCATTTTGAAGAGGTTATCATTTGGGGACACAAAGTGAAGTTGTTTTCTCTACAGATACAGATTAAAGACCCACGAGAGATTTTCCAGGAGGAAACTGTTCATGTGTGTTTCTTTAGCAGCTCCTGGTTGATAAATGTTTGCTGAGTGAATGTTGAATAAGGCTCCAAGCCCAATGCCTGGCATATAATGAGGGTTTATTAAATATTTGATCCCTTCTTTTCTTTCGTCTTCAACAGTAATCTGCCTTGAACCTTAACCCTTATAATGTGTCTCTTAGAGTTCCTACCAAAAAAGGGTAAGATTTTATAAAGATAGGAAATAAATAAGAAAAATGACATATCTTTCTTGCCTATCAGATTAGGAATGATTAAAAGGATTGTGAAAACCCAGTTGTCACTATAATACAAAGGTGTATCACAACAGGCTCTGCGATGTGCTGTTGGAGAGAGTGTGAACTGATCTAACATGACTGGAGGGCAGTTTGGCAACGTGTCTCAAAATTTGAAATAGAAACCCTTTAGGAATTAATCCCAAGGAGATAATCAAAGATGGGTATTATATTAGGATAAACTAGATTATACTGCAATTATAAACAATCCTCAAATATCAGTGGATTAACTAGCAAAGATTTATTCCTTCATCCCACTACTTTATCATCACAGGTCAGCAGAGGGCCCGGCTCCTTATGGGCACTCAGGGACCCAGGCTGCTGGAGGCTCTCTCTTGACCCATCCTCCCATGATCAGTAGGACAGGGGAAGGGAATGTTGAGAATCAAGCACAGGCTTTTAAAGTTTCCACCCAGAGTATCACAAGTCAGTTTCTAAGGAAGTTGGCCAAAGCAAGTAAGAAGGCCATGCCTGATTCAAAGGGTAGAAAAGTACAGTCCTGTCATGTGCCTGGGAGGAGAACATGAGTGTTTGTGAACTGCCCTAATAACCACTATAGGCATAAAGATGTATGTACAGTTAAAGTTACTGTCAACTTCAGGTCACAGAAACCCAACTGCAGTGGCTTAATGAATAGTAATTTATTTTTCTCATGCAGTAGAGAGTCTAGAATTAAGCAATCCAGCGGTGGGGCCGGCCCGGTGGCTCAGCGGTTAAGTGCGCATGTTCCGCTTTTCAGCGGCCCAGGGTTCGCCAGTTCAGATCCCGGGTACAGACATGGCACCGCTTGGCATGCCGTGCTGTGGTAGGCGTCCCACATGTAAAGTAGAGGAAGATGGGCATGCATGTCAGCTCAGGGCCAGTCTTCCTCAGCAAAAAGGGGAGGACTGGCAGTAGTTAGCTCAGGGCTAAACTTCCTCAAAAAAAAAAAAAAAAAAAAAAATCCAGGGCTAGAACAGCTGTTCTAGGAAGTCATCAAGAACCCAGGCCCTGTCTAGCTTTTCCCCTCATCATCCATAGCTTATGGCTTTCATCCTTATGGGCACAATATGGCTAGTCTATATCCAGCCATCACATCTGAGTATCAGGCAGTGGGAAGGAGGAAGGATAACCACAACATATATATGCAATAAATAGCCATATGTATGCAATAAAGAACTAAACTTTACAGCTTGATGAATTTTTACGTCAGTATACACCTGTGTAAGCATCACCTAAATCAAGGTAGAGAATTTTTCTAGCACCTCAGAAGGCTCCCTTATGACCTTTCCCAGAAAAATCCACCTACAAATGTAACCGCTCTTCTGACTTCTGTCACCAAGATTACTTTTGCCTTTTCTTGAGCTTCATATAAATGGAATCATATAATACATACTCTTTGTGTCTGACTTCTTTTGCTCAACTGAATATTTATTTTAAATTTTATGTAAATTATGGCATACATAAAATAAGACGCAATCATGAAAACCCATAGTGTAGAACCATATTGCTTTGTATGAAACAATGTCCTTGATATATTATTGAGTTTTTAAAATGGTTGCTAGAATCTGTTTTACTTAAATGGACTCATTTATGAAAAACTGTATATATACATCTTATATGAGTAAAGAGAAAAGTTTGAAATAATATTCACCAAAATGTTACTACTTGTTATTTCTGGGTGTTAGGATTTACATAGTTTTAACTTTCTCTATGTTCTTCTGTTTGGTTTGAATATTTTTTAAACTTTTAATTTTGGAATGATTTTAAACTTACAGAAAAGTTGTAAGAACAATACAAATAACTCCTGTATAATCTTAACCCAGATTCACCGATTGTTGGCATTTTGCCACATTTGCTTTAATCTATATGCTGTGTATGTGTGTATATGTATTCTTTCCTGCCTCATCATTTGAGAATTAAATAGCATTTATCATACTTACTTACCCCTATATACTTAAGTGATTATTTTCTAAAATCAGAAATTAATGACAAAGTAATTATCAAAACCAGGGAATTTAACATGGATATAAAATATAATCTCTAGTCCGTAATCAATTTCATCACTTGTCCCAACAACATCCTCTATGGTGATGTTTTTTCCAGTGCCAACATTGTATTTTGTTCTTGTGCCTCTTTAGTTATTTGAATTTTTTATGATGAGTAGATAACTTTTTCATTAAAAAAAAAAAAAAGGCCTGAAACCACTTGCATTAAGCAAGTGAAACAAAATGGGGTAGGATGCAACACAGAGAGCTTGTCTTCAAAGCCTGGCCTGCCTGGAGCCTCGGGGGTTAACACTGTTGTTTGTGTCCCTGGATGTGTCCAGGGCAGCTGTGAGGTCTTGCGGCTGATAGACCTTGGGACCTCGCCTTTCTACAGCAAGTGGATCTGGCAGCATCTGGAGCTGATCAACGACAGACCTCTGCAGACCCACCTCGACAGTAAGTGGATGTCCGCGGCTGGCAGCCGGCAGCACAGCAGGGGGCGCCTGGTCCCATCCTCTTTCCAGTTCCCAGCCCATAGAATCTTAGAAATCCAGAGCTAGAAAGGCCCGGCAGGATGTCTGGTTTGATCCCTTTTTCTACCAGCTGTGGAAACCTAGTCCACACAGCCCTGCCAGCTCTTGGGGAGGGGTGGAAAAAAGAGTTTGGAGCTAGACAGAGCTGGTTTTGAATCCCACTGATTAGCTAGGGGACTTTGGTGAGTACTTAAAGCCTTTGTGTATCTTTGTATCGTGGTCAAGAGCATAGGCCTGGGAGCCAGACTGTGTTTGAATCCAGGGTCCTTCTCTTACTAGCTGTGTGATACTGAGCAAGTGATTCTCTGTGTGGCTGTGCATCAGCGCCCTCAGAGTCGTAAAGTGTGAATCACGGTCCCTACCTCGTAGGCTTGTTATGAAATTAAGCAAGTGACTCTACAAAGCTCTGAGAACACCACTTAGGTGCATTGATAGATAGGTGTTCATTGTCATTATCACACATGTTACTAGGACGGCTGAATGAGATCACGTATGCAATGGGCCTGGTAGGTGGTCAGTAAATGTTAGTTCTCTTCTCATGTCAATTCTTTTTTCTCTCTTTTCCACTGCCAATCCACCAGTGAAAAAGCTGCATCTCACAAATTTTTTGCCCAATGTTTTTATTGTGAAAAAATACACATAGCATAAAATTTACTCTAACCGTTTTTAAGCATACAGTTCAGTGGTATTAAATATATTCATAATGTTGCTCAACCATCCCACTGTCCATTTCCATAACTCTTTTCATCTTGTAAAACTGAAACTCTATGTCCATGGAACAATCATTCCCCGTTTCCCCTCCCCACAGCCCCTGGCAACCACCATTCTACTGTCTGTCCCTATGAATTTGGCTACTCTAAGTACATCATATAAATGGAATCATACAGTATTTGTCTTTTTGTGTCTAGCTTATTTCACTTAGCATAATGTCCTCAAGGTTCATCCATCTTGTAGCATATGTCAGAATTTTCTTCCTTTTTAAGGTTGATAATATTTTCTTGTTTGTATGTACTGTATTTTGTTTATCGATTTATCCATTGATGGACACTTGAGTTACTTCCACATTTTAGCTATAGTGAGTAATGCTCCTATGAACATGGGTGTAAAGGTATCTCTTTGAGACCCTGTTTTCTTTTGAATATATACACATAAGTGGAATTCCTGGATCATATGGTAATTCTATTTTTAATTTTTTTTTTAAAGATTTTATTTTTTCCTTTTTCTCCCCAAAGCCCCCCGGTACATAGTTGTATATTCTTTGTTGTGGGTCCTTCTAGTTGTGGCATGTGGGACGCTGCCTCAGCGTGGCTTGATGAGCAGTGCCATGTCCGCGTCCAGGATTCGAACCAACGAAACACTGGGCCGCCTGCAGCGGAGCGCGCGAACTTAACCACTCGGCCACGGGGCCAGCCCCTCTATTTTTAATTTTTTAAGGAATTGCCATACTGTTTGCCACAGCTGCTATATCATTTTATATTCCCACCAGTAGTGCACAGGGCTTCCAATTCCTCCAGATCCTCAGCAACATTTGTTCTTTTCTTTTCTTTTTTTTTTTTTGAGGAAGATTAGCCCTCAGCTAACGTCTGCCACCAATCCTCCTCTTTTTGTTGAGGAAGACTGGCCCTGAGCTAACATCCATGCCCATCTTCCTCTATTTTATATGTGGGACGCCTACCACAGTATGGCTTGCCAATTGGTGTCATATGCACACCCGGGATCTGAACCGGCGAACCCTGGGCCACCAAAGTGAAACGTGCGCATTTGACTGCTGCGCCACGAGGCCGGCCCCTGTTGTTTTTTTTTTTAAATGGTATCCACTCTAATAAGTATGAGGTAGTATCTTATTGTAGTTTTGATTTGCATTTGCCTAATGATTAGTGATGTTAAACATCTTTTTATGTGCTTATTGGCCATTTGTATATCTTTGGAGAAAAGTCTATGCAAGTCCTTTGCCCATTTTTAAATCCAGTTGTTTGGTCTTTTGTTAAGTTTTGGGAATTTTCTATGTATTCTGGTTGTTAATCCCTTATCAGATTTATGATCTGCAAATATTTTATCCCCTTCTTTGCATTGCCTTTTTACCCTGTTGGTATTGTCTTTTGATGCACAAATCTTTAAAATTTTCGTGAAGTCCAATTTGTGTATGTTTTCTTTTGTTGCCTGTGCCTTTGATATATATTCAGGAGATCATTGCCGAATCCAGTGCTGTGAAGCTTTTGCCCTGTGTTTTCTTAGAAGAGTTTTATAGTTCTGGGTTTACCTTTAGGTCTTCAATCCATTTTGAGTTAATTTTTATATAGGGTGTTAGGTAAGGGTCCAAATTCATTCTTTTGCGTGTGGATGTCCAGTTTTCCCAGCACTATTTGTTGAAAACACTGTCCTTTCCCTATTGAATGGTCTTGGCACCCTTGTGAAAAATCGTTTCCACCGAAGCGGAACATGCGCACTTAACTGCTGCACCGCCGGGCCAGCCCCGGGAACATACTGGATAAATTCTTAGAATTACCGGATCAATTACTTGATCCAGTGCATACTGGCTATGCACATTTAAAATATTGATAGATACTGCCAAAAAAGCCTTTCAAAAACTTTTCTCAGGGCTTTTTATATGTGCTCTGTTCATCCGGGCCTACTCCTTGTAGAGTCTGGATTTATTTCTATTAATATTAATTTTAACAATTGATTCTAACACTAGAGATCTATTTTTAAAATCAACATTATTGATGTTTAATTTTTATACGATAAAATGCATGCATTTTAAATGTGTAGTTCAATGAATTTTGACAAACTTACATCTTTCTAACCACCACAGTCAAGTTATAGAACACTTTCATCACCCCAAAAAGTTCCCTGTGCCTCTTTGTAGTCATTCCTTACCCTTCATCCCTGGCCCTAGGCAACAACCCATCTTCTTTCTATCACTATAGGTTAGATTTGTCTTTCCTAGGGTTTCATATAAATGGAATCACACAGTGCGTACTCTTGTGTCTGGATCTTTTCACTCAGCATAGTGTTTTTGAGTAGTTGGTTTACTCCCTTTTATTTCTAGTAGCATTCTCTTGGAGACCTTGTTCGTAACTCCATAGAGGGCCTATTACATGCCGGACGCTGTGCTGGGCGCCGAACGTACTTTCTCTGTAATTCTTTTGATAGTCCTACACAGACTCCAAGAGATTATGTGACTTGTCCAAGGTTCTAGGGCTGATCATCTATTTGTCTTTTATTGCTTCCCCTGACCCCAATCCCAGTTTGAAGGCCCAGGTAAGTGTGCTCTGTCAATGGAGAGACATGAGCTTTGAATCGGATGGACCTGAGTTCAGATCCAAGCTCCAGCCCTTTCCTGGGCGACTCAGACTCTCTGCTGCTCTTTTTCTCTCTCAAATGAGGCCAGTGACACACGTCTGGGTGTAATGGACATAAAGACTCTAGCTCTGGGCCTGGCACAGGGGACAATGCATGGAAGCCAGTGTTTTTCTTTTCTGTTTTTCTTAATTCCTCCATGCACCAGACAAGCCAGGCAGGTGACTATGCTATACCTCCAACCACCGTCACCACAGTCCTCGTGTATGCAAAGACCCAGTCATGTGTTTTCCTGTGCTTTCTCTAACAGAACCTTCTCCTGTGGAGAGATTTAAGGAGTTCCAGATCAAATCATATCCTGTACAGGACTTTAGCTCTCTGAAGCTTCTGCATCTCCAGAAAGCCTGGGAGCAACAGGGGACGAGTTGCAATAACAAGACTAAAACCTCAGGAAATAGTCTCCCAAAGACCTTGGGCCCCAAGATCAAGTAAGCTTAGCTCTTGCCAGATAGAAAGGTCCAGATTCTGGTTGAAAACGGGGATGTAACTTACAGGGCAAAAATGTCAGGGATGCCAGGGAGGGGCCGGAGGTAGCAGGCATGGCTCAGCCCCAAAGGTTGAGGGGGGGTGTGTGTCTGGAAGGCAGCCTGGAGAGGTCCTAGGTCTGATATCCAGGAGCTGCCCTCTCTGCCTCGCACTCACAGGGCCACTGGAGGTGGTCGGCTACTTGCTTTCTCAGGGAACCTATTTGAGAAAGAAGAGGCAGGACAGATCTTCTGACTCTCATAGTCTGTCTGTGTGTCACTGGCCCTTTTTGACTCTGAACCTCTTCGGAAAATGCTACCCATTTAAGGGAGGCAGGAGATAAGAGCCTAGGTTTTGGAGTCAGTTCAACCCAGGTTCAAATCCTGCTTGACCACTTATTTTAGCTCTGTGTCCCTGAGCAAGGGACTTGACCTCTCTCAAACTTCCTTTCCTTGTCTGTAGATAATAGTATCTAAGTTTTGGGGTTGTTGCAAGCCAGTAATTAAGTGAGATCATGATAATTATAGCTCACACTTATGGAATACTCTGTGCCTCGTACTGGATTATCCAATGTAATCCTCTCAATAGCCCTACGAGGTAAGTACTGCTATTATCACTCCCGTTTTTCAGGTGAGAAAACCAAGGTACAGAGAGAAATTAAGTTACTTGTTTGAGGTCACACAGGCGGGAAGTGGCAGAGTCAGGATTGAAACCTGAGCAGCTTGTTAGCGCCCAGTCTTGTTATCTGCTACGACTGTCGCCTGTCACAATGAGAACAAGCTGGATGCATGAGGGCTGCGCTTTTGGTTTTCCCAGAGAGGAAACTGGGCACCAGCCTAGAGGCAGCTCAATGCTGCACCCAGAGCAGCATAACACTTCCCTCCCCCAATTTAAGATGAAATAAAAATAGCACAGTGATACTAATAATGGCATCAGTGTTGCAATCTCCGTATTGCCCTAAGTGCCACTTCACTTGAGTCCTTTGTTAACATTTCCAGCTGCTTGCCTCCATCATGAGCATCCCATGACTTCTGAGTTGTTTCTTCCTCTGATGGATAGTCTTTCCAAGGGATCCAGTGCTTGAAATCCCAATCCCAGTTCTCCTGAAGGTAGAGATGGAACAGACACAATTTCTCTGCTGTGAATCAGTAACAGAGAAGGGACAGGTTGGACTCAGAAGTGAAAAATAAAAGACATGTGGCATGTGCACTCATGTACTTGGCTGGGGGTGGGAATGGAAGCCTGCCTGGTTTATGTGTTGGGTGAGTCCAGCTATATTCTCACCTGATAGATAACCTTTTCCCTGCCTGTAATCCAGACAGCATAGCCTGTCTCTTCCTTCTACCTAGCCCGAGACCAAAGAAAGAACAATAGGATTGCCTGTGTAAAAGTAACTCCAGCATGAACAAAGTACAGTCCACAGGCCGCCCAGGGAAACCTGTCTTTGTAAGCAAACAAACAAAGCCATCTCTTCTCTGCTCTCCTGTCAAGAAGAAGAGCCACAACTCCGCTCTATCCCCAGGGGCACAGAGCTTACTCTTTGTCAAAGCAGTCTGTTCCATTTTCGGACGGCTCTGACTTAGAAATTCCTTCCTCATGTTGTCAGCCAGCCTGGACTTCTCACCCAGCGGGCCTGGCTCAGCACATAACAGCCTCAGGTGTTTAAAGGGGTCCTAGCTCCTTCTCTTCTGTCTCCTCCCTATTAAACTTCTGCACGTCCTGAAACAGTCTCTCCCAGGGTTTGATTTTGCATTTTCTCACCTTCTGGGAGAAGGGAGGGGAGACTTCAATATGCAGTAGAGTGGGGGCTGGTTATCCAGGGCCTCACGGACTGGCTAGGTGACAAATGAGTTCTCTTTAACAAGTTGTCAAATTTCAGATCCAGGTGGCCTCATCCGATTGAATGTTCCATGTTCAATACCAAGTATGGTGATCTCCCCAGTGAGGCTGCAGTGGGGGCCTACATGAAGATTCACACAGTGGAGCAAGGGGAAATCGTGGTAAGTGTGCGGGGAACCTTGTCCACCGTACAGTGGATAAGTCACATGGTGGGCTCGGGAGTGTTAAGTAATGAGAGTAAGGGTTTAAAAATATCCTGCTCTGTAGTTGGTGATCTTAAGGAATATTGATGTTTTTTAAAGATATAATAATGGTCTTGTGGTTATTTAAGAGTTCTTATATGTAGGAGATACATGTCAAAATATTTATAGATAAAAGGATATGACATCTGGGACTTGCTTTAAAATAATTCAGGAACAAGGCAAGAATGTCTCCTCTTGCCACTCCTGTTCAGCATTGTACTGCAAGTCCTAGCTAGTGCGTTAAGACAAGAAAAGGAAATAAAACGTATACAGATTGAGAAGGAAGAAATTAAACTTTCTTTACAGATGACATGATTGTCAATGTAGACAATTCCAAAAAAGAAAAAGGAAAACTTCTGAAGCTAATAAATGATTACAGCAAGTTAGAGGGTATAAGGCAATGAACAATTGGAATTTGAAATTAAAAACACAGTGCCATTTACAATGGCACCGAAAAATGAAATACTCAGGTATAAATCTAACAAAGTATGTTCAGGATCTATATGCAAAAAATTATGTAACATAATGAAAGAATTCAAAGAAGATTTAAATAAATGGAGAAATATTCTATGTTCACGAATTAGAAGACTCAATATTATTAACATATCAGTTCTTCCCAACTTGGTGTATAGGTTCTGTGCAATCCCAGTCAAAATCCTGGCAAATTATTTTGTGTTTATTGACAAACTGATGCTAAAATTTTTATGGAAAGGTGAATGTAAACAAACTGTTAAATCCATACAATGAAATATTATTCAGCAATAAAAAGAAATGAGTTAGCAAGCCATGAAAAGACATGGAGGAACCTTAAGTGAATATTTGTAAGTGAAAGAAGTCAATATGAAAAGGTTAAGTATTATATGATTCCAATTGTATGACATTCTGGAAAAGGCAAAAATATGGAGGTAGTAAAATGATCAGTGATTACCAGAGGTTTGAAGTTTAGGGGGAGGGATAAATAGCTAAAGCGTAGAGGGTTTTTAGGGCACAAAAATTATTTTGTATAATACTGTAATGGTGGATGCAAAACATTAAGTGTTTGTCAAAACCCATGGAACTTGACAGGACAAAGAATGAACCTTAATGTGTGCAATTTGTGAAAATGAAAAAATTATTTAGGAAGTTGGGGATCCCAGGAAGGAATGCAGACTATGACAAGAGGATCTAATTATATTACAAGTGTATGGAACAATCTCAATAAAGAGGTTGGGAGAAAAAGATGCTGGCTGAAGTAACTTTGGAGATGAGTGGAATCTGTAAGACTAAAAGCAAAAGGAACTGCACATGAGCATTGTATTCTAGCTGATAAAATTGTTTCCCATGGGTGTGTGGATTAAATACGATACTGCTATACATGTCTACTGAAATGGATCAATTAAGTAAGTGAATGGCAGATGGTAGGAGCTAGGTTTCTCACCATTGGAGTGGAAGTTTACAGATAAACAAGGGGAGGAGGTTAGAATGACCCATGTGCTAATGGATTAGAGTTGAAGACATCAATGTGAATTCATGTGTATAGCTTAATATAGATACAGATGCTTGCATATAGACATATAGATATGCATATATCTTTTTCTCTGTCAGGTGACAGGGCCTAAAAGAAATGATACTCCAGTAGCAAAGAGCACATGTAGCACCCCGAACTTGGTTTCTAATACAATTCGTCAATAAAAAAAACAATGACTCCTTGGAAATAATTGACTTTAGGTCTGTGGAAATATGCAAGATGATCCTGGAGGAAAGTAAGGAAGTGTTGGGCGAAAAAAACTATATTGACGGGGGCATATCAAAGAGACACAAGAGCCAACTGAAAGAGCTCCCAGTGGCCAAACCTGGGACAATTTGAGCAACAAAATAAAGCAGTCCTGGATTATAACCCAAAGTATAAAATAAACATCCATGAGTGCATACTGATATAAATGAATAAATAATGAATAAGTTAATAAATGGGGGAGAGGAGACAAATCTCCCAAGCAGAAGAATTCCAAATAATTTACGTAGATCCTCTGCCCTAAAGGAGAGGAGGTGTAATTCCCCACCTCTTAGGTGTGGGCTGCACGTAATGACTTCCTTCCAAATTGCACAGTGTGGAAAGGGGGGAAAAGAGTAACTTCACAGTGGAGACACCTGAGAAACACTACCTCAACTAGGTGATCAAGGCCAATGTCGGCAGTAATAAATCATGTTGATAGTGTGTCCCCTTGATATGACATGATGAAAATGGTACTTTGCCTATGGTCTTCCTCCCAGTAACCCATAACCCCAGTCGAATCATGAGAAAAACATCAGACAAAGTCCATAGAGGGGCATCCTACAAAATAACATGACAGTCTCAAAACTGTCAAGGCCATCATAAAGAAGGGAAGTCTGAGAAACCGCTACAGCCAAGAGGCGCCTAAGAAGATACAACAATTAAATGTAATTAGACACTGTGTGAAAAGGACATTGGGTAAAACAAGAAATCTAAATAACTCATTGACTTCAGTCAATAGTAGTAATGTATCAATATTGGTTAATTGTAACAAAGTTATCATACTAATGTAAGATGTTAATAACGGGAAACTGGGCGTGGGGTATATGGGAACTCTGTACAATCTTCTCAATTTTTCTGTAAGTCTAAAGCTGTTCTAAAAAATATAGTCTGTTAAAAAAATAATTATCCAATAGTGGAGGGGGATGTATGGATGAAACAAGTTTGGCCATGAGTTGATCATAGTGGGAACTGGGTGATAGGTGCTGGAGCTAGGTGGCAGGGTGAGCAGGATGGAGAGGGTGTGAGGGCTTTCTGGTGAGCAGCAGTGGGCCTCAGTCTGCCCGGGGAGGAGCTGTCTTCTGAAGTCCTGTGTGTGGTCATCCTCCTTGAGGAAGCTTCTCCTTCGCCGTGCCCTTTCTCCTGTTCCTCAGTTACAGCATCTCCAGGCTCCTCTTCATGTCCCTCCCACCTGTGTTGCGGTGGGCTCTTGATGCTCCTGTCCCCCCAGACTGAGAGTCTTCAGAGGCAGGAGGTCAGCCCAGCACTGTCTAGGAGCTCCAGCCCCTGGCATAGCTCTCCGTCAAGGCTGATTGACTATTTTCAATCTCTTAGGAAACTCTTCCTTTTGTTCAGTAAAACTCTGTCTCCTGCAACTTTTAATGAGTTCCTCCCCTCCCACTCCCCTACCCCACAAGAACAAAACAGAAGACATCAGCTTCCTTGCCGTGTGATGGCCTCTTAGGTATGTAAAGAATGTCGTTTTGTTTTTCATTCAACATTTATGGAGACAGCACAGTGCCAATGCCCCATTAGTTATTTTCTTACTCAGGGAAAACATCCTCGGTTCCTTCAGAGAGTCTTCATGTGACGTGGTTTCCAGACCTTCTCACTGTCAGCTTCACTGCAGTGTGTCAGTGCTTCAGAGTGAGGTGCGCGGAACTGAACACAGGGCGCCTGAGGCCCAGGCACCAGGCCGTGAATGCAGCCTCGCGCATTACAAGGCAGCGGAGCTGGGGTCGCTTGGCATTCTGGGCAGAATGGAGGCACCAGAGGGCAGAAAGGCATTGCCCAGTTTGGCAGATGGTGACAGGAGCAGAGGCTGTGTAAGCTGGAACAAGAACAGGGTCTGTATTGTGGAGGGCCTGCAATGCTGGAAGAGGGACCTTGGACATGATTCTCTAGGAAGTCCTGGAAGGCTTTGGGTCAGGGCTCAGAGCAAGGACCAGGCTGCCTCATTTACCACACAGGGCCCAACGCACAGAAGGCCCCCCATGAATATTCCTTAATATGACCGCTTTGAAGAAAATGCCTGTGGATGTCTCTGTGACGCCTTTGGTAAACCTCTGTTGTCCTTGCTTTCAAGGCCCTGGCTTCATTAGGAGAATGAGTGGTAACAGCTGTGACTGTATTCACCTACCAGAAGGTAGGAGGTCACATTTTCCCCGTCCTTGGGAGCAGGAGTGTGAAGCTGGGTCAGCCCTGGAAACAGCAGAGGTTGGGGCCTGGAGTACCGAGACCTGTGTTCTGAGCCAGGAGGTGTCGGGAAACCAGCTTCTCCAGGGAACAGGCAGCCTGAGGCCTCAGAGATGGTCAAGACTGGACAGGCCAGAGCCATGGCAGGGCAGAAGGAAGATGACAGATGTGGGGGAGTGGGGAGCATTATCCTCATTTTTTTGCTTCTAATTAGCTAGCTGTGTGGCCTTGGGCAAATCACTTTACCTCTCTGAATCTGTGAGAAAATGAGGAAATTCACCTGGGTGAGCTGCCAACTCTGATGTTCTGTGACTCCATTTGTACATTCATTCAGTAGATATTTTCTAAGCATCTACCAGCTCCAAGCGTGGCCCAAAGTGCCAGTGTAGGCAAGTAAACTGACATTATTCCTGCCCTCGTGGGGCTTACGATCTAGTCTGAGGACAGACAATAAACAGATAAATTAGCAAACATATAGAAAGTTGCAAATTGCTGTTAGAAAAGGAATAGAAAGCTGGGTTGGGGGGCAGGCTTCTTAAACAGGGTGGTCAAGGTAGTCTGCTCTGAGGAGGTGATGTTTTAAGCTGAGACCTGAGTGACAAAAAGAACAAGCTATGGACAACCTGGGGGGAAGAGTGTTCCACACAGAGAAACAGGAACTTCAAAGTCTGAGGCCAGAAGGAGCTTGGTGTGTTGAGAGGACTGAAAGGGAGGGCAGCATGGCTGGAACAGAGTGAACAAGGCAGAGGGTGGTGTGAGGCCAGGCTGGAGAGCCAGGCAGGGTGAGATAGCCCAGGCCTTGGGGCCACAATGAGGAGTTTTATTTTAGCCTGGGTGCTTGGGGAAGCTATTTGAAGGGTATAGGCAGAGAAGGGCCCGGACCCCGGCAGGTGTGAGGAGTGGATTGGAGGTGGATGAGAATGCCTGCTGACAGTGCTGTGCTCAGTGAGCCCTGAACAGATGGCTCGGTTCACATCCTGGCTCCACCACTTTCTGTGTTGTTATCTAGGGCAAGTTACACCTCTTTGTGCCTCAGTTTCCTCATTGTGTAGTTAAAAGCATGGACTCTGAAGACAGACCCCCTGGGTTCAAATCCTTTAT
Organism: Equus przewalskii; assembly: GCF_037783145.1. Classification (NCBI taxonomy): domain Eukaryota; kingdom Metazoa; phylum Chordata; class Mammalia; order Perissodactyla; family Equidae; genus Equus; species Equus przewalskii. The sequence continues at coordinate 26,544,045 of NC_091851.1, forward strand.
AGCTTTATTTCTTGCATGCTGTGTGATGTTGGACGAGTTTCTTAACCTCAGCAGTGTCCTCTGTAAAACGAGGATAACAATAGGACCCACTTCATGGGGTTACTGTGAGGGGTGCAGGAGTTAATATACATGAAAACTACAAGAGGAGCTGGAATTTAGTGAATGATAGTAAACATTAGTTGGTATTATCATCACCATCATCATATCATCACTGTTATTGTTTTCATTGTTATTTTAATTATAAGATACATGACATTCAACAAGTAAATTTCCTTTTCTGAACCTCATTTTCCACATCTGAGGATGATAATCCCTAAATCCTAGGGTGGTTGTGAGGATTAAATTTGTATATATATTTCTGCCACACAGTGAGAGCTGGCTAAAGGGCAGCGATTCTGGTTTCTGTGCAAGGCCTGGCACTGGTGGAAGGGCCTTCATGCTCACTGCACTGAGCATGGCTGATGGGTGAGGTGCTTCATGTCTCCGAGAGTGTCCTCTCACACACCATCTTGTCTGGACCTTCAATAGCATCATAAGAAAGATAACATGTCTCCATTCCAGTCTTACCAAGGAGAGACAAGGTCAGGGCCCAGAGCACCAACGAACTTGCAGATGGTCATACTTCAAGGTCTGGAACCCAAAGGGGGTGGGGGTGGGGCTGCTGTTCCAAATCCCACTTCCTGTCTCCCGTTGGATTCAGAGACACGTGGGGCAGGTATTCTTACCTCCGGTTCACAGGTGAGCAAACAGTGGCCCAGAGAGGTACAACTTGCCAAAGCCATGTAATAAGTAAACATGTGGATCTTCCTCCTGAAGCCAGGATTATTCCCCATCCCACGTGGCCTCCACGGAGCAGACCTCTGAGTTTATAGCCCCGTTTCTTCTTAAACCCAAGACAGCTGGGCATTGTAGGCTCTCGGGCCACTGACCTCCCCGTCCTTCCTTGCCTGAGTCTTAATTAACAGTTGAGAGGCTGAGGAGTGAGCACTGCCTTGGCAGTTCAGCAACACAGGTGCTAGTCCTGGCCTTGGCCGTCTCAGAGTGTCTCCTTAAAAAGGGGGTGACACTGTCTGTAAAACAAGCAGGTTCGCCTGTTGATTTCCATCTCCCTTCCAGATGTAACCAAATAGGAATCCACACCAGGGAGCCAGAGGGGCAACTGGAGCTGCAGCAAGGAGGCCAGTGGCTCCAAACGTCTGTGAGGGATGGAGAAGGAACAGAGGCACAGTGGGGACATGCATTTATGAGCAAAGAAAAGGATGACCTGCTGAAAAGGATGGGGGAGGGTGTTGGTGGCTGCAAAAGGGAAGATCTGAAAGAGGAGGACTAGGTGTTTGATTTTTGTCGTAGTTCTAAAGGGGAGAAAATGGCTTACTTGGCCCGAAGAAGAGATGAGATTGTACTTGAGGAAAACTTGTAAAATGCTGTCCCCTGGAGAGCGACTGTGAGTGTCAGTCTTGGAGAACCTGCTTCGTGGAGCTGGGACAATGGACAGAGTGCCTGAAGGGCCCTTCTAACTCAAGGAGTCAGAGGACTTCGATGTCATGTTGCAAAGGAGCCCTGGACTTCTCCCCATCACTTGCTGAATGACCCCAGAGAGATTCACCTCCTGTTTGGAACCTCATCTTGCCCATCTAGAAAATCTGCTGGTAGAAGTGGATGGTCTCTGAGCTTGAACCTCCTGGAACTTTTTTTCTCTAGGGCCTTCACCAGATCCTTCTCCCAGAGGACCAACATGACAGGCGGCCCTTGATCCTCATGAGCCTGGGAACTGAGATGATACGGATGGGGAAAAAAAAATTTCGTGAGCTGATTGACAGTGAGATAGCAGAGAAGTTGTCCAGGTTCAATATCAAGTACCCCAGGTTAGTGCTGGAAATGTGCGCACGTCCCACCAGATCAGTGAACAACTGTTATTTTAGTAAAAGAAAAAAAAGGTAATACCTAATGCTGACAAGGGTGGAATGAAACTGGTCGGTGGGGGTACACTCTAAATTGGCTCAATCCTTTTGATAATAACTTTAGCATTGTGTTTCAAGGGCCATAAAACTGTTCCTACCCTTTGAAGCAATGGTCCACCTGTGAATTTATCTTTATATAACTAAATTATAGGGAAAGCTACATGCATTAAGATGTTTATAGCAGCCATATTCATAACAGAGATAACAATACCGCCACCACCCACATGTGTCACACTAAGGGGATGATTTAGAAAATTGTGGTACATTCCCTTGATAGAACATAACTGTTTTATTAAAAAATCCTAAGTTTAATGGCTTTATAGCAGGAGGATAAAATGGGTGATATAATGATAATGAAAAGGACAGGGTACAAAATTCTGAATATACTATGACTATACCTTTGTAAAACACACGAGAAAAATCTAGAAGGAAATAAGCAAAAATGATAATAGCTGTGATCTCCCCGGATTTGTAATAGTTACTCTCACTGAAAGGTAAGACTAAAAGGGACTTTCTACTTATGTATTCCTCTCATGTTTGTTTTTGCAATGAGCGTGCATTGCTTTTATAATGAGGGAGAAAAGATATGTTTTTTTACAAGTTGTTGTCAGGGTAGTGACATTCCAAGTAGGTTTTTTTTCATTCTCCAAATTTTTGGTAATGATGATATATTACTTTTATAATTTTTTTTTAAAAGATTGGCACCTGAGCTAACTTAACATCTGTTGCCAGTCTCCTGTTTTTGTTTTTTCTTCTTCTCCCCAGAGTCCCCCAGTACATAGTTGTATATTCTAGTTGTGAGTGCCTCTGGTTGTGCTCTGTGGGATGCCGCCTCAGCGTGGCCTGACGAGCGGTGCCATGTCCGCACCCAGGATCCGAACCGGCGAAACTCTGGGCTGCTGAAGTGGAGCGTGTACGAACTTAACCACTTGGCCAGGGGGCTGGCCCTTACTTTTATAATTTTTAAAGATAAGTATCTATCTTGAAAGATTAGATAAAAAGATTTCTTTTTACTTTTGCCTAGTTTCCAAATATTCCAGAGTGAATACTTTTAGAATGTGAAGAAAAATCTTTATTTTGTATGTAAAAATTAATTTATTGCCCAGACCAATGGTCACAAAACTGTTTTGCTCTCACACTTCTATTACTAATAAATGTTGAGTGTATACTCCCCAGAATATGTATGTAATATAAATAAAATATTAATTAATTTATTTTTACTTATTATATCCATATATTACTGTACTAATATATCATATACATTATAAACATACAAAAATAGACATTTAAAAAGAATAAGACAAAGATGAATATAAATGAAGTCCTACAGTTTTCTTCACACACCCTGGTGGATCTTATTCACCTCCCTGGGTGCATGCCCCCCAACCTCCACTTTGGGACACTACTCCCTCGCCCCCCTGCCTAGATTCCTGCAACAGTCTTTCCACTGGTCCCCCAGCCTCAGCCTCCTCGCCTGTCAGTTCCTTTCTGCACACTGTGCTCCGGCTAAAACCCAAATCTGGCCATGTTAAACTCCTGCTTAAAACCTTTCAGTGGTATCTCACTCCTGTCGGATAAAGTGCAGACTCAGAGCCACGTTGGTGGCCCTTCACAGTCTGACCCCTCGACTCCCTGCAGCACTTCCTGCGGAGTCTCGTTCACTCCAGCAGCCAGGCAGCTTGCCTCCTAGACCTTTACATACTTGCCTTTGCCAGTGCTGGCCTTCTGCCATCCCCCAATCCTGCCCCTCTTTTTTTTTTCCTGCTTGTTTTTAAGATTCATCTTCTCCAGAAAACCTTCCCTAACCAACCCCAGGTTGGGATAAATACCCCTTTCTGTACACTTGTAAGTGTACTCTCTGCACGGCTCTATTGTTGACCGTGCTCCGTGGTATTAGAGCTGTGCAGAGTTGGGTAGTTTGTAGAGTTCTTTCCCCAGCCCTTGAGTAATTGCCTCGCGAAGGCAGGGATAGGACTTCATCGCCTTTCAACTCTGGCACCTGTACCGCATGCAGCACACAGCAGGTGCTCCATAAATGTTGAATGAATGGAGCACTGGCACTGCAGAAGACTGGGAAATGCTGAACATTTAAAAAGGCAAAAACTGGAACCATTTGCAATTCCTCCAACGATCCCAAATTAGCGGTTTGTGTATTTCCTTTTAGTATTTTTTTTTACCGCTTGGATATGTGCCAAATACGCATTTATCATTCAGGCACATGAAGTTTTATAATGGAGATCATACTGATTATACAAGTTTGCATCCTCCCCCGTTTTTCCTTTCTTGTGGTGACACTGTGATCAGACATGGTTTTGCAGGCAGGCGTAGGAGGCAAGTGATTTCAGTGGTAGAGAAAGAGGAGGTGTGAAGGCAGGCAGATCTGTGGAGTTACCATATCCAGTGAGCCCCTGAAAGAATCTGCTGTGGATCTGTAGGGCCTTGGACAAATTGTTTCCCCTCCTCTAGGCTTCACACTCCAATCTACAAAATAAGAAAATTAGACTAGATTAGTATTTCCCAAAGTCTGGAACATTTTCACAGAAGGTTTAAAAGATGATTTTAGGTCGTATATGGATAGATATTTTTAGTTTTACCAGCTATGTATTCATTCTAGTGTGAATTGGAAAAATGACAAGCTTAGGGCTGGCCCTGTGGCCAAGGTTAAGTTCGCCCGCTCCACTTTGGTGGCCCAGGGTTTCACTGGTTCGAATCTGGGCACGGACCTGGCACCGCTCATTAAGATGCCATGCTGAGGCAGCATCCCACATGCCACAACTAGAAGGACCCACAACTAAAACATACAACTATGTACTGGGGGGCTTTGGGGACAAGGAAACAAATTTAAAAAAGAGAAAGAAAAATGACAAGCTCGCTAAACCCATGATTTGACAGATCTTATTGCTTAGAACAAAGCCAAAGTAAATATTTAAGTAAAAGAAACTAAGTAGATTTAAGAAAATTCATTGGTAAATTACAGAATAGATAATATGTAGATACAGCCCAAATTGGGGCAGTTTTGTGAGAAAATAAGTTGGGAAACAGTAGTAGTTCCATGCAGTTCAAAGATGCAATTGCCTGATTCCTGTGTCCTTACCAATATAGAAAATGAATATTTAAGAGCCACCTACTCAAAAAAGGATTTAAGGAGCCTTAGCTCCTTGCATAGTGCCTGGCACATGGTGGGTATCAGTCAATGTCTGTAGAACTGAAATTCAGAAAAGGTTTGTGTAGACTTGAAGGTGGCGGATGTTTGGGTGCTCAACATCTGTGCTGCCCAGTCAGCACTTTGTTGCAGTCATCTATAATGCTGACAGATAGAATTCGGTCTTATTCATTAATTGTTGAACTCATGGTTTTCTAGACTGCTAAAACAGGCAGAAAACATATCCATTATCTAGCTCAAATCCTCCATGTTTTAATTGAGACTGTGAGGCCCTGGAAAGGGGACGTGACATCCGGAAGATCACACAGTCAGTGGCTGAGACACCTGTCCTGTGAGTGCCATGGGGTGGAAACCTGAAACCTTTTCCCCCACAAACCACAAGGAGTGCCATGTGGAATATAATGAATACTGAGCTCGCAAGATAGCAGGGGAATCTCCAGGGGCCAAAATGAAGAGGAGCCTAAAAACCAAAGCATGGAGGGTGATCTGGTGCTGGATTGCCCAGCAGGGTGGGTGGGAGTGGGGGTTAAGGGCATCAGGGGCTGGAACTGAACCCCTGTAGGAAGCTGAGCCCTTTAGAAGAGCTGCCCAGTTTGGTGAAAGAGTAAACTAGAAATCAATATGACCATCAGTATCAGGAGGTAACATGGAATCTTGTCTGTCTTAACTTAGACTCTGGGTCCAAAAAGAAAAGAACATCCCCTAAGAATCCGTAATCACATGCTTGCCCTCTTATGGGTTTTGGGGAGTCCCTTAGCCGCTTTGAGCCCTAATTTCCACGTTCGTTAAATGGGGTGGTTGTGAGGATTAAATGAGTTAACAAATGTAAAGTGCTTGGCACATGGTAAGCGCTAAGTCAGAGTTGTATGATGTTGTCATTTATTATGTAAGAAATTGGGAGTTAATGGAACTTTGTAAATGGAGACTGTTCTGTGGTGTGTTGGTGAATGTTTAACAACCAGCTCTCTAGGAGGTGGGAGGTAATCTCGATTTGAAGTGTTTGCCAATTTCTGCTGTGTACATACTCCCACCATGGCCAATTTCAAGCTACCAACCTTATGTCACTGAACACGGAGCTGAGAAGAGATGTATATAATTAGCTCTTGTGAGCTGGTAGGAGCTGATTTGGGCACAGACCAACAGGACTAGCTTGTGGCCCATTCTGACCTCTGGGTTTTTTACTAAGTTGATCTCTATGGATCAAAGTTGACTATCCTGGTTAATATAATCTAGCCAGAAATATGTTCTAATTTGTTAGTGATTTATTAGGCTTGCCTCCTTAGGTGAGAGTACAGGCAAGTCAGTGGAAGTTGAACATGCCCTCTCCTTGCTGTGGTCTCAGAGGGAAATAAGCCAATAAGTGCTGAGCCCATTCCACTCCTCCCCATTTCCCCACCCTCACATGCTATGAGGGAAGGGGGCGGAGTAGAGCCAGGGCACCGAGACCAGTCCAAAGCACCTACCACTGTACTTTCTGTCTCTACAGATTTGCCTATTCTGGACATTTCATATAAATGGAATCATACAATATGTGGTCTTTTGTGACTGGCTTCTTAGCATAATGTTTCTAAGGTTCATCCACGTTGTGGCATGTATCAGCACTTCATTCCTTTTTATTGTCAAAGAATATTCCATTGCACGTATATACTACACTTTATCCATTCATCAGTTGATGGACGTTTGGGTTGTTTCCACTTTTTGGCTATTATGAATAGTGCTGCTGTGAACATTCTTGTGCAAGTTTTTTGTGGACATGTGTTTTTATTTCTCTTGGGTATATACCTAGGAGTGAAATTCCTGGGTCATAAGTTAACTGTTTAACCTTTTGAGGAACTGCCAGACTGTTTCCCAAAGTGGCTGCACCAGTTTACATTCCCACCAGCATTGTATTGGAACCCTTCTTCCAGTATCTCCACAACCTCATCAATATTTAGTTATTATCTGTCTTTTTAATTACAGTCATCCTAGTGGGCATCAGTGATATCTCATTGTGGCTTTGATTTACATTTCCCTGATGGCTAATGGTTGCATATGTAATTTAAAATTTTTGGTAGCCACATTATAAGAAATAAAAAGAAATGGGTGAAATTAATTTTAATAATATATTTTATCAAATTCAGTATATCTAAAATATCATTTCAACATGTAATCAACATAAAATGTATGAATGAGATACTCTACATTCGTTTTTTGTTCTAAGTCTTTGAAATCTGGTGTTTATTTTTCACTCAAAACACATCTATAATTCAGACTGGCCAGACTTCAGGTACTCAGTAGCCACATGTGCCTCATGGCCACTGCATGGAACAGCGCAGGTCAAGTGGAAAGAAGTGTGGAACGGTAAAGGAGGCAGAGAGAAGAGTGTGGGAAAAGGCACAGAGGTGCGATGGAGCACATTGTGCTAGGGATTGGAAAGAGTGGCAGGAGGCAAGACTGGAGGTGCAGGGGGACAGGGAGGAGCGGTGTGGGAACCTCAGCATCTGTGCCTTACCTTCAGTGATGAAGATATGTGCCAGAAGTTCCTCAAGGAGAACAGCTGGAATATCTTTCGGAAGGACCTGATGCGGCTGCTGATGGAGCCTCGCCAACATCCTCCATTCACCCCAATCAGGCCCAAGAAGAAAGGGATCTTCAACTCCAAGTCTCTGGTACTGGATTTGTGTAGCTTCGACAAGAAGACTAAACCTCATTATCCCATTTTTATGGCACCCCAGAAATACCTTCCCCCACTTAGGATTGTCCAAGCCATCACAGCACCCCGATACAAAATCCAAGAACTCCTGCCTCAGTATAAGAATGCAGGGCTCCTTCTTTAGAACCAATAAAGGATGTTGGGTTGGCAACCATGTTTCCTGAATGACAACCATGGGAGTTGTAGGGCTTGGAGTGGGGGCTTCTGGGGGTTGAGCTGTGGGTCCAGAGAGCTGTTTGGGGTCAGCAACTGGGTCACTGTCTCCCTTGACACTTGTGGGGCGGAGTGAGTGGCTGGCCAGGAGGCTGGGTGTGGAGGGGTTAATCACTGGGGATGGTCTCATGGTGGGAAGTTCTTCTCTGACGAGATGGATGGGAGGCTCAGAGGGGCTCAGATCAAAGTGAGCAAGACTGGGGTTGCAAACTCAAATTCCTTCCACGGCCTGCCGGGTCATCTAAAGGAGTATGGCAAGGGACTGGGGAGGTAACAGGAAGTGCTGGGGATTGGTGTTCACATTCCCTATCCAAATGGAGTAGCCGCTCCTTAGCAATTGATACCATGTCAGGAAATAATGCAGGCCCAGTACTGCCAGTCTTTAGATTTTTCAAGAGAACCAAGAAACTCAATATTTTAGATGATTCCTACTGGTTTTAAAATGTGAGCAACTAATTCTAATTGTTTTTGAGATACTGTGTTAAGCAAACCAAACACACACGTGGGCTGTGTTGGGCCTACAGGCTGCTGGTTTGCCAATGCTTGTCAAGCACCTCATCAGACTGACAGGGCGTTGCCAGAGACTGAAGTGAGGCGTGACTGGGAGGAAACATAAGGAGCCGGGGAGAGAGACAGATGGGCAGCATGACAGGAGCAGTCTTCCTAGGTCAAGGATGAGAAGAGGAGGTGTTAGGTTGGACTTAAACGAGGGCTCGAGGCCGGCCAGGTGGCTCAGTGGTTAAGTGCGCGTGTTCTGCTTTGGCAGCCCGGGGTTCACCGGTTCAGATCGCAGGTGCGGACATGGCACCACTTGGCAAAAGCCATGCTGTGGTAGGCATCCTGTGTATAAAGTAGAGGAAGATGGGCACGGATGTTAGCTCAGGGCCAGTCTTACTCAGCAAAAAGCTGAGGATTGGCAGCAGATGTTAGCTCAGGGCTAATCTTCCTCAAAAAAAAAAAAAAAAAAAAAAGAGGCCTCCTTGGTCCCTCTGGGGGATCCTGAATCTCTGGCCGCCTGTCACTGACCTGGGCCAGCTCTCTTTCTTAGTAGCACTGGGCCTAGAACTCGGGGTTCCTGTCTCCCTCCAGCCTCAGTACTACAGACCCGGGGCCAAATCACCTCTCTCCCTTGAGAAGTCCCATAGTTTAGCTTTGAGAGCACCGAGGGGCCTGGTAGAGGCCGTGGCAGCTCAAGAGCCCGGTTTGGGCTCACCTGCCCCTCCCCTGGCAAGGAGTGGGCTTGGAGGAACACCTGAGCGCTGAGCTGGGCATCAGGAGCTCTGGAGAGCCTGGCTCTATCTCTGTGTCACCGGACCTCCTTGAACACCTCGAGTCCTTTACCTGCGCCACAGTTTCCCCAGTGGCAGAATGAGCAAGTTGGACAAGATCAATGGTTTTCACAAGTGAGAGGTGAGTACAGTTTGAAAACCCTATTCAACATTATAATTTTCTTTGTTGAATTTAGAATAAAACTGTTTTCATGTTGCACAGCAAAGGAGAGGTATGGAATTTTTCTATCAGAAGGGGGCATGGATGTGAAAGGCTAGTAAAGCTGTGGACTTAAGCGTCTTGACTTCCCTGATAGCTGCAGAGGGTCAAGGAGTCTGGGAAGTCTGCAACAGTCCTGGAAGGGCTGTCTGTGACCTATAGGGACTAGGTGGCACTGTTTTGGGACCAGGCAAGTTGGGGTATCTGATTATATTTAGGGATCTCTTTGCATTTAGGGCTGAGGCTCTAAGATGATGGTATAGATGACGTGGATCTTGTTCATTCATTTGGAATGTATTCATTAAGCATTGGTTCTGTAGCAGACCCAAAGGAGGATGAGGCAGTCACTCTTCCCTCTTATACTCTAGGCCAGGGTCAGCAAACTCTTTTTGTGAAGGACCAGATAATAAATATTTTAGGTTTTGTGGGCCATATGGTCCGTATTATAACTATTCAACTCTGTATAGTGAAAGGAACATTAGTGTTCCAATAAAACTTTATTTACAAAAACAAGTGGAAGGCCAGATTTGGCCTATAGGCCATAGTTTGCTGAGCCCTGCTGTAGGCAATAGGGAGCCCTTGAAGGTTCTTGAGCAGGCATGACATGACCAGAGGAAAGGAGAGAAGCTTATTGCGCACTTATTATATAACAGTCATCTTGCTAAGCATCTGACTGTGGAGTCTGATGACTTTTGGGCTCAGATCCCAGCTCTGCCACTTACTAGCTATTAGGATTAAAAGAGGTGGTATATGTACAGCAAGGTAGAGGATTGTATTCACCAAGACCCCTGGGTCCTGCTTCCTGGGAAGTGAGAGAAGAAGCTTCCAGGATAGAAGACAGAATATATTTTCTAGAAAAGTGGTGGGTGAGAAAATAGACTAGAAGAGGAACCTGGAGGTGAGGATGCTATGTGGGGAGAGAGAATGTGGGGGCTGGGCTTCGGGAAATCCTGGGGGGAACAGAGAAAGAGCAAAGCTTTTCCTGATGCCGCTATGTAACAGACAGAAGAACTTGAGAATGAGGAATGTCTAGAGAGGTCTTCAAAGAGCTTTTCTGAACACTGAGAATGTCTTTCTCCTTTGGCATTTTCTTGAGAAACCAAGTAAACATTTGAATAGCTCTTAATTACAGTTTTATGCAGCACTGCTGGTTTCTTTGAATTCAGTAACCAAGCAGAGAGTGTGCAGCACGAGGCCCAGTTATATTCGGGGCACACCTGTAAAGTTCCTGGTGCATAGTAAGTAAGTGCTCGACACATCTTAGATGTTATCAGCACCTTTTTGACCAAGATCAATTTGGCCACCCAGAGACTCTCTTCCCCCTTCAATGGAATAGGAAACCAAGGCTTTGGAGGGCTGAGCCTTCATGCTCAGTGACGGAGGCCATCCCCGAGAGACTGGGGGTGGGAGGGTCCTGGCTGAAGTCTGTGACATGGTTAATGTCAACATTAAGGGGCAGGGGCTGGCCCCGTGGCCGAGTGGTTAAGTTCACGTGCTCTGCTTCAGTGGCCCAGGGTTTCGCTGGTTCGGATCCTGGGTGTGAACATGGCACCGCTCATCAGGCCATGCTGAGGCAGGGTCCCACATGCCACAACTAGAAGGACCCACAACTAAAAATACACAACTATGTACCAGAGGGCTTTTGGAGAAAAAGGAAAAATTTAAAAATTTTTTAAAAACCATTAAGGGGGAGCCTTGGAGGGAGAGCAGAGGCAGGTCACCAAAGCGTGAATGTACACTGTTAGAAAGAAGAATGAGTGGGACATGTGAGGAGGGCTTGTGGTCGCTTGCAAGTGTGAGAGAGCCTCCTAGCTTCCCGGCTGAAAGCTTTGGAATGAGCCCTGGTTCTCAAGCCTCCCTCCCCTCCCCCACGTGCACTCTGCAATGTGGAGCAGGAGTCAGAATCAGGCAGCGGGGGCAAATTGGAATTTATGTGAGAGAGAAGCTCATTCAGAAGGAGCAAATATGACACCTCTTGGCACAACAGCTTGTTGTTGTTAGCAACAAGCTGTTTTCAGTGCTACAGAGATCCTCACTGCCCACCCGGGCACAGACCCAAGGGTCAGGAAGCCCACAGTGATCCAGCATAAGGGAGAAGGACTCGGGCCCAGGTAGTCAGTGCCTGATGTGTGCCAGGCATTGCGTGGGGCACTCTACAGAGGCTATCACTTACCCTGAAAATATTTCCTGGCAACTAACTAGGTGGCATTATCCCCATTTGACAGATGAGGAGGCTGAGGCCCAGAGAGGCAAAGGCCTTGTCCGAGCTCACTGGACTACCAGGTGGTTGTTAAGGAAACCTGCGTGCTTTCACCACTCGGCGCCCTCCTAGGCAGGCAGTGCTGCAGTGTGGGTGCTGTTACACCACCGTTACTCATCTATCCCAAATGAGCCGCCTGTTTTCACAAGAGAAATTCTTACACACAACCCTGGAGCTGTGCTGGGAAGAATATAATCGCCCTCTGGAATGATTTTCCCTATGTAAATAAGCATAGTCATACTTGGAGTGGTACACCCAGGCCACTGGAGCCGAAAATACAGCCCCCAGCACTAACAGCTTCCAGTGTTTGGGGAAATGAAAAAACCCGTTTGAAAAATAAACACGGGAGATGTTGCCAGCGTTTGTATAAGGAAGTCTAAGATTCCATCTTGGGGTTGGAAGCAAAGCATTCTTTAAATCCTCTATTCCTTTTCTGTAACTCATGGAAAAATCTTACCTTCCAGTTAAGAGGTGAGATGGGTCACTTCGCAGCTCCTTTAGTGCCACCAGAGGCCGTGATGCCTTCCTGTTATTTGGGGCATTTAAGGGGCTTAATTAACCACAAGAGTGCTGAGTTGCAGAATTTATAATCACTGGTTCAGAGCCCACAATGAGGACGAGCAGCAGTTTCTAGGCTGCTGAGAAGCAGCACCAAGGCTGGAACAAGGGTGTTCCTGGCTGCTGAAGGCTGCGGGCTTTAGCGCTGGGGCCAGAGGTGGGGGCAGTGGGAAGGTGGCAGGTCCGGACATGTGCTGCGGGACCTTCAGCCAGGCTTCTGCCCTTTCTGGAGCATCACTACTGTTGTTTGTACAATTTGAGGGCTCCAGCAGGTGTTCCTCAAGCCTTTCCCCACCCCCAGGGCTGTGCAGGGCCCCTGACCCTCTCTTCAGTTTTACCCCCACCTCTTTCTACTTCCAAAGCCGCCTCACCCCCAACAGAAAATCAGAACCGAGAAGAGAATGGATTATTGAGATTATTGAGACCCTTGGTGAAGTGTGAAAACGAACTATGGATGAGATAGTGGTATTGTATTCACGTTAAATGTCCTGATGTTGGTAATTGTACTGTGGTTGCATAAGAGAATCTCCTTGTTCTTAGGAAATATGCACTGAAGTACTGGGGGTTAAAGGAGATGAATTCTTCAACTCGCTTACAAATGACTTAGAAATATATGATGCTTATATTTAGAACAGCAAAACAAATATAGCAAAATAACAATTGGTAAATCTGGGTGAAGGGTACTTAAGAATACTTTGAACTATTCTTACAAGTTTTAAAACATATATTTTAAATTGTATAATACACATAACATAAAATTTACCCTCTTAACTATTTTTGTGTGTGTGTGTGAGGAAGATTCGCCCTGAGCTAACATCCATTGCAAATCCTCCTCTTTTTTTTGCTTGAGGAAAATTAGCCCTGAGCTAACATCTGTGCCAGTCTTCCTCTACTTTGTATGTGGGATGCCTCCACAGCATGGCTGATGAGTGGTGTAGGTCCACACCCAGGACCCAAACCTGTGACCCTGGGCCGCCTAAGTGGAGCGCGGAACTTTAACTACTCAGTCACAGGGCCAGCCCCCCCCTTAACTATTTTTAAGTGTGCAGTTCAGTGGCATTACATACATTCACACTGTTGTGCAACCATCACCACCATCCATCTCTAGATCTCTTTTCATCTTGCAGAACTGAAACAATAACTCTCCATTCCCCCCTCTCCCAGCCCCTGGCAACCACCATTCTGCTTTCTGTCTCTGTGAATTTGACTACTTTTGGTACATTATGAAGTGGAATTATACAATATTTGTCTTTCGTATGTCTTATTGCACTTAGCATAATGTTCTCAAGGATCATCCATGTTGCAGCATGTGTCAGAATTTCCTTCCTTTTTTTTTTGAGAAAGATTAGCTCTGAGCTAACGTCTGTCACCAATCCTCCTCTTTTTGCTGAGGAAGACTGGCCCTGACCTAACATCCGTGTCCATCTTCCTCTATTTTATATGTGGGACACCTGCCACAGCATGGCTTGATAAGCAGTGCCTAGGTCCATGCCTGGAATCTGAACTGGCAAACCCCAGGCTGCTGAAGAGGAGTGCACTAGCTTAACTGCTACACCACTGGGCCGGCCCCTTTCCTTCCTTTTTAGGGCTAAATAATATTCCATTGTATGTAATAACACATTTTGTTTATGCATTTGTCTATCAGTGGACACTTGAGTTGCTTCCACCTTTTGGCTGTTGTGAATAATACTGCTATGAACATAGGTGTACAAATATCTTTGAGACCCTGCTTTCAATTCTTTTGGTATAAACTCAGAAATGGAACTGCTGGATCATATGGTAATGCCATTTTTAGTTTTTTGAGGAACTACCAAATTGTTTTCCATAGTTACAATTTTAGTATGAAATTATTTCAAAATAAAAATTACAGGGGCTGGCCCCGTGGCCAAGTAGTTAAGTTTGCACGCTCTGCTTTGGCGACCTGGGGTTTGCCGGTTCAGATCCTGGGTATGGACCTAACACCACTCAGTGAGCCATGTTGTGGTGGTGTCCCACATAGATGAACTAGAATGACATAACTAGGATAGACAACTATGTGCTAGGGATTTGGGGAGGAAAAAAAATACAACTGAAAAAGAAGAAACAGGGGAAGCTAATACGGATATGTCTAAACCTTACCTCTAATTGACTTTATAATTAGGTGATAATTTATTTTAAAATCTGGCCATAAGCTCCCTGAGATCCAGGGTGAAAAGGGAATCATATTATTTCACTAGAAATTAGATAATTAAGACCAAGAAGAAAATAGAGGAAGTCAGTATGGATTTGTATAAGCATTAGCCTGATGATTATAAAACCTGGCTTTGAGTTCCCTGATGGCCAAGGCAAAAAGAGAAACATAATATTTCATTATTTGAAAGGAATAATCTGCTCAGTCCCTTAGGAGAGTAACAAAGTTTTTCTCAACGCAGGAAGCTGGGGAAGTTTGTCCTCACTTCCTGCTTTCATATGTGCCTCTAACTCGATTTACTGTGTGCTCTGTTTTTCAAAGGTACCTTAAGTTAGAGGTCTGCCTGTTTCTACTGGGCTCTAGACTTCTTGGCCTCTGGTCCCTTCTGACACCACAAAGTTGGCATCTAAAGTGGTTGGCTGCAGGTGAGGGCTGTTCCCCCTTCATTCCCTTGTTGAAGGCTTAGCACATGGAAGAAGGCAGTGGACTCATGGCCTTTAAGCCCTAACAGACCTGACCATCTATGATTTTAATGGTTAGAACCTGAGATCATATCTTTTCCTGAGAGCAGGTTTTTATCTTGAAAGATACTGTCAGGAAGTCCTTCTTCCTGTCATAACTTAAAATTCATGCTACTGCTAAGGACTTTTTCTTGTTTTGTGTAAGGTGGAGATGGAGAGGAATTGCTTATTGCTCTTCTGGAAGCTTCCTCCCAATAAAGCCAGCCCTTTTCTGTCCTCCTGTCTGATTTTACTGACATCACAGAGCAGGGGGAGCAGGATTACGAGCAGGAGTTCTGGATTTAGGAGTTCTCCAGACCAGATGTGTGACATTAGGTGACTTGTCTTTGCCTCAGTTTCCCCATCTGTAACATGGGAATAAGAAAAGCATCTGTTTCATAAAGTCATGAAGATTAACTTCAGCAGTCCACGTGAAACACTAAAGTCAGACTCTCAGTTTGACTCTCAGAAACCAGATGTCTAGGGTAGGAGGAAAAGGGACACCCAGGGACAAAACCTACTGTCTGTGAGCCCTGCAGACCGACAGGTAGGCCAGCCCTGCCTGCAGAGATGAAATTGGAGTGTTCTGCATACGGGCATTTCTCAGTTTAACAGATCACAGCAGTCAGGGGATTTGCACATGTAAAAAACTCTCACCAGCAATCATTCTGCATTTTCACGTTGCTCTATTTTCATATATATCCTCATCAGCTTCGATGGTCGATGGTCGATGGTCGATGGTCGATGGTCGATGGTCGTTACCAGGTGCTGGGGTCTTCTGCCTCTTTGAGAAGAGCCCTGAAGCCTGTTGGCTGCCTTCCTCCTCCTCCCTTTATGCCAGTGCTTGTCTGTCCCACAGCCTCCAGGTTCCTGGGCATCTCCCTTAGAGAGGGAGGTGTATGGGAGCTGGCAGGACTGAATCTAAAATCTAGATTAATCCAACCAGCAGATATGCTCTGGGAAGAGGGTGCTGGTCAGGGTTTTGGAGATACAGCACCAAATCAAAGTCCTTGGCATTAAGGAGCTTACATTCTGAATCGGGTGGTGAAAGAACACAAAAATGCAAAAGAAAAGTCAGGATAAGTGGGGGATGAACGTGGGTTTGGGGTTACCGCTTTGTAAAGGATACTCAAGAAGGCTTCTCCAAGAATATGACATTGGTGAGTACAGGAAGTGTGAGAATGAGCCATGCTGGTATCTGGGGGAACAATGTTCCAGGCAGAGAGAGCATGCCCAGCAGGGTAAAATGACAGCAGGAAGGCTGGTGTGGCTAGAATGGAGTCAAAGGAGAGAGAGATGGAAAGGAGATGAGGGCAGAAGGGAACTGGGAGCCAGCTCATGATCAGGTGAAGGAAGCCTTTGGAAGGTCCTTAGCAGAGAAGTAAATGATCTGGCTACAGACTTGGGATTGAACCACGAGGGTGGAAGCAGGGGTTGGGGCAGGGGGACAGTCGGGAAGACATTACCACAAAACAAGTAGATTATGGTGGTTGGATCAGAGCGGTTGTGGTGGAAGTGTCGAGATAGGGCTGGTCCGGGACATATTTTGAAGGTAGAATTGATTAAGGTTTGCTGATGGACTGAATGTGAGAATGAGAGGGGTCAAGGATGACTCCAAAGATTTTGATTTGAGCAAGTGGAAGGGTAGAGTAGCCATTTCCTGAGAGAGAAGACTGTGGGAGTAGCACATTTAGGGGTGAATATCAAGAGTAGATTTTAACAGTTTAAAGAAAAAGGATTTTGGGGCTGGCCCCATGGCCCAGTGGTTAAGTTCGTGCGCTCCACTTCAGCGGCCCAGGGTTTTGCCACTTCAGATCCTGCACGTGGACGTGGCACCGCTCCTCAGGCCACGTTGAGGTGGCATCCCATATCCCACAACTAGAAGGACCTGCAACTAAGATATACAACTGTGCACAGGGGGAGTTTGGGGAAATAAAGCAGGAAAAAAAAAAAAAGATTGGCAACAGTTGTTAGCCCAGGTGCCAATCTTAAAAAAAAAAAAAAAAAAAAAGATTTAAAGAGAAAGGATTTAACGATGAAGTCACTTACACATAAAGCAGAACACTACCTGGCACTGCATGCACACTCATGCGAGGTCAATATTCTCCCCATTTTTAACATGAGAAGATTGAAGCTCCAAGGCTTAAGTAACTCATCCACTTTCATGCTGCTGGTTTGGTAGAAAAGCCAGAATCCAACAAACTTGGGTCTGTTTGGCTCCAAACCTGGGGTTGCTTCTCTTTTTAAACATTCTCAGCCTTCTATGATCCCTTGTCCTTACGGGTACACGTTGATACTGTCAAAAAGTTCTTCCTCATGTTTCATAGCAGCCTTTCCTATTTCAGTCAGAGCCTGATTCTTTGGGACCCCTGAGTTATGTCAGATGAGGAGAGCAAGCTCCTGTTTTGTGGTGGTGAAGAAGGTGGCAGTCGTGAGCTGTTTGCCTTTTCAAGCATTATTGGTAGAGCCATGAAATTTATACTCCCTTTTTATAGGTACTCATCACAAGAAAGGTCATTCAAAACTTCACTGACAATCAGGTAACTCCTAAAACATGCTTTTACAAATGTAGATTAAAAATATATATTATATATATATATATTTGAAGAATCTAAAAATATTTTAATCTTTTATAATCCCAAATTTTAAATATATATAATGCGAATTGGAAAGTTTCCGCTCCTTCACCCATCTAATGTCATCTCCCAAGGATAACCTGATTAGCAATTTGGTACATAACCTTCCCAAAGTTCACATACTTATACCCATCTCTGTATTTATTATTTTTTACCAAAAAATGAAATTATGCTAGACCAGCGCTGTCCAACAGAATTTTCTTTTCTTTTTTTTTAAAGATTTTATTTTTTTCCTTTTTCTCCCCAAAGCCCCCTGGTACATAGTTGTATATTTTTAGTTGTGAGTCCTTCTAGTTGTGGCATGTGGGATGCCGCCTTAGCATGGCCTGATGAGCGGTGCCATGTCCGTGCCCAGGATCCAAACTGGCGAAACCCTGGGCTGCTGAAGCAGAGTGTGCAAACTTAACCACTCGGCCATGGGGCTGACCCAAGAATTTTCTGCAATGATGGCAATGTTCTATGTCTGCATGTCCACCAGTCACTTATGGCTATTGAGCACTTGAAATGCAGCTAGTGTGCCTGAGGACTGAATTTTAATTAACTTAAATTTAAATGGCTACATGTATTTAGTAGCTACCATAATGGACAGCACAGTGTTATGCATTTTGGTTTTTCACTTAGTAGAGCATCATGGACATTTTTTGTATAATTTTACAAATTTTGAAATCATCTCACAGAAAAGTTGCAGTTACAGTGTACAAAAAGGTTTTTCCCTGAACCGTTTGAGAGTAAGTCAGGATCTGATGCATCATCACATCCAAATAATTTAGTGTTTATTTCCTTTAAACAAGGACATTCTCTTACATAGCCACTATGCAACCATCACAATCAGGAAATTAACACTGATGCATTACAACCATCTAATGCTCAGAGCCCATTCACGTTTCATCAGTTGTCCCAGTAATGTCCTTTATGGCAAAAGATCCAGTTCATAATTGTGCGTTGCATTTAGTTGTCATGCCTCTTTGGTTTCCTTCCTTCTGATAAAGTTCTCAGTCTTTCTTTGACATTCATGACCTTGACATTTTTGAAGATTATAGCCGTTATTTTGTAGAATGTCCTTTGACTTGGGTTTGTTTGATGTTTTCTCATGATTAGATTTGGGTTACACACCTTTGGCAGGAAATCAACAGAAATAATGTTGTTTTCTTCTCATTGGATGCTATTAGGTGGTATGAGATTTCAATTTGTCCCATTACTGGTGATAATCTTTTATTGGATTAAAATGGTGGTTCCACTGTAAAGTTACTTTTGCTACTTATTCTCTTTTTATTATAAAATTATGTACATTGTGGTAAAAAAATAACATTAAATTTACCATCTTAACTATTTTTAGGCGTATCATTAGCGTTAAGTATTTTCACATTGTTGTGGAACATATCTTCAGAACTTTTTCATCTTGCAAATCTGAAACTCTATGCTTATGAAACAACTCCCGTTTTCCCCTTCCCACCAAATCCTGGTAACCACCATTCTACTTTCTGTCTCTATGAATTCGACTAGTCTGGGTACCTCATATAAGTGGAATCATAAAGTATTTGTCTTTTTGTGACTGGCTTATTTCACTTTCATCCACATTGTAACATGTGACAGGATTTCCTTCCTTTTTAAGGCTGGATAATATTCCATTATATGTGTATACCACATTTTGTTTATACATTCATCTGTGGATGGACATTTGGGTTACTTCCACCTCTTGGCTTTTGTGAATGGTGCTATGAACACAGGTGTGCAAATATCTCTTTGAGACCCTGCTTTCAGTTTTTTTGGATATATATCCAGAAGTGGGATTCCTGGATCATATGGTAGTTCTAGTTTTGATTTTCTGAGAAATCATCATCCTGTTTTCCATAGTGGTTCCACCATTTTACAATCCCAACAATGCACAAGTGTTCCAAATTCTCCACACCCTCGCCAACACTTATCTGTTTTTTGTTAGTAGCCATGCTAATGGATGTGAGGTGATATCTCATTATGTTTGTGATTTGTATTTCCCTAATGATTAGTGACGTTGAACATCTTTTCATATGCTTGTTGGCTGTTCGTATATCATCTTTGGAGAAGTGTCTATTGAAGTTCTTTGTCCACTTTTTAATCAGACTGATTTTTTGTTGTTGTTGTCAAAGTTCTTTATATATTCTGGATATTGACCCCTTATCAAATATATGATTTGCAAATATTTTCTCCCATTCCATAAGTTGCCTTTTCAGTTTATTGATTGCATCATCTTCCTCCCTTTTAATAAGTATTTTGTGAGGAGGTACTTTGAAACTTGATATTTATATCCCCTTCCTTATCATTCTTTCCATTTATTTAGTCACATGTATCAGCATTGGACTCATGGCTTCCTATTTTATTCAATTTGTTATAATCTGTTATTATTCTATATTTTGATGCACAAATTGTCACAGATTTGGCCAATGGAAGCCACTTCAAGCTGGCTTTTGTCCTTTTGACATGTTCCTGTCACTGAGCACTTTCTTGTTCTGCCACAACAGGATATTCCAGGATGATCTTGTACTCTCCCTGCTGCAGCCCTAGAATTAGCCATTTCTCCAAGGACCCTGCTTCCTTTTTGTATGGAATGTTATTTAGAAGCTTCTGGCCCTGGCTCTGCCACTCATGAAATCTGTGGTTTTGAAAGGCCCAGCATCTATCTGGAGAAGCATCCCTTGTCAACTAGCCAGAACAAACCCCTCACTTACAGATGAGGAGACTGAAGCCCAGATGGGATCAGCTGGTGAATGTTCTTGTTAGTGAGAGAGTTTAGATGACAGTTGAGG
This sequence comes from Equus przewalskii, assembly GCF_037783145.1. NCBI lineage: Eukaryota > Metazoa > Chordata > Mammalia > Perissodactyla > Equidae > Equus > Equus przewalskii. Next base: position 26,564,469 of record NC_091851.1, read on the forward strand.
CCTCTCACTCCCTGTCTAGTGCTCTTTCCCTGGCAACACATATTGCTACCTACGAGGTGTGATCCTGGTGGGGCCTGTCCTCTCTGGGCCTCACTTTCCTCTTCTGTCCACTGAAGGTTAGCTTTACCCTGGGGGGTCCAGGGCTGCCTTTCTGAGAGCTAACTCATCTCTTGGCTCTTTATGAGCCTTATCCCCTGGAGACCTTTATGGGTGACTCCGCCTTAAATTGCAGGCAGAGGAGTAGTGAGCTTCAGCTTTTATCTCCAGCTCTGGTGGATTTGGGGCTTGCATACTGGTCCAAGCTTGGGATGAGTTGTCCAAGTTCATGGACCATGGTGTAGACACCTAGTTCTCCCCTTCCAGGCCAGATTTGAGGCATATGTGCCTACTTGAAGCCCATCTGTCAGCTAACTAACACCTGTCTCATAGATGCATCAACAGGAGAGAAGCTGGAGTCCAGGCCTGATCCTGGATTGGGAAGGGCCTACTCTAACTGCCCGCACTGACTCCTAGCCCACCCGGGTTATACTGACAGCACCCACAAAAACACTAGAAATGCTACCTCTCCAAGCTTGGAGGCCAGTGACTCTTGAGCCTCACCTCAAAGTTGGGAGTAAGAACCCCTCTGGTATTCCATTAGAAAATGTCTTCTGTGCCTCGTTTGGGGGTGGGTGGTGCTGCATCTCACCTGCACCCTCTGATTTAGTCAGCTATGATATGAACTTTCAGGCTGGGAAGCACCCTGACTATTCAACCAGTGCCTGCAGCAGCAATGCCATATAGGTCACTCCAAAAAGCTGAGCTTTTATCTCCTTTGTATTCAATAGACATTTCCTAAGCACCCACTATGTGTCAGTCATTGTGTTGCATTCTGTGGTGCAGAGATGATTTAAGCCTGAGAATCCAGTAGACTTTCAGGTAATGATGATCGTACAAGTGGGTTCCATATACAAGAGGCCAAGGGAAAAGGCATTAGCTTCTGACATTTGGTTCTGGCACTTTAATTCTAGGGTGTCAGGTTCTTATAGGCAAGACTGCACAAATTGAAATTTGAGTTGGGCAATGAAGAATAATTTTGCTAAGTGAAAAATGTGGACAGGGCCCTACAGGCAGAAAGAATAGCTTGAGCAAAGCTGGAATCACCAAAACACGAGGTTACCATGAAGAACAGCAGAGCACTCAGCAGAACTAACAGCTAAGCGATGGAGGAAGGCATCCTCAGATGCGAAACTTCAGATACCTCAGAGCCCGGGGGTGAAGGGTGTGAACACCGTGCTTCCATGAAGCATGCTAACTTTACAAGCAATGGAGACTTTAGGAAGGTTTTTTAAATGACATTTATTTTTTAAAAGTTAACATGTGCATAATAGGAAACTGAAAAACACGAGAAGCAAAGAACAAAGTCATCCATAGTCACAAGCAGTTTAAGTTTGACATGTCCTTCTAGGTCCTGTGTGTTCACCTACACAACTAAGCATCCATTTTTATGTAATTAAGATCATACAGTTATGTATCATGCTTTTTCACACATAATGAATATTTATCATTTCAAAGTCCCAAAGCTATATAAGTATTTTGATAACCAAGAATACACTACACCAACTCAATCTGGAAGAAAAAAAATGTAATCGTGCCTTTCTTGGCGACAAAAGTGGCAAGAAGCCTCTAGATAAAGATACTGGCGGCGTTATGATTAAAATACTGCATTCCCTTAATGTTCAATTAAAAATGAGACATAAAGCAAGAGTACACAAAATATAATAGTTCTAAGAGAACTCGATATCCGATCTATACTATTAAAATATTAGCAAGGGGGTATGTTCCCACTGAATTACTTAACAATGTATTCCTATAGGACAGCCAAGAGGTGCACAGAGATCAATGGTTATCATCAAAATGTAAGTATGAACACATCTTCATACATCCCTCCCCCTATACTTCCTTTCGCTCCTCTGCTGCCAACCTAACAAGTCCTCAAGTACATTTCTCAGAGCTGGTTTAACAATTCCATGTCCAAGATGGTTCTTTTCTATCAATTAGAACAAAAAGATATTTACAAATTGGTTAATTCACTAGCTCTACTTTTTATCATACATTGTCACCTCAGGACATCTAAAAAGCTTAGATGCTGCAAAATAAAGAACCAACCCTGTCTACAATAAACACAGGTACTTTACAAAAATGCACTTACAGACCTATATTATTACCTAAAACTGTCTTCTAGATATGGAGATACCAGCAAAGAGCCCTTCCCTTCACCCCTCCTCTTCTCCCTCCTCCACCATTTCAACGACTAAGTGTAGGACTGCATCTAGCTCCAAGAGGCGGATTAATAAAGACACTCCAGAAGACAGTCCTTCCTAAAAACTAACAAAAGGGCATTTTAAAAAGTGTTACTACCTCTACTTTTCCTACACTTTGGGCATTAGGACTTGTTTATCCTTTAATACACAGCAATATTAACTAAAATGCACATACAGAACAATGGTTACAGTCTAAACTTATCTAGACTCATGGGCACAGAATCCTCTCGGCACTTCCTTCCCTGCCCCTCTCCCCCACACCCAGTGAACAGTCGGCATACTCTCTAAGATATCAAGGTTAACAATCCCATTCCAAAAACGCAACCATTCCTATGAATTAACTGAAAAAATACTTAAAGGGTATTACTTTAACACTACTTCTAACATATCTTGTACGCTTTTAAACATCTAGAAAGACTAGATGTTTCAAATAAGGATTTAAGTTTGTCCACCACACACACAGTAGCACTGCATAAACTGCACATAAAGGCTATAATCTGCAAGTGTCTTCCCAACAGCATCATTCTAGCCTAGAATCCTTCCCCCTCTATCAACCCAGTGGACAACAAGCATTTATAATGCTTCGAGGGGATTTTAACTATTTCACTTCCCTCAAGTCGTTTTCAGAACAGTCTTTCCTATTGATTTTAACACAAAGTGTACACAATATTTGTTTTCTAACTCTACGTTTGTCATACACTGGCAACCTCTTTAACATCTAGAAAGACTAGATGTTGTAAATTAGGACGCTTGTCCTTTATATACACTATATACACAGCTAAGTAAAACAAAATGCAGACATATGGGACAATGGTTAATCTTGTCTAACTACAAACATACTGGTATAAAGCCCTTTGTACTCTCTTCTCCTTCCTCCCCAAACCAGCACAAATGTAAGTTACTGCTCAGAGAGGTGGTTTGATCATTTTGATCATTCCATTTCTAAAAGACCATATTTCATATGAATTTAACAAAAGGGTATCTACAAAATGTGTTATTTTACTACCTCTACTTTTAACATACTTTGTGCACTTCTAAACATCTAGAAAGACTAGATGTTTCAAATAAGGACTTATATTTGTCCACTATATACACAGTAGTGTTGAATAAACTACACACATGTAGCAACAGTTATTTCTGAAAGTGTCTTCTACTTCGGACATTCTAATCTAGAATCCTTCATTTCTCCCAACTCCTCCTCTCTACCACCAACTCAGTGGGTGAGTACAGGCACATGTGTCACTTGGATGTCATTTTACAATTTCATTTCCAAAAGTCCTTTCTAGAAGACAGCCTTTTGATGAATTTTAACACAAAGTGTACAAAATGTGTTAGTTTACTAACTCTACTTTTGTCATACATTGGCAACCTCTTTAATATCTAGAGACTAGATATTATAAAATTAGGACCCATTTGTCCAGTATATACACAATATATACAGAAAAGTTAAATGAAATGCACATAACATATAGGGCAATGGATAAGCGGACATTTTCTAGTACACACTAGCAAAACATCTTTTGCAATTTATTCCCTCCCACCTCCCTCAACCCAATGAACAAGTACAGGGTATACTGTTCAGAGAGGTGCTTTAACAATTCCATTTCCAAAGACAACATTTCCCATCAGTTCTGAAAAGCTATTTACAAGAAGTGTTATTTTACTTACTTCTACTTTTAAAAAAATCAAGCACTTCTAAATATCTAGAAAGACTAGATACTTTATATAAGAATTTACTCGTCCACTATGTACACAGCACTATTAAATAAAATTGCACACACGTAACAATGGTTATAATCTGAGGTATCTTCTAAATGTGGCCATTTTGGCCTGAACCATTCCCTCCCTCACCTCCTCCTCTCCACAACCAATCCAGTGGACAAGTACAGGTATGAGTAATGCTTAGAGGTGGTTGCACAAATTCCTATCTGAAAGTCATTTATAGAAGGCAACACAAAGTGAACTTCAACACAAAGTGTACAAAATGTGCTAGTTTTACTAACTACTTTGTCATACACTGGCAACCTCTTTTAACATCTAGAGACTAGATGCTGTAAAATTAGGACTCATTTGTCCATTATATACATTATATACACAGCAAAACAAAACACATAACATACAAAAAATGGTTTTGTCTGAAAATGTCCAAGTATGCACACACTAGCATATTACCAATTGCAATTCTTTCCCTCCCACCTCCTGCAAACCACTGAGCAAGTATAAACAATAATATACTGTTCACAGAGAGGGTTTAACAATTCCATTTCCAAAAAGCAACATTTCCAATGAATTTTAGCAAAAAAATATTTACAAAGTGATATTTTACTACCTCTACATTTAACATACGTCGGGCACTTCTAAACATCTAGATGGACTAGATGTTTCAAATAAGGACTTAATTTGTCCACTATATACACAGCAGTCTTGAGTAAACTGCACACATGGAACAGAATCTGAAAGTCTTTGGAATGTGAACATTCTAGCCTAAGACCAACCTTTCCCTTCTCTCCTTCTTCCACCAACCCAGTGGGCTAGAATGCTCAGATTTTCAGGAGACAATCTTTCCTAGGAATTTTAACACAAAATGTATAAAATGTATTAGTTTACTAACTCTATTTTTGTCATACACTGGCAACCTCTTTAACATCTAGAAAGACTAGATGTTGTAAATTAGGACTCATTGGTCCGTTATATACATTATATACACAGCAAAGTAAAACAAAATGCAGGAACATCAGGGACAATGGTTAATCCTGCCTCACTAACACACTGGCATAGAGCTCTTTGTACTTCCCTCTCCCCCAGAAGCAGCGCACAAACACAACGTGCACTGTTCAAAGGGGTGGTCTGGCCATTCCCCCCAGAGAAACAGTATTTCATAAGAATCTTAAAAAGATATTTACAAAAATGACTTTTTACTACCTCTACTTTTAACATATATCAGGCACTTCAGAACATGTAGAAAGACTAGATATTGCAAAAAAGTACTTAGCACTGTCAACTACATATACAGTAGCGAGGAATAAAATGCACACACAAAACAATGGTTATAAAATGAAAATGTGTTCCAAATATGACCACTCTGGCACCGAGCCTTCGTTTCTTGTTCCTCAAGGTCTTCCACGCCACGTCCTCTAATCCACTGCACAACCGTGGACGCGCGTCGCTCCTGCTGTCGCTTCCAGCGGTGGTCTAACAATTCCATTTCAAAAAGTCATTTCCAGAAGACATTTCTATGATGTTTTTGAAAACAAATGGGCATTTTACAAGACGTGTGATTTTCTAACTCTACTTTATCATACGTCGGCAACCTCTTTACATCTAGAAGGCCTAGATGTAGCAAAAGTTTTCTTCTGAAAGGTTGAGGGGAAAGTTGAGAGCAGCTTTTTCATATTATATACACAGGCCTTCCATAAACGGCCAGTAAATCTTCCCAAAGGGTGGCGGTCACTTCCTGTGGGCCAAACGTGGTCTTTTCCTACCATTTCTGTCTTCCAAGGTCAAAGTCTGACAGAACCGAGACCCAAAGCCCGAGGGCCCGCCGCCCTTCCACCGTCATCCACCGGGACGCCTCACCTTCAGGGCCCCTAAGGCCTTTGTCCGGCGTCGTCCGGACGAGGGGAGATCTCGTCCCACTGGGACAGAGCGGTCACCGCCATGTCCCGGATCCGCGCGGCTCCAAGGCCTACGGGTGGCCCAGCCCGCGTCCAGCAGAGCCACCTAACGGCCCTCCTCTGCGTTCGAGCGGCCGCCATTCTTCCGTCCCGCCACGCCCGAAGCCCAACGGCGCCGCGTCCTCGGCGGCTCGGCGGGGGCTTCGCCGCGGCCCAGCAAGGCTGCGCAGGGAGACAGGGGTCGGCAGAGTCCGGCCCCCGAGAGGCCGCCGCCATTACGACGCGGAGGTGGGGGTGGGGCGAGAGGGTCGCTCCTGCTTCAAGGTCGGGCCCGGCCCGCGGGCAGCCGCGGCGAAGGCTCTGGGTCTCTGCAGGACAGAGCCCGCTACGGTCTGGCCCCGGGCCCCCCAGCCCACCCCCCGGTCCGAGGCCGGAGGGCCTGGAGGGCCCCGGGAGACAAGGCCGTGGTCCGCTTCTCACCGCGCTCTCTGCCGGAACTGACTTGGCAGTTCTCTTCGCTGGCGAGAGAGGAGGGGCACCGGAAGTGCCCTCGCGCCGGGTCCCGCGAGCTAAGGTTCCGGGACAAAAACGTTCCGGCGGGGCGGGGGGCGGGGAGGTGAGGGAGGTGTCATGTGGGATCGGCACGCCCTCCTGGTTTGCCCTTCGCGACGGTAATTGTTACCGACCTCAGAAATTTCCCGAGCCCGCCTGTTTCTCTCCTTTCTCCCTCCTCGCGCGGTTGGACCAGGAGGCTCCGTCCAATCTTTCATTCGTTCGCTCATTCACCACTTATTCGTTGAGCGCCTACTACGTGCCACACAAGCACTGGGGAATGCAGTATTGAGGAAAAAACCGCACGCATATTTCTGCCCTCTTGAAATTTACGTTCCAATAGGGGAAAGAGACAATCCTTAAAATACATAAAAAGGCAGATAGCGAAAGTGCTTTGGAAAAATAAAAAGTAGAGAAGGGGAATATGAAGTGTGAGTGTGGAATGTTTTAGGAGGTGGCCAGGTGAGTTTGAACAGACATCTGAAGGACGTGAGGGAAGGAGCCATACGTGGGGATGCTGGGTAGAACCTTCCTGGCAGAGGGGAGCAGCCAGTGCACAGGCCCCAAAGCTGAAGCATATGGGCCTGGTTTGTTCGAGGAACAGCAAAGAAAGCTGGAGCAGAGTGGGCAGGCAAGAGTGTAGGGGTTAGATGAGGTCATGCAGTGGGAAGGAAGGAAAAAGGAATTTGGTGTTTTTTCTGAGTGAAATGGAAGCCATTGGAAGGCTTTGAACTGCAGTGTGAAGAGCTGAAGTGGGGCCAGAGGCAGGAGCAAGGACACCTGCTAGTAGACTGTTGCAGTCAACCAGGTGAAATAGGATAGTGCCTTGTAGGAGGAGGACAGCAGCAAAGGTGGCAAAAAGTGGTTGAATTCAGCATAAATATAAGATCGAACCTGCGGGATTTGCTAATAGACCAGATGTGAAGTGTGAAAGAGAGGAATCAAGGATGACTCCAAGGCTTTGGACCTGAGCAAATGAAGGAGGAAATTGCTATTAACTGCTCTTGGAGAGACTATGGGAGGAGCAAGTTTTGGGGGAATATCAGGAGCTCAGCTTTGGACGTGGTAGGTTTGAGATGCCTGTTTGACATTCATGTGGAGCTGTCAAGTAGACGGTTGGATTATGAGTCTGGCATTCAGGGGAGAGTCTGAGCTGGATATATACATTTGGGAGTCATTAGCATATAGATGTGTTTGAAGCTATGAGACTGCCTGAGAAAACCAAGAGAGTACAAAGAAGGAGAGATCTGAGGCCTGAGGCCGGGGGCACTGTCATCCTGAGCAGGAACCAGCAAAAGAGACTGAGGAGTGCCCAGAGTGGTAGAACAGCCACAGGGGTGTGGTGTCTTGGAAGTAAATGAAGAAAATGTTTCAAGGGAGAGTTATCAACAGGGTCAAACGTTGCTGATAGGTCACGTAAGATATGGTTGAGAATTATACTTCTAGCTTTTATAATTAATGCTTCGATGAACATTCTTGTGACTTTTCAAACTTTGTGGAGGCTTCAGATTCCCTTTGGATACAATTCTAGAAATGTAAAGAAAGATCAAGAGATTGGCGCAGGCTTAAGACTCTTGATGCAGACCCAGACAGGATACCCAGGAGGAAAATCACACGCTCAGAAAGACCCCTCTGCTGGAAGGCGGAAAGGAGTGGTTAAGAAGGCCAGGGACTCTGGGCACTGGAGCTCTAGTCCACAATGAGATGACAAAGGCCTGAGCCACAGGAGTGGCTGCAGGAGTAGAAAACAGGTGAGGTAGGGATTTCTAGCTTTGCAAAGGAAGAAGCGGATGGGCTCAATACCTGAAGAGAAGAGAGAGGAGGGGAAGGAGGAGCCACAGACCACACAAGGGTTTCAAACACTAGGGCTGGCTGGCTAGGTGGGTGCTTGGTGCATTAACCAAGACAAGAAGGAAAGTCTCAGTGTAGAGTTCCTGATCCCCTTTCTGAGCTCCCTACCTCCTAAGCAGCCCACAGGCTGGTATTCCTGGAACCTAAAGATGATGATGATGACAAACGTGTACATCCTGCTTTCTACTTGGTATCTCTACTTGAATGTTTCAACAGTATCTTAAACTCCTCTTGTGCAAAACAAAACTCTTGATATCTCCCCAGAACCTGCTTTCCCCTAGATCATTTAAGGGTAGTATCAACTACTCAGTTCCCAAATAAAAAGCTAGGCATCTTCTTTGATTCCACTCTTTCTCTCACTCCCCATTCCCCAACCATCACAAGTCCTGTCTTCCTTCTAGATATATTTAAAATATGGCCAATTTCCTGTGCTGTCCAACATAGTAGCCACTAGCTACATGAGGCTATTTAAGTTTTAATTAATTAAAATAACATAAAATTAAAAATTCAATTCCTCAGCTGCACTAGCCACACTCCAAGTGCTCAAGAGCCATGGGTGGCTAGTAACTACTGTATGAGTACAGATATAGAACATTTCCACCATCTTAGAAAGCTGTAGGACAATGCTCTTCTGTGACCCAGTCTGAACCAGCAACATCTCTAGTCTGAATGACTCTAATAGCCTCTTTTTTTTCTTCTTTTTTTGCTGGAAAAGATTCACCCTGAGCTAACATCTGTTGCCAATCTTCCTCTTTTTATGTGAGCTTGTGAGCCACCACCACAGCATGGCTACTGACAGAAGAGTGGCATGGTTCTGTGCCTGGGAACTGGGCCTCGGCTGCCAAAGAGGAGCACGCAGAACTTTAACCATTAGGCCATCAGGGCTGGCCCTCTAATAGCCTCTTAATTATTGTTCTGACCATTTCTACTACTCTTCCCTTCAAATCCATTCTCCCTACAGAAGCCAAAGTTAACTTTTAATCATAAATCAGATCTTGTTACTCTCATTTAAGACTTCAATGACTTTTCATCACACTTTGAACGAAATCCAAACTTCCTCCCATGGCCTACTGCCTTCTCTCATTACATCCCAGCCACACTGGCCTCCTTGCTATTCCTTCCACTCTCCAAGCTCTTCTTAACTTCAGGACCTTTACACTTGCTCTTCCCTCTACCTGGAAGGTGCTTCACTGGCTCTTGGCAAGGCTAAGTTTCTTCTCATCTTATAGGTCTCAGTTCCAATATTATTTCTTTAGGGAGCCTTTCCTGACCTCCCTGTCTCAAGGAGGTATCTTCCAGTTATCATCGCATCACCCTGCTTATTTTCTTCATTCATTCATCACCATATCTCATTATTTTATTAATAATAATGAACATTTTTGTGTATTTCTTATATGCATTGCACTGTACAAAGGACTTAGCTTTATATACTTAACCTTATTTATGAATTTACTAGTTTATTTTCTTTTCCTCTTGTTTTCCTCTATGTCCCCAGCATCCAGTACAGTGGCTGGCATACGGTAGACATTAATAATTGTTAAACAAATGAATGAATTTATAGAGTACTTACCGTGGGCCTGGCACTGTGCTAAGCACTTTACATATATTGTCTGATTTAATTTGCACAGTGATTCTGTGAAGTAAGTACTATTACTATCTTCCTTTTATAGATGAGAGACTATGTAAGTTGTCTAGTTCTCAGGAAGAACTAGGATTCTAACCCAGGTCATCTGACTCCAGAGCTCCCTGGGAAGGCACTACAGAGTGTTTAGAGGCCTGAGCACGCACCAGCCTGCAGCCACTCACAGGTCAGGCTAGAAGCAGGATAATGAAAAGAATTCTTTCTTGAAGGGCTTTCTAGTCTAGGTCAGGCCAGAGATTCAGGGGTGTCACTCTTCAACCGGGAGGAGGGACTGGGTCAAGGCTCAGGATTGTGCAAACTGGGGCTAGCTAAATACTACAATTCAATTCTGAGCATCTTCAGTGGGGTTGGGGGGCTGGCCCAGAGACCCCAGACAAGACTCTGAGCTGGAAGCGTACCCTGTCTGACTGTTGGCTCTGCTATGTCTTTCTGCCTGTCTCAGATCAAGGATGAGACAAGGAAAAAGAAATTAAAATAACAAGCCTTCCTAGCACTTCTGCTTAGGAAACATCACATGTCAGGCCTGTGACACAAAACATATATTTTAGGCCAAAGACTCAAAGCTCATTAGCAGAAATGGTGCTGAGCTGCAAGCCACCTACGCAGCTCACTTGGGAAACAAACGCATGCAACATCCATCCCTCCAGGGCCTGGGAACACAGGGTTCCCCCGTTATCAACATCAGCATGCATCTGCACTGAGGCCGGTCTGGTTGGCTCTGTGTGTGGGTGTGTCCCAGAGAGGCTGCTCATAATTCTCATCATTATCATCATTGCTTGAATGTGGGACTCAGTTCTGCCCTAATCAGCTTAATGACTTCCTCCATACCTATGTACCAACAATACCAGTTTTCACGTATAGCTCTCTGTGAATTGACTCACTTAGCTCAACCATCATTACATTAGCCTTGTCCTCAGCGGTATTTATGAAATCACCATTTGACCTCCTAGTTATATGTTTTCCTAATGTCTATTAAATATACAAGTCTTAAAAAAATGTTCATCTGAGTTCCACAGGGGAGAAACTTGGCAAACATGACCGTGGCCAGGTACTCAAGGTGATCAAGTCATGTTGATAACATGTACCCTTGACACGATGTCATGAGAAGGGCACTTTACCTTTGTAGTATCCTTCACCAAAATCCACAACCCCAGTCTAACCATGAGAAAACATCAGGGAAACCCAAGTTGAGGGACATTCTATAAAATGTCTGACCAGTACTCCTCAAAACTGTCAAGGCCATGACAACCAAGGAAAGTCTGAGAAACTGTCCCAGGCCAGAGGAGACGAAGGAGACATGATTACTAAACGTAATGTAATGTCTTGGATGGGACCCTGGAACAGAAAATGGATATTAGTGGGAAAGCTAGTGAAATCCAAATAAAGTAAAGAGTTTAATTAATAGGAAGGTACAAAGGTTGATTTCTTAATTGTGAGAAATGCACCAGGGTCATGTAAGATGTTCACAATATGGGAAACTGGGGGAGGGGTGTACGGGAATTCTCTGTGTTTTGGGAAATCTCTGTATTCTGTAAATCAAAGATTTACATTTATTTTCTGTAAATATAAAATTATTTTAAAATAAGTTTATTCAAAAAAGTGAGGGTGTTATGTATATGTATACTAGTGGTTCAGAGCATGAATTTTGAAGTCACACAGATGTGGTTATTTGTTTCTTGTGTCTGCTATAACAAATTACCTCAAAACTGGTAGCTTAAAACAACAGAAATTTATTCTCTGATGTTTCTAGAGGCCAGAAGTTCAACATTTTTTTTACTGGGCTGAAATCAAGGTTTTGAGAGGGTGACGCTCCCTCCAGAGGCTCTGAGGAAGAATCTGTCCTTGCCTCTTCCAACTTCTGGTGGCTGCCGGCATTCCTTGGCTTGTGGCCACATCACTCCAATCTCTGCCTCCTCCTGTTCTCTGTGTATCTGTCTAATCTTCCTCTGCCTCTCAAAGGATATTTGTGATGGCATTTAGTGCCCACTCGGATAATCCTGGATGATCTCCTCAACTTAGTCACATCTGCAAAGATCCTTTTCCCAGAGAAGGTAACATCTACAGGTTCCAGGCATTAGGTCTCTGTATCTTTAGGTGGCCATTATTCAGCCTACTACAGCCTGGCTGTGTGAAATTTAGGACTCTGTAGTATCAATAAGCCTCTTCTAAAGTGGAAAATAACAAAAACTATATATCTATTAAAAAAATGTTCATCTGGGGGCTGGCCCAGTGGTGCAGTGGTTAAGTTCGCACATTCCACTTTGGTGACTCAGGGTTCAATGCTTCAGATCCCAGGTGTGGACCTATGCACTACTTGTCAGGCCATGCGGTGGCAGGTGTCCCACATATAAAGTAGAGGAAGATGGGCACGGATGTTAGCTCAGGGCCAGTCTTCCTCAGCAAAAAAGAGGAGGATTGGCAGTAGATGTTAGCTCAGGGCTAATCTTCCTCAAAAAAAAAATGTTCATCTGAGTTCCACCTGAAATTATCTTCATGTGACTAGTGGGCCCCCAGCCACATTTTGCAAAATTGGTGCAAGAGACTAGTCTTAAAAGTCAGACAGGGGGGCCGGCCCAGTGGCACGGTGGTTAAGTTCACACGTTCCACTTTGGCAGCCCAGGGTTTGCTTGTTTGGATCCCAGGTGTGGACCTATGCACCACTTGTCAGGCCATGCTGTGGCAGGTGTCCCACATATAAAGTAGAGGAAGATAGGCACAGATGTTAGCTCAGGGCCAGTCTTCCTCAGCAAAAAAGAGGAGGTTTGGCAGCAGATGTTAGCTCAGAGCTCATCTTCCTCAAAAAACAAAAACAAAAAAAATTGGGGCCAGCCCCGTGGCCAAGTGGTTAAGTTTATGCCCTCCGCTGTGGCGGCCCAAGGTTTCACCGGTTTGGATCCTGGGTGCGGACATGGCACCGCTCATCAGGCCACGTTGAGGCGGTGTCCCACATGCCACAACTAGAAGGACCCACATCTAAAATATACAGCTATGTACCAGGGGGCTTTGGGGAGAAAAAGAAAAAATAAAATCTTTAAAAAAAAGAAAAAAAAGTCAGACAGACCTAAATTCCATATCTGGCTCTATAACACCCAAGCTTGTGACCATGGGTGTGCCAGCACACTCCTTGAAGGGCATTCTCATCTTCTGTAGAAGAGGGACATTAAGCCTCTGACAGAGAAATGCTGTCAGAACTCGTAGGCTGTGTAGCAGATGTACACAGATGTTTAGTCAACCTCGTCTTCGTTCCCCCTCCACTTTACAGAGTATGTTACAGCTCAAAATATTTTCTACATATGAATCATGTTTGATCTCCATAAAATTCCACCCTATGAGATAAAGCCAAATTTTCCTTCCCATTATACGGATGGCGCAACCGAGACTCAATGTTAACTGACTTAGCCAACGTCACTCAACTAGAAGACTAGAGACAGCAGGTGTCTGAGAACACAATGGGCAGGAGCTGAGAGGCAGTGCCCCCTTTAGATGGGGCAGGTTTGCCAATCTGGTCACTTGACTTGTTTTCATGACTTTCATTACCTTTCTGGCCCTTGTAGGCGTGACATGTTTTTAACTCCTAGCTCACATTGCTGGAATTTGATCGAAGATCTTTGGACTTGAAGCAGAGAAGCCATGCTCATCGGGTTCCCTAGCAACAGCTTTCAGTGGCCTGTTGGCCCTGGCTTCTCTCATCTCACAGGCTTCTCCTTCTCAGAACCCGCTGAGACAGACCCCTGGTTTGTCCTCCAGGTTCCTGGTTTTGATAGCTCCTTATTCTGAGTCCTTGAAGCAGAGACTCAAACAGGACCCTCATGTTGCGGGACGCTCAGCCTTGGGCTGGGTGTCCTGAAGCAGACTAGGGAGGCCTGCTGAAGGCAATGAAGGCATGCTCTGTCCTCAGAGGTCACAAGGAGAGGGCCAGAGGGTGTGTTGAGGACCCAGGAGCCAATGTCAGAAGTGAGACTGCCTGACTTCCAAATCTGGTTCCCCAACCTCATAGCCCCCTGACCCTGCTGAGGTCACCAAACACTTCTGTGCTTTGGTTTCCTCATATGTAAAAAGAAAATCATTAGAGAACCTCAAAGGAACATTGTGAGGCTCAAGTGAATTACTTTACATGAAGCTGTTATTACAGTGCTTGATATGAGGTGAGTGTTCACCCTGGTCATTATTAAGGTCAGAGAACCCTAAACACACCATCGCATGGGCTGTTCTGTCTTCTCCATACGCCCCCTCTGCCCAGAGAAATTTGCTTCCTCCTGGGGAACAGTGCAGGGTTACGGGGAGGAGCTCGGGATCCTGAGGTTCTGGGTCTCTGTCACTGTGTAGCTGTGCAGCCTGACGCGAGTCATTCCCAGTCTCCCAATCACTCCCATCTGTACAAGGGGATGACAAAAGCGCCAGCCGCGCCGGGGCCCCTAGCCACTGTGCGGAGCTCGGCCCACAGAACCCTCCGACTGCTCCACTGCAGGCCTGGGACCTCACTCCGCAGGCGCGGGGCGCCCCGGGGCGAGAAAGGGATGACCAGGGTCGGATCCTCCGCTGCCATGGCAACGCCCGGAGGCTGCCGGGAGGAGAGAGGCGGGGCCGTCCCGCGGCCCAGGCCCACAGCGAGGCCCCGCCTACAAGTGGGCCCCGCCCCGGGAGCGAGCCTCCGGCCCGGGACGAAGCCCCGCCCTCAAAAAAGGCTCCGCCCAGAAAGAGGTCCGGGCCTCAGTGGCGGGTTTCGCCGGCAGCTCTGGCCCTCAGACCGATTCCTTCAGTGCCTGACAAGCTGCATCTGACTGACCGACTGTGTCTGACTGACCACAGACGCCATCACAGCCTGACAATCCGAGTCTGTCTGGCTGTGTCTGACTGAACACAGATTTCACGGGTGCCTGACGGACCAAGGCCGCATGATCTGTCTGCCTGACCACAGCTGCCTGCCTGCCCGCCAGTAGCTGGCTGACAGCGTCTGGGCCTGACAGGACCTATCTGACTGAGTCGATCCAACTGCATCTGACTGACCAGACTCCATCTGTGCTCCACAAGCTGTATCTGACTGACCGACTGTGTCTGACTGACCAGTTGACTGACCGGGTCCTCTGTGCCAGTGGCTGGACCACGTCTCCGCTGAGTGGGCTAAGCCGACTGAGGCTGACGGGCCGCTTCTGACGACACCTGGGCCTGAGCACCTGGGCCTGAGTCCCCTGACTGGTTGGCTGAGAGGATCTGGCGGGCTTCCGGAGACTTGCTGACCAGCCTGGCTGACTGGCCTCCTACAGCCTCTATGTCCTGGGGCCCACCTGAGGTGTGCCCTGACTACGTCTGCCAGACCATATGGCTGAGTTTGCATGGCTGGCTGGTTCCGGGTGACCGTCTGAGTCCGGCTGTATCTCAGGGACTGGGTTTCTGAGTGACTGAGTCTGCCTGACCATCTTTCCCAGACCACCTCTGTCTCACTCAGTTTCACCAGCAGCATCTGCGTCTGACTACACCTGCCCCTGCTGACCGCTGTGCTGGTCATCTCCTCTGCATTCAGTGACAGCCGGTTGAATCAGGTTGCCTGCCTGAAGGGCAGCTGACGACTTGTCCCCAGAAAGTCTCTCCTTGACGAATGGCCTCTTTCACTCCAGCTGCCTGACAGCAGGCTTCTAAAGTTTTGCATGTCCAGGGGCCTGTGGCCTGAACATCTCCAGCTACGAGTCTGGGCCTTGGGGCGTCCAAGGCAAGGACACCAACAGGGAAAGGAGCCCGGGACAGGGACCTGTGGGTGGGGAAGGCTACAGGAGAAGGACACGAGGCCAGGTGGGGAGCAGCCAGAAGAAGCCCCTCAGGCCCCTGAGCTCAGGGATCTAGTTCTGTGGCAGAGTCAGCACCTTGAGGAGATGGGCTGGTTTGTGGGTGCCTCAGGACAACAAGGCATGACCCCGAAAACTATGTTCCTCCGTGTTTCTGGGATATCTCTGTCAGTGTCTTGCTACTCTGCAGAAGGGGAATCCCACAGACCTCAGATCTCCTCCTGAATTTAAGACTTTCCCATACTGTGTGTATGTCGGCGGGGGGGACTGGCCACATCAACCACATGGAATGGAAAGAGAGACTGTGTACCAGAGTAAGGGGGAAGGAAACTCAGAGAATTAGATTAGAGGGAATTAAAAAAAAATAAGCATGTCAATTGCATGGGTGTGCTGTGAATTATAGCTATAGCTATTAATAATTATAAATGAGAGCGTTGGACTAGCTTATCTCAATTGAGCCCTAGCATTTTGAGATGCTGTCTTTCCATTAATAATAGAGGCCTGGCCGCCTCATTGATTTCATTATAAGCCAAGAGAGGAATGCGGGGAAGTAAACAACTCTGTTCCCAAGGGCTCTGTCTTAGTCAGCTTGGGCTGCTATGACAAAATACTATAGATTGGGGGCCTTAAACCACAGATGTTTATTTTTCAAAGCTTTGAAGGTTAGAAAGTCCAAGATCAAGGTGCAGGCTGATTTGGTTCTTAGTAAGATCCTTTCCCTGGCCTGCAGACAGCTGCCTTCTTGCTGTGTCCTCACATGGTGGAAAGAGAATGAGCTCTGGTTGTTTCCTCTTCTTATAAAGCCACTAATCACATCATGAGGGCCCCACCCTCACAACCTCCTCTAAGTCTAATTACTTCCCAAAGGCCCCACCCCCACATACTATCACATAAGGGGTTAGGGCTGCAACATACGAATTTTGGGGGGACACAAACATTCAGTCCATAGCAGGCTCTCACAATATGAAGTTGGATCCCACTCAGTGGCCCGTGGGGCTTCCCCAGGGCAAGAGCTCCAGGGGGCTGAGAAAAGAGGCAGCAACAAGTTCCACAGAGCGCTTGTACCTCATTTATTTGTTTATTCATTCAAGGAGCATATACTGAGTACTGAGTGCCAGCCACTATGCCAGGCTCTCACCCTGCCCTCATGGAGCTTAGATTTACAGGCTCCAGGAAGCCTTTCCTGTGCCTCTCAACTCTGGTTCCATCAGGGCCAGGTGATAAATACCAACTACTTTATTTTTGGACAACCTGCACAGCTGAAGGTGGGAGAGCTAGTATAGTGCAGTGGGTCTCAAAGTGTAATCACTGGGAACTTGTTAGAAATGCAAATTCTGGAGTCCTACCATAGTTGGACCAAATCAGAAACCCTTATGGTAGAGCACAGGAATCTATGTTTTAACAACATCACCTCCAGGTGATGCTGATATGTGCTAAAGTTTGAGAACCACTAGTGGAATGATTAAGTGTATTGGCTCTGGTGTCATATTGGAATCTCAGCTGTACTACATAAGAGCTGTTTGACTTTGAGCAAGTCCATGAATCTTTCTGTGCCTCCATTTTCTTATTTGCATAATCAATATAATTACGACCACTTTGAACCATTGTTGTTTTACATCATATAAAGAGCTTAGCACATAATCTCAGTTCTAGGAATGTATCCTGTGGACATAGTCCAGCATATGCTGAATGGTGTATGTTCAGGATATTCATTGAAGCATTGTTTATAGTAGAAAAGAAACACTCCAAATATGTATCCATAGAGGACTAGTTTAATAAATCATGGCACTGCCATACAAAGAATGAGCGAGATCTTCTTATACTCATATGAAAAGATCTCCAGAATTTCTGAGTTAAAAAACAAGGTGCAGAACAGTGTGTTTGTATGTTTCCATTTGTGTAAAGAAAAAGAATATTTATATATGCATAGGTTATCTCTGAAAGAATAGTCGGGAAACAGGCAAATTGGTGGGAGAAGAAATCAGTGGCAGGAAATAGAGGAAGGAGGGAAACTTATTTTTACCATACATGTATCTTTTTATGACTTAAAATTTGCAATATGTTATATGCATTTCCGATTCACAAAAGTGAAGTTTAAAAAAACAGAGGAGTACTTAGCATAGTGCCTGGTGGCAGCCATGGTAATGGTGATGGCCATTCCACAGCTCTAAGCAGATGATTCATTGCAGAAATGCAGCCTAGAGATATCTGGGGTGTGACCACAGTCTCTCCTCTCTTCCCTTCGTTCTATATGGTGCATGTTGACCTATCAGAGAATCCTTGCATTTTCAAGATGGAAAGGGTTTCAAGATTCTCTGGTGTAACACTTTTATTTTAAGGATGAAGAAACCAAGCCTCAGAGAGAGCACATAACCAGTCCAAGGTTATCCAGAGGATTGGGGCTGAATCTAGGGCCTCTTTCAAAACATCATAGGACTAAGTTTTCTAAAATTCTGCTTTCACCCCATCACTGCTCTGCTCAGAAACTGTAATGAGGGGCTGGCCCCGTGGCCGAGTGGTTAAGTTTGCATGCTCTACTCCGGCAGCCCAGGGTTTTGCTGGTTGGATCCTGGGCGCAGACATGGCATCACTCATCAGGCCATGCTGAGGTGGCATCCCACATTGCACAGCCAGAAGGACCTACAGCTGGAATATACAACTATGTATTGAGGGGCTTAGGGGAGAAAATGGGGGAAAAAAAAGATGATTGGCAACATGTCAGCTCAGGTGTCAATCTTTAAAAAAAAAAAAAAAAGAAAAACTGTAATGATTTCTCAACCTGGCTAAGACTAATTGTGGTTTAAATCCCAACCAAACTTTCCAGCCTTATTTTCCACCTTCTCCTATGTGAATTCTCTACCCTAGCCAGATAGGTCTCTTCATTGACTCAAAATGCTCCTGCTTTCCAGACGCCACAACTTGCCAGTGCTGTGCTCCCTGTCTGAAGCGCCTTTCTCCTTCTTGTTCATTTATGGAATCTACCTACA
This sequence comes from Equus przewalskii, assembly GCF_037783145.1. Classification (NCBI taxonomy): domain Eukaryota; kingdom Metazoa; phylum Chordata; class Mammalia; order Perissodactyla; family Equidae; genus Equus; species Equus przewalskii. Next base: position 26,583,198 of record NC_091851.1, read on the forward strand.
CATGGAGACAGAAGCACACCTAATCATACTTCCTCTAGGAAGTCTTTCCTGATTACTCAAGCTCACAGAGCTCTCTCCTTCCTCTGAACAAATTAAAAAATTTCTTGTAAAACTTCTGTATTGTAAATTTTACAAGCTTCTGTAAATTTCTGCTTCTTAAGAGAATAGGATGGTTCTGTGCTCCTCGAACAAAGGAAAGTGGACTAGAACAGAGCCAGTTCCTCATCCTGACTCTCCATTTCTGGAGAAAATTGGACAAAGGAACTTGGCCCCCCTTATTGTCTCAGGGAAGCCCTGGGTGAGGATTCCATTGAGCCCTCCTGGAGCCAGGAGACTGTCTGCAGAAACTGCTGGGCCTGTTCCTACCCTGATGTTTACTTACTTGGCCTGGAGGCCCAGCGTGATGAAACCTGGCCCTGTTGCCGAGCACCTTGGGAGGCCTCACTCCAGGGTCCCTCTGTGCTCAGACAGTGGCCCTTTGTGGAACAGAGGAGCAGGACTGAAAGTGGAGCCGCTGGAAACTCTTCCCTCCCCCCTGCCTCCAGCTGCCTCCACCGGCAACTGTGGACCCTCCTAAGCCTGGGTGGCCTCTGTTTTAAGTCCATGGCTGGCAGGCGGCTGGTGGAGTGAGGTAGAGCCTCCAGGCAATTAGCTAGGCTGGGAGGGTGAGGAGGGGTCCAGCCAGGATGGCCTGCTGAAAGAGTGTCCCTTAAGTCAATAGAGGCTGCTTATAATGAAGATCTCCAAAGAGGAGACTGGGCCCCCTACAGGCTAGTTTGACACTTTCAACAACCCTGCCCCCACCAAATACACCCCTAAGACGTAGGGCTGGACGCTCTGATGTGGTTTGTCCCTTTTTTCCCTGTCTCATGGACCCTACACTCACTTGGCGGGAGTGGAGAGATTGGGAATCCTTAGGAGTAATCCTAAACCTGGTTGGGTAGGAATCAGGAGGAAGGGACTAGTGACCAAAGGAAGGAAGATAGTGTGGCGTAGGTGAAAGGGCACTCACTGTTCTGAGGGGCAAGAGGCCTAAGACTCCAGTTCCTGCTGAGCCGCTGACTTGCCAAATGACATTAGCTAGTTGCTTCCCTTTTCTGTGCCTCTTTTTCCCTAGCTGTGCCTCACTTTCCCAGCTGCAAAATTACAGAGGCAGAGTAGGTGAATGTGAAGGATTTTTACAGTTCTGATTTTTCGTAATTCTGCAATCACAGAGAGAAAAGGGAAGAGCTGGGGGTGGGCTGGAGGTAGATAACTGACATGATGTTCTCTGTTGCTTCACCAGCAGTCGCTAGGCAGCCTTTTCTCTGCCTCCAGGATCCCCTCCCTGCTTCGTTTCTCCCCATCTCCTTTCCACCCCACTTTGAGGGCTTCTTGTGATGAGATCTAGAAGCTGTTTGATTTAGTTTGTCTTATCCCATATTCTGCCCTCAGTGGGAGGGGACTGGGCACAGAGCAGAAAGGCGGTCAGGAAATAAAAGAGAAAAATTAAGAGGTAAGGGTCTGATGGAGGGAAGTGTCAAAAGAGAGCTCAGGGAGAGCTGAGACGAAGGAGAAGGGAAGGAGAGATGGTGAAAGAGGGGTAGTAGAATGAAGAGGAGGAAAAAGTAAGCGTAAAATGAGATGAGGAGGGAGGAAAGTATGAAAGAAAGAAAAATAGGAAGAGAGACTGTGGGAGAAGTCTACAGCCTGGACAAACACACACAGGTGGGGACATCTCAGGGTATTCTAGGACAGCAAGTAGTTCAGTTTGGCTGGAGGTAATAGGGGAGACAAAATTAGAACTGGATTGTAGAAGATCTTGAATGCCAGGCTAACAACTTTGGACTTTATATCTACTATTTTCTGCTGCTCAAATCCCCTGTGATAAGCTGGGTGAGGCCCAGAGGAGCATTTTCATTCATCCACCCATTCAACAAGGGACTTATCCAACTCCGTATCCCCAGAGCATAACATAACGTCTGCACTTAACAGGCAGTCAGGAAATGCCTGTTGAAATCGAGCACTTGGAAAAAAAAAGCAGAACACTTGGAGAAAGCAGGGGCTGGGACAATCTCATAGAGAATATAAGAATAACCATAGCACAAGCGAGGAAGCGCTAGGCGCCCTAAGAGAAATATAGGTAAGAGTTATGCGAGATCAGAGGAAAGAGAGACAGCCATCCCCGCTACCTAGAGCAGGAGAGTCCCACAGAAGATTGTGATGGGCTCAGCTTAGGTCACATACCCAACCTTGAATTAATCCATGTGGCCAGGAAGATAGACCCATTGGAGGATGTAGGGTTCTGTATTAGTGAAGAGCAAAGAGTTCTCCAAAGACAAGGAGGTGGGGTTATTACCAGAGAAGAGCGGCTGTCACAGTCCACTGTACTGCCAATTCTAGGTCAGAGAGGGTCACACCTCTGCCAAAAGGGTCCAGGGCTGCACCCACTTCACCTGGGAAATGAATGCTCCAGTAATTTACAAGGGCAGGTGAAAGCTTGTAAAGTGTTGGCTCTTTGAAGATTGGTGGGCAGTTTCTAGCCAAACTTCTGGATAGTGGCAGTATCAGCAGCCCCCTGACGTAACGATGGGAGAAGCAGTTCCAAGGGACCTTAAAAGGTGGCTTCAGGTTCTTGCTTTTGAGCAGGGGGTGGCTCAGGCCTGTAACCCAGAGTCAACTCTCTCCTTGCTCCAGATATCTCCACAAAGGAAGACCCCATAGCATGGCTTAGTAGGGAGCATAAGACTCTAGAGTCAGACATCGCTGGCTTTGGTTCCCAGCTGTGCTACCTCCTGGCTCTGGGACTTTGAGTAAGTTATGTAAGTTATCTGAGCCCTTATTTCTCTGTCTGAAAATAGAGGGTGGTAATACCAAGCACACAGAATCATTACAAAGGTTGAATACGCTAATGCTAAAAAGCACTTGGCACAGCACCACACAGGCCACAGGCACTGGGCAAATGTGAATTCCTATTCATTTTTTAGTAACAGAGCTATGCGCTGTTAAAGCCGGAGGGGTTTTAAAAATTACTAATCCAATCCTCTCATTCTACATTGGTGAGAGGACTCCTTATAGCTAATCTAAGTCTCTCCAGTTGCAATATCTGCTGATTCTGTCCACACTAGAAGCAGAGAACTGACATCCCTCCTCTGCTCTAAGCTACTTAAATCCTATATGAGTTCTAAACTAGTCCCTAAAAGGATATTTTGATTCCTCCATTTTTTCCCCAAGAACTTTTGCCCGTCATTTGCTCTTTGCTCTGCCAAAGATGTACTCAGTTAGTGTACCGTACTCAACGTGGTCAGGAATGTGTGGGAGGATTATAGGCTAATCTTAAACAAATTCGCCAATCTTGGAATATCTGAAGGAAATTGGTCATAATTATTCCTGGATAAGCTAATAAATAAATATAATTATCCATATTTTTTTTTACTCTGCTTAATTTTTTGGGGAATACAAATTGTTATTTTGATTGTGGCAAAACATACATAAAATTTACTATTTTAACCATTTTTAGGTGTACAATTCAGTGGCGTTAAGTACATTCACAATGTTGTATAACCAGCACTACTATTTCCAGAGCTTTTTCATCATCCCAAACAGAAATTCTGTACCCATTAAACAACAACCATCTGCCTGCCAGTCCCTGGTAACTTCTATTCTGCTTTCGTCTCTATTAATTTGCCTGTTCTAGAGACCTCATATAATATTTATCATAGAATATTTATCCTTTTGTATCAGTTTTTTTCACTTAGTATAATGTTTTTAAGGTTCATCATGTTGTAGCCGTATCAGAATTTCATTCCTTCTTATGGCTGAATAATATTCCATTGAGTGGATATACCACATGTTGTTTACCCCTTCATCTATCGATGGACACTTGGGTTGTTGCCACCTTTTGCGTATTGTGAGTAATCCTGCTAAGAACATCAGAGTACAAATAACTATCAGTGTTTTGTCCAATCTATAGTGCCCTCCTCAAGATTTCAGGTCCTAATCTCTGGAATCTGTTAATTTGTGTGACAAAGATTTTTGCAGATGTGATTAAGAATTTTGAGATGGAGAGATGATCCTGGATTCTCAGGGTGGGCCCTAAATGCAATCCTTATAAAAGGGAGACAAGGAGATTTGACTATCACAGAAGAGGAGAAGGAAATGTAACTACAGAGGCAGAGATTAGAGTGATGCAGTCACAAGCCAAGGGATGCCAATAGCTGCCAGAAGCTGGAAGAGGCAAAGGACAGATTCTCCCCTCCAGCCCCTGGAGAAGCACAGCCCGGTGATTGATTTAAGATTACAGGCCTGCAGAAATGTGAGAGAATAAATGTGTGTTGTTTTAAGCCACCAAGTTTGTGGTAATTTGTTATAACAGCCACAGGTCTCTAAAAGGTGCGTTGAGCCACCATGAGGGAATGAGAGAGTCCAGTTTTCTACATCTTCACCAATACTTGGCATTGTAAGACATTTTCTTTGCCAAATTGAACTGCAATTTTTGTTTCCCTAATTACTAGCGAGGCAGACCATTTTCATATGCTTATTGGCCATTCATATTTCTTCTATGAATTTCTTTTTCATAGTCTTTGTCCATTTTTCCAATCTAGATTGTTATGAATTCTTTATATATTTTAGATTCTCATACTTTGTCAGCCAAAAGCATTTCAGAGATTTTTCTCCCAGTGAGTGGCTTATCTTTTCGCTTTCTTTATGGAATTTTTTGATGCATAGAAGTTCTACATTTAATGGAATTGACTATATCAGTTCTTTTCATTTTTTAAATTTGTGTGACAGTTAATTTTATGCATCATTTTGACTGGGCCATAGAGTGCCCAGATATTTGGTTAAACATTGTTCCAGGTGTGTCTGTGAGAGTATTTCTGAATGAGATTAACAGTTGAATTGGTAGACTGAGTAAAGCAAATTGCCATCCCCAATGTGCAACCTCATTCAGTCCATTGGAGGCCTGAATGGAACAAAAAAACAGAGTAAGGGAGAATTTGCTCTCTCTGCCTGAGAGTCTTCCACCTGGCACATCCACCTTCTCCTGCCTGTGGACTTAGACTTGAACTGGCCCTTACACCATCAGCTCTCCTGGGTCTCCAGCTTGCCAATCCAGATCTTGGGACTTCTCAGCCTTCATAACCGTGTGAGCTAATTCCTTACAATAAATCTATCTACTGATTTATTTATATAGAGATAGAGATAATCTTATTGGTTCTGTTTCTCTGGAGAATCCAGACTAAGACAATTTGTGATTTTTGTGTCTTGTTTAAGGAATCCTTCCCTACCCGAGGTCCTAAAGATGATCTTCTTTAGTTACTTCTAAGGATTTTAAAGTTTTGCATTTTTGTTTGTTTTTTGAGGAAGATTAGCCTCAAGCTAACATCCACTGCCAATCCTCCTCTTTTTGCTGAGGAAGACTGGCCCTGAGCTAACATCTGTGCCCATCTTCCTCCATTTTTTATATATGTGGGACGCCTACCACAGCATGGCTTGATAAGTGGTGCGTGGGTCTGCACCCGGGATCCGAACCAGTGAGCCCTGGGCCGCTGAAGCAGAGTGTGCAAACTTAACCACTGCACCACCAGCTGGCCCCTGCTTTTTGAATTTAGGTCTTAAATCTAACTGAAGGTTATTTTTGTGTATGCTATGAGGTAGAAATCTCATTTTATTTTTTTCCAAATGAATAACCAATTGTTCAGTCTCATTTTTAAAGTAATCCATCTGTATTAATTTCCTAGTGCTGTCATAACAAATTACCACAAACCAGGTGTCTTAAAACAACAGAAATTTATTCTCTCACAGTTCATGAGGCCAGAAGTCCAAAATCAAGATGTTGGAAGAATTGGTTTCTTCTGGAGACTCTGAGAGAGAAAACATCCCATGCTTCTCTCCTAGCTTCTGGTGGTTACCAGCAATCCTTGGTGTTCCTTGGCTTGTAGACAGCTCACTCTAGTCTCTGCCTCCATCTTCACATCACCTTCTCTGTGTCTCTGTATGTCTTCTCCTTTTCTTATAAGGACACCAGTCATTGGACGTAGGGTCCATTTTAAATACAGGATGAGTTAATCTTGAGATCCCTCACTAACCACATCTTCAAAGGCTCTATGTCCAGATAAGGTCATATTCTGAGGTTCTACGTGGACATGAATTTTTTGGGGGGACACTATTCAGCCCACTACATCACCCTTTGCTACTCTTTTGCCAATGTCATTTCTGTCATATGTCAAATTTCCACTTATGTGTGAGCAGAGTGATCATTTTATAATACAAGTCCCTGATGAAATAGTTTTACATTTTTCATAAGATTTTTGTTTAATCCTCACAACAGTTCTATGAGGTAGGTACTACTAAAACCAGTGTTATGCTAAGTTATAATGTGATAACAAACAATCCCCAAATGTCAGTGCCTTATAACAACAAAGTTTTCTCCCTCACGTTACACATCAGTAGCTGTGGGACAGCTGTGGGTTGGCTGCAGCTCTGTTCTATGTGTCTTTTCACTCCAGGATCCAGGCTGAAGGCACAGCCCTTATCTAGAACACACCATTCCAGTGGCAGAGATAAAAAAGTACGATTTTAGACTGAAACATGCAATGGCTCTCCAAGTTTCTGCTAAGAACTGGCATATATCTCTCTGGCTCAAATTTCATTGGCCAAAGTAAGTCATGTGGTCAAGCCTGACTCTGGGCTGGGGAAGTGTTGCTCCTTCTTCTGGAGGGAACTCAAGTCACATGGCAACTGGCTAGAATGTATAATCTTACTGGGAAGGCGGAGAGCAAATAAGAGGGAATACTAATATCTCTACTACAGAGGTTAAGTAACTTGCTCAAGGTCAAAAAGCTGAGAAGGGAAAGAGCCAGGATTCAAACTCAGGCAATCTTTCTCCAAAGCCATAGTGCATTCCATGGCTCCCTATTGCCTGCTAGATGGAATGCAAATATACTTAAGCTTCAGGGCTTCTGGGTGTTCATTCCTGCAGCTTGGAGTGCCCCTCTATCACTTCTGCTTGTTCAGCTCACTCTTTAAGACTCCACTCTGATCTCACTCCTTCATGAGCTTCTCTCCTTGGAATTAATCACCATGTGCCCCCATCACTCTTTATAAGTACATTTTACTTTATATTCATTGTCTTATTCCCTTTAAAGGCTGAGGGGACACTTTTATTTGTCATGTGTCCCCTCTGCCCCCAAGGCTTTGGACAGTGTTCCCTAAATGTTTGCAGTATTTTGAGATGAGATGAGTAGGGGGGTAGGAACCACAGTTGGGCCCTGCTCCTGGGGATGAGAACACTTGGCCTACTTTTCCACCCCTCTAAACTAAGCTTAGCACCTGGTGCTCTGGTGACTGGTAGGTCAGCTCCGCGTGACTGACTGACTTAGTAAGCCTTTAGCACCTCAAAGCCCTGGGCTGGGGTGTGGGTGCTGGAGGTGGGGGGAGAGGAGGTGGGAATTAACTTTTACCTTTCAGAAGTCCTTCCCTTCCCCTGCCCCAGGCAAAGGACAAGTAAAAGTCCATCTCTAAGTGGGCTGGGCATCAGACCTAGGAGGATTGGGGAGGCCCTGGAAGGTGCAGGGGAAGGAGGAAAGCACTGCTGGGTCATGGGAGAGGAGCAGAGAACAGGAAAGAGCACTGAACTGCACATTGAAAGACTTTATTAACTTGTCCAAGTGATTTAATTTAACCTCTCTGAGCTTCAGTTTCCCCAGCTGTAAATTGGAGACCATACTGATCTTGCCCTCCTCCCTAAGTTGTTGCTCAAATACATAGTAAAATGCTGGAAGCCTGGGGATGCAGCCTTGAAAGCACACAGACTTGTATTGGAATCCCCTCATAAGCTTTGCGACTGTGGGAAAACTGCATATCTCATCATAAGCCATGATGTCCTCGTTTATAAAATGGGGATAATAATGATAATAGCTACCTTCCAGGGTGAGAGAATTATGTAAGTAAAGTGCTTAGCACATGGTGCTCAATAATATTGGTGTTTTTATAAGAGATGATGGTACTTATTGTTTAAGGAAAGGATCACTCCAGGTGTCATTTGTGAATATTAAAAGGAGGGGGAAAGAGTCTATCTTTTCCAAGATCTGGTTGCTTCCTTTAGCCAAGTATGGGGTGTGGCTCAAAGGAATGAGGAAGCAGTTCATGAAGTGACAGCACACAGAACACTGTCTTCACAGATCTTGGGGGAGGGGACGAGAGGTTAGCTGACCCTCCCAAAAGATCAGAGGTCCTAGTCTGCTACTCCCACTCCTACAGATGCAGTCCACTGACTCCTTCTTGTCCCCTCCTACCAATCTAGTCACCAAGTCCTGGGGAAGCTGCCTTTGTAATAATAATGACAATAGTAATGAGACCAATGAGAGTGTTACTTTGAAGCTTATAAAGGCTATCTAACACACAATCCCAATTATCTTTCATAATTTCTCTCGTGTAAACAGAATCCAGGTTTAGAAGGGGCTTGGAGATTATTCTGCATTCACGGATGGGGAAACTGAAATCCGGAGAAGAGAAGGGATTTATCTGAGGCCACAAATAAGTTAATGGCAGAAGCAGGACTGGAACCTGTAGCTCCTGACCCCCAGCCCAGTGCCAGTGCTCCTGTCATGACACACCTGTCCTTCATTTTTTCATTCCCACTGCCACCCAGCCTATTCTCTCATCTCCTGGACCACCTCAGTGGTTCCTAACTGGTCCTCCCTGCCTCTGATCCCTCCGCATCATTTTGTTCCATACATTCAGCCAGATAATTGTCTGGAAGCACAGCCTTGATCTTGTCTTTCCTTTCCTAATAAAACTGCCCATTTTTCAACTTCAAGGATCATCTGGTTCCTGGTTCAGCCTCCAAATGAAGGCCCAATCTTTCTTTGAATGTATTTATTGGTAGAGAGCTCATCACTCCAAGGCGGTCCATTCCATTCTGTACAGCTTTGAATGTTAGAGAGTTCTTTATAGCAAGCTGAAGTTGTCCTCCTGGATGTCCACCCACTGGAGCTGAGTGGAATTCTTTCATATCCATTCGCCAGCTAATCAATTTTTGTAGTTAATGTTTAATGTGGGCCAGGTCCTGGGAGGACTAGGTGCTGAGGGGAAGAGAAAGAGGAATTAGACGTGGATCCTTCCCTCAGAGAGTGTGGCATAGGGGTGCAGAGTTTTTTGTTTTCTTTATTAGACCTAGATAATAGGAAACAAATCAAATCCCCTTTCTGTATGACAGCCCTGCAGCTGTTTGGAGACAGCCACTATATCTCCCTTATGCTTTCCCTTCTTTGAGCTATTTAAATCATTCCCCACACAACATGGCATCCAGGTCCTCAGCATTCTTGTCTTCTCCTCTAGACTTGCCCCAGTGTGACAGTGTCCCTCTCAGAATGGAGGGCCCAAAGCTGCCCTCTGTGGTCCAGCTGTGATCTGCCCAGGGCAGCACAGAGCCTCTAATGGAGGCTAACCAGAGTGGGTCTAACAGCAGCTAGAACACACAGGTGTAACCTCTAGTTTCTCTTGATACAGTACATCTTGTTCACTTTTTCCTCTCTTTCTTCCTTTTTTCCTTTCCTCCTCCCCTGCCTTCCTTCCTTACTTTTTTGCAACCAGGTTGCATTGTTGAGTTTGAGGTCAACTCAAACCTTTAAGTCATTTTCACTGAAACTACTCTTAATCTAGATTCTTTCTATTGCGTATTTTGGGCACTTCGTCATTTGGAACTGCACTGTCCATCGTGGCAGCCACCAGCCCTATGTGGCAATTTACATCTAAAGAACTTAAAATTAAATAAAATTAAAATTTTATCTTCTCAGTTGTACTAGCCACATTTCAAGTGCTCAAAAGCCATAGGTGGCTAGTGGCTACTGTATCAGACAACGCAGATTCAGGGCACTTCCATCATCACAGAAAGTTCTATGGGACTGCTCTGTTTTGGACTGAAGGGCAAGAGTTTCCATTTATTCAGTGTGGCACCTCATCTTGTTAGTTCCACCTCAGCCCCAAGGCAGCTGAGATCTTTTGGAAACTAAATTGGTTTCCGGAGTGTTGTCCCTCCCAACTTCATGACAGCTGTAGATATGATTAGCATTTCATGCCTTCCTCTGCTTCATCTAAACCGACTGATAAAAATGCCCAGCAGAGCAGAGAGGGCTGCAGCCAAGCCCTGCACATGGCCCTCGGCACTCTGGCATTATGTGGCAGTCATGCAGTAGTTTAACAAATTAGGCCTACATACTAGGCCCTGTGCACTGGGCACTGGGTACACAGAGGGAGACAGAAGACAGCAAGTAAAGAGTCCTGCTATGGTTGGCATTCCAGGGGTTCAAATGCTTTTGCCTCACATTCAAGACTGCTTCTGTCTGGCCTGTGGGAGCTAAAATACAGGCTTGGAAATCAGCTTCTTGGATTTGGATCCCAGCTCTGCCACTTTACTGTTGTAATTAATGTCTTTGTGTTTGTTTCCTAATGTACAGAGTGGGGATGAGAATAATCTCTTCCCCACAGTGTTATTGCGGGATAACTAACTCATTGAGTTGGTGCAAGTAAAGCTCTTAGAACAGTGCCTGGAATATAGTCAGTGCCCCAAACACAATAGTTATCATTAGTTCTCATTATTTTCATTTTTCCTCCAGGACAAGCCATGATCAGTCCTGCTTTGGGGCCTCATCTCCCTCAGTTCTGCCCTCTGTTAGTTTGTGGAGGTCCCTGGCGGCCCAAACTAGGCCTCCCCTCTTGATTTGTTGTGTTCTCAGCTGCTCATTTGGCACTGAGTGTCCTATACTGGAGGGAGGAGCCCAGCGAAGAACTGAATAATTGCTGGGCTTTATCTTGGCTCTGTGCCACCTGGTGGAGAGACCTAGGGCAAGCTTCTCATCTGCAAAATGGGGATAATCACAGCTGCCACAGAGGACGGTGGTTAGGGCTAAGTGAGACAGGTAGGTGAAAACTCCTGCACTGAGAGCCCTTTCCATGTGTCTTGACTTTCAGTAAAACTCCCGAAAGTGCATGACTTGCTTCTTCCTCCACGTCTCTGTGCTTTATTTAGTGTCTAACAACGGAGGCCAGGCTCATCATTCCTTGCTCTTCTGGAGGGCCAGCCCTGTCCTAGGAACCCTGGGGCAGGAATTCCCTAGGTTTCTTCATCTACGGAATGAGGACTCCTAATCTGTGCCCCAGCTTCTCCCCGCTGCTATCCCGGGCTTGCTGAATTTGGGTTCGTTCCTCCCTTCCCCAGCCTCAGTCTATCCTCAAAGTAAGACCTGAAGGGGCACCTATAAGGGCTGCAGTGGTTATAACTCTAATTTAGAAAAGCTCTTTCCTTTGGGCACGCCTGCGCCTGTGGAGGGGCCAGCCCTTGGAGAGCCCCCAGAGGGTCCAGAGGTATTCCCACCCGAGAGGGGGCTGGCACGCGTGGCGCGATCTTCCGCGAGCTCGGGCCGCGGGAACAATGGGCGGGCGGCGGGGCGGCGGGTGGGCGTCGGCCAGGTCCGGACCGAGGTAGAGGAGGCCGGCGAGCTGGGCGCCTGGCCGTGGGGTTAGCCCGGGGCACCGGGCCGAGAGCCGAGGCGTCGGAGCCAAGGAAGACCGAAGTCGGCGCTGGCCGGGACCTGGGAGGAGGCGGGGGCGGGGCCCGAGCCCACCCGGCTGGGACAGGGAGGGCGAGGAGGCCCGGCGTGGGGTCTCCTATCCCTCGCCCCGCGCTTGCTCCCGGCCTCTGAGCTCCCGGGCGCTCAGGTAGGCGCCGGGCGCGGGCCCCACGTTGGGGAGCGGGCGGCGAGCCACGAGCGCCAGGCAGGCTCGCGGGGCGCAGCCCCCTCCTCCCCTCCCCTCCCCTCCCCGGGGGCCGGCGCGGCTCCTCCCGACGCGCGGCCCCGGCTCCGGCGGCTCCCGCGGCGGCGGCGCTCCCCTGGCTGCTCGCTCGCTCGCTCGCCCGTGGCTGCCGGGGCGGCCGGGATCGCCACCACCTCCTCGCGGGGGGCCGGCCGGGGCGGGGCGGAGGGGGGAGACCGCGAGGGGGGCGGGCGGGGAGGGGGCTGCGCGCCTTGGGAGGGAGCGAGCGAGCGAGCGAGCGGGGCATTTCTGCGCAGCTCGAGCGCGCCTCGGAGCCCCCCGGGCGGCCGGACGCACCGACCGAGGACAGACAGTGCCCGGAAGCCGCGCCGCCGCCGCCAGGTTAGCCGCCCGCCTCCGGGCCCCGGGCCCCCGCCGCGTCTGAGCTCGTGTGTGTGTGTGTGTGTAAGCACCGAGGGCTCCGAGCTCGGTCCCACGTCCTCGAGCCCTGACAGGCCGGCGGGCAGGCTCCGGGGGGCGGGGGGGGGGGGGTGGTCTGGACACCACCCGGGCGGGGAGCGGGCGCCGGAGCCAGGAGCCCCGGGCCTCGGTTCGTGCGTCTCAGTACTGGCGCCGGTACGTGTGTCGGGGTCCACGTCTCGGGTGTGTGTTGGGTGTGAGCGCGCGTGTGCCCGTGGGTCCGTGCAAGTGGATGCTCGGTGTGCGCGCGCCTGCGTGTGTACACCGGGTGTGCATCTGTGTGTGTGTGTGAGTGAGTGAGGGTGTGTGCTCTGTATTTCTTCGCTCGTCTGGACTGGGTGATGTGTGTGTCTGGGTGAGGGTGTGTGTGTCTGCGTGTGTCTATCCGTGAATGTGTCTCTGAGAGGGTGTGTCTGAATGTGTAGCTGAGTGTGTACATCTGGATGAGGGTGTGTGCCAGTGGCTTTGCTTGTGGCTGGAGCCCTTGGCGGGGTGTGTGTGTGTGTGTTTGTCGCTGTGTGAGGGTCAGTGTGACTCCCCGTGTGCGCGCGTGTGAGGGCGGGTGTGCACCCGCGTAGCCCCGCGTAGCCCCCTTGTGCGTGTGCGCGGCTTTGTTTCCGCACTGCCGGGAGGAAGGGGTGGGGGCGGCGGCCGAGGCGCTGCCATCGCCCGGAGCGGGGCACCTGGTCGGGGCAGTGGGTGGCGGCGGTGACAGGAGCGTCCCGCCGGGCCAGGAGGGGACTCCCTGCTGGCAAGTGGGCGGCCACACCCCGGGAGCCAGAGGGAGCTGGGCTGACAGCGGAGCCCGTCCTGGGCCGAGCTGGAGCGGAGGGCGTGTCCTGCCTGAAGCCTCTGTGGGAGCGTGGAGGAGTGGGTGCGCGTGGGTGTGGCTATGGATGTGGGTGTAGGGTGATGGTGGTGGCGACCGTGGTCCCCAGGCTGGTGACCCAGTCGGTTCAGAGATCCACTTCCTGTCGCAGTCCCAGGGACCTTCGCCCAGAGCCAGACCGGGCCTGGCCAGGTCAGACACATTCCCACCCTCAGGCTCGCCAGCTCCAGTGGGTAGAGCCACACCTTAGGTGCCCTGAAATGAGGAGGGAAAGCCACGCTCTTAAAGGGCCAGCCCCCTCCCCCGCCAAGAAATCCCCTTTCAGGAGACCTCTACTTTGAGAGCATCTCTGGGTGTGTCTGTACCCCTTTCCCCGTGTATTGGTGCAGTGCATGCATTTCTACATCTGTAGTCTATGTGCATGTGTGTGTTCTTTCTGTGTATTTCTTGCGCATTTGGATGCATAGGTATGTTTTATCAATGAACAGTGAATAATGTATCTCTTGACATCTATGTGTGTTTTTTCATAAGTTCTGGTATATTTGTTTTTATGTACATATAGCTGTTTGTATATTAGTGAATCTGTGCATGTGGGTTTGCAAAAGAAGTGTCATTTTGCTGCCAGCTGGAATAGAATAGAAAAATTCTGTCCAGTGCCACTCTATTTTAGAAAAACTAGGTGAAAAGGTGGTTTGGAAATTTAGCCCCTGACTTTGTGGGTTTCAGATGCTGGTACTGGAATGTAGGTAGATTGCAGTTAGACTGGATACAAGGATAGAGAGAAACCAAGACTCTTATAGGAGGAAGTAATTATTCTGGAAGAGGGATATCCAAGTGCAAGAATTCTTCCTCCTCTTCTAGTTCTTCTTCCCTGTAGCTTCACCTCCCCCTCTGCTGCTGGGCTTGCCAGGATAAAGTGCCCAGGATTTGGAGTGTAAAGGGAGGGAGCTGGGAATGTGAAAGGAAGCAGGGTGGATGGGTGATAGGACTGGGGGCCAACAGCAGATTTCAGCAATTCTTAAAATGTTTCCCTGCTGAAGGCAGCAGAAGCTGGGAAAGCTGAGCTTGCTGTCCCCTTCCCCAAATCCCTTTCCCAGGACAGGAAAGGCTCTGGCCTGGAGCTCAGGAGCCTTGGAGTCTGGTCCAGGGTCTCCTTTTGACTTTGGTTAAACCTTTTATGTATTTACCTCGTCACTCAACACATTTTTATTGAGCCTTTCTTATGTAAGAGTCTAAACTCCCTAAGCCTCAGTTTCCCTGGCTGAGTGGCTAGTAGGTTGGAATCTGGGACTTTGAGGCCCCTTCCCTTGCTCAGTGTTACCCAGATTTAGGAATCCATCCTTCTAGCCCCTAAGGATCCTAGTTAGCCTTGGTCCCCACTCACCACTCCACCTTGTCCCCAGATACTCTAGTCTAGAGCAGTAGTTCTCAAAGTATGGCCACCCACCAGCAACAGCCGGGTCACCTGGGATGTTGTTAGAAATGCAAATTCTTGGGGCTCCCACCAGACCTACTGAATCAATAATTCTGGGACTGGGACCCAGCAGTCTATGTTTTAACAAACACAGGTGATTCTGATGCACTCTAGAACTCAAGAGAGGTGCAGACAGGGAGGAGGAACCTCCTGTAGGTTGACGCATCTGGAAAGCATCCCCTGCCCCCTCCGGCACACAAATCTGAAGTAGCCTGCAGCTCTAGCCTGGCATGTAGAGGTTCTGGTTTCAAGTCCCAGGTCTTCCTTGTGATCTTGGATAATCACTCCTTCACTGAATAATGCGATGACTCGTTGACAGTGTCTGCTCTGGGTCAGGTTCTGAGCAAGGAATCTCCCCGCTCTGCTCAGTTTCTCTACTTCTTACCTTGACCTACAAGACCTGCAGTATTGAGTCCCTGCCCACCTCTCTGGAAACTAGCTTCTCTGGCTTTCTTTTAGTGCATCCAGGCACCATGAGTGCTTTTGCCTCTGGGATTTTGCACATGCTGTTCCCTCTGTCTAGCACACTCTTCCCCTGCTTCTTATCTTGGTTAACTCCTATTCTTCAGATTTCAGTTTGAGAATCACTTTCTCGGGGGCCTTTACCAACTTCTTAGGATAAGTCAGCTTTTCCTGTTATGTGTTTGTAGAGCTCCCTGTATTTCATAGTGCTTCTGAGAGTTTGTAATTATGCTTGAACTTGTTAATTGTTTGTCTGTCTCCCCTCACTGGATTGCAAATACCATCTGGGTGGGAACTTGCTTATCAGTCTTCCTAGTGCCCCCACATAATGCCTATCTTATGATTAGTGTTCAATACATTCGTTGAATGGATTACTTTATAAAATGGAAGGTGGCACTAAATGATACCCAAACTGTCCTCTCAGGCCCTGACATTGTAATATCTAAGCAGGCCTCAGATTTTTTTTTGAAGTACTATGGTCATGAGTCGCTTAACAACGAGGACATCTTCTGATAAATGTATTGTTAGGTGATTTTGTCCTTGTGCAAACATCATAGCGTGCACTTACACAAACCTAGATGGTATAACCTACTACACACCTAGGCTGTATGGTGCTGATCTTATGGGACCACCGTCGCATATGCGGTCCATCATTGACCAAAACCACCAGGACTGTAGATTTATTGCTACCAGCCATAGATTTGAGCCCCCATTGTGTGCCTGGCCTCTGCTCTAAGGGAGGCCAGAGAAAGCCCCTGAGGAGACACAATCTAGCTCATTTTCTGTGTCCTCTTGAATTAGGATCCTGCAAGAATGAGAAGAGGAAGGGCATTGAACAAGGAATCTAAAGATCTGGGTCCACGCGCTGTTACATGACCGTAGGCGAATCACTGTTCCTCTTTTGCTTGTTTCCTCTCCTGTGAAATGAAGGTATTGGGATGGATAGTGTACCTAGTATTGGTTACTAGCACTGGCTCTAGGGTCATTCTGACTTTGCCACATTCTAGTTGGGTGGACTTTGGCAAGTGACTTCATCTGTTCATTTCCTCACCTGTAAAACAGGATCAATAACAGTATCTGTCTCATTGGCTTTTTTTAAAAATTGAGGTCACATTGGTTTATAACTTAGGTAAATTTCAGGTGTATAATCCTTATATTTCAACTTCTGTATAGATAGCAACATGGTCACCACCAAAGGTCTAGTTTCCATCCATTACCATACATATGTACCCCTTTACCCTTTTTGCTCTCCTGCTCCCATTTCACCTGGTAACCACCAATCTGTTCTCACAGGATTGTTTTGAGAATGAAATGAGGTAACATACATATTATGCTCTGTGCAGTGCTGGGCACATAGTAAACATTTGGTAAATGTTAGCAATTATTACTATTATGGCTACTCTACAATTTAACCTTCTTGAATGCATTTGTGCTGGACCCTAGGCCTACAGAAACAGAAATGAATACAACAGTGTTCGCTGGCTGGGTGTGGGGGCAGATATGCAAAGATACACAATGTACAAGGTGCTAGGGTGTGGCTGTTCATGGAGGAAAAAGGATTCATGGAGGAGAAAGATGGTAGTCGGGTTGGATTTTATCTTTCAGGTATTTGGAGCAGTATGTGCAAAGGCATCATGGCTTATTAGGGGAAGTCCATATAGTTCCGTGTGGTTGGAGCAGAAGGTGGTGAGTGGTGGGGACAGGTGGGGCAAGTGGCTGGAGATAAGGCCTGAGAGGAGGTTGGGGCCCCATCTGATACAGGCTGAAGATCTTGACTGAGTCCTACAGGTGGTAGGGAGCTAGGGAAGAGAATTAAGCTAACCAGGAAGGATCAGATTTGCATTTCAAAAATATAGCTCTCCAGATGGTGATAGAGGATGGTCTGGGTGGAGGGGGAGCATTGAGACTGGGCTCAGAGGGTGATTGTTTGTGTGATGGAAGGGCCCAGTGGGGCGGATAGAGACCTAGAACATGGAAGAAGCACAACTGATGGAGTTCAGGCTAGCCTGGGCCACCAAGATGGGGAGACGAGAATGACTTCTCATGGGCCCCCAGGTCCTCTTTAACCTTCAAGGCTGCCTAATGCATGGAAATCTGAAAATTGGAATTTAAGAGTCTCAGGTCTCCTACTCAATGGATGCACAATGTATTAATTTCCCAGGGCTACTTAACGAAGTACTACAATCTGGGTGGCTTAAAGCAGAAATGTATTCTCTTACAATTCTACAGCTAGAAGTCAGAAACTAAGGTGTTGGCAAGGTTGATTCCTTCTGAAGGCTCTGAGGGGGAGGCTCTTGCATGCCTCTCTCCTAGCTTCTGGTGGTTGCCAGCAATCCTGGGTGTTCCTTGCCTTGCAGCTGCATCTTCCTCTGTCATCACATAGCCTTTTCCTCTTTCTCCCTGTGTGTCTCAGTTTCCTCTCCTCTTCTTATAAGGACACCAGTCATATTGGATTTAGGACCCACCCTAATCCAGTATGACTTCATTTTATTTTAACTAATTACATCTGCAAAGACTATTTCCAAATAAGGTCGCATTCTGAGGTTCTGGGTCGACATGAATTTGGGGGGACACCATTCAACCCAGTACATACAGGAAGATGGAAAAGAGTGCAGGGCTTAAAGCCCAGGTCCAAATCCAGGCTTTGCAGTAGAACAGCTGTGAGCCTTAGGATAGATTTGTTACTTTTTCTCAGCCTCAGTTTCCTCTTCTGTGAAATGGGGGCAGTAGCACCCACGATACTTGTTGTGCTGGTGAGACTTGGTCAAGATAACAGATGTGAGGAAACCCTAGTGAGGTGGCACAGGGCAGGCACCCAGTAATTATCACTTCCTCTTCGGCTCCTCCTTCTCTGCACTTAGTAGCTGGGAAAAGTCACTTTTATCTTGTTTCACTTTCCTCTTCTGCCAAATGTGAATAATCATCATCAGCTCTACCTGCCTCACTAGATTGTGAATCCTGGGGGATAATGAGAAAGCTCTTTGTAAATTGCTTAAGAGTTTGTTGCTGTGATTTTTAATTATAATCGTCATCTTCATAATAACCCTTGGCCGTTGCCACATCCATTGCATTCTCAGCAGAGCGCAGCCCAGCCCACTCTTCTCCTGAGGCAAGTCCTCTTTGCCCCTTTGCTCAGAAGTATCCTGCGAAGCGTAGCTGCTGTCAGAGTTGGGAGAACCTTAGGGATGGTCCTTGCCCTCCATTGCCCTCGTTAGCCAGAGGAGGGGAACATGCTCTGAGAGAAGTGATATCCCGAAGGTCACACAGCTGGTCAGTGGCAATTGGAACGCCTTGTTTGTGGCTCCTGTTTACAGTCTGAACAGTGCTTTTTTCCTAGTTGCAACTTTACCCCCAGAAGCAGGAGCTTGGGGCAGGTAGAGGCCTGGAGAGAGCTCTGCACAGGGCCCAGAGATGAGGACCCAGCAGAGAAGAGTCCTGCTGAGTCAGGATCAGAATCTCAGGCGAGGCTGGTCCCTGAGTCCTGAGTGAGCGGGCAGTGCCTCCGCAGGCTGAATGGGCAGGTTGTTTTGTTCTCAGCCTGGCTCTGGCCATCTCTGCCTGCACCAGCGGGAGGAGGCCACCACAGGCAGGCAGCAGCAGCATGAGGAGCCAGAGCCTGGAGGTAACCCAAGGCTTCAATGTCCCTATTGACAGCCAGGGTGGTGCTTCTCAGCAGGCTGTGTCCCTCTAAGCCTTGCCTTGGCGGGCCTAGGGAAGGCTCTGGAAAGGAGAGAAGGCATATCCTGTCTTGGCCGTTTCCCTGAAGTCATCTTCCTTCCCCCAGGCTGGGGGAGTCAGGCTCCTCCTCACTCCTTGCTTACCTTCCTCCCTTCTCTTCTCAGCGCGCCCCTCCTGCCTTCCGGTCCTCCTTCTCCCATCTTCTCTCCAGATTAAACATCTTAAGGATAAAGCCTCCAGACCCAGTTCAGTGGGTGGTTTTGGGGTTGCTTGGGGCCACATAAGAATTAAAAAGCCTAGAATCTTCCTCGTCAGAGCTCCCTCTGGTGACTGATAATCAACTGCGTACTTATTGGCTCACCATGTGCCAGGCCCCGTGCTAAGCGCTTTACGTGCCTATGTCTTTTAATTCTTGCAACTACCTAGCTAGGCAGAGATTACCCCATTTTATTAAAGGAGGCCAAGTAACTCGCCCAAGGCCTACCCAGTCCTCAGCCAGCAAGTGGCACAACTGGGATTTTAAGTCTGGATCTATCCAAAGCCCATGGGTGCTCTTGAGTCTTTCCTATACTGCCCCAGGTGGGGCCTTTGAGAACATTTAGGGCTTCACAGAGGGGCACACATTTGCTCAAATTCAGAGAAGAAATTCTTGGCTCAGAGAACAGGGTCTCTAATCCAGGTCTCCTGCCTCCCAGACCTGTGCTGTCACCCTCTCAGGGACTGGCCTTCCTACAGTGTTCGCCCTGGGCTGGCCAAGGCTCTGAGCCCATCTGGTCCTAGGCACTGCCCACCTGTGGGAGAGACTTGCATCAGGGACAAGTGACAGGGCAGGTCTGAAGGCATGTGAGTTTTTCCTAGATATTGTTGTCACTGACCACCTTAGTTTTTCATTGATTATCTTGAGTCTTCCAGTTAAATAAGCTTATTATCTGCAAAGAGTGATCATTTCATCTCAGAAGGGTGCTTGGGGGCTTGGAGATCCCCTATCAGGTTCAGTGATGGGTGGAGGCCAGGGAGGCAGAGGCTGGACCCGGGTTCAGGAGGACACTTGTGCTAGAAAGGAAAAGGAAGGAAGCCAGAGCTGGCCGAGGGCCAGAGTGCGACAGTCTAGCGAGAGGAAAGGAGCCTTTAAGCTGGAGTTGATAGGAAACCTCTCTTACCCCAAGTTGCACCCAGGAGTCCAGACTCCCTCCCAGGCAGGGCTGCTGATCTCGAGTGGCACTTCAGAATCGGAGCAGCTGCAGTCGGCTTGCTGGGCCTCCACCCACCCCCACGATGACCATAACCATGGTCAGCTTGAGCAGGTGGCTCAACCAGAAGGGACCTTGATTAACGAGCAGTGGCTTAAAACTTCTAATCAGAGAGCCCTCTCTTCATAGGCAAGGAAGCAGAAATTTAATACATGAAACAGTTAAAAGGAGAGCAGCTTAGCGCCCCATCCCTGCCCCCATCTCTGAGGGTTCCCTAAGGTAGAGCTTCTCAAACTTTGCTCCCCTGACAGCAGCAAAGGGGAGCTTGCTAAAGACTCTCTCTTCCAGGGCTCACCCCAGAGAGTCAAACTCAGATGCTCCATGGGAGGGTGGGATCGATGGCGGTACCCTGGAATCAGCCTGTTTTAACAGGCTCCCTGTTGAGGTGACTGGGACACAGAAGATTCTCAGATTGCCCTTGGAGAGTGCTGGTCTCAGATGTTCATGAACCTCTGAAACAGCATGCACAATTTTGAGAGTGGGCCTTGTCCTCGGGGAGGATCCATAGGCACCAGCTGAGTCTTTGAGTCACAACCCATAAAAGTTCAGAACCGCCGTCTTCAGGGATGTTTTATAGAGTGGGAGCCTAAGGACTGGAGAAGGGTCACCAGCTAATGACAGAGTCAGGCATCAAGACAGATCTCTCCTGCCTCTCAGCACATTGCTGGTTTTGAGTGAAGATGCAGAGAGACTGTGGACCAGTCCCTCCCCCTGTCTGGGACTCACTTTTCCCAGCTGTGAAATGGGGGTTAGATAGGATAAGCCCAAGGTCCTGTGTAGCTTAGCCAGAACCCAGTTCACATTCTTTACCCTTTTTCTTGCTGCCTCCTCAGCTTCACCCGCTTCTGGCCAGTCCACCCCCTCCCTTTAGCATCTCCCATCTTCAGAGATTCCGTACTGAGCCCGGATTCTAACCCCTCAAGTCCCTCCTGTCAAACCACATGCCTAGGTGCTCAGTCCTTTCTCTTTACACACCCACTCACCATAAATGAACCAGGTGCCTGTGAATCTGGGGACACTCACGATAGCCGTCTTCAGGGCTGGACCACTGAGGCCAGTGCCAAGGCGGCGGGGGGGGGGGGGTGCTTGGAGAATGTGTTTCCTGGCGCTCCTGGGACATGTCCAGTGCTTACCTATGTCTTTGCCCCAGCTCCCTGAGTTCCTCGCTGCCGGGAATGCCACCCTGCCCTTCCCCAGTACTGTTGAGATCCTGTCCGCCTTTTCAAGGCTCAGCTCAGTGGCCAACCTCTGTCCCACAAAGCCTTGTGAGTCCTCCCATCCCCACCCCCACGATGAGAATTTGTCTTTCCCTCCTCTGGATTCCCTTAGTACCTTATCTGTTCCCCTCTGGGGACAAGTTCTGCTTGGTCTTAGCTTTATCCTGGGACATGACTTGTTTCTGTCGTTAGATTGTGAGCACTAGGATGTCTCATGTATCATTGTTTGCCCCCCAGCACCTAGCTTTTCACAGAGCAGGTGCTTAATAAAAAGTTGAGTTTTATTTGCAGAATCTGTCTCTGGTCTTGGGCTGGGCTGGTTTTGACCCTGTCACTGGCAGGCCACGACTTCTCACATATCCCCTCCTTGATTTGTGGATTGGAGGGAAGCCAGTAGGGCAGTGAGTAAGAACTTAAATTCCAGTCTTGACTCTGCCATTTCCTGGCTGTGTGATCTTGGGCAAGTCCCTTCATCTCTCTGAGCCTCGGTTTCCTCGGCTTAAATCAAAGGGGGTGGGGATGACAGTCTATTGGAGGCTTGGAGGCTTGACTAAAATGAAATATGTAAAATGCTGAGATTGGAACATTGTAAAAAATAAATGGTCAATAAACAATCACAATTCATTCTTTTTCAGTTAATGGTTATGATCATTGTTTCAGCAGATACCTACTGTGTTCTGAGCATTGTGCTGGGGAGTGAGTGTCAGAGATACAGAAAAATCATTGCAGGAATTCCTTGGTCTGCAGGGTCTTATGGTCAAGTAGGGGCAGTAAATCTCTACTACTGGTGTCTGGCAGAGACATGGCTGAGTGAGCTGAGGAGTGAGTGATCAGTGTAGACTGCATGCAGGAGGTGATGTTTGAGCTGGATGGGCATAAAGCAGAGGGGGCAGTGGGAGGCAGGGAGACAGATGCTCCTTGTGGAGGGAAAGGAGAGGAGCTCCAGGCTGGAGATGGGAAAGTGGGCTGCATACTTGGAGAGTTGCAGGAAGGATTCAGGAAAGAGCAGAGTGGAAGCAGAGGCAGCTCCAGAATCTCCATATGGAAGGGGCTTAGGGTCAGCACCCCAGGTGGAGGCGGAACTTCAAGCTTTGTTTTGCCAAGAATAATTCAGAGGAGTTGTAGCTCACGATGCTACTACTGAGAACGAGAGAGAAGACTGGAAGGGTGGGGCAGAAAAGTTAGGGCTTTATGGCAGAGGTAGGGGGAACCAGTGAGTAGGGAGGGCCTTTGTCCCTCTGCTCAGGCTTGAGCTGAGAATGGTCAGGGGTGGGCTGCAGTCCCAGCCCTGGGCAGGCTCACCTTGAAGTCTATCCCATAATAACAGGGCTGCGTGTTTACCTGGCCAAGGTTGAGAGCTGAACTCTGGTCTGTCTGAAGTTAAAGTGCAAGTTGATCCCAGGAACATCAGAATCTCTAAATATTAGAGCCGGCAGGAGAAGCTGTCTCTTGATCCACTCCCTGGGCCCCTACATTATACAGAGAGGAAGCAGAGGCCCAGAGACGGATCCTTCATCCAAGAAGACCCGGTGAACTGGCCACAGTGAGTTCAGCACCAGCCCCTGTGAGCTATGGACCTCGGCCTATGACAGGGGTTGGGGGAAGAGGGCTAGGAGGGGGCCCGGAGAACCCAAGAAGGGGTGTAACTGACAAGTACGTGTCAGATTGGGAGCAATCTGTTGCCAAGGTGTGTGTGTGATCTCAGGTGAGTGGGATATGAGTGGGCTGGAGCCGTCATTGTTCCAGGCTTTCCTTCCCGGAAAGGAGAAAGGGCCACATAGGTGGGAACTAGGGCAATATTGGGATGTGGGGGAATTCAGGGGGTGGCTTGAGAAGAGGAGGCTGTTGCCAAGCAGCAAGAGACATGACTGTATTACAAGGGCACAGAGCATCCGTGCATCTGCGGGCCTGGCCCTGTACAGCCCTGCATGATACCGTAGTGGTATCACCCCCATTTTCTGGGGAAAGAAATGAGGAATGAGGGCTCCAAAGGTCCACAGCTAGAAAGAGCAGACCCAGGGGTGGGGGACTTCAAAGCCACATTCTTTGCATGCCCTGGGTGGCTGCTGTCCCAGTCCTTAGCCTAGCTTGGTCTTGGTGAGGTCAGGGAGATGCCCAGCCCAGAGCAAGCCACTTTTTGCCTTCCTGCACTTCTCCTCCATCAGTCTGCCCATCTATCTTGCCTGTTTTATTCTAGTTCACCCTGCCCCATTCTTTGTTAATTAAAAATATTTTTTTGAGTACCTACTGTGCTGAGTCACTGTCCCTGACCTTTGGAACTTAGGCCTTAGCATGAGCTGTCCCACATTGGTAGGATGGGACAGGAAAGAGGAGGTAGGGGGTCCACTAACACCCTTTTTTCCTTTGCACTGACCCCTTCCCCTTTGTTCCCCTTCCAAGCTCTCCTACCCCCAGATGAGACTTTTTGCTGAAACTGCCTGCTGCTGAAATGGAAACCAATCAGAGTTAATTGTTAAACCTAATAGTTGTGAGAGTTTCACCCTGCTGGGCTGGTGGGAAGGGGCCGAGTGCTAGCTGTGCTCCCCAGGAGAGGGGGCAGAGCCACCAGGTTTTTCTGGCATGTACCTGCCACCTTTTCCCCATTCTGGAATCTGCCTCCAGGGCTTGTTCCTCCCCTCCTTCCAGGGGGCGGGCTGCTTCTTGGACTCTTTCCCTTGACTCCAGGTGAGGTGACCCTGGGAGGTGAGTACTGGCTCTGACGGAGTCCAAGGCCTCTAGGGGAGTGCTCCCGGGGGAGGGGCCGGGGAGGGCATGGCGCCTAGCCCCAGGGACCCACCCAGGGAGCTGACAGCCACTGGGCCTTCCTGGCTTTGCCTCTTGCTTGGCAGGGTGGGGGTGTGGGGATGGCGCCACAGTGGCCTACGCTGTATACACAGGACCCCCACCCAGTGCAGGTCATGCCACGCCTTTCTCCTGTTTTCCTTCCCTTTTACCCTTTTCATTGGGTGTCCTGTTCTGGGCCATTCTCTGCCACTAGACTGATGGAGGAGGGGTCCTTGAGAATAATGGCAAAGACTTATTCCTTTCTCCAGAAGGCCAAGCCCCAGACCGGGCCCCTGTCAAGCTTTAGGGATAGAGCTCAGGCTTCCAAGTCAGACAGGCCTGGGGTCAAAGCTAGGTGACCTAGGGCAAGTGGCCCACCTCTCTGAGCCACAATGTTATCCTCTGAACAATGGGTACTCCCTTTGTCACCATCACTGTGAATATAACAGGCACCAGAGGCAGATAGTAATATTAGGCTCAGTAGGGGTTTGTTGAACGAACAGATACCGTTCTGTTCACAATCAACTTTGTCTTGAGAGGACTGGCTCTGGCTTAGGGCCCTGGAGGCCACCAGCCCTGCCCTTTAGGACTTGATTGTCTAGAGCCACGCTGTGCATACAGTAGCAACTAGCCACATGTTGCTACTGAGCTCTTGAAATGTGGCCAATGCCACTGGGGAACTGAACTTTTAATCTTATTTGATTAATTTAAAATTTAGAAAGAATAGTTCCTTCACTTAGCAAAAAAATTATACGATATGTTTAGGAACTTAAATTCGTGAATTTACTTTTTCAATTGTAAAGGCTAAGAGAATCTAAACATTTCATAAAAATTTAGCATCCGAATTGAGATGCTCTAAAGGTAAGATACACACTGGATTTAGAAGACTTAATATGAAAAAGAAGAATGTAAAATACCTCTTTTTTATATTGATTACATCTTGAAATGGATATATTGGGTTAAATAAATATATTAGTAAAATTAATTTTATCTATTCCTTTGTACTTTTAAAATGCAGTTATGGAAAATTTTAAATTACATATGTGGCTTGCGTTATATTTCTGTTGGACAGCACTGTTCTAGCCAGAGAGTTGAGTTGAACACATTTGAATAATAATATAAGACTATAAAGACTGGTTCTTTGGGGAGGCTTGAGGGGGTGAAAATTAGATATTCCCCACGCATTTCCCCCCTAGATCTGGGCCATGCCCCATGGCGGAAGTTAGCCTGGATAACCCCATAGCCTCCAGGATAAGATTAAGACTTTTGAGGTCAAATGAAGAGCCTACCTCTGGGTGGCCTTGCCACTCACTTGCTCTGTGTGTGACCTTGGGCAAGTCCCTTCACTTTGCTGAACCTTAGTCTATCATTGGCAAATCTAGACTAACGGTGGGGCTTACCTGTTGATTGAGGGGATTACCTGAGATAGAATCTGAGTGCAGCACTGAGTACAGTGCCTGGCACGTGTGAGCTGTCAGGTGTTAGCTGTGGAGGTTGTTGCTACTACTGTTAGTCATAGGGGCTGTTGCTACTGTTGTTGCATCTGTCAGCTTGGATTCTCTTGTTCCATTTCTCCCAGGGGACATGGGCCGGATGGAAAGGACGAGAAGTTAAAAAAGCCTGAGAGTGGATTTGGGATGGGGACTAGGGGATGCTTTGTTCATTACCTTAGGGGATGTCTTGCCTTTGAGGTAGCTCCTTGGATCTTCCTGTTCTGTAGGTGATCAGGCAAAGATACGTGCCCATTTTATAGATGAGGAAGCTGAGGCCTGCTGAGGAGAAGTGACCTGGCCATACAGCCTGAACCTGAATGCAGGACTTCCCAGCCCTGTTGTGGCAATATTGGCCAGTGTTAAGAGGCCTCCTTTTTGAGGTTATAGGAGTAGGGCCTGACGAGGAGTCCAGAGCTTGTGAGGAGT
The DNA here is from genome assembly GCF_037783145.1 of Equus przewalskii. Classification (NCBI taxonomy): domain Eukaryota; kingdom Metazoa; phylum Chordata; class Mammalia; order Perissodactyla; family Equidae; genus Equus; species Equus przewalskii. The sequence goes on from NC_091851.1 coordinate 26,609,027, forward strand.
GGTTGTTATTAGTGTCCTGTAACTGGAAGGGGCCTCGACACCATTCAGTACAACCATCTCATTCTCAAGTTGAAGGAACAGAGAACTGAGTATGTGTGTATGTGTGTGTGAGTGGTCTAGGATCACACAGCAAGTTGGTGGCCAAGCTGGAACTGTTTCTGTTTGTTTAGATCCAGCCCGCAGCTCAGCCCTGGCAGGACGGATGGCCCTGCCTGTCAGCCCCCTCCTCTCCTGCCCAGTCCCCAGAGAGGCTTCCCAGAAAGAGGCTTTTGTTTCACCAGCTCCTTCTGGTTTCCTCTCAAGGTAGCTTCGCCACCACCCCCCTCCATCTGCCCAGATTTGAGTTTGTCCCTGTTCCAGGTTTAAAGGGCCCTGAAATCTGAAGCTTCTCCACACACGTCTGCTTTCTGGCTGCCCATGGGGGAGACCACGGGCTTTTTCATCAAGGAGACCTGGGTTCAAAACCCTCTTCCACCATTAATTCTCTTTGTAGCCTTGGTCAAGTCACTTGTAGTTTTTTAGTCTCAACTTCTACATCTGAGAAGCAGGAACCAAAATGGTGTGCATGCAACCTAGTGGTTAAGAACCTGGACTCTGGGTCTCCCCCCAGCACTGAATGGCTGTAGTGGTCTTCACTGCGTCATTTCACCTTTCTGGGTCTCAGTTTCTACATCTGTAAAGGAAGGCTGTTACCTCCTGGATCGCTGTGATAAGGTATTTGCTGAGCTCTCCACATGCATCATCTCACTTAACCCTCCACTTAGCCCTGGAAACAGGCACTATTACAGTACTCCTATTTTCCAAATGAGGAAACCAAGGCTCAGAGAAGTGAAGAGACTTACCCCAGGCCACAAAGCCTGAAAGGGATGGAGGCAAAATTCAAACCAGATCTGTGTGACTGTGGGGCCCAATCTTATGACCACTGTACTGCACTGCCTCCTGGGGTTAGCCTGGGTGCTGGGAAACAGTGGATGGGAAAGTGGGTTGCAAGCTGCTGGGTGACTGATTTTACAACTGAAGTAGCAGTGTCCTGAGGCCCATGCTGGCCTCCAGAGCTGGGGGAGAGAGAAGGTGCTTGGGAACACAGCTTCTGATCCTGCTGGTCCAACCTCAGCCAGTGACTTTCCTAGTGGCCTGATTCTTGTGTTCTATGTGAAGTATCCCATGCTACTGTTCTGAGCGTGTGAGTCCAGGGACCTGAGGCTTCTCCTTCTAACAATCCTTCCCCATGTGTACTAGGCTAGGCCTGCAGTTGGGGCTTAAGGTGATTGAAAAGGGGCTTAAATACTCTGTAAGTGAATTAGACCAGAACTGAACATTAATGCTAAAAGGACTTTAGGGACCACTGGCTGAGTCCAACTATATTTATTTTACAGATGGGGAGACTGAGGCAAGGATAGGCCAGGTTGAGAGAGCAATGGGCATGTTTTTTCTGGGTGCTGGAGACCGTGAGACTGACATGGTAGGAAGTGCATGAAGGGTAGGCAGGACTCTGCCCTCCCTCATCCTCCTACATTCAGTCTACCACCAAGTTCTGTGGATACCACTGCTTAAATAGTATCTCTTTAATCCATCCACTTCTTTCAAGCTTTGCTGCTACCATCCCAGTCTGGGCCCTTGTCACATGCGCCCTGGACAACCACAACAACCTCCTAACTTATATGCCTAAAGCTACTCTTACCCCTTCTCAGTCCATCCTCTACCCTATAGATCAATGAGTTCCTATTGCTCTTAGAATCAATACTGAACTCTTTACCTTGGCGTCCAAGGCCCTTCACAGCCTGGCCCCTGCTGGCCGCCTCAGCTTCATATTTGCTACTTTCCCCTTTGCTCTCTGTGTAGTCACAAGGGCCTTTCTGTTTAACAGGTTCAGCAACTTCCCTAAGGTTCCTCAGAGAGTCAAATGCCAGCCTCTCAATTTCCAGCTCCATGCGGGGCCCATGAACTCGGTTCGGAGGAGCTAACACTGTTTCCTCCTTCTAGGTACCTGACTGACGTCCTTCCCCCCAGGGAGCTGGTGTGGACGGAGGAGGGGTGAGTGTTACAAAGGCACAGCCTGATTCTCCTTCTGCTCAGGTTGGACAAGTTGGCCTTCCAGGCCCTCAGAACCTCTATTTTGATATATTTTACTGCTGGGGAGGGTGAGAGTTTGTCTAGGTCACAGATTTCTCGTGGGTTTGAAAAGGGGGGCAGCGCTGAGGGTCCTCTCTGGTTTTGGCTGATTTTGAGGTAGGGACTGAAATGCATGTTCATTAGCATCTCTGAGTTAGACAAGGTGCTTTGCCTATATTGCTTATTCATGCCACCATGGCTTGTGATAGATGACCTTGGACCTGGAAGCTGGATCCACTGACCCTGTAGCTCTTGTTTTCTCTGGCTTGACCACTCCCAGATTGTAGACTAGATTCAGGAGAGAGTGTTTTCATTCTGGTTCTGCTACTGACTATGGAGTGACCTTGGACAGCTACCTTCCTTTCTTTTGGCCTCAGGATCGTGTGGACATCGTCAGGGCAGGGGGTGGGGGAAGGTGGGGTCAGAGTAAACGAGTTATTTTCAAACTTTCCGGGAGAGATATTCCCTTTCCAAATGAACCCCAAAGAATCTCAATGTACAAAACAGCTAAAGGGGTTGCAGCCGTGCTTGAAGTTAGAGTAGGCCAGGGGGACTCTAATTGGCTAACTCCTCAGCCCCAGCAACCCCTGGACAATGACAGGAACCCTTCCTAGGCTCTGTGCAAGACACTTTGCAAACCACTGGCCTGGAGCATGTCAAAGCTCCCTTCCAACTTGGAGGTTCTGTGACTCTGGCAGGGTGAGGGCTTGGAGAGGGAACGGAGCCAACAAAGTTATACGGACTGAGAAATTGTGAGTAATATGCAAATACCATTGTGGGGTTATTAGTAAGGCACAAGTGCCAGGGGTGTGATGTTGCCATTCTAGAATCCTCTGGTTTTTATTTTTGAGTAGATGTGAGGCACCTCTGTACCCCTAGGGGACCTCTCCTGTGTGTGTGTGCGTGTGTGTGTGTGTGTGTGTCTGTGTCTAGGGAGCAGGGGCTATGGGGGTGGGGTGGGGCTGAGCCAGGCAGGGTCAGGTAGAATAAATGCCAAACAGAACTGGAGTGTGTTGCTCCTGGGGGTGGCGGGGGTAGGAGGTGGTTTTAGTTTCAGTTAAAAGGAGCAATTTGGCTCTTTCCTGCCAACACATGGGCCCCACGGAGATCTCTGGGCAGGAAGCACTGGGAACAAGGAATCCTCTGTCCACAGCCACAGCACAGCCAGGACAGAGGAGGTGGATTAGGAGTTCCCGGGAGGAGGCCTGCCGGTCTTACCCTGACATTTGGGCAAATGGCTGGGGAGAAGGGGAACTAAGTGTATGTGTGCATCGAGGGGGGTGTGGTAAGGGGAGTTAGAGGTTGGTTCACACACTTATTTCATAAGTTCTCGAACTTCCACAAGCCCTCCAAGGAGCCAGGCTCAGAGGCGGTGGGCTCTATAGGGGTCAGAGCCGAGAAAGATGAGAATCTAGGTATTAACAACCAGCAGTTTACTGGAGGAGACAGGAAACGTGAGAGATGATAGATTTTTGCAGGCACCCTTGTGCGGTGGAAGTCATTTGGCCTGCAAGTCTGGAGCCCTGCGTTCAAGTCCTTGCTCTGACACTGACTTGTTCTGTGGTCTTGGCCTCATCACTTCCCCTTTCCGGGCCTCAGTTTCTTCTTCTGTGGAATGGGAATGGACCTCTCAGCCCTGGCTACTAGTTAATACTCTTCTGCATCTCTATTAGATCAGGGTATTTCAAATCTTTTTGGAGCAGCAGAATCCCAATATGTAAGCATTTGTAACAGAACTTCTATGGTTAAATTCACAGCAGTTAACCAGAATCTTGCTGCCCTCCTTACTGCCCTTTGTTCCGTGGATGTTTTTGGAGGTGTCTCTGCAGATTCTCAGGGCTCCAGGAAGCAGTGTCTGAAGACCACTGGGTCAGGACAATTCTTTTTTTTTTTTTTTGAGGAAGATTAGCCCTGAGCTAACATCTGTTGCCAATCCTCCTCATTTTGCTGAGAAAGACTGGCCCTGAGCTAACATCTGTGCCCATCTTCCTCTACTTTATATGTGGGACGCCTGCCACAGCATGGCTTGACAAGCAGTGCATAAGTCCATAGCTGGGCTCTGAACCGGCGAACCTGGGGGCCACTGAAGCAGAACGTACAAACTTAACTGCTGCGTCACTGGGCTGGCCCAAGGACAATTCTTGAGAACATGCTTTGTAGGCTGTCCCTTGCAGCCCAGATGATAGGGATTGTATCAGAATGTACAGGAGCAGTTCTAATACTGGCTTCTGCCTGGCCCTGCCTATGACCAGCATGGACCTTATCTTGGTTAGGGCCTGTATGACTGGGCGTGGCTTTTTAGAAACAAGTAACAAAAACTCAAAGTGGCTTAAACCAGAAAAAGACTAATGGACCCTGGAGCAGTTCATGGGATTAAAGTATAAGGATTCAGGTCAACTCTCCTTCTCTTTCCCATCACTGCTTGTTTCTTCTCTTTGTCCTTATTAGGAAATGGTTGTCTGCTGCCCCAGCCTGGCAACTGAAACAGAAAGAAGGAACTATTTTTCTGCTGGGGTCTATATATCAATCCAAGGGAAGGACTCTGATTGGTTCAATCATTGTTGCTGGGTGATAGGGACATTCTGAGTGGCCAGGCCTCGGTCTTGTGCCTACACGTAGTGAATGGAGGGGCTGGGCTATCACCAGAAGAAGAGAGAGAGGAAGGCTACTGAGCAGACAGAACCCCAAGAGCACTAGGCTGTTAGTGGAATCCTGGGCTATAGGAGAATGAACAGCTCATAGATCTGCAAGGGCCATAACTCTCCTCTTCAGTAATAGTAATACAAATACCAACAGTGATAATAATAGGTAGTGTGTATTGAATTGAACAGCTCCCTGTGCTGAGCATGTCTATTGCTTTACGTGTGTTATTTCATTAGTCCTTATGACAATTACATCCCCATTTTATAGATGGGGAAACTGAGGCTCAGCTAGTGGAGGTCACACATTGAGTAAGAGGAGAAGCTGGGATTCAAGGCCAAGGAGTCTGGCTTCAGAGCTCATGCTCTGCCTCACATCTGCTGCCTCTGGTTGATAGGTCAAGTGGCTGTGCTACATATGCTTGCATGCTGCTCTGTGACACAGAGCTCATGACCTGCAGAGACAGCCCAGGCCCAGGTTACACTGCTCTGCCTGTTGAAATAGAGCTTTCTTATGTTGCACTCAGATCTGCCTCCACATAAAGCAGTCCATCCAGTGTGTGGCTCTGTGGTAGGTATTTCAGGGGATGTAAAGGAAAATCATCCATGCACCTCCCTGAATGGTCACCATAACAATTAAGTCACGTTACTGAGCTCTCACTTTGTCCCAGGCTCGGTGCTGAAAACTTCATATGCATTAATGTCTTATAATTGCAACAACAACTCTGTAGAGTAGGTACTATGATTGCCCCTGTTTTCCAGAGGAAATGGAGGCTCAGAGAGGGTAAGTGTTTACTCATAGTCAGATGGCTAATAAATGGCAAAGCTGGTGTTGAGTTCAGCTCTGCCTAGCTCCAGAGCCTGTGCTAGAAACCACTGCAGTCACCTGTGTCCTCCAGAGGGGAAATAACTGTATGCAGGTGTGGCTGTGACACAGTCAATGGTGCAAATCGTCATTGGAGAGGGACAGGAAAAGTGAAGCTGATGTTCAGAGGAGAGAGCTCAGGGAAAGAGGGGAGCATGGGGCATAGCAGTCAAAAGGTGCTTCCCGGAGGAAGGGACATTTGATTGGGCCTTGAAGGGGGCTGGATTTGGATGTTCCATTCAGAGAGGACTCTCCAGGAGAAGTGAGCTGCCTGAGAAAAGACATGGAAGGGAGAAGCGGGAGTAGTTTAATTTGGCCAGAACTAAAGAGCTGGGGTGGGGTGGGGGGAGGGTGGCCAGGTGTCTTACAGGCTTCACAGAAGGAGCCCCCTCCTTCCATACTGTTCTCTTCAGAGATGTGAAGCTGCACACTGGTGCCCAGTTCCTTCACCTTTTCTCCCAGTGGTGAGGAGGGCGGGCTCCAGATGAATGGTGGACACAGGGCACCTGGGCACCAGCAGGTAGCAGTCCTTCATTCACATCCTCCTGGTGGTGAATGGAGGAAAAGTGCTCCCCTGTGGTCCATTGCCCGGGGTCAGCCCTTCCTCCAGACGGCACAGAACTTAAGGAGCCAGGGTGGTTTCTAGCAGCCTTGGTGAAGGGAGGATTCTCTATCTTCTCCCCAGGCAGCAGGCTGAAGCATGTACCTCTAATCCACGAAGAGACCCCCCCCCCTTCCCGTCCCCACTTCCACCTGCACACACAGCTAATCTCATCCACCTTGTCAGAAGATGGATAATGCCCTCAGAGCCTGGGCTCTGTCCTGAAAGTGACTTCGGATTTTTTTCAAACATCTCAGGTGGAAAATTGGGGGAAGAGTATGATGTTAGTGCTGGCAGCCTCCTTGCTTTCAAAGGATGGAAGAATGGTAGTCACATTTATTGAACTGGACTTACAGTGTGTCAGAGGCTTTATCGCCCCCATTTTACAGATGAGGAAGCTGAGGTTCAGAGGAGGAAAATGACACAGGTGAAGTTGTCACATGAAAGGTGGCTGCATCATTGTCTCAGGAGGGATGTAAGTGTGGGAGACTCAACAAGGAAACCTGTGCCTCCCCTTCCCTGTTCTTGCCTACTGTCTCCTCCTCCTTAGCAGAAGCTCTGAAATGCTGACTCTGGCTACTTTGACTCTTCCCTACGTGGATACAGATAATTTTCCCTGGCTTGCTGCCTGCCTGGGTGCCAGAGGGGCTGTCTCTGAGGGGCCCAGGCTTCATGAATGTCACCCAGACAAGGCCCAGATGTCTAGCATTCCTTCTGCGACCCCTATTGTCTCTGGGATTCTTGCATTTCTCTGACGCTTTTTGGAGGGATTCCAGCATTTTTGTAGGAGGAAAAGAGATGGAGAAGGGCAGGGGAATTCTTTCATTGGAGGGGTCTTCATCCCCATGGTCCTTATCACCTCTCGCACCTGGACTAGAATCTCAGGCCCTTATGTTTTTCCTACAAAAGGCTTTTTCTATTCATCATCTCATCAGATTTACCCCATAATCCTGAGAGGTAAGGCAGGGAGGGTATAATTATCCTCATTTTGTGGGTGGATTAACTGAGGCTCAGAGAAGATAAGTGACTTATCCAAAGTCACACAGCTAATGAGTGGCAGAGCAGAGCTTAAGACAGAAGTCAGTGTCCAGGAATCCTGATCTTTTTTCCCATTGCTCAGTGCTGATGGCTATTAGGACAGCCTCTGAACTCCTTCTTTGGTCCAGCCCAGTATGTGGGGGTCATGTCCCCAGTTCAAACCTTCCCAACTTTCCTAAGGCCTGCAGAATAAAGCTTCACTTACCAGGTCTGAGCTTGAGAATTCCCCAATCCAACCCCAGCCTACTGCTCCTGCCAGTTTTGGCTGACGTGACAGGCTGGCCTTTTTCTTCTGACAAGGTGGATATGATTAGCCATTTGTTGGGAGGATCCCTTTCTGGGATGTTGGAAGCATGTGTTTCAGCCTGCTTCCCAGGGAGCAGATGGGGAAACTGAGGCTGGGGTCAGCACAATTGTTGCATTTAGGGCAGCTGGAGAGGCAAGGCTGGGAAAAGGCTTGGGCTTGGGCTGGGCTGATACGGTAGGCCCCCTTCCCAGAAAATCCACAGCTTTGTTTCATTAAGTAGAACACTCACTAAGTAGTATCCACTGAGTGTTTACATTTTGCTCCACTTCTGCCCCAGAGAAATTCTTCCTAGGGGCACCCTGGGTTTTCCCAGAAAAGTAGTGTCTGGGCCAAACCAGGGAGGAGCCGTAGGTCTCTAAGGAGCATTGGGGGCTGCAGCTCAGCACTTGCTAAGAATAATGGGGATTCTGGAGTTAGTGGTGATGGTTGCACAATTCTGTGAATATAGTGTTGGCACCTGCTTTACCTCCAGACCTCCAGGGATTGGAAGCAGTAAGAAGCAAAGGTTCCGAGACTGGCCTCCTGGGCCTTGTGTGGCCTGTGGAAGTGGTTTTGGCCTCTAGAATCCATTGTTGATCAGGATTTATTTCCCCAATTGATATGTGGGGAAACGGAGACTCAGACTAGGAAAGTAATTGGCATCAGTTGCCAGCAGTAGCCAGCCCTGGATGCAAAGGGGGAAGCTAGCAGTGGAGTGCGGGCAGCATTATAAAATTAAAATAGCAAACACTGCCTTCTTCATCCTTGTGTTCCAAGAACCAGGTCTCAGGAAAGGTCTGAATGAATGGCCTGAGCAGGTCCCTCTCCCTCTCTTGGCCTCAGTTTCCCCTTTAGATCCACTCTCTACAGTGTATTCTTTGTATTCTGTGATCCATGAGTTCAGACACATGGTTGCCAAGTTTTCCTGGGGGCTCAGTTGCCTCATTTGTCAAACAGGAACAGCAAAATCAGCCATCATTACCCACCTCGAGTGTTACTACCACAAGGGTCAGTGAAGTGACGTGTCACTACAGGGCCACATCAGGCTTTGGCAGATTGGAAGTTGCTTCAACAAAGTGACATGCTCTTACCCTGGCAATGGAATGAAGCTGAAAAGAGCTGAGCTCCAGACTCAGACAGACTGGGTGTAGACCCTTTCTCCACCCCTACCATGTGAATTTGAAGGAGATACTTCATTTCTCTATGACTTAGTTTTACCATCTGTAAAATGGAGACAATAAAAGTTCTTACTTCAGAGGTTATGGAGCCCAAATGAGAGCATCAGGCAATGAACATAGCACTGTGCCTGGCACACAGTCAAGTGCTTAATAACTGGTAGGTGTTACTATGTTGTTGGTACCCATGATGATGATGATAATCCACACTTAGAGATTGGGATTCTGTGGGGGCCAGCTAGGCTAGTGATGGCAATGTTACTGTTATTAATAATCTCTTATATCTGTTTGGCACTCTACAGTTTATGAAGCATATTCACATCCATCACTGTAGGTGGCCTTCAGAGCACTCCTTAAGGGAGGCAGAAAGGTGTCACCATCTCCATTTTACAAGGCATTGTGAGTCCTGAGGGAGGAGAAGTAGCTTGCCCATGGTTTCAGCTCAGGTCTTCATGCTTTGGGAGCTCAACTCCTGGCCAAAGGTGCTGCAGGGGTCAACCTCTGGGTGTGGCAGCACTGACAGAAAAGTGGGGGCGATTGTTACATACCCTGATTTTCACTCCCTGGGTTTTGGAGAGTGTGTAAGCAAGTGACTGAATAAATAACAGGGTGACTGGCTTGGTGGCCTTGCCAAGTCACAGAAACACACACATAAGCCTTGAAGTCCGTACATTCAGGGTGATTAGGGGCAACCTGCCTCTCACTTTTGGGCCCAGCATTTCTGAAGCTGTGGGCCAGCAATGTCCCTGCTTGTTCACTACAGCTTGGCAGGGTCCTGAGCCCTCTTCCGTTTCTCTCTTCTGTTTCCTGCTCCCCAGCCCCGACCCCAGTGCTTGGACCTAGCAGTGGATTCTGCCTCCAGTCATTCTTCCATTGAGTCTTGATTTAGTCAACCAGTTTTCACTGAGTTCCTGCCATATACCAGGCACTGTCCCACGTGCTAGGACACAGAGGCGCACATGGCAGGCACACACATGATGGATATTGAGCAGCAGAACTTCATACCTGTCTCTGGCAGCTCCCAAGGGTTGGTGAAGAGCTGTCTCTTGGTTCTTCCATGGGATGCATGATTTTGAATTTGGAAAAACGTCTCTACTATGGGAGGCAAAACGTGCTGGAAGCCCTGGGCTAGGGGTCAGGCCTGGACAGTGGTTCAACCTTTGCCACAGCCTTGCTGTGTGACCTTGGGCTGCTCCCTGCCTCTTTCTGGGCCTCCTCCTTCCCATCTACCAAAGGAAGGGATTGGTTGAGATATGAGGATAGTCCCTGATGTTTGTGAGGCACCTGTCTGGCCGACGTGTCCTATGCTCACAGGAGTTTTGGCTGATGCCAAGGTCCTTTCCTGCCTAGCAGTTGGCTCCTGGGTTTTGCAGGCCTTGGGAGTGGTTTCTGAACTGGGCTCTGAGCACCAGGAAAAAGACGGTAGGATCATCAGCTCCCCCACAGTCTGGCCTGAGAAGCCTCCTGCTGGCCTGTGGGCCCGGCTTCCCCGACTGGTGCTAGTGCTGACAGAACAGGTTCCAGCAAGGCAGCGCTTGACACGGAAGCCAGCGCAGTCCAGCAGGGGCCCTGCACACTGGTGGGTATAATCTCTTACATTTTCTCTTGGGTAGGAGGTGGTAAGGGGTGGGTTTGAGGTGGAGTGAGAACAAAACTTCAAGGCTCCCTGAAACTATGGAGTTGACCTAGCCCCTCCACAGGAAGGGTGATGAAACTGAAGACCCAAAGGGCAGATTTTCCCGTCTACACCAAGTATCACAACGCTACGTGGAAACACAGGTGTCCTGACACCTGCCCTCCCCCTCCCCCCCGCCTCCCCCACGTAATCACATGTTGTGCTCAGCTATGTTTCCTGGGCCTTGGTCACTGAGGTTGGGGGGAGGGCAAGGGCTAGAGCACGTATGTCCCTGACAAGGCGGAGGGTGGTGGACTTCATCCTGGTGGCTGTGGTTAGGAGGAGAGAATGTCTGTGTGTCATTTTTGTCATGTTCCCCAGCCTCCTGTCATGTTTCCCAGGTAAGTTCCTGGGTCTCTCGCCCTAGTGGCACTGACAGCTGACATGTTGAGTGTCCAGAGGAGGAAGGGGAGCAGAGGGCAGGCCCTTCTGCCAGATAGGGACAGGAGGCCTGGTGAGTCCTGGCTGTGCTTGATTCTAGGTAATGGAGCAATTCAGCTGTGAGCACCCATCCTGGTGCTGGGGCACTGCCTGTGTGGCCAGGCTAAGGAGCCTCTCTGTGTCTTCCCTGCCCCCCAGCTCTTGGTGTCTGTGGCCTACCCACACCCGTGCAGCTCTGGGCCCTGCCACTTGTCCCTGGCATGGGGACTGGTTTGGCAGGTTTTGCCACACCCATGAGCAGCTGGGAACTGGAGCAGGGCAGGCCTGAGGAGCTGCCCTGTTGTTGCCTTTTTCACCCCCAGCCTCACCTTTGCCCCCTTCCCTACCTTTGTCAAGGGAGGCTGCATTGGGAGCTTGAAAGCAGAAGACAATGAGACTCCTAGTCCTGGCTCCACCGCTTCCTTAGCATGTGACCATGATGGGCAAGTCCTTTTCCCTTCTTGGGCCTCAGTGTCTCATCTATACAATGGGATTTGGGGCTCGGTAATCCTCAAACAGCCACATACAATGATTCCAGTTAGAGCTCTGCTATTTTCTCTCCATCCTTGGGCGAGTCATAGCACACTGAGTGCCTCAGGTTCTGAATGGGTAAAATAAGGGCCACAACCCTTGCTTGCTTCCTGGGGATGGTGATAGGATCAGCTAACATCCTAGCAAGTATCCAGTCTCCCTTAGAAGTATTTTCTTCCTATAGTCTGACCTGCCCTTATCTGACTCAAGCAGAAGAACAGCATATACCTGGAGGTGGGGCTTACTCTAGATTCCCTCCTCACCCCCTATCCTGAGCCCATAATTGCCTGAGAACCAGGTTTTCTGAGCATCTCCATAAAGAGGTAGAGGGAGAATGAGAACCCGGGGGAAAGTCTCAGCTCTTGCTGCCTCCTCTTCCTCCTGACTTTCAGACCAACCCAGGGTCCAGATCAGGGGAAGGAGGGGAGGCAGGAAAGTTCCACCACTGCTGCAGCCCCACTGTGTGACACTGGCCAAATTGTGTCCTCTCGCTGGACCACATCTAACAGTAAAGAGTACAGATCATAGGTCCTGAGAAAATTCAAATTCTGACAATGTATAGATCAGAAAAAGAAATAAGAGTTAAAGAGGACATTCCCAGCCTGGGATGCGGGTAGAGGGAGAAGGAAAAGGGAATTAACATGTATTGAGCCAATGCTGTGCCAGTTACTTCACATACAATACGCACATTATCTATATTCTCAGGTCTCGTTTCCAAGTGGCAGAGTGATATTTGTAAAACACAAATTAGACCATGTCACTTAGTGTCTTTCCTCTGCCCTTAGAATAAACCCTAAACTCCTTACCATGGTCTGTAGGGCGCTGAATGAGCTCCCCTTTTCCAGTCATGTATTTCCCTATTAGCCATTTACTTCAGCTACAGGAAACTTCTCTCTGTTTATTTAACAAATTCTTCCCACCCTGGACCTTTACATGTGCTGTTCCCTCTGCTTAGAATTCTCTTTCCCTGGCTCTTTGCAGCCTTGGGTCTTTCTTGTCCTTTACGACTCAGCTTAATTAGACACCGCCCTCCCCTGCCCCCAACATTGCTCTCTACCTCCACCTCTTGATTCCTCATAGTGCTTATCTTAATTTGTAACCATTTGTCTTTTATTTTTAATGTCATGTTCACCCTTGAGTCCACATTGCATCACACATAGTGGGTAGTCAATAAGTATTTGTTAAATGAATGAATGAGTTTAAGGGAAACAAGAGTGCTAGTTGAGTGCCTGGCTTAGCACATAGTTCTTACTAGGTGCTCAGTAAACGGCAACTTTTAGTGAGAACTAACATGCAGGATGGTAAATACCCACCAATTGATTGTGTCTAGAGCACACATGTGTGGGGGCAGGGGATGCAGTGAGCAATTTAGGCTGAAAGGGTGAGCCAGTACCAGATGCTGACGGTTCCTGATGCTTGGCCAAAGAGTTTAGACGTCCTGAAAGTGGCTGGAAGTCATTGCTGGGTCACTAATGTAACTATGGAGCTCTGCTTCTGAGGTGTGGGCTCAGACACTTTGTGTACTTGGAGAAGCCATGCTTGGTGGTTGGGAGGAATGCAGGGTTGGTGGGCAAACTCAAAGAGGAACAGACTGGGCCCTCTCCAGAGGTGCTCTCTGAGGCAGGCTGTTCCCGAAGGCTCAGAAGGAAGGGGCTCTGTTGGGAACATGCTGTGTTTTCTGATTCCACATCACCACCTCACTGTTCCTGAGGGTAGAGGATTGGGGCCACCTGAGAGTCAGATGCTCGGATTTCTATTCTGGCTTCTCGCCTTATCAACCATGTGACTTCTGCCAGGCTCATTCACATCTCTGATTCCGTTTCTTTGTCTGTAAGCAGGCTGCGTTTAGTACTTGCCTCATAGGGTCTCAATGAAGACAATGAAGTAGTGCATGCAAAGGGCTTAGCAGACAGCCTGGTGCATACTGGGCACTCAGTAAAGGTGGTTGTCATGTTCATTCCACAGTGGGGGGTTCAGAAAAGGCATTCCAGGCAAAGGGAACCATAAGTACAAAGGAAAAAGTACAGAGGCATGACAGGAGGGTGCTTTGGAATGATGGGAGTTTGCTGTGTGTGTTGGGGACAGCAAGAAAAGAAAGTGGAGTGGCAGGCAGGCCCAGATCCTGTAGCATGTGTATATTGGGCCAGGAGCTGGAACTTGATCCGGGGGCAATGAGGACCACTGCAGAGTGTTGGGTTGGGGATGATGTGATCCCATTTCTGGCAGTGGGAGGATGGTTGGGCAGGCAAAGCTGGAGGCCCGAGACCAATGGGCAAGCTGTTGGTGTGGCCCTGGTGAGAAGTGGTGGGCCTAAACTCAGGTGTGTGGAAGTGGAGACGAGGGAATAGATTAGAGAGTGGCTGAAGAGAGACAGTGGACGGAGCGTGGGCCTGATGGGTGTGGGGAATGAAGGGGGAGGGGCAGCAGCCGCATCCTGGATGGCTTCAGGGTTTCTCCATAGGGTGACGGAGGGATTATAGAGCTGAAAGTGTAGCGAATCTGTGTGGGTTTTGATGTCAGTAGTGTGAATTTTCTGGGAATTGAGAAGCTTCCTGAGAAACCTCTCTTTTTGTTCTGACTCTCAGTGTGGAAAATTTTTCTAAAATCTCTGAGTGATTAACTCCTCCCCTAGTGATGAGAGAGCCCAGTGTGGGGACACTGCGCACACCTCCTCCCTGCCTGGCTGGGGACTGGGTAAGGGAGCGGGTGTTGTTTTCACCTGTAGGTGGCCAAAGCTGGGGAATTTATTTGGAAGCTGTTTTTGAGAGTCCACCGGTTTTCTTGTGATTTTCTTCCTTCTCTTCAAAGTGTGTAGAAAGAGACAATTCCAGTTAACGGAACGTGTTGTGTATTCCAAGGCTCTGGACCAGGGCTAGGCCACCTTTAAAAGTGGTATAAGGTAAGCTCCTGCCTGTCCCCCTCCCCATTATTCTTTTGGTGAGTGTAGACTGGGAGCTATTATTTCAGAGAACCCTAGGTCTTAGATTTTATACTTCATAGATGGGGAAAATGAGGCCCCGAGAGAAATCGAATGAGACCTGAATGCTCAGGTCCAATTGTGAATTAATGCCAGAGCTGGGCCTTGGCCAGGTGCCTCCCTTCCAGCTCCAGGCTTTTCTGAGTATTGCAGCTGGCACTACCTCTTAGAGGGGTGTGTGGGTGATGAACTGACGAACATCCACACAGGCCCCCGTCCTGACTCGAGGCACACACCTGGTGACAACAGACCCCCACAGACTGGGCAGGACTCAGTCATTGTCCTAAGCCCCCAACTCAGAAGCCCATGCATACCCCTCCTTCTCCTCTGAGATGGGCCCGGAGGAGTAGCTAGAGATTAGGGACTAAAACCAGAAGGATTGAACTGATTCCCTCGTTATGAGAAAAGAAGGGGAGAACCCCATCTGGATGGGGTGAATACAGTCCACATCCCTATTCCAGCTGATTGCTGTGCTCAGGAGAGGCTTTTGTCTGCGTTGCTAGGGGAACCAAAGTTTCTTCCTCCTTCAAGGGCTGTGATTGGCTCTTGGTAGAGCTTGAGCTTTGGTGAATGGAAGGGCCTCCCTCCTGCCTACATCTTCTATGGGGTGATAGATGAGAGCGAGGCTGGGGTCCCCATGGAAGCACTGCATTGGTTTCTGTGCTCTACCCCCTCAGTTCTAGAGGTGATGGGTCCCCTTGATCGTTCACTCATTCATTTATCCCAGGCAGCATCTGCTCTAGGCCCTTCATTCTTCTAGGTCCAGGAAAGCTAACCTAAGAGTCAGAGGACCTGCATTTGAATCCTGGCACAGCCACAGACTCACTCTTTGCATTGGGCGGGTCTCTTCCCCTCTCCGGGCCTCCGTTTCCCTACCTGTAAAAACAGAGGCATTGGAAAAAAAAAAAAAAAAAAAAAAAAAAACAGAGGCATTGGGCTAAACTCTCTGGTCCTTCCAGCTCTGACTTCCATGACCACACAGCTCAAATCTTCTACTTCTCCACCTCCTGTACTCCCAACTGGTCTCTTTTTGGGCTCTGACCATGTTCTCTCCTGTAGGAGTCCCTGTACGATGCAGGGCAGAATAGGGAGTTGCAACTGGCTTTTAGCATTGTTTCATTTTGTTTTTTTCCTAGGAAAGTTGTGTTCTTTGAAGCCTCTCCTAGAAGCCCCAAATCCTGCAGCCCCTCTTGTCTCATCCTTTCCAACTGGACTTAGGCTCAGAGTAATAAGCCAAAGAGGGCAAATGATAGATGCCCCATCTCTGCTCAGAGCAGTGCTGGGCAGCATCCAGAGCAGAGAGTGCTGGGCTGAGTGGGGCAGTTGGAAGAGCCCAGAGCTCAGCATTCCTGGGTTCCAGGCCTAACTTGGCCACACACTGGCTAGGTGACCTTGACAGGGCTGCTCAGCTTCAGTTTCCACATCTAAGACACAGGAATAATAATGTAAACTCACGGAGTATTGCGAGATTGAAGGAGATGACATGCCTGCCATACAGGAGGCATCAAGTTCCCTTCCCTGGTCTCTCCCCTAAAAAAGGCAGGGAGCTGGGGGAAGTCCAGATTGAGGAGGGCTTGAGGTGGCAGGACCTGTGATGCCATGTGACAAACCGTAGATGCTACTCCTTCCTGGCAGTGCCAAAAAGCAGAGAGAAAAGTGTTGCCTTGGGCGGGTGATGTCTGAGTGGAGGAGGCCATGTGTCAGAGCTAATGTTTGAATAATACTTTTAAGATCCTCCAGGGACCTCAAATGAGGATTTTTCAGATGAGCTGAAAATGGAGCAAAGTAATGAGGCTGAGCTCACTGGCGGAAAGAGGGCTTCCTAATTGGTACTGGCCTTGTCTTGGCTCAGCCACGCTCATTACCACAGGCTGACCGGGAGGATGGCCCCTACATTTGGGCTGTGGGCTGAAGTAAGAGATGTCAGTTTTCTTGGAATGGGGGTGTAATAGGGGACAGCTGGTAGTGACTCAGCCCTGCTTCTTGTTGACTCACTACCTTGAGGGTCAGAGGCGGCTTCTTAGGTCATCGACCTCCAGAGCTGGTATAGCTTTTAGCTCTGTGTCCCAGTCTCCATCCACCTCTGGGCTGTAGAAGCAGCAGCCCAGACTTGGCCACTACTGGTCATGGGTGTGGTGGAGGCAGGGATGCGACAGTGAAGTCAGATGGGAATTGCTGGGGGACCTTCCCTCCTGTGCTCAGGTTTGTCTGGGGTCCGTGATGAGGTGGGTGGAGAGAGGGAGGAAGAGGGTTCTCAGGAGAAGAAAGCAGACTGGCAGCTTGTGGGGGTGGGGAATACGTGTGAACGGGATGTGCCTCTGGGTGTGTTTGTGTGTCTGCTTACATCAAGGAGGCACAGAAGCTAAGGGACATGCCTCAAAGAGGCTGAGGAAGAGCCCAAGAAGCAAGTGTGTGTGTGTGTGTGTGCGCATGTGTGGAATGTGGGTCCCTGTGGAAACATAGGTGGTAGAATTGGTGAGTTATGGACCAAGAGAGCTTTATCTTGAAGACACGAGAAAATCCTGGCCAGGCTCTCCTATGGGAAGTCTCCTCTGTTTTGCTTCGGCTGGGATGGGAGTGCAGGCCGCGGGTGTGGTCCATCATTGTTTCTCCTGGGTGCCTGGTTTGCATTGGAAATGCTCCTCCTGGGGAAACTGGCCACGGTGGGGGCACTCTGAGACTCCTCAGTGGAGAATGTGTGGGAGTTGATGATTAGAGCCTTCTTGGCATCTGGGTTGCCTTGTGAACGCAGTTGGGGGCGTAGGGGTAAGTGTCGGGTCACCAGCGCCTCCCAAGGGTCCCCACTTCCTTCTCTTGCCTTGGTCTCCACAACTCCACACCCTTCTTCCCAGCTCTCCCACTGCCTCTCTGGCCTGCTCTCATTCTCCCGTTCCCTCTTCTCTCCTTGCCCACTCAGTGTGTGGGTTCTCAGGGCTCCATTGCTGTTATTGGTGTTTTTTAAATAATACTGTTTTTTTTTTTTTTAATTATGAAAGTAATAACACAGTACAGAGATTTTGGAAAACAGGAAGAGGAAAAAAATGACTGCTGGGTATTGTTGGGAGTTTGGCATGTTTCCTTCTAACTTTTTTTCCTCTGCTCTCTCCTTACGTAGCCATAATCCTCCCTAGTGCATCTTCAGTGCTGTCCTGCATTTTTCACTGAACGATGTATCCCAAGCTACCTTCTGTGTTGTTACAGAGGAGTACATTAAATCATGATCAGTTCACCTCTTTTCCTGTTGATGGACATCCAAGTTGTTTCCAGGTTTTGCCTTATGAAAACACTGCAATATATGTGGCATAAAGTGCCTTTTCTGTATTTCAGATGATGACTCTTAGGGTGGGGTCCCAGGAGGGGAATTCTGGGTCAAAGGCTGTGGATGCTTTCAGTAAATCTTGCCCACTTGAATCTTGCCTATTTTAGTGCCACTGCTGTGCCACTTTAAAGCCCCAGTGTCCAGGGTGAGGGGGCAAGAACTGTTTTTGATTCCTCTCAGGTATGAAGAGCCTGTTCCCTGTGTGTAGGGGCTGCTCTGGACCATCTTCTCCCCAGCCCCTCATTCACTCTAAACAACCCAAATTTAATTACCTTGTAGTTCTGAAGGTCAGAAGTCTGAAAGTGGGCCTTATGGGGCTAAAATCAAGGTGTTGACAGGGCTGCGTTCCTTCTAGAGGCTCCAGGGGAGAATCTGTACCTTGCTCTCTCTACTTTTAGAGGCTGCCCACATTCTTGGCTTGTGGCTCCCTTCTAGCAATGGCATCACTCCAACCTCTGCTTCTATCATCACACCTCTTTCTCTGACTCTCACTCCCCTGTTCCCCTCTTTCACTTACAAGGACCCTGTGATTACACTGGGCCCACTTGGATAATCCAGGATAATCTCCCCATCTCAAAATTCTTAGCCCAATCACACGTGCAAAGTCCCTTCTGCCATTTGAAGTAATGTATTCACAGATTCTAGGGACTAGGACATGGACATCATTGGGGGCCATTATTCTATCACAGTGGCCAATACAAGGGTCTTTCTAGATTAGTGGACCCCTGGGTACTGCTGGAATTGCACCACCAACCTCCATGATGAAGGAAGGGCCAGGGGAACCCAGATCTAATTATGCTGCGATTGGGAAGATGCATAAGAGTATTACCAGATTCTCTGTGATGGCGGGCCTCGAGGGGAAGCATGTACCCTGTGACAGTGTGACACAGGTGTTCCATGAGGCAAACATCAGAGAAAGTAACCCCTGGTTTTCAGGGTTAGGACCGGTTGGTGTGGACCCCACTTTGAGGCATTGCCACAGGAAGCCAAGCAGTCCTGTCCATCCACTGCCATCACTGCTGTGTGTATATGTTTGTGTGTGTGTTCACTCATCTGCGTCTCTGCAGCAATACTCTTGGGAGGGGCCAAGGAGCAACTCTTCAAAAAGGCCCTTTCTGTTCTTGTTCTAAGCAAAATAATTACACAAGTGACTAATTTTATCCATAATCCCATAATTACTTTATTATGTAGCTGATGAGAGGGCCCCAAGCTGCGCCTATGGTGCCGCTTTGGCTGTTGGCCCAGCTGGCCTGGTCTGCCAGCACAGAGCCCTGCCCTGCTTCTGGCCTGCACCTGCCGTGATGGCAAGGTTGTTCTAGTTCTGCTCTGGCTGAAGCCAACTACACTTTGGTATTTGGGGTCTGAAAGATCATCCTCCCTTTCCTCCAAATCCATGTACAAACACAGCTGCCTGGAGAGTAAGAGCTTATGCTTATGGAAATAAGTCAGTAGGAGTCAAGAGATCTGGATTCTAGTTGAACTCTCTCGTTAACCTTCTCCATGACCTTGAGCAAGTCATTTCCTCTGGGTCTCAATTCTGTAGCCTGTAAAATGGGGCCCTTGCCAGCTTTAACACTCCATGATTCCGTGAGGGGAGCTGAGGGAGCGAGAGCTTTTTGAGACTGAGCTGCTTTCTTCCTACCTGCTGGCAACATGCTCCAATCACAGCATTAAAGATAATAGTACGAACAATACACATCATTTATTGAGTACTTACTCCATAGCAAGCATTGGACCAGATCCTTTATTTATATTTTTCTCATTCTATACTGAAGCGACTATGTGAGGCAGGCTTTACAGAAGAGGAAACTGAAGCAGTGATGGGTAAAGTGACTCGCCCGCCAGGAAGTGGCAGAGCTAGGACTGTAACCTCCGCTCTTGGCTGCTGCCCTCCATTGTCTTCTTCTGATATATAAATAAGTGAAGGACCACTCAGCTAGGAAGTGGTGGAGCTGGGATTTGAACCCAGGGCTGTCTATCCTTGAAGTTCTTTCCCATAAGGCCATCCTTCCTGAATTAGGCTTGTAGGAGTGACTAAACCTCTTGAAATTTGAATATGTAAACTTAAATTCCATACAACAAAAAATAGGGATGGCAAATAAACCAGAAACTCTGCAGACCAGGTTGTTGGGTGGCCTAGGATTGTGGTCTAGCTTTGCCCCTGCTCACAGTGTGACCGTAAGCAGGTCCCCACTTCTCTCCAGGCCTTGGTGTTCCCATCTGTACGACGAGGGGTGAATTAGATGATCTCCCAGTGTCGATGCTCTCTGATTGTAGATCACCTGGCCTGGAAGGCACTGTGGGGCGGGAGTCAGCCCGTGGTGGAGGCCAGTGGGTAGGTGAGTTGGCAGCCCTGGTGGTTTGTATTATGTTCACCCCATGAAAACGGAGACTGCTTAGACTGCTTCCTGCTGAGTGTCTGCAGAACAACTTTCCCAGGCCGTGGAGTGGAGAACAGAGAGTGGAGGAGGTCATTTCCAGGATGTTCCTGCTGCTCCTGCACGGTTATTGCCCAGCCTTGACTCCAGAGCTCCTTCAGGGGTCTGGGCCTGGCCTCTCGCTCCAGAGACTGCCCTGGACTCAGCCACGGACAAGCAATGGCTGCAGCTCTGTCTGTGGGGGCTGCCTAGAGGCCTAAGAATGATGCATAATAAAAGTTACTGTATGTTTCTTAGCGTTCCTGCATGCAATGCACTTTTCTTGCAATGTTACATTTAATTCTTTTAAGACCGTATGACATAGGTGCTATGGTCATTCTCACTTAACAGGTGAGGAAACTGACACTCAGAATGTTCAGTGATTTTCTCCAGATCATACTGCTAGTGAGGGATAGAGTGAGATTTGAGATTCTTGACTCCAGAGCCCATGGTCTTGGCCTTATATATTGATATCCCATGGGCTGAGTCAGCTGGTTTTTGAATCCCTACTCTGTTTACTGTCTGTTTCCTCAGGCAAGTCACTTTCTCTATCTGAATTTTCATTTCTTTCTCCATAAAATGGGTATTTTAATACCTGCCTGTTAGGATTGTTTTAAAGATTGCTGAGATGATGATGTAGGACAGTGTCCAGTATGTGGTAGGTGGTCAATAAAGGCCTTTCACCATTTGCCCCACTCTCTCCTTCCCACTTCCCTCTACATACCTGAACTTGTGCCACCCTGGAGTGCTCCCCACACAGAGCTCATAGCTCAGGGCCTTTGCACATGCTTCTCTATCACCTGGAAGTTGCCATGTATACCTGTTATTCCTTCCTTCACTGTCTTCTGGGCTTTGATCCTTCCCTGTTTCCCTGTGGATTCTAGGAAGGGAAGAGAGATGAGGCCAGATTCTCCCACAGATCATCAGAACAGCTTTTCAGTGGGGGCAGAACTGAGAATAGAGAGCAGACCCTGAGTGTCCTGGACACGCAAATCCCTGCTGAAAATTTCCTCCATTTGAGCCTGATGGCTTTGAAAGGGTGTGCATGCAAATTGTGTGTCTCCCATTTGCATCACTCCGTTTCTATCTTAATATGGCCTCATTTTTCCAGTTCTTCCTATTTCTCTAGCTTCAGCTCTTACTCTTTTTTTTGGTTTTCTGTTGACACTTTTTTTTAATTAAAATTTTATCACGGTAATGTATGCATAGCATGAAATTTACCATCCTAACTTTTTTTTTTTTTGGTGAGGAAGATTGGCCCTGAGCTAACATCTGTTAGCAATCTTCCTCTTTTTTGCTTAAGGAAGATTGTCCCTGAGCTAACATCTGTGCCCATCTTCCTCTATCTTGTATGTGGGACATCACCTCAGCATGGCTTGATGAGTAGTGTGTAGGTCTGCGCCTGGGATCCAAACACACAAACCCTGGGCCACTGAAGCAGAGCATGCAAACTTAACCACTACCCCACCGGCCAGCCCCTGAGCCTAACTATTTTTAAGTGTACGGTTCAATAGTGTTACGTATGTTCACATTGTTGTGCAACCATCACCACATCCATCCCCAGAGACTTTTTGTCTTGTAAAACTGGAACTCTATACCCATTAAATGGTAACTTCCCACTCCTCTCTCCCCCCAGCCTCTGGAAACCACTGTTCTACTTTCTGTCTCTGTGAATTTGACTACTCTAGATAACTCATATAAGTGGAATCTTACAGTGTTTGTCCTTTTGTGACAGGCTCATTTCACTTAGCATAATGTCCTCAAGATTCACCCATGTTGTAGCATGTGTCAGAATGTTCTTCCTTTTTAAGACTGACTAATATTCCATTGTATGTATATACCACATTTTGTTTATCCATTCATCCTTTGTTGGACACTTGTGTTGCTTCTCCCTCTTGGCTATTGTGAATAATGCTATGAACGTGGATGTACAAATATCTCTCTAAGATCCTGCTTTCACTTCTTTTGGGTATATACCCAGAAGTGGAATTGCTAGATCATATGACTGACACTTTTTTTAAGCCACTATTTATTGTGTGCTTACTATGTGCCAGGAGACAGATTAAACACTTGACATATATTGCCTTATTCAATCCCTACATCCACTCTGTATCATAGGAGAATTATCCCGAGTTTGCAGCTGAGAAAATAAAAGCTCAGAGAGGTGAAGTTATTTGCTCAAAGTCTCCCAGCTAGGAAGCATTAGAGTGGAGATTAGAGCTCTGACCTGCAGCCAAAGTCCTTGACCATTATGCTGTACTGCCCCCCAGTGGCCTCTCTTTCTCCACCTGTCTATCAAATTTTTTGCCTCCGTTGGGTTGTTTCTCTCTCATTCATGCTCACATTGTCATTCTGTCTCCTGCCTTGTGTGTCTGCTCTCTGGAAACTTTGAGCAACTTGAGCAAAGGCCCTGTGACTGCTAGGAAGTTTTTGTGAGAGGCCTGTTTGCTTGCTAATCATAGTTCTCTGAATTTATAGCTGCCTCTCTCCCAGCAGTTGACAGGATGTCATTCTGCATCATGTGACTTGTGGATCCACAGAGAGCCTGCCCAATAGGGTCAGCTCCCTGGGGACAGGGGCACTGTACTCCCCAGCTCGGCAGTGTGGGAAGGGAAAGGGCCCAGCCAGTCAGACTGGGATTCTCCTGGCTCCCTGGTGTCCTAGCAACACAGGCAGAAAATTTTATAGAAAGATGGAGAAAGAAAGGCTACTAAGTGGGTTCCAGTACACTTGCCTTTTCCTGAACTTCAAAACTGTTAGAGCAGAATATCTGTAAGTGTGGGTGATTTTACTGATTTTGTAAGTTCAAGACAGACTTAAAATTTACATGCTCATCAGCCATATTTCTGTCATCCTTTTCTCTTTATTTTAACTTTTTTTATGGAAAATTTCAAACACACAGAAGAGTAGAGAATAGTATAATGAACTTCCATGAACCTATTGCTCAGTTTTGACAATTATCAACATATGGTCACAGCCCATCTATCCAACAAGGTGCAAGTTGAAACTTTTCATCATTTGCAGCTCAGTGCGTCGCACATAGTAGTTGCTGGCTGATTACAAATCTTTTCCCCTCTCTCAGTCTGTTTCCCCATCTATGTGGTAAGGGGGTAGGACCGGATGATTTCTAAGAGATGCAGTGTGGTGGAGTGGTCAGAGCATACACTTTGGTGTCAGACACACTTGTTCAAATTCTTGTGCTGCTATTCATTAGCTAGGAGCCTTTAGGCAAGTTACATCTCAGTTTCCTCATCTCTAAAATGGGGATACTAGCTCCTGCTTCTCAGGTGGGTGTTGAATAAAGAAAAAGTAGCTGTTTTGTTACTAGTACTTTTATTATTGCTATTTTTAGTATTAATATTCTAGTGGGAAGATTCTATGCATTTCAAAAATGCAAAAGTAAATTGGAATTGACTAGAATTCAAGCCCTAGGATTCAGCTTCTTTTTTCGTCCCAGTCAGCAGACAGTCAGAAGCTCAAGAAAAGGATAGTGCAGCCAAAGCCAGGGCCCCAAATGTGGAGCTGGGAGCAGGCCCAGAGTGGGGGCCATGCAGACTGATTTCATCTCGTTGTCTCCCTGCCCCTGCCACCTGTAGGTGCTATAACCCCATGAGAGGAGCCTGCTGGCTCCCTGCTCCCTCTGTGAGATGGGCCTGAGATGGAGGAGCCCAGAGGTGGAGAAAGTGGCGCTGCAGGCTGTCTCGTTGCTAGGAGACCTGAGGAGGCAGCAAGGACCCGTTGCCAGAGCTGGGAGGGAGTGACGGGCTGGTGCAGAGATGCAGGGCACGTGGCCCCAGATGGGCTTTTGTGGGGTTCTAGGCGGGGGACGGTGGTGTAGCAACTGTGAGCTCAGCTGGGAGGAGGGGCTCTGTAGCATATGTCTCCTTAGAACATGGGCTCAGGATAACCTGTTCAGTTCTTCTGTTTAACTACTTCGATGTCAAAGTCAGACCTGCACTTGAATCCTGACTCATGCGTGACCTTTGACAAGAGTTGTACTGCTATGCTTACTGGGCCTCAGTTTCCTCATCTGTGCAATAGGTATAGTAGTAATGCTTGCCTCACAAGCCGTTGTGAGCGTTAAGTGAAATGTGTATGATAAAGTACTGTATAAACAGGAAGACAAAGTGTCAATGTGGAGATTCACCACCGCTCTTATCTTTGTTATAGTAATTATTATTTCCCTTACTGTAAAGCAAAAGGATTGGACTCTCTCCATCTGGATGAGATTCCTGGACTGGGCGCTGGAGGAGGGGACTTTCACTGTGAAGGCCTGTGGCAGGGGACTGTGGGGAATGGCTGGATGGGCCCCCAATTGGTGAAACTCCAGGGGGCAACTGAGGAGGGCAACAAAGTTCAAAGCCAGAGGGAGAGTTGATAAGAGTGGTGGACGATCGGGTGGGGGCTCTGCTGAGGTTCCAGGAAGGGCTTTGAATGGTGCAGTCAAGAAGATGTGAGTGAGGGGAGGGTAATGGGCCTTTCTTGTTGCTTTTCTTATATAAATAATATATGTTCACACACATATACACACCAGAAAATGAACAACGAAACCAAACAAAACCCAAACAAGCACAAAAGAAATAATTCCACTGTCATAAAACAACTTCTGCAAACATTTTTTGTATACTTCCTGCCAGTTTTATTTTTTCTATGCATGCACAAACACATATTTTATAGAAATTGGATCATATGTTACATATACCAGTTTGCATCTGCTTTTTAAAATTCTGTATTAGGTTATGAACATTATTAGATAGAATCACATGGATCCACGACATTATGTTTTAATAGCAGGATAATATTTCAAGATATGTATGCATCACTATTTATATAATGTGCCCACTATTTTTGGACATTTATATTCCAATTTTCTGCTTCACTCTGGTATATAAGACAAGACTCTTGTATGTAACGGACGAATGTTCTTATAACTACATCTTTGTGACAATCCGTTGTTCCCACAGTATAAATACGTAGAAGAGAAATTTCTGGATTAAAAGGTGTGCACACTTTTAAGGCTTTGCACTTTTCCAAAGTGTCCTCCAGAAAGATGAAACCAGTTGATGGCTACATTGACGCTGTCCAAGCTACCTGATTTATGGGGTGCTCATTGCCTTAATAACCAGACTACAGTGGTATGGGAGGTGGGAGGCTTACTCAGATGGGCTGAGCAGGGGGGGAAGCATCAATGGTCACTCTAAAAGGATTTTTGCAGAGAGAGGCCCCTGGGTGGCGTGGCTCAGGCAGGGCTGGTCTGGGCTGTATTGGTCAGGGGAAGCTGTGCTGGGCTGTGCTGGGCTATTGGTCTAGGTCAGCTGCACTGGCTCAGGCCCAGCAGTCTTGCCCCTGGTGTGATCCTGGGCTCAGCTTGGTGTGATCAGTGTGGTCACCACTCCAAGACATTGGTTCTAGAAGCCAGTGCAGCCTCTCTGGCTGTGCTGACAGACGTGTACATTCACGTAGTGAGCTGTGATTCATCAGGGCTTGTGGTGGCAGCAGTAGCTCTGACAGAGTGGAACTGCTCTCACTGTCCTGTCACTTGGCCTCTAAAAATAACTCTTGCCTGTTCTGAGTGACCGCACCACCAATTGTCTGGAGGTGCAGTCCCTTGGCTGTGGCTATGCGAGGGAGGGCACGCGCGTGGGTATTTGCATGTGTGTGTGTATGTTGGGGGTGGGGGGTGGCGTCTGGGAACCTCTTTAGTGGTTGGCATTTGAGCTGGGGATTTGGGATGGGGGAACGAGAGGCAGGCCAGGCTCCTCCTATTCTACTCTCTCATGGCTGGGGACAATCTGTCTCCTCTTTGGAAAGTGGCAGAGCCAGTGGGGGCAGGGGTATCTTTCAGGACTGTGTGCTCACTCCCTGCTGAATGGGGGGAGCAGGAAGGGGAGGGAGACTGCAGAGGCAATGTGATAAGGGGGGGTGGTAGGCTCTGGGAGGGAGCACAGCATTTAGCCCATCAACAATTGAATCCTATGAAAGCCCATTTCAAATCTCATCTTTTTGGTGAAATTTTTGACATAGGGTTCCTTTAAATTTGATACAAATACAGCTGACTTCTAATCATGGATGATTAGAGACCATCTAGCCATGGTTTCTTAACCAAGTGTCCATAGACCCAGGGGGTGATCTATGTATGGGCTTCATGAGGTCTCTTGATGCCTGAAATTATAATAAGATGTGTGTTTGTGTGTGTGTGCGCGCACACGCGCACATAATGTGTGTGTGTCTGGACGTATGCCCATATGTACTTTTCTGGGGAGAAGCTGCTCTGCAGTTTTCATCACATTTTCAAAGGAAACTATGACCCATCAAAGGCTAAGAACCACACTAGTCCAACCCCTCCCATTATAGGTGATGCAGCTGAATCCAGAGAAGAAAATGACTGCCCGAGATCTCACAGCCAAGATCAGAATGCAGGTGTCTTGACACCATCATCCCCTGACTGGTTCCCTAAGTCAGGATTCAGTTATCTACAGTAGGCAGAACCCCAGGTACCATCTCCCATGCCCTTTTGGCTGCCATGGATCTGGTTTGAGGCTTTCAATGGCAGTGGGCAGCTGGGTACTCACCTCCAGACATTCCTATTCCCAGGTGCTCTCGTAGGGGATGACTCATGGGCATCTCCTGACTTGCTCCCTTACAGAGCATCTTAGCTCAAGACATTAAATCTGCCTCTTGTGCCTCAACATTCTCCCCTGGCAGGAATGCCCCCTTGACACAGGAAGTGCCCCTGCCTTCTGGGAGAGGAACTGACACTGTGGGCTTGAACAAAAAGTAAATGGTGCTATGGGTGAGTGGGCCTAAGAATATTATATGATGGACAGGCAGGATATTATAGCTGATGGTAAGAGACAGATATTGGTCCATTGTATGTGGGAGGAATTCAACTTTGTACCATAGGAGTTTAGATGAAGTGGAGCATGAGGATTAAAAATGATAATTAACATTCACTGAGCACTTACCATATGCCAGGCACTCTTCTAAGAAAAGTACATGTATTAACTCCTTTAGTCCTTATAATAACCACATAGGGTTAGTCCTTATAATAACCCTATGTAGTTATTATAAGGAAACTGAGGCACAAAGAGATTGAGCACAGCTAGTAAAAGGCTGAGCCAGGACATGAAGCCAGGTCTTCTGACTCCAGAGTGTAGAGTCATTTTTGAACCAACATGGGCTCCTAGCCTCTATGCTGGTAGATCTCACAAGTGAGTGTGCATCACAATCATGAGAGGGCTGATAAAAGCACAGGTTGCTGCTCTGAACCTCCCAGTTTCTGATTCAGTAGGTCTCGGGTGGGGTTTGAGGATTTGCACACCTAAGGAGTTCCCAAGTGATGCTGCTGTTCCAGGGACCAGACTTTGAGAACCATTGCTTTCCGCTTTCCTGCTTACCGATAGGAAGAGATGAACAGAGGGAAGAGAAGTGATTAGTGATCTTGCCTGGATTATTGCAATGCCCCCGTGGGTCCAGACCTCTCGTACTCTTTTGTCAGCTACTCTTCACCAGGGACAAATTAATCTTCCTAAAGGCCAGTTTGGGTCATGTCATGCCTCTGCTCATTCTTCTGGATTCTCTGCTGTGTGTATCAGTGCTGTCCAGTAGAACTATCTGCAGTGGTGGAAATGTTCTACATCTGCACTGTCCAATATGGTATCTAACCATATGTAGCTATGAATTTCACATTTTTTTCAATTTTAATTAATTTAAATTCAAATAGTCACATGCAGCTAGTTGCTAAACAGTGCAGGAAACCACATGGTATACCATTCGAGGCTCCATTGGCACCATATGCCTTTCCAGCCCCAACTTCAGCCCTCAGCATCCCGGCCTCTGGGCCATTCGAGACCAGGTTCCTGAGTCTATTCTGTACTTCCCAACTTCATGCCTTGTTTTATGCTATTTCCTCTGTCTAGACTATCCTGCTCTGTCTCTAGCACTCAACCCAAGTTGTACCTCTGCCTTGAAACCTTCTTTGACACTTGCTCCCCTCTAATCTCTTTCTCCTCTGAACTCCCAAAATACTTTATCTTTTTCTTACAACTTTAGTACTTTTTGTCTTCTACTGAAGTTGGCTGGTGTCAGTGTTGTCTTTCTTTCCCTAATCTTGAGCTTGCAGAGAGCATGACTGTTTTCTAGCGAGCCCGCACTCCCTACCACAGGTCCCTCCGGTCACACAGAGGAACTCGCTAAATCCCACAAACTTTCGCCCTGGTGTACTGGGGAAGCCGAGAGGGATAACGTGCCCTTCCTGTCCTCAAGCTGCTCACAGGCTGTCACAAGAATCTGATTCATGACCAGAGAACCATTGAAGCCAATGGTTATTTTGGGCAGCAAGATAAAAGTCACAGAGGGACCTCTTGGTGAGGGGAGTCTGGCAGGACCCGCCTAAGCAGAAGGCTGTGTTTACCCACAAAGGCGTCTTCTCTGCCCAGCATGCAAGGAGATGGGAACATCCAGACATCGCTGTCTGGCTGCCCCGTGAAGTTAGGGATTAACCAGGGATGCAGCGGCTGCTCTGACTGTCTGGTCCCTGCAGTTGGGTGGATGAAGAGATGGTTACAAAGACTGCAGAACAATGTCAGCTTCTGGAATCAGAGTGTTGGCTGGGTGGTACCTAGGCCCGGAAGGTGCATGCAAGAAAATGTGATCTGAGCAATGGACAGCAGGTGAAATTCTGCTGGGCCTGGCTTGGGGGTTTATGAAATCTTCAGAACAGTCCTGGCTGAAATGGAAAGATGGTCAAAAAGGAAAAAAGAGAAAAACAGCTTTCTAGCTTCGGATTCTAATACTAAGAGTATTTCACATCTGAAAATCTCTAGCATGTGTTCATCTCTAGGACAAAAACATTTTTTAAAAATAAAACTTTATTGAAGTTATGATATAAATGCAGAAAATTACATAGAGCATAAGTCTACACATACTTGTGTAGCTACCCCCCAGACAAGAACTAAAACATGGCCGGCATCTCCACAGTAAATTTGTATTAAACCAAATGTGTGCAGGATTAATGATGGAAAAACACAGGCTCTGGAATCAGGCATTTCTGGGATTGAATCCTGGCCTCCCTACCCACTAGCAATGTGACCTTGGACCAGTGACTTAACTGCTCTGAGCTTCAGTTTCCTCCCCTATAAAATCAGGGTGGAATATATAATCTCTGTCTCACAGAGCAGTAAGGAATTAAAAACTGAAAATGTACGCAAATTGCTAGGCGCAGTGCCAGCACATAGTGGGGTCTCAAATGCTCTCTGTGATGATGATGCTGATTGATGGTGTTGCTGCAGCATCTTCTGGCAGACAGGACCACAGACATACACAAGCAGCTTTTCTCCCGTAGCCTCTCACTGCTCTTAGCCTCTGAATGATACTCTCCAAGGTCTCTTCTGACCGCAAGGAATTTGTGATGCTGTGATGATGCAAACCTCAGTTGACACTTCAGGCACCTGATGGGAGGCTGGGTGGATGTCTGTATCCAGTGGGAATGTGGCCAGATCTTCCATGTTCGGGCCCCAGGAGTGTGGCTCCCAGACCTCCTGGGGGAAGGCTGATTTCCCAGGGGCAGCCGTTGTGTAGGGTTCCATTAAGAATTGTAGCCAAAGTGGAGTTGGGGTCAGCAGAATTCAGTCTTAGGAGTGTCCTGGCATCCTGGGTGAACTCCTAGCTCTGGCTTGCTCCCTGCCCTCTGGCTCTGGGAGTGTAGATGTGTCCCAAGGGATACACATCATGCACGTATTTTGAACTGGGCACTAAGCTGGGCAATTCATACACCCCAGAGCTGGAAGGCAGAGAGCAGGAGGGAGGGGAGAGGCCAAGAGGTTCCTTCTGGCTGGGAGGGGTTGTTGCAGCGAGGAGGGGATCAGGAAGGACTTCCTGGAGGATGGCTGGAAGAATGACCATGGGAAATGGAAAGAGGTTCTCTCAGGCAGAGGAGAGAACATGTGCAAAAGCAGAGAGGCGGGGCCGTGCTGCTCAGCCCTGCCCTGGGGGCGGGGAACCAGCCAGTTTGACACAGCTCCCCACACAAGCCTGAGGATGAGGCTGAAGAGCCTGGGGAGACCAAGCTGTGAATGATCTGGAGAGGCAGGCCGAGGTGTGTGACTTGCTTTATCAGAGAATGGGGGGCCACTGAAGGTTCCTCCATTGAGGAAGCAGAGTGGACCAGCTCCTCAAGATTTGCTCAGTGGAGACCAGCATGAGAACAGTCATCGAGACCCACACTGTTTTTGGCCAAAGATGGTTGCCAAATGTCCAAGGTCTCACAGGACCGGGCTGTGAGAGCATCTGGAGTGCCCAGATCTATGTGGGAGGTGGAGTGGGGGTGGCTGGCTGTGGGTACAGAGGCGGGGGTGTGGAGGAGGAGGGGGACAGAGGAGAAGGCAAGGTTCCCATCTTTGAGAAACTGCCATCTTGCTGGAGAAGCTAGAGAGCCTCATGACAACTGAGCCCCATATTCAGAAGTGGAGACGAGAGATGTGTGGTCCAGCAGGCCAGAGGAAGAACAGGCTGGGTGGAGCATGAGTGGAAGAGGCAGGGAGGGTGGACTCCCTGGAGGGGAGGCAACCTTTGGAGGCTTTGGAGAGACTGAGGGTACCACAGGGCACGCTAAGCCCTTTGTGGGTATTCTCTCGTGTCATCCTCCTAGGAGCTCTAAGAGGTGGTGCTGATATTATCCCCATTTTACAGAGGTGGGAACTAAGTCTCTGAGAGGTTAAGGCCTTGCCCAAGGTCACGTAGCTCTTGTACTAATTAATGAATGTCCCTCATCCCTGCCTCCACCCTCCCCCAGAGGTAAATATTGCCCTCAGGCTCTTCAGCAACACCAAGATAGATATGGAAAAGCACTAAGTACTGTGCATCATTCCGCGCTAGAATATGACCTAATGCAGGAGTGTGTGGTTCCCACGGTCAGGGCTGGAAGCTCCCTGGGGATTGCAGTGATTCGAGAGCCTTCCTGGAGGAGACTGAAGGAGAGGTTGTAGGGGCAGCTGGAGGGGAGAGGTTTCTGCCTGGTGAGTGTTGCCACCTATCCACCCTGCCTGCTCCCCACACCCAGACACAGCTGCCCTGCAGTGCCTCCCAGAGAGTGCCAAGCATCAATGAGAACAGCTTGGTCAAGCAAAACTTCCCAGGCCTGTTGGTCACGCTGCTCTGGAAAGTTTGGCTCTGGTAGCTTCCTCCGGAGGCTGGCCCAGCCCTGGGCTGCAGCTTAGCCCACCCAGGCCCTGCTGCCCTCTGGAGCCCAAACCAGATGCCCTGAGGCTCTCCTGCCCTGAAGACCCTCCTCTCATGACCTTGCCCTTATTCCAGCTCAGTTTAGGCGTCCCCTCTTCCAGGAAGCCTTTTCTGAGCCCCATGGGCTGGGTCAGGACCTCAGGGTATCTAAACCTGTGCTGACCAAAAGAAATAGAATGTGAGCCACACACAGGAGCCACATATGTAATTTTGAATTTTCTAGTAGCCACATGAAAAAAAAGCAAAAACATGAAATTCTAATGATATATTTAACTCAATACATCCAAAATATCATTTCAATGCAAAAATTATTAATGAGATACATTATATTCTTTTTTTTTGTATTAAATCTTCAAAATCCAGTGTGACCTTTATACTCACAGCACATCTCCATTTGCACGAGCCACATTTCAAGTGCTCAGTAGCCACATGTGGCTAGTGGCTACCATAGTGGTTGGCACAGTTCTAGAGGCAAGCAGAAGAGCACAGGGGTTGAAACTCAGGGACTGGCATCAGACAGACCTGGCAGTCACGTCCTAGCCCTCCATTTATTAGCTGGGCAAACTTTGGGAAGTCGTTAGCCCCTCTGAGCCTCAGTTACTTCAGCTGTGACAAGACTTACTAATTTCAGTGCCGGAGAATTGCTGTAAGGATTAAACTGATGAATGTGTGTCTAGTGCCAGGCATGGAGTAAGTGCTCAGAAAATGGTGGTGATTCATCTCACAGTGCCCTCTGATGTGCTGGTGTATGTGCCATTCTCCTCCACTGGACTGATTGTGAATTCAAGGACAGAGACCACCCACTTCCTCCCACCTTCCCCAGGGCCTGGCTCAGTGTGAACATCACTGCTTGCTAAAGGAAAGATTAAATCCTTAGGCTAAGAGTGCTCACCAGCCTCCCCATCCTGCCCACCCAGGAATCAAGGGGCCCTGGTGGCTGGGAGTCACCAGACCACTGACTACCTGGGGCGACCTTGGCAAGTTGCTGCTTTGCTCAGGTCCTTGGTTTCCTCATTCAAAAGATGAAAAGGCGGGTGGGTGGGTGGGACCCTGCCTGAAGTGTTTGGTTTAGACTCTGCCCCACCAGTGCCTTTGAGGGGCTGTGGCTGACACCTGTGCACTTTGCCTTCCCATCCAACGGAGCGAATCCTGGCCCCTGTATCCTGACGCTTTTACCATCAAGTTCTCTCTAGTTAAAATTTAAGAGAAAAGAATTTCTCCTGCCTCCCAGGCAGACCAGAAGGGGGATGGGCAGTCCTGTCCCTTCTTTTCTGCCAGCATTTGCTGACCTGTCACAGCAACCCAGTAGCAGTAGGGCAGGAAGAATTTCTCCTATTTGGTAGGTGAGGAGACTCAGAGAGGTCAAATCATCTGCCCAAGTAACACAGAAAGCAGTGGTAGAGCCAGAGCTGGAAGCAGAATTCAGAAGTAAGGGAACTGAAGAGGCCCTCTTTATTGGGTGGGCTCCTCTTCCTCCACCTCGGCTCCTAGCATTTCCCTGTGGGGGCTTTCATGAGATGTGGCCCTGGGTTGGGTCCTATCCCTATGCCTTCATTCCCTGAGGAATGAAAGCAGCCAAGTAATTGGAGAAGTAATTTCAACTGATGGCCTGTAAGGGGCTGTGTGTTCTTCAGAGTGCCCCCAGCCCACCCCCAACCAGATTTCTCTGGAAAAGGTTATCATAGGGTAAAGTGGAAAGTGTCTGGTCCAGATAGCCAGTGTTACTGTGTGAGTGTAACCTTGGACAAATCATCACCTCTGGACCCCAGTCTGTCTATTTATAAAATGGAGGATGATATCTCACGAGATGCTGTGAAGATCCCATACAAAAGTAATTTGCAAACTGAAGAGTGCTAACAGAAATGTTAGTTAATAGTAGCAACAAAAATAATGATAATAGTAGAAGAAGCCCAATCTTCTGTGTGGTTCCACTGACCTGAAGGGAATTGAGCCCTTTGGGTATAAATCCAGAATGATGTCTGGGAATGTCCTGCCTTAGTCTTTGGAATGTAGCCGGGATTTTTCTGGGAAAGTGAAAGTCTCCATCTAGCTGAAGAGAGTGGGAAAGTGGCCCTGCTCCAGGGGAGGAGCATCCAGGGAAGGAGAGTTTAACCAGGAGGAACAGAGGGCTTTGGCCGTGCAGCTCTGTTCTGCCCACAGGAGCCCAGGGTTGGGAAGGCTTGTGAGCAGAAGAGGCTGAGAGTCAATCTGGAATAAAAATTCTGGAAGGCAGGGAGTCAAGAATGTCTTAGCAGACGTGCATGAGAAACAATCAGTTCCTCTGGTGTAACTCCTAAATTTTGCTGAGCCTTTTACTCATTCATTTGAATAAATATGTAGTGAACTGAACTCAAACAGAGCATTCTGAGTGTCAAAGTGACTTGCCCAAGGCCAGGCCCCTGAGGGCCTGGGGAGTCCCTGGGAGGAGCTGAATTTGGAAGACTGAGGAATGAAAAATCCAAAGGCAGAGAAGGAAATCTGTAAGGAAGTCTGCCCAGCAGGACTCTGGTCCTTCTGTGAATTGGCCCTGAGCTGATTTGTCCATCTTTCTGTCTACTGTCTGGAGGGAGGGCATGTTCTCTAGGACTGGGAGGAGCTGGCTTCCTCCTGCTGTCTGCTTTCTGATCACTCCTGAGCCTAGTGGGCGGCAGGGAGAGTGAAGGGACCGGAATCTGTGTCTTGGAAACATCTGGTGAAGGAGTCCCTCGTGTTTAAGTTGGAGAAGAGAAGGTTTGGTTTGGGGATGGGGAGAACGGACACTGTTCCTATCTTGGGTTCTCTGAGGGATGCTGGGGAGAGGGCATCGCCTCGTTCTGTGGAGGCCCTAGGGTTGGTACTAGGACCTAGGGTGGAAGGTCACCCTGATGGAGCAGCCACCATGGGAGGTAGGAGTGGAGGGAGGGAGTGGCCTGTCTCTGGAGTGTGGGAGTAGAGATAGATACTGGTGAGTTTGACACTGAGGGAATTGCAGCATGGGGGAACAGATGGCTCAGCTCACATCTGTGCTGCTTCCCAGCTTTGCTTTCCAGTGTGGTGGATTCTGTGGTGTCTAAAACAGTGGCTGGCACACAGTAGGTACTCAGGAATTATTTGAAGAATGACATAATAGATGGGTATGCCTGAGGGGGGTTAGGGAATAGGAGTCACATGGGCTGCAAATGTGGACCCTTGGGCAGAAATCTTTGGAGATCATATTGTGGGTTACCCGCCATCTTCTCCAGGCCTTCCCCACAAACTGGGACCCCTAGAAATAAGACGATCAGCCCTTTCTTTCTTTGTTCCCAAACTGAGGCACAGAGCAAGAAAGCAAAGGAACTGGCCGACTGGTGGCAGAGCTGGACTGGAGCCAGGCCCTCTGCCTCCCAGAGTCCCCTGTTATTGGAGGTCCTGGCCTGTTGATCAAGTGAGGTAGAGGTGCGGTGGTCAGGACCAACTTTTTGAGTTAATGCTGCCAGAGGGGAGGAGGAAGGCTTGGCTTGGTTTTGAGCGATGACCTCAGTGCCACAGGTCCCTTGGCCACCACCTCCCCCCTCTTCCTGGAGCCTGGTTGCACACCCAGCGTGTGCTCACACACATCCAGAACAGAAACGCATCTGTACACAGGCCCAGTCCCCAGTGTTACACTTATGGTCGTTGTCACTGAAGCACATATGGACAAATGTACACATACATACACTCAGAGACACACAGGATCCCAGGAGACATTTGCACATACCTCCTCGCTAATGGGGGAGGAGCCCTGAGTCCCAGGGAGATTCGGGCTGCTGGGCTGTTGGGGCTGTGAGGGTATCAGGGTATCAGCTGGGTGGGCTGGGAATGGGAGCCCCACTGAGGCTGAGTCACCCCTTCTGAGTCAGGGATCCTCCCCCTTCTCCCCTCCCCCTCCCTCTCTCCCGGCTGAGCACCCAAGAGGGGGTGGCCCAGGAGGAGGGCAGAGGCTGGCTTGGGCCGGGGTGGGGGCAGAGGAGGAGCAAGAGCCTCCTGATGCACAGTCCCGCAGTGGCCTGGGAACTGCCTCTGTGGCAGTGCCTGGGAGGAGGTGGCCTGGGAGCCGAGAGAGGGAGAAAAGGGGAGAGGGAGAGGGAGATAGAGACAGGCAGAGAGGAGGCGGAGGCAGGGGCAGGGCTGCCGCGAGGGAGCAGGCAGGCGCACGGCGGCCGCCCCTGGGCTGGGCGCGGAGGCCGGGCGGGGGCGGGGGCTGGCCGCACGTCGGGCGCCAGGCCCGGGGCTGTGGGCACGGTGCCCAGCCCCCGGCGCACGCCGAGCCGCCGCCGCCGCCGCCGCTGCTGCAGTCAGCATCCATCAGCGGGCGGGGGTGTCGTGGAACAGGCTGCTCCGCAGAGCCCGCCGCGGCCCTGCGCGCCCGCCCCGCCCCGCGGCCGGTAGGCCGCAGGAGCTGAGGGGGCACCCCCCGCCCAGCCTGCCCGAGATGGGGACCCTCAGGCCCAGGTAGGCACGTGGTGGCAGGGGATCAGGTACCACGGGGGTCTGGGGGCTTGGTACATATAGGCCCAGCCTCCAGCTCTGGGAGAGGACTGGGGTGAGACCGGGAGGAACTGAGTTTGCAGGCTGTTGGACCCCTGGCCAGGGTCGGAGAAGTCCTTGCTATTTCTCCCTACCTCCCAGGTCTGCAGCCTCCGCAAGGCCTGGAGAGAGGGGAGGGCAGACAGTGGGCTGGTGCTTGCCTTGGGGATGAAGTGTTGCTGGGTGCTGGGCTCCCTGGGTTGGCCCACTCTGTTCTCTGAGACCACTCCGGCGGCCTCCCGGGAGTCTGAGGGCTCTCTGGATGTCTCCATTCAGGCTTCACATGCTGCAAGACAGTCTTTTGGCTGGAGGCTGGGATGCTGGGGAGCTCCTGCCCTCACCCTCACCCTCTCCCTCTGTTACAGACCTTTCCCCACTCTGGGCTCACTTTGCATTCCACCTCCCTTCTAAGTCTTCCAAAGCTGGGGCGGTGGACCTTAGCCCTAGGACCTCTGTGGTTCTGGCCTGGTGTTGTCCTGGCCAGAGGCTACCCCCGTTGTTTAGAGGAGAGGACTTGCAGGTCCCCGTTGTGTCTGGCACCGTCACACTTAGGGATGTCCAAGAGCTCAGGAGGACAGGCATGGGGGGCCAAGTCACTACCAGGGTACTTACTAGGTTCTGAGGCCACTGCCTGGTAGAGCTATGGCCCAGGGTGGTCTATGAGGACCTTGAAGGGCTGGACAAGGACTAGGAGGGAGTTCTGAGGATACCAGTCTCCTTCTCGGCTGCCGGCCATGGTCCTGGCTTTTCCCCCCAGAGCTCTGAGGATGCGTTGGTGGGGGAGAGACACTACTGCGTGTTCCCACCGTCACTTCTGGATCTGCATATCACCTCCTCTGCACCCAAAGGTGGGAGTTTAAGAAGGCTGGATTGAGGACCTCTCTGGGGCTGTGTGGGGTCCAACTGCTCCATCTCTTCCCCATCTCCTAGCATTCAGAGTCTTCCAGAATCAGCAGCAGTTGGGCCACGTTGAGAGCTGGGGACGGGAATGGTGCCCTCAGAAGCTCCTGGAAGACTCAGTGCTGCCTGTCCCGGGCAAGGGTGTGGAGAATAGAGGCGGCTGTGTGCCCGCCTGCCCACCCATTCCTCCAGATGGAGCCTGCGGCAGAGGCAGCCTGTGCCAGCCTCCTCTCTCAGCCACTGTGGCCCAGGAGGGTTCTGCCAGCTCCGTGCGGGGATCAAGCTGGCTTCTGCTGGCTAGCCTGAGGTCATGCCTGCCCAGCAACCCCGTGCGTGGTGTTTGTGATGTGCAGAGCGTGGCCCCTTGAGGGGCACCCCAAGGCAGTCCTGGAGGAGATCAGTGCAGTGGGCATTGTTCCTATTAAAACCCTTCCTGGGCCACGTGGCAGTTCTCTGGGCCCAGCTCTGTGAGTTTCATGGAAGGTTGCTTCCACAGAACCCGCGTGAGAATAATGCTTGGTCCTGTAGTCCTCACTCAGTAAATATTGAAGAGCTGAATGACTTGTCCAAGGTCACACAGCAACTGAGTTGTAGAGCCAGCACTAGTGTAACCAGGTCTCCTATCTCTTGGTTTGGGGTTCTTGCAGCCCCAATGCCTGCTTCCCTCTTGCTGCAGCTGTCCCATACACAGGACTCTTACAGGGGCTGGGCGCTATAGCCTGGCCCCTTAGGAGGGGCCTTACATTGGCCCCCCAGCCTTTGCCCCCAAGAGATGAGGAGGAAAGGCCAGGCTGCCTCACAGATAAAGGGCCAGGGCTGAGGCAACAGGCAGCTGGTAGCCCTGGACCCCCTTGGGAGTATACAGAGCCAAGAGGATGCTGGATGCCCAGGGATGTTCTGGGCCTGACCCTCTGGGGGCAGTAGAGAGGGTCTCCAGACTAGGTCTGCTGAGGCAGGACGTACCTCTGTGTTAGCTCCAGCATGGACTTCACTCTGGGCCTCTCTGGACTTCTGTGTCCCCACTTATTCAAAGGGGATAATCATCTCTACCTGGAGTAATACCAATGATCACACAATCAGAGTGATGGCATTTATTGAGCACTTACTGTATGCCATGTGCTGGGGTGATAAGTGCTTTGAGTTATCTCACAGCAACGCTGTCAGGCAGGTGCTATTATTATTATTATTTTTTTTTTTTTGAGGAAGATTAGCCCTGAGCTAACATCTGCCACCAATCCTCCTCTTTTTGCTGAGGAAGACTGGCCCTGAGCTGACATCCATGCCTATCGTCCTCCACTGTATATGAGGGACACCTACCGCAGCATGGCTTGCCAAGTGGTGCCATGTCCGCACCCTGGATCCGAACTGGCGAACCTCCGGCCGCCGAAGCGGAATGTGTGCACTTAACTGCTGCGCCACTGGGCCGGCCCCCAGGTGCTATTATTATCCACTTTTTATAGATGAGAAACTGAGGCTCAGAGAGGTTTCACAGGTTTTCACTGAGCTTCCACAGCTGCAAAGTGTGGGGCTGTCTGAGCCCAGAGCCCCTCTCTCTACCGTGACAGTATACCTGGTGCAGTGATGGGAGTACCAGGTTGGTGTCCCGCAGAGCCAGATGACTGATATGCCAGGGCTGGTCCAGGTGGAGAGGTCTGTGTGTTGGGTCTGGTGAGGCAAGGGTGGTTCTGTGGCCCAAGTACTCCTGTGGTCCCGAGGGGTAGGGGCAGAGAGGTAAGACTGGGAGCCCTGAGAGAGTGGTCAGCCTTGCTCTTCTCTTCTCGGGCAGGATCCCCTAGAAGTGGGGATGCTCTGGACTCCCTGCTCCCATTGGCTAGCAGGGAAGACTGGTTGGCCCTGACACTCGCCCCCTGCTACATTTGATAGGATCATAATGACCAGAAAACAGAAGGGTGGGAATGCAGAGGCACCAGCTGGGACTGTGAAGAGGAGGCCCTGTAGGAAGGGGACCTGAGCCTGGGCAGACGAATGGGAGTGGGAGCAGGTTGGCACTGCTTCCTTTGTGGGCAGGAGGCTTGTGGATAAGAATAGTAACTGACATTTCTTGAGCACTTATTATTATACCAGGTACTGTTTTAAGGGCTTACCTGTACGACTCATACAATCATCACAAAACCCTGTGAGATGGGAATTATCTTCTCCCCATTTTATAGATTGAGGGAACTGAGGCTTAGTGAGGGAAAGACAGTTGCTCAAGGTCACACAGCTAGGTTCTGGGGAGCCAGGATTCAAATCCAGGCAGCGTGGGTCAGAGACATGTTCCTGATGACCATGCCAGGCAGCCCACAGTTCCTTCTCAGAGTCATACTCAGTTTTATTCAATTTGAAAAATATTCACAGAGTAGCTCCATGCCAGGCCCTGTGTGACCTCTGAGGAAACATCCCTCTCAAGGGCCTCCAGTCTAGCTGGGAGGCACCGACACAACACAGGGAAGGTAAAGGGTTAGCTCTTGTGTGTGCTAAGCATGGATTCCTATTTCGGTGATCAGGGAGATTGAGGCCTTTGTGCTGGGCATCAAATGCCAAGTGGAATTTCGATAGTTGTTGAAGAAGGGTACCCACTCCCCTAGGTCAGAGGGGAAGGAAATAGGGATACTTTGAAGAAGAATGAGTGGTCTGGTGTGCATGGAGCAGATGGTGCAGGGGTCTGGGGGCACTGGAAGGTGACTCAGAAAGTCAGCTTGTGTTTGGGTCTTTGGCAAAGCTCTGGAATCCAGCAGACCTAAGCTCTAGTCACAGCTCCGCTTTGTACTAGCCATATGCCCTCGGGCACATCACTTAGCTGGTCTGAGCCTCAGTTTCCTCATCTGTAAAATGAGATAAACACCACACACCTATTTCATAGAGATCACGTTATGATGGTTGTTATGTAAAGGACCTAGCGCAGGGCTGGCACATCACAGGAACTCAGTAAACATTACCTCTCTCCTCCTTCCATCGCGCTTAAATGTCAGGCTCAGGTGTTTCCACTTGACAGGAGCCTGGAGGCTCCGGGAAGCTTTGCAGTTGTTTGGTCTGCGTGGGGCATGTACTGGGGCCTGACAGAACTACGCTTGGGAAGGTCCCTTTGGCGACTGCAAGAACCACAAGGAGGGAGTGGACTGCAGCCTTGCAGGAAAAACATCAACCCTGTGCCCTTGGAGGGCTGGGGCAGGGAAGATTGAGGCTGCACTAAGATGTCCCCTCTGGTGGTGGAAGGCTCAGCTGGTTGGGGGAGGAGCAGCTTGGAGTGGGGAAGGCCACAGGGGTCACGAATCTGGTTTGAGGCCTCATGAGATTAAGATGAAAAGCTCGTCTCCCTTCAGTCATTCTGAAGGTTGTGCAGCATCTTCTTTGTGCATCTGGGTTTTTTTTTCTTGTGAATAATTTCCTTTGGATGAATCCCCATCAGAGCTTCTTCTATAATAGCAGCAAATTGGGACTAAGTGCCTCACAATAGAAAGATGATTGAGAACGTTTTGGAACATCCAGTGGATAAAATAATACGCAGCCGTGAACAACCACAGAAATACTTATCCCTAGTGTATAGAGCTGTGCACTTGCAAAACTCTTTTGCATCTTTTATTCATTTCGTTTAGTTTCATGTCCCTGTGACAGAGGTGGGGCAGGGGTTAGATCCTGTGTGAGGAGATTCAGGCTGGGTTCTAATCTCCTTGAGGGCAGGATTCATGTTTTATTCATTGTTCTGTCCTCAGCTGTAGCTCAGTGACTTGCAAATGCTTATCTGGGGAGAGAATTGATTGAGTGAACAAAGCAGAGGAGAAGTGACTTGCCCAAGGTCATGCAAGTAGTAGGACCCAGGACCTGGTCTCCTTGTCCCTACTTCCCGCATTCTTCTGTTCACTACTCAGTATCCCTGAGGGGAGTAGGGCGGAGAGGTTCCCAGTGAGGACTTGGGACGCACACAGATCAGGGCTTAAGTCTTGGTTCTATCTTTCCTAGCCACCAGGCCTTGGCAAATTAATCTTTTTAAGCCCCAGTTTCCCCATCTGTAATGTGGACAGTCCAGGTACCTGCTTTTAGGGTTGTCAACACTAAGTGATTTAAGGCATGTAAAACTCTTGGCATGGTAACTAGCAAATAGTAAAGCACCCGTGAATGTTAGCTGTGATGATAATGATGACATAATAATGTGGAAATATTTCTGATGGAATTAATGTTATATGGGAGAACACCCTATAAAATTATGAGCACTCAGATTAAAGTGGTATAAAATTAGGTGTGAGCATAGATAAAGGTTGGAGGAGAACAGGCAGAGATGGAGTTACAGCGGATACTACAGGAAACAAATAAGACTCACTGCCACAAATCTTTTTTTTAATATTATATTTATTTTTTCTTTAGTTATAATTGCAAAAGAAATATGTGAAAAATCCTAATAATTCAGAAGTGTATTCTCTCCTTGGCTCCCCAACCAAAATTCTTCTGTGTAGAAGTGGCCAATGGTAACAGTGTGGTGTATGTCCTTCCAGGATATTTTGGATATTTTCTATGCCTACATAAGCATACAAACCCAAATGGGACCATAAATTGCATTGTTGTTTTACAGCTTGCTTTTTTCATTTAACTGTATATCAACCTCTTTCCATGTCAGTATTTATAAAATCCGTCTCAAACGTTTTCGCAATAGGTAGGTAATACTTTTGTAATTCATTTTTTAATGGATAAATGCTAATTAATTTGGCCAGCCCCCTGTTGATGGACATTTAAAGTTGTTTCCAATTTTACTCTATTCTAAATAATGCTGACGATGAATTCTGATAGTGTTTAAACAGTTAAAGAAAAATCAAGTGAGAAAGAGTCAGAAACTGAGACCATGAAAGTTGCCCAGGAAGGCCCGCTGCTTCTCTCTTCTCCTTTCTTCTCCTCTCCTCCCTTCTTGGTGGAGCCTGAGAGGGCAAGGACACTGAGGGCTGGCATGCTTGGAGGAGGCCCTATCTCTGTCACCCTCAAAGAGTGGGGATGTCCCAGGGAAACCCCTTCTTTTACTCACCCACTATGGAGCTCACCTGTGAAATTTTCAAATTCTCTTTGGGTGCTGTAAGCTGCTGCCTGGGCCAGGCTGCTGTTTACCCTCTGAGTGTCCTTGGACAGGTTCTTTACCTTCTCTGGACCTCAGTTTGTCCATCTTTATGGTAGTGACAGCCTTACTGATGACAGCCATTGCTGCCACTTACTGTCTACTATATGGCAGACATGGTGCCAGAGTGAGCTTCACGTGCATTCTCTCATTTAATTCTCACTAAATGCCTTTGAGGTGTAGCAGGTATTATTCTCATTTTACATGCTCAAACTGGCTCTCAGAGAGGTTAAGTAACTTGCCCAAGGTCCCCAAGCCAGTGGAGCTGGGATTAAGACTCTGGTGGAAAGGCCATGTTCATAACTGCTGTTCCATGCTCCATGCTCCTTTTTACCAACCCCTGGTCAGTGAGGTCCAAGCAGAATAATGATTATAAAAGGATCCTTTAAATTGTAACGCACGCTGCGTGTGGGAGGAATTGATACTGCTGTTATTATTTCTACATCCAGAGCAACAGTAGCTTTGGTTACATGGCTGACAGCAAGTTGGAGGTCGTGGGATGTAGCAGGATTGAGGGGGAAGAGCATGGGACCATGAGCCAGCAGACTTGGGTCCTAGTCCTGGCTCTACTCAACTGACTAGCTATCTGACCTTAGCCAGCCAAGCCAGCCTGGGGTAAGCCCACCTATTCCATGTGGCCGTTATGTAGCTCAAATGAGACAAAGCCCAGAAGACAGGCAGCTCATTGCCCAGCTCTCAGAGGATGCTCCACTATAGGGAGGTCTCCGTCTGCGTCTGTAGTCATCAATGTGGTCCAAGCGGGAGGCATTTCTCCTTTTTGATGCCGTTGCTCTGCAGGTCTGGGCATGTCACGTGGTCCCCGGCCCACAACTGCACATCAGTCTGTGGCTCCGCGGTGGCACGTGAAACCTTTGGGCAAGAAGCCAGTGCTGATGGGTGGCAGCCTCTTTGCATTGCTTGGTTTTATTTAATGCGGTGCCATGGGTACTGTAAGCCTCTGACAAATTGCCGTCTCCCCACTGCTGCGTACAGACCTGAGCAGCAATAAGAATGACTGTGGGCCCAGCTCCCATTTTGACCCCTCTGCCTCCATCAGGGGCTGGCTGGGAGAGTGGCACAGGGCCCCAGAGGCAGCTGTCTCAGCCTGCCCCCCTCCTCCCTCATTGCAGGCAGGCGTTTCACTCACGTCCACCCAGAGATTGTCACTGAGGAAGTGAATGTTTTGTTCTGGGGAAATCCCAATGGGCAATAACATCATCTCCAGAGGGGAAGAATAAATCTTAATAGGCTCTTTCTCTCCCTGTTTTTTCTTTTAATTCTTTTCTTTTTCTTTTCTGACTCCAGAAGTAATACATGTTCATGGTAGACAAATTGTCAGAGAGAGAACCCCCTAAAAAGCCAAAAAAAACCCCCACAAAACTCTATAATTCCCTCTCCAAGGGAATGCTATTGTTAACATTTCAGCCTTTAGACTTCATACTAAAGAGGGGAATATCTAATATTTTTTGAGCAATAAGTGTGGGTTTTGACACGTGTTAAGTGCTTTGTGGGCATGATCT
Source organism: Equus przewalskii (assembly GCF_037783145.1). Lineage (NCBI taxonomy): Eukaryota > Metazoa > Chordata > Mammalia > Perissodactyla > Equidae > Equus > Equus przewalskii. The sequence continues at coordinate 26,652,362 of NC_091851.1, forward strand.
GATTTAATTTTCACAGTAAACCTGTGAAGTAGGCAAGACTACCATCATGATTTTACAGATGAAGACACTGAGGCACAGAGAGCTTAAGGGGGTCTTGTTCAAGTTCTCCTGGTCTCCCATTTTATCCTTAACCACTAGACCATACTGCCTCTTCCTGATTTCTCCTTCCCTCCCTCTCTGATTCATATATCTATTTAGTTTCAGGAGGTGTATCAGTCAGATTCTGGCAGAAAACAGAATTCTACTCAGATGCTTCAGCTGAAGAGATATTAATAAAGGTGTGGACAGAGTTAAAGGAACCCACAAGGGGTACCCACAAACTAACAGTGACAGAAGCTGTTACCTCCCTTCCTCCTGAATGAGCAGAGGGAGGGAAGGGTGTTACCGGATTTCAGTGGTGGCTGGGCCCATGCGCGGAGCTGTCAGCAGAGGGGCTCAGCCCCCACCAGAACCACAGGGAGGGAAACTGGGAAGATACACTCCAACCTCTCTCTCCATCCACCCTCTGACCTCCTGTTACTGCCTCCCATTGGCCAAACCTAACCAGAAGTCAGCAGACAAGTGAGCTCAAGAGACAGTCCAAGGGGTCAACCTCCATCTACATCTTTGAGCAGGGAGTGGATGTAAGGGTGCAAATGAAGACTGACAGTCCAGGGGCCTGGTTGTAGGGGGATGGGGGAGATGTGCCCTCTGACTTCCCCAAAAGAGAGAAGAGTTACCTTGGTAACTGTGATTTTTGAAAACATCATTCAGAACAAAGAATCTCACTGTCTGCCTGGTGTTCTCTTGGTGTTTTGGTGTCTCTCACAGCCTGTCCATTTCTCTCTCTCTCTCCTCTCCTCCCTATCATTAATTCCTACCTGGTTCAGATTTCCCAAGAATACCTGGGGAAAAGTTGTCAGTGTCCAAGATTTAGACAAGAGCCTTACTGGCTAAGAATTAATTGTTCATGACCATGAGCGCACGTGGCTGTATGTGCCCTCGTATTGTTGTACCGCTATGCATATGTGTGCAAAGACATGCTTTTGGTATACGTATCATAAACATCTGTAATATACTCTCCTTTGTAGTTAACGTGACTTTAACTTGTGTATTTCAAAGTCCTCTTGTTCTCTGTAACATCCGTTATCTACCTTGCTCTGAAGTGGGGGGACAGGGGCTCTCATCCCTGTTTCACAAATGAGGAAACTGAGGCTCAGAAAGGAGAAGTGACTTGCCAAGGCCCAGCAGAAAGGAAGTGGCAGAACTGAAACAAGAAACAGTGGTCCTGATTCTGAGTTAGCTCTTCCTAGTGTGTTTGCCTTTCAATCTTGGGAAATTTCTCCTCGGCCAACCTCACCCCTGGGAGAAATTAGTGCAGGACAGACCCCTGGAGGCTGCTGAAATGCCGTGTCCTGGAGTGGACTTTGGAGTCAGAGAGACTGGGCACAGCCTTATGACCTTGGGCAAATCTGTATGCCTCTTTGGGGCCTGTGCATCCTCATCAGTAAAATAAGGATGATAATATCAGGCATTTGGATGGAAAGTCAGGTGCTTAAGTTCCGATAAGTCATCAGGAGAGGCTGGCTGGCTGGTAGCCAGAAAGGCTCCCGAGGTGAATGCAGTCCAGGTCTCTGGTCCTCGGTTGAGTAGAATTAAAAATTGACTCCTTGGCGTTCCACCCACCCATCACCCATATGTTTGTCCATTTATCCATCTTCCCATCCATCTGACACCAGACCCTCTGGGTTTGGATTCTGGCACTGCCATTTACTAGCTGTGTGAGATTGGGCAAGTTAGTTAACTTCTCAGTGCTTCAGTTTCTTCTTTTGTGAAATGGAGATAATAGGAGTACCTATTATAGGTTATTATGAAGATTAAATGAGTTAATTGATATTAAGGGCTTAGATCAGTGCCTGGCAAATAGCAAACTCTATAAACGTTGGCTGTTGTTATTTATCAAGAGCTGTGCTAAGCCCTGGGGATAATGGCAAATGAGACAAAGTTTTGTCTTTATGGATTTTATATTCTAGAGGAGGAATAGAAACAAATAAGTAAATCAATAAATAAATGTTTTTCATTTGTGATAGTTATTGTGAAAGAAAAAAAAACCCAGCATGCTTGTTTAGTGGGTACAGAGTTTCTGTTTGAGGTGATGCAAAATTTTGGAAATAGTGGTGATTGTTGCACAACATTGTGAATATAGTTAATGCTCCTGAATTGTTACACTGAAAAATGATTAAAATGGAAAAAACAAAACAAAATAAAACAAAACCAAAAAACCCAGGATACTGTAACAAAAACATAACAAGAGGGACCCACTTTAGACAGTGGTAAAGGGGCGCATAGATTGAGATCTGAAGGATGATGGCTGCCATGACAAGAGATAGGATGAGCCCACTGTCCACACAGAGGGACCATTAAGGGCAAAGCCTCAAGCTCAGGCAAGCCTGGTGTGGTTGAGGAGCAGAAAGGCAGTGTGACAGGCCCACAGCGTTGGTGGCAGTAGGGGATGAGCAGTGGTGGGAGCTGACACAGGGGCCATATGCAGGGATCTGTAGCTTTGATAAGGAGTTTGTGTTTTATTTTGACGGAAAGTCACTGGAGGTTTTAAAGGGGGCATCCAGTTGGAGTTTGTTTTTTTTTTTCCCTGAAGTCAGCTTGCCTGCTTTTTTTTTTTTTTAGGGAAAGACTCACCCTGAGCTAACATCTATTGCCAGTCTTCCCTTTTGTTTTTCCTTTCCCTCCCCAAAGCTCCAATGCATGCTATATATCCTAGTTGTAAGTCCTTCTAGTTCTTCTCTATGAGCTGCCATCGTAGCATGGCTACTGACAGATGGGTGGTGTAGTTTGGTGACGGGGAAATGAACCTGGGCCACCGAAGCGGTGAGAGTGCTGAACTTTAACCCCTAGGCCATTAGGGTTGGCTCCCAATTGGAGTTTTGAAAAGATCTCTGTGGCTGATCTGTGGAGAATAAACTCTGGGAGGGCCCAAGTGGCCACAGGGGGTCCATGAAGGAGGCTGGGGTAGCCACGTGGGCATGAGTTGAGAGTGGCTAGACCTGGGCAGTGGCTGTGGGAATGGAGAAAAAGAACAAATCAAGTTACTGGATTCAGAGATGCTGATTCATGCTAACCCTGGTTGGAGGGCCTGATGTATAAACCAGTTGATTCATTTTTAATGAGTGGCACAACTGCAGGCCAAGTGGATATTGCCTTGCCTAGACTATGACACTCTCCCGGCAGGCCACCCAGATGGAAAGCCACAGCATGCGAAGGCTTCTTAGTGTCCCTGGAAGGCAAGCCAGGGGAGCCAGCAATGGTTGCAATGTTGAAAAGAACCAGATGCTGACAGTCAGCTGGGCTGGCCCCAGACCTGGCCAGGGGAGCGTGTTGGGCCTCACCGGGCCTCTCCTCCAGACAGGGCTGGTGCGGGCACTGTCAGCATTTACTTCTCTGGCTGACCTTTCCCTTTTCTAATCCTGTGCATTCGGGTTTTCATATGTTAGTGTCATCAGTCTGGCCTTGCTGGCCTCTGTCTCTTAGAACATCTCTTTCTCCATCCATTCTGGGCAGCACTTATGAACTGATTCTCAGACCACTCCCCACGGTGGTTTCCCAATCCTGCTTGTAATTATAGACCCACTCAGCCTTCTTTTATTGAGTGCATACCATACCAAATGCTTTCTCTAAGTTATTTTTCTGAATCTCCATCACCGCAATGAGAGGGAGGGAGGAGTAGCTCTGTTTTATAGATAAGGCAACTTGAGGCTCAGAGAAGTGAAGTCACTTGCCCAAGGTCACAGAGCGAGCTAGTGGTGAGCCAGGGTTTAAGTCTGGGTCTCCCTGAGTTAGGTCTGCCCCTGGCCCCGCTGCCCTGTGAGGGGTCCATGAAATGATGGTGTGTGAAGCCCCTGACCCCTGGGCCTGGCCCCCAGCAGTGCTCACCGATGAGAGTCTTGCCCTTTCCAGCAGAGTGACACTCTGACTCTTACGAGGCTGCCTGTATCACCTGTGGTGTCTTCGCTTCTCCCCAGGTCCACCCTGTCCCTCCTGCAGGCTGTTGAGGGCTCACCCTCATAGGCTTCTCATTCCAGGGTGTCAGAATGTCAAGGCCTCCTGTCTGTCCTCTGCACAGCCCTACTTGTTCCCATGTCTGGGCGTTTGCCCACATGGTGACTCAGCCCAAACGCCCTCCCTGCCATCTCCTGTCTAGATTCTCACTTTTTCGAAAACCTAATTCCACCCCACCATCCCTCTACTCGCTAAGCCTTCTTTGGGAACTCCAAACCGTATTCCCAATCACCAGGTCCCCACACTCTTCTTGAGGCTGAAACGTACACTGGCAAATCTAAGTCATATGATGCCCGGTGTTTAACTGTTTCCTGGGTGAGCATCTTCCTCCCATGTTGCAGTGAGCTCTACAGGAACCAGCACATGCCCCCCCAGGTCCCCTACGGTGCCTGGCCAACCTGGCTGCCCAGCGGGCTCCCTCAGTCCATGCTGACCTGGACCTGGGCAGAACATTGTCCACGTGACTGTGTGTGACAGAAGCCCAGGCCAGGTTCTTGGCTTGCTTTCTGTGGCCCAGTGAGAGAACCAGGCCGTTATCCCTGGACTCGTGAAATAAAGAAGGATCTCAGCATAGGTTTAAAAAATAATGTTATTTTTCTTCTCAATTCATAATTTTTTTTTTAAAGTTTAGACAGATTTTATTTATCTCTTTCTCATCCTGTCATACCAAGCCATGTGTGTTGGAAGAATTTATTTTTTAACTTCTAATTTTTTTTTACTCATTCAAGAAATCTCCAAGTATAGTAGAAAAATTGAAAACTACAGTTAAACAGAAAAATGCAAAATAATCTGTACGCCTGCCATCTGGTCATCCATGGTTAATACTTTGCTGAATTTCCTGTATCTGTGTGTGTGTCTTAATCAAAATAGGATCAGTCTGTACAAACTGCTTTTTCACTCAAATATTTTCCATGATTTTTTGTATCATCTTTTTTTACTCTCCAGAGTGGATGAACCATCATTTATCTAAGCAGCCTCTGGCCATGGGGTTCATTGGTGGTTCATGCTACATCCTTGGCTTCCAGCCTGGACCTGAGTGCTTTCTCCTTCTGAGAGATTCTGTTGAAGTTTGCTTGAGGCAGCAAAGTGCAGTGGAAAGAATAATGGCCTCAGAGCTAGGATCTGGGAGTCAGGAGGCTGGATGGGGAGGAGAGTGGGCGGAAGGGACCAGGGCAAACCTGTCTGAGGAAATGGCTGTCACTCAAGTCTCTTTTGTTCTCTGGGTTTCACCTGTGAAAGAAGAAGAGATTGAATCATCTCAAAAGACTTCAGCTCCTCTCATCTGGGTTCTGCTAGCACCAGGCGTTCACTGCCAGCAGGCTCTGCTGGAGACCCAGGCAGCGGAAGACTGTGATATTTATTTAAGATTGTTCTCTGGACTATTTCCAAGAAGACACAGGCCAGGGGAAGGTTCAGAGATTATGGACTGAAACCAGACTGAAGCCGAGGGGAGGAGTAGATGCGCTGGAGCCTCTAGGCTTCCTGGGCCCATAAGGGTCATGTGGATTCTGCTTCTCACAGCAGAAAACATACAGATTAGTCTGTGGATTCTTTTTTTTTTGAAACAAAATTAAGCAGGCATGTATTTTAAGGCTCCTTTCCTATAGGCCTTATCTAGCGTAATGGCCCATATCCTCCAGCGCAGGCTTAGAAGAGATCCAGAGCCAGGCAGACACATCTCAGTTTGACTCCACGAGGCTGTGAGCTCCCCCAGAGCAGCTCTTGTTGCTTTGTGTCCTAGCCCAGAGTCGGCATTTGGTGTCGTGTAAGCCACAGAGAGCCTTTATTTAACTATGGCTTTAAGTTAACCTGTAATGCTCAGGGTAATGACATGAGTGGCGAGCATTTCTGGGTGGGGATGAGGCAATGTGGACCAAGGCCTTCCCTTCCTCCTCATCTTACTTCTAAACAGCAGCATCAGTAACAGCAAACCCTCTCGTTTGTTCTATTAGCTCCAGCTTATAGAGTGTTCCACTCATTATCCACTCTGGAGACTGAGGATGCTTGTGACCTGTCCAGGGCCCTAAAGCTCTCGTGTGACCAAGTGGGGTGCTCAGGGCCCCTGACTTTTTGTCCAGTGCCCTTTGCTTTGGGCCGGGCTGATGCGCCCTGGAATGCAGGGAGAGAAACTGAAGAATAAAAAGGAAGTGTGAGTAAGGGCTTAGTGCATGTGCATAGCCCAAGTGGATCCAGGGTCTGTCTGTCAGTCTGCCCATCGGAGGCCTCCCAGGGTGGATGGGATTGGGGAGGGACCTGCCAGGTCTAATCTGGATCTTTCTCACTTAGTATGATGGATTTGGAGGAAGGCTCTAGACTCAGGGGTGAGCATTCTCACCCATTTCTCTGTTCCCTAGGTTTTAGCTCCAAACTTTCTTTTGAGGATCCACTGATTGGGGTCAGAAATGGGTGCTTTTGCTCTCTGAAAAAAACCCGACTGGTAGGTTAAAAAATATATATGTATATTTAAAATACAAGTAATTCCAAAGTGTATAAGGTAGAAAATGAAGTTCCCTCTCTTATCCCACCCCATGGAACGCTCCCATTTTCCTTTATCCACTTCTGAATTATTAACCCCTCTTAACAGTTTGGTGCGTATCCTTTCAGATCTTTTGCTACATGTGCACAAACCCAGATATGTATTCTTGAGGTTATTATTTTGTTTTTTAAATATAAAAATGGGACCGTGCCATTCTCTCTTCTTTTCTCTCTTTGCAGTCTGCTTATTCCAGCAGAATAGCTGGGCAATAGGTCCTTGATTCTCTGAAACCTCCTCATTTCCTGCTCCAAGGGGAAATGATAAGAATAGCCTATCCCAGACATAATTTCTCTAAGTCTTTCGCTTTTCGGATGAGTCCTAGTGAGGTGAAATGACTGCCCCATTTGTGGCAGACCTGGGGCCTGAGCCCAGTTCTCCTGACTTTTACGTCATCAGGGCTATGCATTTTTTAAGAATGCCTTCCTGTCTTATACCTTAGGATTCATCCTGACAACATCCCTGTGAAGTCAGTGGGGCAGGACTTATTGAGACTTGGGGCATGAAGAGCCTTGCCCAAAGTCAGTGCTGGAAGGGCCTGGAGCCTGGGGCTCTTTTGCTTGAGTTCAATTTATCCAACGTTCATTGAGAGGCTACTGTGTGCCAGGTGGTATGGTTAAAGTGACAGCCTGGCTGAGGGCCTGCCTGGAGGTGGTCACTGATTGTCCCTTGTGCTCTTGGCAGAGTGGGGCTCCCTGGAGAGACTCTCATAGTCCCTAGGAAGGGCCTAATTCCAGACCTGGACCAAGAGATTGGACTCCTTGAGGAGTTACATGCACACAAGGGTGGGAAGGGGTCTGTGACTTTGGCTGCCACCACTTACCCCTCACTTCTCATGACTCTGTCCTCATCCCGACTTCCTTTGTCTCTCCCTCCCTCCCTCCTTCCTTCTCTCTGTGGCTCTTTGTCCATTTGTCTCCATCTGTCTCTCTCCGCGTGTGGTTCCTGTCCCCCTCACTCTGTTCTATCACACCATTGCTGCCCCCTCCCCTGTCACGTGCTCTCCTTCATGCCAATGCAGGCGTGCTGGTCACCATGACAACAGAGACAGGCCCCGATTCTGAGGTGAAGAAGGCTCAGGAGGAGGCTCCACAGCAGCCTGAGGCAGCCGCTGACGCGACCACCCCTGTGACCCCCGCAGGCCACGGCCACCCTGAGGCCAACTCCAATGAGAAGCATCTGCCCCAGCAGGACACACGGCCTGCTGAACAGGTGTGTGCCTGAGAGCATGGGCATCCCTCTTCCTGCCCAGCCAGTCCTCCAGGGCCGGTTCTTAGGAGGGAGGAAAGAAGGAAGCTGAGATTTGTCAATGACCCGGTACATGCCGAGCTCTGGGCTGGGGGCATTGTGTTCATTTTTATATTTAATTCTCCCAAACCTGAGAGGGTAACTGTTAATTTCACCATTTTACACTTGGAGAAACAGAGGTCCAGCAGGATGAAGTGAGTCACCCAAAGTCACAGTGCTATAAAGTGTCAAAAGTGGAAGTCAAATCTAGATCTAATGTCAAAAACCGGTGTTCTTTCAACCTTATTTTCCTACCCCCCCTGAGCCTGTCCATTCTTACTTAGCAAGCCCAGTGTGACCCCAGAGCAAAATTCATCACTCTGAGGAGAGAAGGGACTTGGGGAATCATCTAGCCATCAAGCTCACATGTCCCTTAATTCACAACAGGCCCACAGAGGGCAGGGACTTGGCCAAGGTCATTGAGGGTGTCAGCGGCAGAGTTAGGACTAGTGGGCAGGGCTCTGACCACTCTTCCCTCCATTAGATTAGTCCACAGTTCCCAGCCTCATGCTAAACTCAGTGACAGACCGAAAAGGAGGAGACGAGATGGATGCCCTGATAACTCATGCACTGTTCTAGGGAGACAGGACAGCTCTGGCCGCCAGGTTTGGTTTTGTGGGATGCTTCCACCTGCAGAGGCTTCCCATGACAGCAGGAGCCTGTGGGGAAGCAGTAGACCCCTCAAATCAACCACCCCATTGCACACAGAAACTCTGGTTTTCCTCCTATACACACTCACCATAGACCCTGGTCACCATGGGGGTCTTGGAGGGCAGTGGCTCTCATTTTGGGGTCTGTCTTAGCTCCAGCTTCCTCCTTATTGCATCTTGTTTGGATGAAAGGCTATGGTTTCAAGCTCACTGACCAAACTCTTCCCTTGGTTGGCCCTACAGAGCCTAGACATGGAGGAGAAGGACTACGGTGAGGCCGACGGCCTGTCAGAGAGGACCACGCCCAGCAAGGCCCAGAAATCGCCCCAGAAGATTGCCAAGAAATACAAGAGTGCCATCTGCCGAGTCACTCTGCTCGATGCCTCTGAGTATGAGTGTGAGGTGGAGGTAGGGACCCAGCACCACATGCCCCCATCTTGGCCCACTGGCCTCAGAGAGGGTAGGCTTCTAAGTGCACTCAGCCCAGGCCAAGCTGGAGGGCATCCATTCTTCATAGAGTCCTGGACTGACCATAGCGTCTCAGAGAGGTGACCTGGCCAGCCCTCCTTTGTACAGATGGTGGCACTGAGGCCCGGAGAGGGCTGTTATGATTACAGATAGAATTAGACAAGGCACAGGGCTGGCGCCAGGAAAAGGTTTCTCAGGGTGGCTGTATCTTGGCAAGCAGCTACCACCTAAGGGCTGATCTGTAGTCTGGTAGGCCTAGGAACTGGGCTCTTTGATGTCACCCAGCAGACACTGATGTTTCACCCAGAATCATTTTTATGTATTTATTGGGTGGAGAGAGGCATCCTCACTTGTGAATCCCCCTGTCCAGGGTACCAGGACGAACTGGTCACTTGAGGATTTCATGGTAAGGAGGTTCCCCCATGCACAGCAAGGTGGCCCATTGGAAGGACTCTCTCACCCAGGCCATGTAGAAACCCTGTGGCATGGTCCTGACCCACTGTAGGTGGCAGGGCGGACACCTTGTCTCTGAGGTCAGCCCTCCTGGCCCCACATTTACCATCTCCTTTCCTATATAGGCTTGAACTCCCACCTTAATTCTGAACTCTCACTTGCTCGCTTAGAGGTTCTGCCCCAGTCCAGGCACCATTCCCAGCCCTCTCCACGTGTTTGGAAGAGTCCAGAGAGTGGCCTTACTGCTGAGCCTTACAAGACCCACCTCCCTTTCTCCCCTGTGCCCTGGTCTTAAGGGATGTGCCTTACTTCTGAGCCCTGGGAGGCTGGGTCCCTCTTCTGGCAGGGTTCTGTTTTTGCTTTCTTTTTTAAATGTTTATTTCTTCTATAGAAGAGTTTCAGGGTGAACACCTTACCTACTTCTGGGTAAAAGAGTACCTACTTTTTTCCTCTCCTACCCACACTGGCCCCAGGATGCTGTTTCAGCCTGCCCTAGAAGAGCCAAGAGGGTTTGGCTGAGGCCAGGTCCACTCTCTCCAAAGGACTGTTCCAGGTTCAGGAATCCCTTGGCTTCCCAAAGTTGTTCTCCGCAGTCAGGCCTGGTCCCATCCCTGGTGACCTCGCCAGACCTGCAGGGACCTGACCGTCTCTCTAGAGGCCCCTGCCTCTTTGAGTAGTGACTACTTCACAACTCCCCCTGCCCTGTGATCCTTTATTGGTGCTCATCTTCACACCTGTGGATTTAGGGTACCCAGCAGGTTCTGGGCTTTGTCATTCTGAATCCTCAGGCCCAGGTGGTGTTCAGAGAGGTACCACGGCTTGTTGTATGGGAGGTTGGGGTGGGGCGTGGTGATGGCTCTAATAGTGCTGCTTCCAGCCCAGGCTGACCTCACTTGCTGCCTGGGTGTGGTGAGGGCGCTCCAGGCTGGCTGTCCTGGATTTCACTCAGACTTAGTGTAAAGGATGGGGCCAGGAAGGAGAGTCATTCTGGGACCCTGCGTCCCAGGCCCTCCCCTTCTCCCCTGCCCACTTCCGTCATATTTCAGGTGGCTCTTCTCTTCCTCTCACACCCAAAGCTTAGACTTTTAGTTTTCTGCTCCTTGGGTTCAAAGTTAGCCTCCTTCTCTTAGTCGCCATAAAGGAAGGAGAAATTAATCACTTCCCCACCCCTACTCTAACCCTCTCCCCACAAGCATGTCTAAGATCTGGGAGGACCCCACCAGGGCTTGGAAAAAGGTAGTCGATGAGCTGGGCATTAGTGTCGCCGGAGGATCCCTTAGGACTTGGAGAGCTGAGCCAGGTGGGTGGCAGGAGTGTTGACATCCTCTCCAGATGCTGGAAGTTCCTTAGGGGTTTTCAGGGTCTCCTGGTGGATCCTGGGGTGTCTCCCCACCCCACCCTGAGGTATGTCCCAGCCTCACACAGCTCTTCTCTCCTCTTCAGAAACATGGCCGGGGCCAGGTGCTATTTGACCTGGTCTGTGAGCACCTCAACCTCCTGGAGAAGGACTACTTTGGCCTGACCTTCTGTGATGCTGACAGCCAGAAGGTACCTGGGCTGGGGCGTGGGGCTGACAGGAAGGCCCCCTGTAGGGGAGACCTCTTTCCTTAGGCCCCTATAGTCCTGGCCACATCCCATGGCTTCTGTCAGTCCTCAGATCTTCATTAGGCACCTTCTGTTTGCACATCCCCAAGGTTCAGCCAGTGCTATCCGTTGTGAGTTCTCTGTCTCCACCCCTCTAACCCAAACCTTTCTTGGGGATCTGGAAATCACTCCCAAATGGGTGTCTGGAGAGCCATGGCCTTGCTTCCTGGGGGAACTGAGGCACTCACCCCAGCACCTCTTCCCCACCCTTAGGAGGCTCCTGGCTGAGTTTCCTCCTTCCTACCAGTCCCACCACAGCTGCATCATCTGTTCACTGTGCTGTCTCAGGGCAGTGCCAGCCCCAGGGCCCCAGGTCCCACGCCCTGTGGTGAATCGAAGCCTCATTCCCTCACCTCCCGGTCCTGAGGAAAAGGGCCCAGACGATTCAACCAGAGAAGGGTGTTCCCTGCCAGGAGCTGTCAAAGGGCCTTTCAGGCTGCTTCTCTCATAGCCCTATCCCGTCTTCTCCTCCATCTTCCCTCTAAAGAATTCTATCTTCTCTTGCAGAACTGGCTGGACCCCTCCAAGGAAATCAAGAAGCAGATTCGGAGTGAGTGGCCTGCCTTGATTGGAATATGGTGAAAGGGTGGGCGGGGCCTCCAGGCCACAAGGGCCCCAGTTGTGCTGCTCCCAACGACTTTGGGAAGTGCATTTAGACCCATGAGTTCATTTGCTGTGGCAGATCTTCAGAAAGGCAGAGCGGGAATGACTATTTAGCATTGCTTTACAGATGAGGAGCCCAAGGTTGGGACAAGAAAAATGTCTGTCTAGAGTCCCACAGCAGGTTAGCAGAGGAGTCAGAGATGCATTCAGGATGTCAGCCCTAGAAGGGACCTGCGGAGTCATCTAGGACAAGGGGACAGACTGATGGCCTGAAAATAGCCACCCTCCTGTCCAGGGCCGGTGCAGACTTCAGTGTTCAGTGACTCTTGGCTCAGCTCAGAATCCTTGTCCACACAGCACTCCAGAGGCCACTGCCAAGTGATAGGAGTTAACGTGTTGGGAAGGCTAGGCGAGTCTCTGATCTTGGCCATCTGCTGTATTTACTGGTGGGTGACTGAGGCCCAGAGAGAGGCAGTTATTTTCCCAGGTCACAGAGCAAGGTATTGGCTGAGCCAGGTCTTGAGCCCTGGCCTCCCAATGCCATCCTGCACTCTTTTCAAGGCCTGAAATGAAAACAGATGAGCAAGCCAACAACCTGTCTTTTCTGGCCCAGAAAGAAAAGACATGTTGAGAGGGGTGGGGCAGCCTTCAAATGGCAGAAGGGAGAGGTAGGTGGCCTCGGCCAGGGGGCTTGCAGTAGGTGGAAGCCTGGAATCTAGAGGCAGAGATGCCTCCACTGAGGGCTACTTCCCCTTGGCTGTGCTTAGGCTCCCTTGTCCCCAGGCTGGAAAGCTGTAGGGAGCCTGCTGCCATGACAGCAGGCAGCTGTGCCCAGGGATGCCAGCTGATTCTGCATGAGTGGGCTCAAGGATTTCTTCCTGTAGGCCTCCTGTAAGTTGGAGACAAAGAGGCAGGCGCTCAGACAGAGCACGCTCCTCTGGGGCTGACAGGGTCCTAGGCCTAGGCTTCAGGCTGTCCCCAGGTGTCCCAGCCCAGCTGGGAGGCCTGCCTCTCATGCCTGAAAAGAGTCAAAACACGTACAAGTGGCTGAGTATGCAGTGTTTGAGAAGGACCAGAAGCTTGGAAAAGAGAAGCAGCCAACAGAATCATCAGTCTTCAGCATCCCTCCCCAGGTCAGGGAGTCGGTCCCTCATCCCCACAGCCCCCGCAAAGAGAGAATTGCAGTTTACAATGGCAGAGTGAGGGCTCTGAGAAGTCCAAAGTTAAGAAACTTGTTTAGCATGGTACTTTCTAGATGTGTTTTCTTCCCTTCAACATCCTGTGCCATAGATTTTGGTATAGAGGAGGGAGTACGGGCTCTGGAGCCGGGTGGCGGCTGGCTCTGAACCCCAGCATTGCCACTTCCTGGCTGGGTGACCTTGGGCTGGCCACCTGACTGCCTGGGCCTCAGTGTCCTCATCTGCAAAATGGGGATGATTATAGGACTTGCTCTTGGGTTGTTGTGAGGTTTAATGAAGCAATGTTTGTAAAGTAATTAACGGTGTGCCCAGCATGCACCATTGGTTTCTTTCTTTCTACCTTCCTTCCCACTGCTAGTTCACAAGTCTCTTACCCTGGGCCTCAGTCTCCTCAGCTGTCAAGTGGGAATAATGTTCCAGACCCCCTGATTGGACCATCCTGAGATTTTAGATATGAGAAGACTTTTAAAAATTGCCCATAGGATGGTGCGTCTAGGCCACCCACTTGGGTGATAGGGCCTCTCTGATTTTTCCCCCATCTTCTCCTCTCAGGCAGCCCCTGGAATTTTGCCTTCACAGTCAAGTTCTACCCCCCTGACCCTGCTCAGCTGACCGAAGACATCACAAGGTGAGGACCATGGAGGGAGTGGGCAGGTGTACTGGCCATATGACTAGGAGTGAGGGCACCTGGTCCTGGGAGATGCAGGATGGTGTATGATGGCAGTTGCAAACTCAGATGCCTACTGAGGCTGGGCAGACGCCGTCAACAAAGGAAGCTGACTCAGTGCAAGAGAAAATGATACAAACACAGTGGCCAATGGCAGCTGACCCTTGACTTTAGAGGGGGAAATGTCACAGGAAGCAGTGGGGACCAATGTGAATTCAGAGGACAGACGCCATCTAAAACAGTTTTTGTATGTGTGTGTGTGTGGAAGATTAGCCCTGAGCTAGCTGCTGCCAATCCTCCTCCTGTCTCTGAGGAAGACTAGCCCTGAGCTAACATCCATGCCCATCTTCCTCTACTTTATACGTGGGATGCCTACCACAGCATGGCATGCCAAGTGGTGCCATGTCCGCACACAGGATCTGGGCCGGCAAACCCTGGGCTGCCAAAGCGGAATGTGTGCACTTAACCGCTGAGCCACCGGGCCAGCCCTAAAACAGTTATTGTTCAGCTTGGGCAATCACTGCCATGTGGGAATTGGGCCCGATTGTTGGAGTGAAGTTAGAGATTTGAGAGTAAAAACCACAGTTTTTAAATGTTGGCAACTAGTTCAAACTTTTTAGAAAAATGGTGTGGGTCATCTCTAAGAGGGACAGGCCAAACACATCTGAAGGCCGATGTGCTGGGTGGCCCGCCAGTTGTCGACTTTGGGGATAAGGAAGGAGTGGGTCACAGATGCCTTTGCACATGGGAATCTGGTCCTGCATGCTACTCTGTGCACACATCAGGCGTGGGGGGGTTGTCTAGTGAGGCATGTGATCCCCCATGGAGGCAAGCCCAGGCTGCGAGGGTGAACATGGATTGTATGTGCAGTCTCACTGTGCCTCAGGGCCAGTAGGTAATATGACTTGAAGATGGAAGAGGGTACAAAGCATCCTTCAGGATCAGAGCTTCTATGGGGCTCATCCTGTCTCTAAAACCAGAACAGGGAGAGACCCTTCTCCTTATTTAAACCCCTTCCAAAGAGAGAATCTTACTTCCTGAGATCCTGGGGCTGTGTCATCCATGTGCTGGGCCCTACGTGCCTACCAACAATAAGATGTGGGCTTGGAGTTATTCCTACAGCAGGAGAGGGGCAACCAAGCCAGCCTCTCCCTCCCACTGGGTCCCTCCTTAATGTCGGCTGCCTGTTTGCCAGGCAACAGGCCAAGGTCAAAATGCTGACTCTGGCCTTGGGAGATAAGACAGATGTCCCTGTAATAGATCAGGCCCGAGGCCTTGGCCTCATCAGCCCTGCTCTAAGCCCTGAGGTCGGCTTGGGGCCAAGATTCAGCAGCAGGGTCTGGACTCCATCCTCAAGATGGCTGAGAGCTTTAGACCAGCTCAACCCTCTCCCTCATCTTGCCTGCTGATGCCTCTCCTCTTTGTGCCCGTCTCTGGGCATTGGGCTTCTAGGGATACCAGGAGGGAATTAGCCCTGCCTAACGTGGATGACCCCAGGGATGGGGTGGTAGTAGCAGCTGATTTAGTCAAAAACATTTAGGCCCAAGTAAACTGGTCAAAATGACAAATTGATTGAAATGAAGTATTGGTCAGAGTGTTTTGCAGTGATTTCTGAGTTTTCAGACTTGAACAAAACGCCCACAAGCTCACACTTGGTGCCTGTGATGTTTGAGCTGCTGCTGATTCTGAGCCTCTGCCTTGGCCCTGAGCACACACTGAGGCTGCGCATGCTTTTGTCCAGAGCTTCAGTTCAGACTGCAAAATAATGTCATGGAGCAGTAAAAATTATACTAAGTGAAAGCCACTTAAGAGGAAAAGAAATAGGCAATTGAAAAAAATGGTGAAACATAGCAAAATGGGCAGGGAGGCATTGCTGGCTGAGAAAGAACTGAAACATTTTTTTTAATACACAATAACTGAAAAAGCAATAAAAAATGGTTTAAAATGGTTTTAAAAATTATAAAATCATCCAAGTGTGCATAAGAGTTATAAAAAATCATGGCCCAGTGGTTGGAAATGTTTCTTTTAAACCAATTTGTTTTTAGACAATTCACTTAGAGCTGGAGGCAAGATGAAAAAAGTTTTGACGATACATTGGCCAACAGGTCCATCTGGGCTGTGGGGTATGGTGCAGAAGTTAAAATGAATGAGGTCAAGTTGCATGGGCTGACCTGGGAAGGGCTGTAAGGCACATAGCTGCGTGTGAAAGAGCAGCTGTAGCATCAGATGTAGCATTTGATAGCCCTGGCATGTTCAAAACACCCACGAATCAAAACCACAATGCGTTGCCATATGTCTGTGAAGGAAAAAGCTGTAAAACAGCACAGTGATAACAGGGGTTACCTCCAGGGGGAAGGGATTAGGACCAAGAATGGACATCAAGAGGCAATTTAGAGTCACCTCTGAAGTTTACGTTTTTTCCACAGTAAAAATAATTAAAAATATATGACATTAAAAAAAAATGGCCAAACCAGCAAAGCAGTGTTATTTAGCTTGAAAATGAGTTAGAAATTGGAAAATGCCCCCCAGTAGGAAAAATTTCTCAAACTTAGAAATGAACAGAAATGTTTCAAGTCATGTGAAATGGTGCAAAACCGTCTAAAGGACACACCCAAATTATTAACACACAGAATGCCAGTGTCTGGGACCATTCCTTTCCTACCGAACTGAGTGTTGGTCAGTTTGGTTCTGGTGGCTCAGGGGACGGCTGTGCTTGGGGGCATCTAGGGAGGGAGCGGCCCCGTACCTATGCCCGCTCTCCCCTGTCTCCAGATACTACCTGTGCCTGCAGCTGCGGGCGGACATCATCACGGGCCGGCTGCCCTGCTCCTTCGTCACGCATGCCCTGCTGGGCTCCTACGCTGTGCAGGCTGAGCTGGGCGACTATGATGCTGAGGAGCATGTGGGCAACTATGTCAGCGAGCTCCGCTTCGCCCCTAACCAGACCCGGGAGCTGGAGGAGAGGATCATGGAGCTGCACAAGACGTATAGGTGAGAGGCTCTCCGCCCAGGGCCCTCCCTGGCTCCTCGGCCAGTTGACTAGAACTTTCCCTGCTAGGCCTCCAGATGTTGTGCCGTAAGTACCCCACCTGGCTCTCCCCCTAACTTGAGGTGCATCTGAGGGCAAATCATCTCATCAAATGGGAATGAGAGTAGCTAACTGTGTGACCTGAAATGACCTCTTGGGGGCCTCAGGTTCTTAAGCTTCTATGTGGCTGTGTCTTTGGCCTCTGAGAATCAGTCTCTTATCTGCCAACTAGAGATAATCATGATTGTGTGTCCCTGGGTAAGGGTCCTGATGTCTTGATCTGCACATAAAGTCCAAAAGTTTGCACTCTAAAGCGACTGCCTGGGTTCACATTCTGGCTCTGCCACTTTCTAACCAGGGGTGTCGAGCAGGTCATTTCTCTTCCCTGTGCTTTAGTTTCGTCATCTGTTCAACGTGGGGGTTAATAAAACCTGCCTTGTGGTGTTGTTGGGAGGACTAAATAGCACAAATTAAAGACACATTACATGTCGGCTATAATTGTTGCTGTTTGTGATTTGATGGGTTGAACAGTTGATTGTGAGTGGAAAGCACGTTGTTCCAGGAGTTGCAAGATAATTAACTAGATGGGTGATTGTGGGCTGGCTATTTGACCTGTCAGCCCCATTTTTCACCTGAACAGTCATGTGCCACGTAGTGACATTTTGATCAATGACGGAGCGAATACGTGACAGTGGTCCCAAAAGGTTAGTACCATTTGGCCTAGGTGTGTGGTAGGCTATACCATCTAGGTTTGTGTAGGTAACGCTCTATGATGTTCGCACAATGATAAAATTGCCTAATGGCACATTTCTCAGAATGTATTCCCATTGTTAAGTGACACATGACTGTATATCTATGGACTTAGATTATCAGTGTTTCTCAACTATTGATATTTGGGGCAGGAGAAGTCATTGTGCAGGATGTTTGGCATCCCTGGGCTCCAGGCAGCAAATACCCATACCACCCCCTCAGTCACTGTAGCAACCAAAATGCCCCCCGCTTTCCAAATGCCTGATGTGAGGGTGATACTGCTCGCTGGGAGGAACCCCTGGAACTACATGGTCTCTAGAGTCCTGTCAGGCTGAAGGGCTGCTTTGGGCTCTCAGTCCAGGGTTGTTATGGGAACCCAATGTGATAAATGTGAATGTGTGTTATAAACTATAAAGTGCTGTGCGAATGGGAAGGGCTGTGGTGGTATTATCTCATTGCTAGTGAGGATAGAGGGAATGTGGAGGGTTGTGTCCTGGGGGCTGCATCTGGAGAGGAGGCCCAGGGCCAGATGTGGAGGGATTGTGTATGTGGAGAAGGACACCTTCTGGGATGTGATGGAATGCTAGGTCTGGGGTGGCAAATGTGTCTTTCAGAGACTCTCACGTCAACTCTGGCTAGCAATGGCTGCTGTCGTATGGTGTTGAGTGGGATACTGAAGCCATGCAACTGGTTAGCAGTGTTGCCTTGGGCTCAAGAATAGGGAGTGATGGCCTGCCTGGCATCTCTCTGTCTTCCCTGTTATAGGTAGCAAGATGTGTTAGGGATGTGCGAGAGACCTAATAATTCACAGGAAGAAGTTCAGATCATTCTGGGCTGGAGAAATACTAATGGCCATCCCTTTAGCTTTTCCAGCTGTTTTGATGTAAAGCACATTGACACCTGGTATCCAGGTATCTCACACAACAGCTCACTGAGGTAGACAAAGCAGAGGAACCCGAGGCCCAGAGGATATGAGACAGACGTAAGTGAAGTGGTTGAGAAGGGGCACAAACTCTTGGGCCGTAGTGTCTGGATTTAAATCCTGACCTGGCTACTTAATAGCTCTGTGCCCTCAGGAAGGTTATTCAACCTCTCTGTGCCACAGTTTCCTCATCTGTAAAGTGGGAATAATGATAATACCTACCTTATAGAATTGTTATGAGGATTCAATGAGTTCATACATGTAAAGTGCTTGGAACAGTAACCAGCACATAGTACTCAGTAAATGTTAGCTGTGACTAAGTGTAAAGTTTACAGTTTCCTGGCATCCAAAGCAAGGAAGGAACTCGATGAATTACATAATTCTTCTTTTCAGAAAGGAGAATGTGCGCCTCTTTCTCAGGGGAGATTAAGTGGTTTCTGATACAAAATTCTGAGAGAAATATCTTATGTGGGTAATAATGTAGGAGCCCCTGGGTGATTATAATGAACAATGCCTTTCGCATAGGTTTCACAGTCATGGAGAAACAGAATTTATGCCTCACAATTAACTCAGTGGCAGAATGAGGCAAAAATCCTTACTTCCAGCTCAGCCCTTGAATACTCCTGGAGGAAACAAGACTGGACCTGAGCTTTGGCGGGAACGGGGTTCGGTGGACTGAAGTGGGGTCTAGGTGTGCACCATCCTGCACTGATTGCAGAGGACAGGGCCTGAGAGAGACCCAGCCACGTGCCTACTCCAGAACGTTTGCCTTCCTAGAATCACAGGTTCTGACTGTGACCACCTTCAGGCAGCAGGACTCAGGCCTGGGCCTTTTCCATGGCCATCTGTGATCGCTTTCTTTCCCTTAGGGGCATGACCCCAGGAGAAGCAGAAATCCACTTCCTAGAGAATGCGAAGAAGCTTTCCATGTATGGAGTAGACCTGCACCATGCCAAGGTACCACTGGGTCCCAGGGTCCCCCTAGTGTCTGAGGGGGTGCCCCCAATGCACTATCAGGTTCTTTCAGAGGGTTTGCTGTGCCACACCCCGTGTTCCCTTCAAACTGAAGCCTTCTCTGCTGTTTCTCATTCCTCAAAGTTTGAAAACCCTTTATTTTCCCATGATCTTTATCATTTTCTTCTCGTGTTATATTTACTTGTGAACCTGTTTGTGCCGCCACTAGATTGGGAGCATCATTAGGGAAAGACATAGGCCTTAATTTATTTCTGTATCCTTAGCACATGGCACGTGGCCTGGCACCAAATATGTACCACTAAGTGTTTTCTGGGTGAATGAATGATTGAGGGATTGACAGAGAAAATGATCAAACAAGTGACCCGGTGAATAAGTGACAGAAGGAATGAGTGAATGACTGCATCACTGTGAGAGATTGGTCAGGGGGTCCAGCATGCAGGTTCTAACCCTGCTCCTGAGGGCTCGTGACAAGCAGAGCTCAAGGAGGGGTTTCTGGGTGGGTGGCAGGCTGCCCCCAGGTGTGGACTCCAGGCCTGCCATTCCATGGTCCCTTCTCATGCAGGACTCTGAGGGCATCGACATCATGTTAGGAGTCTGTGCCAATGGCCTGCTTATCTACCGGGACCGGCTGAGAATCAACCGCTTCGCCTGGCCCAAGATTCTCAAGATCTCCTACAAGAGGAGTAACTTTTATATCAAGATCCGGCCTGGGGAGGTGAGCCTGCCGTGGGAATGCCTCCTCCTCGCTGGAATTGACTTGAACAGAGAGGACCTTGGCGTCTGGGCCTAGGTCTTTTCCTACCCAGGATACCTGGATGGGGGTGCTGGGGTGCTGGGTAGGGAGAGAGTCATCTTCTGCTGGGGATCTCTACATGGACTTCACACCTTAGGTATGTGCCTGCACACACACTCACACACACATACATGTGTACAGATAACCACATATATTCAGGTTACACATCAGTGAATACATGTCCATGTCCATGTAATTGCTTACATGTAGTACTCAAGTATGTACACATACTAAGATACACAACTTCCTACACACATGCAAACATGTATGCCCCACTTCCACATCTCACCCATCAAAAAGTCCATTTGTTTCTACCTCTAGAATAAATTGCGAACCCATCTGCTTCACCCTTCCCTGCTTCACCAGCCACCAACAGCTGCGTCTCTCCCTTACATCCCTACAGTGTCCTTCTCACTGGTCTCCCCGCCTCCATTGTCCTTCTAGGCCACTTTACTCATAGCTGCTAAAGAGAGCTTGAAAGTCTCTCTCATCAGATCATGTGGAACCCACCCCCACTCCCACCCCTCACTTAAGCCTCTGAAGAGCTCCCTTTAGCTCTTGGGCTGAAGTCTAACCTCCGTCTGTGGCTACCCCCCTGTCCCACAGGTCTCTGCCCCACTGTCCCATGCCCACATGCCCCAACCCCTTTGACCTTCTCTCAGATCCTTGAATAAGCAAGCTCTTCCCTGCCCTCAGCCCTTTGCTTTTGATATTTCCTCCACCTGAAATTCTCTTCTCCGCCTTTTCACGTGGCTGGTTCCTTCCCCATCCTCCAGATCTCTGCTCAGAGATCAGCTGTTTACAGAGTGTTCTCTCATCACCCTTTCTAAAATAGCGCCTGACCCTCACACCTGTCCAGTTATCCTCTGTCACATCACGCATCTCTGTTCATTCCTTCTGTGCCCTTGTTAGTATCTGAAATGATCTTGTTCACTTATTTATTATCAGAGTTCCCCCCACCCGAGAATCTTCTATCTCTGTCACCAGGGTGTCTCTGTTGCTTTGCACCAGACCTGTCACACAGTAAGGGCTCAATCCACCTTATTGATTAAATGAGTGGGTAAATGAATCATCAGGCCAGAGTCACACATGCCTGAGAAGAGGTTCAGAAAGGATGGACTGGTGGTGAGAGTGGGCCCAGGCCTTGCTTCTAACCCACCCTTCTTGGTTTTGTAGTATGAGCAGTTTGAGAGCACAATTGGCTTTAAACTCCCAAACCACCGGTCAGCCAAGAGACTGTGGAAGGTGTGCATCGAGCACCACACGTTCTTCCGGTGAGCCTGACCCTGGGGTAGGGTATCCGAGGATGAGGCAGAGGCCGTGAGTGTATATTGGCAATGTCTGTGTTTTGTGAGGGGAGAGAGGAGGAGGAGGAGCTAGTAGGGACTCTGGGAAAGGCCCCCTGCTCTTTTCCCAAGTCTCTCCCCTTCTGGACCACTCAGAGTTGTCGTAGCTGGTGGGACAATGGGATGAAAGGTCAGCTGTGGTTTAGCCTTGGGCCTGGCAAAAGAGATCTGATACCCTCTCTTCACCTCCATCCCTCCACTGCAGGCTGGTGTCCCCTGAGCCCCCCCCCAAGGGCTTCCTGGTGATGGGCTCCAAGTTCCGGTATAGTGGGAGGACCCAGGCACAGACCCGCCAGGCCAGCGCCCTCATCGATCGACCTGCACCCTTCTTTGAGCGTTCCTCCAGCAAACGGTACACCATGTCCCGCAGCCTTGATGGAGGTATGCCCCAAATTGGAGGTAGGGGGAAGAGTGGTGTTTAGAGGGAAAGGGGGTCATGCCAGGTTCTGCAGAATGAGTGGTAAAGGTGGTAGACACATCACAAGTTGATTTGCACCAGGCATGGTGGCCCAAGAGCACTGTTGTACCTGGGCAGATCTTGCAGCTCTTGGTGGGTTGACCCAACCTACAGCATCACTCCTGCTGGGAGGTGACATTACCACTCTCTGGACTTCCGGCAACTTCCCTGAGTCATGGCCTTTTGGGGTCCCAGGTTCAACCGTATGGTTTTCTGGGCCCTCTGCCCAAGATGCTTAGTGATTCACAGATTGTCATCCTACCAGGAGAATGGTTTATTGTGACTGCAGTGTGGAGCTGGTGAAGCCTTACTGACTGGAAGCTGAGGGGTTGTTCCTAGTTATTCTTTTGGTTCCATTGAACTGATTGACATCTAACTACATGGGGCTCTCCACTGCCTCTATTTCTATCAGGCTGGCATATGCCCTTAACATCAACAAGAACTGGCCCTACATTATGCTGTATCAAGCAGACCAGGACTTCTCAAAATGTGGTCCACAGGACTGCCTGCATTAGAATCAGCTGTGAGCTTGTTAAACATGCAGATTCCCAGGCCCTGGGCCAGACCTACTAAATCATAACCCCTCAAGGCCCAGGACTCTCCCCAGGATATGTACACTAGAGTTTGTAGGAGAGGTTCAGAAGCCACATGGGCACTGGGGAGATTCAGTCAGGCAGTCTGAATTCAAATCTCAGCCTTGACACTCACCAGCTACTCCATGGACACAGGAAGTGGCCCATAAATATCTGAAGGACTGGATGGGTATCGCCTGTGCCTATTTCCTCTTCTACAAAGTAAATAATACCTACTTTACTGTGTTGTAGGGAGAGCTAAATGAGCTAATGCTTCTACAGCACCCAAAACAGTTCCTGGCACATAGTAGTACCTTAAAAATTACACCCAATAATAAATTATTATTTATTTTAGCAATAATAAATTATTATTATTGCTTTTCATTTTTAGAGGGCGGCTTATAGGTAGGAGGTGGGGACTTGGGTGGGGGAACAGTGGATACTCCCAGAACATGTTGGGTCAGGCCTCTAGGCAAGTTAGTTCCACTCAACAAATCTTTTGGAGTGTTAGAGTAAGTATGGCCCCTTCCTTTGAGGAGCTCATAGAATAGTATGTGTGTAAGCATTCAGTGTGTTTCAAGCAATGGGAGAAGTATGTATGGAATATAGAGGAGCCTTGAGGAAAGAGGGATTATTTCTGTCTAGGAGGGGCAGAATGGGCTTTGCAGAGAAGGTGACAACTGGGCAGGGTTTTGAAGGATACCTAGGAGTTTTCCAGGTGGTTAGGAAAGTCTGATATTTTCCTGCAATATGAAGGTGAGACCTGTCCCAGGACTCCCTGCCGTGTTTGGAGGACGTGCGGTTTTGCAAGGGTCCATTTGGGGCTGAAGAACCTCTTTATTCTCTTTGAGTGGACACAGGGCTGAGAGCTAAGATTTATGCAAAGGGAAAGGAGGGCCTGTACTGTCCCTCTTTCCTCCCCTGCAGCTTCCTTACTATGCCAGGGGCTAAATGAAGCCCAGATTGTGCGGGGCAGCAAAGATTGACCCAAAGCTGGTGAGGCTCATCAGGGGAGGACCGGAAGCCTGGACTCTAAGCCAGGAGGCCTAGGTCCTTGTCCTGATTCACTGAAAGGTCACCAGTGGGACCTTTGCCCTCTCAGAGTCTCAATTTATCCTCTGTAAAATGAGGATAGTAATTTCCATTCTAGCCATCAACACAGAGGATTGTGTGGATCAAATGAAATAATGTGCATAAATGGGCACTTCTCAGAGTGAATATATATGAATAGAGAGGATAATTATTCTCTCTCCCTCCTTTTTTCTTCCCCCTGAGGAAGATTCACCCTAAGCTAACCTCTGTGCCAGTCTTCCTCTACTTTTTAGTGTGTGGGCCCCTAGCACAGCATGGCCTTTAACAAAGTGCTATAGGTCCGTGCCTGGGAACTGAACCCTGGCTGCTGAAGTGGAATGCACTGAACTTAACTACAAGGCTCCCGGGGCTGGCCCTATTCTCTCTCTTTTGATCTAGGCCAGTCCCAAGGATAATCTGTGCTCTGGTCATTTTAATTCAGTCTTTTCCAGCAATTTTTCCCACCAAGTCACAATCCAGGCCATAGTCTATGTTAGGCCCAGTGCCTGGCATAAAGACTAATTCTACCCCTTTCTTTCCTATTCAGAAAAGTACTTTGGAACACCGAAGAGCACGAAAGATGTTATTGCAGGGATCCCCTGGAATTCTCCCTAATTTATAAAGAAGCTAAATCATTTGCAAACCTCAGGACCTTAGCTTTCACTAGTCAAGCTAATCTCACAATATCTGTGTTTGCTAAATAATGGGGTCAAGTGAGTATTCCGCCACACTGCTAGAACAAAACCATCATTTGTGGACCAACATTGACTGAACTGGCTCATTCTGTGCCAGCCACTCTTCTGTATACATACACACATTAGCTTGTTTGTTTCTCCTCTCAGTTTTCTGAAGTAGGTACTGTTTATAGATGAGGAACTGAGGCCCAGAGAGGTCGTGTAACTTACCCAAGGTCACACAGCCAAGAAGAGATGGATTTGAGATTTAAACCAGGCTCTAGTGCTGTAGAAATCAGGAGGGGGTCTGGGGCTGGGTGCCTCTCGCCCACCACGTGACCTGGGGAGGCTGCTTCATTCCTCTGAGCGCTGGCTTCTTATCCCCTATGTGTTGGGGGTGTGGAAGTCTCCACTCCACTCCACTCCACTCCACTGCAGGCGTGGTTGGGCGGGTGGTGAGGCTGGCTCCCTGTCCGTGCCCCTGGGAGCCGTCTCACATGGCTGCCTGGCCATCTCTGCCCACTTCAGCAGAGTTCTCCCGTCCAGCCTCAGTCAGTGAGAACCATGACGCAGGACCTGACAGTGACAAGCGGGAAGAGGATGGCGAGTCTGGGGGGCGGCGGTCAGAGGCCGAGGAGGGAGAGCTGAGGACCCCCACCAAGATCAAGGAGCTAAAGGTAGGAGCCTGGCTTTCTTGTACCCTCTGACCTTGGATCAGGAGACTGATCCTGGGTCTAGCCTTGGCCTTGGCCTTCAGGTGTCCCAAGCTGTGGCCAAGCACCCTTGCTATGGGGTGGACCATGGACAAGGCCTTGCCCTTGGGCCATGTGTAATCTCTGGACATCCCTGGGTGGGGGGCATGCTGCCCACCATGCACACTTTCTGTCCTTTTGCCCTGCTTTCCTGGAGGGCCACTCTGTCCCCAAGGGGACTCTGGCTTCCTCTTGCCTGCTCCTAATTTGCCCCTTTGACTATGATCTGGATCTGCACAACCTTCTTCCTGCCCCGAGAGATAAGATGCCACTGCATGCCCTGACAAGGGTGAGGTTCAAGTGCATCCTCTCCTGCTGCCTGCCCCCTTCCCACATGCCTGAGCACACACTCACAGAGGCACGCACGGCCTCAGACTGGCACATACTCGCTCACGGATGTACACCCCTCACCCACAGACATGCAAACAACATGCGTGTGCACAGGCATGTGCACAGAGTATAGTGTGTTTCCATCATGCAGTCCCTCCTTGGGAGCACAGGCCCTTGAACACACATGCTGACTGCAGGGAGCATGAATTTCCAGAACCCTCAAGTCCTACCTGCTAAGTGGACACTTTGCCTCCCACCCACTTCTTTATGTTCCTTGGGCTCCCTGCTTCACATCCTGCACCTTCTCTTTGCTTCACTGCCCCGTGGGTGGCCCACCCAGCTTCCCTGGCCTCTGCTACTTGGGTGAGAGCACTCTGGGCCACCTGCTGACCAGGCCAGTCGCGGTATCTCTAATCTATTTGCTCTACTGACCCTGCTGGTTCCTTTTCCTCCTTCCACGTCTCCCTAGCCGGAGCAGGAAACCACGCCGAGACACAAACAGGAGGTACTGCATGGGACCTGTCCCTACCTACCCAGTCATTCAAATCCCCAGCTCATTTGTCACCATCCCACAGCCCATCCCAGGCTCATATCCCGGTACCATCTCCACCTCAACTTGGCCTCTGTTCCCCGGCCATTCTCCTCCCCCAGCCATCCCTGCCCTGCCTTATTAAGCTCATCTCTCCAGCCCCCTGCTCAGATTTCCCCCTGCCTCTCTCTACTCAGCTTCACACTCTGCCTCTCCAGACCACCCCATGCTTGTCCCTTGCCCCTGCTGAACATCCCGCCTGTGTCCCCCTCAGCTCTTCTAGGGCATTCCGTGCTTTCTTTGAGCTCATCTCCTCCCCCTACCCAAACCCTTCCTTAGACTCATCTTCTCCCCACACCACTGTTTGGTCATACCTAGACCTCATCTGTGTCCCCAGTGTCCTCACCTCAAACCTTTTTTTGTATCTATTGGCAACCAGATGTGGTGTGGGGGGTGGGGTGGGGAGGGAGGCACTTGAGAGCACGTCTACCTCTTCTCGGACTCCAGCTGCAGCTCCCTCCGGTGGGGCCTGCCACTGCTCCAGCTCTGTCAGGAAAGCTGCTCTCTTTTTCTCCTCCTCCCTCTCCTCTTCTTCCCATCGTTGCTTCCCTCAGTTTCTTCCTCCTGTGTTAATCACTTCTCCTTTCTTTCACACAGTCTCCAACTCTTCATTTGAGCCTTAACTATAAGAGAAGTGGATTTGTTCTTGGGCCTGAGGGAAAGGGCCAGAGGCCAGGACATAAGAAGGGCCTGGCATTGGATTCCCATGATCTGGGTTTCAGCCCCAGTTCTGCTACTGACCCTTTGAGGGTCGTGGGAAAGTCCCCTCAGGCCCCTGTCCCCCATCCGCACAGCAAGTCACTTGGACTAGGTTTCTCTAAGGCCCTTCAAGGATCTCAGGGTTCCCCTGCACCCTCTAACCTTCGGGAATAGTGCATTCCCACAGAGCCAGAGCGACAGGTTCAGGATGGAAGGTTACAAGCCCAGACACATCCGCCATGCAAACTCTATCAGGTTTGACAGACAGACATTGTCCTGAGGCGGCTCAGCTCAGGAAGTGATGCCGGAGGTACAGACAGCTGTTTGGAGGGAAAGAAGCAGCTTCAGTAGCATCAGGTTTCTTCCTGAGGTAACTTAGGGGTCAGTCACAGTAGATCCTCGGATGCTGGAGATGAGCCCAGGGACAGATTCTAGCCTTGTCCAAGGGCAAGCTTACCTTCCAGGTAGTTCTTCCAGAATCACCTGATCTGACTTTATGATAAGCTGAGATTGTCCATTTTTTGCCCTGAATTGAGTTGACATGAATCCTCAAACAGGCTTACAGTTAAGGGTCCTTAGGCTGCCAGCCTACCCATGCTTCCCCCAGAAGTAGGCAGACAAGCAGCTTCAGTAGGTCACTGCCGGCTCCTGTGCAAAGGCTGGACCTCCCTTCACCTAGGGGCAGATTATTCTATCATGCTGCTCTGGCCAGAGCTCAGCCTTGGTGGTTTAATGGGGACACACCCGTGACTCCAGTATCCCTGGCTCAGTTTTGATGCCCAGCGTTGGGACTCACCTCTCTTCTTCCTGATCTCTAATTCTCCTAATCGTCCTGAAGCATCCTGTTTTCTCTATCTGGCTGTATCTCACCCTGTCTGCTCTTGAGGAGTCGGTACCCGCAAGGTATCTAGAAGATCCTAGGTGGTTGGGAAAAGTAGTGGCTCACAGCAGAGACTGCTGAACCAATCTTTTCCTGGCCCCTGGTCCCTAGTGGGACCCCTGGTGTGGGAGCAGGGCCCATTTTTCTGGATGTCCCTGGCTTTAGGAGTCTCTGCATTCTGGGCCCCCCCCCCAAGGGCTGAGCAATTGCACATGTTGGGCTAGGAGGGCCCTTGACTGGGGATCGTGCTAAGCACAGTGGTCCAAGTCTTGGCCATGGGGAGGGATCAGGATCCAGGAGGCCAGAGAGCAGCCCAGTGAGGAGGGTTGGTGCGTTCTCCCCGTGCCTTGGTTGTGAGCAGAGGGAAGTCACCTCTGTGCTGACTAAGAGTGGGCTCACAGCACCAGAAGGAACTCACCCAGACCAGTGGGGTTTGAATTGACTTGGGTGTTCCGAGGCTGGGAGCTAGGCAGGGGAGAAGAACAGGCAGTGTGGACCAGAAGTCTCCTCTCATTAATCTTAAGTACCTTTTGCTCCTCTTTAATCCTTAAGTGCTTTGTGCACCTGTTGGTGCTAATCGTCCCTACCCTGCCTGGCTCATGGGGTGCTGTGAGGGTGAGATGGGGTCGTGGATGGGAATCACCTTGCTGATGTAGGGCAGCGATGGTGACCATTGCCATCTTCAACACGCCCTGCATCCCATCTCAGTGTTGTTCCTCTAACACCCGGCTGCCCTCTCCATCCACCCCTAGTTCTTAGACAAGCCAGAGGACGTCTTGCTGAAGCACCAGGCCAGCATCAACGAGCTCAAGAGGACCCTGAAGGAACCCAACAGCAAACTGATCCACCGGGATCGAGACTGGGAGCGAGAGCGCAGGCTGCCCTCCTCACCCGCCTCCCCCTCCCCCAAGGGCACCCCTGAGAAAGCCAATGAGGTAAGTCTCACCCTGAACCCCTCAATAGGGGCCTTGGGTAAAGAGAGTGGGGAAGGTTGCTATGTACTGACTTACCCTCATCTTCCACACCTATATGCCTCCCCCCATTGCTGCACCAGATGACGGTGGGCAGAGGGTGGTGGGTGAGGCTGGGGAAGACAAATTCACCAAATCCTGGAATCCTGGACCCCAGGGACCACCTTAAAAAACTCAAAGACTCACAGTAGCTTGGTATGTTCCCCTTCCATCAGCCAGAGTAGGATGAGGAAAGGGTGCTTGTTAGAAGTGCAGGTTCTAGGGCCCCACGTCAGACCTACTGAGTCAGAATATTTGGTGGTGGAGCCCAAGAATCAGCATTTTAAACAAGTTTCCTAGGCGAGTCTCATGTACACAGAACTTTAAGAATCCCGGTAGTTCTATCCAGTAGCCAGACCCTTTCATGCGTATTGTGAAAATGCAGATGGAGGAGTATCCCTCCTGGAAGGATCCTCAGAGCCTGCCAGAGGGGAAGGGGTCCTCCAGGAAAATCAGAGCTGCTCCCGTTGCTTCAGAAAAGGATCCCACACGACCTGCCTTTCAGAGTGGAAAGCATGAGCTTTCTCAATTGAAAAAGAGATAAAGATAGGATCTTGAGAATTCCTATATTTATAATCCCAAGCTACTATTTTTAGCACTGCTAAATCTTGGCCATTCTTACCCCTGGTTCTACTTAGATGTTTTCTCTCTAGTGCTGCTGCTTACTGTGCTCAAACCCAGCTGGGGTCTAGACTCACACCATCTGGGTTTGAATTCTGGCTTCGCAGCCTGCTAGCTGGATGACTCTGGGCTTGTTATTAACCTCTCTGAGCCTCCGCTAGGTAGAGATAATAAAAGTACCGACTTCTTAGGCATGTTGTGAGGATCCAATGAGAAAAAGCATGGACGAGCCAGCAGAGTACCTAGGTACTCAATGTGAGTTACTTATTGTTTCATTTTGAAACAATACGTCATGTTACCTTCTAATCAGAGTCAGTTTTAAACTTGGGAGGACCCTCGAAACCCACTTGGTTCAAGGCCATCATTTTACAGGTGAGGCCCAGAAAGAGGAAAGTGTCAGTGTCATCGCTGATAGAAGAGGGGCTAGAACCTGATTTTCTTGTGTCCCTGGCCATTGTATTTGCTATTAAATCACAGCAGCCTGGGAGCAAGACCAAATCACGTGAAGACCAGAATAGAGTCAACTGCGTGTATACTGCCCTCTAATGCTTTGAAAATTGGTGATGCAGCCATGATCTAATAAGTGAGCATTTGATTGAATCAGCACTCCCATGGCCTCAACATGTCAGATAACAGAGGGCCTCCTCCAGTGAGGTTGCTGTGGTAGCTCCCTGGCTGGTGATTCACAAAGTTAGGGATGTTCTGGGGCCTTTAAGGCTGGTGCCATGGAAGGAGGGCTAATCTCTGCATCCACCGAGGGCTTCTGTGGTCACCATGCTACAATCAAGACCCTGAACCCCATGGACTAGGCCAAGGGGGCTGGTCTAGTGATCGAGATAAGTGTCCCCCTTCTCCTGCCCTAGAGAGAGAGCTTTGACCTGAGTGGCCCCTATTCAGTCCCGAAGTGGGTGAGATGGGATGCAGAGGCCTCTGAAAGGGTCGGACTCCTGCAGAGAAGGGCAGGCTGAGCCCTAGAGAGCTGGGCTCTGGAGCGTTGGGGTGCCCCAGAGCAGCCTGACCCGGTGCCCCACCTGCTGGTGATAGCTGGAACTACTAGAAGATGGGTCTTACTTAAACGGTGGAGTCTGTTCCACCCTCAACCCACCACTATTGCCCAGAGAAGCGTAGTCCACTGCTGGAAAGAAGTCTGGCCCAGGAGCTCAGCTTGGAGCGATGAACCATTTAACTGGCTTACAGGCCCCACTGAAAATTTGGTTGATGGGGAGGAGCCATAGCCAAGGACTGGACTGGATCCTTGGTGAGTGACCTCACCTCTCTGAGCTCACTGCCTAGTCAATCCATCGAAACGGGGACTGAAATTGCCACTCCATAGGGTTTTTGGGAAGGTTGAGTGAAATAATGGATATAAAAGCACTTTATAAACTGAAAAATGCTGAGCAGTCACAGGGCCATTGCTGATGGTGACTAGACTCCCTGATCCAAATGTGGGCTTTGAGGCAGGGATATCCTTCAGGCTTGTGGCATCCAGAGCTCCTAGTATCTTCCTCATACATTGTTGGGTCTCGTCTGGGCCAAGGGGAAATCATGGGAACCTGAACCAAAATAGGGACCTCAAACTACAAAGAAGAGTTTCCATTTGCCAAAGCCAGGTTTTTGTTTCAAAGATAACTTTTTAAAAGGGACTGAGACCCAAATTGCAGGATTGAACCATCACCTAAACCAAAGACTCCGAGGGAAGACTGGCAATCGAGGCCAAGTGGCTCCAGCAGCTCTTGCGTGAGAGTGGGCAGGTGATGAGAAAAGGCCCAAAGTCCTGGTGCTGGCAGCACTGACCCTGGGCCTCCTGCCCCTAAGTGGTGCTGAGGGGCAGTTCCTTTCTCTCTGGCCCCATGGCCCCCAAAGTGTGGCTCCTTCCTGACCTAATCCACAAACCCTAAGGATGTGGGATTTACAAAGCCAGGCTATTTACATTCTGTGTGTGTGTGTGTCTCTCCTGCTTTCTCTCTCTCCCTCTCTTCCTGTCTCTGCCTCTCCTTCCCTACCCCCCTTCTTCCCCTTTCCTCTGGCCCTGGGCCTCCCCTGCAGTCCCAGAGGACCCAGGACATCTCTCAGCAGGACTTGGCACCTGAGCCTGGGACGGCCACAGGCTTGGAAGTGTTCACTCAGAAAAGCCTCGCAGCGTCTCCTGAGGTTACTGTCATCACCTCCTTCCCCTCCCACCCAGAACCACCCTAATGGTCTTAAGAAAACCCTTTCTCTGGGGTGAGGGATGTGGACCAGACTCTGCCATGCAGATGGGAGCAGTGGGTAGCCCTTGTTGTCCCCATGCTATGACAAGTGATTGTCCCATCCCAGGGATCCATAAAGGGCTGGTCCCTCCCTCATGCATTGTTTCTCAGGAAAGATAGGACTGAAACATTCAGGGAAGACGGAACAGCCTGAGTCACCTCTGGCTTCAAAGGGGAGGCAGAAATGATCTCCTCCTCTCAGGCCCTGCTGAGGCAGGTGACTTCTGACTTCTCAGCTTGGGATCGGGGATCATGGCACCTAAATGCCTTCTACCCTGAGGTCTTATCTCTGTTCAGAAGCCTGAGTAAGGTCTAGCAGTGCTAGTTAGGGGATGGCATCCTACCATCCCCTGCCTCCATCTTCTCTAAACTCCCCTTGGAGCATAGGTCTGTTGAGGTCTCCAGGCAGGCAAAAGTGGGCGTTTTGCTCCAAGGCGTATCCTTGGGGCTATAGAGATGTTGGTCAGGCAAGTCTTCCAAATGAGGAGGGAATTACTTCTGTGCCCAGGATGGCAGCAGGTGGAGGGCTTCTTGGAACTTCCTGTGCCCCTGCGTGGCTGCCAGGCATGGAATCCAGTCCCAGGGAAGGGGGTGCTGCGTCCTCCCTCTCTGCTAACACCTCACAGACTGTCAGGATTGGAAGGTACTGACCAATCATCTGGGCGAAACCTCCTTCTCCCTGATTCTGACCCTCCTCTTTTGGCATAGGATGTGTGAGGACATATACCTTTCTCAATTCCCAGAGAAAAATTTGGTAGCTGCTGAAAATGTGCTTAAACTGTAAAAGAGACATGAGTCAGCTACAAGAGTGGTAAAACAAAAGTCATCACAGTTCTACTCTGAATTTTTCCTCAACGTAATAATAAAAACAGAAGTACCAGCTCTCTCTCTCTCTCTCTGTCTCTCTCTCTCTCTCTCTCTCTCGAGAGAGGTTGGACAGTACTCAGCAGCATTGCAGGGGTAGAGAAATAGTGATGCCCTAGAGCACAGAGATGCTCCTAGAGCAAAGATGCCCATAACTGGAGGGGGGTGTGGGGCACAGGGGGGCAACATCACCCTTCATCAGCATCCCTGAAAATTGTCAGTCCAGCCCCTTCTACAGAGGGGGCTCTTACTCTTCTTAGTGCCAGATCATTTTGTCTTCAGTCATCCTTTGGGAAGTTTTCATATTGAATTAAAATCTGCCCTTCTGAATCACCTGCTTGTGGGCCTCGCTCTCCTCCCTGCTCTGCATATGCTTTGATCTATGCTCTGCTCCCTAGGTCTGCTCTGCATCCTCCTCCAGGACAGCCCTTCGGAGTTGAGCACCTTCCCTCCCCTCAATACTCCCACTTTCTTCAATGGTTTCTCCCATGGCAAGGTTTCTAGAGGGCTCCTCGTCCTGGACCCCCTCCTCTGGGGGTCCCTGTAAAGAACAGGGCCCAAAATGTGACCCAGAGCTCCAGGTGAGGCCTGCACAGCCTGGAGTGAGCGGAATTGCCTGGCTGGAGATTTTCTCCTTGTCTGTGGCTTGGGTGGCGACACTTCTGCTCCCAGCTTCTGTTTCGTGGCCGTCTTGCTGCAGTGCCTCCAGCTGGTAGCAGGGGGCGCTCTGAGCAGGCTCGGTGGAAAGAATGGCTGCAGGGCCACCCTGATGTAGCCCATCCTGTAATCAGGGCAGAACACTTTCAGATTAACCCCCCGGGACAGTGCGGCTCCACCAGAGCCTTGGTACCAGTGAGGTTTTCCCTTTTCTGGTTCAGTCTTTTTTTCTCTTCAGAATTTTCGTTTGTTAGAAGCAGAGCGTCTTCTTCCCTCACTGTTCACTCTGTGATCCATGCAAGTCACCTTCCCTCTGGGAGCCTCAGTTTCCCCTTCTGAAATAAGGGTCACAGTACCTGCTTCACAGGTTGCCATTTGGATTAAATTTAATAACGTAGACAAAGGGCTGACCTTGCCTGGCCCGTAGTAACTAAATATAAGTACAGCTTTCCCTTTTTCTTCCTGCAGAATCTTTCTTTCTGTATTGTGCCAACCTCCACCCCACTCAGCCTAATTTCTAAGCTTCTAATTTCTAGAAACTAGTTTTTAGTTAGACTTGGGGCAGGAATGTTCCAGAAGGGGTCTCATTGACCGTCTTTGGTCATCGTTGACAGGCTGATGATGTCAGTACGTGCTGAAGAGAAAAGAGACCTGGCTCCTGTAGGCTCTCGAAGCACTTCCCTCTGGGATGGTTCAGGTGCCGTTGTCCTGAAGACTTCTCAGCCTGAAGCAAAATCTCAGAAACCTGCTCCAGACTTTGTGTGGGCCTTCCCCCTTGGTTTTATCTTTCTTTCCTGTCGGCGAGAGTCTCTTAATGCCATTTGATTGTGGGATAATCATGGAGATTTTGCTAAAACGGAGTGGAGGAAAGAGGGTTTGCAATGCTCTCTTGATCCTCAGAATCCTTCAGCTCTTCTGGGATCTGACATACTCCTCACCAAATCATAACCTGAAATGGAGCCCAAGGTCATATAAACCTTCCCCCTCCAGTTGTCAGGAGCAGTCTGTGGCACGTCTTACCGTGGAGGCCCTGCACAGAACTTGGAGTCAGAGACCAGGTCCTAGGCCTGCCTTTGCCGCTACCTCACTCTCTGACCTTGGGCATGATGCTGACCTTCTCTAGGCCTCAGTTTCCACATCTGTATCATGGGGGGTTTGCGTCAGAGCAGTGATTTCAAAGGGGGGAGGTACCTCAGGCCACTAGCACAGCCCAGGCCTCCAACTTGAACAGAGGAGCCCTGTATTTGTATTACTTATTAGACTTCCAAGAAGATTTTGTGTGGAGAACGTATTCTGTGGCTGCAAGAAGATTAAAATCCCAATGGCCTTCTTGCTTTTTTAATGATTCTAGAAGTCCCTCATTTCCTCCTTAGCGTTGTTCAAAGGGCTCTTGAGGGAGGTAAAGGGCTATTCTGTTGACAGTTCAACAGTCTATACTGTTGCGTGCTTTTGACCCATGATGACGCTGGGATCTTTAGGTCTTTTCCTTCCGTGATGTGTTCTGGTCAGTCCTTTTCCACTCTTTCTGTAGATTTTGTTAGAATTCTCCAAGGATAGCCTTGGTATCTATTTCTTTGGGAATGAACCCCACAAGATGCAAGCTATTTAAGCCATTGTGGTGACTGGCACTAACCTCTGGAGCTAGCCGTTTGTTATTTTTCATTCTAATCTCTTTCCTCCCCGGAAGCTCTTGCAGAAAGGTCAGATTTCAGGCTGTGGCCTGTGGAACTTAACTCAGTGCTTCCCCTCAACTTGACAGATTGCAGTTGGGACCCATATTCCATAGGTTGTGAGATAAGTCAGCAAGGATCTCAGGCATCAAAAATCAGGCCGTCTTTTCCTGACTCTGCCATCCATTGTGACCTCGAGTAAGTCACTGACCTTCTTCCAGGCCTCAGTTTACCCATTTGCACAATGAGGAGATTGGACTGGAGGATGTCTTAGGAGTTCTTTTGGCTCTAACATTCAAAGATTCCATGTGACGTAAGCTACTTTCCCCTCTGACAGTGTCAGTTATATTGTTAGAAGAGAAAGAGTCCTGCCTATCCGTGGATCTCCATTTTCCCATGGTTCACACCGGGAGGGCATGAGACCCCATCCCATTTCACCAAGTTGGGGTGGTGATTGAGGGGCGTAAATAATTGCTGGGTGCCTTGATGGGAAAAGTAGCCTAGATGAGGCTGACTAGCATTGTCATGCCTTCCTCTCCCAGCCAGTTCTGGGGACATGTTGACATTTTGGTGGTAGATTGGTCCCTTGCAGAGTGAAGAAGGGACCCGTTCTTTAGGTGCCTGATATTTATGTTAACTCTTCTTGCTCCAATTGAAACACAGGGTTCAGAGCATTGGGTATTTATAGAAAGAGAGTACACTAGGCCAGAAGAACTCAGTCTCCTAAAAATGACTACCACGCAGCAGGAAGAAAGGGAGGCAGGCCTCACAGATATCCTTGCTGATGGCAGACTCTCCAAGGTAGACGTCCTGGTGGACAAGTTCAAAGTTGAAGTGGCCACAGAAGTAATGGTGGGAGCTGGAAGAGCAAACACCCAGCAACAAGGAAGAATGATTGCAAGCCCTGAAGACTTTGAGTCTGTGTGGGAGGAAGGCCTGTGGGCCAGGGATGGCCCAGGAGGGGCTTCTCTGGCTGTAGGCTATACCCTGGCAGAAAAGCTCCTTGAGGGCTCCCGGTTCCAAGTGGGCACTGGAGAGACAACCATCAGGATGCGCCATGTCTCCGGTGGTCAGCAAGAGGGCCAGACGGAGCTGAGGAAGGAGCTGGGGGAGTTCCAGGCTGGTGGAAGACCCAGTACACCAGGGACCAGGCCAGCAGAGATGGATGGCCTCTCTCTAGCCTCTGACAGGGGAGGACTCCAGTCATTTCTGCTGGACCCAGCTGACGTGGAAGCCAGAGCTGACTCCAGTGATGAAACTGATACTTCCTTTGCAGAGAGGAGCTTCTATTTAAGCTATGGAGAGAAAGATTCTGAAGACCAAGCCCTCCCTCCACCCCTGGAGGAGAGTGAAGAGCACATGGATGCCTCTCCTGGAGATAAGACCAGGCCAGAGCGCTCTGAGAAGCTCGCAGAGAGCTCTGAGCTAAACTCCTCAGGCCCGTGGGGCTCTGCTGCAGTTTCCTGCAGGAACACTGGTGAAGAGGATGAAGTCCACTCACCTTCCTCAGAGGAAGGGGCAGGACCTCCCAAGAAACACGGAAGACTGGATGACCTGGAGGCCTTTGTTGAGCAGCTCAGTAAGGAAACTTCTCCAGGGCAGACGTTTGCTGAGGCCTGGGAAGAAGCCAGGTGGGGGGTAGAAGGACAGTTTACTCACTCAGCATCCACCGTGGCCTCAGAGGAAGAGGCCCCCAAGAGTGGAGATTTGATGGAAAAGGCTGAAAAAAGCCCCCCAGTGGGATGGAAGAATCACTCCCCTCACAGAGGAGGGCACGTGAACCCAGACCTCCCGGCCTGCGCCCTTCCATGGGCCATCTCTCCTGACAATGTCAGGAAGCCAGCTAAACCAGACAGAGGCGACGTCCTGCCCAAAGACAGGGGACTGGTTCACACCCAAACAGGAGAACTTGCAATGGAGGACAGCAGAGCCTCAGCATTTCTTCAGATGGAGGTGATCACCCACCTCCCTGCCTCCCCAGGTCCCTTTCAAGCTCAGGCAGCTCCAGAGGAAGTTTCTCCAAGCCCAGCCCCTCATAAGTCAGGAGATCCTTCGCAGCTCATGGATCCTTTTGGAGAAAAGTCGCTTGTGTTTCTCAAACAGGCCCATCCTCCCAAAGAAAGCCCGGAGCCCAAGGACCAAGTAGGGCTGTTTGTGACCCCGGACAGAGGGGAGTGCCGAGCGCCTCCCATTGCCAGCAGAAAGCCCAGAGTTGTCCCTGAAGAAGCTGAGGGGGCCATACCCCTGGGATTGGTGTTCCCTTCAGGGAAGCAAAAGGAGATGACCTCTTTCCAGGCGGGGGGCCAAGAGGGCTCCCTAGAAGATATTAGCAAGACCTCAGTGGCCAACAAAATTCGCATCTTTGAGACCCATGGAGTGAGACCCACTCGCCGAGTGAGCCAAGGTGAAACAAGGGCTCTTCCAAACGAGTTGTCTTCAGAGGCTTCCACGGGTCAGGTGGAGCAGCAGCGGAACAAGCTCTTAGACCTGGGCTTTATCCAACTCCAGCCCCCGGGGGACTTTGCCGGCCCCAAAGCCACACATTCCTCGGTGATACAGCCAGCAACCAGACACTTCAGGCAGGGCATTCCTGCCGTATCTCCCCAGGAAGGAGGCATGGAACTCCAGCTCGTGTCCCCCGATTCAGGCTGTGAAACTACGCTGGAAGAAGTTACTGGGGGAACTGGCCACGTGAGACCCTGTCCCCCACCACTGCCCTCCAGCCGGGGGAGCTGACCGCATGCTGCGTAGCTCTGTAGAAGCATGTTTCAGTGGCCCCTCGTCATTATTGCAATCAGAGGCTGCTTGTCCATCCCTATGAGTTCTTTTCCCTAAACGGGCCTGAGTGTATTCCAGGCAGAATGATGGGTTCATCTGCTTGGCCCATGTTAGCTTAGCCACAAAGACCCTCGGCTTTTGGTGTGACCTGGTGCCCAGAGGGTCACACAGCCCCAGTGGAAAAGGTGGCACCAC
The DNA here is from genome assembly GCF_037783145.1 of Equus przewalskii. Lineage (NCBI taxonomy): Eukaryota > Metazoa > Chordata > Mammalia > Perissodactyla > Equidae > Equus > Equus przewalskii. The sequence continues at coordinate 26,689,801 of NC_091851.1, forward strand.
TGCCAGCAAACTACACACTTGCTTTGCCTTGCTGTCCCCACCTGCTGGGTTCCTACCTGTTTTGCTTGGCTTGTCCAGCGATCTTCCTTCATCCTTTCCCTTCCCTGGTTCTCCTGCCTTGGGAAAGCTGACAGTCCAGAGATTTCCATCCTTCACTTCTGTTTCCCTCTTGATCCCAGTGCCAAGTTCCTTCTGCCTCCTTAAGACTAACTATCTTCTCTAATCCAGAACAAATCCGGAGATGCAGTCAGGGAAGAGAAGCGAGTCACCAGCTTAGCAGCGAACCCCTCTGGAAAGGGAGGGCGCCTGAGATGCACCAGCCCCTCGGGCCCTCAGGTCTCTGCAGCCCCTCGGTGCCCTGATGACCCGGTCATCTTCGCCTGGCCAGGGTGCATCGCTGCCTTAGATCCCCACCTGCTCTGGCAGTGCCTCTTGTGGCAGCTCAACTCTGGCTTGTCTGGAATGTTTCCTCACACCTCTCAACCTTCCAGAAACTGGCTAAATGGAGGCTCATTTAGCAAGTGAATCTCTAAGCACACTGAATCTCTAGAACCTGAAGCCAAGTACTTTAAAAATATTTGGTGGGTGTTAGATTGGTCTTAAAAAAGAATGTCATGAAACAGCCAAAAATGTACATGTGTTGTTTAATCCCTGACAGGCCAGTTGAGAGGTATGTATGTCGGACAAGAGTTGCTGGCTCCCCTCCAGCATTTCCCTGGCCTGCTGTTGTCAATTACACTGATGGGACCATAACCTCCACTCCGTGGCCTGCCTGCCAGCCCACTCATGGAGCTCAGGGTTGAACCGATGTAGCACCCAGCTCCCAGGAATTACCCCGTATTGTTCCTCCCTCTAGACGATGCTGACCCTTCCCACAGAGACTCAGTGGAATTGACAAAACCATGTTGGCTTCCTCTTTGTTCCTCAAAGCTCTTGGCTCCAGCCTCTCTGCCTCCCCCTCCTGGGTTTCCCTGATCCCTGGGTCTCCCTCCTTGGTTTCTGTCTCTCGATGTTGGCCTGCACGGGTGGGCCTGGGGTCTGGGCTCCCATCCCTGCCTTGCGCACAGTGCTGCTTCTGATAAGTTCCCAGATCCAAACCTTGGATGGGGCCTCCTGTCCAGGACCAACTGGCAGGATGTTTGCTTTGTACTTGCTTTTGCCATCAGTAGGAGACCCTCGGAAAAGAGCGCCCCCACTCTTGAGAAGTTTTCGTTTTTTTTTAAGTTTGTTTGGATGTCAAGGAACCCTCTGGGGTGTTTTTCGTTTCCTGACCTGCTCTTCCATTTGGGACATCGACATGGCCCCAAGATTTCTTCTGTCATTCACCATCTTGACTTCTCTCTCTCTTTCTCTCTCTCCCTACCCCGTACCCCATTCCTTTGATTTTATCTGGCCATAGAGAGCAGGGCTGAGGGAGGGCTCAGAGGAGAAAGTCAAACCACCACGTCCCAAGGCCCCAGAGAGTGACACAGGAGATGAGGACCAAGACCAGGAGAGGGACGCAGTGTTCCTGAAGGACAACCACCTGGCCATTGAGCGCAAGTGCTCCAGCATCACAGTCAGCTCCACGTCCAGCCTGGAGGCTGAGGTCGACTTCACAGTCATTGGTGACTACCATGGCAGCGCCTTCGAAGACTTCTCCCGCAGCCTGCCTGAGCTCGACCGAGACAAAAGCGACTCGGAACCTGAGGGCCTGGTGTTCTCCCGGGATCTCAACAAGGGGGGCCCTGGTCAGGATGACGAGTCAGGGGGCATCGAGGACAGCCCGGATCGAGGGGCCTGCTCTACCCTGGATATGCCCCAGTTTGAGGTACAGTGGAGCTTCGTCAAGACCCGGGCCCACCGGGCACTGCATGTTCAGAGGGCCCTGGGCCATCTGTGAGAAGACTGAGCCACCAGCCTGCAGCCCAGAGTCCCTCAGCCTGAAGCTCGGTCTCATGTTGCATGACTGCCCCTCTGCAGAACAGCATGGTTCTGTGCCCGCATGTTTGCCATCTCGGTTTACCCCTAACTTGCACTCCTTGGCATTTTAACCCTGTGACCCTATCGCTTGCCTGAGGTCAGTCTAATCTTACTCGACTCCTCCGCTCCCTACCTGCGTTGCATGGCACCTGCAGAGAGCATGTGCTTATGGACTCGCAGGGGCTCCTGCGGCCTGGTCTGAAAGTTGGATGGTTTTTCCTGATCCTGGCTCAGGCTCCTCTCCCTGGGGCCTGGGCTTCCTGGGGAAGGGGCAGCAGTCTAAATCCATCTGGCCCTGGGGTCTTGGGGTAGCAGTGGAAACTCCTAGAGAAGAGGAAATGTCACTGAGTGGGACACAGGGACAGACTGTGTCTGGGCCTCTCTGCTCTGTGTCCTCCTGTCAGAGGATCATTGTTCATGTTATTCCTTTGCTCCCTCTTCTCTTCCAGCCTCAGCCTCCCTCCCACCGCACTGTCCTTTCCCCCATGTTCCAGGCATTGAAATAGGAGTTCATCCGCTCTGGCTTTCTCTCTGTGCTATACCCTCTGGATAGATTTTTTTCCTCCTTTTCTCTGACTTGCAAACTTGTCATGTTCCAGGACTAAGTTCAGCTATCACTTCCCTAGCAAATACCTTCCTGACCGCCCTGGGCAGAAGTATTGCTCCCTCCATAGCCCCTTTTCTCTGTAGTGCTCTGCTCCCACCATTATCCCAGACAGTCAGGTTAGTGGTTGACAAGTCTGCTCTCCTACCAGGTGGCAGCTTCTCAAAGCCTGCACATACCAGGCACTAAGAGATGATTAATTGAATGAATGGCTGGGTCTTAGGGTTACAGCTATCTATAAGAATCCCCTCTCACCTTCCCAGCCAGATGACAAGCTAGCTTGTGTTCATTCGTTCAGTTCACATATGTTAATATTTGCTGTGTGTATAGCCATGAACTAGGGCTCAGAAGAAACGGATCATTTAATTTAAGACTTCAGAGTAGAGGTTGTAAACTTGTGGACCCAGGCCAGATCTGGCTACCAGAGGTTTTCTTTGACCTTGTTTTAAAAATCAGGACATTAAATATAAAACCCAGGAATTTTTGAATCTTTGTATCATTTTAAAAAATCAGATGATCCAGTCACTCAGAGGCCATGGCCACCACTGGCCAAACCTGAGTGGAACCCCATGTGCTCTCCTGTTCATCCCAGTCCCCAACAAACCCACTTTACTTGTTTACATCTCCTGCCTGGCCCCTGTAGGCTGCGAGGTGTATGACTCTTGCTCTAAAGAATAGTTCAAATGGAGCCAGTGGGAGGTGGTGGCATAACCATTGAAGTCATTCAGGATTTAGTGACATTATGTACATAAGGAGAATACTGAGTGTAGGGCCCAGCACAGAGCATGTTAATTGAATAGTAGATGTTCTTTTAATGGTAGCCTAAAAGACAGCATGTAGCCATCAGGAGGTTCTGTGGTTGCAGGGTCATGGGCAGGCCTGTCTAGGTGCTGCGGGTGGTTCTGGCTACCCCCATCTTGGGCTGTTTGTCTATGACATCTCACCATGCCTCTTTTGCCCTGACCTGCATACCCTTCCAGACTTGGCCAGCTGCAGGGGTGGGAGATAACTTGCTGACCCTACACCACAGTTGCCTGTGAGCAGGAGTCATAATGGGGCTTGAGTTATGGAGTGTTCTTGCTCGTCTCCCTACAGCCTGTGAAAACGGAAACCATGACTGTCAGCAGCCTGGCCATCAGGAAGAAGATCGAGCCGGAGGCTGTACTGCAGACCAGAGTCAGCACTGTGGACACCAGCCAGGTAACCTGTGCCTTCCAGTGTTCCCTGAGCATAGGTATTGGGCATTTGGGGCTGGGGTCTCCACCATGGCCAAGCCCCTTGGCCAACCCATGCCACTTTGCTCACCTGGAGCTCCCGTTTAACCATGATGCTGTCCTGAGCTTCACTGTCCTCGCTGAGCTCTGGGAGTGGGCCGTGTAATGGGTTCCTGTCCCGGGCAGGCCACACCTCTTAAAGCCTCCATTTTCCCATCTATAAAATGAGGATGATCGTGTCTCCCCCATCCTCCTCAGAGTGTTTTTAGGACTAATGGCTAGTGGATTAGATCATGGCTTTCAGTTTGCTTGAAGGAGTTAGAGAGGTTTCTTGAGGTGTCCCAGGGGCTGCTTTGGGAGAGACAAGGGAGAGAGTCCAATCTAGCTTTAGGCAGAATGGCTCACACTGGATCATTTTTTTATGCATGGGGGTTCCACATCAGATTGGCAAATGAACGAGGTGAAAAAAAGAAAAAATTGTTTGTCTTAGCACGATGAAACATACTTGGTACCCTAGAGAAAGCTGTCATAAATAGACACAGGTGTACTGTGTATAGTACATTTCCTAAGTTCCTTTTGTGGTTTTTAAACTTTGAAAGTTGAGATTGTGGGTCTGATCGATGACCTCTTGACTCTTCCTGGCCAGAAGAGCTGCAGTCCTGGGGCTTTCTTGCCCTGGAGACCAGTCTTTGTCTCAAGAACTAAAGTAAGACATAAACCAACGTAATTTGGGCTACTCTGTCATTTCCAGAATTTTTTTCTTTCACTTTTATAACATTTATATGGGTTTATGAGGCTGTTAGTGTAGCGGTCAAGACTCTTCAACTTCTGATGAGCTGTGTGACCTCGGGCAAGCTGCTTTCCCTCTCTGGCCTGTTGTGTTTTAGTAACGTGTGTTTTGTTTTCATACAGAGAAGTATAAAGAAAACTAAAAATAGCCCCAAATCCCACAGCCCTGTAATCTTTATTGACATCAAAACAAAACAAGAAAAAAAGTTCACTGTTATGAAATTCAAATAGAACAAAATGAAATTTTTCTTGTGATTCCTCCCAGAAAAAAGTTTATGGGTATACCAACATATATACTTACATCTCTAGACATTTAAAAATTTTACACACAAGAGATGGTTCTCTTTTATACCTCACTTTTTAAAAATAATTATCTTGGTGATCACCCCATGCTGGCGTGTAAGGACCAAACTTACTCTTCTTATCCCCCTTGGGAGGTGGGTCCTCGTTTATCTTGCCATCTCCCACTGATGGACCTGTGGTCGTCTTTGTCTTTTACAGTTAATGATGAGTGCTGCAGTGAGCTTTCTTATTCATACTTCTTGGCAAAGTTTTCAAAGTTTATATCCAAAGGTTGAATTCCTAGCCATGAGATCACTAGGTCAAAGAATACATGCATTGGAGTTCAGATAGAATTTGTTCAATTGTCTGGGATTATTTTTCCTTTGTCAAATAAGATGATTGAAATAGGCTGGAGGACCTGTGAGGCCCCTCTGTAATTTGGGCTGTGTGTGGACCGCCCCCCGCCCTGAGTGCGTGTTCACTCACACAGCCTGTCTCCTTGTGACTGGGAATGCCACGAGCTCAGGCAACGGATGCTGCAGGTGTGTCTGGCACATTCTCTATTTCTCTCTAATGACTCCTCCTCTGGCTGGCAGGTTGATGGCACTGCCCCAGGGGGGAAGGAGTTCATGCCAACCACTCCCTCCATCACCACGGAGACCATATCAACCACCATGGTAAGTAGGACCCAGGAGGCTTCCCTCTCTGACCAGCCCCTCGCCCCCTGAAAGGGCCAGACACAAGCTAACAACCCACAGGAAATCCTCATCTGGCCTCACTGCATCTGGCAGGAGACATACAGTTAAACTTTTATTATTTGGTACCGTAGTTGTCACAGGATGTCCAGTCAGACGTCAGTTTTCCAAAATGTATAACGTGAGAGGTGGAATCGCTGAGTCTTGGTTATCTGAGTCATCTCAGCCACGGCAAGGCTAGAGGGAGGGTGGTGGTATTTGATTATTGACAACACATGAGGATTGTGCCTGAAAGTCCTTCCTGAAGACCCATCATGTTCTTGTGTCTGGGGCCACTTCCTTGCTTTGGTCGGTAGCTGGCGTGTAGTGACCCTAAGTTGGAAGCTCAGGATTTTGGACCATCTCCCAAGGGACCCTGTGGGTCTGCTACCTGTTTGCTGTCTGACCCATGGAGGAAGGTCCTTGGCCTCAGTGTCCTCATCTGTAAAATTGGAATAATCCCCGTTCTGCCTGGTTCACAGGTTCTTGAGAGAGTCCAGTAACATCAGATCCTTTAAGGATGACATAGAGTGGATAGCATTTGGCACACAGGTTTTGCTGCCAGGCAGTGTGCTGAGAACCTTGAATGGATGATCTCATTTGGTCCTCACAAAAAATGTGAGGCGGGTGCTCTTTTTTTCTCCACCTTTTACAAATGAGGAAGCCGAAGTTCAGAGAGGTAAAGTGAGTTCCCCAAGGTCACACAACCAATAAGTGGTAGTGCCAGGTCAAACCCAGGCATTCTGACTCCAGAAGCCCCACTATCCATCTCAACTACTCTGCTCTGCTCCCTCACCCTGACCATTGTGAACACCAGCTGCCGTGTGGGGCTGAGGCTGGGGCTGGGGCAGGGACAGGTATCAGGGCCCGGGCAGAATCTGTCTCAAGCTGTTGGGAAGCTGTTTTCAAATGCTTTCTCTTGCCAAACCCCTGATATACACATAGGAAGAGAATTACATTAATTTAGACTACCCAGCAGGTAGGTTTTGGGTAAACAGAGATTTTAAGACAAATAAAGCCAAACCAGTTAGCAGCTCACACACTTTTCACTGGTCGATCAGTTCCTCCTCTCTCTTCAATCCTTTATGGCATGGCATTGGGATGCTTGTAGGGCTAAATTTAAATTTGTGCTATGGTGAGTAGGTAGTTATGTCATTCATTTACCCATCCATCCATCCATCCATTCATTTGTTCCAAAAAAGATTTATTAGTCTCTACTAATCTGCCCAGTAGGGGGATACAGAGTCAAAGAAAACACACTGCCTGCTAGAATTCATTCATCCAAATAATAATCACAGGCACATTTAATTGTTTAGGTCCTGGGCACACAGTGGTGAACAAGGCCCAGCTCTCCCACTTGCTGGCTGGATGACCCTGGGCAAGTTACCTGAACCTCTCCAAGCCTCAGTTTCCACTTCTGTAAAATGGGATGGGGGGACAATGATAGCACATCCCTCAAAGGGTTGATGTGAGATGAACCAGGAAAATATATGCAAAGCCCTTAGAGGAGGGCTTGGCACATAGTGAGCACTCTGTAACTGTGAGCTGCTATTATTTTTTCCTGCCTTCATAGAAGAGTGTAATCATGCCCTCTAGGGAGCAAAGGGAGGAGAGGTATGGGGTGACACCCCTGCCAAGAGGGACCAGGGAAGGCTTTACCTAGGCAGTGACAGTTGAGCTGTGCTTGAAGGATAAATTAAGGTGCAATCATAGGAGAAGGCATTCTAGGCAGTGGCAACAGCAGGTGCAAAGGCAAGGATGTGAAGAAGCATAGTGTTCGGGAGAAGGCAAGTGGTCAGTGAAGAGAGATGTCAAGTGTGTGAAGAAGGAGCAGGGGGAGAAGAGGCTGGAAAGGAAGGCTGGGCCGGGGCTTGAAGGGCCTCGAAGTTCACAGTTCATCCTGGAGACAATGGGCATCACTTCAATATTTTAAGTAGGGGCATGATGTCATCAAACATGTGTTTCTGTGTTTTAGAAAGATTATTCTAGCAACCTGTGTGGAACATGACTGGAGCAAAAATTCCTTCCTTCCCTCTTTTCCTCCCTCCTTCCCTCCTTTGGCAAGTATTGATTGAACACCCCCGCCGTGTGAAGTGCTGTGCCAGGCACTGTGAATCCAGCCCTGAAGGAGACAGACAGTGGCCTGAGCCCACATGCCTTTGGTAGAACTAGTTCAGGGGCTGGGGCAGGGCCAGAGTCTGAGGAGGTGGATGCTGAAGAGGGAGATCGGGTTAAGGGATACCTGGAGGGAGGAAAGTGCAGGATTTGGTTGTTGATAGAATGTTCAGGTGACAGAGGGAAAGATGGGCTGGTGATGCTGCTCACTAGCCCAGCTGTTCTCAAAGTGCGGTCCTGGGAACCTGTTAGACAAATTCTGGGCCCCACCTGAGACCTATTGACTCAGAAACTCTGCATCGGGGTCCAGCAGTCTGTGGTTTCACAAGCCCTCCAAGTGATGCCCCCAAGTCTGGGAAGCACTGATGTAAACGGAGAGCACTGGAGGAGAGCGCTCCTTAGTGGCAGGTATGTGTGGGAGATGGGAGGGGGCAGTGAATTCCATTTTGGAGTTGATGAGTCTAAGGTGCCTGTGGGATATTTCCAAGGGAAAATGCTAGGAGACAATTGGTTGTAAAGGTCTAAGGTTCGAGAAAGATCTGGGCTACAGATAAAGGGGACAATGTCCTCGATGAGGCAGCAGAAGGCTTGAGTGTCTGAGGGGGCCCAGAGAGAGGGTAGCAAGAGAGGAGAGCCCTGAGTACACAGGAGGAAGGGTCCAGAGTGGCAATGGTGGCATTGCCTTGGCCAGGAGAGGAGCTGCTCCTCCTTGAGGCAGGAGAGAGGACTGGCCAAAGATACAGGAGAGTCAGATGGAGCAGATGGCACCTTGTTTTGAAAGACTTGTGTCTCCATTAGTAGCCTCTGTTTTCAATGAGAAAGTGGAAGTGAGACTTCGCCTGGGGAAGAGGGAGCACTGGGAGAAGAAGAGGCTTCAGGGGAGAATGGCCAAGAGTGACAGTAGGATTCAAGGGGCTAGTGGCTCTTTCCGAAGCTGGGATGCCAGGTTAACCAGGTCACTGACTGCTTTTGCTTGAGGCAGGTATCGGAGGTAGGCAGGGGCAAGGCAGAGGGTTTCTGTCCTCACCTATCTCCTGGCAGGCAGAGATCCAGATCTAGTATCTGGGGAGCTGGAGAATGGACACAGCTCTGGGCCCCTGGACAGACTAGGCTGAGCCCTGAGATGGTGCAGAAAGTGGGAGGTAGAGGCGGGCAGCCAGGCCCCTTCCCAGATGTGGGCCAGTAAGTCCAGGGCCAATTCCAGGAATATCTAGCAGTTAGAATCCAAGTTAGGACCAGGAGAGCTGCCTCAGGGGCAAGAATCCCGAGGGCAGAGTGGTGTTGCAGGAGCGTGTTGGACTTGGAGTCTGACGAACATGGATCTAAATCCAGGCTCTGTCACTAACTTGCAGGGGGACTTGGGCAAGCCACTTAGTATCTTTGGCCCTCTGGCTTCTCAACTGTAAAACAGGACTATCAGAACAATTTCCTGCAGTTGTTCTGAGGATGAAGTGAGATAATACATCCTTAGCATAATACCTAGCGCCTAGCAAGTACTCAGAAAACAGTAGTTATTATGATGTCAATAGCCAGCCTATACTCCTATATTTATCCTACGGATTTCTATTTGCAAAGTCCTTTCTCCTCTGTTAGCCTCATCTGGGAGTGGGGTAGTGATCCCTTTTTCAAAAAAAAAATTTTAAGGCTTTATTTTTTTTAAAGCAGTTTTAGGTTCACAACAAAATTAAGAGGGACATGCAGAGATTTCCGATATACCCCCTGCCCCCATATGTGCATAGTCTTCCCCCATTATCAGCATCCCCCACTGGAGTGGGACGTGTGTTACCGTTGATGAACCTACATTACAGGGGTCCCTTTCCATAGGTGAATCCATGAGGCCCAGAGAGTGGAGGTGGCTCTGCCCCCAGGTCATGTGGCTAGGACGTGGCAGGGACGAGAGGAGAACCTGAATGTCTCAGCTCCTTCCTTTGTTAGTGCTTCCAGAGAGCGATACCATGTCTTGTTCACCACAGTGTCCCTAATGCCAGGCACTCGGTAAATGTTTGTTGAATGAGTGAGTGTATGAGGAAGTGTGTAAATATGTGAGTGAGTGGGTGACAAGTGAGAGGAGACTGAACTGAATGATGCCTTCAGCTCTCTGCTTCTAATGTCACCACTCAACCTTGTGGCCATGAGAGCTATGTGGCCACATGCACCGGCCATCCTGGGGGCCCGCCCACCTGAGACCTGGCCATCTGAGCACTATTGTTTCCCCAGGAGAACAGTGTCAAGTCCGGGAAGGGGGCAGCTGCCATGATCCCAGGCCCACAGACGGTGGCCACGGAAATCCGTTCTCTTTCTCCGGTAAGTGGTCAGGGCCAGCTCAGGCTAGGGGACTCCACGCTGCCGTAGGTGGCCCACAGCAAGTGCAGCATAGAGTCCAGGAGGCTGCCCTAAAAGTGCAGCACCGGGAAACTGCATCATTTTCAGATGCTCACAGGGCTCCCCGGTGCCCACCAGAGTCTCGTCCATTGCCCTCCACTCCACACACACAAGCAGGGCATTAGCAGCGTGAGGGTGAAGTGGCCCCTCCGCGTGGTGTGCCTGTGATATGACGGCTCTTTTACATCTGCTCTCCTTACTGACCAGGAGGAGCAATGCACTAAGAGTCCAGAGGCTTGGAGTCGGGGCCTGGCTCTGCCAGTGGCTGTCCCATGAGACTGAGTCTGTCACTGTGAGGTCTCTTGCAGCTCCCACATTCTCCAAGTCTGTCCTTCTCATCATCCAGCCCTGGCTCTGATAGGATGGAGGATCAGGAGGGCTCTATTTCCACCTTGGATCCTCTGTTTGTTCTTCTAAGATGCCAGAATTCTTAAACTCTAGGGTCTTAGTAGGATTCTGGGCCTCAGGAATCTCGGGTTCTAGGAATCTTAGAGTCCAAGGATTGAGAATTTTGTGGGTCTAGCATTCTGAAGGTTCCAGTATTCCTGAATTCTTAGACTCAGTGGTTCGAAGCATCTTGGCTTCCAAACTTCACCTTCATGGGATCCCTACTCGTTCCTTGGTTTACCGCACCTTCACCCCACCCTGCAGAGCCCAGTGTCCTCACTGACCCCCGGGGTGGGGGGTGGTTATATTCTGCAGATCATCGGGAAAGATGTCCTCACCAGCACCTACAGCGCCACCGCGGAAACCCTCTCCACCTCCACCACCACCCATGTTACCAAAGTGAGTAGCAGCAGGGTGCCGCATGCCCCCAGCCTGGATGCAGGGCTGGAGAAGGTCATTGCCATTGCTCTACCTTGTAACATGGACAGAGAAGAACTGCGGTGTTCCCAGTTTCTGGAGTGCTGTGTGCTTTGCTCTGTGCTACAGATTGTCCTAAGCACAGACTCTGTGTGTCCTACACACAGTGCCCTTCAACATTGACAACCAGGCTGGGGGAACCACCTCTTTGGAAGTAACTGTGAATCATGGCGTTTCTGCCTCGTACGCCTTAAGTGCTGGAGGGATTTAGAGGGGGCTGATGTAAGGAAGGCTCAAAAAGTGAGGAGGAGACTTCTGGGAAAAGTGGGGTTTGCACAGGGTCTTGGAAAGCCAGGTAGGACTTGTGAGGGAGGAGAAGACAGATGCAGATGTTCTAAGCAACTCAGAAAGTGTGGCAGAAACTGCCTGTGTTTGCTTATTCGTTCACCAAGCAAATGTTAGTGAGTGTCAACCTTATGCTGGCCTCTGTGCCAGGGGCAACTAGAGGGACCATAGCGATGCATGTTGTGGGAAACAGGAGAAGCAGTCTCTGTCAGCAAGCGGCAGCATGCAGGGAACGTAACTTTGGGAAATTAGGTTGGACTCAGGGTAGGGGAAGCAGAATAGAGACAAATAAGACAAATCCCAGAACAAATGTGACAAGGGAGGGCCTAAGTCTGAGAGCCATTGAAAAGCTGTCAAGGTTTTTTAATTGGGGAGTGGCCCAGTGAAAAGGGGTTTAAGGAGAGGAGTGTAGGTCCACTAGGATGTGCAGGTAGATGGGAGAAAGGAGAGAGAGAGTTATGGAGAGACTAGGGATGGAGGGCTGGACCAGGGTAGGGGTTGGAGCTGGGGTGGAAGAGGCAGAGCCAAAGAAGGCTGACATGTCAGCCGTGACTCAGCCAATGAGGACACAGGGCAGACAGTCTGGCCAGCATGTCCACACCCGAGTGGCCAGCAGGAAGGCAGGGAGGGGCTAGGCCAGGGACAGTGACCTGGAGGAGAGAGGCCAGGGAGCCGGGTTGAGTTGGAGGTTCTGCAGAGCCATCAAGGGAGAAGTCGGTAGTCAGCACTGCCCCTGTATGCACACGAGCTGTCACAGCCCTGCCACTCCTGTGCAGGACTCAGTACCTCTGCACGTTCCCCAGAAAGTGCCCACTCTCACCAAAAGCATTAGTGAGCAATGCTGGCTTCACTGAAAGCTTCACGGGAAGATTTTCCATCACACGCCCCACCACACACAGATCAGATAACTCTGCTTTGCAAAGCCTTTCCTGACCCTGCCAGCTGGGAGCCCCGCCCTGCTTTCTGTCCACTCCTGACTCCAGCAGGGACTTCCCTCAGCCACCACCCTCCTTCAGTATGCCCCACAATTAGGTCCTGCCCCATCTTCTACTTCTAAACTTGCACCCAAACCCTGACCCTTTGGGGAACAGTGGAGGTTATAGTGTCATGAATGCAATTTTCTCTTGTAGTTTTGTTTGAAGTCATTTAAGGTAGGACCTTGTCACCATTCACATTTCATTCATGTGTTCATTCAACAAATCCACATTTAGCGCCTGCCCTGGTCAGGTTGGACAGGGGACTGGGGGAATTGGGGATCCAGAGATGAACAAAAGACAGCCCCTGCCCTCAAGAGCTCCAGCCTAGTGAGCAAGGCCAGGTCACACACACAAGGTCAGTAAGGGAAGAGAGACCAGAACCCTGAGAGACACAAACTTGGTGCTCGGAGAGTACTGAGGCAGGAAGGCGGAAGGATCGCCAGGTCAGGGAGACAGCATTTGAGCTGGGCTTGGAAGACCTGGAGGGGACAGTCTGGTAGTTGAGGGAGTGGAGGCAGACAGGCAGGACATGCAGTCTGAAGTCCCAAAACCAGAAAAAGAAAAACTAAGGGAGCCAGGAGACAAGATGACTGCCGACTCCGGCCTTGCCCTTGAGAGATGCTTTGGATAGCTGCCCTGCCACAGCTGCTGCCCCAGCAGACCCCAAGGCTGACCTCACCTCCCTCTCCTTCTGCAGACTGTGAAAGGAGGGTTTTCTGAGACAAGGATCGAGAAGCGAATCATCATTACTGGGGACGAAGATGTTGATCAAGACCAGGTATGGGGATAGGGATTGTTGTTCCCAGTGGCACTGCCAATCCCCAGTCCCTCCCATATTGGGTTATCTGTGGACAGCTGCCCTTGTGGGCAGAGATGATGTCCACTTCCTGCTGACGCTGTCCAGACAAGGAGCTCCCAGGGAAGGGGCAATGAATGGGAGCCAGAAGGAGGCAGAAGACCTGAGCTCTAGTCTCTCCCTTTTATTATTTGACTACTGCCCCTCTCTGGGCCTCCGTTTCCTCAGCTGTGCACTAAGGGGCTTGTTGGTCTCCATGGTCTCTCCCGTATTCGATATCTATAGTTCCTCAGTCTGCTTTTCTTTTTCACCAGGCCCTGGCTTTGGCCATCAAGGAGGCCAAACTGCAGCATCCTGACATGCTGGTAACCAAAGCTGTCGTATATAGAGAAACAGACCCATCCCCAGAGGAGAGGGACAAGAAGCCACAGGTAAGCCTTCTGAGGCTCAGCAGCCATGAGGGGGAGGAGGGAGCAGGAGCAGGATCCGCTTGGGTCGTTTCCATCTGAGAACCCATCAGATGGCTTGGTCCCTAGTGCGGCACTGACCCTCCCACACACACCTTCCTCGTTTGTGGCTTAAAGGAGAGAGGTAGCTCCCCTAGATACAGTGAATCAGAGTCTGGAGGGGAAGGGAGACTGGTTCCTTGGCTTCTTTGGGGTTTCAAGCCCCAGATCCAGAAAAGTGAATCTAGAAATGGTAAGAAAAGGGGAGAGAGGATTAACTGCGGATACTGAGGTGGGACAGATGGAAGCAAGCATAACCTCATTGGCGTTGCCTATAAGCTGGAAGCCAGAAAAAGTCCTACCAGGTCTAGCGCCACATTCCTGTCCCTGAGTCTCTGTCTCCATCACAGGTCACTGGATGTTGCCAAGCTGAGAGATGATGACCAGAGCCCTTGAATCCCATCTGTCTTGCTAGATTGCAAACCCTTCTCAGGCCACCTGGGCCCAGAATCTTAGGGGCCCCAGTATTTTCCTCTTTCCTTATGGCCATCAGTGCCTTGGTGAATAAGAGGAATGAGATGGTGCAGCAGCAGATAGGCCTGGCATCAGCCTAAATTGGGGAGGGGTTCTTCTGGCCCCTTTGGAAATATATGAATTTTGCCAGACATGTAAAACAAAATCTCACCGACATCGAGTTGAGTGGAAGAAGTCAGACGTAAAAAGTACACACAGGATGAGTCCATTCATAGAAAGTTCAAAAACAGACGAAACTAAGCAACAGTGATTAAAGTCAGAATATTGAGTAGTCCTGGGATATGGCACTGACAGGGAAGAGTCACAAGGGAACCCTCTGGGGTGCTGGAAATGTCAGCATCCTCAACTGGGTGGGCCGCATGGGTGGATACATATGTAAAAATGTGTCCGGCTCTACACTTAGATTTGTGCACTTTACATGGTTTACATATTATACTACAAGGAAAAAAAATCCATCTCAGAGACCCCACCAATAGCAGGTCATCTCTTTGCCCTCTTCCCTGATGAGTGAAACCAGTGTCTTCTAGAAAGATACAAAAATATTTCTTTCTCTTCCTTTGATCACCACCCCCTTCATGTCAGAAGAAAAAGCAGTGAAAAATCTTCCCGCTACTTTGAAAGGCTGCTAAACCCTGGTTTAGACCAGTGCTGCCAAGAGAACTTTCTGCAACAATGGAAATGTTTTCTCTGTGTTGTACAATATAGGAGCCACTAGCCACACGTGGCTATTGAGCACTTGAAATTGGCTAATCCGAAATGAGATGTGCTTTAAGAGTAGAATATGTGCAAGATTTTGAAGATTTGATTTGGGAAAAAGAATGTAAAATATCTCAATAATGTTTACATTGATTATATATGGAAATGATAATGTATGGATATTTTGGGTTAAGTAAAATATCTTATTAAAATTAATTTCACCTATTATTTTCGTTTTTACTGTAAATTAAAAACTTAGAATTTTAATGTAGAAGTTAAAAATTTTTATCTGTGAGGGGCCAGCCCAGTGGCACAGCGGTTAAGTTTGCACGTTCCGCTTCGGCGGCCCAGGGTTCGCCGGTTTGGATCCCAGGTGTGGACATGGCACCACTTGGCACGCCATGCTGTGGTAGGAATCCCACATATAAAGTAGAGGAAGATGGGCATGGATGTGAGCTCAGGGCCAGTCTTCCTCAGCAAAAAGAGGAGGATTGGCAGCAGTTAGCTCAGGGCTAATCTTCCTCAAAAAAAAAAATTTACCTGTGAAATTTTAGAAAACTAGAAATATCTAGAAAATTTAGAAAATATTGTCTCAAAAAATTTTGTTATCTAGAAAATTTTAAATTCCATATGTGGCTCGCATTCTATTTGTGTTGGACAGTGCTGGTCTAGAAGTGCAAGCTGGTCACGGGCCAAGCCTACCTGCCAGCCTTCCTCAGCCTTTCAGGCAAATTGTCATTCCTGTCCCCTCAGTTGTCCAGTTATTCTTGCTTTTTGTCCCCCAGATCTCAGAGTGGGAGAGTGGAGGTCACACAAGCTGGTGCTGAGCTGGCAGTATCACCAGGGGAGTACAGAGACTAGAGAACCATTGCCGTAAAGTCTGATTTAGAAGCACTGGGCCAACACCTGAGAATCTTTATTTATACCTTGGTCCTTAGGAAGTCCATATGCAGCCAGGTGCAGGAACCACTGATGCAGAGAACTCTGTGCTGGGAATTGGGACCTGGCTCTAGTCCCAGCCATTGTACTGACCGTGTTTGTGACCATGGGTCAGTTTCTTGCCTTGTGGGGACTCAGTTTCCACATTTGCAAAATTGAAGAGATGGGACAAGCCCCTTTCCAGTTATAGTCCTCTGGCTGTTTCTTTGCTTTGCTAGAGTGTCGTGAGCTTCTCATATCTTCTCCATTCCCTGTCTCATTCCTCCTCATCTTTCCCGGAGCATTCCCAGCCAGACCCCCAGGCTTCTGCCTTCCCATTTTCCCTGGCCATTCAGAGCTCTCATCCCAGCCTCCACATCCTGCCCACCTCTCCACCATACAGTCTTTCACGTCTGCCCACCTCACTGCTCCCTTTGCTGTCTCATTCCCTCCTCGTTATTTCTTTGATGCCATTGTCCCACGCACCACCATGCTCCCCCCCCCCTCAGATCCTCTGTAAAGGTCACCTTGTTTATGTTGCCCTGGAGAGACAGAAGTTTCTCCTTTGCCTTTTCTGCCCACATACTTTACCATTAGTTATTGCCAAGTAGGAACCACCTCTGAGTCCTAATACAGTCAGACTCACTAATTCTGGGAGAATGGTCTGCTCTGAATTAGAAAACACCTTTTTAAAGTGCTTGAAAAATGTTGGCTTAATGGATGGATGCATCTTGGTCCCCCCAGGAAGAGTTCTAGGGTCCTGCAGACCTGGATTTGAATCTCAGCCCTGCCTGTTATTAGCTGTGTGACTTTGAGCAAGTTATTTAACCTTCTCAGCCATGCTTCCTCATCAGCCAAATGGCAGTGAGGATCATAGTAATAACAATTGCTGTAATTTATGGAAGGCTTATGCTGCACCAGGCACCAGGCTATGTGCTCGATGTGAGTACTGTGATCTGCTCATTCATTTTACAAATGAGGAAACTGAGGCTCTGAGACATTAGGTGACTTGCTCACAGTCGTGGAGCTGGAAACATGCTGGATTGATTAGAGAGTAAAACCTAATCTGTCAGATTCCCAAGCTGCCCCCTGGTCTTACCCTCCTTACCACACTGACTTTCATAGTCTCTGTGTCATAGCGTCACTGCAATTATATGCATACTGTAGTCAGCACAGTGCCTGGCATATAGCAAGTGTTCAACAAAAGTTAGTTATGACTATTATTACCGTTAACTTAAAGTAGGCTCACAAAATGCAGCACGTTGGACTCTGCTGTCATAAACCAAGAAGGTTAAATTATAATATGGTATTGTTTATATGTCCCTGTTACTTCTGAAGTGTCTGTAGGCTTTTGATGACATTTCACACATCCAGAATCATGTTTACACTGACCTATAGGGCTGGCACTTAAAGTGCAGCCTGCCACTAGGAAAAAAAAATCCTCAAAAGTAGCAGAACTGAGTAGAAAGAACACACCCAGGCTTTGGAGCCAGAAACTCCTTGCTAGCAGTCTGCCCAGAGGAACCTCCCTGGGCCTCAGTTTCCTCATCTACAAAATGGGGTCACTCTGTAAATTGGAGCTGCTGTAATAATTAAACAGCATCTGTGAGTGTCTTAGTCAGGGTGCTATAACAGAATATCATAGACGGGGTGGCTTAAACAACACACGTTTATTTCTCATAGTTATGGGGCCTGGGAAGTCCAAGGTCAGGGTGCCAGCCACTTGGGTTCCTGGTGAGACCCCCTTTCTGGTTTGCAGACGACCATCTTCTCTAGGTGTCCTCAAATGGTGGAGAGCAGAGAGAGAGAGAATCTCTCTCATGTCTCTTCATATAAGGGCACCAATCCCATTTATGAGCACATCCTAAAGACCCCACCTCCAAATACCATCACCTTGAGGATTAGGGCCTCAACATGTGAATTTTGGGGGGACACAAACATTCAGTGCACAGAAGTGATGTACCAGGGCAATGTCATGCATAGAGAAGGTGCCCAGCAGTGTGGACCTGCTTCCTTGTCTTTCAAAGTTTTGCCATCTTTAGGGATTGATGAGAGCCCTGAGTAAGTTGGACCATAAACTTCCACTAGCAGCCTGGTGCACAAGGCCCTGTTTCCACGTGGGTGTCCATCTTGCTGGTCTTTATCTTCTCTTCCCTCCCTGAATCCTCTAGGAACGTCTGTCACTGTTCCACTTGACTCTTGGCCTTCCTTATGGAGGTTTTTCCTCTTTAAAAGTCTTGCTGTGAGTATGGAAAGCATACCAATCTCACACAGAGTCTTTTCTTTTCTCCCCCTGCAATTCACAGGGCAGATGTGTGGCTTCTGCTCCATATTCTTTCACTGGCCTGTCTCCTTCAGACAAGATTTGTCTCCCAAACACTGCCAGCAAGAGGGCAGCACCCACCTAGCTTCCCAGAGCTTTCTTACCTTCAAAAATTTAATTAAATGGAAAAAAAATATTGACCTGTTCCAAAGCAGGAGCCTTGAGTTCTAGCCTTGTTTCTGCCACCAATTTGCTAAGTCATTGAACCCTCTGGCCTCAGTTTTCCCATCTGTCAAATAAGCCAAGAAGGATCGAGTTTCTACGACTCTGTTAGCACTTGACCATATGTGAGTGGTAAAGGGCAGGCATGATATTCCACCTTTTAAATAGTTTGGGGTAGTTGCAATGTGCCAGGCACAGTGTTAGGCACTGGAAAGACAGCTCTTGCCCTCAATGAGATCAGAATAGTGTATGGTTAAATTAACAAGAACAATAGTAATTTATAACTGTGTGAGGCAGGACCCATTTTACAGGGGGAGCAACTAAGGTCTAAAGAGGTTGGGAAACTCGCCCAAGATTACCAAGCCATAAGGCCGTGGAATGGGATTTGAACTCAGGCAGCCTGGTTACAGAACCCACGCTCTTAACCACTACATTCTGGAGTCAAGCCAGAGTGGGAATCCAGGCTCTGGTTCCTTTATCTAAACGCTGCTCTCTAGGGGTTAATCCCTGGGAAACAGCAGGCTCATGAAGATCAGAAGGAAAAACAACGGAAAAAGAACATCTGCCATCACAACTAAACATTTCTTAGAACTGAGAGAAGGTAGGAAGAAAAACTGAAAGGAGTGTGATCTTAGATTCTCAGTGTTAAAAGGAAACTTGGACAAATTTTCAGGCCAAAGTAAAAGATACCGCCTCCCTGGAAAGAAACACGCAAGTGTACCTAGGCTTTGGAGTCAGAGAGCCGTGGGTTCAGTTCTTAGCTGCCGCGTACAAGCTGTGTGGCCTTGGACAAATCACTCTGTCTTCCTGAGCCCTAATAAAGCGCACACAGTAAAGGTATCTAAAACAACTTCCTGCAGGTATTTAAAGATGAGTGACAAAAAGTGACTAACTTTTCTTGTCCCCCTCCTTCCTTTGTGTCCCCTTCCCCCTACACCTCTGGCTTCAGGAATCCTGACCTCTGTGAAGAGATGCTGGCATTTCTGGTCCAACCCAAGCCAGAGAACCGTTAAGAAGGGGCCTTCATTCTGAATTCTCCGACTCAACACCGACGTCCCAGCTGCGACATACTGTCACTGATGAGAGACTGGGAAAGGAAAAGCATATATATATATAGATATATATAGATATAGATATATATACAGGAAACACCGCGTCCTTGCACTGCTGCTGGGGCTGGCCGAGCATTCGGCTGACAGCAACAACCAACATCTGAACACCTACATTTCCTTTGCAGACAAATTGAAGAATTGGTGGGATTTTTCAGGAAAAAAAAAGTATAACGACAATAATCCTTTGCTCCCCCCTTTGAAGCCCTGCAGAACAACGAGAACAAGCCAGACCGCGATGATTGTAGAAGTACCATGAGACCTTGGTTCTGCACGTTACATTTAGTTGGATGAGCATTCCATTTGTTCTTCTCCAGCATCTGTTGCCCACTCGAATGCAAAGGAAAACACTTTTGCAGCAAAGCAAGAGAAGTCGCAGCAGTAAAACACACACCGTCAACCGTTTTCCGAGAAAGAAAGAAAATTCCCCACTTGGAAAGGAGGAGGAGGAACACTGGATTATTATTTTTTGGGTCTTGACACTGGGCTGCAAAATCCACCTTCCTTCCTTCCGCCTCCCCTCCCCCTTGACTCTCACACGTCTTGTCGTCATTTTCTGTCTCGGTTCCCTCTTCCCTCTCCTGCACCCCACACCCCTTACCCTCTGTATCCTGGCCCTGCTGAGGGCCACTGCAGATGACTGTCATTTGAAACGAGAAAGAGAAAAGAAAACGAGAACAGAAAAGCAAGCCACAGGAAGGGAAGTAGACATTGTATGTTTATGGGTTCTCATTATGAAGGTGCAGCTTGTAGGAGATTTGTATGGATGTGCTTTTAAGTTATGTATATTACATATAACAGGAAACAAATATTGAAATAAACAGTGCTGGTAAGTATGAAGCTGACATTTTAAAATTATAGCTATCTGACTGTGATTGATGTATCCCAAGGTTTCTAGATCTCACTGAACCGACCCAGCCAAGGAGACCAGGACTCTGGCTGTGGGTGGCTCACAGTAGGAGCTGACAGTTCAGTGTAGTAATACAGTGTGTGGTGTTTGTAATTGGTTGATTGGTGGGGAGGGGCGGGGACCCCCCATGCAGAGGCAGGGGTTTGGCAAGAAGGAAGCAACACAGATGTAGTCTGAGATGCCTTCTCCCCCTGGGCAGTAGCAACCAGGGCCTGGTCTGTGCTCAGACATGGGGTCCAGAGTAGGATTCTGCTGCAGAAATCCCCTGACTCAGTCCCCCTTCCTCCCTAGGGGACTCGCCTCATTCTCTTTTTTTGCCACGTCTTGCCTTTCCCTGACTGCATTGTGACAACTAACTTCCAATCCGAAGGGAGCTGACACCCCTGGCTGCCGTAGAGGATGGTGGATTTAACCTGGCTGTCCGAAAATTCCTAGCTGTCTTTTCCTTTACTTCCCGTATTCTGTCTGAATCATTCTCTTCTTCCTGGGCCAAAGCAGCCATGGTAGAGACGGTGAACACAGGGCAGGCCCTGATAGGTCAGAACTGTATTCCCAAAGGCTTTGCCTTTCCCAGAACAAGCTAAGGGTGTAAGGTAGTGTTGCTCAGTCTCCATCTATGTATAAGACCCTCGCTTTGGAGACCTCCCCTTCAGTCAGCATCCAAGCCTGTGCCCTCAGAGTCCCAGAAATTGCCTCAAGACCACAGAAGCCCTTGGAGAAGACCCCAACAAAAGCTTGGCATTGACCTCTGGCACACATGGGCTTCCCTGCCACAAGCCACTTCCCTGAGCTCAATGAGTCCCTTTCTGAGGGAGTTTGGCCCCACTGCACTTTAATTTCTCAGTTCCGTCTCACCTCCCTAGGCCTGCTTCTAAAGCAGTCAACAAATTCATTCAACAAATGTTTATTGAGTACCTACTTGTAGCAGTCACTATTCTTGGGCTGAAGAGAGAGTGTGAGGGGTGGGGAGGGACCTGGGAAGTCCCCTGAGCCAGCCTTACATCTCCAATCACGGCTGGCCCCTCTGAGAGCATTTCCATATTCTCTCCAATGTATTGGACGTTGCCCAGGGATGCCTCCCAGACGGCCCCAGCTTGCATATCAGTTACCCTAGGGATGTATATGCTTAGCTGGCTGACCTGAGGCAGGACAAGAAACCAGAAAAGTGTTTGCCTCTGTGGGCAAAAATGGAATGGAGAGCGGGCAGAAACAGCCCTGCACCTGGGGCTCAGCTGGCACAGTCAGCCACACCCCCTGGAGCAGGCTGCTGGCCCACTCCAACTTCCCCTGAGTGTGACAGCACGCTTTCCACGCACCAGGTTTCTTTTACAACCCTGGTAGAGAAGCCACAAAACCTCTTTCCTGCCCTTCTCAACTTGAGAGCCCCATTCTTTCTGGGCCAAGAGCTGAAGTGGATCCACCCGCTCTGGCCCCCAGAAATTTGTCTCAGGCACCCCTGTCCTTGCAGGAACCAGGTGTCCTGAGCACACTGGATGCACCTCAGAGGGAGAATATTTGTTCTGGGTTCTGCACCTGCCTACAGACCCTGGGTGTGTGGCTCCAGGGCAGGGATGAAGCGACCAGGCTTAGCTTGTGGGGCAGGGTTTGTGCAGCTCTCCATCCCACGGGTGCTCTGACCTTCCTTCCATAGAGAGGCAGGCAGTGCCACCAGGGAGGAGGGGAGCTGCAACTGAAATCTAGGGCACTGTTTCCTCCCCATCCTCCTCTTCATAGAGAATATAGAAGTTTGTCTTCTCTGTCTTCAACCTACTTTTCCTTTTTTACATTTCTCGTCCTTTCTGTGCCACCTCTCCACCCAGGAGACCATGTAGCATAGTGGAAAAATTCCTGGAGGGCAGTCAGGAATTCTGGGTGGCCATCCTGGCTCAGCCCCTAACATACCATGTGACATTGGGCTAGTCTCATCCCCCCTTTTGGGCCTCAGTTTCCCCACTTGCAAAATGAACAGGATAAAGCAGATGCTCTCCAGGGTCTTTTTCCACTCTGCCATCCTACAGATCTTCGTTTTCTCTTATTTTGCTTTCTTGGGATCTTTTCCATCTGAGGGTATAGGAAGTGCCAGGACCTGTTTCAGTTTTTGAATCTTGCAAGCACATTCCAAGACTGGCCTGAAATTGCATGAGCAACATCACTCTAAATAATTTTTTTTTCAAAAGCACCTTACCAACCAACTGCAATGCTGTCCTGTTCCTTTTTACTCACACCCCTCTCTCCTCTCTGGTCCCTACGCTCCCCCACCTCAGTGCTCTGTGCTGTATGCGTGTGCTCTCTGTTCTTGTATACTCAATAAAAGTGAAATAAATGTGTTTGATGCTGAACCACAAACTGCCTTGGTGTCTCTCTCTGACCTTGGCTACTGGTACAACTTGGAATTACAAGAGGGGCTAAAACTGAGGTAAAGAGATCCCAACCTAGAACACTTTTATTCACCAAAGATTTGCAGCTCCCAATGTGGTCCAAGTCTTGCATTAAGGCTTTGCAGGTACAACAGCAAATAAGACAAAGTCCCTGCCCTCCAGAAACTCACAGACCAGTGGAGGAAACAGATGACAAAAGAGGCAAGCAGTCAAGAGAATTCCAGAGTGATGAGCACCAGAAAGGAAATGCACAAGGGGAGGGGATGGTCCCTGAAGGAGACCACTGTAAATCAGGTGGCGGTTTATGGCCTCCCTGAGGAGGTGATTTTTGAGCTGATGAAGAGAAAGATCCAGTAAGGTGAAGAACTTGGGCAAGAGCATTCTAGGCAGAAGGAACGGTAAGCATGCGAGCTCCAGGACACAGAGGAGCTTGGTGTGTAGAGGAACAACATGAAGGAAGGAGGAACAATGTGATCTGTCTTCCCCTTCCGGAAAGAAGAGCACCTACATTGGGTCTCTGCCTACAGCCCCCTCCACGGCAGCCTGGTGGGTAATCCTCAACTTCAGCCTTTGCCAAGTACCTCCACATATGTTGCCGTATCCCCGCGCATGCCACCTATCCCATTATTGACATCATTTTTCTTTAAATTGACTCTGTAAAACAAACACAAGTTTATTTAAAAAGGAAATGGAAAACTAGTGTCACTTGCCAAAGAAAAGGGGTCTTCATAAAAATAAATGCAAACATTAAAATTAAAAACCTATAATCTATGTAAAACTTAAGCTCATCCCTTGGACTACCTGAGGTGCATGTACCACACTTTCCTTTTTATTCTACTAAGCAACTCGCCTTAGACCACCTTTCTTTATTGCCCAAAATCTTACACGTGAGAATCACTGCTAATAATGTGCATTTTCTTCCAGTCTTTTTCTACATATATGTATCTTTTCAGAGGTTGTTGTACATACCATTCTAAGTGCTTTTTAAAACAAATCCTGAGCATTTCCCTGTAATTTCATATTAGAAATTCATATAGAAATTCAATATTTTCTTTTTAAAGGTAATTTATTACATGATACAAAATGCTGTGCAGTGAAAGCCATTCCTCAACCCTCTCCAGACTCCTGTCCACTGTCAGAGGCAATTGCTTCCGGAAGCTTTGTGATCCTTCCCTGAATTTTCCCTGTAGGTTTCCTTTAGCTAGCTCATGCCTGGGGTTCTGGAATAGGACTTGGTTTGCAAACATTGGATCTGCATCTATGTCTCCCATAAATACAGAGCTGAGATGTTTGGGAGTAACCTAAGGCTGGTTCATCTAGATCAGTGGTTCTCAACTGGAGGATTTTGTCCCCCAGGGAACACTTAGCAATGTCTAGAAGTGTTTTTGGTTGTCTCAACTGAGAGGTGCTGCTGGCATTTAGCAGGTAGAGGCCAGGGATGCTGCTAAACATCCTACAATGCATGGGGCAGCCCTCTACAACAATGAATTACCTGGCCTCAAGCGTCAATAGTACCAAGGTTGAGAAACCGAATCTGGATGGACATTCAGCCCACCAGGTGCAGTTCCTGGGCCACCATCTACAGCTTCTGTGCTGTAGTCCATAGTTCAGTCCCCTGGAGTCTCTGAGAAGATGGTGAGCCCAGCTGGAACAGAGAGCTCTGAAACCTGACCACAGAGCTGAGGGCACGATGGGGAGGGGTGGAGAGGGAGCTGAGCTTCATGCAGGAAATGGAACTGACACAAGAGGCTGAGATTGACACGCATGACTGTGACTGATGGAAGCCGTCTCTGGTTAATCCTGCAGCAGCTCATTGTGATTAACCATGACTGCAGGGCCTGGTCTAGTCTGTAACCCACTAACAGATGAATTTTGACTGAGACAGATTGGCATGTCCAGCTGTCCCTGAGGAAGTGTGACAGACAAGCTAAGGAGCAGCAGCACAGGGAGAAAAACAGCCAGTCAGGCCTTGGTTTGGATTCTAACTCCACCACTCTTTGCCTGTGTAACCTCGCTGAGCGTCAGTTTTCTCTTCTGTATGTTCGGAATACTACTGCCTACTTATGAGGGTTAGTGTAAGGATTAGAAATCATATACCAGTGTGGCCTGCCCAAGGATTTTGGACATGCTTAGCCAGCCCTCACAATCACATAAGCCAATTCCTTGCAATAAATCTCTTATATATCTCCTGTTGGCTCTGCTTCTTTGCTGGAACCCTGACTGATACAACCACCCAGCACAGGGCTAGGCCCAAAAATAGAAGCCATTTATTAATACCAAATTACTGCCATTAATTAAATGAATAATATATATACTGAGCTGAGCCTTTGTGCCTGGCTTTGTGTTAGGTTCCAGGGAAACGATGGAGAACAAGGTAGACTTCCCTCCCTCCGGGTGCATTTATAGCCTGACTGAGAGATCATACTAGGCCTGGGCTGCCAGAGAACACTGGGTGATGGTGGCTGGAGGGACCAATGTGTGACTTCGGTTGCTGAGTCTGGTTCTCTCTGGGCTGGGGACTGGGTTTCAGAGGCTCTCCCCTAGGGCTGAGAGTTGTTGGAAGCCGGGACCGGGTGATAACGGGCCAGCTGTGATACTTTTACTCGGATAGAGACTGGCTGACCAGGACCATGACTGAGCATCTGACTGTGGCTACTGGGCAGCCAAGACCTTGACCCCAGCTTCAGTGACCGTGACTGATTGAGACCCAAGAACCATGGCTGGTGGATATGTTTCTGGAGCTGGATATAAAAATGCATCATTTGATGAAAGTTGTTATCCACGGTTCAGGAACTAAAACGAATAACTGAAAGTAGCAAGACGCAACATTTGACGGGGCGGAACCTGCAGGCAGGGACCGTTCCTCCCGCGACCGAGAACTCTGCCGGGCTGCTTTCTTCGTCGCTCCCGTCCGGCGCCTGAGTCGGAGAACTTCCGGTGCGCTTCCGTGGTAGCTGAGCGTGGGGCAAGACCGAAGTCGGTGAGTGCGGCTTCCTGCCCGCTTTTAACTCCTCTGGTTTCGTTGTCGGTGTGGCCCAGCTGCCGCTCTTTCTGGCTCGGGAACACGGAGTGCCCTGAACTAGGACACCTCTCTGGGCGGGCCGCCTCCCGGTCTGTGCGCCGGCGGTGGGACCCTGGTGTCTCTGCAGGCCTTTCGCGCTGAGAAACCGTCACCAGAGACACCGTGGCGAGGACTTCCAGGGGCACCCGGGGTAACTTCGCTTCTCTCCTAACTTTAGACCCTGGGGGCTGGAGACCTTGGCTCCGCTTGACCTGGTTTTGTCCTACTCTCTGTAACTTTGGGTGAGATGTTTCCCCGAACCGGGCCTTTGTCATCTCCGAAAGGGATATCACGCTTTTGTTATAGAAATGGTTATCAGGCATCTGATATGTGCTAGAGATACAGAAAGACTCAATTCTCGTGGAGGTGACAGCCTTCTGTTAAACACGTAAAATCCGTGATAAGTGCGATGGAAAGGTACAGGGCCCCCTGAGAGTGTATCACAGGAGACTTGACCCAGCCCCAGGTCCAGGAGCCTTACTGAGCAAGTGAATATGGAGCTGAGATCAGAAAACTGATTTGACAAAGAGGAGAGGGAAAAGTTTTCTATCCAGGAGAGCCTCCTGTTTGAGGGTGAGAAAGAGGCTAGTGTGGTTGGAACACAGCTTATGGGGGGAGCAGTGTATGAAACAAGCTGGAGGAGTTGCCAGGGGAAAGCCCACTTAGGGCTTGTAGGTCATGGGAAGAATTTTGGTTTTCCAAGAGCAGCCTGGGAAGCGGCTTATAACCCCCCTGTGGGGGTAGTAAGTGCGAGTGGTGACATGCTTAGATTGGGACTTTGAAAAGGTCACTTCAGTTATTGGATGGAGAATGGATTGGAGAGGCAAACCCTCTCTGGGTGAGGGATGTGGTAGCTTGGATTAAGGCGGTGGCGGAGAGAAGTGGATGGATGTGACTTTCCGCACTCCAGGGCATTTTCTCTGTGCCAGGCCTCTTGCCAGCTGCTGAAGATATAGTGAAGAGAATTACAGGCTGGTGGAATTAGAATGAAAGGAATGTCATTATCAAGGAGGCGCACACAGATGCCACAAGGGAAAATGGCTAATTGATGAGCAATTATTCTAAGTGCAATAGCTGTTCATTTAGCAAATGTTTGTTAAGTACATTCTGAATTCAGAGTTGGGAATAGGAAGATGGTGATATAAATTATTTAGAGAGTGGCTTTCAGGCTTTTTGATTGTGACGTACAGTAACAAAGTTTTACATCTTGACCAAGGATATGTATAAACACACAAAGCTTCAGAAAACAGTACCTATCTTTACTATTCATGATGTGCTCTGATTTTTGTTGTTGTTGTTGTTGTTCTTTTCACTTAAAAAAATTATTGCTGGGGCCTGCCCAGTGGCACAGCAGTTAAGTGCGCATGTTCTGCTTCTCTGCGGCCCGGGGTTCGCCGGTTCGGATCCTGGGTATGGACATGGCACTGCTTGGCACGCCATGCTGTGGTAGACATCCCACATATAAAGTAGAGGAAGATGGGCACGGATGTTAGCTCAGCCAGGCTTCCTCAGCAAAAAAGAGGAGGACTGGCAGTAGTTAGCTCAGGGCTAATCTCCCTCCAAAAAAACCCAAAAAACATATTGCTGGTTGAGACCCTCTAAATTGAGTTCTTAACCTATTAACAGGTCCTGACTTGCAGTTTGAAAAAAAAAAATGCTGATTTAGAGTGAGAGTCATTTGTAGTGTTTTTTGGGTTAAGATGATAAAATATACCCTTACATTTTTTGGAAAAGGGTTGGTCTTCCTTTCCTCACTGTTTTATTTTGTTTTGTGTGTTTAAAATAAAAGGAGTAGGGGCTGGCCCAGTGGCATAGTGGTTAAGTTTGCGTGCTCCCCTTCAGTGGCCCAGGCTCTGGGGGTTCGGATCCATGGTGCAGACCTACACACAGCTCATCAGGCCATGCTGTGGCAGTGTCTCACATACAAAATAGAGGAAGATTGGCACAGATGTTAGCTCAGCGACAGTCTTCCTCAAGCAAAAAGAGGAAGATTGGCAACAGATGTTAGCCCAGGGCCAATCTCCCTCACCAAAAAAATAATAATAATAAAATAAAAAGAGTAAAAAAGAATTAAAGAGGCAGTTGGTCTTCTGTGTGTGAAATTTGGGGTCTTGTTTCTATGTCTGGTTAGACTGGAAGTGCCTGGAGGGCAGTGGCTGTCTTACTCTGTGGATGTTTCTTTTAGTGCCCGGCAAAGGATCCTGGCATAGTGCATGCACTCAGTGATTATCTGTTGAATTGAATAGGTAAGTGTCTTGGGACTAGAAGATTGGATAATTGTTTTGTTTAAATTAGTTCATGTTGGAACCATTCTTATAAATACATTGAGGCATTGTCTGCCTGCCTACAGAAGTTTTATCAGTGTGTCCTCATGGGTAGTCCAGGAGTAGATAAAATAAGTGTTCTAAGCTCTTCAAAATACTGATCCTAGGCCAGCCACGCCACCTGAATCCATTCTGGGTGAGTGGTCCAGAGCTGCCACTGACTGTGGTCCCCTCTGGGAAGTTGTTCCACTTCCTGGACTTTAGGTTTTTATAAAAAATAGGATAAAGAGGGGGTTGTGGTTGAATAGGTCTCCACTGCCCAAAGCTTTTGTGACTTTTAGATGCTGAGCACCCACTTTCTACCTTGTGTTCATTTCTGGGCTTTTCCTCAGGCTTGTGGGAAACTAGGTGTGTGCTTGATTGTATCCTCTTTCTCAACTCTTCTGGGAGTCTCCAGCAATAGGTTTTAGGCAGAGTTATAATTTAAGACCGTTTAGGCAGAGTTATAGTTTAGAATGGGTCATCCAGGCTTTCTCCACCTTCCTGCTCTGTTGTGAGAGAGAGATCTGAGAGTAGATCCTGAGTGGACAGTGGAAAGAACACTGGCCTGGAGGACAGGGTACCCAGGTTCTAATTTGGGTCCTTGTGTGACCTTGAGTATGTCACTTCTTTAACTGATGTCTTTTTAGCTGTGAAGTGAGTGTTCTTGCTCATTAAACCAAAGGACAAAAATCCTCTTCTCGGGGCTAGCTCCGTGGCCGAGTGGTTAAGTTCGCGCGCTCCGCTGCAGCGGCCCAGGGTTCGGATCCTGGGCGTGGACATGGCACCACTCGTCAGGCCACGTTGAGGCGGCGTCCCACATCCCACAACTAGAGGGACGTGCAACTAAGATATACAACTGTGTACAGGGCGGGGGTTGGGGAGATAAAGCAGAAAAAAAAAAAAAGGTTGGCAACAGTTGTTAGCCCAGGTGCCAATCTTTGAAAAACAAAAAAAATCCTCTTCTCTTTGAGTCTCATTTTCTTTATCGGTGAAATGGATGCAGGGTTGTGGTGCGGATTGAGGGAGATAATTATGTCAGGAGTCTAAATCCATATCTGGCACATAGAGAATGCTCAGCCAATGAAGCATTCTTTCCCAAGTTCTGATTAACTCTGATTTATTTCTTTTTCAGCTGTTCTGGAACACAAGAAGAATTCTCCAAAAGGTCACCCACGACTGGTCCCATGGCTGCCATGCAGATGGATCCTGAGCTTGCCAAACGCCTTTTCTTTGAAGGGGCCACTGTGGTCATCCTGAATATGCCCAAGGGGACAGAGTTTGGCATTGACTACAACTCCTGGGAGGTGGGGCCAAAGTTCCGGGGCGTGAAGATGATCCCACCAGGCATCCACTTCCTCCACTACAGCTCTGTGGACAAGGCCAATCCCAGGGAGGTGGGCCCTCGTATGGGTTTCTTCCTTAGCCTACAACAGCGGGGGCTGATGGTCCTGCGCTGGAACGCAATCCGGGAAGAGGTAGACCTATCCCCAGCCCCAGAGGCTGAGGTGGAGGCCATGAGGGCCAACCTTCAGGAGCTGGACCAGTTCCTGGGACCGTACCCATATGGCACGCTCAAGAAGTGGATTTCACTCTCCAACTTCATCAGTGAGGCCACAATGGAGAAACTGCAGCCTGAGAGCCGGCATATCTGTGCCTTCTCAGAGGTGCTGCCTGTGCTCTCCATGAAGCACACCAAGGACCGAGTGGGGCAGAATCTACCCCGCTGTGGCACTGAGTGCAAAAGCTACCAGGAGGGCCTGGCCCGGCTACCTGAGATGAAGCCCAGAGCTGGAACAGAGATCCGCTTCTCAGAGCTGCCCACGCAGATGTTCCCGGCAGGTGCCACGCCAGCAGAGATAACCAGGCACAGCATGGATCTGAGCTATGCCCTAGAGACTATGCTCAGCAAGCAGTTCCCCAGCAGCCCCCAGGATGTGCTCGGTGAGGAGGAACAGGGCTCTTTGGAAGTGGGCCAAGGGAGGGGTATATAGTAGGGGGGCTTTAGAATATGGGGTACATCTTGGGTTATCTGGTCCAGTGGTTCCTAAACCTGGCTAGGAGGCAGTCTTGCCCAGTACACTTGTTAAAGAAACAGGTGCCCAGACCTTTCCCCTGGAGATTGATTCAAGAGATCTGGGGTGGGGCCCCAGCAGTTTACCTGTGTATCTGTCTATCTGTCTAATAAACAGCACCCTAGATGAACCTAATACAGACGATCCTGTGTTTGAGAACCGCTGATGTGACCTAACCTCCTGTTTTACCAATTGAGGTCCATAGAGGGAAAGGTTTGGCTGACTAAGTGGTTGAAGTGAGACCAGAGCCCAGGGCTCCTGGTTCCCAGGACTCCTACTGCCTTCTCAGTTTGCTCCTGACTCTCTCAAGGTCTTGGCCTCTCTACTGGCTTAGAGCAGGACAGTGGGTTTTTTTAAATTGTTAAAAGTTTTTATCATTGTTTTTCCCCCTTATTACAAAAATAATATATGTTCATCATAGAAGAAAACAAAAATAAAATTCACGTCAATTCCCACCACTGAGAAATAACCATTTTTTGCATTTTGGTGTATTTTCTTTCCATCTTTTTTTTAATATATATATATTTCATTTCAGTCTTTTCTCTATTATATTTCCGTGTATTTCCTTTTATTCTTTTTCTTAATTCAGTTATATGTGTTTGTATGTGTTGTTTTACAAAAACAGAATTACATTATATTATTTTATAATCTGCTTTAATACAAACATTTTTCCATACCACTGAAACTGTCGCTTCTCTTTAGTGGCTGCTTATGTTTCATAGTTGTTGAAGCTCTGTCGATGGGCCTTTAAGCTGTCCCTCTTTTCCCTTTTGTAAGTGTCTAATGAACCTCCTTGTGTGTACCTCTGCATACATTTAGGGTTGAAATTGTTGGTCAGAGTGTGCGTGTTGCCAGGAGAAGGTTTTGCATCCTGGCCAGCTGGTGGGAGGCCGTGGCCCGTCAATCACCTTTGACAGGGAGTTTAGCAAAGGCCTCTTCCAGCCGCATGGTTGGAGAATGGCATCTTGTTTCAATTTATATTTCTTTGATTACTAGTGACAGCAAACAGTTGTCACATCTTTAGCAGCTATTTATATTTTTTCTTTTACAAATTGTCCAGGTATTTGCATATTTTTCTATTGGCAGATCAGTGAGAAATTTGAATATAAGGCCTTTTATATCATTGGCTCAGCTGATAAAAAGGGACATTTTAATGGGTACATCTTATTGCATTGTGCAGTATTTTCATTTAATAAATAACTTGAAATTCTAGCTTAAAAATGAATAGAAATCCTATTTTCTACCTCTTAAGCAGTTCTTCAAAGTAATCTTGTGAAAAGATCTCTTGCAAGGGATAACTGTGTATCTTCATGACAGCTCTTTGACATTATTTCTGATCTCATAATTTAATTTTAGACTAGGTCAGAAATGCGTGAGTTTAAATAAATGCCCTAAACTAACAACCTAAGCAAACTAACCAGGTAAAGCCAACTGAAGAAGGAAATCATTAACTTCTATCATACAAAGAGAATTTGACCATATTTTGAAAACATTGGTCAAACATCCAAAATACCTAGACCAGATAGCTATTCACTCAAATCAAACCTAGTTCCGCAGGCCTAGGGACAGGAAAGTAGTTTTTCCAGGTCACTGGAAGTGACAGAGATCAAACACCATACATTTAAAGGGGTATTTGGTGTTGAGTGCATCTGTTCTTTTTATGGCCCACAAGTAGGTATACCACAGAAGCCCTCACTAAATTTGAAGCCAGAGAGAATGTCTCTGATCATCAACAGTATATCCTGGTAACCAGAGACCCAGTTGCTTGCTCAAGGACAATGGCTTCTGTATCATCAGGTCTCTTTGTTTGAGATAGGCATCGGAGGAAATGTGGGAATAACATTTAACTAACATTTTTTGAGTGCTACAGATTGTGACAGGCATTATTCTAAATCTTTACATGTATTATATTGATTCATTTAATCTTCACTGCAGCCCTCAAATAAGGAAATTGAGGCATAAACAGAGTAAGTAGTTTGCCCAGGTTCACACAGCTGTGAGGTGGTGGAGCCGAGATTTGAACCCAAGCAGTTTGGCTCCAGAGCTTATGCTTTTAGCCACCAAGTTGCTGGTAGAGTTAAGTCACAGAGACCTGTGGTTAAACAAACAAAAATAATTTGACTGGCAGGCAACCCTGGAAGAAGTACTTGTGAATTTTCCTGTGCTAGGAGGCTCTAGAACTGTTCCCACCCAATAGGAAATCTGTTTTATCTTTCCATTGTTCACATTGCCAAGCGTTGGATGTGTCACCTTGGGGAAGTCCCTTGACCTCATCTGTAAAATGAGGCAAATACCACCTTCCCTGACCAGCCTGTGGAGTTGGGCTGAGAATTACATGGTGTAATGCAGCATTTCCCTGACCCTGGAGCAGATTCTGCATCAGGATCACCCAGGGAGCTTGTTAGAGCTACAGATACTGAGACCCCATCATCTGTCCTCAACCGGGATCTCTAGGGATGAGGCTTTGCTAGCTTTTTCTTTGTGCTGAGGAAGATTCGCCCTGAGCTAACATTGATGCCAATCCTCTTTTTTTTTTTTTTTTGAGGACGATTAGCCCTGAGCTAACTGCCACCAATCCTCCTCTTTTTGCTGAGGAAGACTGGCCCTGAGCTAACATCTGTGCCCATCTTCCTCTATTTTATGTGGGACGCCTGCCACAGCGTGGCTTGACAAGCAGTGCATAGATCTGCACCTGGGATCTGAACTGGTGAACCCTGGGCTGCCAAAGCAGAATGTGTAAACTTAACCACTGCACCACTGGGCCAGCCCCTCCTCCTCTATTTTTTAGTATGTGGGCCGCCAGCACAGCATGGCCACTAACAGAGCAGTGTAGGTCCCTGCCCAGGAACTGGACCCCAACCACTGAAGCAGAGCACACTGAACTTAACCACTAGGCTACTGGTGCTGGCCCATGGCAGCTTTAATTTTTAACAAGCTCTCCTAGTAATTCTGATGGGCAGCAAAGTTTGAGATCACTTGGCATAAAACCCATGGACACATTTTGTAAACTTTTTACAGCCGGGCAGATACTAGGCGTACCTCTTCTCTTACACTCTGGTTTTGCAGAAATCTAAAACCACAGTTTGGTTTCCCCTGGTTTGAGTTTATAATAGTTTGGCAAACTTTTATTGAGCATCTGCTATGTGCAAAACCCCATCCTAGGTTCTGCAAGAGTGACAAGGATAAAAGGACACCCGTTGTTCGGGTCCAGTGGAACTGATGGCCTTGTAGAGTCAGCTGGTACTCCTCTCTCTCAGGGTCATTTCTCCTCTCTGCACCTTTCAGGTGAACTCCAGTTTGCCTTTATATGCTTCCTGCTGGGGAATGTGTACGAGGCATTTGAGCACTGGAAGCGGCTCCTGAACCTCCTGTGCCGGTCAGAAGAAGCCATGGTGAAGCACCACACCCTCTACATCAACCTCATCTCCATCCTGTACCACCAGCTCGGTGAGATCCCCGCTGACTTCTTTGTGGACATTGTCTCCCAGAACAACTTCCTCACCAGCACCTTACAGGTGGGCAGTCTTTTGGCTGACACCCGTGTGGACAGAAGGAAGGCCAGGGCGTGTGAAAGCACACTCAGGAGGGTCACCTTTTGGTTTCTTGCTATTCTTTCATGAGCCAAAGTTTTCTTTATTTCAGTTTCCTAATCTTAGTTTCCTAAAGTAGGAAACTAAGCTATTTCCTAGTTCTCTGTCTCCTACTCAGTTGTACGCTCCGTGATGCCAGAGCTTCTCCTGCCTCACTCCGGAGTGCCTAGCCCTGGGGTCCTAGGAATTTGAATCAGCTCCACCTCTTTGAGTTACTCAGCTCAGAACAGTTTTTCTTTCTCCTTATAGCCATAAGTTGCTGCAACAAGTAGGACAGAGTTTGCTGAGGTTTTTTTCTTTTTTTGAGGAAGGTTAGCCCTGAGCTAACATCTGCCACCAATCCTCCTCTTTTTGCTGAGGAAGACTGGCTCTGAGCTAACATCCATGCCCCTCTTCCTCTGCTTTATATGTGGGACGCATGCCAGAGCATGGCTTGACAAGTGGTGCGTAGGTCTGCACCTGGGATCTGAACCAGCGAACCCGGGGCCACCAAAGCGGAAGGTGCAAACTTAACCGCTGCGCCACCGGGCCAGTCCCAGGACTGAGTTCTGAAGCTTGTTATTCCCAGGGAAACATCTGCAGCTCCTTAGATCTCATTTAAGCATTAAAGTAACTTTGATTTCCTGTTCAAACAAAATGTGCCTTCTGCATAGAGTCTCTGACAGAAAAAGTGAAATTTGCTTTTAACTTAGCAATTAAATTTTCATTATGAGTGGTAATTAGGGAAGAAGCTTCAAAAAACTTACAATCTCCATCCTGTGCTATTTTCTCCCTTTGCAAACAGATTAGCTTCCTTTATGTTCTTGGGACAGCCTCTGTCACTCACATTTTGTAACTTTCTCAAGTATAGAAGAGGCAGAAGCTGCAAGCTGTCAGTTTCCATACTTTCTGTTCCCTGAGCTGCTTTCTTCTCCCTGTGTGAGACCCCGACAAGGCCTGCGCCTTACAAGGTGGCTAGTCACTAACCTTCCACTCCTGTCCAGGATAAGGGAAGGAATGAAAGTTTGTTAATGCCTGTCGGTTATTAGGCCCCTGCTTGTCACCTTGTGTGAGTTCCCTCATTTAATCTCTCTAGAGCACTGCAAGGCAGGGGGGATTATTCCCATTTTACAAATGTGAACACCAGGACTCAGAAAGGTTAAGTCATGTCATGAGGTCACACAGCTGGTAAGTGGCAGAGTCAGGATTTGTACCCACAGCTGAGTCTTGGTTTAGGGCCTGTGCTTATGCCCCTAGGTACTGAATACAATGTAGATCCCCCAAAAAGATTCTTGATTGACGTTAGTGGAGACACCATCAGGGGCCTGTTTCTCAGGTACAGAACACTTTTCTCCAACCAACGTTCTGTTGGAAGAGTCCCTGTGAGCAGTCAGCTGACTTAAAACTCTGGCAGTTGGAGGACTTGTGCAGGCCATGGGGATGAGTCAGTCAAGCTGATAGCTTGAGCCTGGTGTATTCTACTGTAGAAGACTTATAAAACTGCCCTTTTAGTGGCTCCTGATTTAACAGAGAAGTTAAATCCCTTTATCCGTCCTCTGCAGAGGAAACCGCCCCACAGTTACTGGGTTGTGGGTTGCAGAGCAGTAGGAAGCTTCAGCCTGCTGAGTAGCCTCTGGCAGTGGCTCTGGCCCACAGGAACATGTGCTGCCCTTGTGATGTGCATTACTTCTGCCGCACAGACATAGGCAGGCCACATAGGCAGGCCACACTGTGTCGGTGGCTGTCCCCACCATTGTCAGCACAGCCAACAGCTGAGCTCTAATTGCTGAAGCTCTGTTGCCAGCAATGATTTTCGAAGTGGAAAGGGCCCAGCTGGATTGCTAGATGCCCAGGTAGGGTCTGCAAAGCTGATGGTTGGAAGAATTCTATCTTTGGACTTTTCACCAAGAAAGTTTGATTTCATAATTTGGAAAAATCTAGGACACATGCCTTTAAAAAAAACACATTAACACGTGTTTTTGAGCATCCTTTCTTTATATACAGCATTCTCCTGAAAGTGTTAAGGAATACATACATATGAGTTAGCCAGGGTTCCTACCCTTAAGGGGTTTGTTCATTGATTTAGTGGGTATTTGCTGAGCACCTGCTGTATACAAGGCTCTGTTCTAGGTCTCAAAATATAACTGTGAGCAAGACAGAGTCCCTGACTTGGAGGTTATATGTTGGTGCGAAAGCAAACAAATGGATTGACCAAATAACTCTGGATAGTGGTAAGTGTTTTAGAAGGCTGTCCTGCCCCTGGTACCATTCCCGTAACTTGCTCCTTTTGGTCTCGTCTACACTGCATCAGAGTTTGTCAGCTTCTAGGCTTACCCCTGTCAGTCCATCTGTCTCCCACACTGTCACCTGAGTTGCTGCTCTAAAATGCAGCTCTGATCTGATTTCTCTGCATCTCCTCATTGCTGAGAAAGTTAAAAGCCCAAACATAGGTCACAAGGTCCATTCTGATCTGGTCCTGACCTGCTCTCCAGCTTCTCTTTCCTCCCCCTGCTCTCCCCCAGCAACTTCCGGTGACAGTGGTCTCCTTGCACGTTCCCAGATGTGCCATGCTGTTTCCTGCCTTCTTTTTTTTTTTATTGTGGTAAAAAAACACAATGTAAGATCTACCCTCTTAACACATTTTTTAGTGTGCAGCACAGTATTATTAAGTATGAGCACAGCAGATCTCTAGAACTTGTTCATCTGGCATGACTGAAACTTTATACCCATGTTTTGTGCCTTCTTAAGGGAACCTGATTTTCCCCTCTGCCTGGTATGTACTTGTTCACCCTACAAGATGCCCTCAAGCATTCGTCTCTGTGAAGCCATCCCTGATGTCTCTCTCCTTTCCATACTATTAGCCTACTTTGTGCTTGTCACTGTCACATTGCACAGGGTGTGCTTGCTGAAGTTTATATATTGTCTGTGTAACTTCCCCACTGAGCCATGAGCTTTTCCCCAAAACCAGTTTTTTGTTCATCTGGTTATTTTGAACACCTAGTCGAGGCCTAGCACTTATCTTTCTTTGTGTTATCAGATGGAGTCATAGTTCCTGTGGCAACATAATAGATGACATGAATATGATAGGTGTAAACAGTGAAGTCTGACCAAAGGGCATTAGGAGCACCAGAGAGGGATTGGTTAATTCAGACTGGGGTTGAGAGTTGAGAGGGTAGAGGATCAGGAATGGCTTTTTTGCAAAGGAAGCCATTTGACCATGAGCTTGAAGGATGACTGAGATTTCAATAGGCACAAAGTGGAAAAAGCTATGACAAAACTTTTTTTTTAATGGAGAATTACATTGATGCCGTCTTGGCACTGAGAATCCAGTCCCCCACACAGAGGCACTCACTCAGGGTGTTTGAGAGTGAATGAATCAGCCCATGAAAGACTTCCTCAGCCAGCTGTCTGCTCTCCCCACCAGGTAGTCAAGTAAGCGGAACTGGCTTGCTTTCTTAGGAGCTTAAATGGCTACTACCCATGGAGAGGGACTGGTGTTTGTGTGTGTAAGCACTTAAAGACAGCTACATTAGCTTGCATAAAATTAGCCACCTAATGGCTTCTGCTATTAGAGGCCCTTTTGAATAGATGCCTCTTTTTTTTACAAATCCCATGGATTTAGCTTGAATAAAAATTATTTGTTTTACAAAAATAGATACAGTTTTTTCTTTTATTTAAAGCAACTTGAGTCACCATAATTTGTTTAAAACCAATGAAAGGATAATCTGAATTTAATAGTATGTTAGAAAGTGAGTTATGTACAAAATAAGGATTCTTATTGCTGATTGCATAACATTTAGGCATGTAGTCACATAACCTATTTTTTAGTACTTTTAGTCACAATAGGCCATATATGCTTTCTTGCCAATGTTCTAAATGCCAGTGTCCATCTTTAACTCTTGAGGGAAAACACTGGCTCTGACAATGATGTCTATAGCATTTTTATCATAACACCAGCTATGATAAATTTCACCTCCGTACTCCTACACCTCCTGCCATCAGCTATCACTTTCACATGCTTACTCTGCCCTCACAACAATCCTAAACGTTAAGTATATAATCCCATTTTATAGATTAAGAAACAGGAACAGAGAGGTCACATAATTTTGCCCAAGATCACCAGAGCTAGTGGATGGCAAGGCTGAGCTTTGATTCTGTAGTGGGCTCCCATATATGATTAAGGCCCAGATGAAACATCCCAAATTCTTTAAACTGGCCTCAGAAGGCATGATTCCTACTGCTTTTCACCTTCCTAGTAATCATTGTGAAGTGATAGTCCTGCTTTTAACTTTCTTCTTCTGCAAGTGGAAATAAAATTTTCTACCTCTGGCTAGTTTCATTCTAAGTTGAATAATCATTTGGGAATTAATAAAATTAGGAAATGTCGTCTTTTTGGTCTAGCCAAAAAATAGGATAAGAAGTGACTCAGCTACCTACCTTGATATTTTGAATTTCTCAAGGTGACCTGACTGAACCCAATTTACTTAACTTGGGTTTAAAAGAAAGCTTTCACATTTCTGACTAAAGTAATTTACAGTTTTACAATACACAGACTTAATGATAAAAGTATTAATACCTATTTTTACATTTGAAGAAAAATACCCAATGGGTGTACTTTTAGTTTTAGATAAATACAGTTGTTTGTGAAATGTTATTATCCTATTCAAAAGTGTTTTTAAAATATCCAGGATTAATCTTCCGATATTAAGATGATTCATTTCTCAGTGACCTTAAAAAATGTTTACTTGATTTCACTTTAATAAATAAAATAACCAGATCATTAGTAAGTTTTCTGAAGAAGGTATAAAATTAATCTAAAAACAAGAGAATCAAAATAAATTGTTGCTTGAAAACTCGATACTATCTAAACATTTCCTTTTCTGAATGTGAGTTTTTAAAATATCAAGATTGTAAACAA
Source organism: Equus przewalskii (assembly GCF_037783145.1). Classification (NCBI taxonomy): domain Eukaryota; kingdom Metazoa; phylum Chordata; class Mammalia; order Perissodactyla; family Equidae; genus Equus; species Equus przewalskii. The sequence continues at coordinate 26,728,207 of NC_091851.1, forward strand.
TAGGGCCAAAAATAGGTCAGTGGATACCAAGGGCTGGGCTAAGGGAAAGGTTTGATCACTGAGGGGCAGAAGGAGGGAGTTTTCTGGAGTGATGGAACTGTTCGGCACCCTGACTGTGATAGTATAAGGGCCTTCAGACTCACAGAACTGGATACCAAAAGAAAAAACTATCAACGTGTATCTGTCTTGATGATATCATATAGTGCTTGCATGAGTGTTTACATTTGTCAAAACAAATTGAACATTTAAAATGGGAGGATTTAATTGTATGTAAATTATATCTCAATGAAGTTGCTTTTTTGTAAAGGTCAACCTGGCTGTGCCCTGGGTTCTGGAGGCCTGCAGAGGGTACATTTCCAGAAGCACGTGGTCTCCAAGTCCCTTGGCTTCCCACGGGACAATGCTGAAAATATCAAGGATGTATTTAGCCTGTGTCAAGACAAAAAGAAGGTCTTGGTAGGGAAAAATGTTTGAGATTTCCCTACTTGGACTGGATCTTGATCAACATTTATCACTTGCTCAGCATTTATCACTGTCCTCATCTGTACAATGGGAACAGTAATTTCCTATCCTCCCACCTCCCAGGTTTGTAGTAAAGATTAGATTGATAGGTTCCTTAAAAAGGACAAGGCGTTTTTCAAATTAGAACCCTTATTTTTCAGACCGAAGTCTTCTGTTATACCTGCCTCTAGTTGATGTCACTCCCAGGCAGTGTTTGAGAATGTGGGTGGGAAGGATGAATGATGAGCATGAGCCCAGCCTGTTCCAACCTCTCACTGCTGGCCATTGCCAAATGCAGGGCAATCCCTGTTTCTCATTCATATCCATTCAGTAGGCATCCTGTGGGCCCTAACTCTCTGCCAGGCCCTGGGCGATATGCTATGTGGGACACTTTAATAATTAGGACTCGATCCCTACTCTGAAGGCATGCAGATCTCTGTGATGCCAGTCCCATGTGAGAAATGCCATAAGGGAAGCTCAGGCACAGTGCTAGGGGAACAGGGGTTATTGCTGTTTCTTTCAGTTTGGGCTTTTTTTTTTTTTTTGAGGAAGATTAGCCCTGAGCTAACATCTGCTGCCAATCCTCCTCTTTTTGCTGAGGAAGACTGGCCCTAAGCTAACATCCGTCCCCATCTTCTTCTACTGTATACATGGGATGCCTGCCACAGCATGGCTTGCCAAGTGGTACCCTGTCCGCACCCGGGATCCAAACCAGCAAACCCCAGGCCGCCGAAGCAGAACGTGTGAACTTAACTGCTACGCCACCCAGCTGGCCCATGGGCTTTTTTAAGAGGCAAGCCACAAGGAGATGGCTTGTGAGCCAGTGGTATTCAGGGGCCTGGTAAATAAGCCATCTCCTTCCCAGAATGAGTCCCTTATTCTGTCCAGCACCATCACATAATTATTGAGCAATTATTTGGTACCAGGCACTGTGCGAAAATGAACCAAAAATGGATTTTCATAGAACCTATGGACTTCTTCATTCTTTTGTTCATTAAACATCTGATAGATCTGCTTTGTGTGTGAGACTCTGTGCCAGGAGTGTGGAATGCAGGTGTGAAAAAGAGTTACTGCTTTGGATTGCTCCTCGTCTCTTTGGAGAGCTCAACAGTAAACGGACTGTTACCTAACTGAGATTGAGGCTATGATCGAGGTCACCCTAGAAGCTGGGGGAGCAGAGAGGAGCACCTGTTCCATCTGTGGTCTGGGAAAACATCCTAAAGGAGGTGATGTCTGAGCTGGGCCTGAGTCACTAGTAGAAATTAGCTAGGTGGAAGGGTGTTGTAAGCAGAGGGAAAAGTATGTGTGGTAGAGGCACAGAAGAGGCAGCACAGCATGTTTGGTAGCTGCTCACTGTGGCTGGAGAGGAGGGACTTTGTAGACAGTAGTACAATTGACCGTGTAAGGAGGGTGAACAGGAAGAGGCTTTTGCTACTTCAGCCAGCAGGCTCCCCAGGACCTCTGAGGACAGACTCATGGGTGTGCAAGGTCTCAGGAGCTAATGCTGCTTGAAACAAGGCTTCTCTGCAATCCGTACCAGGCTCCTCCCCCAGAGTTCAGCTGGCTCCACATTCAGCGCTCCAGGGCAGGCTCCATTAGCTGCCTACAGACCTGCCACTGGCTTCCCTTGCCCTCGCCACCAAGCTCAGAGAGCCCCTCTAATTAGTTATTGATCTGGTATTTTGTTGTGGCTATGCTTCCTGCTCCTGTTGTTAGTCAATTCCCAAGTTAATGAAACCAGATTCTGTAACCTCCCTGTGCCCCTCGGTCACTTATGTCCCTGCTACCATTACAACAAAATGGCTCCAAACAAAGACCACTGAAAATGACTGTCACTCCTCCTGCTAACAGAAAGACAGTGGAGAAGCCTGTGGCATGGGTGTTGTCCTTGGAATCAGCTGCAGATTATGACTGTTGCCTTTGTCAGGTCAAGGCCCCCGGAGCCCAGATCCCTTTCATGGTGGTCTGTGGGCCATCTCTGGCCTGAGAGTGATGTGGACCCAAAAGCCTCTGCCACCCTCCTGTGCCTATGGCTGTGGGGTGGTCCTGCGGGGAGCCAACGGCTAGTCAGGGGAAAACCACTCCTTCCTTCCTGGATATTTTCCATCCACTCATTTAACTCCTCTCAGCCTCCATTTCCATAAAATAGGCATTCTGGTATCTTCCCCAGGTGTTGTGTGGATCCGTTGGGACACTGTGAAACTTAGAACACAATGAAATAGTATGAGGAGGAGTAATGGGTTTGCTTATTCTTAGAAGGAGTTGAGATCCAGGACAATCTGGAATTGGGTTTCACATGTAGAGAAAATTGCTCTTCTGCCCCCCTGCCCATGTTTATATTAGATGAAACGGAATTAAAAAGAACATCAAAACAAGGGATTAATATCCAGAATATATAAAGAACTCTGATAACAACAACAACAACAAAAAACTTGATTAAAAAATGACTTGAATAGATATTTCTCCAAAAAAGATATAAAAATGGCCAATAAGCACATGAAAAGATGCTAAACGTCACTAATCATTAGGGAAATGCAAATCAAACTACAGTGATCATTTCATAATATAGGTATGTCAAACCATTATTCTGTACACCTTAAATTTATGCAGTAATATATGTCAATTACATCTCAATAAAACTGGGGGAAAAAACCCACAATGGGATACCACTTCATACCATTAGGATGGCTATTACTAAAAAAAAAACCCAGAAAATAACATGTTGGTGAGGATGTGGAAAAATTTTGAAACCCTTGTTCATTGCTGGTGGGAATGTAAAATGGCACAGCCACCCCGGTGGAAAACAGTCTGGCAGTTCCTCAAAACATTAAACATAGATTACCATATGATCCAAGAATTCCACTCTGGGTGTATACCCAAAAGAATTAAAAGCAGGAACACTAAGAAATATTTTTACACCATGTTCATAGCAGCATTATTGATAATAGCCTAATGGTAGAAACAACACAAAGGGCCATTGACAGATGAATGGAAAAGAAAATGTGGTCTCTCCATACGATGCAATGTTATTCAGCCATAAAAAGGAAGGAAATTCTGACACATGCCACAACGTGGATGGAGCTTGAGGACGTTATGCTGAGTGAAATAAGCCTGTCACAAAAGGACAAGAACTGGATGATTCCACTTATATGAGATATCTAGAGTAGTCAAAATCACAGAGACAGAAGGTAGAATGGTGGCTGCCCGAGGGTGGGGGGAGGGGGAGTTATTGCTTAATGAGAACAGAGTTTCAGTTGGGGAAGACGAAAAAGTTCTGGAGATAGAAGGTGGTGACGGTTATACAACAATGTGAATGTACTTAATGCCACTGAACTGTACACTTAAAAATGGTTCAAATGGTAAATATTCTGTTATGTATATTTAATGCAGTTTTTAAAATAATGTAAAAAATGGTTAAATGGTAGATTTTATTTTATGTATATATTACCACAATTTAAAAAAAAGAACATCAAAGACCATTTTTAAGGGGAATAGAAGCCTTAAACTGACAGTCCGGCCCATTTAGATTAGAGCAGCAATTCAGCCACATTGGCTTGGGGTCTGAGGCTTTATGGGATCCAGGGGCTTATAAGCAACCCAAGCCTATCTTAGTACCAGCTGGTGTCCTCTGAGTTGCTACCCAGGTGCCCAATAGATCCTCCCATGGGGCGGGGCCAGAGTCATGGCCCCACTGGCCTTACTCTCAGTGGGGCATCTCTGCCCAAGATAGTAATTTTCCATTCTAGTCCTGCCCCAGCTTCTCAGCTGGGTTTGGACCTTCTTTCTTGGTTTGGGGGAAGCATAGCGGGTGTCCTGGGCCCATGCCAGCAGCAGCTAATCCACCTGCCCCAGAGAGCTGAGCACCATGAGGAAATTTCCACAGCTTTCCCAGCCCCCTCTGTGTTCCCGGGAGTGACTTATCCTCTGTTCTCTGTAGGTTTTCTTTTCTTCCGCCTGCAGTGTTGCTGTGGATGCCACCCTGCGGCAGAAGGCTGAAAAGTTCCAAGCTCACCTGACCAAGAAGTTCCGGTGGGACTTTGAGGCGGAACCTGAGGACTGTGCCCCGGTGGTGGTGGAGCTCCCCGAGGGTTCGGAGACTGGCTAACTGGGAGTGCTCTCAGCCATGGGAGGCCCCTTCCCACATGGCTGCAGTCCTGGCCTCTCCATTTATCCCTTCCTGCTGGGACCTGCCAGGGCAGCGGTACCACCAGGTTCCGCAAAAATGGAGCCAGAATTCCCTCCTTCACCAATAAATAAAGTTCCTTCAGTGTCAGAGAGGCTGTACTCATCGTAAAGACACATTTGTGGCCTCTCCATCAGCCCGGCCTTGGTGCTAACCTGACTGAATTCCAGATGGGCTCTTACAGAAGTCAGCAGCAACCTACTTCCTTCTGAATGAGAAGAAATTGAACCAAAAGCCCAAGAGAACTGATTGCTTATTCCATAGGATAGTTAGAAAACAAGAAACCCTGGACTGCCCAGGGGTCTAAGATGTCGGTTAGTGACTTTTTGAAGTTAAGCAGAGAGTAATAGGGAGATGAGCCAGAATTTCTGCCTGCCCCTTGTTGAATGAGAATACGTCACAGAATACAGGGCATATGACCACTCAGGCGCCCCAGACCGGGGAGAGCATAACACAGAAGACAGTTGGATTGAGTGACGAGTGGTCTGCTTTTGCTTTCTCCCTCTAAGTCCAATTCTCCTGTCCAGAGGTCCTAGTTGGAAATCTTCCAAGATTGTTGTGGCCGTTGACCTTAGGGGCCTTGCTGGTGCCGCATCCCTCCCACCTGTCTGCTTCTGAGACCTCAGACCCAGAAGTGGGACTTGGAAACTCCCGTATGGCCCCATTCCTCACTAGAGCCACCATGACTCTTTCTGATGGTCTGGAGATTCAACAACAAAGAGAAGTTCTTGCTCTGGGCAGGCTTCTTCAGCCCTGTGAAAGTTCTGTGCCTTTTCTTTAGAGCTCTGGAGAAGACCTGGTCAGCCTAGATCTGCCCAGTCCTGCTGTGGAGCTGTCAGCCCCAGGAGTCATGATGCTCTGGTTTCCTGAGAGTCCTGAGGGTGTGCCCATCATGCATACAGGCTCTGCCACCCTGACCTCAAACTGCTGTGCTGTGACCAGAGTCCTTTGCTGTTCTTTTCCGAGGCTGTGCCTCACACCAGGTTTCAGAATGAGAATCCCTGTTGGTTAAGACTTTGGTTCCACTTGTTTCCTTGGAGATGTTTTTCCAAGAGCATAATGTATATTAAAGTGACTAAATCCCCTTGTGTGAGTGTCTCTTGTAGTTAATCTGCCCAATTCCCAGAGCAGCCAGGCTGCTGTCCATAGATGCACATCTCCCTCCTGAGCGCCAGGAGACCCTGCCCGGCCTCTGCGGTCTCCGGAGGAGGCCGGCAGCCAGCATGGCCTCCTGTTACTAGTGGGGCTCGTGAGGCCGGCGCAGCTGAAGGGAGCGCTGAGGCCTCTCTCTTTATAATGACCACGAGTTTCACCCGCCGTGAAGTTGTAGTGCTTTTCCTCTCCAAAGTCCATCCATCAGAACCACCTGAGGAACGTGTTAAAGGTGCAGATTCCAAAGAAATTAAGTCTTGATCCATGCTACAACGTGAATGAACCTTGAAGACATTGTGCTACATGGAAGAAGCCAGACTCAAAGACCACGTGTTATGTGATTCCGTTCATATCAATTATCCAGAATGGGCAAGTCCGAAGAGACAGATTAGTGGTTGCCGGGGGATGGGGGAGAGGGGGATGGGGAGTGAGTGCTAATAGGCATGGGGCTTCTTTTTGGGGTGATGAAAAGGTTCTGGAATTAGTGGTGATGGTTGCACAACCTTATGAACATACTAAAAACCACTGAAAGTGAAAGTGTATACTTTAAAATCGTGGGTTTGACGGCATTAAATTATATCTCAATAATAATTTTTAGAGGTGCAGATTCCCTAGTCCCACCTGGCAGGGATTCAGAGGCAGTGAATCTGCGCAGGGCCTGGGTTTGTGGCACACAGTTTTGAGTGACACTACCTAGAAGTAACAGCATTTCCATTAGCACCTAGAGTGCCATTGGGACCGATTTTATCTCCCACTGGCATTGTCAGGGCAGCACCTGAAAGTTGGATCGTGTGACCCTGTTCTCCAAGCTCGTTGGTCTCGTGTCTGTACAGACCCCACCAACACCACGCTCACAAACTGGTTAAGGAATAGCAGCTACTATTTACTAAATGCTCTGTTCTGTTGCTTCATTTAATCCTCGCAATATGTGATAAGTGCTATTATCCCCATTTTACTGATCTGAAAAAGCTTCACTCATTTTGACAGGGTTGCACAGCTAGTAAGGATTGAGGACAGGAGTCAAACCCATGCCTGCTGGTGTCCATAGGCCACGCTCAGCCCCTGCGGAGCTGCTGAGATTTACTCCTTCCCTGCCCTGTGTGTCCAGGACAGCCTTCTGCTCTCCCTGCTTCCCCACATCTAGCCTTGGCCCAGCTGTGTGACCTTGGGCAAGCCACTTATGTTCTCTGGGCTTCAGTCTGCTGATGTATAAAATAAGAGATTTGTTTGGATTTGGGGTTTCTGATGTAGATTCTCCAGGCTCCCTCAGGTATTTGAAAGTGTACCCTTGTTTCAAAAGGGAAACTACATTTACACAGGATAACATGGCTAGGCTGATAAAAAAACAATAGGTCACTTGTTTGGGGCTGGAGTAACATCAACTCTTTCTCCTCCTGCTTGTCCCAGCTGGCCGTCCTCTATACGTCTTTGATGAATAAAAAATGTGAAAACAAATTAATTATTACTTAATACTTGCAGTATTTTTGGAAGGCAGAAATCTTCTAAACTGACAACCAGTGGAGTTGCTGATCTCTAAGCTCCCTTCCAGTTCTAACACATCTAAAAGTGAAGCTATTGGCAGGACCTGGCCTGGTTTTAAAATCCCCTCAAATGCAGGCCTCCTGGGGTCTGGATCTTATTTGCAAGGCTGCTTTATCCTATTAACAGAATCAGCAGAGGTAGCGACTTCCCAACCCCTTCCGCTGTCCCCGTGGCACACCCTCACTGCTCTGAGCCCCGTTCTGTCTAATTTCTCAGCACTTGATCAGTGGAGGAGTTCCCTGCTGCTGATTGCCTCTTACCATCGCTAATTATTTTCCCAACGTCATCCCCTTGTAAATATTATTTAATATTCCCAGGGCGCTGTGACATGCCAGTCTCTCCAACTAATAAGACTTTGGTTTGACTGAGATGCTGTCCCCTGCTGAAAAGGGGCCTGGAAATCCAGATTGAATGCCCTGGGCAAGGCCATCACTGCCGCCAGATTTAAAGCAGAACCGGGTGGGACGCTCACCTGAACTACCTGCTGAGCCTGGGCGTGGTGTGGGGCTGTGATTCCCAGAACCCATCGCTCGTTCGCCTGTTTCGTCCCCTGCTGCCTGCAGCAGCTCCTCACCTCAGAGTTCACCATGTCTGGCCCAGGCAGCCTGTGTTTTCATTAGAAATCCTTCTGTCTCCAGAGTAGCCAAGCACTCTGGTGCTGGCTCACTCTCCTCCCAGCCCTGGGCTCCTGCTGTGGACTGGCCTCCCTGCTGGGATGGTGGGATGAGAAACAGAAATCTTGTCAGCTGCTCCCTGCTGGGGATGGGGGCGGGGGGGCACGTTGTCTTTAATGTGGTGTCCAGCTACTCCCCAACCCACCAGGCACTCTGTCCTGTGTCCTGGATTTGGTGCTCACCTGAGTAGACTCCCTAGATTTCTCTGGAAAATAGGGATCCTGAGGGTTGTAGGGCTGTCAGTTAAAATGCTTGGTGGGAGGAAGGTAGGAGAAGTAGGGGGCCCCTCAGTGAAGTGGTCCAGAGTCGGGTGGCCTGTATGAAAGAAGCGCCACAGGTCTCTCTCCCTTGGATCTTTGTCTTGCTTCTTCTCTCCCCAAATTTCTCCACTTTCCATCTGTCCACCTGCAAACATTTTTACTTGGCTTGAGTCTGAACTCTACACTTCCAGGGGGATGCCAACAGATGGAGTTACATCTTGAGGAGAGGGAGCTGTCACGGGAGAAGCAGTTGGAGGAAAATGCAGGACTTTCACCAAGAGTAAGAGCATGAGAGGGCTGTCCTGAAGGAGGTCTCCACATGCTTCAGAGCGCAGAGGTAGGACCCAGGGGAGATGCCCTGGGGAGGCAGAGGTCAGCTCGTTCCTTCTTCATCCAACCACTGCTTTCTGAGAGCCTGCCCCTGTGAGCATGCACTCCAGCTGAGGCAGAAAATAAGCATAATAAGTAGATTATAGAGTATGTTAGTTGTGAGAAATGCTCTGGAAAAAAATAGAGCAGGATAAGGGAAATTGAGTGTCCTGGCAGCATGAAGGGAGATGTTGCAATTTAAATGGGGTGACATTTGAGCAAAGATTGGAAGGAGGTGAGCAAGTGAGCCATGTGGGTATCTGGGGGAAGAGCATTCCAGGCAGAACGAACAGTGAGTGCAACAGCCCTGGGGCAGGAGCATGTCTGGTGTGTTGGAGGAACACCATGGGGTCAGTATGGTGAGAGTGGAGTGATCAAGAGAGAGAATGGTAGGAGAGGAAATCTGGGAGGTTACAAAGAGATCAGATTGTCCAGGGCTTAGGGGCTGTCGTAAGAGCATTGCATTTTATTCAGTGAAACAGGGACCTGGTAGAGGCTTTTAAGCATAAGAGTGATGTGATCTGATTTCTGTTTTAACTGGATCACAAGTTGCTGTGTTGGATGAAGGCTGCACGGGGCAGGTGGAAGCAGGGAGACCAGTAAGGAGGTTACTGCCATAATCCAGGTGAGGGATGAGGGTGATTCAGCTCAGAACAGTAGGTATCAGGTGTGCACTGGGGCTGTAGTCACAATTCAGGTGAGGGATGGACTGGATGCCTTTCAAGGGCCCTTCTAGCCTGATAGCCCCTACATCTCTGAAGTCTCAGAATCTGGACATAATACTGATTCGTTGGGTCCTGCCCCCGCAACAGGAGTCCCCTCTCTACTTGTCCCATCACGGGATCTGTCAGCACTTCCTGTTCCCAAATGTTCATGGTACATTTGGGTAGGTGGGGCAATGATGCAGGATTGCGGAGGGCTGTCACAAGAATTCTGGGTGGTGGGATGGAGGTGGGGACTCGAGACAGCTCAGTTGAAAAGTGGTAAGTGAGTTAGAGCCCCTGATAGGCTGTAGTGGCACTGCCAGTGCCCTTGTGGGTGTTCTTGCTGCCAATGGTGATGAGGAGGGTCCCACTTGATGTTCAGGTGTTGGGTGGCAGAGTATTGAGGGCATGCAAAGCCGCTGTTGGTACTGATTTGTCTTGATCAAGAATCATTCATGTTTTTGTGGCTTTGAGGTGATTAATATGAGCTAGCATGTAGAGGAGGCCTCTCTCCTCACTACTGGGTCCTTTCCTGACCTTGTTCAGGTGGAGCACCAGGTCTTCAAGGAAGCTCTTATAATTCCTCATTGTATAGATGGGGATACCAAGGCTCAGAACGGTGAGGGGCAGGCTAATGAGTCTCAGAGCCCGAATTCAAGCGCCTGTCTGAGTCCAGGACTGCCCTGCCACCCCGCAGCATTCCTTAATAAGGACAGTTACATAATCTGTGATAATTACCAGTGAATCTGAGGCTGCCAGCCTGACAACTGGCAGTGTCAGCCACTTACAAGAGTGGTGGGCAGCCCCACTGGCCTTTTGGTTCATGACAGCTTGCTAATGTTTCTGGCCAGATCTTTGTGTCTGTATCTGGCCTGTGGGCGCACTGGACTGACCCAGCTTGGGTGAGGTGGCACCTGGATTTTGGAGGAGGAGGAGCGGCATCTGGTCCAGAAAGAGGCTGCTTCTGTCCTTTATGGGCCACTGGGGCCCCTGAGGGGCTGCTCAGCCTGGGATGCATCTGATTGGAGGACTCTCCCACCCCATCCTACTAGAGTTGCTGTTGAGTTTGCAAAAGGCTTTGGCTTTAGAGAAAGATGCTGCCAGATGTGGGGCCTGTGAGGGGCCAATTTAATGCCCAGACATCCTCCGGGAAGGCCTTGGCCTCGGCTACCCCTTTCTGTGGATCAATAAGCTGTTTTATTCCAAGTCAGCAGCCCAAAGGTAGAGAAGGGGACGTGGGGTATTCGGGGTTCTCCTCGTCACATTTTGAATGAAGAAGGCTACACCATTGTTCATTTCCCTTTCAGAAATTGTCCATTTATGTCCTCTGCTCATTTTTCTGTTAGATCTCCATGGTTTTCAAAAAAATATGCATTTACCTTATCATAGTATATCCTATTATTAGAAATAGTCCTTCCAATTTGCCTTTTCATTTTATGAGGTTTTGAAATGTCTGCTTTACTTTTTTATGTGTTAAATATGTTGAGCTGGCTTGTTTTGGTTTGATTTTTTCCCTTTGCTTCAATGCTTAAAAGTCCATTCCCATATCAAGAAGAAATTTATATTAACCTATGTTTTGTTCATATAAAAACCTATGTTTTTCCCAGTGTTATTCATTTTTATTTTGTGTTTTGCCACAGTCAAAACCGTGTTTCCTCAGTCCCACGTAATCCGTGCCCACTCCTACCTTTCACGTCTCACATGTGGTCTCGGTTTTCCTCTCCAGGTTTTAAGTTCTAATGCACCACATAACGCCTCTGTCCCTGTCCTTTTCTCAGCCACCAAGGGCTTCTCACGAGCCTTCCTGATCCCCTGACCGCATGGACAGCCAGAACCACACTCATGGCTGGCCCTGGGCTCACGGACTGTGGTGCGGAGCGCTTCTCTTATTGCTTCTCCGGGGCCAGCAGCATTTGTTCGTGCTTCTGTACCACCTTGCTCCAAGCATGGACTAAGTGTCTGAATGCTTTCTCGATGGGAAGATTCCCCCTCCCTCTCTGAGAGAGCTCTCTCCCTGCCGTCTTAGAATGGCCAGTGGTCGCTGTTATTGTGGACGGCACAAGCATTTCTGTTCACTCTCTTCTGATGTCAGGCTTCCTTTGCTTTGAGGAAGACTTTTTCTACTCCATCTCATCCTTGGTAGGAGTACCAATGACAGTACCTCACCCCATCCTTCCACACACAGGGATAGACACAGGACTCCAGCTAGGCCAAGTGGCATCTTCCTTGGCATGCTTCCTCTAGAAGGTGCAGAAGGATACCACCTGCTTTTGGACTTATGGTGCTAGAGGACTTTCATTTGGACCTAATAGGGCTTATCATCTCCATCAAAAAAAATCTCACGTGGGGGCTGGCCCCGTGGCCGAGTGGTTAAGTTCGCGCGCTCCGCTGCAGGCGGCCCAGTGTTTCGTTGGTTCGAATCCTGGGCGCGGACATGGCACTGCTCATCAGACCACGCTGAGGCAGCATCCCACATGCCACAACTAGGTGGACCCACAACGAAGAATATACAACTATGTAATGGCGGGGGGCTTTGGGGAGAAAAAGGAAAAAATAAAAATAAAAAAAAATCTTTAAAAAAAAAAAAATCTCACGTGGGGCCAGCCCAATGGCATAGTGGTTAAGTTCATGCACTCTGCTTCAGCAGCCCAGGTTCATGGGTTTGGATCCCAGGTGCAGACCTATGCATCACTCCTCAAGCCATGCTGTGGCAGCATCCCACATACAAAATAGAGGAAGATTGGCACAGATGTTAGTTCAAGGACAATCTTCCTCAAGCAAAAAGAGGAAGATTGGCAACAGATGTTAGCGCAGGGCCGATCTTCCTCACCGAAAAAAAAAACCTCTTGCACCAGAGGTGAGAATGAGGCCAATACAGAAGGAAGCTTAGCTGAGACATGAGAGTGAGGCAGAGCCAACAACATCACTGGGCACCTGGATCCAGCTCTCCCTACAGCCCCAAATCCCCAGACTTCCTCCTATGCGAGCCAATACAAGGCCTTTCTTTTATCTTTTAGATTTTACTTTATTGTAGTAAGAACATTCAACACGAGATCTATCCTCTTAACAAAACTTTGTGTACAATACAGTAGTGTTGACTATCAGTCAGATCTCTAGAACTTATTCATCTGACTTAACTGAAACTTTGTGTCCGTTGATTTGTAACTCCTCATTTGTCCCTCCCCCATTCCCTGGCAACTACCATTCCGTTCTTTGATTCTATTAATTTGACTGTTTTAGATACCTCATACTATTCACAGTAGTCAAGATGTGGAAATAACCTAAATGTCCGTCAACAGACGAATAGATCAGAAAAATGTGGTGTATACATAAAATGGAATATTATTCAGCTTTAAAAAAGAAGGAAATTCTGCCATATGTGACAACATGCATGAACCATGAGCACATTATGCTGAATGAAATAAACCGGTCACAGAAAGACAAACACAATACCTTTTTCTTTAAGCCCCTTTGCAACAGGTATCTGCTCTTGTGGCCCGAAGGATCCTAATTCACTCCACGTTGTGCGGTTGGCCTTCGTTGCCTGCCCATCTGGAAAACTCCTAAGTGTCAGAGTTCAGAGGAGGCTTAGAGACCACAGGCTCATCCTGCAGTTGGTGAAACCGAGGTCCCAGGAGGGAGGAAGAATGCCAAGGTCACATGGTGAGTTGTTTCCTGCCCAAAGGGAAAAAGAGCTTGAACTCACTGGCCAGCAGCCTGGACCGTGCCATGGGCCCCAGTGATGGCACTGGAGCGCTGAGCGGCTGTTGATCTGCTGTCTTTGGATATCACCCAGACAGGATTGCCACCACCCCAGGAGCCTGTGAAGCTGAGGGAGAGCTCCAGGATGGGCCAGAGCTGGGGTGGGGCAGCATCGAGCGCTGCTGTTGCTGCCGCTCCTGACTGCTCGGCCTCTGTCAGGAGAGGATGGTGGTCAAGATCACAGCCGCCATTTGCTGAGCGCTTGCTATGTGCCAGGCAGCAGGTAAACCACAGCGGTAGCTCTACATACATTCCTCCTCTGAACACTTGCTGCATCCATGCGAAGGAGGTACTGTGGGAATCCCCCCTTTACCAGTGGGGAAGCAGGCCCAGAGAAGTTAGGGAACTTTCCAATGGTTCATGGTCTCACTGCTCTCGGGCCACGTGCTTGGACTACCCCAGCTGGCCTGAGTCCAGAGCCTGAGGTCTGACCCCTGGCACCAGGGGAGGCAGATTCGGTGCCAACGGTAGTCAGGCAGGCCACGTGGCTGAGTGGACAGAGAGCAGGCCTCTGCTCCCCAGCTCCAGCCCAAGGTGGCTGGTTCAAGGCAGACTTGTCAGAGCTTCCAGTTTTTCAAGAGAAGCTGGAAATCTGGATTTTTATGTGAAACTTCTCTATTTTTAAATGTTGGCAACAAATTCAGATTTTTTTAAAACAACACTGTGCAAGCCAACCAAAAGCACATTTGAAGCCAGTGGATCGCATCTTTTCTGCTTTACTACACTCTCGTGTGGCTGGAGGATGATGTTCTAATCCATGGGGGTCTCTGACCGCCCCTTGGCAAGAGAACTGACCCGCCGCCAGCTGGGACTAGAGGCAGGATGTTGTTGGACCCTGAGCCAGCCCTGCCCCCACACTCACTGATTCTTCATGTGCCTCAAAGGCCAGGCACCACAGCGGGGTGCAGCGGGTAGCCACGAGGGAGTGCCGCAAGAGCAGAGCAGACGGAGACTCACTCTCCAACTTGAAGTTGAGGAAATCGAGACCAAGGGAGGCCGTGTAAATGGTCAAATCCCACAGTAACTCAGCGGAGGAGCTGCCGGGACTAGAGCTGAGGTCGTTCTGAGCCACAGCGGTGGTCCTCTTGCCATATTACCTGGCTGATGGCCATTTGGCTAGGAAGAGGAAACACCTGGATTCTGGAATGTGACAGAATCCCAGCCTTGCCCATGATAATGACCATATTAGGGAAGTCGCTGAAACTCTGAGACTCAGTTTCGTCATCTGTAAAATAGGGGTAGTAGCGACCTCTCAGGATAGGAGTGAAGGGCAGATGAAGCATGGAATGTGAAGGTGCCCAGCATCCAGCAGGGCGGCGCCCACCTGCTTTCTCTCTCCTCTCTCCAGGCCGTGGCCAAGAACCGGGGAGGGGGAAAGGCCCCGGTCCTGCTCTGCACTAAGTACGGTCCTCCACCCCTTCACTCAGACTCCTCACTCTTACTGGGTCCTCACTGAGCACAAGCCTGGTCATCTGTCAGGACAGATTAGAGGGGAAGGCGACACTGGCGGGCGGCAGGGCTGTGTAACTGAAGGTGGGCTCTAGATTACAAGTCAGCTGGGCTCGGTGGCCTCTGGGGGCAGCGCCGGGTCACAGCGCACGATGCCCTGGCTGCTCCTCAGAAAGAGGCTCGACATGTTTCCTGCCTCCAGTCGCTCACCCGGGAGAGACGTGACAAATTGATCACGACGCCCCTTCCTTCTCAGTGCCGTGCCCAGGCAGCCTTGGCCCACTGTGGGAAGCCGGCACTGAGTAAAACCTGTCTGTCTTTCCTGATCCGGCTCAAGCGCCCTCGTTTTAGGGTAGTGGGGAGACAGGCCCAGAGAGAGCACAGGCTTTACCTAAGCGTGTCATGCCAGGGCCAGTGCCCTGGAGGGCCTGGAAGGTGGGCTCTGTGGGAATGAGGCTGCTGAGGAGGGCAGGTGTCCCTGCGGCCCCATCTACCTTCCCAGAGTCCAGAGCTGCGTACAGGGCCTGAACACCCGTCCTGTGTTCCCCACCAGGAAGCTGCAGCTCTGCAGGCAGATCGGAGTCTTGACTCTGCTGTAAGCCCTTGGACATGTCCTGGAGCTTCCCCAGGGCTCCGTTTTCTCCTCTGTAGAATAGCAGTGTTGACTCTGTGGAACCACAGCACCTGGTCTCTGAAGCCTAGGGGCTGCCTGCTCCCCACCTCCAGGAGCGGAGGCCTGGGCCGAAGATCCTTGCTGCCCTTCTGCATGCTGAATCTGGAGCCAGGACCTGTGTGCTGGGCGTGCACTGAGTTACAGCGACGTGCCAGAACTGAGTCTGTCCCCGCTCCTGCCTGGTCCTGCAGGAGTCGGTTGAGGCGGGGGTGCTGGGCCTGCTTTGTCTCTGGGTCACTGGCCCTCAGCCCTGGGCCTGGCACAGAGCAGGGGAGTGAGTGAATGGATGAGTGGAGGGGTGAATAATATCCCAACAGCAGCGCTCGTCAAGCCCCCTCTGTGTGCCAAGCTCCCCGCACACATCATTGATCATCCTGGCGACAGTCGTGTGCTTAGAGGGAGCCACACCCTCCCCGGCATCTGTTCACTGCACGCACCCCTCTCTCCAGGCCGTGGCTCCCACATCTCCCCAGAGCCCAGAGCCATCCCTGAGACCCTGACCCAGGCCTGGCAAGACAGCCACCCCAAGCTTCCCTCAGGCATTAGCGGCCTCACCCCGTGTCCTTTGCCTAAGAGGACTGGGGACTCTCGTCTACCCAGCTATGAGATCGACCCCCCTAGCAGAATGACCATACCTGGGCCTCCCAGTGTCTGTTCAGCTCGGCATGTCTTCAAGGCCTCTCAACCCTTCACTGGGCCTCAGAAACAGCCTCTCGGCCTGAGGGCCCCCACAAGGCTATGTACCGACTCGACTCCACCTCAGCAGGAATGATTAAGGGTGAGCCTCATGGGTCCCAGAGGGCAGGGCTGAGACCAGTGGGGTGACACTACGGGAGGCAGCTCTAAAACCTCAGTATGAGGTAGAACTTACAGTCCAAGCTGCCCAGAATGGAATGGGCTCTTTGAAAGTAGTGAGTTCTCCATTCTCAGAGGTGTGCAAATTAAAACCTAGGCAGCTTAATGGGTCTAACACAAACATCCACCAGGAGACTAGCTTCACTAGGTCTCTGTGAAGTTCCCTTCCAGTTCTGAGACCACAAATCTACAAATCTTTTTTCTAGGACTTTCTCTCCAGGCCACCCCCTAAGACAGACGCAGGCATTAGCAGACCCAATGCAGGGCAGAGGGAAAGGGAGTCTAGAGAGGCTAAAGGCAAACTGTTCATGAACGCACAGGACCAGGCACCCTGGAATCCAGCTGCGTTTTTGCAGGGGCTTCACTGGTCTTCCATGGATCAAGGCCAAGGCTGATGCAAGACCCTATTTGGCCCAAGAGCTTCCCACATTGGTGCCAGGTGGTGGGTGTAGGAGCCTGGGAAAGCAATGGGTGTGGGACCTGGGGCTCCAGGTTCACCTTGGCAAAATGCAGGACTATCCAGGGGGGCAGGCAGCTTTTTAGGGGCCCAAGGCCATGGAACTCTGAGGGCCTGTCCACCCAACCCGCTCAGGAGGGCAGGAGGGAGCAGGCCTCGCAACTCTCCCCGCCTGCTTCCCTCTCACGGCTTGAGGGAGCTCGCACTCATCGTCTCTCTCGCACTCTCCAGGACAGACACAGTGGCACGCACATCCAAACCACTCACACATATCAGATGCGCACACAGGACGTGCACAGGCACACCCACGCAGAGACACAGAGACACACTCTGCCGGAGCCACACAGACACCCACGTGCACGTGGGCATGAACACAGGCCCCACCCACTTGTGAAGCTCCTGATTGGCTGCCTGGTGGGGAAGGTGGGCAGGATGGGGTGTGTGCTCTGGATCTCTGTTCTGGAAGCCCTGATAGTATGGAGGCCACTTCCTGCTCTCCCCACGGTTGACCCTGCCCATCGGGGGTCAGCAGGGCTGAGGTCAGCAGGGCTCTCAAGTCAGCTAATCTGGGTCCAGGCTTCAGCTCTGCCACCTTCTAGCTCTGTGACCCTGGCAAGTCATCGCACCTCTCTGAGCCTCAGCTTCCTTGTCTGGAAATGGGCATAAACATAATACCTCTTCAATCTGATAACCTCTGTAGCCTCTAGGCCTGGCACATAGTAAGTGTTGAGTAAACGGAGACTGTTTAGCTGGGGGCAGGGGCTCAGGTGACAACTCAGGCCGTGGCTCATTGTGGCCACTCACTTGTTGCAGCCTGGCACACGGTGAGTGCAACATATTTGTGAGCTGTCACTTTCACGTCTACTTCAGGAGGCTGCCTGGGGTCTGAAACCATGTGGCTCACTTGCGGGGGCCCAAGACTGCGAGTATCAAGTATTGGTGCCTAGCCTGGTGAGGACAGCCCCCAATCCGGGCTCAGCCTTGGGGGGCAGGGGTGGGACATCCCTGATACAGTCTTTGATATTGAGCAGTGAGCAGCCCCTCAGCTAGAACCTGGACCAGCATCTTAGCAATTTCGTACCATTGCATTCTAGAACCGTGGACTGCAAAATCCAGAGGCTCTCGCCAGCAAGGATCTCAAAGCACAAATCTCAGAATCTCGGCGCTGTTAAGGGGCCTTGGAGACATCTGGTCCAGCTACCTCTCTCCTGAGATGGAAACACAGAAACATAGAGCCTCAGAGTAGGAACAGAAAGTTGACTCTACTCCAGTCCAATCTGACAGAAGAGGAAATTGAAGCCCAGAGAAGGTGAGCAACTGGTGCAAGGTTGTACAGCAAGTTAGTTGAAGTGTTGAGACCAGAACACTGGTCCTGGCCTCACAGGCTGAGACTTGGCCTCTCTGTGGAGGCCTGGAGGAGATGGGGGAAGACATTGGAGGAAACATTTGGACCAAAGCAAGGATTTTCCAGAGAACTGTTTTTGAAAAATCAAACCAAGAAGAAAAATGAGAACGGGTACTGGCTTCCCTTTATTTTCTGCCTTGTCTTCCTCTGGGCACTCACTCTCTGCAGCTCTCAGCCGGCCTCCAGCTCTGCTCACAAGCTGCTTCCAGCCGCCCACGGGCTTCCTAAAACGGTCTCTGCAAGCTAATTCCAGAGGGTGAATGGCAGAGAGCAGGCCTTGGGGGCGGGGTGCGTTTCCTCAGCCGAGCGCAGGCGCAGGGCGTCTCCCATGCACAGAGCTGCCTGCCCCCAATCCCAGTGCCCTCTCCAGGTGCTTCAGCCCCATCCTGCCCTGGGGGGGTGTGGGGTCCAGCTCCCACCTCTCACTGCCTCCTCCTCAGAATAGGTTATTTATTTTTCCTTCTTAAAAAATTAACTTTTACAATTATGTAATAATACATATTTATCATGAAACAATCAGGAAAGTGTAAAGAAGAAAATTAAGATCACCTGTAATCAACCCTCTAAATGAAACTGCCATTAACATCTAAATGTATATCCTTCCAGAATTTGGACCAAGCGCATATTATAGAAAGGGGCTGATTCAGTACCTCATGCTCTAAAACCTGTTTTTTTCTTCCAATCATATATTCACAAACATCTGTCCTAGTCTACAACATGATTTTTAGTGGCTGCGTAGACCCTGCATATGACTACAACATACTTTATTCCACCAATCCCTATTGCTGAAAAATTGTAGCTTGCGTCTATTTTTCTCCCATGAGAAACAACGCCTCATTGATCCTTGTGGTTAAATCTTTGTGCTCATCGGAATTATTTCCTTAGGACAACTTCCTAGAATTGGAGTTACTGGTCAAAGCTTTACACTTTTTAAAAAATGATAAATGCACAATTAGAACTCTATTCTCTCTTTCTACGGTAAACATGTAATGGAGAAAAAGTGGAAAATACAGATAAGGAAAAGGCTCCATAAGTTCCCCTAATTCTTACCACCGAGACACGGTTACGAATTTTGCTGTAAAACACCCAGGCTATTTCATGTACACGCGTGTGTGTGTGTGTGTGTGTGTGTATGGGAATATGCACGCTTACACATATAATGAGATTTCACTGTATGTGCCATTTTGTAAAATTTTGACCCTTTGTTCTTGTCAGCAAATGTACATTCACAGCATCACTTTTATCCGCCGAGCAGTATTTCACTGTGTGTGTGTCCCTGGCATACGCACTGTCCCGTGGTCGGGGAACGGATCTCTGAGTTTTCTCGAGTTGTATCGTGAACGTGCTTTGAGAACGTCTTTGCTTCTTGCCCACGTCGGTCCGAAGGCTCCACAGCAGTGGGATTGCTGGGCCGGGGGCTTTCTGTCGTTGATACTGTATCGTTTCTGACTAAGTCTAGACTCCAGGCTGGCACAGAGGCTCAGCCAGGCTCCGTGGTCTCCAGGAAAGGCCCCGCAGTCTGCAGAGCGGGCAGGAAGTGTGTGCTGCAGCTCCCGCTCCCCAGTCTGATCACTTCGAGGGACGCTTTGGCCTTGAGGAAGGTTTTTGCCCAGGAAGGCTCATCTGTGCTTCCAGCTCCTCCCGGGAAGCCAAGTTCAAAACTAGGCTCCCAGAAGCACTGCGCCCACAAGCCAGTTCCTGCTGCCTCTCCCCAGCCCTCTTCTGAATATCCTGGACGTGTCCTGAGCCCTCTCTGTGCCTCCAAATCCCCACTCGCCTGAGACCACAGACAGCTAGAGAACAAATGTGACCTGTTGCCAAAGACTTCATGGGTCTAAGAGAGAAAAGATGCAGCCAAGATACTGCCGGGCAGTGGGTGCTGAGAGACTGTCGGGCAGGTGTGAGCCGCCGGCCTTGCGGGGCATGCTGAGCCCTGGCGCAGGCCTGAGAGGGGCGTGAAGGGGGCTGAGCCCCACGGCAGGCGGAAGGTGAGCCTGGGCAGAGGAGAGAGTGGAGGTGGCCAATGTGGAAGGGAGGTGACACCACGTAACCGAGGTGCTGGGAGCAGGTGGGGTCAGGAGATAGCACTGGGCAATGGGGAAGAACGAGCCCCGAGAGGGAGAGGAGGGCCTGCCCAGAGCATCCTGGGGTGCTGGTGGCCAGGCCGACCTGGGACTGTCTCTCCTTGGCCAGGGCCTCTCCATCATCATGGTGCTGCTCGTCTCTGGGGTCGCATTCTGTTCAGACTTGGGAGGGAAAGAGCTATCTGAGGAAAAGGCCAGCTTAGAGCCAACCAGAAACAGAGGGAGAAAGAGGGGACTGTGGGGTAAGAAGGGAGAGGGAGAGGAGATGAAGGAAGGAGGAAGGAGGAGAAGGGAAGGGAGGGGAGGCAGCTGCTCGAGAGAGGAGGCCGTGCCACCCAGGCCTCTTGACTGACCAGCAGAAGGGTCTAAACCAAGACCTTCCCAGGGGTTGGCTCAGAAGCAATTGCGTCAGACCTTCGAGCTGGGAGAGCCAGTTTTGAGGCAGCTCCAGATCATCCCTGGGGATTACACAGCCTGTTGCAGGCTGCCAAGGGCCCTCACATTCCTGATCTCAAAGGTTGGGCCTCTGAGCAGGCAGAGGTCAGGGGCCACCCAACTCTGACAGCCGGGCAGGTGCACTCCCAGTGAGGAAGCCAAGCGGGGCGGACGCCGGCTGGAGATGAGGACCCTGCGTCAGGCTCAGGCATTTCTGTTTCTTTCAACTCTTGCTCCTATTGAATTCTTTGTTTATTGATGCCCTCTGGAGCAGGATGGAGCCCATCCGCGTGGCGCAATGAGTGAGCGCTGCCCGGAGAGAAAGCTCGTGCTCCGTGCTCAACACTCTGGGCAGGGGCTTCTCTGAGCTTGCGGTGGCGTGGGGAGAGCAGTGCTCTCGCCCGAATGGTCTAATAATAAAATATCAATAGCTAACATTTAAGAGCACTCAACATATGCCTGGCACCATCTTAAGTATTTAAATGTAGAACTTCACTAGTCGCAAGAGGTAGGCGCCATTGTCATCCCCATTTTATAGACGGAAAAAGTGAGGTACGGAGAGGCGAAGTAACTGGCCCAAGATCTCATAGCCAGCAGGTGGCAGAGCTGGATTTAGAGCCCATGCTTGTCACACAGAGCCACACTCTAATCAAGCTTTATATCATCCGAGCTCTGGGAAGCCTTCGAGTCCGTCCTCGGCTTTCCAAAACCTT
Organism: Equus przewalskii; assembly: GCF_037783145.1. NCBI lineage: Eukaryota > Metazoa > Chordata > Mammalia > Perissodactyla > Equidae > Equus > Equus przewalskii. The sequence goes on from NC_091851.1 coordinate 26,749,425, forward strand.
TTTTTCTCTGGCCTGGACCCTGAAACCCACTTCCTGTCTGGGCCGGAGAGAGGAAGTTTATAAGCCGCCTATCTCCATCCAGTAGGGATACGCTCCCTGAAGGCAGCAACTCGTCTGTCTTGCTCCCCGCTGCACCCCCAGTGCCTAGAATAAGTGCTTGTGACATAGCATCTGCTCAATAAGTCTTAGCTGGTGAATGGACAAGATTTGTCCGGTGGAGAAGGTGCTGTCACTATGGAGTGACGCCATAGCAGGCATGTAGTGCAGTTAAGAGAGACTTCGAGCCGGGCTGCTGGTCCGGTCCCACCTGTGTGATGCTGGAGAAGTCACTCCACACCTCTGAGCTTCACTTTCCCCACCTGTAAAGGAGAGATGTCATAGTGCTTTCCTTCCAGGTGAGGCACTGCACAAATGCCTCGTGGGTATTTAGCTGCTGTTAGTATTAAATTATTACCCTAGGATACCACCAGTATTTGACACTGGGTCTGGCCCTGGGTTCTCTCCCCACACCCCCTCTCTGGATGCTGCCAGGGGCCTGAGGGGGCGCCAGGCTGGTCCAGGCCCTCCCCTTCACCCCATGTCAAGAAAGAGACCCTGTGGACACCTGTCCCCAGCCCCAGCTGCTATTCTTAGTTTCTGAGTCCCTCCCCATATCACTCATCACCAGGCGTTTTCCCTCCTAAACTCGCTCTGCGTTTCCATAGGAACTGGGCGGGTGGAGATGGGGGGAGGGTCCTCCCCCACGGAAGGGAACTTCATTTGGGGCTGTTTGGGAGCGGCTGGCAGCGCCTGGCAGAGCTTCTCCCACTGCTCCCTCCCCCCTCCCCAGACCCTTCCCTGAACAGCATGTTCCTCCGACCGTAATTTTTAATGCATTTATCCTGCCGCCTAATTTATCCCGCATTGTGACCAGATTTAGCCAGGAGCGCTCAGCGCTCGGGGCTGCCTGCATATTCATAAGCTGGTTCATTCATGCCACCTGAGAAGCTGCCAGGTGCCGTGGGCAGCAGCCCGGGGCCACAGATCCCACAGTGGCAAGGGTGACCCAGGGTGGGGGTCAAGGGCCCTGGCTGGAGTCAGGCAAGTGGTGGGGTACAGCCTGTGTGGGGTGTCACTGGGCACAGGCTCTGGAGCCAAACCGGGTTTCAATCCTTCTCTGCCCTTGCTAACGAAGTCCCTTCACTCTCGGTTTACTTATCTGCAAAAGGGATCAGTGACAGCCCTGCACTCAACGACCAAGTGCGAGAACACAGGCAAATGGTCACAGCAGGGTTGCAAGCGAGCAGCACGTATCAGCGTCACTGGCAGAGTCACTGCTGAGCAGGGGTTCGTCTGGGGCTGGCTCACGGGAGGGAAATAAGGCCCAGGGGTGGTGTAGGTCTGTCCTGACAGGTGAAGGATGTGGCCCATGCCTGCCTGCGGATAGGAGCTCCCCCTGAGCATGAGCGTCAGGAGGCCAGTCCCCAGGAAGGCAGGAGAGGCCCAAGGAGGCCATCCCACCTCGGAGGCACAGCCACAGGGATCACCTGGGCGTGTGAGCCCTACCAGGGCCAGCAGGCTTGCAGGAGGCTGGGGCTCTGAAAGGAGGCTGGGCTCTTGACTCCGGTTTCTTCTAGCCAGTGGGAATTTCTGTGTAGTTTCACTCCATTCACCTGTTCATTCAGTCAGTTTACTGATGCCAGTCCCATGCTGGGCACTGGGGACGCATTTGTCCTCAAGGAGATCTCACTCCATGGGGGAGGTGAGCTCAGGGAAAGGAGTGGTCAGGGCCTTCAGATAAGGCCAGATCAACTTCTGTGGAATTTCAGAAGGGGAGGAAGTCATCCCAGCTGGGGCATCAAGGAAGACTTCCTGCAGGAGGTGGCATTTAAGCTGACCCTTGAAAACGTGGCTATTAAGAGATAGGTTGGAATCAGAAAGACATTTGGTGTCTAAGGGACAGCAAGGCAAAGGCATGGCATTGGAAACTCGGTTTGGGAGGAGTTGGCCAGACAGAGGCTGGGAAAACCAGGCAGAGGGGGCCTGACTTACTTCAGCCATCCCCTGAGGGAGCCGGAGGGAGCTGACCTGTGTCCCTCACACACATGCGTGCGCGCACGGGTCACATTCCAGCTCACCGGATCAAGGGGGAGACCTCCCACCCTGGCTCTCCCGATTAATCTACAATGAAATCAGCACAGATGCCATGGAGCCCTGTTGTCATTAGAGAGCTGGTGAGGGCAAACAGTGATTTCTCTGCAAACCAAGAGACCTGCCACGTGGCTGCAGCCAGGCCACGCACAGGCGGCCATCAGGGCGAGGAGCAGGCACAGAAGGCCTGAGCTTCAGCCAGGAATAAGAAAACCAGCAGCACCCACTTGGCCATTTACAGAGTGTTCCCATCACTATCTTGGTTAATCATGACAACGCCACAAGAGGAGTACTATTATTTGCTTCCATTTTACAGAGAGAGAAACTGAGGTGCAGAGAGCAAAGGGATGAGATAGCTTGGCTAAGTACATGGGTTCGGAATCAGAAAATTGGGTTTGGAATTCTCAGCTGTGCCTCTTGCCAGCTGTGTGGCCTCAGGTAGATTGCTTACCCTCTCTGTTCCCCAGTTTCTTCATTTTCTTCATCTGTATATTAAGAACAAAACACTATCCCTCCCAAGTGTTGTTGTAAGGACTGAATGAGGCAATCCAGGCAAAGAATCTCACATGGTGTTTGGCGCTTGGCTAGTGCTCATTGAATGCTACTACTTCTCATCACGATTTGTTGTCGTTGCTTATTGCTTGTCCATCTTTCTCAGTAGAATGTGGGTTCCATGAGGACAGGGACTTTGTCCATTTTATTCATTGCTGTGACCCCATCAATTGGCAGTTGGTGGTGTTCAGTAAATTATTAGTATCTGAGACAGCATTTGGTAATCTACAAAACGGCTAAATAAATATTAAATAACATTTTCTCTATCTTCTGCCTTGTTCTAAAGAGGATTCAAGGAGACAAGTATTATTGTTACTGTTGTTGTTGTTGTCTTTGTTATTATCACTGTCATGTCCCGAGTCTGCTGCTCAGAGCTGGTCCTTCCCGAAATGGGTTCGGGAAAAGTGTAGAAATACGCAGGGAGCCTCAATTCCCAGGTGGCTGCTAAGGGGCAAGGGAGCAGATTGGAGGATATCTGGCCTCTGGAGGGGACATCTGGGGACAGCTATAGAAACCTTTGGGCTACCCAGTGAGCCCCAGCCTGGGGGGCCTGGAAGAGCACCTGCCTCTTGTCTCTGGGGGCTTTGGACCTGGGAGAGAGCAGAGGGGCTGGCGCCTGCAGCCCACGCAAAGCACATGAGAGCTAAGGGAATCCACCTTTGGTGACGCAGAGGGCGTTTGGTGATGATTATCTCTGTCCTGTGGGGCAGTGGTTTCCACCCTCTCTGTTGGGATCTGAGGTTTGTCACACGAATAACTGTTAGAGTCCTAGATTCTCCAAATGATTTACTTTACATGTGGTCAATTTGAGTGTATTCAAAGCCACCCGCGTAATGGTGTCGCCCCCACTCACTTCATTCTCGAGTGGAAGATAAAGGAACAGATTAACTGGAGCTCCCAGAATCTGTAGCCCTACACCCGTTTCTCAAGCCATGTCTGTTAACAGTCACTCACCTGTGACACGAATGCTCGCGTGAATACCGTGCTGTGGCAGGGGCGGCCATGCCCTGCCCGTGTTCCAGAGGGGCCTGCTGGTGGCTTCTCTGACTCTCTGCCCGAAGGTGTTCTCTCCTGTGGGAACACACTCACCCAGAAGTGCCAGGGGCCTCACACCCCAGAAGCCACCCTCAACCATGGGGGCTGGGGGACGGAGGAAGGCTTCCCCACCCCTCAGCGGTAACCACCCACAGTGGTCACTCGAGTGTCAGCACCGTTCTTGGCTTCCCCCCCTTTCATGGCTCATTCCTCTCATCCCAGCTCAACTCTTGCACCCCAATCCTCATCCAGGGTCTGCACTTGGGGGAACCCAGCCTAAGACACCTTGCCAAATTGTGTTTTGTTTCCTACAAGAAACAATTTTGAGAGGTGTCAAAGCCCTGTGGATACCCTTGGGAGTGCATCCATCATGTGGGCTGTGATGACCAAAATGTGGGGGCCGGCAGCCCTAGGTGGGGAAGCAGGTGGTTCCGGTCAATAGAAGCTGATGGTAAATGGAGAGCCAGGCGGCAGAGCTCTGTGTCAGGGCAGCTTCACCCCGAAGCCTTATCAGGAGCCCAATGCAGATCCTGGACTGAGGACTCGCTGCTGAACCAGGGAGACACTCGATTGGTCTTAGTAGTCACCGACTAAGCATCTACTGTATGCTGAGGATACGAAAGGATAAAAAAAGCGAACAAGAATGAGCCTTCTTGCCCTTGGGGAGGTCAGTGTATTGGGGAAGAGAGATGTATCCTCACGTGGGTAGAGGTTAGAGAGGAGCTGAGAAGACTTGAGAGGAGTTGAAGAAATTCATCCATTCATTTAAGACATTTATTGAGCACTGAGGGTATGTAAGGCAATGTGTTAGGCCCTGTGGATGGAAGAGAGATGGGTCACAGTCATGCCACTCATAAATGAGGAAAGGTAACTGACAATTATGGAGCTTCTTCTGTGTGCCAGGCACTGAGTAGGGTGCTTTCCTTAGTTCATGCCATATCTTCTCACAACAAACCCGTGAGGTGGCAGCTATTCTTATCCCCACTACACAGAAGAGGCCTGGAAAGGTGATGTAACTTACAAGACCACATGGCTGGTAAATGGCAGAGCTGGGATTCAACCTAGATCTGTCGGATTCCCAGCCCCGAATACTATTTTTTCCCCTCGAATCAGACCAGGGTCTGTGGTTTTTTTGTCTTAAATACCCACTGAGTGAACCAGTTTTTAAAAGAACAAAACCTGGAAGCAAACCAGGCCAGTCTCAGATGGAGCCAGAACAAGCGTTTGCTGGGGTCAAGCTCCTGCTCCGAGGCCCCGCCTCATCGACAGGGGCCCCAGCCTGGTCTTGACCCCTGTCTTTAGGGAATCCGGGACACCTGGAAGCTGACCTCATTCCACCCTGAAAAGTCAGGGAAGGAGAGGTTGGTAGAGGCCCGCTCAACTGTGCCCGCTGGGTCTCAGAGCGACAGACACAGGATTCAGTGCAGCCCAGGGCTCAGACCCTCCCACTCACCTCCCCAAGCATAGCCGAGGCGGGGTCTGGCTGGTGGGGGGAAGATGTTCCAGTTGCTATTACTGCAAAAGAAACCACCCTGAAACTTAGTGGCACAAACTAACCATTTTATTCTGTTCACAGACTCTGTGGGTCAAGAATTTAGATAGGGCCCATTAGGGACGTGTGCTTCATGATGTCTGGGGCCTCCTCTGGGAAGACTCAATAGCTAAGGGTGATTCAGCAGCTGGTGGCTGGAATCGTCTAGAGTATCTTCACTCACACATCTGGCAGTGGATGCTGACTGTCAGCTGGGACCTCAGTGGGATGTCAGCCAGAACAACTATGTGTGGCCTTTCTGTGCCGTCTCTCACTGGACTAGACTGGGCTTCCTCACAGCATGGCAGCTGGATTCTAAGAGCAAGCATCCCAACAGGGCCAAATGGAAGTTGTATCACCTTTTATGACCTAACCTTGGGAATCACATAGCCTTGCACCACTTCACAATAGTCACAAGCCCACCCAAATTCTGGGGGAGGGAACGTAGACATCACCTCTCACTGGGACAACGTGTGGCGTTGGAGATATTGTTGTGGCCATCTTTGCCACATAATTTGCTACAAACATACTTTGTTACTTGAGGCAGTAGGTGAGTGTTGGCTGTCAAAACTATTAGACCAGTTGGATGAGTAGCTGCCCTGAGTGGAGGAAGAGCTAGCATTGTGGATGCTAGAATGGGGGATAGTCTGAGTGGGCCAGAGAGCAAACAGCTTATATTAATAGGTTGACTTCTGAGGTCCAGTCGACAAGGCTGAAGGTAACAAGGCAGAGATTGAGCTGGCACAGAGAAACAGACATTATTTTATTTGTTTATTTATCACCCTCTCATCCATCCATTTATCCATCCACCCATCCATCCATTTATCACCCACCTACTCTATGCTTAGGGTGGGTAGACAGGAGTGGAAGGAGATGAGTCTGGAGAAGTCATTGCAGGCAGGATCCCAAGATCCTTGAGTACCAGCTAAGGGAGCTTGGACTTTATTCTGCAGGTGGGGTGGGGGGCCCGGAAGAGGATCCAGAGGAGTTTAGGGGTCAGGGTTGTGTTTTGAATAGATCACTCCAACTCCTGCATGAAGAATGGACAGGAGAGGAAGAATCTGGAAGCAGGGAGACCAGTAGGGGAGGTTGAGCCCCACCCAGTTTCCAATGAGTTCCAGAAGGTGTGGCTGCCACAGAAAAGGTCTTGTAATACACAGCCGTGGAGAGAATGAACTGAGTGAATCCCTCTCCCTGGCAGGTGAGGGCCCAGTTATTGAGCGTATTTGCCCCTTTGGGTTTGAGAGCCTTACAGGTGTTCTAAGTCAAAGTGACAAATGACTCCCCCCAGGGGCTTAGGTTCTGGGTTCTATGAAGCCTGCCTATGGCTGGAAAGGGCTCCTCATCAGCCATGTTGTTGGTAAGATCTTCTCTTTGTCTTCGGTGGTCTGCAGTTTGACTAGCAAACATCTAGGCTGGTTTTTTTGTTTGCTCACATTTATCCTGGGTTTATTGTGACTCCTGAACCTGAGGACTCACGTCTTTCATCAGGTCTGGAAAATTCTTCAAATACTCCCTCTCCCTCCTTCTCTCTACTTTCTCTTCCTGGAACTCCAGGTGGATATTTGCTGTGCCTTCGCAAGCTTGTATTTCCTTCTCCCTCTTCTCCCTCTGCTATGTTCTGGATAATTTCCAGGTCACATTTTTTTTCTTCATCTGAAGCTAATCTGCTGTTTAACTTTTCCAAGAGTTTTAAAATTCCAATGACATTTTTCATTTCTAGAAGTTTGACTTGGTTCTCATTCAAATCTGCCGCTTCTTTTTGGAGGGTCTCTTGCTCCTTATTCATGTTTTCAGCTTCCTCTGTCCTTTCTCTAAACACATTAAGTGCAATCATTTTATATTTTTGACCCTATAATACAATTATCTGAAGTCTTTGGGAATCTGATTTTGTTGTTTGCTGTTTCTTCTGTCTTGCTCATGGTGGCATGTTTCTTTCTTTTTTTTTTTTTCTTTTTCTCCCCACATCCCCCCAGTACATAGCTGTGTGTTTTTAGTTGTGGGTCCTTCTAGTTGTGGCATGTGGGACGCTGCCTCAGCGTGGATTGATGAGCAGTGCCATGTCCACGCCCAGGATCTGAAACAGCGAAAGCCTGGGCTGGCGAAGTAGAGCACGCGAACTTAACCACTCGGCCACAGGGCTGGCCCTGGCATGTTTCTTGAATGCCATTAATTTTTTAAATTGTCAATTGGACCCGTGTCTGTTGGAATTCACTGAAGGCTGGGTTGAGGGTGTTTTCTTCTGGGGAGGATTTGATTTTGCTTCCTTTGACCACTTGGGAGTACCACAGAATTTATTATTGTATTTTTTATACTTTCAAAAATTGAGCTATTTCCTACAAAACGTAAAGTCCAGGAAACTTTAGAGGGAACCACTATTCTAACTTCTATCATCAGTGATTAGTTGTAAAACTTTATACAAATGGAATAATGCAGGATTCCTTATCTTGATGTAATATTTATGTGATTCATTCATGTTATTGTATGTGGTGATTATTTGTGTAGTATTCCATTGTATGAGTATACCACAATTTATTTATCCATTCTCCTGTTTATGGACATTTGGTTTCTTTCCAGTTTGGTGCTATTATGAATGAAGCTTTTATAAACATTCTTATATATTACTTTTGGTAAACATAAGCACTTTTTTTTTTTTTTGGTGAGGAAGATTGGCTCTGAGCTAACATCCACTGCCAATCTGCCTCTTTTTGCTTGAGGAAAATTGTCACTGAACTAACAACTGTGCCATTCTTCCTCTGTTTTGTATGTGGGACACCATGCCACAGCATGGCTTGATGAGCAATGCGTAGGTCCATGCCCAGGATCCGAACCCACAAACCCCAGGCCGCCAAAGTGGAGCACGAAAGCTTAACCACTATACCACTGGGCTGGCCCCATAAGCGCTTATCTTTATGGGATGGATACCCAGGAGTGAAATTATTCGGTGACAGAATATATGGTTTGGCTTCAGTTGATACTGCCAAACAGTTTTCCAAAATGGTTGTGCCAATTTGAACTCCCACGAGCCACGTATGAGAGTTCCAAGTGCTCTGTATCCTCACCAGCACTTGGCATTGTGTGTGTTTAATTTTTGCCATTCTGCTGGGGAGGTAGTGGTATGTCATTGTGGATTTAATTTATACTTTCCTGATGATTAATAATGTAGAACACGTTTTACGTTTATTGGCTATTTTGATACCCTATTTGATGCATGTTGAAATCTGTTGCCCCCTCTTTTTTGAACTGAGAATTAATTGGAATTCACTGGGAAAGTAAAATGGTACATATTCCACGGTACATAACACCTCCAGCAGAGTACAGGACAGTGGTGCGCTGGTAAACTGGCTCTCAGAAATTTTAAAAAAGACTGATTTGTAGCATTGTCTGATTTCTGTGGTGTAAATACTCCATCCATGGCCAATTTCAAGCTACCAAGTGAATGGCTCACAAAATTCCTGAATATTTAACAAACAGCTCCCGTGAGCCAGCATGGATCAGCTCCGGGACACCACCGAGCCTGGGGTAGCACCTCTAATGAAACTAATTGATATTTCTGCAGCAAAATATGTAAATATTCACACTAATTGGTTTGAAAAAGCCTCACATCAGTTGAGGTCAGAATTTTGCCTGCAAATGAGTCAACCACCAATTAACTGTAAAAGAAGAACTTTCAGTTTACAGAGCTCTTTGGATTTTCACATTGCCTATAAAAGATTGTAGATCTGTGTCTGCTTCTAGTCCACTGTGTGCGGGTCTGCTGATGCTACTGGGGTGCTCCAGCAAATCCTCTTGAGCTTGTGTGCACAGCAGCAAACAATGATTTTGAGCTGACCTCCAAGGTCCCTTCTAGCTCTGAAAGTCTACAGCTAAACAGTGAAGGAATATTCCACTAATGGTCCACTTCGCTTTATTTCTACTTTAGCATTATTCTGGAATAGTCTTTCAAAACACAACTTCTGGAGCTAGTGAACCCAGAGATCACGTAGTTCTTCCCACAGAAGGTTCTGGAGTCAGGCTGCTTAGATTAGAATCTTGGCTCCACCACTTAATTTCTCTTTGATTTGGGGCAAGTCATGTTAAATTCCTGTGTCTCAGTTTCCTCATCTGATCATGAAAATTGAGGTCACCAAAAATGGAATTCCTGGGGACTGTCTCCAAGCTGCCTGCTGGGGGCTTCCTCATACCTGGGACCCCAGATTGCACGAAATCTCTCGAATCAGTGAGCGTTGGTGCGTGCTGGGAGGACAGTTTCTAGGGGCAACAAGAGGACTTAACATTGCCCAAACTTGGTGCCCGGGGTGTCTCCCCATCTTTTCACCTTGATAGTCTGTGCCTGCAGTGACCATTAGGACAGCCACTTGGTCAATGGTGCTGAGGCTCAAGGCCAAGCCCCTCCTTCAGTAAGTCCTGTGCCTACCTGACAAAAGTTTGAAATCCACCACTGTGTGTTCTCTCAGACCTGGTTTCTTCAGTCTTTTTCTTCCTGTAGAGCCTGTCTGGAGCACCGTGGTTTAGATCCATCTCTCCTCTGAGAGGTGGTGGAAGCTGTGATGGAGCTCATGTTCTATGCGGCCCAGTCCTAGGAGAGTGCCTGTCCAGGGGGTGGGGGTGGTGGCTGAGCCTTTGAGGGTGAGCAGGCCAGTGGCCCCTCTTATCAGGCCCTCATCATTAAACTGCTCTGATGTGTATTTTTTAAATTGAGTTGTCTGTCTTTTTCATATAGATTTGTAGGAGCTCTTTGTATGCTCTGGATATGAGCCCCTAGTTGGGTACATGTATTGAAAACACCCCTTCTCCTAAATGAAGAGTTCAATTTTAATTGTCTAACTTATCATCCTTTTATCATTAGTGTTTCTTATATATTTTAAGAAATCTTTAAGAAATGAAGATATTTATCCATATTTTCTTCTAGAAATTTATTGTTTTAGTTTCCATATATAGATGTATGACCCTCCATCTTGAATTAACTTTTGTGTATGGTGTCAGGTAAGGGGCAAAATTCTTTTTTATTTTTTATATGGATATCCAGTTTTGACAGAGCTGTTTATTTAAAGTAGAGAAATACAAAATAAATGTCCTTTTTTGTAAATTTTTTTTGTTGAAAATACAAATATATGTATCTTTTCCTCCACTGAATTGCAGGGGCACCTCATGAGCCAGGTGATCATACATGTGTGGTCTGTTTTTGGACTCTCTATTCTGTATTCCTAACCTATTTGTCTATCTGTGCACTGATGCCATACTATCTTATTACAGCTTATTTTTTAATTAAAGTTTTTTTATTCACTTTTTATCGAGATATAATTGACATATAACATTATATTAACTTCAGGTGTACAACAGTGATTCGATATTTGTATATATTGCAAAAGATAAGATAATTGTAGATTTCCATACAGTTGTAAGAAATATATATGTAGCGAGACCCTGTTTCCCAGGCTCTTCACTCAGTTTCTCCCAATGGTAACATCTTGCAAAACTATAATACAATATCACTATGAGGCTATTGATATGGATACGATCTACAGATCTTATTCAGAGTCCCCAAGTTTTACTTGTACTCATTTGTGTGTGTGTGTACTTGGTTCTATACAACTTTATCACATGGGTAGGTTCATGTGTCCACCACCATAGTCAAGATACAGAATCACAAGGATCCCCTGTGTTTCCCTTTTTTAGCTGTACCCACCTCCCTCCTACATTCTCTCCCCAGGACACCGCTCATCGCTAACCCCCAGCAATCACTAGTCTGTTCTCCATTTCTGTTATCCTGTCATTTCAAAAATCTTCTATAAATAAAATCCCATTCACCCAAGATGTTACGGCATCAATAGTTTGTTCCTTTTTATTACCGAGTGGTATTCCATGGTATGGATCACCAGTCTGTTTAACTGTTCACCCAGTAAAGGCTATCTGAGTTGTTTCCGGTTTTCGGAGATTATTAATAAAGTTGCTATGAACAATTCACGCACAGCTTTTTATGTGAACATAAGTTTCTATTTCTCTTGGATCAATGCCCAAGAGTGCAATTTCTGGGTGGCATGGTAATAGCATGTTTAGTTTTTTTATATATATAGACTTTATATTTTAGAGCAGTTTTAGATTCACAGCAAAACTGAGTTGAAAGTACAGAGAGTTCTCATACAGCCTCTGCCCCTACATTTGCACAGCCTCCCCCACCATCAAAACCCCCCAGCAGAGTGGTACATCTGTTATAATCTATGAATCTACGCTGACACATCATCATCACCTCAAGTCCACGGTTTGCGTTAGGGTTTACTCCTGGTGTTACACATTCTACAGGTCTAGACAAGTGTATGACATATATCCACCATTATAGCATCATACAGAGTAGTTTCACTGCTGTAAAAATCCTCTGTGCTTCGCTATTCATCCCTCCCTCCCCCTTAACCTCTGGCAACCACTGTGTGTTACTGTCTCCGTAGTTCTGCCTTTTCCAGAATGTCACATAGTTGGAATTATACAGTATGAAGCCCTTTCAGGTTGCCCTCTTTAACTTAGTAATATTCAAGTTTCCTCCATATCTTTTCATGGCTTGATAACTTGTTTCTTTTTTGCGCAGAATAATATTCCAAGGTCCGGATGTACCACAGTTTATTTATCCATTTACCTAATGAAGGAAATTGGGGTTGCTTCCAAGTTTTGGCAATTATGAATAAAGCTGCTATAAACATTAGTGTGCACGTTTTTGTGTGGACCTACATTTTCAACTCATTTAAATAATTACCAAGAAGTGCAATTGCTGGATTCTATGGTAAGAGTACGTTTAGTAAGAAACTGTCTTCCAAAGTGTCTGTACCATTTTGCATCCCCACTAGCAATGTGGGAGTTCCTCTTGCTCCACATCCTCACCAGCATTTGGTGTTTTCAATGTTTTGGATTTTGGGCACTCTAGTAAGTGTGTAGTGGTATCTCATTGTTGTTTTAATTAGCAACTTCTAAATGACATATGATGTTGGACATCTTTTCATATGCTTTCTTCCCATCTGTTTATCTTCTTTGGTGAGGTGTCTGTTCAGGTCTTTTGCCCAATTTTTAGTTAGGTTGTTCATTTTCTTGTTGTTGAATTTTAAGAGTTCTTTCTATATTTTGGATGAAAGTCCTTTATTAGATACGTCTTTTGTAAATATTTTCTCCCAGTCAGTGGCCTGTCTTCTCATTCTCTTGACATTGTCTTTCACAGAACAAAAGTTTTTTATTTTAAAGAAATCTAGCTTATCAATTATTTCTTTCATAGATCATGCCTTTGGTATTATATTTAAAAAGTCCTCAGGCTGGCCCGGTGGTGCAGCGGTTGAGTGCACACAGTCTGCTTCAGCAGCCCAGGGTTCGCTGGTTCAGATCCCGGTTGCGGACATGGCACCACTTGGCAAGCCATGCTGTGGTAGATTCCCACATATAACATAGAGGAAGATGGGCACGGATATTAGCTCAGGGCCAGTCTTCCTCAGCAAAAAGAGGAGGATTGGCAGCAGTTAGCTCAGGGCTAATCTTCCTCAAAAAAAAAAAAAGTCCTCACCATACCCAAGGTCATCTAGGTTTTCTCCTATGTTGTCTTCTAGGAGTTTTATAGTTTTTCATTTTACATTTAGGTCTATGATCCACTTGGAGTTAATTTTTGTGAGGGGTGTAAAGTCTGTGTCTAGATTCATTCTCTTTTTTTTTGTATGTGGACGTCCAGTTGTTCCAGCACCATTTGTTGAAAAGACTGTTTTTGCTCCATTGTATTGCCTTTGCTCCACTGTCAAAGATCAGTTGACTATATTTATGTGAGTCTATTTCTGGACTCTCAGTTCTGTTCCATGAATCTATTTGTCTATTCTTTTGCCAATACCACACTGTCTTGATCACTGTAGCTTTATAGTAAGTCTTGAAGTTGGGTAGTGTCAGTCCTCTGGCTCTGTTCTTCTCCTTCAATATTGAGCTGGCTATTCTGGGTCTTTTGCCTTTCCATGTAAACTTCAGAATTAGTTTGTCAATACCTACAAAATAACTTGCTGGGATTTTTATTTGGATTGCATTAAGCGTATAGATCAGGTTGGGAAGAACTGACATCTTGACAATATTGAGTTTTCCTATCCATGAACATGGAATATCACTCCATTTATTTAGTTCTTTGAGTCCATTCCATCAGAGTTTTATAGTTTCCCTCATAGATCTTGTACATATTTTTTGGTTTGTACGTAAATATTTCATTTTGGGGGATGCTAATGTAAATTATATTGTGTTTTTTAATTTCAAATTCAAATTCAAACTTGTTAATTGCTGATGTATGGGAAAGTGATTGACTTTTGTATATTAACCTTGTATCCTGCAATTTTGCTATAATCTCTTATTAGTTCCAGGAGTTCGTGTTTAGTTTTATAAACAGCTCTCAAACTGTTTTCCAGAGGAGTCATACTATTTACATTTCCATCAGCAATGTATGAGTCCTCCAGTTTCTCTGCATCCTTGCCAGCATTTGGTGTTGTCACTATAGCCATTCTGATAAGTGTCTAGTCATATCTCATTGTGGTTTTAATTTGCATTTCCCTAATGGCAAATGATGTTGACCATCTTTGCATGTGCTTATTTGTGATCTGCATGGCTTCTTTGGTAAAATGTCTATTCATGTCTTCTGTCCATTTTCCAGTGGGATTTTTTTTTTTTTTACTGTTGAGTTTTGAGAGTTCTTTATGTGTTCTAGATACTAGTCCTCCAAACTATAGTTTTCAATGTATCCTGGAATCTAGAAACGTTGGTCTACAGCTTTAGTCTTCTTCTTCAATATAGTCTCTACAATTGACAGGCTTTTGAATTTTTATATAAATTTTAGAATGAGCTTATCAAAACCTTGAGAGGATTTTGACTGGGATTCGGCTCTACAGATCCATGTGGGGAGAACTGACATCTCTCAAATAGTGATTCTTCCAATCCATGAATGTAGTATACCTCTCCATTTGTTAAGGTCTTAATTTCTCTCTGCAAAGCTTTGTAATTTTCAGTGTAGAAATCTTGCACACGTCTTTCCTTAGAGTTATTCCTTGGTATTTGATGGGTTTTGGTGCTATTGTAAATGGTATTGTTTATTTAAATTTTATTTTTAATTGTTTGTTGTTCATATATGTAAATACAATTAATTTTTGAATATTGACTTTGTATACAGATACCTTGCTAAATTCACTTATCAGTTCTAACAGTTTGTAGATTCTTTTGGATTTTCCACATGCACAATATATCATCTGTGAACAATGACATTTTTACTTCTTCTGTTCCAATTTTTTCCCTGCTTTATTACACTGGCTAGCCAGGGATGTTGAATAACAATAGTGATAATGGACAGTCAATCTAAAATGAGAAGCATTCACATTTTCACCAGTAAGTATGATTTTTAGCTGTAGAGTGTTGTAGATGCCCTTTATAAGATTAATCAAGATGCCTCTATTCTCAGTTTGCCAAGAGTTTTTATTGTGAATGGGTGTTGAATTTTATCACATATATTTTCCACATCTTTTTTTTTTTTTTTTTTTGAGGAAGATTAGCCCTGAGCTAACTGCTACCAATCCTCCTCTTTTCGCTGAGGAAGACTGGCCCTCAGCTAACATCCATGCCCACCTTCCTCTACTTTATATGTGGGACACCTACCACAGCATGTCATGCCAAGCGGTGCCATGTCCTCACCCGGGATCCGAACCGGCCAACTGTGGGCCGCTGAAGCAGAACATGCACACTTAACTGCCGCGCCACCGAGCCAGAGCCTTTTCCACATCTTTTTTTGTAAGATTTTATTTTTTTTCCCCAAAGCCCCCCGGTACATAGTTGTATATTCTTCGTTGTGGGTCCTTCTAGTTGTGGCATGTGGGATGGAGCCTCAGCGTGGTTTGACCAGCAGTGCCACGTCCACGCCCAGGATTCGAACCAACAAAACACTGGGCCGCCTGCAGCGGAGTACGGGAACTTAACCACTCGGCCACCGGGCCAGCCCCCCACATCTTTTGAGATGATCATTAAGAAAAATCTGTTAAAGCAATGAATTATACTGATACGTTTTTGAATGTCAAACCAACTTTGCATTCATGGAATAAATCACATTTGATCATGATGTTTAATGCTCTTTATATATCACTAGATTTGTTATGTCAATATTTTGTTTAGTACTTTTGCATCTACATTCACAGATTTATTGGCTTATAATTTTCCTTTCTTGCAATGTTCTTCTCAGAATTTGGTAAGAAGTTTAGTCTGAAATCATAAAGCAAGTCAAGAAATATTCCCTCCTTTTCTATTCTCTAGAAGAATTTGTAGGATCATCGGATTTATGTTTTTTATTCTCTGAATGTTTGGAAGAATTCGCCAGGGAGATCATCTGGGCTTAGAGTTTTCTTTAAGGGAAGGTTTTAAGTTACATGTTCAATTTCTTTAAGAGATATAGGACTATTCAAAACTTATATTTCTTCTTGTGTCTGTTTTGATAAGTAATGTTTGCAAGGAATTTGTCAATTTTAATGAAATTATCCAATTTTTGGCATAAAAGTGTTTAAAATATTCTCTTACTAACTTTGAAATGTCTGTGCCATCTGTAGTGATGTCCCTTCCTCATTCCTGATATTGAATACTTGTGTTCTCTAATTTGTGCTTCTCTCTCTTTCTCATCTTGATCTTTTTTCAAAGAACCAACTTTTGCCTTTGTTAATTTTGGGGTCCACTTCAAACTGAAATTCTCAGCTTGAATTTTTCTGGCACCTCATCAATACTTAAAATTCAGACCTAAAACCCATATGAGGGCCAGTCAATGCCCACATCTTCTCAGGGGAGATTTTTCTTTCATCTCACTCAGACCCTAGGCAAAGACAGACAATTTTCTCTGCTGCCTGCCTCTGTGAGGCAGGATTTTTTTTAAAAAATTCACCCTTTCTTCGGTGGTGTTGCCCTTCCTGAGCCCATAATTTATGCAGGATGATCCCTGACTCATTTGGCTCTCTGCCCTACACGGGCCACAGGCTTTGTGTCACCTGAGCGGCATGGCATCTCACAGTTTCGGTGTGGGTTTATCTCCTTGTTCTCATGTTCCTGCTTTGTTTCTGGCATGAGAGGATTTCTCTGCTTTCTTTAAGACTTATCCATTTCCATATAATTTTTTTAAAATCTAGCATTTTTAGTTGTTCTGTAGTGGGAAGACTTTAGTATCTCTCACCTTAGGGCCTTTGCCTTGGTTGTTCCCTCCATCTGGAATGCTGTCACCCCGATATCTGCAGAGATGTCGTGTCTCCACTCTTTTCCTCAAATATTACCTTCTCAGCGAGTGCTACCTGACCACCCTGTTTAAAATTAATAATCCGCACCAACTCTTACACTCTCTGCTCCTCTTACCCTGATCTACCTTTTTCTTCTTTTTTTCGTAGAACTTATATCCACCTAATAAACTGTATCATTTGCTTTTTAATTATGTTTTCTTGCTTATTGATCAGTTTCCTTTGCTAGATGTAAGCTCTAGGAAGGCCAGATCTTTATCTGTTTTGTTTACTGAAGGCTTCCAAATTTTAGGACAGTGTCTGGCACACAGCAGGTTCTCAGTAAATATTTCTCGAATTAATTGAATGAATAAAGGAATGCTTCCAGAAGCTGGAGTCCTCTTATTGGACAGAGGGAGAAACAGGGGGCTAGAGAGGGAAAGAGATTTGTCCAAGGTCACTTGGAGAGGTAGTGGCAGAGCCAGGACCAGAAGAATTACCCTTGGCCTGTGCCCAACACTCTACAGTTTTGAAGCACACTCATTGTCTCCAGAGCCTTGCCCTAGGCCCCAGGTGTGGGCAGGGAAGGAAAAACAGTCTTCATGTTATAACACTTTTGGCCACTTTCTCCTCGAAGCGTGGTCTTCCTGAGCTGTGTCCCACAGCACTCTCTTGGTTTTCCTTCCGCTTCTCTGCTCCCATCCTTTTAGGCTCTTCTGATCAATTCTTGAAGGTTGCTGATTCTAGAGGTTCTGCCCAGGTGATTTTCTTGTCTCTCTCGATGCCCTCTCTATGAATGACCTTGTCCACTCTGTGCCTGTCTCCAGCCCCAGGCTCTCCCCAATTGCCCATTTTCCTGGAAATCCTTTTACAAGCATCGGGATGGCTGGGAGGCTCCTTGGGTACAGGAGAAAAGCCTTGGTCTTGAAGGCAGAATACCTGGCTCCATCACCCATTCAGGGAACCTTTGGATCAATCATTGCCACTCTCCGAGCCTTGAGTTTTCTCTCTGAGAAAAATGGTGTTGACCACACAGGGTTGTCGAGAGGTTCCAGGGAGTCTGTGGATTGAGAATTCTTTGTAGACTCTGAAACAGGGAGCCCACAGAAGGAGCAGCCCCATGTGTCCCATAGATAGCTCAGATGACTCAAGTCCCCAGGTGGGCCTTCCTCCCCTTTGCCGTTTGCCCAGACCTCCCATCTCAAGGGCAGCCCTACCAGAAACCTGAGCCTCATTTGCCTCTTCCCCTTCCCTCACTTCACATCAGGATCCATCAGCAACAACGCTTGATTCTGCCTCTTTGACTTCTCTCCCAACTATCCTCTTCCTTTCCATTTCTGCAGCTCCAGCCTGGTCCAGGTTCTCAGTAAATATTTCTCTCTCCTGGACAGGTGCAGCAGCCTCCTCATTGGCCTCCCTGCCTCCCGTCTCACACTCTCTCAACATTGGCCACCATTAAACAACGTTGGATCACATCTTGCCTGTGCTCTAAACCCATGATAGCACCCCTTTGCCTCCCAAATGGAGGCTGAGCTGTTTACCTAGCACTCAAGGCTTTTCTTGATCAAACCCCTGCTCTGGCCTCAGCTCTCCCCACACACCTACACTCGGCTGTGTGCTTCTACCTGAATCTCATGTCTCCTTCCTTTTGTTCACGCCAATCCCTCTACGTGGAGCTCCTCCCTTCTTTCCCTGCCTGCTGCGAGGTTGCCACAGCCCCTGTGTTAAAACCCACACTGGCGAGTGGGAGAATGAAAGGCAGGGTGTAACCTAGTGTGCACAGCACACTGGCATTTTGATATGATGGCGATCCCACTTCTGCCAGAAATCTTTGGAGATAGCCTCTCGTCTCCTAAGCTTAGCCATCAGAGGTGAGAGTTGCCTCTAAACCCAAGATTTGGACTCGTGCGGTCAGCCAGATGGGCTGCTTTGATGGGGTCAGCCAGAGGACACGAAGCTTAGAGTTGACTAGGTGTCCACTGGATGAGGCATGTCTATGAGATGCCCTGAGTGGGATTCACTGGACACTGAGGCAGCTGGCATCTGACTGGCTGTCTGCTTGGGCCGGTGGTGTCAGATACCCTGGTGATGTCTGCCTCAGAGCTGGCTTGAGAGGGCTGAGACCAGAAAGGGGATGGGCCCGTCTGTGCACATCCTTTCATTTCTCTCCCTCCACTCGAGGGTCCTTGGACTCCCAGCCACCTCCCCCTCCCACCCCACAGCAGCACTTGGTGCAGGTCTCTGGGGCAATTTCAGCAAGTTGTTTTCTGTGATTTGAGCACAATCTGGGACTTTATCCTGGTTCCACCACTTGCTCCCTGTGTGTCCTTGGGTAAGTGAATTTACTTCTTTGGGCCTAAGTTTTCTCTCTGAAAAATAGGGCACATAAATTCTACCAGCTGGGGTATTGGGAGGATCAGCTGAACTGGCCGCTCTGAAGCCTTTGGTGTATGCACAGGAAGAAATGGGGGAGTGGTTGCTTTTTATCTGTCCTGCCCCTCCCACTCCCCCCACACTCTACTTCAAGGGAGAAGACTTTGTCCTATTCCTACATGAGACACTCCCCCTACCCTGTGCCTGGCCCAGGGCTGACATACAACAGGTGCCAAGTGTTTTCTGAATTGATCAAGTAAGGGAGGGCAGCTTGGGGGGATGGGCAGTGCCCCAAATGCACATCCCCCACATGTCACTCAGGCTTTAGCTTTTGAGTCCTACAGACCAAGGTTCAAATCCTGACTCTGCTCCAACTTTCTCTGAGATCTGGGGCACTCGATCGCAGGTCTCCAAGTCTCAGTTCCTCATCTGCAAAGGGGTTGGGGGGGATCCTCAGGTCAAAGTGGTGTGATGAGGGTTAAGTGTGACACATAGTAGGTACTCAGGAAATGAGACCCAACCTGTCCTCCTCCCTCCCTCTCTTCCTCCCTTCCTTTCTCCCATGTGAGAGATGTCTCCAAGGAAACAGGAGGAACTATTCTAAGAAAAGAGCTGAGGGCTCCAGTAGGAGCAGATGGTGACTCGGGCATCTGGGAGGCAGAGGCAGGCAGCTCTGGCCCTTCAAGGAGGCAATGGAACCCCAGTGCCTCCCCATCCCGGAAAGCACCAGGGCAGGGCCTGGAGGCAAATCCATATTGAGGGACAGAGAAAAAACATTTCTGGCCTCACAGAGCAGGGACAAGCACTGGAGCTATCTGTGCATTTGACCCACTTGACCCTACAAAAGTCCAGTCCTCCAGCCCGTTGGCCTGTGGGCGAGTAGGAGGCCCTACTGCAAGGGGCGGGGCAGAGAGAAGGTAGGATTAGGGGGAGGGGGCTGAGTTCCAGGCTTAGAAGAGTGTGAGCCAAGGTACCAGGGTGCTCCTGAGCCTGGCAGAAGGTCGTTCATCCACTGACTCACTCACTCATTCATTCAGTTCACGTCCATGGAGCCCCCTCCTCCACCAGGCAATGAACATATCTCCTTTCAAGTCCTCCTCAGAACATCCTGTCTTGACACTTTGCCACCATTATACAGATGAGGAAACCAAGGTTCTAAGAGGAAAAATGAGTGGCCCTGGTTCACAGAGAAAGTCAAAGCTTCTTTCCCAGGCTTGTCCTCATTTTCCACAGATTTCCATCACCTTCGGTTCAAAATCCTGAGTCCTCGGAGGACCTCAAGGTCATCATGGTCCAGCTCCTGCTGACCTTTCTGGCCTCACCTGTGAACTCTTGAGGCTTCAGCTCCAACGAGCCATCCATAGTGGCTTGCACGGGCCCATTCTGGCCTCCAGGTCTTTGTGCACGCTGATCTTCATGCTGGCATGTCCTCTTTGTCCTCCCTTGCTCATCAGGCTAAGTCCTGCACAGCTCGTGAATCACCTCTTCCTGGAAGCCTTCCTCTACTCCCCCGAAACCCTGTCAGGGCCTCTGGGGAATGGCGGGTTTTCTTGGGCCTCCCTCAAAGATGGCAAGCCTCTTGAGGCCACAGATGTTCATCCCGTAACTCTGAACCCCTAGTGCCCAGCACAGGGCTTGGCCCAAGTGGGTGTCAGCGAACAATGAGTGAATGAATGAACGAATGAATGAATGAGACAAACCCTGGCGTTTCCACTACTAGCTTCACTCATTTTGTTCTCCAAACATTTCCCAGGCACCTCCTCCATGCCAGGCCTGATGCCAGCCCCAGGGATGACAACAACTCAAGCTTACAATTCACTTCATGGTTTACAAAGAGCTTCCACCAGAGAATTCACAACCACCCTGCAAAGTAGGCGTTCAAGCTTGTGTCCATTTCCCACACATGGACACTGAGGCCCAGTGAGGTTGGGTGACTTTCCCAGTCACAGCCAGTATGTGACAGAGCTAATATTTAAATCTAGGCCTGCTCGCTCCAGAGCCCACGCTCCTTCCATGCTGTGAAAACAAAGCAAAGGAATACATGAACACTCGGAAATTTTGAAAAATGCAGGAAAGGAGAAGGAAGGGGAGAAATCCTACACAGCTCCCTCCTTTGCCCCGGGATATATTTCATTAACAGTGTGGGAACCGCCTACTTGTTTTGGCTGAGTCTCTGGGAACAAGGAAGTGACCTGGCCAACGTCACACAGATGCAAGCAGCACAGTCAGGATGTGGACCCAGACTGTCGGACACCACAATTCAAGGTGAATGAAAGTGGCCCTGAGCCTCAAGGAGCTATTTCCAGTCTTCTGAGGGAGGTGAGAGCAAATGGACGTGGCTTAGTTTGGGTTCTCCTAAAAGCAGTCGCTGAGAGAGGCCTTGAGTGCAGCTAGTTTACCTGGGATGTGATCCTAGGAAGCAGCGGGGAGAGAGGGTGGAGATTGAGACAGGGGAGGAAAGTCCATAAAACGCGCACTAGCGAGCGACCACCGGAACTCCATCCTGCTGGGGACCTTCTGAAGAGCACAGAACACACCTCAGAACTGTCTCCCCGAAGGAAGAAGGTTGCTCCCGAGGGCGTTAACTCCCCTGCACTCCCGAGCTGTCCTGTGCTTGGCGGAGCAAGCTCTTGTCACTTCTGAAAACACCGCCTCGGCCGGAAAAGTGGAGAGCCCCGATGGGCGCCTGCGCGGACAGCGTCTGGGAGCTGTCCAACAGCTGCGGCGGGAACCAAGGTGGGCGCGGGAGCGTTCGCTACGGTGTTTCAGGCATAGAGTGTCTCTGTCATCATAAAGCATTTGGCGAGTCTATAGTTCACAACACCATATTGCATACTTGAAATTTGCCCAGAGAGTAAATCTTAAATGTTCTCACCACAAGAAAAAAAGGTGACTATGTGAGGTGATGGATATGTTAATAAGCTTGATTGTCGTGATCATTTCACAATGTCTGTGCATATCAAAACATCAGGTTGCACATCTTAAATGTATACAATTTTTATTTGTGGATTACACCTTAGTGAAGCTGAAGAATAGATAAATAAATAAGTTCTTGGTAATACCAAGGGGAAAAAATTAAGTATTTGGAGGTAACAAACTGGGCTTGGAGAGTGGGGCGTAGAAGTCAGGGAAAGTTTCCCCAGAGTAGGTGACGTTTGAGTTGAAAGGTGGATATTTAATGGGAGAAGAGGCGTTCCGGGTAGAAGGACCCGCACAGGCTGAGGCGTGAGATGGCTGGTCCCCAGGAGAGACTGCACCTGAGTCCCGCGATTCGACCAGAGGTGACCCAGGAGAGGGCGCAAAGGCCAAATGGTGAAGGGCTTTCAATACCAGGCTAAGGAGTTCAAACTTTCTCCACTGACGCTAGGGAGCCAATACAGGGCTGTAAGCAGGGGAGGGACACACATCCGTGCCACAGACAGACCTCTCTGGGGTTGGTATGGAGGATGGATTAGAAAAGGGGAGACTGGAGCAGGAGCCCTGAGAGGAGGCTGGAGTAGTGGTCCAGTCAGGAGAGGCTGAGGCCGAGCGATGGGAAAGAGGGGTCAGACCCACGGGCTGTTTAGGAGAGAGAAAGTTCAGAAGAGTGGGGTGGGGAGAGGAGAGGGAGGCCAACCCTTCCTGGCTGCTGGCCCTGGGTGGCTCCTCCCTCTCCCTCTCCCCCAGGGGCTGCCCCAGCCTGACCAGATGCCTGATCCACTGGAGAGTGGTGCTGGGCCAGGCATCCCCAGACCCTGTCTTGGCAGATCTGGACATTGTCTGGTTTGGACACAAGCCCAATTTCATTATTAGCTAGATGTGGTCATTCCCCAGACCTAGTCATTACCAGGGCTGGTCACTCCCCAGGGCTGGAGGTTACCTGCTGCCAAGTGGACTCTCTCCACTAGGAAATTTTCTGATTTCAGTCATTCTTCCTCTTCCAGGGCTCTTCCCAAGGCCCAGCTGTGGCCCCACGGTGTGAGC
Source organism: Equus przewalskii (assembly GCF_037783145.1). Lineage (NCBI taxonomy): Eukaryota > Metazoa > Chordata > Mammalia > Perissodactyla > Equidae > Equus > Equus przewalskii. The sequence continues at coordinate 26,772,240 of NC_091851.1, forward strand.
CGGTGGGCTGACAGCAGCTGTTGGGAGAGAATCTGACGCCCAGGGTGCCACAGCCTTTTCCCCACCACATCGGCTCCCTCCTGGCTCCTGGGCTGGGTCAGGTAAACATCCCATAGTCCAACTTCTGCTCCCCTAGAGCCCTGATCACCCCAGGCTGTGCTTGAGTTTGACCACCCTTTCCCAAAGGGACCCTACCTGTCCTCAACTCTCGCTGTCTCTCTCGGTCTCTCCATGTCTCTTTGAGTCTCTGTGAGTTTCTCTCTCTCTCTCTTTTAAAATACTGACTTCAGGGACACACAATTGAGTGAAGAGCATCCTTGCTTCATGACGTGATCTCAGCATTGGTCCATGCATAGCCCTATGTATATGATACAATACAGTCTAAAACACAACATAATATGATATAATGTATGTGCCTGTAAACCACACCCTGAGAACTAGAACAGAACAAAAATCTGACATCCACCTCTGCGCTCCACTCCCTCCCGTCACCGAGGTCTCTGCTCGTGATCACTGATATTCTGAAGTTTGTTTGTCCTTCCCTAAACATGTACGAATGCCTAAACGTTCACACATGTAACACATTTAAATGTATGAACGCCTAAACAACTTCTTATTTGCTTTTACTTATTTGTTACTTTTATTTTCAAAGGGATGCTGTACACAGTTTTGCCTTTTTTAGCTTAATGCCGTATGGGTGAGAACTCATCCGCGTTGCTGTGTGTAGCTGTGATTCTTTGGTTTTGAGGGCTGCACGTGACTATACCGCAATTTATTTATTTGTTCATTCTCCTGTCAACTGATAATTGGACTGTTTTCAGTTTTTCTGCTGTTACAAACAGTGCTGCTGTGGATATTCTTGTGCGTTTCTCCTAATGCTTTGCAAAATGTGGCCCGGGGATCAATGGTCTTGGCATCACCTGGAAATTTGTTGGAAGTGCAGAATCTCAGGGCCTGCCCTGGACTTGCAGAATCAGAATCTGCCTTTTAATAAGATCCCTGGTGGAGCCTCCTTGAGAGGCACTGGCCGAGCCTACATCTGCATGGGATTCTCTTGGGCACACGTATCCAGGAGCGGATTTGCTGGGTCACAGGGGTGTGCCAGTGCACCCCCGCCCCCCCACAGTGGAATGGAAGAGATGCATTCATTACATCTTTACTGACACTTAGTATTGTCAGACTTTCTTGTTTTTGACAGTCACATGGGTGTGGCGTGGCATCTCTTCATAGTTTTGATTTACATTTCCCTGACGACTAAAGAGGTCAGGCACCTCCTCGTGTGTTTACTGGCCGTATATTCCCCTTCAGTGAAACACTCTGTTGGTATTTTTTGCTTATTTTTCTTTGGGGCTCACTCAACACCGCCCCTGCTTTTACATTTGCTGTTCTCTCAGGCTGAAACACCTCCTCCCTTCACTGTCCAGTGTCCTTTCTTCCAGGAAGCCCTCTCTGACTGTTGCCTGGGTTGTGAGCCTCTTCAGCCTCACAGGCAGGAAAACTTGGTGCCACTGTCCCTTATTTCATCTCCTGGAGCCTCTTCCTCATTGAAGAGACTGAAAACCAGTACAGCTTGGCCCCTACAGAGTTTTTTTTTTTTTTTTTAACTTAATTGCCATAATTTAAAATTCAGGAGATTCTGCATTTAAAAAATTCTGACTTGCTGATTTCTCTTGGAAAAAAAAAAGAGAAGATGTCACCCCGCTGGGCCTCCTTTCCTGCATGGCAACAGTCAGCTGGCACAGAGTAGGGGCTGCCCCTGCCAGGATGCGTGTCACAGTCCCCACGACTTCGTGCTTATGCCCTGCTTAATGACCTGCCCAGGCCCTGTGGGCAATTAGGTCTGTGACCATTGCCTAAGCGTGCCAGTTGTTATTTGTCTAAATCTCTCCAATTCTTCCCCTCCTTCCCATAACTCTGTCCCTGTCCCCAGCTCAGGCCTTTGCACGTCTCCCCTGGACTGTCACACCAGCTTCCCTCGACCTTCCTTTCCTAGTCTTGCTCCTTCCAGTTCACTGACCATGTCACAACTCTACTCAAGAACCATCAATGGCTCCCCATTGCCTTCTCAGGCCCCATCAACTTTCTAAAAAAGAAAAGTCTAGTTACATTATGAATATTTCATATTCACAATAGAAGTTTAGAGAACAGCATAACAAACACCTATGTACACACCACCCAGCTTAAGAAATAAACCATTCCAAGTGTATTTGAAGCCCTTGTTAATTCCCTTCCCGCTCTCCCTCAGGGTCACTACTGGCTTGCATTTGCTCCTTATCACTGCCATGCGTGTTTTTACACTTATGTTACATAAGTAGGTGTCCTTAAACACTATATAGAATTGTGTTTCAGGTTTTCAAAACTTAGATACCCAGCATCAAACTGTTTTCCATCTGCAACTTCCTTTTTTTAATCCAACAGCATATATTTTTTATTTTAAAAAATTGTATTGAATTATAAAATTCATACAAAGAGTACACCAATCATAAGTGTACGATTCTGAATTTTCACAAACAGAACCCCAAGTTTGTGTTTGAGATTTATCCTCATGGATGAGTGTCGCTTGCATTCACCTCTTTTGAGTGTGGCATGGAGAGTTTCCCAGTGTCTGAGTTCATCACTATTTATCCAATCCCTGGATGATGGACAGTGAGGCTGTGTCCAGCTTTTCACTATTGCATACGATGCTGCTATGAATATCCTTGGGCAAGTCTCCAGGGACCCCTGTGTGAGGTGTTCTCGAGGGCAAGGCCCGCTCATCTTCCACCTGACCACATATCGCCAGGCTGCTGTCCAGCCCCTGGCTCTCACCGACTCCCAGCTGAGACGGTACATAAGGTCCAGGGCGGCCCATTCTCTGTGGCCCTCCTGACACCCTGCCCAAACATACATCCACCTCTTTGCCTGCCACATATTCTCATTCCTCCTCCCGGAGCTGCAAAGCCACCTCTCCTTCCAGGCCCCGTTGAAGCCGCACCTCCTCCAGGGAGCTCTCTTGGGCAGCATTGGTCCTCATGGTGTCATCTCCTCTGAGATGTCATCTCCTCTCACCAGTTGTCAGGGCCCAGGAAGACAGAGGCCAACTTAGACCAGACACTGGGAATGGCAAAGGAAGGCATGGATGGACTGGCAGGGAGTGTGAGCAGCTGGGGTATGCAGCTGATTGCTCTGGGCCTTGGTGGATGAATAGGAGTTTGTCGGGTAGGGATGCTGGCAAGGCATTGCAGGCACAGGGAAAGGCAGAGAAGCACTGGAATAGAAGTTTCTGGGACCGAGATGTGGGCAGGGTGGGCAGGTGGCAGATGAGGCCGGAAAAAGGGCTGTGAGGAGTCTTGAACGCCACCCTTTAACCCTGTTCTGACTCTCTTTGCACTCAACTGGCATTTTAGGGAGATGAGGGAGCCAGGGAGGGCCAGTGCATTCATTTGACACCTACTGAATGCCAGGCATCAGCAAGGTGCTTACATCCATATCTCTTTGGCTCCTCAACCCAAGCTGGGGATGCTATACTAGTGTTGTGCCCATTTTACAGGTGGAGAAACGGGGGCTCCGAAGGGGCAGTGTCTTGTCTACGATCACAGAGCCCCAGGATGAGTAGGATGGGTACTCAGCCCATGTCCATTGACTCCAGGGACTGTTTTTAACCCTTGTGCTGCCACAGGCAAGAAGGCATCTGGGAGAGGGTTCAGCAGGAAACGGGTCACCAGGAGGGGGCACACGTTCTCAGAGGCAGGAGCCCGAAGTTCGAATCCCAGGGGCCTCCTGACTCGCACAGTGTGACCCGGGCCAGTCTCGCCCTGTGTGGGCCTCAGTTTCCCTCCTCCGCAGGGTCGGCGCTGGTCAACGTAGGTTCCTGCAGACCCGCTCTGTAGCCTCAGGTTCCAGGTTCCCGCGCTACCGCAGCCCGCGCTGTGTGACCTTGTGCCAGTACCTGCTCTCTCTGGGCGGCCGAGCGCGGATCTCTAAGCGCCCTTCCGGCTCGCGACCGAGCGTCGCTGGCCGCTGAGACCCTCCCCCACCCCGCGGGTTGCGGGGGCGTGGGTGGGGGTGGGCGCTGCAAGCGGCGCGCCCCCGACTCCCCCAGCCCCAGGCCGGCTGCCGGATCCGCGCCTGGTTTTGGGCGCAGCCGAGCGGCCCCCTCCCCCGCGCCTCTCCCCGCCCCCCGCCCCCTCCCCGCCGCTCTCGGGGAGCGGGGCCGCGCGGCTCCTCCTCCCGCAGCCGCATCTGGGGCGCCGCGCCGGCCGGAGGAGAGGCATGGGGCGCCCGCGGGCCGGGGCCGGGGCCGGGGCCTAGGCGGGCGGACCTGCGTGCGGACCCGAGCGGCGGCGGCGGCGCAGCGCGGCGGCCGAGCGGGCCGGGGCGGCCGAGGCGCCGGGCGCAGGTGAGGGCGCGGGGGTGGCGCGCGGTGGCCCCGAACCCCTTTCCGAGGCCGGTGCGCCCGGTCCCTCGGCAAGACGCCCCCCCAATCCAGGCCCTCTCCGGGACAGACCTCCGTGAAACGAGAGGAGGCGCTGGCGCAGAAAAGCCCCCTCCCCCTGCCGGTTCTGTCTTCTGAGCCCCTAGTCCGAGGGGGCGGCTCTGGGGCTGGCAAGCCCCCTTCTCTGGGTAGGATCCTCCAGTCGAGGTCTTCCCGGACCCTCAAACTGGGAGACGGCGGCGCTGGGGCCCGGAACCCTCTATCAGGGGCCGGACCCCCATTCCAGCTCTTTTCCCGCGGGCTCCCCCTTGTCAAGGGGCTGCCAAAGCTGGGAAGCCCCTCCTCAGGCCCTCGGTCCGCAGCGGGGCCCGGGGTCAGGCAGACCCTTCCCCTGCCCGCCAGCGTGGGAGCTGAGGAGAGAGAGGGCTCTGCCAGCCGGCCGGGCATTCCTCCTTTCAACCCGCTGCCTCCTCCCGCCTCAGTAGCCCCGGGAGCCTGCCCAGCCGGCTCCCCGGTTCCGAGCTCTTTCCCCGGATCTGGCATCTGGGGAGGGGGCGGGGGCAACCCCAACCCCCCCGGCGCTGCACAGCGCCCCCCTCCCGGTTTGCGCGCCGGGAGGGGCTGGACTGACCCGGGCACCTGGGCTGGGGGGGAGCTCACATGGCTACGGGAGGCCCCCACGTGCGGCGCCCCGCGGTGAAAGGGGTTCGCGTTCTGAGCGGGTGGCAGGTGGACCAGGTGGCTGGAGAGGCCAGCTGGGTCCAGATGTGCTGGGCCTGCTGGGAGGGGACATGTGCTACCTGGACATGTGATGGCCCCTGGCCTCTTTCGATCAAACGTACCGCCTCTGATCCCCTCCGTCCTTCCGTTCCTCTATCCCTTCCTCCCTCTCCCTTCTCCCCTTCTTCCTCCGTGCTGCCTGTGTTGCAGAGGGGCTGCCAAAGACTGTTGATGTTGTGGGGGGGGGGGGGGTGGAATGAAACGGGGGAAGGGGTTATGGGTTGGCGAAGGCCAGTTGTGAGGGCGGGGGTAAGGGGATGGAGGAGATGCCCTCAGGATGGGGAGCCTCAAGCTTGGAGGGCTTGCTAATGGGGGGAAGATTCCTGCACCCCCACCTGCCTGGAAGTGGAAATGACTGAAGGGGAGGGGGCTGCAGTCCAAGGGAGGCTGGACTGGCCTGCCTCTACCCTCATTGCACCTCCCCTCCCAGCCCACTTTCCCCCTGGGGGTCCTGGCTCTCTCTGCCTCTGTGCCTTCACTGGTGGGAGGGGGCTGTGTTTTCTGCCAGGCTGGAGGTGATGGAACAAGGTTGTACAGGACCATCTCAGAGAGTGGCTGTTGGAGGAGCCCAGTTTCTGTCTCGCAGGGGGGACTGTGGGCTGCCTGGTCCCAGGGTGGCCTGAGAGGCCTGAGCCAGACTCCTGTGGGCAGCAGGGCTGGGTGGGGCCGCAGAGCTGGGTGGCCGATTGGTGGCTGGAGCGTTGGGAGCCACTGCCAGGCCCAGGAGCTGGCTGTTGGCGGCCAGTCAGTGACAGATGCTGAGTGTGTTCCAAGCAGCTCCTGGAGACATTGGCTGTGCACGTGGGACATGCGTGTGTGCCTGTGCCTACGCTGTGGCTGGGGTGCACCAGGGCTCCTGGGTTCTCCTGGAGCCGAGAGACAGCCGCTCAACTTCTGCAAGTGTGTCTGTGTATGGTGTCCGTGGCACCTCCCCTTGTTCATCCATGAGAGGCCGGACTAGGCCTGTGCTGGGTGCTGGGGACATGTGATGGCCTGATGTGGTCCCCACCCTAGAGAAGCCCCTGTTTTGTGGAGGGGGACAGTCTGTGCTGGGCACTGGGGATGAAGTGCAGGGCCAGACTGGAGAGAAAGTGTAGGGCAGAGCAGGCCTGATGGCTGAGTTACGTGGGCCCCAGGGCAGCATCTGGCTGGTGCCAGCCTTGAGATGGAGCTGCAGGTTTGAGGGCTGTGCCCTGGGCTCGAGGCTGCCTGGCAGCTGAGTTGGTGTTTTGAAGAGAGGCTGTGCAGGCTTGGGAACTGAGGATGGATTGTGTACTGTGGAGCTTTCAGAAGACTCAGTGACGTATTGGACGTACCAGGGGCACCCACTGGCGTCTCGTTAGGTTCTAGTGCAGTTTGTGGGCCACTGGCTTCATAAATGCTGGTGTTTCTACATGACAGGGGCGGGGGGAGGCTGAGGAATTGCGTTGGGCATTTTGTGTGACAGGGAGCAGGTGGTCTCTACCCTCCCATACGTCTGTAATTGACTGATAGATTTATTCGTTCAAAAAAGCATTAAGAAATAGCATTATCTGACTACAGTGTGTTTAAACACTTCCGTTTAAACATTCTGAAATGTGAATTAATAAAATCTTGAATGCATGTTTTTTTTAAGCACACAGTAGGTACTCAGTGAATGCCCAGTGGTTCCCAGGATGAAGCCCAGCCTCCTCCTCCAACTAGCTACCTCTCTAGCCACGTCTTGTACTCCCGCCCCTCCCTCTTTGGCTCCGGTCCCCCTGGCCTGCTTTCAGTTTCTGGAACAGGCCACATTCCCTCCAGCCTCAGGGTCTTTGCACCTGCCAGTTCCTCTGCCTGAACATTCTGCCTGCCTCTCCCTGCATTTGCCTATTTAACTACTAGTCATTGTCCAAGTCTTGACTTAGGCATCACTTCCAGAAAAAAGCCTTCCTGATGCCCAGGCCAGGTTGTGTCCCTGTCACCACCTTCATAGCTCTGTGGGCCTCGACCTTCACTACCTCAGTCCCCTTCCTTATTAGCAGATGCCTCTGGGTGTGGGAAAGGGTGGGGTCATGCCTGCCCTCTTCATGCCATTCCTCTGGTGCTGAAGACAGGTCTTGGCTTGTTCTGGGCCCTCGGTCCATTCTTTTGGCTGAATTAATGGACAAGCATGGTCTGGGCCACTTTGAGTCAAAGGCTGGGTCGTAGGGCATGGCGGCCCCTTGGCCAGGCCCCATTGCCGACTGTCCCTGTGGGTTCCTGGCCTCCAGCTGGGTCTGCAAACCCAGAGGCATTGGGCTAGGCTTGGTGGGCATTACAGGCCCGTGGCCTCTGAAATCCCAGTGTGTCTGTGGGACCTGAGGCTCTGCAGGAGGGTGAAGGGCAGCTCCGGTTGCCTGTCTGGTTGGGCGTTTATTCCTGCATCAGTTCATTTGCTCACATCATCACCTGTTTACTTGGTCATCCTTCCTCTCATTCACTAGGTCACCAACTTGTTTGCCTCTCCGTTTTCTGGTCCCCCAATCCTTCTTTGGGCCACCAGTGCTTCCTGAGACCCGCTTAGTGCCCAGCCTTGTGCTGGGCGTGGCGACACAGCCAAACCCTCCGGGCCCTGCTCTGTAGACTGTAGTGGTCCTGCCAGGGATGGGGCTGGTCTGTGTGAGTGCTGGGAAGGGGCTGCTAGTTTGGACCTGTGGGAAGAGCTTCCGGGAGGACATGCACTAGATCTGGAGTGGATTTGGGAGGATTAGAGGGGATTGGGTAGATGGAGGAAGGCAGGGAAGGGCTCTGCTGGCTGACAGACCTGCATCGATAAAGGCAGGGAGGCAGCCAAGTACTGGGGGGCTTGGGGATGGTGGGGGCAGGTGTCCTTATAGGAAGAGGTGGCCCTCCTGAGGGGCTACAGGGAGGCTGGTCATGGAGGGTGGGCAGGGTGCCGTCATGGTGGGTGTCCAGTCTGTGCCAGGAGCCCTGTTGCTGCCTTGCTGTGTGCCCTTGGATGAAGTATGTCGCCTCTCTGGGCTCCCTTGATAAAGTGAAAACTTAGACCTGGTGACTTCAAAGGGACCGTCCACCACCCCACAGTCTGGAGTCTGTGATCCTGATCCCCAGGAAGGCAGTCCTCGAGGTCCCTGCCTCTTCTTTGGGCGTGTGGTGGCTGTCACAGGCTGGGGCTTGGTTTACTCTAGTCAGAGGGCAGCGTGTGTTAGCGCTGGGGTCGGGGTCAACAGGGGGCTCAACAGGGGGCTCACGAGGGCAACTTTGTCTAGCAGTCGGTTGAGGGAGCGCAGGGGCTGGCTTGCTGGGGAGGGAGCGCTCGGTTCTGCAGACGCGCTGCACCCTCTTTGGGAAAGGCTGGCCCGGAGGAGAGGCTGGAGGAGAGGCTTCCTGTGTTGGACCAAAGACAAGCCCCCTCCCAACTTGGTCAGACTCTTGTGGGGGCCGTTTACGACCCACATGACTAGACTTCCTTTCGTTGTGACCTACTGTGGGGGGACCTATTCTGCTCCTACCCTCCCCCCACAGAGTCTCCTGGTGGTCGCCCCAGGCCAGGACAGAGGTCTCTAGGGTGTGTGCAACACTCTACATTTGCAGAACACATTTAATCCCCACATATTCCAACCACCCACGGGTAGGAATGAAAAGGGATTGTGTCTCCATTTGACAGATGAGGCAATTGAGGCTCCTAGTAGCTGGATGGCTGCCCAAGGTCACTCAGAGGGTAGGGGTGAACCCACAGCCCAGCAGCCTCCTGCTCCTGGGACCTGAGGGTGCCAGTGCATCGGCCCCTCTTGCTCACTGATGGCACATCATTTCCTGAGCCGAGGAGTGGGGCCCTGGATCCCTCTGTGCTGGGTTTCGCAACGCCGCCTCCTCCCCACCGAGCTGTCTGACGTGGCCTTTTCAAAAACCCAAAATGAATGGAAGCAAATTTTGTTTGGAGAATTTTGCTACACCCTTCACTAGGGCTGGTTGCAAAACCAGGCTTGGGGATCCCTGCTGATGTTGATGGTAATAATAACAACAACAGTGTCATCGGCTAACATCCATTCATTCCACAGAGCATCACTGGCCATCTCCCAGGAGCCAAGCACAGTGCTGGCTTCTCTGTCTGGTGAGCACCAGCTCTAAGCACCTTAAATCCAGCCTCTCCTTCAGTCCCATCACAGGCTATTATTATTATCCCCATTTTACAGATGAGGAAACTGAGGCACAGGGAGCCATAGTAAGTTGTTCAAGGCCCCAGAGCTGGTGAGGTGGTAGTGCCAGGATATGAATCCAAGTCATTAGAGTTTGGAGTCTGGTCTTAGCCCTGTGTTCTGGAGATTCTGAAGTTCTCATTTGTTCAACAGAAGTGATGAGTGGGGATGGAGCCTGGGTGTTAGGCCCTGGGAATCAAATGTGGCCTAGTTCCTGGCCCCCGGAACCTGGATGCACACTGGAGGCGGCGGTCAGCCTGGTCTGAGAGAGCGACTCAGGAGTGCCCTGGGTGTCAGTGGTCACCGGGCAGTGCCTTACCTCCCAGGCCCCTCCCACATGGACCACGTGGACTTTAGTAGGTGGAGAGCTGTGGCCTCTGCCAGCTCCTTCCCTCTTCACTAATGCACGGTTCTGGTAGGTGGCCCATCTCTCAGGCTTCCTGGGGGACTAGGAGGTGACCTGGGTGCTGAGAAGTGACCATGACTGTAGAACAGAGGAAGCACAAAATGCTTGGTTCCTGGGACACTTCGATGAAGGGGCAGGACACCCCCCAGCCCCACCGCATGCAGCAGCTGCCAGGGCCCAGTTGCAGGGTGCAGACGTTCCCAAGAAGGCAGCAGAGCAAACATGGCATTTGTGTTCCTTTCTTGGGGGTGAGAGGCCTGTGCTGGTCGTCCTTCTCCAGGAGTTTGCTTCAAAAACAGCTAAAGCGATATCTGACAGGCGAGGGGGTCATCTCTGGAGAACAGGTGCTGTGGGTGGGTTCCGTCTTTGATAATATAGAAATGGGGCAGGCATCCTGGCGTATCAATGGAGCACAGCACTGCTTATTGAGCGCCTGCTGTGTACCTAGCACTGTGCCCAGAACAGGGCTCAGAACCACACCCGAGGAGGTGCTGTGAGTGTGGCGGGGGGGGGTCTCTGTGCCTCAGGTGCCAGGGCTGGGGGAACCTCTGGGTTCAGATATTTTTCTTTCTGCAGTAACAGATGAGCCTGAGGTGACAGAGGTGGGACCAGGATGCTATGGCTTTGCAGCTGCCAGGAAATGAGGGTTGGGGTAAGAGTGGTGAGCTGGTTTGCTGCTGTGTGTGCCTGACTGAGTCCCAGCACCTCTCTGGGCCTCATGGTCTCTGTCTGTTTGTTGGGGTGCTGGGGTTAGGTCTCTGACGCTCTCCCAGCTCAGCTCTCTGTGACTCCAGGCTCAACTGAGCTGGGCTTCCCTCTGGGCGGTCTCAGGGAGCCCTCGCTGTCCTCAGCCCTGCCCCTCTGCCTGGCTGCCCACCTCTGCCTGTCCCCCAGCCCCTGCCAGAAGGAGGGAGCCTTTCCTTCCGCCCACTATGGGCTGACTGCGTGCGGTGACGCAGCAACCGAGGGCTCTGGAGCGCAGCTTGGAAACGGGGATCCAGGTTTGCTAAAGACAGGGGAAAAAAAGGTTCTTCCCACCACCCCCAGCTGCCTGCCTGCCTCCCTTCCTCCCCCGGCTGCCGCCAAGCCCTGGCACCACCTCAGCTCTGCCAGATCCACTTGGGGGGTGGGAGGCTCAAGGCTGGAGGCTCAGCTGAACAGGGCCCAAGTTTGAGTCTCAGCATGCCAGGGCCTTGCTGTGTGTCCCTGGCATGGTTGCCTGCCTTTTCTGGGCAGTGTGTACTGTGAGGGGGATTCTGAGGCTGACTGAGCAGCTTTGCAGTGACAGCTCTGAGGGGGTCACCTGTGACTCAGGAGGCGCTCCTGGCTAGATTTGAGGACGGGGCTGTACTCCAAAGACACTGGATTAGGGATTGCTCCAGGGTCCTCTGCCACCTGTGTTCTCTGTGTGCCCCACCATGGGGAACGTCCTCCGTGCGTGTGCCCCACCGTAGAGGGGGCAAGGTGCTGTGATCACCCCATCTTACCTCTGAGGAAGCTGAGGCCGTACAGCTGGTGGGTGGTAGAGCGAGGATTTGAACCCAGGTCCATGTTACTCCCGCATCCAGACGAGAAGGCAGGCCCCAGGCAAGAGGCCAGCTGCGTGACTGTGAGCCTCCCCATGTCCTCTCTGGGTCTCAGTTTCCCTGTCTGTGCAATAGGTGTGGGGTGAGGGAGTTGGGGCTGCCCATCTCTGGGCCTCCACCTGGCACTGCTGGAATTTTCTGAGCCTCTCACTCTCCCATCCTTGAAGCCGAGGTGTGACAGCAGGCAAGGAGGTGGCAGCATCTCGTGCCTCTCCTCCAGGGACCTGCCACCTCTGGGGTGTGAGAGATTCCTGGAGGACTGGGCGTGTGCGAGGCCTTCCAGGAACAGTGGGGCGGGGCCGAGGCTGGGTGGCTCTGGGCAGCCTGGGGGTCATGGCTAGCCATGAGGCTTGGCCCTCTGCCTGTCCAGGCTTCTGACCCTCGTGTTTCTGCTTCACCAGGGGCTCTGGGGGAGTGCAGGCATGGACAGGGAGGGCGGGCCGCCCTTGGGCCCTTTCCCACCCCTGTCCTGCGTGTGGGTGGGGGTGTGTGTGTGTTTTATGTGGTGTATGTGGTTTGTGTGTCTATGTGTGTGTATGTGGTTTGTGTGTGTGTTGTGTGTGTATGTGGTTTGTGTATGTGGTATGTGTAGATGTGTGTGTGTGTGGTTTGTGTATGTGGTGTGTGTGGTATGTGTGTGTATGTGTGTGACATTGCCTCCACTCAGGCCAGGCCTTTTGTATATTGTCAGATCTTCTCAACTCTGAAAGAGAGATGTTAGCATCCCTCTGGACTGACTTTCCCTACCTCTTTCTTCTTCCAAGTATGCATTCAACAAACACGTGGTAAGTACCCGCTCTATACACAGAGCAGGTGCTGAGCATGTATCAGTGAAGCGAGCTCCTGGTCCCTGCCCCAGGGAGCCCATAGTCCTTGTGGGGGGGCTAGCAGCCATAACATGACCTCCCAGATGAATGTAGATTACGTCAGTGACGGGTGCTACTCCACAGAGAAGTCCAGGGAGACCTGACCCAAGCCAGGGGGTTGAGTGAGACCTGAGAGCGAGAAGGAGGTAACTGGGTGGAACAGCTGGTGCAAAGGCCCTGTGGCGGGGCAGCATGGGGAGCCTGAGGGTCTAAAGCCTGGAGAGAGCAAAGAGGAGTTTGGTGTGAGGAGGAATCAGGGCCTAGTGGGCCCCAGGGTGGACTGCTGACATATGAGGAAACTAAGGCTTAGAGAGGTGAAGCAGCCTGCTCAAGTGGGGCTGGAAACTTGGCTGGGTGTGGATCGGTTCCCTGAGGGGTTCCTGGAGGGTTTCCCCTGGCTTTTGTCAGCAGAGCCCTGGGCCATCACTGAGTCTGACTCAGGACAGTTTAGCAACTTGCCTGTGGTCCTCCAGCAGGTCAGCGTGGAGCTGGGCCGCCTGTTCCCTGATTCTCAGCCTCCCCCTGCATGGGTGCTTCCCACTGAAAGAAACTGGGGAGCCACAGAAGGTTCTAGTGCAGGACAGACGGACAGGCTCTCCTGGCCGGCCACACCCCAGGTCTTCCCGGCACTGGCACTGAGTATTGGCCGCCTGCCCGCCTGCTGAGGTCGAGGCAGAGCCGACTGACCTCTGCTGACCTGGTGTGTCACCACCCTCTGCTGACGCTGGACAGGGCAGGGGCAAAGGTGGTGGGCAGCCTGGAAGGGGGCGGTGGTGGGCAGGAGGCCCAATGGCCAGCAGCCCTGAGGCTTCCAGGAGCCCTTTCCCAGGCTGGGTCTGATAAATGATGAGGCCGTTCCTGGAGGCTGGCAGGGAGGTGGCCTTATGCCAGGAGTCCTTGGGGTGGGTCTGGGGGGTTCAGCTGCAGAACAGAAGTTGGGCTCCTTCCCCACCCCGTGTCCCCTTCTCAAGCGTCTTTTGGCTCCAGCCTTCATGGCCTGTGGCCAAGATGACTGTCCCAGGTCCCTCCTGGGTCTCCTGCCCACATACCGTCCGTATGCAGGCAAAGTGATTGACCCAGAAACCACACCCAGCCCTCACACCCCATAATGGCCCAGAGCCCTGAGTGGTCACTGCCTCTGTCACCTGCCTCTGGGCACTCCTGCAGTCCCCTCCTGCCCTGTCGCGCTGTCACCTGCAGCTCCGTGGAATAACTTGGGACTCCCGGAGTACACCACGTCTTCTGGCCCCCAGCCTCTGCATTTACTGTTCCCTCTGCCCAGAAAACTCTTCCCCAAAGTCTTCACTTAGTAACTCTTATTTGTTATTTACCACTCAGCTCAGGCCTCGCCCTTCTGGGAGACCTGCCCTTTTGTCCCATGGGGGTCACTCTTACGCAGACTCTAGAGGCCTGTGCACTGTGAGGTCACTTATGGGTCTGAATCCCCTACCAGGTGGAGGTCCCTCCAGGCAGGGACCAGGCTGGTGCCTCTGGGCGCCCCCAGCAGTGCCCAGCCTTGGGCCTGGCATATAGTAGGTATGCAGCTCATGAATGTTGGCTGAGCATTGCTGAGCCGGCTGGCTGGAGGATCACCTGTGCCTCCAGCCTCCTCCCCCACAGAGGAGCCTGGTCCTGGGGCAGGTGCCTCAGACAAGAGCCCAGCCAGTGGGTCCCTTTGCAGCCCCTCGCTCCTCTCCTCCCCTGACCCTGGGAGCGGGAGAGATGGGTGCATGGGCCCAGCTGGGCTGCCGTGGGGGTGCTCAGGAGCTGAGCAAGTGGGCAGTTGGCTAGTTGGTTGCCCTCTTTTAGCTTGTGGACCCACCTGGGCTGTTATTGCCAACCTGGGGAGAAGCCCAACTGTTTGAAAGGAATGCGTTTCTTGTCCTTTAACCCCTGAAATTTGGGATCTGTATCTTACTGCAGCCTAATCCACAGCAGCTAATACAAATATCTACTGTGTGCAGACGTTATTCTCGGCACTGGGGATGATAGACCCTCCAAGGGCCATTGTGAGAATTTAACGACAGGTGATGTGCAAAGGACCTTAGCTGTGTGCTGGCGCATAGTAGGCTCTGTGGGTTAGATGAGTTCTTTCAGATCCGTTCTTGCATCTATAAACAGTCATAGGAAGCAGCCCACAGGGAGGCTGAGGTCGGAAGGGAGGCAGCTCTGGACAGATCGGGGGCCACGCGAGGAAGGAGTCCCCGCCCCCCTGCCCGGGAGCTCAGGAAAGTGCCCCCTCGGGAACCAGCCCTTGGCTGCCCTCTCGCCTCTTCTGCCCCACCTCAAGGCTCACCCTCTGCGTTAGTTATCTGTCGCCGTGTAACAAATTATCTTGAGACTTAGCAGCTTAACACAGTAATGAACATTTACCGTCTCTCGCTCACACGCATGTAGTCTCTCTCCAGGAGCCGCTTTGAGGGAATCCACTTTAGACTCATCATCAGTGGGGTCAGCAGGAGTGATGCCGGCTCTTCCCGGTGGGGTGGGGGCCAGAACTCAACGTCAGCTGTCTCCCCAGGACTCCCAGTGACTCTGGGTAGGAGGGATCGCTGGCCCCTCACAGGTGGGAAAATAAGGCACAGAGAGGGAGAGGGAGACTCAGAAGGTCACCCAGCTGGCAGCTGGTGGAGCCGGGACTTGACCCCACACTGGCCATCCTCAGGGCCCTGGCTCTTAGCCACTGTGCTGTCCTGCCAAGGGTGGGAGTGGGCGAGTGTAGGGGGTGGCTCTGGCTGCGTGGGCCTTGGTGCCTGTTTAAAAATGAGGTGTTAACAGGTTTCTTTCTGGTTTTGTTTTTCATTGAAAGAGCAAAACCGAGTGGAAAGGTGTCAACCGCCTCAGTCCCAAGGACCCTGGGAAGGCTTTTTGGAGCCATAGGCTGGACCTCCCTGGGGTGGCTACCAGCAAGCTTGTCCTCCCACAAGAGGAAAGGAGAGTTGACTTGAGTTTGTGTCCCAGCTCTGCTCACCAGCGTGTGACCTTGAGCAGGTCACAGAAACCTCTCTGAGCCTCACTTTCCCCATCTGTCCCCCATAGGATAACAGTGTCACTGTCTACCTTGGAGGCTTGGTGTGAGGATGAAGTGAGGTCTGTGTATTCAAGTACCCCTAGGGTAGGGCACGGCACGTACATAGTAGGTGCTCAAGAAAAAGCAGCCGTTGACATCGTGCTTTCAGATGACCCCCCCACAGACACACTGAGCCCTCTGGCACTCCCCGCTACACCCAGTCCACATCAGCTGACAAGTCGGCCTCGGCCTTCCAGTGAGACCGGCCCAGGAGAAGGGCCAGGGCGTGAGGACTCCTGTCTGCAGAGCATTTGCACACAGAGGGAGCCGCGCTTAGCTCCATCTTACAGATGGGGAAACGGAGGCCCGGAGATGACTTGCCTGAGGACCTCCATGATAGAGATGAGACTGAGTCACAGGCCTCTTGACTCTGAATCTAGTGCTCTTTCTGCTATCCCACTTTGAAGGATCCTTGAAAGAACCTCAAGAAGCTGAAGAAAATTCTAGGAACCCTCAGGGTACCCAGGAGGCCTGGGAGCCAGGATGCTTGGGTCCTCCACCTCTCGCTGCCCCCAGGCCCCTGTGTGACCCTGTTAGAGTTGCCTCCCTCTCTCTGCCTTTGTTGCAAAGTAGTGGGGAGAGCCTGGACTCCCCCAGGAGGAGCCCCCCAAGGCCCACTCTGTGTCCCCCTCCCCCAGGCCTCACCTCTGGGTCCCCCTCCCCCAGGCCTCACCTCTGGGTCCCCCTCCCCCAGGCCTCACCTCTGGGTCCCCCTCCCCCAGGCCTCACCTCTGGGTCCCCCTCCCCCAGGCCTCACCTCTGTGTCTCCCTCCCCCAGGCCTCACCTCTGTGTCTCCCTCCCCCAGGCCTCACCTCTGTGTCTCCCTCCCCCAGGCCTGCCTCTGTGTCCCCCTCCCCCAGGCCTCACCTCTGGGTCCCCCTCCCCCAGGCCTCACCTCTGGGTCCCCCTCCCCCAGGCCTCACCTCTGGGTCCCCCTCCCCCAGGCCTGCCTCTGTGTCCCCCTCCCCCAGGCCTCACCTCTGTGTCCCCCTCCCCCAGGCCTCACCTCTGGGTCCCCCTCCCCCAGGCCTCACCTCTGGGTCCCCCTCCCCCAGGCCTCACCTCTGTGTCTCCCTCCCCCAGGCCTCACCTCTGTGTCCGCCTCCCCCAGGCCTGCCTCTGTGTCTCCCTCCCCCAGGCCTCACCTCTGGGTCCCCCTCCCCCAGGCCTGCCTCTGGGTCCCTCCCTCCTCTGCTGGCCTGGTTTGTGGGTGGCCCAAATTCAAGGCGGCAGCTTTTCAGTTGGGAGGTCAGGCAGTGGGAACCCTGCTTGGAGGGGCCCACCAGGCAGTAGCCCCCACCTGGGCCCCAGGGTGGACTCCCTCTGCCAGGGCAGGCGGCCGTGGGCCTGTCGGGGAGTACTCCTGGAAAACTTCCCCCCACAGTCCTGCCTCATGCCCCCTACTCCCTCCCTGCGTGTCCTGCTTTGGGGAACAGATATATTTAGAGAAAATGCTCTGTTCTGTACAGATTCCACATGCACTTGCACTCTGGGGGCCGGGGGAGGCAGGGCTGCGAACAGCCACACCTGAAACCTGGAGTCTGGTTTGCCTTGGGGCTCCGTGGGCTACTGTCTGGATAAGGGCACGCTGACCTGACAGGGGGCCCGTCCTCTGCTCACTGTGGACAGGTCTTCCTCTCCACCTCCCGGTCCCCTGTGGCCACATCTCTCTAACCCTTGAGCCTCCAAGTCACAGCCAAACTCAATCATTTGCTCCCCTCCTCCTCCCCTGCCCTCCACTTCCTCTGAGTCTCTCAGTCCTCCTCCACCCCTCTCAGCACTCGGAGCACTTTTTCCCTTGTGTAGTCAGTCGGCAAATATGGACGCATGTCTGCTGTGGGCCAGGACCTTGCTGGATGCTGGGCACTCAGAGATGACCAGTCAGAGCCCTCAAGGTGGCCACATCACAGTCCAGGAAGGAATCACAGGCTACTAAGACAACCTCAAGATACCTGCTGTGATGGCAGGAAGCCCTAGGACAAGGGACATGGAGCTGGGGCCATGATCAGGGAGGATCTTGGAGGAGAGAGTGGCCTGAGCCGGACCTGCAGGTTAAACGGGAGTGAGCCAACAGCTCGAGGCAGAGCAGGCATTCCTGGCAGAGAGAACAGCATGTGCAAAGGCCAGGAGCTGAGTGAGGACCTGGCTGCCCTTGGGAGAGTGCAGAGCAGGAAGGTGGGCAGAGACTGGATCCCACTGAGCCCGGAGCGCCAGGCTGAGGGTCTTGCTCACCCACATCCCCCCGACTCCTGCCCTGGCACTGCAGACAGCAGGGCAGTGGCCAGGTCTGGTGTGAGCATGGCAGTGCAGCCGGTTGGTGGTTCCATGCGCTGCCTCCCAGGCTGGCTCGGCTCGCAGGGCAGACGCGCTGTGCCTGGCCAGGTGGGAATCAGAAATAGCTCACACGTGCTCCGTGCTTGGTAAAGCGGCTCCCCCCGCCTCAGCGCATTTCATCTGCACCCGAGTCAAGGACGGCTCAGTGCTCGTGAGCTGGGTGACCTTCTCCCTCCGTTTATTAATACACCGCCCACTGGGGCTGCAGGCAGAGCTGCGAGAATGTGTGCGGGGGTGGGGGGGTGGGGCAGGGACGGGGGCAGACAGGGGTCTCCCAGGAAAGAGAAATGCTGAGCGCTTGGAAAGTGATCCCTCCCCACCAGAACACTACCCAGCCAGATAAATCCCTTAATACAAAAATGAGTGACTCCACCTTCCTTGGGACCATGGTTAACATTCTGATGTCCACCTTCCAGAGGTCTCTCCAAGTCTGTCTGCCCCGGTGGATGGATTCATGCCTTCATCCATCCCTCCGTTAATTCTTCAAATATTTGTTGTGTGCTCCCTCCTTGCCAGGCCCTATGGGGGCCTGGGGGGCTCTGAGTGAAGCAGGCACTTCCTCGCTCTTAGGGACTCAAAAAGCAAGTAAAAACAGTGATGAGGCTCACAGAGGAGGATCAGGGGAACCATGGGCGCAAAGGAGAGGTCTCAACCCAGGCTGAGGGTCCAGAAGGCTGCCTGGAGGAGGTGACACTTGGGCTGAGACCTAAAGGCTGAGGAGAAGTCGCCCTAGCAAAGAGGAGATGGGGAAAATCATTCCTGGTGGAGGGAACAGCAAATGTGCAAACCCTGTGGTGTGAGGGCGGTGATGTTTTCGGGGAGGAGAAGGGAAGATGGGGAGTGTCGGTGTGAGGAGGGAGGATGAGGTGGAGCATCAGGGGGGCAGGGACTAGACCGTGCGGGGCCTCATGGGCTGTGGGCAGGGTTTGGGGATTTACATAACAGTACAGGTTCTGGTGCCACAAGGCCCAGGTTCAAAGCTAACTATGCCACTTAGCTGGTTGACTTCAAACAAGTTACCTAACCTCTCTGTGGCTCAGGCTTCTCATCTGTAATGTGGGGCCAGTAGTGGTCCCTACCTCATAAGACTGTTATGAGGATGAAATGATGTAGTAAAGTGGTTAGGGCAGCACCTGGCATACAGAAAGTGCTCAGAAATGGTAGCTCATATGATTTGGAAGTCATCTGTAGATACAGTGCGTGTGTGTAGATGGTTTTGCGTAAATATGGTCATATGATTCCTGTTCATCTATAGCTACTTTTCCCCTTGATACTTGCCATCTTTCTGAGTCATGACTATGGAGTATTATATTTAAAATGTTTGTATTGAGGTGTAACATATGTGTTGTAGAGTGCACTAATCTTGTGTGTAGTATAGCTTGATTCTTGTGTATATAAGGATAAATATAGACCATATGTCATATATATATCACACCTGTAACCGCCACTCAGAGCAAGATATAGGGTATTTCCAGCACCCTAGAAGGCTCTGCCGTGCCTTTTCCCAGTTGATCCCCCAGCCCCCACTCCTGCAGGTAACCACTATTCTGACTTGTAAAACCATAGCTTCGTTTTGCCTGTTCTGGACCTTCATGTAAATGGGATCACGCAGGATGTCTCTTTTGTATCTGACTTCTTTTGCTCCTCATTTCCTCTGTGAGATTCCTCCATGTCGTTGTGTGGATTGGTACTTCATTCTTTTACATCGCTGCCTAGTATTCCGCTGAGAGAATATTTCATACTTTACTCATCCTAGTGTTGATAGACGTTTGGGTTATTTTCCGTTTTTGACTGTGTGGATAGTGCTGCTCTGGGCTTTCTTATGCATATCTTTCGGGGAACTTACTAAGTTGTTTCTGTTGTGTGTATAGCCAGGAGTGGAGTCTCTGGGCCGTAGAGGATGGATATGTTCAGCTTTAGTAGATACTGCCAAACATCGTCCAGAGTGCTTCTGCCCCTTTCCATTCCCACCGGCAGAGTCTGAGCCTTCCGGGTGCTCTACCTCCTCCCCAACACCCTGGCTGGAGATTATTTCTCATAGCTGCGGGGAACTCCACTATGCGGTCGACCACCTCAAACCGGCTCCCCAGTGATGGACATTTAGGTTGTTGCCAATATTTGCATGATTTTTTAAAAATCAAAAAAGAGATAAAGCAATACAAGAAACACTTAAAAATAAAATAATGGAAGCAACCAAGATGTCCTTCAATAGACGAATGGATAAATAAATTGTGGTACATCCATTTAATGGAATATTATTAATGGAATATTACTCAGCAATAAAAGGAAATGAGCTATCAAGCCGTGAAAAGATATGGAGGAGATTTAAATACAATTACTAAGTGAAAGAAGCCACTCTGAAAAGATTATATACTGTCTGATTCCAACTATATGATGTTCTGGAAAAGGTAAAACTATAGAGACAGTAAAAAGATCAGTGGTTACCAGGGACTCGGGGGAGGGAGGATGAGTAGGTGGCGCCCAGAGGATTTTAGGGCAGTGAAATTTCTGTGTGATCCTGAAATGGTGGCTCCGTAACCTTATGCACTTGTCAAAACCCATAGAACTGTATCACACAAAGAGTGAACCCTAACGTAAACTATGGATTTGACTTAATAATAATGTATCAATATTGGTTCATCAATTATAACAAATGTACCACACTTCTGCAAGAGGTTAATAATGGGGGAACCATGAGGGGGCAGGAGAAGGGATATATGGGAACTCTCTTTTCTGCTCAGTTTTTCTGTAAACCAAAAATTGCTCTGAAAATAAAGTCTATGAACTTGAAAATAAATTGAAAAAATTAAAATGTAAAAATACTAAGAAGGAAAAAGACAAAAATGGAAATCGCTGGAGGTGTCTGCTGCAATGTTGGAGAGCTTTCCCACTGGTCTTCTCTCTGGGGATGTTTTTCTTTTTCGTAGTGGGGATGACACTCAGGAACACTTTTGTGTTTCAGTCCTATTCCCCCCCTCCCTGCTCATTCTTATGGTGGAAGCACCTCCCCGTATTACTTAAAACTCCTCCTAAACATCGTGTTTAGTGGCTCCCTAAAGCGGAAGGTGATTTAAATTCTAATGATGGAATAGGAGCCATTGTGTTTGAAGAAAAAAAAGGAAATTGATGAAGTGATGGAATCATGGGATCTTAGATTATGAGCATTACATTACAGGAGAAATGATTTAGAGTTATAGCATCTTGGTACCGATGCATCTCAGAATCTCAGTACAGTTATCTTTAAGTGACAGAATGAGGTGTGTTTACATTCTGGAAATGAATGATTATGGATCTTTGGACAGATGAGACAACATTTCAAGACTCAAAGAATTTCTAGAACCTCTAAGTTGAAAGAACCAGTCAAGGTATTCTGGTTTAATCTTTTTTTCTTTTCCAGTATAACTTTGGTTTATTTTCCTTTTTGAAAAAACAGCTTTTATTGAGGTATAATTGAAATACAGTAAATCACACATATTTAAAGTGTTCAAATTGATGTTTTGACAAATGTATGTACCCGTGAAACCATCACCACAATCAAGATAATGAACATATCCATCACTCCCCAAAGTTTCCTCGTGGTCCTTGGTAATACCCCCTTGTTCTTGCTCCTGCTCCGCCCTTCCCACCCTCCCACTGTGCTCTTGCCCCTCCCCATCCCCGGCATTCATTTATATTTGTGTTTGTATTGAATACAAGCTTTATTAGTATTTCCTAGAATTCCGTATAAATGGAGTCATACATACTCATTTTGTTTGGCTCCTTTCATTCAGCATAATCATCTGGAGATTCATCTGTGTTGTAGCATGTAATCAGTAGTTCATTCTTATTTATTGCTGAGGAGTATTTCATTGTATGGATAGGCTGCAATTTATTCATTTACTTCTTGATGGACATTTGGGTTTGTTTCCAGTCTGGGGCTATTACAAATAATGCTTCTATGAATGTTGTGTGTATAAGTATTTGTATGAACATATGCTTTCACTTCTCTGGGGCAAATACCTAGGAGGGGAATGACTGGACAATTTGATAGGTGTATGTTTAACTTTTTAGGAAGCTGCCAGTGTTTTCCAAAGTGGATGTACCATTTTAAATTCCTGTCGGCAGTGTATGAAAGTTCCAGTCCCTCCACATCCTCACCAACACTTGGCATAGTCAGTCTTTCTAATTTTAACCATTCTAATAGGTGTGATATCTCATCGTGGTGTTAATTTGCGATTCCTTAATGACCGGTGATGTTGAGCATCTTTTCATGTGTTTATTTGCCATCTGTATATCTCCTCGGGTGAAGTATCTGTTCACATCTTTTGCCCATTTTAAAATTGGGTCATTTGTACTCTTATTATTGAGTTTTGAGGGCTCTTTTTTGTATTCTGTCTTTGTTGTTAGTGTTGTCAAGTCCATCCCAACTTCTGGTCACTCTGTGTACAGCAGAGTGGAGCCCTGCCTGGTATTTTTGCTCCCTCCTCTCACCTTCCAGCGCTGTATCAGACAATGCTTCACTGCTCTTCATAGGGTTTTCATGGCCAATTTTTTCAGAAGTGGTTGTCCTTCTTCCTAGTCTGTCTTGGTCTGGAAGCTCCGCTGAAACCTGTCCACCATGGGTGACCCTGCTGGTATTTGAAATACCGGTAGTGTAGCTTTCAGCATCATGGCAACACACAGCTGCCACAGCATGACAGCCTACAGATGGGTGGTGTGGTTTCCTGACCTTGTATTCTGGATACAAGTCCTATAAAGTATATATGAAGAAAATATTTTCCTTCAGTCTGTGGATTGTCTTTTCATTTCCTTAAGAGTGTCTTTCAAAACATAGGCATTTTTAATTTTGATGAAGTCCAATTTGTCGGTTTGTTCTTTTATGGATTGTGGTTGGTGTGGTCATATCCAAGAAATCTTGATCTAACCCAAGATCATAAAGGTTTAATCTGTGTTCACGTCTTGAAATTTTATAGTTTTAGGTTTCATGTTCAGAACTATGATCCATTTGAGTTAATTTTTGTATACAATATGGGATATGGATTAAATTTCACTTTTTGCGTATAAATATATGTTCATTCCAGCACCATTTGTTGAAAAACCTCTCCTGGCTCGATTGCTTTGTCTGTTCCTTTGTCAAAAATCAGTGGTTCCTATATGTGTGTGGGTCTATTTCTGGACTCTCTTCTGTTCCATTAATCTATTGGTCTATCTTTATATCAGTATAAAGATATTTTGAGACCCTCCAGCTTTGCTCTTCTTTTTCCAAGTTATTTTGGTTCTTGTAGGTCCTTTGCATTTCCATATGAATTTCAGAATCAGTTTATCAATTTCTAAAAAATGCCTGTTGTGATTTTGATTGAGATTGATTCGAATATATAGATAATTTGAGGAGAATGAACATCTTAACAACATTGAGTCCTTTAACCCATGACAATGTATCTCAATTTACTTAGGTACTTTTTAAAAACTTATCTCAGCAATAATGTAATTTCCCATATCTGGGCGTTTCACATCTTTTGTATTTATTCCTAAGTATTTCACATTTGTGATGCTATTATAAATGATATTTTAAAATTTTAATTTCTGATTGTTTGTAGTTAGTGTATAGAAATAAAATTGATTTTTGTGTATTGCTCTTGTATCCTACACCTTGGTAAACTTACTTATTAGTTATAATAGCTTTTTGTTTGTGTGTGGAGTCTATTAGATTTTCTGTATAGGTGAGCACGTCATCTGCAAATAAAGTAGTTTTATTTCTTTCTTTCCAGCCTGGATGCCTCTTGATTCATTTTCTTGTCTAATTCCCCTGACTGGAGCCTCCAACGTAATGTTGAATAGAAGTGGCACAAGTGGGCATCCTTGTCTTGTTCCTGACCTTAGAGGAAAAGCTTTCAGTCTCCCACACTGGGTGTGATGTTAGCTGTGGGGTCTTTGTGGATGCCATTATCTAGTTGAGGAAGTTTCCTTCTATTCTTAGTTTGCTGAGAATTTTAAAAATTGGAATGGATGTTGGATTTTCTCAAATGCTTTTTCTGTGTCTTTTGAAAGGATCACATGGTTTTTCTCTTTCAGTCTGTTCACGTGGTTAATTACATTGATTGATTTTCAAATGTTAAACTAACCCTGCACTCCTACGGTGAGCCCCATTTGGCCTTTTAATATATTGTCGAATTAGATTTGCTAAAATTTTGTTTAGGACTTTGGCATCTCTGTTCATGTGGGGCCTGTAGTTTTCATCTATTGCTTTGAATTTGTCTGGTTTTGATATCAAGGCCGCATAAAACGAAGTGGGAAGTATTTCCTTCTCTTCTGTCTTGTGCGAAAGTTTGTGTAGAATTAATATTTTCTTCCAAATGTTTGGTAGAATCACCAGTGAAGCCATCTGAGCCGTGAGTTTTCTTTGTGGGAAGATTTTATCTATAAATTCAATTTCTTTAATGAATATAAAACTATTCAGGTTATTTTTATCTTCTTGCATGAGTTTTGGTAATTTGAATCGTCAAGGAATTTGCCAGTTTCATCTAAGCTGTCAATTTTATTGGCATAAAGTTGTTCATAATGCTGTTTTGTTATCCCTTTTTTAAAAAAAAGCTTTATTGAGATATAGTTTACATACCATGCAATTCACCTATTTAAAGTGTGCAAATCAGTGGTTTTTAGCACCATTGTACACAGTCATACAAACATCGCCACGTCAATTTTAGAACATTTTCATCACCTCAAAAGGAACTCCATACTTATTGGCAACCACTCCCTCTTTCCCCCCACCCACTCCCCTACCCTCAGCTGTGGCAACCACTCATCTACTTTCTATCTCCACAGATTTGCTTATTCTGGACGTTTCATATAAATGGAAGCATATATGGCCTCTTGTCACTTTTCACTTAGCATAATGTTTTCAAGGTTCATACAAGTTGTAGCGTGTAACAGCACTTTATTCCTTTTTATTGCCAAATGGTATTCCATTGTATGGACATACCACATTTTGTCTGTTCACTTATCAATTTATGGACATTTGTGTTGTATCCACTTTTTTTTACTATTATAAATAATGCTGCTAAGAACATTGCTGCCTACAGGAAATGCACTTCAAATATAAAACACAAGTGGGTTAAAAGTAAAAGGATGGAAAAATATGGACCATTTTAACACTAATCAAAAGAAAACTTGAGGGCTATATTAACGTCAGAAAAACTATGTTTTGGGGGTAAAGAAAGACAGTTCATAATGATAAAGAGGTCAACTCATCAAGAGGAATCATAATCCTAAATACTTTTGCTTTTAATAACAAAGCTTCAAAATCCATGAAGCAAAAAGTGATAGAAATGCAAGGAGTAATAGATAAATCTCCAATTATAGTTAGAGGTTTCTATACCCCTCTCTTAATAATTGATAGAACAAGTCAGTAGAAAATAAATAAAGACACAGAAGATGTGAATAGCAAATACATTGTATTTCTCTGTCTTTTAGTTGAGGTATTTAGATCGTTTACATTTAATGTGATTATTAATATGGTTAGGTTTAAATCTTTCATCTTGCTATTTGTTTTCTATTTGTCCTGTATGTTTTTTCTTTCCTTTTTCATCTTTTTCTGCCTTCTTTAGGATTAATTAAATGTTTTTATGATTCTATTTCTCCTTGTTGATTATTGGCTATAACTTTTTTGT
Source organism: Equus przewalskii (assembly GCF_037783145.1). Lineage (NCBI taxonomy): Eukaryota > Metazoa > Chordata > Mammalia > Perissodactyla > Equidae > Equus > Equus przewalskii. Next base: position 26,797,503 of record NC_091851.1, read on the forward strand.
TATTTTAATGATTGCTATTTGGTTTATAGTATACATCTTTAACTTATCACGGTCTACTTTCAAGTGATATTGTATCATTTCATGTAGAGTATAAAAATATTACATTTTTGTGTTATTATTATTATGCATTTTACTTTTACATATGTTATAAACACAACACTACATTGTTATTATTTTTGTCAAAATAGTCAGTCATCTTTTAAAGAGATTTAAATGATGAAAAAAATAATCCTATATATTTACCCATGTAGTTACCATTTCAAGTGCTCCTCATTCTGTTTTATAGATCCATGTTTCTCTCTGGTATCATTTTCCTTTAGCCTAAAGGGCTTTAACCTTTCTTGTAGTGTGGATCTGCTGGTGATGAATTCTTTTAATTTTTCTATGTCTGAAGAAATATTTTAACCTTCATTTTTGAAAGTTATTTTCGCTGGATATAGAACTCAAAGTTGACAGATTTTTCTTCTTTCATTACTTTAAAGATATTGTTTTCTTCTCACTGGCATTGTTTTTGACAAGAAATCTGCTGTCATTCTCATCTTTGTTCTCAGTATAGAACATCTTTTTTTCTTTTATAGCTGACTACCTTTAAGATTTTCTCTTTGTCAGTGGTTTTGAATAATATGATTATGATTTACCTTGTTGTAGTTTTCTTTATATTTCTTGTCCTTGGATTTATTGAATTTCTTGAATCTGAAAGTTTTTAATTTATAATTTTTCACATAGCAGCATGAGACTCAGGGACAGAGAGGAGGTATCAGGACCAAAAGCTCGGTGGAGGCCACTCCTGACTCAGTTTCCCTATCTGTCAGGTAGGCCGAGGGATACCTGCATTCCAGGACTTTCTGTTTCCAGGGAAGACTTGCGTCTAAAGTCACACTATGCAGTGACAGGGCTCCAAGGTGTCAGGTGGCTGAGTATGACCCTTAACTTGATGATTCAGCTCCTGGGTACCTCCTGTGCTGAGACGTGGGGCAGCAGGCCCTGGCCAGTCAGGCCCCAGATCCATACAGAGGCTAAAAACAGACAGTGAAATTAAAGAAATCACAAACAGTAATGGTATGTCTAGTTTGTGTATCAAATTGGCAAGTTTAAAAAAAATATATAGTTCACCGTGGACAAGAGTATGAGGAAATAGGCCTTCCTAGACTCTGTTGGCAAGGGTGTAGATTGGGACCCCTCTTCTTTAAGGCAAGGTGGTACAGAATTATCATAAAGCTTAGAGTTTTGCATATGCTTGACCTGGCAAGTCCAGCTCCAGGAAGTTATCATAAGAAAACTGTTCAGATTATTAAAGCCAAAAGATGAGAGTTTGAACCTGGCTGTACCAGTGACCATCTGTGTGACCTTGAATAAGTTACTTTACCTCTCTGAACCTCTGTTTGCTTATCTGTACAATAGGAATTTTGATTTATATATTGTTATCTGGTTGTAGTGAGGGTGAAATGAGATAATGTGTGCAAGATCCTCAGCACAGGGCCAAACACAGAGAAATCTTGTGCTTTTGGGGGATGTCTTGATAATGATTATATAGAGAAAATAAAGACTAGAAGGATATGCACCAGAATATCAGAAATGGTCATCTCTGGGAGAGGAATCATTTTATTTTCCAAATGCCTTTTTATTTTGTCCAGTTTTCTACAGTGAATATGTATTGCTTTTCAATAAGAAAAGACCGATGACAATTAAAACACAATGTGTGTCGTTTTTCCAGAGCCTGCCTTTGAAAGCTGTGAGGAGCCCGATGGTCAGGGCCAGAGGTGGGGGCAACAGGGTTTGAGAAGGGCCAGGTGACCAGTCCCCCACCCTCGAGGCCAGAGCCTGGATTGGAATCCGAATGGAGGCCATAAAGGGAGGTGGTGGAGAATATAGATTCTAGGCCCAGACCTACTTACCGTGCGACCTCAGCCAAGCCCCTTCACTGCTCTCTGCCTCAGTTTCTTCATCTGTAAAATGGATGTATAATAGGATCTACATCCTATTATATATAATAGGGTTGTTGAGCCTTCAGTGACATTTTAGTTTTTAGCACAGTGCCCAGTGGACAGTCAATGTTAGCTGTTGTGACTGTTATTATTATTACTATTATTATTATAGTCATCCATCATTGCCTCCCATGCAGGTGGTGAGGAGAGGGGACTGACCAGTCCAAAGCAGGACTCCATCTCCCTCACAAGATGGGGCATGATGTGAGAGAGGCAGCTCAACTCAGCTGGGGGCCCTTGGGCAGACCACTTCATCTCTCTGGGCCTCAGATATCCCCTCTCGCCAGTGGGGGCAGTAATTTCCACCTTGCGAGGAATAAATGGATTCCCCTGTCCAATGCCCACACACCAAAGGCCCTTAGTATTTGTTCCCTTCCTTTTGTGGATGACCCATGGTGTCAGGGAGCGAGGAGAGTGGGAGAGGCCACGTGGCCAGGCTGGGTTGGGATCAGATGCCCCACCACCCAAAGGCTGGTCCCCTGAAGCCCCAGCTGCCCCTCCTCCAGCTCCCTGATGGCTGCTGAGGGACCAGGAACAACATGGGAACATTAATCCGCCTCATTAACTCACTTTGCTCCAGCGTTGTAGCAATTAGACCTGCAGTCTGGGCAGCATTAGGAGCGGGGCAGAGGTCACCCAGGCTGCTGGCCCCCTGCCTGCCCAGCCTCTGCCCGGCACTCGCTTGGTCCCTGGGCAGAGGGGCTGGAGAAGGGAGTTGCTCTGGTAGCAGAGTCCCTTGGCTTCTGCTGGCTTATTCTCTCCCGGTTCTTCGTGGATGTTTCTCGAGCACCTACTGTGTGCCATGGAGACTGTGCCTGCCGTGTTTAGGTGTGGCTGGAAAAGAGTGGGGGCCAAGTAGCAGGAGATGAGGGCATAGAAATAAGGGGGGCACGTAGCTGAGGAAGGACCTGGGCTTCTCCTGGAGTCAAGCCAGAGTTGTCGGAGAACGTGGAGGGAGGAGGTGACGTGATCGGATTTGCATTTCATGAGACTTTTCATCTGGAGAAGGAGCCCTGTGAGGGGGCCGGCTGGTCAGCCCAGTGGAGGCGGTGGAGGCCGAGGCTGGCCTGAGAGGCATGGCGGAGTATGGCTGGCTTGGGCATGAGGTACGGGTCAGCAGCTGGGCAGGGCAGAGGCCTTGTGTCCTTCCCAGCCTTCCAGCCTCATCTTCTTCACTGAGAAATGGGCTGATCTTCAAGGCCCGTCTCCTGACAGCCTGCAACCCTTCCCCTGCTCTGGCCATGCCTCCCCCGCCACCTCCCGTCCACCCACCCAGGCCTCGGCTACAGAGAGGGGCTGAAGCTGACTCGATCATGAACCTCAAGGGCTAAAACTTGCTTTGTATATTAGTTCTGATGAGAGGTTTGCATGTTCCCTAGCTCGTTTCATCCTCACATCACCAAGATAAGGAAACAGAAGTCTTCCCATTTTACTGATGAGGAAACTGAGGCACAAAGAGGTATGTTTCTTGCCCAAGGGCATGGAGCTAGTGGCAGCAGGGCAAGGATTGGAACTGAGGTCCGATGGTTTGCCAAACAGATCTTTCTCCACTACAGTCCCTCCCAGCCCTGAGGTTCTGTGAAATAAGCCCCAGCAAGTAGTGGGCACCTACTGTGTACCAACTCTCGTGGTGGGTGAGTCACTTTGCATCATCTTCTGTCTCTGGCGGCCCCAGGAGGGAGTGTCCCCATTTCACAGGTGAGAAAATGGAGGCTCAGAGGGGGAAGTAATTGCCTGAGTTCAGAGCTGGGCCTCCCGCCCAGCACCTCCTCTCCCACCCCAAGTCCCCTCCAGTCAAGGCCCCCCCAAGGCCGATGACCTCAATTTCCCGAGGTAAGTCAGCTTGTTAGCATCTCAAAGCACCCTCTCTGCCAGCCGCCATGTATATTCATGGAGCTTCAAAGAGGAAGCTCCAGACAGGAGACTCTTTCTTTCCTTCCAAGAGCAAATTCTCACCCTCTCAGATGCAGGAAATGTCGTCTGGCTGGAAAAAGACTTGATTTCTTTTTCTTTTTTTTACTAGTTAGTCAAAGAAAGCGGCTACCTCCAGCTCTGATGACTCGACATGGTTGGCTCAGACGCTGCCCACTCGCAGGAGGAGGTCGGGGAGCTCCAGAGCTGCTGGGCTCTCCACATCCTCCTGGGCTGTCTGGTCTCAGGTTGGAGTCAGAGAGCAGTGGACGGAGTTCAGAGAGGGCGTGGGCGTCAGGGCGGCCACTGACCCTGCTTCAGATGCGCCGCGTAAAGGCAGCTCTTCTCCCTGCCTTTGTGTGTGTTTGAAATTTTTCATAATTAGGAGTTAATAAAGGGGTTTAAATAAAGCACTCTGCAGGCTGGAGTCTTTCGAGGTGAGGCCCTCCTGGGCCTGGCATCCCAGACCTTCACAGTCAGGCTCCTCTAGTGCTGTGGCCACAGGGAATGTCTGCTCTCTGCTCCCCCAGCTCCTCCTCCACCCTTTGCACGTGCTTTCCCCTCATGCCTCCTGGACTCTGTTCCATATTTAAGACTTAGTTCCAGTGTCACCTCCTCTTGGAAGCCTTCCCTGATTCCTCCAGGCAGTCACACCTGCCCCTCTCTCAGAGCCCCTTGTCTATCTTCCCTCACCAAAAGCCCCCCACCAGGACACAAACAATGCTCTGGGCCCTCTGCTCTGTTCTGTCCAAAGGGTGTGGCTGTGATTCCTCGTGGTCCCGTGAGGCAGGATTATCCCACACGTTCATGAGGAAACTGAGGCTCAGAGAAGTGAGGTCACTCGTCCAGGGTGAGCGATGGGGTGAGGATTCAGATGAGCACGTGGCCCTGAGGTTCATCGCTCACATGGCTCCTCGCCTCTTCCCTGCCCATCACATGGCATTTTGTAGCACAGGTCTGCGTGGCTGGGTCTCCCCTGCTGGCCTGGAAGCCACCCAAGGGTGGGTCCAGGCTCTGGATCCTGTGTACCCAGCTGGGGCTGGCACCGAGGAGGCACCAACAGGCGTTTGCCAAATCGGTGAAAACCTAGATCTGAAATCTTGGAGACCATTTTCCCTGGCCCCTGCTTTATGGAGTGAGGGAAAGGCTTGGAGGTCTCGTGGAACCTGCCGTAGAGGCCTTGGGAGCGGGAAACCCAGGGAGGCTGGAAGCCACTGCCACCTTTCCCCAGGGATGACCAGGTATTTGGGGAACAGTGGCTCCTCGGACTGCAGGGAGCTTGTGTTTGCTGGATCGTTCAGTAAGCACTAATTGAGCACTTACTATATGCCAGGCACAGTGCTAGGAGCACAGCCGCGAACAAGCCAGACCCAGTCCCTGCCCTCACAGTGCTCTCATTTGAGGGACAGAGTGGACAGACAAGAAATTGATGAAAATGCTACAACGTGGAGAAGAGTGATGAGAGGGGTCTGGGGGGTGAGTATTGGAGGCTGTTTGGAAGGTATTATTGAGGCTGAGCTCTGCTGGGTGAGAGAAAGCTAACTAGGGAGGTGTGGGCTGCAGGGTCTCCCAGGCAGACTGTGCAAAGGCCCTGAGGTGGAGAAGATCTGGGCTCCCTCAGGGAACAAATGAGAGGGAATTGTCCCCTGAGGGCCAGGGGGAGGGGAGTGTGCCTGACGAGGTGGGGAGCCATTGGCAGGGTCTGAGGAGGGTGGCAGTGGAGGCAGGATTTGGTTTGAAAGCAGTTTGCAGGGGTCTAGATGAACATGGAGACCCCCATGTAGGAGGCTGGTGTGGTTTTCAGGGTAGATGAAAGTGGACTGAATCAGGATGGGCTGGGGACGTGGAGGTGAGGGGCCAATTAGATTTTAGTGGCAAGGCCCACTGGCCTTTGTGCTGGGCTGGAGTGAGGGGAGAGAAGGGAGGTCTGGCTGCGCCCTGGGCGGGGGGACACTGGCTCCCTGAGACGGGGGCAGGGACATGCAGTCAAAGCTTTCCTTGTAAGGATCCCCAAAGTGGCCTGGGGTTGGCTGGGTCCCTGACCCGGGTGGTCCCTTTCCCCGAAGCCTGCCCCCTCTAGCCAGTATCTGGGGCTGATGTGTCTATTGGAGGGGAAAATCGTGCCTCCTGCCTAAGCCCCAAATTGCCCCCTGGGGGTGGCAGAATGCCAGGTGCCCATTTTAATTCTCCGAAAGTCGTACTGTTTTATTTTCCTATTTGGGGTTTTATTATTATTGCTCCTAATGGTTTGAAAAGGCCTTTTAATTAAAGCTGCAGGTTGGAGCTGGCATCTGCACCCCTGGGGAGGGTGGGAGGAGGCCTGCTGAGTACTCACTCTGCCCCTTACAGAGCTGGGGGCTTCTGCTCTGGGGTCTGTGGCCCTTCCACCAGGAGACCAAGGCAGGAGGCGCTGCCATTGAGACCGTGGCAGCAGCCACTGTCAGGCCTCAGCCCTCCTGTGATGCAACCAGATTTTCCCAGAACAGGTCACGTGACATTAGTTTCGTGTTCAAAACCTTCTGTGGCTCCCCAGTACCCTCTCCTGCAGGAGGCTGCAGGCCTGGTGGTGGAGAGCTTGTGGGACACATCTGGGTTTGAGTCTTGGCTTTGCACTGGCTGCAGGGTCTTGGGCGAGTTGCTTGATGGCCCACAGCCTCAGTTCAAGCCTCTGTCCCATCCTGAGCTCTGTAAATGGGGTTTATGTTGCCGTGGCTGTCCAGGTTGTGAGGCTCGGGGGAGGATCACGCAGCAGATGCTCTGTGAACATAAGCTGCCCTTATCACTGACCTTGTCTCTGCCTTCTCCTTCCTGACCCCCTCCTCCTCTTGTCCCAGAACATACCGGAGACTTGACCCACTCTTTACCTTTGCAGATGCTCTGTGGTGCCTCCCTTCACCTTTGCCCCCTGGACGTCCTTCCAGGCCCCAGGTGTGGAGGTGCCTCCCCTGGGAGCCTTCCCCACTTCCTCCCTGGGACCTGGGATCTCAGAGCTGCCTGAGCGCTCCCTCCCAGGGGCCTGTCTCCTGCTTTAGTTGCTAATTTACTCCCAGGGCTTGCAATCTCCTGTGCCTGCAGGACCCAGAAGATCAAGTCAAAGAGGAATGTTGTGGAGGGCGGACTGTGGCCATTTTGTAAGACTCTTGTTCTAAGAGCTGCTCCCATCCTGTAGCCAGGCTCCCCACCTCAACCAGTTCTCTCTGGAAGGTTTGCCAAACCAGCCCACGTTTATTGAACTTCTGTGGTGTGTTGCCCTGAGCTACAGGGCATTTCCTCCACTCACTTCATCCTCATGTTCATAACCACCTATGACATCTTTCTGTGTGCATTTGACTGATGAAGAGACAAAGGCTACAGAGATGAAATTTCTCATCCCCAAGGTCACCCAGTTGACAAGTGTTGACGCTTCATACTGTGCTCACTCCCTTGACTAACGTTGGCAGCTCCATCAGTATCATGTTTCTGCCCCAGGGCCTTTGCATTTGCTGTTCCTTCTGCCTGGAACTTTCTGCCCCAGATACCTGCAGAGCTTCTTGCTCACTTTATTCAGGCCTAAGTTCAAATGTCACCTCTTCAAAGAGCCCCCGTCCCACCTCTTATCCTGCTTTGTTTTGCCTCATGGCAGTGGTCACACCTGACATATTGTACATTTGTTTGTTGAATTTCTGTGTCTCTCACTGGACTTCACAGTCAGCAACTACGTTTGTTTTACTCACCTCTTCTCTGTAGTACCTAGAATGGTGGCTGGCACACAATGCCAATAGTTGTTGTGGCTGAGTGACTCTCCTGGTTTGCAGAATCTCCTGACATGTGGCATGTGGGTGGGACTGAGGGAAGGGGGTATTGGGGTCCAGCTGTCCCAGGGACAGGGTAATCAGAGGACCTTGCTCTGCCCCGAAGGAGGCCCTGCCGTGAGCCTCTCCCAGCTCCTCTGATTTCTTTCCCTCCCTCGTTGTGCCCTGACGTGACTGTGGCCCTGAGTCCACCCAGAGCATCAGTCTCACTTGGCTCCTGCCTGCTGCAGAGACACCCGCTTCCCCTTCCTGGAGCTGCTGGAGCCCAGCAGTCCCCACGTGGGCCCCCCACCAGCACCCAGTTTCTGGCTGTCTCTGCCCTCTCCCTGGTGTTCCCACACCCCCTGCCTCCTCCTAGTGGCTAATCCATTGGAAGCTTTTGGATATGGGGGAGAAAAAGGAAGAGAGCTGGGGAGCTGGGAAGAGAAGGTGGATGAGGCTCACAGAGGCAGCATTTCCCCATTCTGGACAGGGGTAGGGACGACTAAACCCATTTTGCAAATTAGAAACTGAAGCTCAAAAAGCCCGAGGGACAAAGAGCCCAGATTCAGCCCCAGCATTATGCTCATACCCCTGGGAAGTCAGACCTGTTCCAGCCCTCAGGGCAAAGCTAGAACCCACAGAGTGTTTCAGGGGTTACTGCCCACTCACCCAATAATTCATTCCAGTGACATTACTGTGTCCAGTGCCATGGTGTGTGTGGGGTTGGGAGGGCAGTTGCATGGGTGGTGGAGGGGGCTGGGACTGCTGGGGGTGGGCTCCCCGAAGGCAGGCCAGATCCGGGGCTTGGAGGGAGAGCGGGCATCCCCCTGCAGTTGAGGAAGCAGGGAAGGGAAGTCCAAGGACAAGGAAGCCTTAAGCCACACAGCCCTGAACAGATGTCCATGGGGTGGATCAGTAGCCACAGCAGGCTAGAGGGTGGCGTTTGGGCCTAGATGAGAGGTGGGGACATGGGCTCCTCTGGCACTTCTTGGCTATAGGATCCTAAGGGTTGATTGCTGCATCAGTGAAAGCAGTTGTAATGCTGACACCTCCCCTCTGAAGGAGGGACTTCTGCGCCCAGGGTGTTTTGAGCTCAGACTTACCTTCTGCCCTGTGTTGCTGTGAGGCCCCCAGGTCGGGCCAACTTGTCTACCCACTGTGCCTTTTCGGCCTCTCCCCATGGAACAAGGCCCAGGGTAGTTGTTGCCTGACACCTGGGCTAGGGAGTGAGGGGGAGCCGTGACCACAGCTGTAGGGCACCAGAGGCTGCTCACCAACGCAGTCTCCCCTCATCCTCATCACTAGGCCAGCAGGGAATGCGGTTGGCCTGTTCCAGGATGAGGAAGTAGAGGCCCCGAGAGAGATGACTCTGGAGTCTGGCAGGCCGGAGTTCCTGCCCTGGCTTGGTGGCCCGCATGGTGTGGGCCAGCAGCTTATGCCCCTGAGTCTCATGGTCCTCAGTTGTCCAGGCAGCAGGAAGGTCAGAAGAGCAAGGGGGAAGCTTCTTGAACTGTGTGACATGCTGGGCACAAGTGGGAAGCACTGTCTGCTCAGAGCTGTGTGCTGGCAGAGAATCAGCCACGAGTGCGAGGGGAGGCAGGGAGGTGCATCTGGGGTCTGCTGAAACAATAGGAAAAACCACCCATAGTTCATTTAGTAAACATTGAGCACCACCTGGATGCAAGGCCCTGTGCAGACTGTCCTCTGCGTGCAGAGCCAGTCCAGTCATCAAATGACCACAAAAATAAATAAATGCAACCGTGCGATAAAGTAGAGGGTCCCAACCTAGTCAGGGGGGTGGGAGGTCACTTGAGCTAAGCTCTGAAGAATGAGTGACAGCTACCCGGGTGAAGAGGGAGGGCATTCTGAGCAGGGGAACGAACAGTATGGCAAAGGCGCTGAGGCTGGAGGGAACAGGGCAAGTCTGAAGGCCTGGGAAGAGGCTGGGAGGCTGGCCCGTGGTGAGCCAGGGGAGTGAGAGTGGGAGGGATGAGGCTGAGTCGGGGGGCCTGTGGCAGGCAGCAGCAGAGCTGGAGGCTAGAGCAGAGAAGGCAGAGCAACCTGGGGTAGAGTGGTGTCTTATTAGCATATTCATGATCACGACAGCCCTCGTGAATATGCTAATCAATCAAGGGAGGGGTGGATGGGGGTGGTGGGGACATGGTAGAAGGAGGCCTAAGTTCCCAACACCCTCTCCTTCTGGAAATGGAGCCCGAAGTCGCAGTAGGGTGGGGGTCCCCCACGTCCTCAGTGTCAGCTCCTCCCTTCTCCTGGCTGCCTGCCTGACCCTCCCTCTCTTGGGAAGTTCCACCGGTTCCGGAAGTGGGGATGGTACAGAAAGGGGATGTCCCTGGGACACTTACACACAGACTGAGGGCTGTGCCCCTTCTTATGATTCACCTGCACGTGGCTGGCTTCACAGGAGCAGGGGCATCGTGAGCAGGACTCCAGTGACTCACCCTCCCAGGGCACGTGGTGGGGGGCTCAGAGAGGAATCCCCATGCCCAGTGCCCCTGGACACGTGTCCCCAGTTTAGGTCACGGGTCTCTAATGGTCTCAGGGCACTTCAGTCCCTTTAGCCAAAAAAGTGGCCACACCATATCGGTGGTGTTTGTTGTGCCCCCACCCCATCCCGCCCCCTGGCTGTGAAATGTGAGAAGAGCAGGGAGAAGCTGCTTTGCAGACAGGGCCTCCCTCCAGCCTCCCATGGGACCCCAGGTGGTCCTCCAGCTAGGCCTGACCCCTCAGGAGCTGTCAGGAGCTGGATTGGTAGGGAGGGTCAGGACACAAGTGCTCAGATGCAGGTGCTGAGACCCAGCGGGCGGAGGGGGTGGCATAATTAGCTGTCACCAAAGTAGTGAGTCAGGCGCCACTGGTAGCTTTGAGTCAGCCCCAGGGTGTGAAGGGGAAGGGGACATGGCCAAGGTCACATGTGAGCAGTTTGGGCCAGGCCCCCCTGAGTGCCTCCCACTGCTCCCCCAGGCTCTTGGAGCGAACAGCCTGCTCCAGTGGTAGCTCTGAGGAGAGCCTGGAGGCACTTCCATCACTTCCTCCTCTCCTGGCGTAGAGAGGGAAACTGAGGCTCAGAGAGGGCACACACTCCCCCTTGCTCAGTCCTCTCTGCCTCCACAGCTGTCTTTTCAGGCCCTTGAACTCTGTCCCAAGCTGCTTCAGGGTTCTTCTCTACTGGCCCCTCTGCACGGGACACTTCCCCAGTTCTTATCCATCGAGGTTCCCAGCTTGCTGTCCTTTTCAGAGGGGCCTGCTGTGACCCTGCCTTGGCCCCCTGGTTTTCTCTTCCAGGCTTTCGGGACACTTATCTCGATTTATAATTGTTTTACCAATTTCATCTCTCGCTCTTGCTGGGAGGTAAGCTCGGTGAGCTCAGAGTGCACATCCATACTGTTCAGTGAGTGCTCTAACCCAGCGCCTCGCATAGAACAACAGTGAAAGTACCCGGCACTCAGCGAGCACGTCCTGTGTGCCAGGCACAGTGCAGTCACCTTCACAGGCCTTCCATCCGCGGTAACCCGTTGAGAGGCTCCGTTTCTGTCATTCCCATTTTAGAGAAGAGGAAATGGAGGCTCCTGCAGGGAGGAGGCGGGATTTGATCAGGGCAGTCTGCCAGGCGAACGCTCTGTAGGCCACTGGGCTCCCCCCCTTACCCCCTCTACTCTAGCACACACGGTGGGTGCACACAGTAGGTGCTTGGTAAATATTGGTTGGGTGAACAGATGGGAGGCCAGGCTTCTCCCATAGTCACCCAGACATTGAGGGAAGAGCTGGCCTGCCACTCCTGCTTCCGTCTCCCAGAGTTTTCAGATGCTGCTGGGGCATTGTCCTCAGCACCCAGGGGGCACCACAACAGCCTCCCACCTTCCTGCCGGCTGGCAGTACAGGCTTAGCTCCCCGGGGACGCCTCATTCGATTTTCTCCTCCTTTCTTTGAGCAGATTGAAGACTGGGAACAGAGACAGCCTGTTGGACCTGGGGCGTCGGGGATGAGAAGTTTAATTTCCCAGGAGCTGCTGGTGGCTGGAGCAGACCCTGGAGGCCGGGAGAGGGCTGTGAACACAGGCATGGCAGCCAGCTGGGGTCTTCCTGCGGTTAGATGGAGCTGGATGGTGGCTCCACTCCCACACATGCTCTCCCTGGGTTGGGGCCTCCCCAGTGAGAGGGGCAAAGACCAGAAGTTTTAGAGCCAGGGACCTCTACACACTTGCTTTGTGACCTTGGGCAAGTCACTCCCCTGCTCTGTGCCTTAGACTCCTCTTTGATAAAGTAGGGTGCCAAATGGCTCCTGTTTCTTTGTGCACTGTGAGGACATGGAAACTGAGGGGGTGCCTCCAGAGGGAGGAGTGGGAGCATTTGTTGACTGAATGGGGAGGGGGAGAGGCAGAGTAGGTGGGGGCGGCTGGATCGGGACCTGTCACAGCAAGGCGAGTCTGTTAGGGGGCTGAGGTCCTTAGTCTGGCAGGTTCCTCAGCCTTGAAGGCCAGGCCCAGCTCCTGCCAGAGCTGCCTTGCACAGCCTTGGTACCGCCAATGTTGATTAATGGCCACAAAATGCCTGGGCGCCAGCAGCCGCCCCACTCGGTGGAATCAGCTGTGATTTATGGGATTGGGGCCCTCAGGGAGCAACTGTCTGAGCTCGGAGAAGCCTCAGAAAATGGGTCAATGCAGGGCGGGGCCTACAAGGAGGCAACCATGGCCAGAGACTGGCTCCTCTGCCCCGTGGTCCTGGTGGGGAAACTGAGGTCCACAGAGGGCAGGTGACATGCCCAGGGCCACTCAGCAGAGGATTCTTCAGTGTCAGGACTTGTTAGGCTGCCACTTGCAGCCCGAGAGCACACGCCCGGCTGCCTGGCACACACATTTTGTGCCCTGACATTTGCTGGCAGACAGGCTTCTTCCTCTAACTGGCAGCTGCAACCAAAACCCAGAGCCAGTGGAGGTACTAGGAGGTACTTTAGACTTCAGGGTGGCTAGGAAAGCCCTCTCAGAGGAGGTGACATTTGTGCTAAACCCTGAAGGATGAGAGGGAACCAGTCATGTGAATGCTGGGGGAGAGCAAGCCAGGTTGGGGGACCAGCGGAGGTGGGACACAGGCTGGTGCATTCAGGGAAGAGTGAGGAGGGCAGGTGGCTGCTGGGGCTGAGTGCGGGGGAGGAGATGGGGTGGTGATGCCGGTGAAGGGAGCAGGGGCTGATGAGACCCTGAGGGGTCTTGTCGGCCCTAGCCAGGGTTTTGGCCCTTCCCAGTGCATTAGCAGCTCTGCTTTACATTTTCCAAAGACCCCTCCTGCTTCTATGTGAAAGAGAATTAGAGGGGCACATGGAAGAATGGGGAGCCTGGGAAGGTGGCTGCTGCAGACTTTGGGGCAAAGGTGGCCAAGAAGACCCAACCCTGGAGCTGGGATTTGTCTCTGGGATTCTCCTTTAAGCCTCTCACCCCACTGTAGGCAATGACCAAGTCCAATGTCTCAAAACCCGTTCCAGCCAGTGATCCCCTCCATGCCCCACACCAGAGCCCGGGAACCCCGTTCTGAGAGGCAAGACCAGATCAGACCAACTTTACGACTCGCTCATGGTCACCCAGCTTGGAAGGAGCAGAGCTTGGATAGGAAGCCAGGTTTCTGGGTTCCACCACTCTTTAGAGCCTCACTTGCCCATTATTCCATGCCAGAGATCAAGGCTGCATCTCCTCTAGGGGAAAAACTGGGGGTTTGAGGCCGCCCGGAACCCCCCATCGGGTGGATTTGAACTCTATCTGTGTGTGCATGCGTGCGTGCTCACACTCCACTCAGCAGGAAATTTGGGACAGGAGCAGCTTGGGTGCATGTCTGGGCCTCCTCTGCTGGGAAACCAGGCCAGAGCTGGAGGGGCCCCAGTGGCACTGCTAGAGCCCCGCCCCCTCCCTGGCACTAAGATGCCTGCTGGCAAGGGCACTGGAGGGCACTGAGTGGCCGCTGTCCCCTGGCTGCAGCTGACACATATTGTCTCTGGGCCACTTCCACGTTTCTGCCTTTAGCAGAGGACCCTCCAGCAGGACAGAGGGATCACCGTGGGGGGAGCTGCCTGCCTGCAGTTTTGGCTGCCGCGGGTGCAGGGGAGTCCTGTTCACCTTGCAGGGAGGGTGGGGAGCCTGGAGCAGTGAGAAGAGGTCTGCCCTGGCAGGTGTTCCAGGAGACATGTAGTAAGTCAGGTCCCTCTCTGGTCCTGATCTGTAGTTTCCCCATCCGGACAGTGGGAGTAGAGTGGAATAGATTCAGTGATTTCAGAGGTTCACTGGTCTGAATTTCTGCTCTCCACTTCACTGTGTGATCTTGTGCAACTAACTTCATCTCTCTGAACCTCACAATATTTGTCTGTATTCTTATTCCCATTTTAGTACTTATTTTACAGGGAGCAGGTAAAATTCTTAGAAGACCAGGCACCTAGCAGGCACCCAACCAAAGTTAGCCTACCAAAATAATAACAAGCACACAATTTAACAGTGATAATTAGAATTCGTCGGGCCCCTCCACACTCCATGTACTGCATCCGCAAGCACCTTTACTGCTTGCAGACCCACGAGGTCAGTATGGTTATTGTCTTCATTTTACATTGAGGGAACTAAGGCACAGAAAGGAAAAGGATCACACTGCTGGAAAGTGTGGAGCCCGTCTGGCCATGGCTCCCTGCCTGTCCCCAGGTACTAATCTTCCTGAATTCCCAACCCCGCCCCTCTACCCCAGGGCCGGCTCGGCTCGGCTCGGCTCGGCTCGTTGAGGTGTTTGCCAGCGGGGACCCGGTCTTGGGAGCTCAGCTGGGGTTTCAGCACCGCGGACAGCGCTCAGTGGCATTCCCGGGTCGGGGGAGGGAGGGAACTGGGCCTCAGCTGTGCCTGGGGTTCTGGATGGTGGGACCCTTCACCTCATTCTTGCCATGTGGAGATAGCAGGGCTCTGAATGAGCCAGCTAAGCCAAGGGTCCACGCCTTCCCCTGGCTCAGTGAGTCCACGGCTCAGTGAATCCACTGGACTCAGAGGCCCTTCTTCCTGGGAGGGGAGGTGCCATGGCGCCACTTCCAGGTCCCAGCACCACTACACCCCCATCCTAGGCTCTGGTGTCACCATGGCAATGGGTGGCGAATGCGCTCCTGAAGACCTGGCTTGAAGCACCCCAGGCTGACTTGGCCTGGGGAACCCCAGGGGCTGAGTTTGAAGGGTCCTGGGGTCACCAATGGCTCTTCTACCTCCAGCCCACTGTACAGATGGGGAGACCAAGGCCCAAAGAAGGGAAGGCTGTATTCCTGTGATGTGCCAGCTGGAAAATTCCCAGGGATCAGCTCGCCCCAGTGCTCCATTATACGTATAGATGAGAAAGCTGAGGCAAAGGGACCATCCTGAGGGAGATCTGCCGCTGTCTTCTGGAGGAGTCGTTTCTTTCCTCCCTCACGTGGGCCATAATTTGAAAGTCAGTATGTGTTGTTTGTGTGTTTGGTGTCTCTTCCCTGCTGGCACACAAACTGGGACCAGGGCCATTTGTTTGTGGCCATATCCCAGGGCTGGTGCACACTGCAGTGGTTGGAGTGTGGACTCTGGGGCCAGCTGGCCTGGGTTCAAATCCCAGCTCTGCCGGTTACCGGCTGGGCGACCTCAAGCCAGTCACTTCTCTCTGAGCCTCAGCTTCTTCATTTGTGAGATGGGGAGAATCATGGCTCTTGCTTCATAGGGTTGTTTTGAAGATTTACTCAGATGGTATGAGCACTGAGCCTTGCACGTGATGAGTGGCAACCAGTGTCAGCTGTTGTCTTTATTACTGGTTAGTGGGTACTTGATAAATGGTGAATGAATGAGTAGAATCCACCTGCCAGCCCACCATAAGGGTTTTCCTTCGGGACATCAGGGGAGCCACCTCCCAATTCTATTACATTCTTTTCATCCCAGTGGATATTTACTCTTCAGTTGCTTTGTCTAAGGGCCTTAAATTTAGTGTGCATTGGAATCCCTTGGAGAGATTTGACAGTGCAGATTCCTGGCCCCATCAAGACCCCTGGGGTCTGAACCTCCATGGGCAGAGTCCAGGGTGTGCATCATTATGGGCACCCCATGCTTGTCGTAGGAGGCTGTCATGGCTGCCTCGAGGGGTTCAGTGAACTGTCTTGAAGCCATGGGGCTGGCGGGCTGATGAGGCAGCCCTGTTCACCCTCAGCAGGACCTCAGGCCTCACTCCTCGGGCACTGGAAGCCTGAGCAGAGTGCTGGGCCCAGGGGAGGGAAGGGTAAACCCCAGAGAAGAACCATCAGAGAAGGCCTCCTGGAGGCGGCAGTGTTTCAACCAGGCCTTGAAGAGTGGGGAGGATGTTGCCCAGCTGAGATTGGCAGATGGCATCGTGGATGGCGAGCTGCACGCACGAAGTGGTGGAGGCAGGAAAAACAGGTTGTGCCTGGTGTGCGGTGTGGGAATGAGCTAGTCGATGATGTATTCAGAGAAGGAGGTGGGGTTTATCTGGATTGTCAAGGGCCTTGAATGCTACATCTCATACAAACCCCTTTGCTTCCTTCCTCTGTTTTCCTTGCATCACTCAAAGGTCTTAGGATCCATCTGTTCCAGCCCCCAACCCCAATTACCCAGCCCCCAGCCCCAGTTCTTTCCCACCCACCTCTCTTCTCTTAAGACTCATTCATACCCTGACCTTAAAATCTGTTCCCATGAAATGAGTCCATGCCAAAGTCACAGTGGCCAAAAATGGGTTGATTATGGTGGGGATGGGGTCGTGGGGGTGAGGGTGTGTGTCTGTAACAAGAGTTTTCAATACCTTAGCCCAAGGCAGAGACTCCAGGGGTGGAAACTCAGGCCTGACAGAGGCACAGGGAGGAGGCCAGGGTGGCCGCAGCACCTTTCCCTGTGCCATTGTGAGGATAAAAAGTGATGATGATGAGGGGCTGGCCCCGTGGCCGAGTGGTTAAGTTCGCGCGCTCTGCTACAGGCGGCCCAGTGTTTCGTTGGTTCGAATCCTGGGTGCGGACATGGCACTGCTCATCGGGCCACGCTGAGGCGGCGTCCCACATGCCACAACTAGAAGAACCCACAACGAAGAATACACAACTATGTACCGGGGGGCTTTGGGGAGAAAAAGGAAAAAATAAAATCTTTAAAAAAAAAAAAAAAAGTGATGATGATGTAAAGTGTTCAGCGTTCATCCTGGCACACAGTAGGTGTTCGATAAATGTGCCCATGTCATGATTTCCCCAAGTCAATTCTTGAGTAATTTTTAACAGCTTTTCTTTCAATCTTATAAGTATCCTGGTTTGGATGATGAAGTATATGGTTATTGCATCCATAAATAATAGCCATTTCTTGGGAAGCTAAATTCCCCAAGGTAATTCTGGGAAAGCAGCATCCCCAGCATCCCCAGGAGATGAGCTGCCTTCCCCACACCAATGTCTTTCTCTCCGCAACCCCACTTTCCTGCCTGTGGAGGAGCAGCCCCATTGAGCACAGCAGTGCTCACATCAGCCCCTCGTCCCAGTGGGCTCCCAAGCGAGCGTGTGCACCAGCATCTTACAGTTGCCACATTTTCCGCCTCTGGGTCCTGGGTGGCTGCTTGATTTCCCCAGACGTGTCTCTGGAGGAGGTGCCTGGGGACAGGAAAGTGAGGTGCACAGGGAGGCAGGAGGCTGGCCTGTGCCGAGCCTGGTTCGTCCCCCTCGCTCAGCTTGACCTTGGGCCTGGCTGGCCCCATCCCACTCTTGGCAGCAGTTTCTCCTGTGCTGGAAAGACAGTCCCCTCATGGGTGTGGGGGCACAAACGAGGTAGTATGTGTACCTCAGGGGGCTCTGGGAGGTGGGAGCAAGTGCCTGGGTCGTGATGAGGGCAGTCCCCCCGGCAGGGCAACAGGGGTGACCTCCTGCAGTCTCATCCATCCTCCTGGCCCTGGGGACATTCTCTCCCCATGCCCAACCCCTGCCCCATCCTGACCCTCCCGAGACTCAGATTCAGCTTCTGCAGATACCTGGATTTGCAGGTGTTCGATAGAAACATGTGCCTCACTTTCCTGGTCTGTAAAATGGGCCTGATATCACTCACCTGTTATTTCAGTGGGGAGAATCAGATGACACGATGGCTGACAAGGGGCTTGCCCACTCTACCAGCGGGTGGGGAGGGGGTGGTGACGTCAGCACAGGCCTGTGCACACAGTAGGTGATCACTAAATGCTTCCCAGCAGCAGCTGGCAGTGTGTGCTGGGGGCCCTGTCTCCCCTTTGCAGAGGCCAGAGGGGGCCACAGTAACTCATTGCCTGACTCTTCCCTCTTTGGTGTGAGGCCTGTGCTGCCCCCACAGGCTAGTTTTGAATGAGGGGGCACTGCCCCTGCCACCAGGGTGACCCCACCCTGCCTGTCACCTGGCAGCACCATGAGCCCCTAACTCGGGATCCCCGAAGCCCTCAGGGGTCAGATGCCAGGCCAGGGCAGCTAGATTTGGGGAGGGGGTCTGTGGGCCCAACAGATCTAAATTTTAACCCCAACTCTAACGCGCGCTGGCCGTGTGGCCTCAGGCTAGTCGTTTCACCTCTCGGAGCCTCTGGTTCCCCCTCTGTGAAATGGGGATAATAGAAGAGAGTTCACAGAGTCAAGGGGCCCCGATTGCCTGGCACGGAGGAGCATGTAACACCTGCTGCTGGGATTACTCTTATCTTCATGCCGACTCTGCGGGTCACAGGGCTTGGCGTGTTGTAATGCTGCTATGAACGGTGGATGCCCCACGAGACAGTAGGGCAGCTGCTGGGGCTCACTCTTTCATTCTGGCAACAGATATTTACTGAGCACCTACGACGTCCCAGGCACTGGGCTGGGGGCCGCAGACACGTCAGTAGGGAAAAGAGACTGCGTCTTCCTTCCCCGGGCTTACTTTAGGAGTGGGGTCATCTCAGCCAGCTGGTAGGGATGAGGTACTGCAAGGTCAGGTGGCAAAACCGGGCTATAAAGCAGGACAAAGGGATAGAGAGTGAGGGAGGGTTAGACAGGGGGCCCGGGTCCAGGTCCAGGATGGCCTCCCTGAGGAGGCGACGTTTGACAGAGACCACAAGCAGAAGAGGATGGTGGGAGCCGTGTGGCTATCCAGGGAAGAGCACTCCTGGTGGCTGAAACAGCAAGTGCAGAGGGCCTGGAGTGGGAGGGGCTGTGGCAGAGAACAGCTGGGAGGCCTCTGTGGTGGGAACAGAGGGCGTGTCAGGACCGTGGTGGGAGGCGAGGTCAGAGGGCGCCGGGAGGCCAGGCGTGCAGGGCCCTGCAAGCCGAGGCACAGCCTTTGGGCTTCACTCTGAGTGAGATGAGAGCCAGCCACGGTTTGAGCTGAGACTTGGATCTTACAGGACCCTCTGGCTGCTGTGTGGAGACCAGGCCGAGGGGTCCAGCATGGAGCAGGGAGGCATGAGGGGACTGCTGCTC
Source organism: Equus przewalskii (assembly GCF_037783145.1). Lineage (NCBI taxonomy): Eukaryota > Metazoa > Chordata > Mammalia > Perissodactyla > Equidae > Equus > Equus przewalskii. Next base: position 26,816,602 of record NC_091851.1, read on the forward strand.
AAGTCCAGGAGAGATGGTGGTGGCCGGGACCAGGCAGCAGAGGTGGAGGTGGCGAGGGCTGATTGGATTCTGGAGATGTTTTGAAGGTAGGGACAAGATTTCCTGATGGTTGGCTATGGGGAGAGAGAGAATGGGAAAGAGGGAAAGAGGAGGGAGGGGAGGAGGGAGAGAGAGGGAGAGACAAGTTGGTGTTAAAAGCCACTGCGACGACGCTGGAAGAGGTCACCTGTGTTGGCAGAAAGGGGACTGAGCCAGTCCCTCATGGTCACTTTAGGGAACGATGTTTGGTGACTGGAAGTGTGTCTGGTGAACTGAAAATAAGGACATGGGTTTTAGTTCTAAACGTTAACATAAAGACATGAAAAAGAAGAAAACCCTTTCTGTCTTAAAGATTATTGGAAGGGGCCACAGAAATGAGCTGGGTAGTGAGAAAGCCCAGGTTCCATGCTCGCCCCCCGTGTCTGCTGTGTAGCTTTGCTCCGGCACCTACCCTCTCTGGGCCTCCAATTCCTTTTGGAAGATCTTGACTCTAGCTCTGATGGGTCATCATTCAGGCATCTCCCATGGAGGTGCTGGGGCAACCGTGAGGCTCCAGGGGCCTGCAGTTGTGGAAGACGGCGAGGAGGTTGGGCAGGGTCGTGGTGAGCTCAGAGCTGGGGGTGGGGAGAAAGCTGGCCCCAGAGCTGCTGGCCTGGAGGGGTTTGCAGACAGGGCAGCCATGGCTGAGAAGGAGGGGGGACTTGTGCAGAGCACCCCCTCCCCCCATGGCAGGTCCTGCTGGGGTGACTGAGAAGGGGCAGCTCCTGCAGGAGGCACAGTGACCTCAGGCTGGGCCATTGTCCCAGCAAAGTGGTTGAGCCAGTGTCTGGGCTGGCTGGGCTGTATTTCCCGGTGTAGCTCCTTCAGGGCCCGGCGTGATAGAGGGGGTCCCTCTGCCTTCTCCCGGACACCATGGCCTTTCTCTGCTGCTGACATTTCCAGGGACATTTTTTGTTTCCACCAGAGAGGGCAGAAGCGTCTCCAGGAAGCACCTGGTCATGGAATTCAGCGTGTGGCAGCCACCAGGGGCCTGAGAGCTCATCGTACAGCTGGGGAGACTGAGGCCTTTTGTGGGAGAGTGACTTGCCCTGGTCACAGGAGCTGGGGCTCAAACGTGAGTCCACCGCTTTGCCATTCAGAACTCTGTCCTCCCCACCCCACCCCTCCTGCCTTCCTCTTTTGTTTCCCCGCCCTTTGTCAAGGGCTAGTGGAGGAAAAGGAGCAAGCTCTTAAGGCAAGCTGACCTGGGTGCCAAATCCACTTCTGCCACTCACTTGCTGTGTGACCTTGGGTGAGCTGCTCAACCTCTCTGAGTCTCAGTCTGTCAGCCGAATGGATGCAATGATGACAACCTGTCAGGGCTATGGGGAGGAGCAAACTAGACACTGTTTGTAGAAGTGGACCAATAGGAGGCCCTTGACGGGTGCCAGTCTCATGCCCTGGGCTGATGGACATCTGGGTTATACAATGGGAGGAGGAGATGCCCAGAGCTTAAGTGATGATAATACTGAGAGCATTCCCACGTGATATTTTGCACAAAGAAATCACACAAAGCACACACGGAATTTCTCAGAGGGTCTGGAGAAAAGGCCAGAATACCAACGCCTGGGAGCCTCTGCCCCATTCACTGCCACCTCCTCCGTGCCCAGCCTGGCCCTGGGTGCTGGGACCTTGAGGTGCAGCCACCACTGTCCTGGTGAGTGGACGCTGGCCCCAGGCAGGGGGGGAGCCAGCCTCCGCAGGTGACATCTCTCCCCAGTGTGAGTGGCGGCTCCCTGGGCTGTGGTGGCCCTGGTGTCGGGCAGGCTGCCGGGGTCCAGGAGTGTGTGGTGGAGCTTGGAGTGGCTGCTCTGCCCCGCACCGCTGTATCCCCATCTTCCCAGCTACGCCTGTCGAGAGTGTAGACCATGCCCACTGCCTCCATCTACTCCTTAACCTATTGCCCTGCTTTTTGTTCCCATGCTGCCCCCAGCTCCCCGGCTCCCTCCTCCCCCTCCCCACTGAGCTTCTCCCACGTGTTGGTTACGCCCCTCGGCTCCATTGGTTCCTCACCCGCCCTCCAGGGTCATCGTTCTCACCAAGGCCACCAGGACACCCTGCGATTCACCTGGTGACCACCTCTCCGTCCTCACCTCCCCCCCCCGGCTCTGGGCAGCGGCACAGGCCCCTGACCACCCCCTGCACGGTCGGGGCGGTGGGCCTCTGACAGCCCGGTGTCTCCCCGGCTGCTCCCTCTCACACCTTTGCCGGCTTCTCATCCTCCACCTGTCTCCTGAGTGTTTCTGTTTCTCAGGACTCTGTCCCTGCCGCCTTCTGTTCTCAGGCCACACCCTCTCCAGGGGACTCATTAACTGCCCCCACTTCAGTGACCTCTGGACACCCACAATCCCCAGACCCCCAGCTCCACCCGGGCCTTTCCCCGGAGCTCCCCTGGACGGCACCCCCATGTCCCGAAGCACCTCCTGCCCAGCATGTCCCCAGTGACCTCCACACGTGCCCTCAGGGCTGCTCCCGCCCCTCTGTCCCTGACTAGGGAGTGGCACCATTGTCCTCTGCGTGAACCCTGGTGGCTATGCCCAGCATTCCCTTTGCCCCTCATCAGCCTTTTAAAAAAACAGCTTTATTGAGGTATGGTTTACCAGACCATAAATTTCACTTATTTTAAGTATTCGTTTTGATGAGTTTTAATAAATTTATACCGTGTGCAGCCATCACGACAATCCACAAGTTTGCTTGTGCACATTTGCAGTCAATCCCCGCTCCCATCCCCAATTCCAGGCAACCACTTATCTGCTTTCTGTCTCTATTGTGTTGCCTTTTCTAGAAAGTTCGTATAAAGGGGAACATATAATATGTAGTTTTTGTATCTGGCTTCTTCCACTCAGCATATTGTTTTTGATGTTCATCTATGTGTTACACTTATCAGTTTTTCCATTCCTTTTTAGTGCTGAGTAGTATTCCATTTTATGAATATAAGACATTTTGTTTATCAGTTCGCTAGTTCATGGGCATTTGGATTTTTGGCTCTTATGAATAATGCTGCTGTGAACATTCACATACAAGTCTTTATGGGGACATATGCTTTTGTTTTTGTTGCATTCCTCCCTTTTTCCCACCAGACCCTGATTTTCACTGGGGAGCCATGTGGTTACAGGGAAACTGACTGTACCTCCCCCACTCAGGGATAAAGCATGTGACCCACACTAAGCCAATCAGTGTGTTCCATCCGCCAGGCACAATGATTGGTTCCTAGATGAGCATGTGACATAAGCCAGTCCAATCACAGTGACTTTTATGACTTGAACTGGAAGAGTAGTCTTTCCTCATGCCCTTGATGGTGTGACTTGTCTGGAACAGCTGCAGCCATTTTGTGTGCATGAGGGAAGCCAGCCTTGGGATGGAGCTGCCCCATGGAGAAGGACTGGGTTGAGAAAACATCAGTGAAACAGAGTTGAAACCCTGATTGAATGGTGCCTGAAGTCCACAAAATTTTGGATTTTTTCAATTATGTGGGGTTAATCAATTCACTTTATTGTTAAAGCCAGCGTGAGATGGCTTTTGTTATCGTTGTTATTGTTGTTTATGGCTGAGGGGTCAGCAAACTATGGCCATAGCCAGCCTGTTTTTGTAAAAAATATTTTCTTGGAACACAGCCAGACCCTTTTATTTATGTATTGTCTGTGGCTGCTTTGGAGCACTGAATGGCCCACAGGCCTAAAATACTTACCATTGGCCCTTTAAGAAAAAGTTTGCCAACCCCTCTTATAGCCAAAAGATTAGTATTCAATGTGTCCCTCAGTCACTCAGGACAGAAACCTGGAAGTCATCCCAGACTCCTCCCTCTGCCTCATCCTCCTCGTCTGATCAGCCTCAAGTCTGACTGACTTTTACAGTCTAAATTTCTCCTGAATCTGCCTGCTGTCCCCCAGCCCCAGTGCCCCTGCCCCGGGTAGACCACTGTCAGCTCTCGCCTGGATCACGCCGCCAGCTCTGGGCTGCCCCACAGAGCTGCTGGGTGATCCTTCTCACCCCCAAACCTGACTAAGCCCTTTGGCTCCCGACTGCTCCCAGGGAAAAGGCCACACTCCCTGGACTGGCATTTCGGGAGCCCCCTGATCGAGCCCCCACCTGTGTTTCCAGCCCTGTCTCCCCTCCTCTCCTTCACTTCTTCCCCAGAGCACACAGACCAGCTCTCCACCCGTGCAGAATTCCTCCAAGTTCCCCAGACGTGGCATGCTTTGTCCCTCCTCCTTCTGCCTCCGACACCTTTCCCAACTTTGTGCTTCTAGGGATCTCCTGTGCATCCTCCAAGGCCTGGCCAGAGGCTCACCTCCTTTTTGATATTTCTCTAATTCCCCCCCGGGGTGGGCGGGGCCTGTATCTGTATACGTGTTTGCCACCCCCACTGACTCATTCACCTCCTTGCCTTCTGCTGGGGGCCGTGCGCAGAGTAGGGGTTCAAGACATGTTTGTGGGGCACAGTGTCCCCTGCCTTCTCGAAAGCCACCGTGAGGAATCGGAGGGGCTCCAGACCAGACAGAGTTTGAAGGAGGGACCCTCTGGGCTCAGAGTTAGCGGGGAGGCTAGAGGACTGCAGCTGCCTGGGTGCCCGGGAGGACGCCTGCAGGAAGTGCAGGGCAACGCCTCCCAAGAAGGAGGGAAGGACTCAGAGGAAGGAAACGTGGGCAGGTGAGAGCAGGCCACTGCGGCCCTGAGAGCACGGAACGGAAACGAAGGGATTATGGGGAAATGTCATTAAATGAAGATCTTCCACGGCCTCCGATGAGAGGAGGCCAGATGGCCAGTGAGGGGGCCGTTGGGTCCCGTCGGAGCTACTGGAAAGTTTAGGAATTTACAAGACTGGCCCTTTGGAGTACTTTAGAAACATCTGATTTCCAAGTACTCGACTGAAAACAATCTGGGCACCAGCCGGCTGGGTCCTGGGTGAACCTTCCCGAGAAGCAGCTGTGGAGGATCAGGGGAGCGCTGGCCTGGGGGTCGGAGCCAGCTCTGCCCTCACCCACCATGGGGGTCTTGGCTTCCACAGTCAAGGGCTTAGAGCTGTGGCCACACTCCGTGCTCGTTCCAGAAATGGGTGCTGATGTGAATCCAGAGCACAGAAAATGAGAAACCAGGCCAAGCCCCAACTCCCTCACAGGCCTACAGTGAGGCACAAATGAGAGGATGGATGTCAACGTGGCTTGCAAACTGTGAAGTGCAGTCACACCATGTCAATGTCCCCTCCTCCATGCACCCCTCCCAGGCTCCCCTGGCTGAGTCAGTCCTCAGGCTTCCCCAGACCCTGTACAAACGTTGTTCTTGCACCCATCCGCTCTGTCACGGACTCTAATGTAGGACATGTCCTCCCACCAGACTGAGCTCCTTGGGTGCGGGGACAAGCGTCAGTCTTCTACATCTGGCTCGGTGCCAGGCCCAGAGCATGAGTTTGTCAACTAGGTTCTTGACTGACCTTGAGTTGTAAAGAAGCGATTAACTTGAGGGTGCTGGGTGGCCTCAGTTTATAGAAGCAGGGACCAGGTGGTACCTGGTAGAAATCTTTCTAACGAAATGACAAAATGTTCGTGAGTTGTGGCCCAAGGAGTGTGAGCATCTGGAAAAGCAGTCTCGGGGTTGAGAATGCCAAAAGCTGTCTGGTCTTGTGCTAACAGGGCAGCCACGAGGCACGTGTGGCTATTTAAATTTAACTAAGTTAAAAATGCACTTCTCTAGTTGCACTCATCATATTTCGCGTGCTCATTAGCCGTGGCTCGTGGCTACTATGGGACAGTGCAGATCAGAGCATGTCCATCACTGCAGCAAGTTCTATTGGACAGAGCTTGAAAATTCATGTCCGTGTATCATCTTGGGCCCTGACAACTTGGCGGGGGCTTCTGAAATTTAGGAGAGAGAGCAGGGCCCTGGAGTCTGACCAGCCAGAGTTCAGATCTCTGCTCAGCCGTTTACTTGCTGTGCAGCCTGAGGCACAGGGATGTCCATCCCCTCCCTGAGGCTCAGTGTCCTTGTCCGCAGAGTAGGCAACCGTGCACCTGTGCAGAGCAGTGAGGGTCAGAGGAGAAGGCTGGGTAAAGGGCTTCTCAGTGTTCTATGCACAAGCTGCTGTTATTAACAGGGCAGTGTCCTAGAGCCGTGAGAGAGTGAACGGGCTGCACGTTTCAGAAAGCTCATGGAGCTGGGAGCTCAGCTGGCTGTGCTCCTCAGAACTAGGGGAAAGGCATGCCGGAGCTCATCCGGGCACTGGGGGCTGCTCTGGGGCAGTGGCGGGTGGGCATGACTGGTTGGGGGCAGATGGCAGGTGAGGGCGAGGCTGGAGCTGGTGGGGCCGGGCCTGGGAGGTCCTGGGCAGGGGCACTGAAGCTCCCTCCAGAGCCCCTAGTGTGGAGGAGGGGGAGGCTTTGCAGCCGGGTTAGCAGGCACTTCCTCTCTGTAAAACTCTGCTGTCCGCTAGCTGACCACAGGGTGTTCATTAATGATAATATGAGCAATAGTAGCTGCTCTGTTTACTATAAACCAGGCACTGTGCTAAGAAACATGATATGTGTATGCATTAGCTCATTTAGTCCTCACACAGCCCTTTGTAATAGAGATATTATTATTCCCATTTTACAGACAGGGAACACTGAGGTTGTCTGTTCAAGGTCACGCAGCCATGAAGTGGTGGAGCTGGGGTCTGACCCCAGCTGGATAGCTCCAGAGTCCATTCTTTGGATCAAGTCCAAACTCCTTACTGGTCCTGGTGACCCCTGTGGAGCCGGCCTTGTCGCCCTTCCACCTTCTCTTCTGTTGCTCCCTACCTGTCTGGTCAAGTTCCTCAGACACCCCAGGTGTCTCCTTCCTATGTCTATGCCCTTATTTATCCCTTGACCTGGATGCCCTTGCCATTACCCTCCACCCGTCACAGGTTCCTCTTCATCCTTCAAGACCCAGTTCTGGCATGAGCATCTTGAGGCCAAGGACTGGGTCTAAGTCATTTTGGTGCCATAATGTCCAGCCCGTGGCTTGGAGCATTGGAGGCCTCGGTAAATTATGGTGATAGATTGGTGGGTGGATGAGTGAGTAGATGGAGGGATGGTGAGTCAAGGGGCAAGTAGATAGTTGGTGGATGATTGGGAAACTATATAGGTAGATGGTGGTGTGGGTCATCTGGATGGGTATATGGATGGATGGGGGGCTTGTGCCCAAATGTCCTGAAGAGGGTGGGGCCTGAACTGAGCACAGGGCAGTGGGCATGAAGAGAAGCCATGGTCTGAGAGACATTTGGGGGCAGAATCAGCAGGCCTTGGGGAGGGCTGAGGGGCTGGGAGGGGTCCAGAGTGATGCCCGTTTCTAGCTTGGGGACGTGGAAGGATCACGGTGTTATGAGGGAAGGACAGGTTTGGGGGGAAAGGTGATGGGGTCCATTTTGGACATGGAGGCCGAGGGACCTATGGAGGGGAAGTCTGGGAGGCAGCTGGGGAGCTGAGCCTCGGTTGGGTTCATGGGCGAGGCCGGGCTGCACCCAGGAACTTGGGAAGCCAGTGTGGACTCGGGACAGAGGGCTGGAGGATGAGCCACCAAAGGAGGCAGAGCTGTCACGTCCCTGAGGCAGAAGAGCCAGGAGGGCCACAGCCCCAGGGGGGAGGGCACTGCCACGTCGGGGACATCTGTAAATCATTGCTGGTTGTGTGTTTGGGGCAGCCAATGCTGCGGGGGTGTAGGCGGGCTGGAAGCGGGCTGTGAAGGATGGCAAGGTTTTGACCAGCCTTGGGAGCGGTTCCTCTGAGCAGGGAAACCACACAGGCAAAGGCAGGGAGTAGGAAATGAGCGAGTAATGTCCGCGTGCTCTGTGGGCCCCGGAGCCTGCAGCAGTCAGCTGGAGAACAGGAGGGGCGACATCTTTTCCCTGTCCCAGCCAGCACCCTGTGGCCACAGCTATCAGCGGCTGGGGCGACTCTGGAAGAATCTGGGAGCTGTGTTACTTTGGACAAGTCACCTCCCCTCTCTGGGCCTCCATTGCCTCATCTGAAAACTGGAGGCAGTGCCACCTGCCTGGCTTGCTGAGAGGAGTAGACAAGATGTGGGGGTATGAAAAGCCCCCAGTGTAGGAGGGAGTTCCAGAAATGCTATTTTCTAAAACGATTTTTCCATTTCAACTCCACAAATATTTATTGAACTAAAAGGTTCTGTGTAAATCCATTTTGTAAATTGAATTTTTTTACAACAAATACCATTTTACCCGGGCCTGGGGTGATGAGGTTGGGGAGGCCTTTCATTCTTGGAGGAGCCTTGACTCGAATTCTTTTGAAAAGCCGCGATTGGTTTGTCTTTTGAGTCAACGAGCATTTTGACTCTTCAGGCTCGCAGAGCTAGGCTCTCATTTGTTCTGTGTGTGTTTTGAAAAGATCCTCCTGGCTGTTACACAAAAGATGGATCCGGGGAGGCCACAGGGCACCCAGGGATGAGGCTGGGGTAGTGGTCTAAATGGGAAATCGAGAAATTGCCTGGACAGGGGGGTGACTCTGGGAATAAAGAGAAGGGGATTTGAGAGGTGTTTAGGAGGTTTACAAAAAATAGGACATGGTCTTGGGTTTTACGCGTGATGGCAAGGGAGAGGAGGAAGGGGCATGGGAGCTTCCTGGCTTCTTGGTTACCAGAGGGTGAGCTGGTTCCGGGTACCAGGTTAGATAACGCTGTCAGAGGCCAGGGTCCCTGGGGAGGGTCACAAACTGTGCCCTGGATGCGTGGAGTGTGAGGCGTCCACAAGGCAGAGCTGCCAGCAAGGATTTGGTGATGGGGACCCAGAGCTCCAAGGGGCGGGCTGGTCTGGAGAGAGAAACGTCCGTGACAGGGAAGGAGGGGAAAGCCAGAGCTTGTGACAAGTAGTCAGTACTCTTTGGCACTGAAAATATTTGTTGAGGAGAGTATTCTCTGAGCACCTCCATGTGCCAGGTGCGGTGCTGGGCACTGGGGATCTGGCAATAAACCGAATGGACAAAACTCTCTGCCTCGTGGGGCCGTGGGAGGGACAGGCAATAATTGGGGTAAGTTACTCATTTACATATGCTGTTGTGACACGTGCCAGGGACAACAGTGCAGCAGGGAGGGAGAGGCACTGGGAGCGCACGGTGCAGTGCAGGGCTGTGATGCTAGCAGCAGACCTGGAGCTTGTGCTCACTGAATTCATTTAAGCCTCACAAAAACCTGCTCAGGAAGGTGCAGTAGTTACTCCCATTTTAGCAATGAGCAACTAAGTCACAGAGAAGTTAAGAAACTTGCCCAAAAAATTGCAAATCAAAACTACACTAAGATATCACCTTACACCCGTTAGAATGACAAAAATATCTAAAACTAATAGCAACAAATGTTGGAGAGGTTGCAGAGAAAAAGGAACCCTCATACACTGCTGGTGGGAATGCAAACTGGTGCAGCCACTATGGAAAACAGTATGGAGATTCCTCAAAAAACTAAAAATAGAACTACCATACGATCCAGCCATCCCACTACTGGGTGTTTATCCAAAGAGCCTGAAGTCAGCAATCCCAAAAGTCCTGTGCACCCCAATGTTTATTGCAGCACTGTTTACAATAGCCAAGATGTGGAAGCAACCTAAGTGCCCATCAACAGACGAATGGATAAAGAAGATGTGGTACATATATACAATGGAATACTACTCAGCTGCAAAACAGAACAAAATCATTCCATTTGCAATAACATGGATGGACCTTGAGAGAATTATGTTAAGTGAAATAAGCCAGCAAGAGAAAGGTAGTCTGTGTATGACTCCACTCATATGAGGAATTTAAAACTATGGACCAAGAACAGTTTAGTGGATACCAGGGGAAAGGTGGGGTGGGGGGTGGGCACAAAGGGTGAAGTGGTGCACCTACACATGACTGACAAACATTAATGTACAATTGAAATTTCACAAGATTGTAACCTATCAATAACTCAATAAAAAAAAAAAAGTGAAAAAAAAAAAAAAAGAAACTTGCCCAAAGTCACTTAGCTGTGTAACTGGCAGAGCCTGGATTTTTAACTTGAGCCCATGCTCTTCAGTTAAGAGTCTGAATTAACCACGATGCTGAACTGCCTCTCATTGCCAAGGTCGGGTCTCAGCAAAGATCTGTAGGAGGTGAGGCTGAAGGAGGTGAGGGGCTAAGGCTCATGGACATCTGGGCAACCAGTGTAACAGGCAGAGGAAGAGCAAGTACAAAGGCCCTGAGGCAGGAGCATGCCTGGTATATTTAGAGAATAGCATGGAGGCCAGTGTAGCTGGGGCAGAGGGAATGAGAGGAGAGTAGAGGGGAGAACTAGAAGTGGTAGAGGGGCCCCTGTACAGAGTGGTACAGAGTGGCATCTGTAGGGCTGCCAGCTTTCACCTGAGGTAAAGTGAGGCCAAGGAGGGTTTAGAGCACAGGAGGGGCAGGGTCTGACTTGTGTTTTGTCCTGATTCCTCTGGCTTCTGTGTCCAGAGCAAGGGCAGAAGCAGGAGACAAGAGAGGACACAAATAATCCAGACAAGAGGTGATGATGGCTCAGTCCAGTGGTGGAGGTAGTGCAGGGGGAGCATCAGCTTCTTGCTCTCTGTGAAGGCGGATCCTGTAGGAGCTGCTGTTGGCTTGGATGTGGAGGGTGAGGGAGAGAGGTCTCAGGGACGACTCCAGGGCTCGGGCCCGAGTGGCTGCAAGGTGGGGTTTCCATCCACTGAGATGGGGCTGCTGTGGGAGGAGCCACTTCATAAGGTACTTTCCACGTCCGTTGTCTCTTTTAACTTCCTGGCTGCTCTTTGAGCTAGGCACTCAGACTTTTGGAGGTTATGTGACTTGCCCAGGATCCTTCTGCCGCAATGCTGGAGCCAGGACCAGTAGCCAAGTTTGCATCAGAGGATTTGGAATTTTGATTCATTCATTCAATCAGCAAACACTTCTGGAGCACCTGCTATGCGCCAGGCACTGTGCTAAGTATTGAAAATAATGACCAGTGACAATGGCCCTGCCCTCATGGAGCTCCCAGTCTGATGGAGGAGGCAGTGTCAACTGATGATCAATGAAATGATTTCCTCACATCAGCCTAAGTGGTAGAGGGAAAAACAAAAGGACTCCTAGGAGCCAGTGACCAGGACCTGACCTAGCTGGGAGGTCAGGGAGGGCTTCCTGGAGGAGATGAATGTGAAGTGCAAAAGCCCCTGGGATACACTGTCTGTGGGAGCATGGGGGGCTTCTTGGGAAAATACTCCCTGGTTTCCCGGCCATCGCGGAAGAACCCTGAGGGGACTGCTGGCTCCCAGAAGATAGCTGCCTATTTGGAAGTGCAGAATCTTTTTTTTCAGTGTGGGACCGTTGTAACAGTTTTATTGAGACAGAATTCACATCCCATACAATTCACTTATTTAAAGTACAATTCAGTAATTTTTGGTATATTCGCAAATTTGTGCATCCATCACTACGGTCCATTTTAGAACGTTTTTATCATCCCAAAAAGAAACCATGAACCCCTTAGCTGTCATCCCGTCCCCATCCCCCTAATTGCAACCACTTATCTACTTTCTGTTCTCCAGAGTTACCTCTTCTGGACATTTCATCTAAGTGAAGTCATACACGCTGTGGTCTTTTGTGACTGGCTTCTTTCACTTAACATGATGTTCTCAGGGTTCATCCAGGTTGGAAATCCCAGAGTCTTAAACACCATCGGAGCTGGCAGGGCCCTGAGAGAGTGTCTTTGTGCTTCTCCCACCTGTTGTAAAGGGGGAACTTGGGGAGGAGATTTGCTCTGCCCCTTGACAAGGAAGTAGGGGGCTCCAAGGCAGGTCCCGGGGCCCCCACGTCAGGGCCCCTGCCCCACCACCCTGCACAAGACACCTCCTTCTGCTGTCACCTCTTTTCCTTCGGCTTTGGGCTCCAGCTGATTTTGGCTCAGAGTGACCATGCGGTCGGGAACGCACCCTCCCAGGCGCTGGGTTTTCACGCACGGGCAGTTTTTACACACCATGGTGCATCTTGAAATCTTCTATGCATTTTTAAAAATTTGTGTCCACTAATTCAGAATATTTTGGAGTTTAGTATTTTCTTTTCTTGCTACTTAAACACATTTTGTCCAGACGGTTGTGCCTGTTTTGCTCAGTTGGTGACCTTCCCGCTGGGGGACATAGGGTGGCATCAGGGCTAAGTGCCGGGTCTCAGAATCCAATGCCCTGCCTCTTCGGGTTCGAGGCCCTGCCTCCTCCCCCGTGTGTGCCCGTGGGTAGTTACTGAGGCTCTCTGAGCCTCAGTTTCTCCCTTTGAAAAACAGCAATTTATCTTAGGGCTGTGGCGAGGGGGAAATGAGGTCACGCCTGTTAGCGGCTTGGCGCAGGGTAGGTGTGGATCCCGGGAGGTCAGAGGTTGTGAGGGCTTTCCAGGGCCCTGGGGTGAACAGGAGAGAAAGGAGATCCTCCCACCTTTGGCTGCCCCCGTCTCCTTATTCCTACTGTGAATTGACACCTGTTCCTCCCCTCCCAGGGCTGAGAGGTGGAAACGCTGAGTTCAGATCCCAGCCCAGTGACTTTGATTCTGGGCCCCCACGTCAGCTTGGTTTCCTCTGTGTCTTAGTTTCTCCACCTGTAGAATGAGAAGGCGGAGGGCGGGGTTTCCACTGAGGCCTCCAAGGCGGCCAAGAGGCTCCTGGGAGGGGGTTTGGGAAGGAGGGGCTTTTTCTTCTCCCAGGAGGGCCTGGTTCCTGCTGATGTAAAGATCCAAGCAGGAGCGGTGGCTCCTGTTGAGGAGAGGTGGGTGGAGAGGGACACCTGGCTTCCTAGCCTCTCACACAGGACGCGTTAGGCGGGAGGTGAGGGGAGTGGTGATGCAGTGGAGGGCATCACCCTGCGTGCCCGGCCAGGCAGAGCCTCTTTGTCAGGCACACCTCTGTGCCGGGCATTCTGCCTGCACCATCTTCTTAACTCACAGGAGCCCTCAGAGAAGGCACTCTTATTCTCATTTGACAAGTGGGGAAACTGAGGCTCAGAATGGGGCAGCTGCCTGCCCAGTGTTGCTTAGTGAGTGACGGGCTGAGCTGGGATTCAAACTAGGACTCGGTGGTTGCAGCCCCTTTCCCGACTGCCCCCGTGCAGGGAAAAGGAGGGAGAAGCAAGACAGGGAGGATCGGAGCCTTTGGAACTCCAGCTTCCCGCTGCTGTGGGGATTCTGTGGGTGGTGGGAAAGGCATTGTAAATATGCATGACATGCAAATACGCCTCTGAAAAACAACGTGGGGCCCGCCTGAGCTGGGATGCCCGAGTGCTTTGGAAGATGTAGTGTTGTACAAACGCTTGGGTTTCTACGACGATTGTCACACGAGGTCCCCCTCCCCAGCATCCCCAGGGCCAGTCCAGGGTCTCAGGGTGGAGGGATTATCCTGGGCGCCTCCTAATTGATGTTCTTCCCCATTCCTGCAGGCACCAGTGCCTCCCCTCTGCCAGGTGCCTGGTAACTCGTGTGTGACCAGAACCGTGTCCCTCTGGGCGCTGGAAGGCCCCTGTCCGACTCTGCTTCCCACCAGCACCCCTGATCGAGTGCCCGGAGGGATGTGTGTGCCAGCCCTCGGTCCAGCGCCCGCTCCTGAGGTGACACCTGCCGGTTCCCGACTGGTTCCTGTTTTCCCTCTGCGCGTGGCTCCCTGGTTGGTAAGTCACTGCGTCCGCAGGCCTGGGCACATGGAATCGGGGCCACTCACCAGCCCACCCATGCTTGGCACAGTTGGGAAATGCCCAGCTTTCCCATCCAGTGGCGCCCACATGCTGGCAAAGGGACCTCAATGAGAGCTTTTATATGTCTGGGCTCAATTTATAGTTTAACTGCTTGTCTTATCCAGTCCTCCCAACAACTCAGGAGGTGGGCACAGTGATTACACCCGTTTTCCAGAGAAAAGTAGCCTCAGAGAGGGAAAACCGCTTGCCTGAGGATGCACAGCAAGCCCAGCTCTGTCCAACTCAAAGGCCAGCTCTTGCCATACCCAAGGGGCTGGGCAGTTGGTGACATGGGCTCAGGAAGGGAAGGGGAGCAGTGAGCTGTGCTGGAAGCCGTGGAACTTCCAGGGCCCCTGGAGGCTGAAATGAGACCATCAGCGTTCCTGAATCTTCAGGAGCCCCATCATTTCTGCCCCTCCAGTCTGTTCCACCCACGCTCCTCCAGTCCCCATCTTAACCCCAATGCGGGAGGAGGTGCAGGGCCCAGCCAGCATCCCTGACTGCCCATCTGAGGATACCGCAACCTGCAGCCACCCACGCCACCCACTCCTGGTTCCATCATCCTTCCCACAACAGTGGTCCCAAAAGCGTCCCCCTATGGGTTCCAGCCACAGTGCCCAACACTCATCACATTCCTGCATCTCCTCCTCCCGCCATCTCCCACAGCTGTGCAGGCATGACTAGTCTAGTTCACAGATGAGGAAACTGAGGCCCAAAAGAGCTCAAGGGGCTTGCCTAGGGTCACTCAGCACTAACGGGACTGTTGGTTTACCTTCTGCCTCCTCATCTGGCCTCGGCTCCCCAAGGCTGAGAAATAGCTGCGTAATTCCCCACTGGACAGCAGGCAGCTGGCACTGTGCCTGGCGTGTAGTGGGTACACAGTTAATGGTTGTGGAGGAAAGGAAAGAGAGAGAGAAGGGAAGGCTCTCTCACCTCCCTCCGCCAGCAGGACCCAAAAGCCCCTGGCCTTTTGGCCAGCTGCTGGTCCCTGCTGACCTCAGAGAGCATGAGGTCAGCTCAGGCCTTCAGCAAGGCAGCCAGCCGCTCTCATCTTGATTCTCTCATCTGCCGACAGCTGCCCAGCCTCCCTAATGGGATGGTTATGAGAAGAGAAAAGACTCGTAAATATGTATAATATGCAAATATCATAGGATAATAAAAAACCCGTGACGTTCGCTGTAGATAATGTATATAAAAGTGCTTCTTCAAGAACAAGGAGCTGCGCGCTCGTGTGGTGCCAGCCTTATTATCAATAACCATGAAAAGGCCCCTATTAATTAGCTGCCCCCCAACCCAGCTCCCTGGTCTGGCCCCGGCCTGTTGTAGCGACTGCAGACAGCTGTTACATTTGGCTGAGGAGCTGTCACAGGAAAAGAAGTGATAAGGACATCTTGTCTGAGAGCGTCTGTGGGGTTTAATCATTCACTGACACTCCTGGTCATGCCCCGTGCCCCACACATCCTCCCCAGGGACTAACTATGTAACAGGAGCAACCTGACTGGCGGCAAGCGTTTCCTGAGCAATTGCTATGTGCCTGGCGTTGCGCTCAGTGCTTCATTTTCTTCATCATCTCAGTTAAACCGCTGACCACCCTGTGGGAGGTTGATGGCGAAACTGAGGCCTGGACCGCATGGACCTGGGGCAGAGGGCTCATCTGTCAGCATTCTAGTTCTTGCTGAAAGTTATTGCCATTCAGCGCCCACCTTGACCCCCAGGCCAGGTGTGGCCAGAGGGGCAGGATTGTGGTCGCTGAGAACACAGTGTAGCTGGCAGCGCCTGGCATGTGTGGCCCAGTGACGGGGAACGGGATTCCTTGGCACGAGCTGGGAGAGCAGCCGTCAGCACTGTGTGGAAAGATGGAGGCCCGGGCGGCAGCGAGGGAGGTGTTACTGCTGCTATTTTGCTAACAAGCTGGTTATTTAAAGAACAGCCGAAGCCAGAGTCGGGGAGTCGGATGGGAAGTCTGCACGCCCGGGGCAGAGGCAGCCGGGGTCCAGGAGCCTGACTGGGGGAGCGGGGCAGAGCAGCCACACGTTCTTTTTTTAAATTTGCTTGTTATTATTAATAATAGTAACAGCACCATAAACGTCTGGAAAAGGATTCCCTTTGTGAAGAAAAGAGAGTGTAAGGATTGGGAGGGGCGGGAGGGGCTTCTGAGGGGTAAGTAATCTATTCGTTGACTCTGGTGGTTGTGACTTAACTTTTTGTCTTGTGATAATTTATTGCAGTAAACATTTTTGTTTTTTCGTTTTTTCCTATGAGTTATATTTCACAGTAAAAAGGCTAAAAAGCAGTTATAACAGTAATAGTTAACATTTATTGAGCACTTACTAAATGCCAGGCTCTTTGCTAAGCATTTTACTGTGTCTCATTGAGTCTGCACAGATTCTGTCGTTCTGCCCATTTTACAGAGGAGGAAGGTGAGGCTCGGAGAGGTAGAGTTACTTGCCATGCAGTCAAAGAGCGCGCAGGTGCGGGAGATGGGATGAGAAACCCGACAGGCTGACGCAGGCCGGCACCACTGCCCCATGTTTCAGGATCGGGGGCCAGGAAGTTCCCCCAAAAGGGCAGAGGTTTCCTCCATTTGTTCCTCAGACACGTGTCAGTGCCTCTTGCGTTTTCAAGGCTTGGGACGCCGGGTGGGTGTCTGTGGCCATGGGCGGCAGATGAGGTGTCTGGGACTCTGACGAGGGGTCTGGGCAGAGCATTTAGCCAACAAGTATTGAATAATAGGAGTGGGACATCCCTAAGGACAGGCAGGAGAGGAGGCCAGGGCACAACAGGAATCATTCATGGTATGAAGAGCCCATCCAGGTGCGACAGGGTCCAACCCAACAAATATGGGGCCCGACTGCCATTTCCTGGGGACCTACTATGTGCTATGCTCCTCCGTTGTCTTCCTTAATCTTCAGAACAACCCCTTGGGATCAGTGGTATTGGCCCCATTTTACAGATGAGGGGACTAAGCCCTTGAGAGTAGAAATGACTGGCCCGAGCCCACACAGCCGGCAAGTGGTAGAGCTGCTCTGCCAATCTCCAGGGCCCTGTATCCTGTGTGTGCAACAAGCGCTGCTCAGTTCTGGGGTCCTGGCGGGGGGGGGCACTGGCACGGAAGCTCCAAGTTCTAAGGCAGATCTCTGGGCCCCTGAACTGGCACTGGGGACATGGCCTGGAGGCTGGCATGGCACAGGGCCTCTCTGGGCCCTGAAGCAGCTACACCTGCTCCATGGGCAGGGCACCAGCCCCAGAGGCCTTCCTGCGTTCCTAGGACATCTATTGAGTGCTGGTCCCTGCTAGTCCATGTCCCTTGCAGAGCACGCAGCCTCGGGGAAGGACGGATATTAGACAATCACCCAAACAAACAAACTGAATAAACAGAGACTCTATCAGTGCAGAGAAGGAAATTAGCACAGCGACATTACAAATATTAACAAGGGAGGGGCCTACGTGGTGTGGAGTGGTCCAAGACGGCCTCTCGAAGGAGGTGGCATTTGAGCTGGGACCTGAAGGATGACAGGGATCCAGCCATGCTGGAGAGAGTTTCTTGTAGCATTGTTGACAGTAGGACCACTGGGAACAACCCACCGTCCATCACCAGGGGACCAGCTACATCCATTCACTGCTGCCATACAGCGGCACCTGCTGCAGCTGTTAGAAATGGGGCCATGGATCTAAATTTCCTGTTGCAGAAAGAACTTCACAGTGTGTTGTAGGGTTGGGAAAAAAAGAGGTGATAAAACAGCATGGGTAACATGAGAGCATTTTGGTACCCATGGTACAAAATGATACCCATGGTAGCATGGGTATCATTTGTGTAAGAATTATGTGAGTTTCTGAAAACTGTTCACAGTGGTTCCGTCCAGGGCCTGGGGGCATGGGAGGTCTTTGTTGTCGACTTTATACTTTTCTGGATTTGGAATCTTCCCTGAGTGTTAGGACTTGGGAGGAGGAACAGGGGGTTTTAGAACTTCCACAGTCCTGCCTGGGGCCGTTCTCCTCTCCTGCTACCCACCCCAATAAAATGGGATAAGGCATGGGTTGGAGAATCAGCAGATCTGGGCCATACCTCAGCTCCACCACTTCTTGGCTGTGTGACTTTGAACAAATCACTTGGCCTCTCTGAGTCTGTTTTCCCTTCTGTGAAAGAGAGACAAGAATAGTGTCAGAAGGTGGTTATGGGGCTTTCGTGAGCTAAAACAAGTACAAGGCTAGAACAATCCCAGTGTTGCATCTCTGGTGGCTGCTGGTGTTTTCACCGTGACTGCCAGAGGTGACACCTGCTGTGTGCTCGTCATGCCCTGCCAGGGCCCTCAGTGCTGACTGGGCCCCCAAGCTCACCTCTGCCCTCGGTTACTGAGAGTCAGACCCAGTTAGGGAATGAGGACTGGAGAGGCGGACAGCTTAGCCAGGACAGCTTAGCCAGGCACGCATGGGCGCTGCCCCCCCCCCCCATCCCCAAGCCCCAGCTCCCTCCCCGCCAGCTCACTCGCATATCTGCCAATGAGTGCTCTCGCCCTGAGAAGCTGTTCCGGGACTCCCTGGCCCTGGATTTGCTTTTTAAATAACCACTCAACCTGCCCGGAAAGACAGATACTACCTATAGACACTCAGAGCATCTTAAATCTCAGGCAGAGAAACTTGTATTTGTGAAGTCAAACTCCTGGAATCGTGGAGTCTTCATCATAAATAATCCAGCAAGAGCAAACATATGCATTTTACAAGTAAGTTCACTGCACCTTTTTTGATGACAGTGATAAATTAGAAACTACCCAGTTATCTAGCAGCGAGAGATGGTTAAATATATTACGGTCCAGCCAGACAATGGCGTTCTCAGTGGCTGTAGAGACAATGCCGGAGATCTATACTTGTTGACATGGAAACATGTCCGTGGTGCGTTGTTGAGGGAAAAATAGGAGGTTACAAAATGGTGTATTGTGTATGATCTCATTTTTGTTAGGAAAATATACATAAATATATGCGTACTCCTGCCCAGAGAGACACCCAGAAGGAGAACCATCAAACTATCCAATGTGGCTTCCTCTGGATGTTGAGATATCGACAAGCTCTATTTTTATTTTTGCTTGTGTCATTCAGGTACTTTTCAGGCACAAGTGACAGGAAACCCAGACCAAACTGATTTAAATAAAAATGGAATTTGCTGACCTCTAACTGTAAAAGTCCAGAAGTAATCTGGCCTGTGGCTCAGCTGGATCCAGGAGCTCAGACAGTCACCAGGACCCGGTTTTTCTGTTTTTCTCACCATTTGTCAACTCTGCTTCCTCTGGTTTGTTCCCATGTTCTTTCTTTTCTTTTTTTTTTTTTCTTTTTAAGATTGGCACCTGAGCTAACATCTGCTGCCAATCTTTTTCTTTCTTCTTTCCCCCCAAAGCCCCCCAGTACATAGTTGTATATTCTAGTTGTAGGTCCTTCTGGACCTTGCTTGTTCCCGTGTTCTTACAGGGCTCTCTTATACAGGAGATAAGATGCCTGTCCAGAGAAACATGCAAGACTTCTTCCCAGATAGCTCAGACACAAGTCCCGAAACTGAGTCTTGGCTTTGGTGGGTCACGTTTGCGGGTATGCCCACACCTCAGTCAATTGCTCTGATTGGCAGCCTGGGCCTATGCACCGGCCCCCAGAACTTCACCAGGGGAGAGTGGGAAACGGTAGTTCCCCCAGATAACGATGTCAGGCTGAGGCCTAAAGTAGGCCAGTGTCCAGACACAGCACAGTCCTCCTCCTGGACTTACCTGAATTTCCCAAGATGATGACTTTCATAATCAAAAAACCATGCAACTGTTGAACGGAGTCCTGAGCCCAGAGCTTACGGCCGGAAGTTCGTTGAGGTAGCCTTAGACTCGAGGTAGCCTTAGACTCTCTTGGAATCAGAACGTCAGAATCGCTGAAGTGCCAGTTCAGCTCAGGAGACATTGGCCTCTCTGTGTCAGAGTGCTAGCTGAGCCTGAGAGGGCGCCGTCCTGGCCCTCAAGGGTCTTGAGGGAGAGATGACTCATCTGGAATGTGAGTGTACAAACAGGCTTCTGTGAACACAAAGCTCAGCGTGAGAGCAAGGAAGCCCTCCTGGAGGCGGTGACACGTGAGCTGAGTAGCTAAGAAGATTACAGGAAGAACATTGTAGGCAGGAGAAACAATGTGTCAAAGGCCCCAAGGCATGTGGTGGGGGAACGACCAGTGGATGAGCAGTGGCAGGCCCAGACCACAGGGGCCTTGAGTTCCAGGATAAGAGCTTACACTTGATCCTGAAGGCAGTGGGGAGCCTTTGAGGGATGTTGTGGGAGGAGGGAAGTGGCAGCAAGCTCCATCTGGCGGGCACTGAGAGCACGACCTTGGTGGAGTCAGGTCAAGGCCCCAGGTAGGGAAGGAGAGAAGAACGCCAGTGGCCCCTCAGGGGGCCTAAGATATCTACTGGTCTAAATTCCTTCCCACCCATGTCAGAATTCCTGTCTTGAGGTGTCCAGCCACTGCTTGCATACCCCCAAGAGATGGGGAGCTCACTCTCTGTTCCCTCCACCTCTTGTTAGAAAGCTCCTTTAAAGGATCAAGGATCAAGCCCACAATCCTGCCACTACCTAAGGCACGCCTGGAACACTTCCCACCCACCTGTCACTGAGGTCGGTCTCCTGAATGACCTACTGGGAGGGCTGGCAGGGGCCTGCATTTTCAGACTGGGGAGTTCCAAGACCAGGGAGCCTTGGGTGTCTCCATCCCCTGCGGGGAACTTGAATGAGAGGGGCGGGCAAAGAGAGTTATATCAGCCTGACAGCAGAGACAGTGTTTAGGCCTTCTGTCTCAATCAGTTCTCCAAATGCCCTTTTCATTTAACAAACAAGAAACTGATGCTCAAAGGGGCCCAGCCACCTATGCAACAACACACAGCAAGTTAGAGGCAGGTCTGGGACGTGGACTCAGTCTCTTCTGCCCCTGCCCCCTCCACGGCCCTCCTGCTCACCTCCTTCCACCCTTCAGGTGAGTCCCGGTCACCTCATAGACTTGGGCTTGGACAGCTTTTTTTCTGGAAGCTCCAGCCATTCCGGATCGTCCCCTGATCTCCTTCTAAACTCAGAGGCGGCCAGAAAAGTCCTCGTTAATCAGATGTTTTGTGACGGTTTATTTTGACAGCAGCATTTTTTGTTTCTGATACATCAGAGCTGCAACACGCACGAGCCGTGTTTTGTGGGTCGTCTCTAATACTTCACTGTGCCCCCAGTTCCCACGTAGTCGTTCATCCTCACACTCCACAGACATTTATTAGTGCCTACCCTGTGCCAGGCGCCGTGCTAGACACCAGGCTATGAACATGCATGACAGCAGCCCCTGCCGGGGGAGTTCACATTGCAGCCAAGGAGAGCGGTGTCTCCATCAAGCATGGCAGGTGATCCTGGCAGATCAGAGGGTGGTGCCGCTCGCTCAGGGGTCTCTGGGGCCAGAGCTGTTGATTCTGTCCCTCTGAGCAGAGTCTTGAAGGATGAACAGGGGTTCTTCAGGAGAAACAGCTGGGAAGGGTGAACCAGGCAGAGAGACTAGGCTCTGCAAAGATCCTGCCTGCCTCCCGCTCAGCTCTGAGGCCACAGCACAAGGGATGGTGGGGAGAGAAGGCTGCAGAGGCCAGCCCAGGCCAGAGCTTGGAAGGCCTCAACTATTGGGCAGGGGAGTTTGCATTTGACCCTTAGGGTCAAAGGGAGCCAAGGGCAGGACAGGTCTGGGTATTAGAAGGGTCCTCGAGTCAGGCTGGTGACAGCTGGGGAGACAGTGGGCAGGACAGGACCATGGGGATGGCTTACAGGGGCGTTTAGCAGGAAGATTTAACAGAACTTGGGGACTTGGTGGCTGCTGCAGAAGGGGAGAAGGAAGGTTAAATTTTCTCCTGGGGGGGGTGGCTTGGGGATCCTGTGGACCAGTGTCGAGGTGACTCCTAGCAAAGGCTGGGTCAGTGTCAGTGAGCAGTGGGGCAGCAGGGACTGCTTCAGCCTTCATGAGACTTAGAGCAACCGCCCGTGAGGACTTCAGGGTCCCCATGTTCCCACTGAGTGACTGGGGCCAGGCTCTTCCCCTCGTGGGGCCTCAGTTTGCCCCTCTGTAAAGTGGGGTGATGACAGTACCTCCCCAGGGATTTGGGGGAAGGTTGGAAGGCAGGGGGCAGGCTCTGCATGGTGCCTGGCATCCAGTAAGTGCTGGTGACTGGGGGCTGCTCTGGCTACCACGGTCAAGGGTGCAGAAGTGGGTAAGGGAACTGGATTGTGTCACCTGCAGAGGAGAAACCAGAGACCTTGGGGGCCGTGCCCCCTGCCTTTCTGTCTCTGTCGGGGAAGGCAGGATGTGGGTCTGGCACTGATGGGAAAAGCTCCAGGGAAGGAGATTCCAGCTCAGGCGAGGAAAACCTTTTGGATACAACAGAGCTCCCTGCAGATGGGCTAACTTGGGTGATAGCGAGCTCCCCATCACTGGGAGGATTCAAGCAGCAGCTGCACCACAACTTGATGGGGAAGTCTGTAGAGTATTTGTGATTTGGCTGAGGATCCGAAAGGTCCTTTCTAGTCCAGAATGTCTTTGATTTCATGTTTTTCCTTCTCTGGGCCTCAGTTTCCTCTTCTGTAATTTGGGGAAAATAGCAGCCCCATCTCAGAGTTGGTTGCAAAGTTTAAGTGACATTGTCCAATAAAGTGCTTAGCCCCAGATTTGACAACATAGCAAGTGCTCCGTGAGTGGCGGCTGTTATTCCCATCATTGATGTCACATTCAGTTCTTGGGTGTGTCACTTCCATCTGAGGACCTCATGTTGCTCATCTGTCAATCACGTGCTCCTGCCTGCCTGCCCTTCAGGACCCACTCTATCCCCTTCTTATGGCCACTCTCTCTGGCTCCAGCTCCCCCGACTCCACCCCTCCGGGAGGTGGTAGGAATTCCAGACCCTTCTGGGCCCCTTTTAGCTCCCGCTTGAGCGAGAGTTGGCAGGTTGGGGCGGCCGGCGCCATCCGCCTCCCATATGCTTCCTGCTATTTAGAGGAAAACTCTCCCCGCGTTCCTCCAACCACACGGGCTGACATTTCCAGACAGACGCTGGAATCGGCTCTTCGGGGGATTGGCAGATAAATTTGGCCCTGGCTGTTGGGAAAATCTTCAGCCTTACTGGGGAAGCGGAGCCCAGGCTCACCGACTTCCGTCCACCCCGCGACTGCCCGGGCGTGGTCCTCCGAGGGGCTAGAGCGCTGTTCTACAGCCTTGCAGATTAGGGTAAGTCTTACTAGCCCAGCCTTCCCGCAGGAGAGCCCCTGGTCAGGAAGTCGTGGCTTCCAGCCTTTCAGTCAGAGGCGGCGGGAGTTTGCAAGAGGAAGCGATGCCTCCTCCCCAACAAGACACCTGGGTGTTACTGGGCTCAACCTGGCAGAAGAGCAGGTTTTGGATTAGAGAGACCTGAGCTCAAGACTACTTATGTTTCTGTGACGTTGAGCAATGGCTCCACCTCTCTGAGCCTCTTTTTCTTCATCTGAAAAATGGGGATAATAATAGGATCTGTCTGATTCAAAGTCCTTAGGATGGTGTCAGGCTTGTGCTAAGTGCTCAGCAAATACTAGCCGCTATCGTCATTGTCATCGTCCTCCTCATCATTATTATTTGGCCTGGAACAAAGCATGGCATATGTAGGGGTTCAGTTAATCTCAGTGTTTTTCTCTTCTTCTTCCAGCTGTAGCGACTTAGGGAAAACTGGGGCATTTCAGAATTAGCTCAGATAGGGGTAACCAGAGGCAGAAATGCAAGAATAAGAACATACAGACGCTGCCACATGCAGGGTGGAGTGTGGGTGGCCAGTCCCCCCAGTGTGCACGCACACACGTACACACACACGCACACGTGCTCTCTGTGTCCCAAAGTTTCCCTCACCCTCGCTGGAGCCTGGAGTGCCCATATGTTGAATCGTGAGGATGTGAGACACAGAACAGCTTGGCTCTGATGGCTGGAAGGAGAGGGAGGCCTGGCTGGAGGCAGAGTTCGGGGAGGCTCTGGGCGTCAACTGCAGTAGGAGGGTTCGGGGAAGCTCGAGTAGTTCTGTTTGGCTGGAGTAGAAAGTGGGTGGTGGGAAGGTGTGGGAAGCGAGTTTGAGCTTCATTCAGCACCTCCTGACTGAGCCTGAGTACCAGGCCTCATGCCAGGCCCTAGGGAAACTGGTGGAAAAGACGGGCATGCTTCCTGCCCTCAAGAAGCTCTGATTCTGGTGTGTGTGTCGGGGGCAGTGAAGATGACAGACCTGCAGACAGTGAATTACCAAGACCCTAGGTTGTGCTCAAGGAGACCCAGGGGCTAAGAGAGGGGGTGGCAGCGGGTGGAGGTGGTGGGTACCTACTCAAGGCACCGTGGTCAGAGAGGGCCTCTCTGTGGCCTGAAGGATGAGTTGGAGCTGATCCTGCAAATGTTGGTCAGGTTAAAGGGGTGGAGGGCAGAGGGAGCAGCAAGAGCAAAGGTTGGGAAGGTGGCAGGAGCCAGATCCTGGAGGCCTTGAATTCCGGGTGCAGTCAGAACTGCTCTTGAGGAAGGTCATTCTAGTGGTGGATGCTGGATGCTCATGGGGAAGAGATGGGTAGCAGAAGACCTGTCTGCAAAGATTGGTTGAGAGCGAGGTATGTACCTGTTGGAGGCAGTCGGTGGGAGAATTCTGGACCAGGTAGAGGTGATGAGCAGAGAGGAGGAAGAGAGCACTTCACTGGGGTCAGGGTCGTAGCAGAATCCTGGGACTGGAGACAGGTGTGTTTTGAAGGGGGGATCTAGATCAGCGCGTAGCTGGGGGTGGAGTTAGGTAAGAGAGGAGACATCAGGGGAGCTTAGACCAGATTCCAGAGTGGTCAGGAGGAGTCTCAGAGGAGAGCCAAGTGCTGGGTTTGGGGAGGGGCTTCCTCAGCCTGGGACTGCGGGTGGGAATGGCAGCACACCGGTGGCAGAGTGAGCGCAAGCTGATGCACTTCCCTGCACTAGACCTAGAGGCCCATTCCAGGTCTGTTTACCTGCTCTGTGACTTCGGGAAAATCACTTGACCTCTCTGAGCCTCACCTGTTCTAACAATACTGAATCAGTTAGAATTGCATTTGGCTGCATGTAACAGAAGAAAGTAGCAGAGATATAAACACCCAGGAGTTTATTCTCCTTATGTAACAAGGATCCCAGAGGCAGGCAGACCAGAGCCAGTGCAGCACTTCCGGCAAGCGATCAAGGGCCCAGGTGTCTGCCACCCTTAGCATGTATCTTTCATTCTCATGGCTACGAAATGGCTGCTCCACTTCCAGATGTTGTGTCTGAATTCCAGGCAGGACAGAGGAAATAAAGACTGCTTGCTTTCTGAATCTACCCTTCTTATCAGGAAAACAATAGACTTCCAATAGAGCCCACTCAGTGGGCTTTTGCCTACATGTCATTTCAGGTGTGGTCACATGGCCACCCTAGCTGCTGGTGAAGTGAGTATTTATAACTGGGTACTTCTGTTAATTAGGCAAAAGGAAAGAATAGCTAGCAGGATAGCTAGCCAGATCCGCTTTAAAGTACCCACCTCACAGGCACTGTTGGGAAGATTCTATGAGATAATTAATGTACAGAAAACACTTAGCCCTGGAATAGAGCGACCTTGCAAGAAATGGGGGCTCCCTGTGTTATACTGCTCCACCCGCATCACTCATTCATTCCTTCAGCACTGCATACAGTCCCAGAGACATGACAGGGACAGTCCCTGCCCTTTGGGCACTCACAGTCAATAGGAAAAATGGACAAGGAAACAGGCAGGTTGACCCCACTCCAATCAGTGTCACAGGAGGAGTGGAGCGTCCACTTATTTGTGTCTGTTTTTTCTTGCTGCTCTGGTCCCACCACCTATAACAGTACCTGGCACATTAAGCACTCAGTGAGTGAAATAGTGTAAGAAATACTCATTAGGGGCCTACTGTGTACAAGGCTCTTTAGATGGGATAGGGAAAGTGGGGGACACATTCCCTCTCCCCAAAGAAGAAGTGGGGAAAGAAAATTGCTACAGGCCAGCCCTGGGGTGGGTGCTGGAGACCTAGCAGTGAACAAGAATGTTATGGCTTCTGCCCTCATGGAGCCCACAGTCTCCGGGCAGGAGCACTGGAGGAGTCTGCAGTCCTGAGATCACATCTGTTCATGTATCCTGGGGTAAGTCTCATCCCCTGCCTGGGTCACAGCATCCTCACCTGTCTAACAGTTGTGAGGGACCCTTTGTGGGATGTCAGTGATGCCCAGGATGATGGTAGGTGCCTTATAAGCCCTGCTCATCTGTGTGTGTAGACGGTACAGAGGCAGGTGTTCTAGATGCCAGCTTGCCATGTTAGGAGAGGAGGCAACTGTTGCAGGGATAGGAAGGGAGTGCTCTGAGCCCCTTGAAATCTCCTGGGGGCCCAGGAATGTGAGGATTCTGGGCTCTACTTTATCCTCAGCCACTCCGGTATCTGGGCCTGGAAGCTTGTCAGCAGCCAACTAGTGGACATGCAGCTTACAGCATTGGATGTGGGCAAGCAGAGATGGGCTGTGTTGGGTCCCCTAGGTGAGAAGTAAGGATGCTTGTAGTTACCAGAGGTCTCCTGGAGGTGGGGAAGCAGCTAGAATTTGAGGGTGGAGATCTGGTTCTGTCACTTGCTTGGCTGTGTGGTCTTTGGCAGATTTCTTGACCCTCTGAGCCTTGATTTCCTTATCAACAAAATGGGTCTAATAATCTTTGCCTTCCCTACCTGTGAAGATCTAGACTCGGCACCTGGAACGTAGTAGGCATGCAACATTGGTAGTGACAATCATTGCCATTGTTGTATTTTCCTTGTTAGGAAGGGGGAGCAGACACTACTGGGACCCTGTTGTGTGTCAGGCTTGGTGCTAGACACACCATCTCATTTTATCACAACTCTGAAGAGGTGGCCTTCTTCCCATTTATCAGAGGACACTGGTATTCTTTTGTGGCTCATATTCCCCTTTTGCTGTCTTAGAAGGACTGAGTTGCTGGCTTTTCTGGGGTCCCTGCTGACCTGAAGCCCTGGGGGTCCTTGAAGAATGGCCCAAGGCTGCTCAAGATGTTTGCTATGAGATCATGCCAGTGGCCTGTGAGGTCACCGATAGAGGTGGTCTGGGCTGGAATGTAGCCCTCCTCAAATGGGCGAAGTGCCAATAAGAGATGGCCTCAGGGATGAGTGATGGAGTGGGACAGGCTGAAGGATCAGAAATGCTTTTCCTCTTTATTCAGTGTCTTGAGACCAGGGCAGCGAGCCCAGCCCTTGAGAGGAGGTGGCAGTGGGCCCGGCCCTTGCTGCTGCTCTTGGCTGCAACGCTCTGCCCAGTGGCCATCACTACTTGTGTCTGAAATGAGGCCAGGGGTAAAAGAGGGGAGCCTTGGGAGGTTCTCCTGGCCTAGCGAGGTGGGTTTTCCCAGTTGAGTGCCTCCAGAAAGCCTCCCTGAGGAGTCCCAACCACTGGGTGAGAAACAGGAAAACAGGTCTTTTTGGAATAAAAGGCTGCAAATGGAAATAGAAATGGAAGTAACCCTTCTGAGCCTTACAAATAGCGGAGCAGGTGACTAGCTGGAAAATGGAGGCTTTCAGTGCCACCCCAGCATGTGGGGTGTGGGTTTTGACCCTGACCTCGCCTCTGGGCTGTCTAGGGTGCACAGGGCACAGTTGCCCATCCCTGGTGTTGATGGCAGGGGCGCTGTCCGTGGTGCTGAAGAGAGGATTTGGCCCCGTACCAGCTCCGGGGATGCTGTCCATGGTTCTGTCTTCAGAGAGTTATGAATCATTTCCAGGACTCTGGTTTGTAGGGGACCCAGCTGGGAGGTCAGAGGCTTTGGGTCTGGCATTGGGCAAGTGAGAGCAATTTCTGAGGTAGGATAGGTAGGATTCAGGCTCGTGTTATTGTCTGCCAGGCGCTGTTTTAAGAACTTTGTATGTATTATGATGTTTATTTCTAAACATCAGCTACAGGGGAGGTACTAATTTGTTTCCCCATTTTAGATGTGAGCAAACAGAAGCTTAGAGAATTTAGTGACCTGAGGACTCTGTCTCTCTCTAGCCTCGGTTTCCTCAGTTGTAATAGGAAAGTTTGTTGGTAGCATTTCACAAACTAATGGTTGGGCTCAGGCTTTCTAAACTGATGCCTGGATGGAGTGACATTAGTCTTACACACAGAATAAGGCATGAGGGGATTATTAAACACGTATGCTCTTAGAGTCTCATGGGGTTTCCTGGAAGGTGTGAGATTTGAGTGAGGTCTGAAAGCGGGTGTGAGGCTCGGGGATTGTATGGAAAAGAAGGGAATGCCCATTTCCTGAGCACCTGCTATCTGCAAGGCCCTGTGCTGGGCACTTGACAAATCTGATCAGCCCACCCCCACAACCACAGTGGGAAGGAGTGACTGGTTCCATTTTACAGATGTAGAAGCAGAGAGGAGAGACTTCCCAAGCTTACATAGCTAGAAAGTGATGGAGTTGAGAAAGGCCTTGAGGACCGGAAACCACAGACTTGAACAGCAAGGCTGGAAAGGATCCAGAGGAGGGATGTGACCTGCTGGGAGCATAGAGTCAGCGGCAGGGCTCAGACTGGATTTGGCTTCCTTTAGCATCTTTCCCCTCCCAGGACTGTGGCACCACCACTGTCCCGTCACCACTGGCCTAGGCTCCAGGGAGATGAGAAATTGGCATTGTGTCACAAACTGGAGTTAGGTGTCAAAGAGACCTGAAATTCAAGTCCTGGATCTGCCATCTGTGAGCTGTGTGACTTCAGATAAATCACTTATCCTCTCTGGGCCTGTTTCCCCATGTCTAGCAGAGGAGAAGGGCACTATAATCACTTCCCTGCAGGATGGTACTGAGGATCAGAAGAGACAGTGGGTGGGAAAGGGCTGACAGGTTAATTGTTGTTAGCAGAAATAAGACCCAAATAAGAGAGGGGAGCCCCCCAAGGTGGCACAGTAAGTATCAGAGGATACTTGCAGAGAAGGGCGTAGAACTGCTGCCTTGAACACCAGTACCACTTCCCAATGAGACTGGCAGCCAGGCTGGGGCAGCACCTGGCAGCCCCGGCTGACAGACATTCCTTCAGGCAGGCAGACTCGGGCCCCAGAGCCAAGTGTCCCTGTGGGGGTCGGTGGCCCGGGCCAGCTCTGGCTGTTCCTCCACCAGCCACCCTAACAGCTCCAAGCTTAATATGCCTCACAGGGCTGCCGTCATGCCCAATTAGGCTGTCCTCGGCCACCCTCTCTCCTGGGCCCTGTTGTGACCATCTGAGGCCCTGGACGTGATCATGGCTGCTGCCCTTGGCAGCTGTTTGGCTTTTGGGAGGAGGCAGCCGCCTGCTCTTATGGTCACCTATGGCCTTGGAGATCTGACTCCCCACCCAGCCCAGGAGGCTTTAGTTCCTGGGCTTAGAGATCTGGCTGCACCCTCCCCCTACACCATCCCCTGGCTCCAAGGCCTGGCAGTAAAGCAAAGTGAAGAAGGAAAGGAGGGAAAGATGGCAGGAATGACAGAGGATGGGGGGAAAGGAATTCAGGGAACTAAGCACCAGCAGCCAACCTCCTCAGCAGAGGCTCGTGTCAGCCATCGCACCCACCCCTCCCACATGCACTTTACGAGACGCAGCCTCCTCATCCCCACTCTCCTGTGAAGCTCTCAACAGCCTGTGCAGTCAGCAGAATGCAGGATCATGCCCATGTCACAGACTCCAAGAGATGATGTGACATGGGGTCTGGGGTGAGGGCTTAGTCTGTGGCCAGGGTCAGGGGTCATTCTGGAGCTGGAATCGTGGTGGAGTACTTTTCACGGCAAGGATGCAGCTTGAGGCCTTGGCCGCGTCTCCAGCACCCATCAGCACAGAGCAAGCACATTTGAGCAAGGAAGGAAGGAAAGAAGGAAAAGAGGGAGGGAGGGAAGAAGGAAAAGAAATGCTGAAAGGCATTCCAAATAGAGGGAAGTTTCACAAATCCAAGCTCAGGGGGATTTGAGTGGTTTTCTTACATAAATTTTATCATAATAAATGAAACCTCTGTATTTTGCTTTTTTCTCTTGTGTTTTTGACATGTATCCAAGTACAAGTGGACCTGTAGTTCACTCGTTTCTTCTGCTGAGCAGTATCTGTTGTGTGTTGATACCACATCTGGTCCACCTCCTGCTGGTGGACGTTTCGGCATCTCCAGTTCTTCAGTGTTAGCAGTGTTGCTGTGAACTTCCTTGTGGACGTGCGTTAGTGTTTCTCTGGAAGCAGGATTTTCTGTTTTAATAAATTGCCCTCCAAGGTAGTGACACCACTTTGCACTCCTGTTAGTGACATGTCTGAGTTCCCGTTTCCTCAGCACCTCGCCATCCGTTGATTTATCACTCTTTAATTTTGCCAGTCTGCTGAGAGAACGCATGTCATTTTCGTCAGTGTCACCCGACTACTAGAGAGGTGGAGCTTCGTTATACATTAATGGTCATCTGAATCTCCTCTTCTGCAAAATGCCTCTTCCTGTGCTTTTCCCAGTTTTTTATGGGCCACTTATCTTTCTCTTATTAATTTCTTAAAAAGGTTTATATATGTGGGTATCAATCCTTGTTATGTTGGTTGTTTTCTCTCAGTGTGTTGCTTGTCTTTTAATTTCGTGTCTTTTTCATTCAGAAGTTTAAAATTTTAGTGTAGTAAAGCATCATTTTCCCCTTTATTTGCTTCTACTTCTTTGCAGCTTATTTAAGAAGGCCTTCTATACCCACGGTCATAAAGATGTGCTGCACTTCCTTCTAGTCATTTTCAAGTTTTGTCTTTTATGTTTCCTATTTAGGTCTTTAATCCATCTAGAATTTTATCTCTGCATGTGTATGAAGTAGGGATCTAATTTTACTTTTATTTGGGTAGCCTGTTGTCCCGGCAGCATTAATGGAGTACTCCATCCTTTTCTCACTGACTTGAAATACCATCTCCGTTTTATGTTTGTGCCCTTGTCTTTATGGATCTATTTCTGGGAACTCTGTTCTGTCTCATTGATCCCTTTGTCTATTTCAATTCTACACTAGTTACTGTATCTCCTTGTTTTTTCAACAAGGACTGATTGGCATTTGAGGTAGGACAGTTCTTTCTTGGGCTCAACTGTCCTGCTCATCATCTGTTCTTTAGTAGCGCTGATCCAGTCCTTGGCGCTCACTGCCGCTAGAACTGCCCCCCGACACCCACACTCCCCAGTCACTGTTACAGCCAGAAATGCCCCGACCATTTCCGAAGATGCCCTAGGAGGGCAACCCCAGTGCTGTTGAGAACCACCACAATCGCTGTGTCACGTGGTTTGATACCTGATGGGACAAGCCCCTCCCCACATTCTTGATTCTTCTTTTTCATGATCTCTTTCCAGTCCATTGCCAGAAACGAAATCCATAGTACGATGCTCTGTCAGGTGCCTCTGGAGCCTGGACTCCCTTCAGCCAAAGCAGCCCACTCCTTCTGGGACTCGGGGTCTCTGATTGTTAGAAATTAGTGTCTCACCCTGAGCTGAAGTTGACCCCTTTGTGATCCACTTTCTCCCCAGATCCTGGAGCCCACAGAACACAAGTCCCTCCTCTTGACCCATCCTTCATTGACTTCGGAGAACAGACATTTCCCTTCCACCTCAACTCTTTTCTCAAGACTCCCAAATCCCATAACTCCAGTTTCCTCCAGTGTTCCTCAAGGACTTGGCTTCAGTGGCATGCTTGAGTTTGAATTGGACACACTGGGTTAGAATTCCTGCTCTCCTACCTATTAGCTGTGTGACTCTGGGAAAACCAGCTAACCTCTCTGTGCCTTATTCGTTAAATGGAGATAATAGGCCCTCTACCTCACAGGGTCAATGAGAGATGTAAATGATTCAGAGCGTCGACAAGTCCTGGGCCTGGCAGGGCTGCTCAAGAAGCGATAGCTGTTCACGTTGTTCCTGTGATTATTACTTCTCCGTGAGTCCTGTAGTGGTCGCTGTCCCATGCTCACCCATCAGGAGAGGTGCCCAGAGCTGAAAGGAGCACCCGGCTGGGCTCTGGCCAAGGCAAAGGCCACCATCACCTCCTCTGTCTGAGAAACTGAGGTGGCAGGATTTAGCAGCTGCTGGACTGGTTGTGGGGATGACAAAGAGGAGTGAAGGCTGAATCCAGGGGTTTGGTCTGGTCAATTAGGAGGGTGGAGCTACCATCAGCTGGGATGGGGAGACTCTGGGGAGAGCAGGTTTTCCGGGCCAGGAGTGCTGGTTTGGACATGTCAGGTTAGAGATGCCTGTGAGATGTCCAAGTGGAGATGTTGAGTTGACAGTTGGATACAAGAGTCTGGAGTTCAGGGGAGGGATCTAGGTTAGAGACGTAAATGTGGGAGTCACCAGACCTTCCCAGATCTTTTTCTCTACAATTGCATAGATGTTTTATTTTGTGTGCTTTTCTCATAAATGGAACCATACTCTAGTTGATCTGCAGCCTGCTTTTTTCATGTATCTTATGGTTTGAAGATTTTTTTTTTCAGGTCAGTATGTAGAGATGGACCTCATTCTTTTTCATGGCTGCATAATATTCCACAGTGTGGCTGGAGAGAAGTCATGTCCTCAGTTTCCCACTGTTGGATTCTGGTTGTTTCTTGCCTTCCCCTCTCACTTCCTGTACCATGAGCAACCTTGCAGAGATGTGCAGGTGGGTAGAGTTGCTCTGGCTGGCCTCAGGGCTGAGGAGTTGCTGGTGGCAGCTCCAGACTTACCCATTTTTAATACTTGGCCTCTACCTGAAGGTTTGTTTAAAAAGTTTCTTTGGAAAGTTTGAAAACAAATAATTATTGAGTTGGTCCTTAAACTGGACCTGAGTTCACAGCTGCAGACGGCCTGAGGACCCCCTCCAACCTGGAGATCCCAGCGTTCTGAGGCTGGGGAGATAAGAAGACAGTGGTTAAGGAGGCTGGTTCAGGAATCAGACAGTTCAGGTTCCAGCTCTTTCTTACCTTACGTCCTGGGGCAAGTTACTTCCTTGATTTATGCCTCTGCTCTTCCACCCACAGTGCAGAGGCAACAAGAATGTCCACTGTCCCTTCTAGGAGTGCTGGGGATCCCAGGAGGTAATGAATGCCAAGGCATGGCTTAACTATGTTAGGGCTGAGCACTCTTTCTCTGTGAACCCTAGTATTTCTCATTTCCGGCTATAAGTCTGAACTGTGAAGATTTCCCAATTCATTCATTTTTTCCTTTTCTTCCTCTTTTCTTTTTTTGTATTCTATTATATAAGTAAGAAAAAGAAATAAGAGATCAGGAGAAGAGAAAATACAGAAATGAGATAATTCTAAATTATATTTTGCTAAAAGTAGGCTATAAATTTGCCTCTGAGCTTCTTAGTAGACAAAGAAAAAAGGGAAATACAAGAAGTAGCATGATTAACAGTGCCCTTGAAAGGAACAGAAGGCAGTTAATTCCTCAGGTGTGTGCAGAGTGACAATGTCTTCAGTGCCATTCATGTGGTAAGTACAGTAACGGTGGGGCCACTACAACTCTAGTCTCCAAAGGATCTGAGGTTGGAGGGCCTGCGATTATGGGACCCTGGAGGCTGGCATACCAAGGGGTGGGTAGTGGAGCCTGAGCTCTTGGTGGGGGAGACAGCCAGGCTCACACTTACCCCTCTGCATGGCACAGGGGGCTTCAGGCTGACATGGGGGCTCAGAAGTATGCAAAGTGGACCAAGCGGCAGTGAATTTCAGCACAGGAACGTTTCATGGAGGAGGTGGTATTTACCCTGGGCCTCGAAGGCCGAGTAAGACTTTGACCACTGGAGATGAAGGTGGAGGTCATGAGATCCCCACCAGGTCCTGCCTGGGGAAAGAACATCAGTTCATGGGCTCTCATAGATAAAGGGAACTTAGAGACTTGAGTTCAACTGCCCTCCCCATGACAGGAAAACTGAGCCCCAGAGAAGGCAGGGATGAACCTGAAGTCACAGAGAGGCAGGGACACAGCAGGCCTCTGACCCAAGCCTCCTGACCAAGGCTAGTTCTCCCCACCCCACCCCCACCCACCAGCACTCCTGCTCTGGGTTCTGAGTCGCCTCCTGCAGGGTTATTAACCACCTACTGCCTGCCACGTGGTGTCCTCTTGTATTAACTCCCACACTGTGACTTACACAGGCCCAGAATAGCAGCCCCATAAGGGGGGCCATGTGTGCCTCTGCTGCGCTCCCCTCTAGTCTGACTGAACTTCTCACGGTCACAGCCCCTTCTCCAAGACAGAGCCGAGTCCTGGATCTGGGCCTCTGTGTCCTTGCAAGAGAACTGGCTTGTCCCTGAGTAAGACTTGGCTATAAGAGGTGAAGTACCTACCTGGGGAGTCCTGGATGCACACTGAGCCCTGTCTTTGATCCCAGTCTAAATCTGGACTCTAGCCCCAGACTGGGCCCTGACCTTGACCCAAGACTGAACCCTCACCCTTTCTCCAGACTGAGCCCTGACCCTCGCCTCAGACTGAGTTCTGACGTTGGCCCAGATGCTTGGCAGCTGGCGACATGAATAGTTGGGGTCAGCTCTTCCCCTCTTAACTGCTAGAAACTCAGTTGAGGACCCCTCAGTAAAGACCAGTGGTTCCTGACTCAGATTGTGCCCTGAGAGTTCCGTCTCAAAGACCTGCCCCCAACATGCTGGCCTTGGCCTCAGTGGCCTGGGGACCAGCATCTGTGGGTGATAGACATCCATTCAGTCCCTTCCGCTCTGACCATGACCTCTGCATCCCAAAATGGGGTGCCAGCACAGCTGAAACCCTCCCTCCCCGTCCTCCTAATTTGCCTCCTATCTAATTCCCCATTCCACGTGATCCATGGTGAGGGCTGAGATATTTATAAAATCTGTGTCCTTCATGATAAAGCCAGCCCCAGGGACCAGGGCCAGAGCAGCTCTCTTCATCCTCTAAAGCTCCAGAAACTTCAAACTGCAGCCACTGCAGAGGGCCCTCATCATGGTCCACCTGAAGTCACCGCTCCTGCATTTCGGGGCTGTCCCCTCTCTTGCATCCTGCCACACCTGGAACACTGTTCCCAGCAGCCGCCAACCCTGGCCGAGCGGAAGGGGCCGGGCACTGGAGGCAGGCAGCAACTCTACCTCCCGCCTGTGAGTCGCTCCCCATCTCTAAGCACCAGTCTCTCTGTCTTGCAAGTGGGAACAGTGGCCCCTGAGTCCATGGTTGGGGAGTGGGGTTCAATGAGGTGCAAAGTGCTCAGCACAGGGCCTGGCAGAGAGGAGCTGCTTAACCCCATCCCCACCACGGCCAGCGCCGTGTGAGCAAGTGGGCAGGACCCACTATGCTTTCCCACAGCTGTCACAGTAACTGAAGGTGCACCATTGGGTCGTCTAGAAATCTCGGGGAAAACACAGATCACCCTGGAAGGGAGGCAGCTTGAGGCTGCCCTTTCAAGGAGTTGCAAAGGCTCTTGGGAACATCCTCACTTCATGAGGTCATGGAGTGATAGATAGGGGGAGTGACTTGGGGTTTGTGCCTCTGAACAGTCCTTTATGCCAATACCACCTTCGCCAATAGGTCAGAGGCCTCAGAGGTCTTCCAGGCCACCCCTCCCCAGGGCAGACCCCCTCCTCCAATTCTGCCAGCATTCCTCTAGCCTCTGCTTGCATTCCAGTTCACCCTCTGCCAGGCAGCTCCTTGCACTGTTGGGATTTTTCTTAGATTTGTGCCAAAATCTTTCTCCCTGTAATTTCTACCCTCTTGTCGAGATGCTTCCACTTGGAACATTTGTTGTGGAGGCTAGCCCTGTCCACTGGGCTCTGAAGACTCACAGGAAGAAAGCTCGACATGCTCCCTGCTGTCAAGGAGTTCACAATCCACTTTTAGTCAGATGGACCTGGGTTCTAATCCTGACTCCACTGTCATTTGCTGTGTGACCTTCGGCAGGTCATTTAACCTCTATGTCCTCATCTGTAAAATGGTGGGCATGCAAATGACATAAGGTGATGCCTATGAGGCTCCCAGGATGGGGCGTGACGTGTGATTGGAACTCGATAAGTGGTTGGCTGCGAGGATTTAGGTTGAGGGCAGCATGGCCTAGGCTACAGTGGACACCTGCCCAAAGATGGGGAAGTGGCCCACGCTTGGGCAGGGGCACAGCTCTGAGAAGGTGGTGCAAAGCCAGGACGTGATCAGCCAGGCAGATAGAGGTGGAAGGCTCTCCCGGCAGTGTGAGCTGCCTGCTGAGTAGAGGTCTGGAGGCCTGACAGGCGCAGGCTGGCCTGGTGACGGAAAAATGGGTGAGTAGTGGCGGTTGAGGCTGGAGAAACCGCTTGAGTCATGGCACAAAGGACCCTTGTTATTGGGCTGTGGAGTTTGGGCTCCAGCCTCTGGTCACTGTGGAGGCAGGGAGAGGTTAGGAGGCGTGGTGAGGTGGTGTAGACTCAAGGCGCTGGACTGGAATAACCCTCCTGACGGGTGATGGTGGCCAGGCCAGGGTCTGAGGCAGCAGGGATGGAAAGAGACAGGCAGATTTGAGAGTTGTCTCAGAGATGGAACCTCCAGACCTGGCCAGTGGGCTGGTGTTGGGTGGGGGGGGTGGGGGGGTGCGGCTGATGGAGCAAGACAAGGGGGTCAAGGGGACCTCAGCATCCAGCTCAGGTGCTGGGGCTGCCACTAAGATGGGACACGGAAGGAGCAGGTCTGCCAGAGGAGATCTGGAATTCACTTCAGATGTGTTGAGTCTCAAATGCCTGGTTGACACGCAAGGGGAGGCGGCCAGGAGGTGATGGATCCTCGGGGTTACTGGGCGTTCATTCACTCATTCATTTATGCATTCTTCTACCTAACGCACACTCATTGAGCACCTCCTACGTTTCAGGCACTGTATCAGGCCCCAGGATATTGCAATGGACAAGATGCAGCCCCAGCTACCGTGAGGTTCTCAACCTAGTGGAAGAGACAGACGATAAGCAAAATAAATGAACAAATGCTCTGAAGATAAACCTGGATGACATGAGAATGCAGGAGGACCACCACTCTAGATGGGGAGGGAGCTCAGGCAGGCCTCTCTGAGGAAGTGATGTGTGGGCCAAGCCCTGGATAAAGGGAAGCAGCAGCCACGTGAGAGTCTGGGCAGAGCACTCCTGGTGGAGGGAACGGTCAGTGCAAAGGCCCTGAGGTGGGAAAGTATCCCATGTCCCAGGGAGAAAAAGGAGGCCAGGCTGAGGGCTGTAAATGGGGGACAGGGATGATCAGGACGGAGTGTGTGGCCTCCGTGAGGAGTTTGGTTTTGGTCTGGAACCCAGGGGTAGGGTTGGAGTGGGACTGGAGAGGCTAGGAGTCTTCTGGACAGAATGGGTGGTGATTAAAATCCTAAGGGGGACAAGGTGCACCAGGGAGAGGGGCTTGAATGGGAACAGTGGCCTGGCCAAGTGCCCGAGGAGGGCTGCACATGCCCCCCTGGGCCTTGGCGTCAGAGAGACCTGAGTGAGAACTCAGATCCCTCACTCACTCGCCGTGTGGTCTGGGCGGGTCCCCTCACTGAGCTCCCTCAGCTGTTCAGTGACAGCATTGATACCTGTCCCCCAGGGTGTGATGGTGACCGAGAAAAGGGCTGCTGACCCATGAAGTGCTGTGCATTTGGGAGGCGCAGTGGTGAGCTGGAAGTCCAGCCCTCTTGGTGAGCTGGGGAGGGGGCTGGCCTGGATTTCTGGACTTGTTTCCCCACCTCCGAGATCTCCAAAGGTGGAGCCCTAGAGAGCACTGTGGGGAGAGCCCTGTGTGGTGTGACTGGTGCCACAGGTCTGGGTGGGCCAGCAGCCATGAGCACTGACTGGGCTAGAGCTTGTTCCAGCCCCAGCCTGGAGATGGGACCCCAGGCCCCTTAAAGGAGCTGATGAGCAAAGTGAGAAACTGAGGCAGAAGCCAGCACGTGAGAGAGAAGGAAAGGGAAGGAGACTCCGTTTATCCAATACCTACTACGTGTCTGCACCTCTTGTGGCACTTTACACATGTTCTCTTGAAATTAGGAGTCTCCGTTGTTCAGATGAGGAATGAGCCTCAGAGAGTGAGGTGACCTGCCCAATGTCACACAGTGAATGAGCATATTCCAAACCTAGCCTGTCTCTCAGCCAGCCCTGAGGCGGCTGGGGAGGGGGCTCAGGGACTCGTCCTCTCGCCAGGCCCCAGTCTCGGCCCCGGACCCTACTGTACACACAGGGAAGGTGGACTTCCATGGCATACCTCCATCCCCATGCCACACTGGCCTTCTCTCTCTTTCCCTGAACCTGTGACTCTTTTGCTGGCCTCGGGACCTTTACACACACTGTCCCCTGCCTGGAACTCTCTCACACACACGCACAAACACACATCTCATCTTGTCAATTTCTACTCATCCTTCAGACCTCAGATCAAACCTCACTTTCTCCAGAAGCCTTGTCTGACTTTCTCTCCTTAAAGGCTCTCCTTGACCCACTTAGCCCGTCTCTGAGCTCTGGTCACTGCTGTCACTTCCATCCATCTGTGAGGGTTTCTCTTTGTGATCTCTCTCCTCTGACAGACTGGCTGGTTGCCCCTAAGGGTGGGGACCATGTTTCTCATGGTTTCTACAGGGCCTAATGCAGAATAGGACCACAGGAACTCTGGTTGGGGGTGCTGCTCTGTCCCTCTGCCTGTGGGGTGTGGGGGCAGAGGGACAGAGGAGCCCTGGCCCTTCTGGTCCTCCTGGGTACCTGTCCCTACTCTGCTCCTGACACTGATTCCATAGCCCCATCTCCTCTGGGGTGTGACATCAGTCATCAAGTGGCTTCTGAGACGAGCTGGGATTGCGTGGTCTCTGTGGTGCGTGTGTGTGCACGTGGCCCTGGATGCACGCACGTGTGCACACGGGCCTCCGTGAGTAACTCCAGTCGTGCTTCCAAATGCTGTCTCCATGGAGAGGCCGCCCCCACCAGTCGCAGCCCCAGGTGGCTTGCCTCTGCCACCCCTTCCGGCTCCCCTCACAGCTTCTCCATGACCCAGATTCGACCTACCTCACCTCCCACATCTGCAAGGCTTTGGCTTCTGAGAGCTCGGGGCTCAGGGGCCTCTCCCCAGACACACCTCTCAGTCAGGATCGGCTCCAGGTTCCAGCAATGCTTGTTGAGGCCACATGGAAAGAGAGTGGGCACTGGCATGTGACTGCCTGGGCAGGAGTCTGGTTGCTCTACCCTGGTTGTGGGGCCTGAGGATAATGACAGCTTGTTCTGGCGATCCAGTCCTTAATGTGGCCCATGGGACCCTACATGATCTGCCCCACCTCTTACAACTCCCCCTTGCTCCCGCTGCTCCAGCCACGCTGGCCCCCTTGCACTAAGCCCCTCACCCAACACACACTCACAGACTGACACACTCTCATGCTCACGTGCTCTGACATACACTCTCACACTCACTCTGACGCATTCCCACACACTCACACTTGCTCACACACACGCACAGCAGCTGCACTCCCACTTTTGCACCTGCTGTTCCCCCACCTGGAAAGTTCTTTCCCCAAGTACCTGCAGGGCTCACCCCTCACTTCTGCCCAATTATTGCTTTTCCAGAAGCCTTTCCTGACTTCCCATCACACCTGTTCTCTTCACCTGCTCTAATTTGCTTCCAAGAAGGTATTTTCCCAACATTGTAAGGTATAATGTATTATATACATTATTTACATGTATACATTATAATACATGTATTATAAACATTATTATATAATTATTATATTATACACATTACGCACGTTTGTCTATTGTCTGTCTCCCCGTAGTGTGGAAGCTCACTGGGGGCAGGAACTTGGTCTTTGCTCGGTACCCTAGAGCCCTGATTGCCTGGTACACAGTAGGTGCTCAGGAAATATCTGTCCAGTGAATGAGTGAGTGAACCTGAAACA
The DNA here is from genome assembly GCF_037783145.1 of Equus przewalskii. Taxonomy (NCBI): domain Eukaryota; kingdom Metazoa; phylum Chordata; class Mammalia; order Perissodactyla; family Equidae; genus Equus; species Equus przewalskii. The sequence continues at coordinate 26,856,231 of NC_091851.1, forward strand.
CATGGGATTGTAGCTCTCATGGTTATCGCCGCCATTTTTCACCCTGGAGTGTGGTCGGAGCTCGGCGAATGGTGGTCGGCTCGCCACTGGGTACTTCCACACATCTTCTCACTCGGGACCCTCACAATCATTTCCGTGAGGTAGGCACAAATATTATTATTCCCACTTTCCAGAGGAGGGTACAAGGCTTTGAGAGGTGCCGGACTCCCTGAGGCTGGCCAGGCTGAAGCGCTTGGAGCCCAGGCCTGCCTGGGCCCAGCCTCCAAGCCCAGCCCTTGCTGCCAGCTCCAAGGTCGCCACCTGCAAATGCAGCAATCTTGGGAACCCGGTTTAAATAGTCTTATGGCAGCGGGCACTCCAGTCCACTGAGGAAGGAAGCAGCTCCATGCAGAGGGGAGAGGCTGGGCCCCCGGGGCTGGAGCCCTGAGTTCCAGTCCCAGGTTGGGACTTCTCTTTGCTGGGTGACCTCAGGCCAGCATCTGCTCCATAGCCCCCTGGGAGTGCGGTGAGTGAGGTCACTCAGCCAACTCAAGACCTCCTCCAGGTCTAACATTTGTGGGTCACACACACACACACGCTCCAGGACCCCATGAGGGATAGGATTGAGGAGGTTTGACCTCCTTCTGGGGTAATTCCAGGGGCCCAGTGAAGACCTTGCACCCCAAATGCAATCTTAATCAGCCTCGGTTTCTTCATCTATAAACAGGGCCCCTCCCAAGCTCAGCCCACTGTCCCAGTCAAAGGATTCAGAGGACGGAGGATGGCCTTTGTGAGCTGTGCCCTTTTGAGGAACGACAACCCACCAGCAGTGACCCCTGTCTTAGAAAGTTGACCTGTGCCCCAGGGAGGAGTTGCCAGAGAGAAAAATCCTGAGGCTCTGGAGGTGAGGGGACTATCCGTCTTTATTACCATATTAGAAGTAACTGAACTGAGGCTTGAATTTGGGACATGATTTCTCTAAACTGGTACGAAGCAGATTATGAAAATATCAGCAGGGAGGAGGGTGTGTTCCCTTGACAGGCACACCTGACCTCACACTTTTCCCTGAGGCTGCCCTGCTCTCCCTCACCTTGGGGCTCGAGGTCAGTGCACATGAGGTTGCCCAAGAGCTTGTTAGAAGATGTAGGTTCTGGGGTTTCACTCTATTTAGACTCAGATGGCCTAAGCGATCTGATATAGTGGTCTGGAAACCCAACTTGAGAAAGACTGACACTGAAAACGGAAGAATGGGAAACCAAAACTGTTGTACCCACAACATGCATTCAACTGATGCTTACTACAACCCACCAGCACTGAGCCCTGTGCCAGCCTGTGCTGGGACCCAAAGATGCCCCCAGTGTGATGGAGGACACAGATGTGGAACTTGACAAGCAATCCCTCCCTTCTACCTTCTTTGGATTTATTCTGGTGGTGTTTTCCTAATTTCTTAATTTAGATACTTGTATTATTTTCAGTCTGCTTTTCTAATATAAACACTTAAGGCTATATATGTCTCTCTAGGTACTGCTTTAGCTGCATCCCACAAATTCTGATATATTGTATTTTCATTATCATTCAGTTCTAAATGTTTTCTTATTTCCCTTTTGGTTTCTTCTTCAATCCATGAGTTATTTAGAAGTAAAATTTTCAAACATATGGGCAATGGCAATTTTAAGTTATCTTTTGTTATTGCTTTGTGGTTTTAAAAAATTGTATGCATGATACTGTTTCTTTGGTGTTTGTTGAGACTTATGGCCAGTTTTTGTAAATGTTTCATACATGTTTGAAAAGAGCATGGATTTTCTAATTATTGGGGTCAGGATTTTCTACATGTTCTTAATGTTCAGTGTCAATTCTGTTGTGTTAGAGAGAACCAAGGGCTGTGGGAGCCAAGAGGAGACTCCCGACCCAGCCTGTCTGTCTCTGGGAAGGCCTCTTGGAGGAGGTACTATTTAAAGAAATAAGTGTTAGCCAGGTAGGCAAGACAGAAAGAGTATTCCACCCACCGGGAACAGCATGGGCACAGGTGTGGAGGTAGAGAGTAACTTGGAAAATGGAGACGCTGATAGAACTTGCTAGGAATCCAGGGAAGGGCAGATGAGTCTTGGTGAGGTGGTAGAGTCAGAGAGTAAGGTTTGTTGGAAGACATATTGATCCTAGGTTGCTGGGATGAGTCCAGTTTCAACTAACATAGTTTGTACAGAAGGGCATGTCAGGTGGTAGGAACTGGGTGAGCAATAACACGAAGTCCAGCTAACATCTATTGAGCTCTTACTACCTGCCTGGCACTGTGCTAAGCCTTCTACATGGATTAACTCATTTAATCCCTTCAATGGCTCCATGAAGTAGATACCATTATCATCTCCTTTTTACAGATGAGAAAACAGAAGCCAGAGAGGTTAAGTAAGTTGCCCCAGGTCACACAGCTCCAAAGTGGTGGAGCCAGGATTTGAAGCGAGCCAGATACAGTCTGACTTTAGCTCTTACACTCTTAGCCACTACACTGCCATCTCCTAGGTATCATAGGAGGTTGTTTGGGGATGACATGTGGCCCACTGTGACTGGGCTTGGATTACCTGAGACAGGACTGGGCTGAAATGCACAGGCTAGATAAGATGAGGGTTTTATACTCAAGAGAACTGGTTTCCATTGCTGACTATTCCCAGCAAGTCACTTCTGCTCAAAAAGCTTTGATTTTCTTATCAATAAAATGGGTCTGATACCCCCTGCCCTGCCTGCCTCAAGGATCAGATAAGATCGTGTGTGCTTTGCAATCTCTGAAGGGCTCTGTACACGTGTGTTATTGTTGGGCCAACTCAAGGAGGGCCAACGTCGGGCCAAGGGAGGGGGTTTGCCTTCTGTCAGCGGTGAGGAGCCACGGGTGGGCTCTGAGCTGGGGAGGGGCGTGGAAACCTGAGCCTGAAACTAAAAGAATCTTGCACATCCTTCATTCAGCTCTGTTAAATTCAAGAAATATTTGTAAGAGTTGAATGAGTTTCAACACCGAGCCAAGTTTCAACTCATGATCCAATTCCAGTGGGCTGCAGAGAGAACCAGCTTGAGGATTCTAGGCCTTGTCCGCTCACTGAGAAAGTGACTTTTCAATTAGCCATGTCTGCCGCGGGCCCAGGAAACAGCAGTGGTGGCAAGCTCTATATCTGCCCCTCAGGCTCTGGTCCAGAGGCTCCCAAGGGGACAGCACTGCCCCGCAGGGACCATTTTTGTTACCGCAGTAATTAGGCAGGCACTGCCAGCATTCAGAGGGCAGAGGACTGGGAATGCTCTGGCCAGCCCCTCACAATCAAGACTTGTCCCAGTGGCATCCCACATGACTTTGAAATGTCCTGCCAGCCATTCCAGCAGGCAAAAAAGATATGTTTCTAATTCCCTTAGCTTGTCGGCTGACTATGTTTCATATACATGCGTGAAGTGTTTTCTGTATATTTAATATACCCGGAATTATCCGGGAATGTCACCATTATGGATACAAGGAAAGGATGTGCTTCGCCTGTATGTTCAGAACTTTACCAAGAGTGGATCAGTGTTTTAGACAAATCACAGCCCCTCTGGCTGTGGTGCTCGTGGTGTTTGAGGAGCTGATTCAACAGCATATCTTTCTCTGTCTGCATTCGTAGCTCCCACTGAAGCTGCATGTAGGTGCCAGCATCTGAGTCCTTCATTATACCTTCCAGTGGAGTTGTGCCCCAGCATTTATGCTTTATAATATGGTACATTGTAAATTACTTTCCTTCCACTTCTCTATTTCAGTTAAGATGTATTTTTTTTAATTATGTGTGTAGGTAGGTAATATTATCTATGAATTTCATTCCAGGATAATAAAGGGGGACATTATCGAATATTTGCTATAAAAATGGGACTTGGAGTCTGATGGGTTTGGATGGGGTTGAGAATTACTGCTGTAGCTTAACCCCTTCCTTTCATGGGGAAACCGACGTCCAGGGAGGGAAGAGGCTTGCCTAAATTCCTGTGGAAAGTGGGAGGCAGGACTTGAAGCTTATACTCTAGGAAGATTTGTCTGACTTTGGAGTGGGGAGACGTGGAGGCAGGAGACCAACGAAGCACCTGGGGCAGGAGAAGGGGGACGAGAGGAGGGGGGGCGGCTGTGGCAATGGGGACGAAAAAGATGGCACAGAGTTCAGAGATGATTTGGAGGCCAGGCAGGCGTGTGTCACAGGGCACTGGAGGATGCTGGAGGTGGTGGGAGGGGGTGTACCTTTAGTTCTTGAGGAATTCCTCCCTTTGCCAGAAGAACTGGCCATCTCTGCTGGGAACCTCAAAGGAAATCAGGCCACCCCACAGAGAAGTGACACAGATCTCCTCCTGCCACCTGCCGCAGAGCAACCAGAGGCCCAAACTGGGCCCAGCCAGTCAGGCAGCCTGAGGCCACACCAGCTCCCACCCAGTCCTGGGTGGCAGAGGCTTCTGCTCCCTGGGAAAATGATGTGTCTGTTCTGAGAAACCGCATATCCTACAATGAATCCAATTAGGTTTCATAGGCACATGAAAACGCGATCCTTCTCAAATGTCCTCTGCAAACCTCCTGCCACAGATAAATATTTTATTCCATTCCAAGCAGTCCTAGGCAGAATATCAAGCAGCCTCCAGCCGTCTCCCTGGCGGGTCCAGACAGTCCTGGCCAGAGAGGGGGTTCTGAGCAGAGAGATGGAGCCCTGAGTCTGTGCCGTGCGCTGCTGCTTTAGCCCTCGCATGACCTCGGGCAGGTCACTTTTCCCTCCTGAGAATTGCGTGGCCTCCCTTGCAGGATCGGTTTGCAACAACCCCGTCCTGCTTCTCTCCTCCCCCCACAGTTCTGAGCAAGGAGCTGGGCACGCCAGAAGCTCGTGTTCATTCGTCTGACAAATAGTCATTGAGTAGCTGCTGTGCCCAGCTCGTGGCTGGTGTAGGGACACAGCCGTGAACAAGACAGGCCAACCCCCGCCCTTGCAGAGCTCCTGACTGAGAGGAAGGGGCAGAAATCAACACGTAAACAAAGACTGCATTCGACAGAGATGAGTTTTGTGAAGGACGCAGTCAGGCTGCTGTGTTGGAGAAAAACAGGGAGCACCTACTGTGGACTGAAGGGTCGGCCCTCCCGGAGGCCAAGAGCTGAATTGGGAAAAGTATTCCTGACAGAGGGCTCAGCAAGTGCAAAGACTCAGATGTGAGAAAGTGCTTGGTGGGTCTGAGGATCAGGAAAACCAATGTGGTGAGAGCTGAGTGAGCGATGGGGAGGGAGGTAGGAGAGAAAGCTGGAGACCACGGCAGGCCCGAGTATGATGTCGAGTTCATGCTACATCTCTGATCAGCAGGTGAATTGTGAAATCGTTCACAACTGCAGATGAGCCGGGCTGGGAAGATACACATCACCCTGGTGGGAAGAGCACTGAGTCAGTGCATTTGGGGTCCAGGTTCCCTGCTGGAGCTCTGCTGATGAGAACACGCTGGCAGAAAGGGACTGCCCCTTACCCAGGATATCTCTCGACATGGGCAGAGTCGTTTGGGGTTCAGATCTCAGCTCCACCACTTACCATCTGCGCAAGTCACTTCACTTCTCTGGGATCAGTTTCCTCCTCTGTAAAATGAGGCATAATCTCACCTCCCCTGCAGGACTGTTAAATGGGCGAATGTATGTCAAGTGTCTGGTGGATCATATGGCCCAATGAATGAAATAGTTGCTGTTATTATGCTGTCTCATCTTCATTACGTTAACTCATTTACTCCTCCTAATGACCCTCTGTTACTGCACGTGTCTTACAGTGGCTCAGAGAGGGGAAGCAACTTACTCAAGGTCACATAGATAGAGGATAGAGGACAGAGGAACTGGGATTCAAACCTAGATCTTCCAGATTCTGTAGGTGGTATTACTTCCTTTTGGCCACTCAGGTCTGTGATAAACTGGACCACGGCTTGAAGAGAAAGCACAGAGTGCTTGGGGACCTGGAGCCTCATCCTCTGAGAAAGGAAGCCAGAAAGTGGGGTGGCTGTGTCCAGGGCGGTGCAGCTGGCAGAGGAGGAGGCCAGAGGGGATGCAATCCCTGCGTGGCCAGCCCAGGGTAGAGGGAGCTTGTGTCTTCTCTAATCCTATAGGGCAAAGCTGGGGCCAAGGAGGAAACCCCTGGGAGACAAATAGTCTGAGCTGCCCAGTGGTAGAGGAGATGGCTTTGTGAGGTAGTCAGCTGCCCATCCCTAGACATATGCAAGCAAAAGTCAACACGTTTCCAGAGGAGATTTGTATTGGTTATCTATTGCTGCATAACAAAGTACCCCAAACTGTAGCAGCCTGAAACGACAATAAACATTTATTATCACATGGTTTCTGTGGGTCAGGAATTTGGGAGCAGCTTAGCTGGGTGGTTCTGGCTCAGGGATTTCTCAAGATGTCAGCCAGGGCTGCAGTCATCTGATGGCTTGACTGGGACTGGAGGATTTGCAGCTCATTACAGGACTGTTGGCAGGAGGCTTCCATTCCTTGCCATGCAGACCACTCCATAGGGCTGCTTGAGTGCTTTAATAACTTGGTGGCTGGCTTCCCCCAGAGCAGGAGATCCAAGAGAGCAAGACGGATATGGCAATGTCTTTTATAACCTAGCTCTGGAAGTCACATATGGTCATTTCCACAATATCCTATTGATTACATAGGTCAACCCTAGTCAGTGTGGGAGGGGACTGACTATCCAAGGATGTCAGTACCAGGAGATGAGACTCACTGGGGACCATCTTGGAAGCTGGCTATCACAAGATTGGACTATGAAACCTTAACTGTACTTTCCAGCATCAGGTGTCCCCTCCAAACCTCAGTTTCCCCATCTGTACAGTGGGGGTTAGATTTGGTGGTTTGCAAGAGTTCCTGCAGGTCTGTGGTAGGGTGAACCCTGGCTCAGTATGTCAGGTCAGCTGCAGAGCCCCCGGTGGTGGAACCCAGGAGCTGGGCACACAAGAGGGGATAGTGGAGGCCTGTGGTCACCCCAATCACCGAGGGACACTGAGGTAGGCTGTAGGATGTTCCCCCAGAGGATGCCATCCCCAGGCCCTAGGCCACCTCTGATGTGATAAAGGGGGCGTCTCAGGGGCAGGTAGGCTGCAACTGGTGTATCCCTCTGCTCCCAAGAAGTCCCACATAAAATTTAGATAACTTATTTAGAAAATACTAAAATGCTCAACATCATTATAAGATCCTTAGGTTGATCTAGAGAGAAATTCTTCCAAGGTTCAAGCATTTTTTAAAACCAAATTATGATTGATTAAAAAAGATAAGGAGTTTTTAAAATTCAGCATGTTTTCTTCACAGAATATGTGGAGGTCCGTTGCTTTAACTGTGTGTATAGGAAAATATTTGTATATTTGGACAGTCACAGCTTCTGTTCCTATTGGTAGAATACTGCAGCTTGTTTGGCTGCAGTTAGATTTGTGTGTACCGCACAACCAGTTCCAAGCACATTTCTGCCCTGTAGATTTCTTAATTTAATAAAAGTACCATTTTTACTATGGCATTATGCTCCATCAAAATTGTATTCCATATTATCGCTATAAAAAAATAAATCACACGCACTATAAAAAAAAAAGAAGAAGGATCCACGTAGGTCAGATCCTATTTCATCCGTCTCCCTTCCCAAAGAGCTTTTCTGAAAGCTTCTCTAGAGAGACAGTGTGTGAGGGGTGGGGTGGAGTGAGGGGAGCAGAGGTGGGCATGCAGACATGGTGGTTCTGTGTGGGATGTTGGTCTCTCCCACGAGACAGCTCTGCTAGTGAGCACTGGCCTAGCTCACAGGAGGTGTTTACAAATATTCGTTGAATGAATGAATGAATGAAGCAGATATGAAAATGAGTAAGCTACCCACCCCGCCTGTGGGGAGCCCCCAGTCTGGTGAGTACCCTGACAGCTCACTCCAGCACACTGGATAGGATGCTCTACTGGCCTGGGAAGGTGTGGGAGCCCCTGGAGGGAGAGACAGCCTTCTGGGCTGCAGGCAAGAGGGGCAGCGGGTGAGCAGGTCAGGGAGCACCTCTGGACGAGGGGGCATGTGAGCCTGGCCCTCTCCAGACTCGGGGAAGGAGAAGGGCATTCGAGGCAGGGGTAACAGCACAGCCTGGAGGGAGCATGAATGGCATGGCGTGGAGATGCTGCTGCAGAAGTGGGCAGGGGCAGAATTGCAAAGGGCCTTGAATGTCGAGGGGAGCAGGGCAGCCAGGGAAAGGTCTTTAGTAAAGGAGGACGTGATTGGAGTCAGGAAGACACGTAGAGTGGTTAAGAGCTTGGACTCTGGACTTACACAGCCTGGGTTCAATCCCGGCTCTGCTGCCAACTGTCTCTGTGACCTTGGGCAAGTTGCTCATCCTGGGTGCCTCAGTTTCCTCATCTGTGAAATGGAGGTGTTGTCAGGGGTTAAAATGAGTTAATATATGTGCTTAAAGCTCTTGGAACAGAGTTGACACGTAGTGAGGCTGTGTAAGTGGTAGTTATTGTAAGCATTGTATACACATGCGAGGGAGGCATGGACCATTTCTGGAAGACCATATGAGAAATTCCCTGGGAGGCCTAGGTGGGAGGGAGACTTGCTATTTTTTAACACATCCTGGGCACGTGCTGTCTTAATAATGATGGTGGACGGGCCAGGGAGGCTGCAGGGGACTGGTTGGACCAGATCTGATGAGGGTCCAGTGTGAAGAGGATGTGGGGCAGGAGGCAAGGGCTGGATTAGGGTGTTGGATGCTGCCACCCTACAATGGCCTGGTGACCTGTTAAATGTGGGAGAGAGGGAGAGGGTGGAGTGGGGGCACCCCAAAGTTGGCACACCCCTAATGGAACATCCAGACCCAAGTGGACACCAGCCCAGGAGCTTCCATGGAGGGGGAACCAAGAAACTTGGTTGGACTCAGGTTGGTCCCTGAGAGAAGAGCCCAAGGTAAGAACAGCTCATGGGGCCCAGGGATGCTCCCTGAAAGGTGCTGAGACAACAATCAAAGCAAATCATTGGTGTCCGTGGGGAGGCTGGGGCTGCTGGCTCAGACTGTGAAGGTCGCTGTTGGGAGCTGGGCCCCCCAAACACAACAGGGAGCTCTGCCCCTCCTCCCACCCATTCAGCCCCTCACCCTGGCGAGGGGGTAGGTGGGGGTGAAGTCTTCACCCTTGAAGTCACATCGGATGAGTCACCCTCACTCTGCAAGGCACAGAATCCCTGCTTTGCTTGGCCTCACAGGTGGGAAGGGGTGACAGGGCACCTGTGAGGGGACCTGGGGGCTGGCCCACGTCAATGACTCTCCTCTTAAAGGGGGAGTGGGGCTCATAGTAGGATGTTTGGATGCCGCAGATGATTCTTGAACCACAGATGGTTCTTGACCTTGAACACAGCTTTTTTAATTACCAGGTACTGTGCCTGACCCCCCTTCCCATCCCTGAGAGAGGAGGGGACACAGCTGAGCCCCCGGCACCTTCACCTGGCAGACCCTGGGATCCCAGACTGTGTGAGCTGTAAGACACCTTGAAGTCCCCCTATTCTAGGCAACCCACATTGTGTAGCTGGGGAAACTGAGGCCCAGAGGCCAGCAGGAGCCAGGCTGAGCTCTCATTGCAGGTAAGGGGCCCAGCCAGGACCAGTCGGCAGGCTTGGCGCTCCAGCTTTCGAGTAGGGGGTGGGGGACAGTGGAAAGCCCGAAGGAATCTGACAGACCTGGGTTCAGATCCTAGCTTTGTTACTTACCAGACAACTCCCCTCACCTGTGAGCCTCAGTTTCCTCATCTTTCAATCAGAATTAATGACACCTCAGTCTGAGAGTTGTGGGGAGGTCAAATGATACCATGTCTTAAAGGGGTGGATGCACAATAGGCCTTCAGTGAGTGATGTTCCCCTTTAAAATGTCGTCCTGAAAGGTTGTTCACTTCTTCCTGCATTGTTTCATTCATTCGTTCACTAGGCTTTTATCAAGCACCTGTTGTATACCAGGCTCTGTGAGGTATGTCAGACTCAGGAGCGTCTTTGTTCTCAAGGAGCTCACAGAGTGTGGGAGAGAGGATTCCAAGTTTGCTGGAGGGGAGACTGAAGCACCACGTGCCCCCGAGGGTCAGAGAAATACAGAGGAGACGGCATTCAGGCTGGGCCCCTGGGATGAGCAGGAGTTCCCTGGGCAACCAAGGCAGGGGGGTTGGGAGGGCCGTTCCAGGCAGAGGAAGCGGCATGTGCAAAGCCATGGACATCTGAAACTAGCGTGTTTGGGGAGCCCCAAAGGGCCCATGTGTGTGGCTTCCAGGTGGGAAGCTGCTAGGGGCAAGGGGCAGGGATCCGGCAAGGACAGCCTAGAGGTCAGGCTGACGGGCTTGGGTTTTATCTCAGTGGGGGTTTTCCTGGAGACCCAGAAACAAGGATTACAGGGAGATCTATTGTGGGGTGATCCCAGGAAAACCGTGTTGGGGAGTGAGGAAGGGAAGAAAGGGGAGTCAGTAAAGGCCTGTTATCTAGGCAGGTACTGCTGTGGACAGCCGGGGCCCCTGGGAGACACCACTCAGAGTCACCAGCACCCAAGGGGTGAGGAGGCTGCATGTTTATCCACCTGCTCCCCAGCCGGCATGGGCTGAGGACTATTCCTGGGAGCATCAGCTCCCTCATATTTGCTGCTCGCCTTATGCGTAGGCTGAGCTTGCTCCCATAGACAGAGCCACAGTGTCTGCGGGAGGCAGCCTTTGGTAGGTAGAGGTCAGTGCCCAGGAGATGTGGGTGGGGTTCCAACAGCATCTGCTACAGTTTCCGTCCTTCTTTTGGGGGAAAAGGGACAAGCAAATGTCATGCCGGGGACCTGAGCCCCTGTATGCTGCTTGCCTGGCCCAGGCTCACCTGTCCGCAGGTGTCCGGTGCTGAGGCTCCGTCCAGGAGCCCAGGTCAGGTCAAGCCTGCTCAGAAGCCCTCGCTGACTCCCAGGAGCCTACAGTTTATTATTTTTTAATAAATTTTTGGAGTAGATAATATATTCACATGCATCAAAGTTCTAAAGACTAAGTGTGATGTCGTATCCTGGATCGGATCCTGAAACAGAGAAAGGACGTTAGTGGAATTGATGAACTCCAAATAAAGTCCGGAGTTGAGTTAATAGTAATGCGCCAAGCTTAGTTTCTTAGTTGGAACAAATGTACCATTGTTATCTAAAACGTTAACCTGAGGGGAAACTGGGTAAAGCTTATACCAGAACTCTGTGCTCTCTTTGCAACCTGGAATAATCTACAGTTATTCTAAAATAAAAAGCTTGTTTTTATTTAATTCTAAAAAAAAGAAATTAGTAAAGAGTCCTCCTCCTACCCTTTCTTCCATCCAGCCTGTTCCTAGTTTTTGGGGTCCCCTTCCACAGAGAAGCCAAGATGAATAATCCTGTCTTCCCCTTTTTAGATGATGGCGACCATTCTGTAGCAGACGCCGTGGGGGCCCGCCTCACCTCACTGTCTGGTTCCCACTGCTTCCTTCTGGAAACTCCTGCAACTCCCAGCTGAGGGCTTGCTTTCAGCCTCAGAGGAGGGCAGTGCTGGCGAGTTTGTGCCCTGGGGGCAGCCCTCAGCCAGTGCAGAAGGAGGTGGAGCATAAACCTCCCAGCGCCCTCGCCCTCGTGGGGAAGCTCTGAGATGCGTGTTCTCCCTGTCGCACAGAGTTCCCCAGCGGGACTGAACATAGTCGCCCACTGCTCAGGAACGCGTCCTTCACTGCCTTTCCTTTCTTCCCACTCTCTCACTTTGCTTCCCAGAATCGCCTCCCAAAGACTCCAGTCCTTGGCTAGGGGTCTGCTTCTGAGAGGTCCCAAACTAAGACAGATACTATAACCCTGTTCTGCCCCTTTGTCGTTTTCACTTAACAGTATATTTTGGAGAGCTTTTCATGTCAGTACTTAGAGTTGCTTTATTCTTCTTTACAGCTGCATAGTATTCCATAGTGTGCTGGATCGTAAATTGCTTATCTAGTCTCCTAGTGGACATTTGGGTTGTTTTCAGGCTTTTGCTAGTAGACACAATGTTTCAAGAAGAACCCTGTGCACCCCGATTTCCCACGTGCTTAAGGCGAGGCTGCTGCATAATTCCTAAAGAGGAATTGTTGGTGCCAATGGCCTTTGGGGCCCTGCTCTATTTTGATGGTGGATAGCCTACAGTTTAAATGTAGAACCCCTGGGGTTCACCAAGGCCCTCCATTATCTGATCCCAGGCAGCTGCCTCTCCCTTCCCCTCAAAGCCTAACCCCCTACACAGACAACTCACTGTTCCCAGCACTGCCTCCGCCTCTCACCTCTGACCATGATTTGTCTATGCATTCCCCTTTTTTAAAATGCTCTTCCCTACACCCTTATCTGTTGAAATCTTACTTGTTCTCAGAGATCTGACTGAAATGCCATCTCCTCCAGGGAGCCTTCCTGGTGCCCCAGTGAGTATTAACCCCTCCTTTCGCTGGGCTGCACACCCTGGCTTTGATGCTTCCTGGAATTTATTTCTGTGTGTTGTCTAATTGCCATTTGTATTTCTGCCTCCTGCACTTGGCCACATGCTCTTCAAGAGCTGGAACTCTCTGAGTCACAGAGCAGGCCCCATAAATGTTGGAGGAATTGAATTAAATGTGCTGGCAATCGCTGCATTCTGACCATTTTGCTCTGCTCTTTGCCAACATGAGCTTCCAGGATGGTCCCTCAGCGGGGGCCGGAATGAAACAGGCCAGGGCAGGTCACCTCCGGGGCCCGCCTGCCCCACAGTCAGAGCTCTGAGGCCACAGACCGGGGCAGTGTGTCCCCTGGACAACCTTCCCTAATAGTTCTCTCCCAGGAAGGTCGTGGTGAGCAGGCGGTGAGAGGTTGTGTCCCCTGACCTGAGCTTGGAGCTCTGTGAGCTGGTGGCAGATGAGACATCATTGCCCAGAAGCTGAGAGGTGGCTCAGGGAGGTGACTGAAGATGGGCTCTGGAGCCAAACTGCCTGGGTTCAAATCCCAGCTCCACCACATCCTGCTGTGTGACCTTGGGCAAGTCACTTCCCTCTGTGCCTCAATTGTCCCTCTGTAAAATGGGACCAACGATAGGAGGCACTTCATAGGGCTGATTTGAGGATTCAGCGAGACAATGGATATAAAGTGCGTGTGTATATGTAGGAAGCCCTTGACAAATAAGCTTCAGAAAGGTCTTAAAAAGTGGCCTTTTGGGGCTCCTGTAACCACCACAGCTTCTCCTTTTCGCTTGTACGGAGGCTCACAAATAGCCTACAAATGAAGTATTCTAATTTTTAAAATTGTGGTAGGAGACACATAAAAGTTACCATTTTGACCAGTTAAAAAGGTACAACTCAGTGGCATTAAGTCCATCCACAATGTCTTGCAGCCATCACCACTATTTCTAGAACTCATTCATCACCTCTAACAAAAATCTTGTACCCAGTGGACAGTCACTCCACACACGCCCCTCCTCCCAGCCCCTGGCAACCACTAATCTGCTTTCTGTCCCATTGATTTATCTATTCTGGACGTTTCATATAAATGGATCGTACGACATGTGGGCTTTTGTGTCTGGCTTCTTTCACGTGGTGCAATGTTTTCAAGGCTCCTCATGCTGTCACATGTATCAGCACTCCATTCTTTGTTATGGCTGAATAATATTCCATTGTCAAGCAAGTGAAGTATCTTATCCATACTTCCTGGGTGAAGAAACCAAGGCTTGGAGAGGCCAGCTGACTTGCATGAGGCCAGGTCACACTGCTGGGAAGAGCTGGAGCCTGTCCAACTCAAGTCAGACGGGATCCAAACCTGTTTTCTCCCTCCCTTCGTGCCGCCTGGTTGACAAATGCTCTTCCATCCAGTTAGTCCCATTTGGCCCCTCACAAGGGCCCCAGTTGGGATAATTATCTCCATTTTCCAAATGGGAAAACCAAGGTGGGGGAGGTGACTTGCCTGCGGCCGCACAGTGAGTCAGCCAGAACTCAGAGTCCCAGCGCCCGTGAGCACAACAAATACTGCTTTGAAATGGCAGCCGAGGGAGTTATTGAGGTCCCTTCAGATCCTGTAGGAATGGAGAGGGGAGAAGAGGAATCCTGCCTCTGCCCTCGTCCCAGCTCTACAGTCGTCCCAGTGTGGCCTGGGGAGCCATCCATGGGGTTGACGGGTACCTTCTCTGCAGCTGTGGCCAGCTGTCCCCTGCCTTCCATTCTAGAGTGGGTTTTTGGCTTTTGTTCATCAGCAAAAAATCATTTCTGTTGACCAGCACCTCCCCCCAGCGTGGCCTGACTGCTGACTGTCCAGCCTGAGCGGCAGGGTGCTGGGGCACAGCAAGCATGGAGTCAGGAGACCTAGCTCCTCGCAGCCTCCACCTGCTGTGTGACCTTGGGCGAGTCCCAGCCCCTGCCTGAGTCTAGTCAACAAAGCGTAGCATGAGAAGGTTAGACAAGATTCACCGAGTTCAGTGCTGACCATTCCTACAACCGTAGGCTCTAGCGAGGTTTCTGTGGGGACTGCAGAGGGCAAGACCGCATTGCTGTCCCCCTCCAGTGCCATGGAAGTATCATGGGCAACAGCCACGATGCAGTGATCAAGTTCAAGGCCACCACCGTCCCAGAGAGCTGTCTGTGCTGATGGAAATGGTCTGCGTTGAGCCACGTGTGTGGGAGCCACTAGCCAAATGTGGCCATTGAGCAGTGGAGATGTGGCTACTGCGACTGAGAAACTGAATTTTAATTTTCGTTTAATTCTTTTAAAATTTAAAAGTCTAGAGCTGGTCTAGACAGTTAGGCTCTGGGGACACGAGGAGAGGTGAGGACCACTCAGAAAGTGCCCATAACCCAGAACACATCCAGCCCATGGTTTGAGACCTCCAGAGAGCACTGGCCTAGGAGTCCAGAGGCCTGGGTTCAAATCCCAGCTGCCACAACATGCTGTGTGATCCAGGCTAAATCCCATTGCCTCTCTGAACTTCCAAGTGGCTAAACAGGGACGGTGCCCAGCCCTGTCTGCCTAGGGTGGTTCCTGTTGATAAGGACAGCAACAGCGAATACTTGTAGAACACTCACCGTGTGCCAGAGCTGTGCCCAGCCATCAGTCTGTATTAACTCCTTTATCTCTCCCAACAACCTTTTGAGGACACTGGACTCAGGGAGGTTCAGTAACCAGCTCAAGGTCACACAGCCCCAGGATTCAAACTTGAGGAGGCTGGTTCCAGAACCCACATTCTCAGCCTCCCTACTGCTGTACTCACCCCTCCCTGGGGCCACCACAGGGAGCAGCTGGAGCAGGGCAGCAAGGCCTGGCGTGTCAAGTGGTGGCCCCAGGTGAGGCCTGGAGGTGGAGGGGAGGGGGACGGTTGTGGTCATCACCCTCTGATCCCCCCCAACTCAGGCTTCTCCTAGGTGAGGGTCGGGGGACCCTGACTGCCCTGAGATTGAGGGGGTCCTGGCTTGGGAATCCGGGGAAGAAGCTCAGATCAGACCTCATTTACACCATCTCAGCCACAGACCCCTCTTCCTTGTCTGTGTCCCCATGTTCCTTCCTGCATGAGGGGAGCATATAATTCATCATCTAAACCATGACACCTGTGAGAATGAAACAGGGCGCTCGCCATCAGGGACTCAGGACAATAGGTGGAGCCCAGGCAAACTAGGACGTCTGTCACCCTCCTCATGCAGGAGCACTCACAAGTGCCACTCTGTGCAGCCTCCTGCTCCCGGTGCAGAGGGACACGCAGGACTGTCTGTGATTCCTTAGGTGGTGGCTCCCATCACGGGGGAACCCAGACGAGGCCTGCCCCCACCTGCAAGGCCAGGGAAGACTTCTTGGAGGAGGGGGTGTCTCTTTTGAGCTTCAAGGATATTAGGCAGGGAAAGAGGCCAGGAACAGCATGTCCTCAGGAAGGTTCTGGGGAACAGAAACACCAGCCCAGCCCATCGGGGACCCAGACATGGAGAAGCAGCAAGAAAGGGAGATGGGGCAGCCTGGCAATCAACTCCCTTCTCTCCCATGGGGCAGCTCCAGCTCTCTCCAGCTCCTGTCCCTCTGAGGCTCTGTCTGTCTGACCATCCGTGCACCTAGCAGCTGCTTATTGTGCACCTCCCTACGTGATGACTCCGTCCTTAGTCCCAGGGATACAGTGGGAAATGAAACAGGCGTGGCCCCCCCACTCTCAGAGCCCACAGAGCATGGAGATGGATATTAATCAAGTACACAAGGAACCAAGCAGGATAACTAGAGACCCTGACAAGTGCTTTGAAGGAAATCAAGAAGGAGGTCAAGAGAGAGAGCAGAATGGGACAGAGGAACCATCTCAGGGGTCAGGGAAGGCCTCTGAGGAGGTGATGTTTGAGCAGAGACTTGAATCAACAGAAGCAGCTGGATATGTGAAGAATTGAAAGGAAAAATGTTCAGGCAGAGGGAACAGGATGTGTAAAGGCCCTGTGGCAGGGAAGAGCTGGAGACGCTGGAGATAATAAATGAGGAGGCCACTGTAGCTGAGTCAGGATGAAGAGGCTGGCGTTCTGCCTGAGGGTGGGGGGAGAACTTTAAGGGGTTTAAGGGAATTGGATGAAGCAGTTCTATTTGGGTTTCTAAAAAAGTGACTCTGGTTCTGCCTCTGTAGTCCCTTTGTTCTGAAGGTCTGGGTCTATTTCTCTCTATCTTTTCCGTGTCTACCACACAAAGATGAGTGCTGAGTGTGGGGCTCCTGTGACGTCTGAAGCCTTGGCTGAGGCTAGGTGGTTTAAATGGGGTCTCAGAGAGGCCGGGTAGGCAGCCCTGTCCCCACAGAGCGCTCAGCCCCAAATCTACGCCCCTCACCCCAGAGGAGCTGCAGCACCCACGTCCCAGGCCCTGTGTTCACTGTCAGGATGGGCAGCACAGGAATTCGGCTTCAAGCAGTGGAGGAGCCCTGAGGTGGGGACAGTGTTGGCCACGTGTCCCGAGCTGCCAGATCCAGGGGTATATGCTCCAGCCATTGCCTGCTATCTTATTGACCAAACAACCAATTGATTGAATGTCATGCTTTTCAAACAGTTGCTATGGACACAGACTTAGGCTGGAAACAGTTTGGACCTTGAATCCACCAGGATGACAGAGCTGTCATAGATGAAAAGGTTCCTGGAACCTCAGCCTGGTGGGCAAGGCCACAGGATGCAGGCTCAGGCATCAGATGGAAGCACCCCAGGCTCCACCCCTCCCGGCTGGAGGACCTAGAGTGGGTGACGTTAGTCATCTGAGCTGCTTTTTCTCCTCTAACATGGGTGTATTAGTTACCCATTTCTGCATAAAAAATTATACCAAAACTTGGCAATGGCCTAAAACAATAAACATATATTGTCTCACAGAGTTTCTGGGAGCAGGGACCCAGGAGCAGCCTCAGTGGGTGGTCCTGGCCCAGGATCTCTCATGAGGTGGCAGTCACATTGTCAGCCAGGGCTGCAGCCAACCGAAGTCCTAACTGGGGCGGGAGGATCTGCTCCCAAGGTGGCTCACTCACGCGGCTGGCAAGTGGGTGCTGGCTGTTGGCAGGAAGCCTCTGTTCCTCCCAACATGGACCTCTCCTTAGGCTGCTTGAGTGTCCTCACAACATGGCGGCTGGCTTCCCCCTGGCCAGTGGTCCAAGAGAGGAAGGCAGAAGCTGCAATGTCTGTTCTGACCTGTCTCAGAGATCATACTGGTCATTTCCACAATATCCTATTAGTTATATAGTCAACCCAGCTCCTGTTTGAGGGGAGGGGGCATACACAAGAGCATGAACAGCAGGAGATGGGTCTCACTGGGGTGCATGTTGGAGGCTGACTGCCACAGAGGACTCATCATCCTCACCAGGAAGGGCCGCACTGAGGCTTCAGCGAGTTCACGTATGGGAAGCACCTGGGATACAGTAAGCACTCAATAAAGGATTGCACTGGTTAGCTTGAGCTAAAAACTCACCACCCTGTGGCTGCCTCACCTTCTTCAGCATTTCCAGGCATCCCCCAAGGCCTTCCACCACTCTTCAACTGAGCAAAAGCTTGATGAACCTCTGGGGCGTCCAAGCCCTGTGCTGGGCGCTAGTGTCACAGCAGTGACAAACACAGACCCTGTCCCTGCTGTTCCAGGCTCCGTCGGACATAAATCCGGATGATACAGCAAAGAGGGCTGCCAGGGGAGGGGCTGCTCTGGACGGTGGTCAGCCTGGCCTATCTGTGGAAGTAGCCTGTGCGCCGAGACCTGAATGAAGGAAGGCGTGGTCATGTGGTCAGAGAGGACAGAGCATTTCAGACACGCGCAGGGCAGAAGCCCCGAGACGGGTGTTAACGATCCGTGTTCAGGGAACAGAATGGAAGCCCAGGGGAGCAGGGGCAGGAAATGAGGTTGGGAAGCAAGAAGAAGGAAGAAGAAGAAGATTGGCTTTTAGTCTAAAGGCCATGGGAGTCTTGTCATCTGGGTGAGAGACGACGGGGCCCTGGTCCCAGGCAGGGCTGTGGAGGTGGTGAGAAGTAGTGGGATCCTGGAATATCTTGAAGGTGGAGTTGTTCTTGAAGGATTTGCTGTTGAATGGGATGTGGGGTGGGGGGGGGGTGAAAGAAAGAGGAGTCAAGGATGATCCCAAGGTTTCTGACCCGAGTGAGCAGGAGGATGACAGTGCTGAATTGGGGCAGACTGTGGGAGGAATAGGTCGGGCTGGGTGGGAGATCAGGCATTTGATTTTGGACCTGTCAGACATCCGGGGCGAGATGTCAGGAGGCAGTTAGAGATATGAGTCTGGTGTTTGAGAGAGAGATTGGACGGAAGATGTCAATTGAGGAGTTGTCAGATGTAAGTGGTGTTTAAAGCCATGAGTCTGGATGAGATCAGCGGGAAAGAGAAGCAAAGAGCACCCAGTTCCTCTAGCGTTGAGAGGTCAGTGGAGGAGAAGCTATCAAGAGATGGAGCAGGTGTGGCCAGAGATGTCGGAGGAGAATGGGAGGAGTACCCAGAGGTGAAGTCGCAGTATAACACAGCCTGCCTCTCTATACCTCATCCCTACCCCAGGCAGCACCAAGGTCCTGGAGGCCACATAGACCCCACCTTCCCTTTCCACACATCATCCCTTCAGAGGCCTACGGCAGTGGCTGTGTCCTCCATGGACTGCTGTGAACATCCCCGGAATGTTTGGCCATTCCACCTACATCATTTCCAGCCTTTCATCACTCAACTCACGCTCCCACACCCCACTTTAGTTGTCTGTCTCTCTCTTAACAAAAGGGCTCAGCTTTGAATAGGACTATCCCTTCTTTTCATTTAGACTCTCTATCTCTGTTAATGTAACCTTAGACAAAGCCAGCCTTTCTGGCAGCACCAAATACAGAAGATATAAGTAGGAAACAGTAAGGGATCTGGGCTGGTTAAAGGGAAGGGCTGTGAAGAAGGGAAATGGGCTTGGTAATGTCTGAAACAGGGTTTGGGGTTAGATCAGTGAGGGTCTTGGAAGGAGTTTGAGACGGGGATCCACAGAAAGTTCTAGATTAGGGAAATGAAGTGATCAGATGAGTTGTGCTTCGAGAAGCGGCATGCTGAGTTCTGTTCCTGGCCTTGTCCCTAATTAGCTCTCCCATGCTCACAGGCCAACTCTGGCTCCAGGATGAGCTGGGACAGGGCAAGGAGTCCCCACTCTGTGCAGATGGTGGCAGCGGCTGCAGACACAGAGGCACCACGGAGCAGGGAGGGCTCCTGGGGAGGCAGCAGCTCTGCTGGTTCCTCCATGTTTCCGTGAGGGCAATGAGGCTTATATTAATGAGAGGTAATTATGGGCACCCGGATGGGCCTAAGTATAGCTCAGAGACAAAGCAGCTCGAGGCAGCCAGCTGCTCCCCCGCGAGGCCAAGGCCTGCCTATTTTAAGACCTCCCCAAGGTGAGGCTCCTGCTACCCCTGGCTGCTGGGTGGTTGAGGGGCTGGCATTTAGTGTCCCAGGAACCATGATAAGAGAGCTCAGAGGGAATCAATGTGACCAGATGCCCAGAGCACCCTGCCTCAAATCTCCTACTACCTAGAGACGAAAACTGGGACCCAGAGAGAGGGACCAGTCCGAGGTCACAGCAAGAAAAGGGCAGAGCCAGGCTTTGAACCTAGGTCCAGCTGTGTGCACTTTCTACCATCCTTTGCAGCATCCCTACACTTAGGAGCCTTGGCCTGTCCCCGAGAATCACGGTGAGGTGAGGAGGGGAGTATAATCGATATTTATAGAGCACCTAAGTGCCAGAGGCTTTCTATATGACATCGCAATTCATCCTCGTCATAATGTTCAAAAGTAAGGATCCTCATCTTTGTGTTATAGAAGAGGAAACTGAGGCTGAAGAGGAGTAATTAAATCGCCAAATGACCTGTGGTAAGGAGGGAAAGAAGTAGAACCCAGTTCTGTCCTGTCTCAGGGTCAGGTTCCCCAGGAAACGGACTTTGAGGTTTGCTTGGGAACATCTGTGACAGGTGAGGGGCGCAGGGCTGGGGAGAGGGAGGAGGTGACCAGAGATGCAGTTACAACAAAGGCCTCAGCTAATCCCATGGGGAGCTCTGAGGCTGGGATGGCCCTTTAGGGTTGTTCTGAATTGGACAAGAGGGCCAGGCCTTAGTGCCCCCACATCAACCAGTTACTGGACGGAGCCTGCCGCTGGGGAGGGAGTGTAACCGTGGATGCGTCATCTCCCTTTGGCTGAGAGCAAGTCCTAGCAGGTGCCCAGCTGTGAACTCTCAGCAGCCAGTGCTCTTGGCAACTGGAGATGTGAGTTCCTCAGTCTTGAAAGGGGGACCTACGTGGCCACCACTGCTTGTCCTACAGCATCCTCTACATGTCCATCTCCAGATCCTTTCTCATTCCTCTGCCCCCAAGATGAGAAGAACCAGCCCTTGCTCACAAGGAGGTTATGGGAACATAGACTTGTGTTCTTTGTGGAACTGACAGGCCAGGGGATTCTGAGGGGAAGGGAGGCCCTCAGTGCAAATGAAGAGGGAAAGAGTGAGTAGCCAGACCAGGAACAGTTGAAAGACATTCCATATTAAAAACCTATAGGCTCAGAATGGGAGAAAATATTTGCAAATCATATATCTGATAAGTGTTTAATATCTGGAATATATAAAGAACTCCTAAAACTCAGCAACAAAAATGACAAATCACTCAATTAAAAAAATGAACAAAGAACCAAAATAGACATTTCTCCAAAGAAGATATACAAATGGCCAATAAGCACATGAAAAGATGCTCAACATCATTAGTCATCAGGGAAATGCAAGTCAAAACCACAATGAGATGCCAGTTCATGACTACTAGGATGGCTGTAATTTTTTAAGAAGGAAAATAAGTGTTGATGAAAACGTGGAGAAATTGGAACCATACATTGCTGGTGGGAATGGAAAATGGTATGGCCCCTGTGGAAAACAGTTTGGTAGTTCTTCAAAAAGTTAAAGAGAATTACCATGACCTAGAAATTTCACTCTTTGGTATATATTCAAAAGAATTGAAAGCAGGGACTCAAACAGATACTTGTACTCAGTGTTCACTGCAGCATTATTCATTATAGCCAAAAGGTGGAAACAGCCCAAATGCCCATCAACAGATGAATGGACAAAATGCGGTATATATGTACAATGGAATATTATTCGGCCATAAAAAAGAATGAAGTTCTGACACAGGCTACAACATGGATGAACCTTGAAAACATTATGCTAAGTGAAATAAACCAGATACAAAAGGACAAATGTTGTACAATTCCACTTATATGAAATATCTAGACGAGGCAAATTCATAGAAACAGAAAGTAGATTCAAAATTACCAGGGGCTGGGGAAAGGAGGAAAATAAGGAGTTATTGCTTAATTTTGTTTGGGTTGATGAAAAAGTTTTGGTGATAATCGTGGTGGTTGCAGAACATTGTGAATGTAAGTAATGCCACTGAACTCTACACTTAAAAATGGTTAGAATGGCAAATTTTATGTTATGTATATTTTACCACAATAAAAATAAAACCCATGGGAATAGGTCAATTCATAAAGACAGAAAGCAGACCGGTGGTTGCCAGGGGCTGGGAGGAGGAAGGAACGGGGAGTGACTGATTGGGTACAGGGTTTTCTGTTGGGGTTAAGAAAATATTTTGGAACCAGCAGGTACACAACACTGTGAATGTACTAAATGTCACTGAATTGTACACTTTAAAATAATTAATATTATGTTACGTTAATTTCACCTCAGTTTTTTTTAAAGGGAGGAAAAATACCTATGGGAAAAGAAAATCTATGAGGTACAGCCAAATAGGTACTCAAGGGGAAATGTATAGCCTTTCCAATGACGTATTTATTAGAATATAAGAAAGTCAGAAATGAGTTAAGCTTCCAACTCAAAAAGGTGGACAAGGTGTTAGAGGAAAGAGAATCTCCTGGACCCTAGAAGGGGGTGAGAGCAGGAGGTTTGAAGTTCTAAAACTGTGCTGTCCAATATGGTATCCACTTGCCACATGTGACTATTTAAAGTTAAGATAATTACAACTAATTAAAATTAAAAATTCAGTCCCTCAGTTGCACTATGTGCATTTCAAGTGCTCTGTAGCCACATGTGGCTAGTGGCTACCACATTGGACAGCAAAGACCCAGGGAACAATGGACAATAAACTAGCAAGCAAGTAACATGTGAGAGTTTCCAAAAGCAATGAGAACGATGAAGAAAATCCAGCAGGGCAATGAGTTTGATTGTCAGGGGGGGAGATGGGGGATGGGAATGAGGCTGGAGAAGCTGGCAGAAACTAGACCACGCTGAGCCTTCTGGACTCCACTCTTTGTTGAGGCACCTCATGTGTTCCACCCTCCTCATCCTCTGCTCCTCGGCTGGCAGTGCAGACCCAACACTGTCTTCTTCCTTCGCAGACCCTCCATTTCAGGAGGGCCAGTGGACAGAGGCCTGGGTTAAGCATCAAGAGACTGGCTTCCAGGCCTGGAGTGGCCTTGCCGTGAGACCTTATGCCATCCCTTCCCCGGGCTGACACTCTTTGTCTCAGAGTTTCTTTGGATACAGCAGGCCATGTGGCTGGAGCCAAGGGTTAGAGGCTTGCAGATTCTAGCTCTCCAGTGGCCTTGAATGCCAGGCTAAGGAGTTGAGTATTTGTCCTAAGAGCCACTGAAGGGGAAGAACACTGTTGCTTTGTCATTTTAGAGGTATCACTCCAGCCACAGTTTGGAATCTGAATTGTAAGGGTCTTAGAGTGGACACAGAGGGACCAGGGAGGAGGCTGATACAGTTGTCCAGGTGTGGGGTGGGAGTGACACAGGTAGAGAACACTGAGAGGGGATGGCACCAGGAAACATAACTGAGGTAGCATCTCTGTGACTCAGTGACTGTCACAGTTGGGGTTCCCCAAAAGCATGCCCAAGACAAAGATTCAAGTGCAAGTATTTCATCTGGGAACAGGCAGTTCACTGTATGGGGGGAGGGGAGGCAGCCAATGAAGGGAGCATTATTATCAAGCAAGTGACTACTGCAGGCAACTGGAGCTCAGCCCCCTCAGGCAGCTCCAGGAGTCAGTGTAGAACCCATTCCTCAGTTGTCCCACCAGCTCCCCAACAGTTACTGGTTGAGAGCTGCAGCCGGATCAGGGGGTCGTTAACTCTCTGGCAGTTCTTGCCAGCCACGTGTGAGCAGAGCAGGCTCCCCCAACCCCCCTGCAGGGAGGCAGATGCTGACAGTTGGAAGTCAGCCTGTTGGATACCACAGTGATGAGGCCACAGGAGATGGGCGGGGCACCCACAACCACTGCTGTAGTGACCTACCACATGTGGGGCCAGCATCAGTCAGGTTGTTGTTGAAAGACACAGAAACTCAACTCAGATTTAAGCAAAAAGTCTCTTGACTCTTGTATCTGAAATGTCGGGCAAGGTCTTGCTGAAAGACTCCAGGCTGACACTCTGCCAAGCACAGCAGCCCTAACAGAAGGAGGATGCCTCTTTCCCTAGAGTTCAGCCATAATCCCAGGGCCAACTCTCATTGGCTAAAGATGATTCTGTTTCCATCTCTCAGCCAATCAGTACTCAGGGATGCAAGGCTCTGATTGGCTAGGCCTGGGTCATGTGTCCACCCCTGGGGTTCTGGGATAGAGCTGGCTCCCCGTAGGCCACAGGAACTGAGACTCAGGCAGAATCATTTTCCAGGCACAGTGGGGTTACAGGAGGGGAAGGACAGGGAAGGTCAAGAGAGGAAAGAATTCAAGGAGATGCCCAGGTGTCTGGCTTGACTCCCCACTGGGTGACATTGAAGCATTTTACTGATATGGGGACACTATGGGCCTGTCTAGAGCCCTGGAATGCACCAGCAATTAAGGTGGGGTAGAAGGACAGACATGCAGGTCCCCAGAAGTCAGAAGAAGAGATGTTTTAACAATGAGGGCCCAATCACAGAAAGGAAGGTAGTTGGGAGCTCACTTGTGGTTATTGAAGTGTCTAGCTGGTCTCTGGAGGTCTCCCTGAGGCTGGTAGCCCCCACTCTCCCTCTTATAATCCCAAAAGCACCTTCAAGACCTGTCTAACTCCTCCTCCCACATTCTAGGCAAGGGGCCTCATCAGTCAAAACCACCAGGACTCAGGGGAAGGAGCATATGCCAGCACTTCACAATTCACCCAACCCTTCCCACATCTTCCTTCACCTGCTCCTCCTGGCCCCATTTGGCAGATGCACAGTCTGAGGCTCAGGGAGGCGGCCATGGACCCAGGCTCACACCTTCCCCTGGGGCACCTCTGGATTCCTGAGCTCAGGAGTGCCTGTGATATGAAATTGAAGCCAGCTTCTCTCTGGGAGGGCTGGAGAAGGTGCCCTGGGCTGGGAGAACTGAGTGTAGCGTGCACTTCTGGGGC
The DNA here is from genome assembly GCF_037783145.1 of Equus przewalskii. NCBI lineage: Eukaryota > Metazoa > Chordata > Mammalia > Perissodactyla > Equidae > Equus > Equus przewalskii. Next base: position 26,881,024 of record NC_091851.1, read on the forward strand.
AGGGCTCTGCAGCTATCTTCTACTCCCTGTGACCAGCCCTCTCCATCTCCCCCATTTCTAGGGAGTCAGGCCCCTCCTGAGCCAGCAAGCCAGCGAGCCCGCGGGGCTGTTTGCAAACAGCATTTTCAGTTTTCAGTATCATCAGCCTAACTTGAGTGGGCATCAAGAACATATTGCCGCACACTCAGTTCTCCAGCTGGAGAGCTGAGGAGGCTGGCCCCTGAGCCCAGGGATCACTCTGGCCCTAAGGGGATGTGAGGAGGCCAAGAAAGGCCTGGGAGCAGGAGGGATATGGGGGTGGTTTTGCCTGGAATTGCCTTCAAGAAGAGGTTTGCCCAGAGACAGCTGCTGCTGGCTGGAGAGGAGGGGGACCCTTGACTGTCTGGGACGCTGATGGGGTGGCTGAAGTCTGAGTTACCGTTTCACTTTAGCTAGAACTGGCTTTCCCAGCCTCAGTTTCCCCATCTGTAAAATGGAGACAATGGTCCCCCACCTCATGTGACTGTTGTGAGGATATGGTGTAATGCAGATGAAGATGTCAGTCAGCCTACTTCCTCTCCAGGCTGGGGATAAATGCTCTGCCAAGCTGCCCGGTGGAAGCAGAGATCCTTCCATCACTAAAGTGCTCTGGTCTCCAGGAGTGGGGCCCTCAGAGGCAAGGAGAGTCTCTGGCAGAGAAGGGGGAGTTGAGCCAGGTGGGCTCTGCAGAAGTCTCAGGGCTTGGGAAGGCTTAGAGCACTACTCGTCATGAAAATGCCTAGGTCCAAGGAATCGTTCTCAGATTCCGGAGGGTCTCGGGGCCAGCCAGCTTGGGGTGACCGTTGCAAGGCAGCTATGCAGAGGAGTAAGGAGAGTTGTGGGTCCCAGTCCTGCCTCAGCCACTGGACCCACGCTGTGACCTTGGGGAAGTTCCCCTCTGAGGGCCTCAGTTTCCCCGTCTCTAAGATGGGAGTTTCACTTAGGCCAGCTTTATCACGCAGGGTTCGGTGGGGTCTGGGATTTGCCTTAAGAGCTGCTCTGAGGGGTGGGAGGGAGTCTCCGCCACCCAAACCCATGTTAGGTGTGTTAGTTTTACTATCGCCACTGTAACAAATTACCACAAACTTAGTGGCTTAAAACAACACAGATTTATTATCTTGCAGTTCTGGAGGTCAGAGTCTACAGTGGGCGCAGGGCTGCGTTCCTCCTGGAGGCTTTAGCTCCTCGCCTCTTCCAGCTTCTAACGGCTGCCCACATTCCTTGGCTCATGACCCTGCATCACTCTGACCTCTGCTTCCGTTGGCGCATCTCCTTCTCTGACTCTTCCCTCTTATAAGGACCCATGTAATCAGGTTGTACCCCTCCAGATAATCCAGGATTATCTCCCCATCTCAAGACCCTTAATTAAATCTGCAAAATCTCTATTAATATGTAAAGTAACTTAATCACAGGTTCTGAGGATTAGGACATGGGCATCTTTGGAGCCATCATTCTGCGTACTGCATTGGGCTTCAGCTGGAGCCTGTCCACTCTGACCTGCCCCAGCCCCTCTGAGAGCCCTCCCCTCATTGCACTCACTCTCACTTGCTCTGTTTCAGCCACACTGACTCCTCACAGATCCTCATCACGCCAGGCACACAGGCCAGACCAAGCCTTGGGACCCCTCCAAGCAGGGCTGGTGGGGTCCAGGGCTTAGAAACCTTGCTGACCTCTCTTCTGCTCTATGGTACAGATGGGAAGACTGAGGCCTGGAAAGGGAAAAGACTTGCCCAAGTTTGAGACTGGTATTTCCAGGACGGTTCTGGCTGGAAGACCCAACTAGTCTTAACTGTCCAATTTGCAGGGAGAGAAATGGAGGCCCAGTGGTTCCACCTAGATGCCATCCTCCCCTGAGGCCTTGCCCCGTCCACCCAGTCCTGAGGATGTGCTCCTGTTATTGAATTGCCAAGAACTCTGTTCCAGGCTGGCCATCACTGATTCATCCCAGTTGGAAATGATGAGCTAAGGGGCTCGTTGGCATCTCTCATGTCTGCAGTCCCCAGCGCCTAGCCCAGAGGTCACACTCGGTAGACTTCTGTTGAGGACAGAGCAGGTTTTTACAGAGGGTTTATATTTGATGTATGGATTCTTCTGCTAAGATAAAGAGTTGGACAGTACTGCCCTCGGACCTGGGTAGGAGGGGCCCTCCCCGGGCCCTACCCCTCAGAAGGCCTCTCTGTCCTTCTTTTGACCAGGTCCTTCCCCATGAGGAGTGTTCAGGGGCCAAGAGGACACATCACCAGAGCTTACATCCCTGCTTTAGACCACACTCTGGATACTGCGGCCCCTGGAATCCCCTACCCAAATGACCCCAGGCCTGCTTCCTGAGCCAGGGTGGGTCTTCCCTTGGGTGGCCTACACTGCCAGTGGGACCATCCCCAGGCCCAAAGAGTGGCTATTTTGGAGGCATGGGGCATGAGCTTGGACGTGTAGGCTGGAGTGCATGTGTGTGTGCGGCTCCTTATGGTGAGGGACAGAGTCAGAGATGAGAGGAAAGTGGAGGGCAGGCGGCTCCCCCAAAAACATTCCACCAGAGAATTCGGAGGAGACCAGGAAGTCTGAGTCTGCACCTGGCATTGCAGGTTATCATGAAGATAATGCTCATCAAGGTAGGAGAGTAGAACATGCTTTGTTTAACAGTTTGCTAGCCTGAGTTGTAACTTTTATTTATCTGTATAGGATGTGGGCCTCCATTTGTACTCTCATCTTCGGCCTCACAATGTTAAGGGCAGGCCAAGAGTCTTGAGAAATCCTCCCAACCCCGAGACCTATGGGGGTCTGGCTGACCTTCCCGGCATCCTGTCCCCTCCAAATCCAGCTGACCCCTCTCTGTCTTCTCTCCCCAGGATAGTTGCTGCCCGGGAGAAGCGACCCGGGCGCCCCACTAGGGCGACGGCCCCCGCCCCCAGGGCCGGGATCATGAAAGGCCTCGGTGACAGCCGCCCCCGCCACCTCTCCGACAGCCTGGACCCACCACACGAGCCCCTGTTCGCAGGACCTGACCGCAACCCCTACCTGCTATCGCCCACGGAGGCCTTTGCCCGCGAGGCTCGCTTCCCTGGGCAGAACGCTCTGCCGGGGGATGGTCTCTTCCCACTCAACAACCAGCTGCCGCCGCCAAGCAGCACCTTCCCCCGAATCCACTATAACTCCCACTTCGAGGTGCCAGAGGAGAGCCCCTTCCCCAGCCATGCCCAGGCCACCAAGATCAACCGGCTGCCTGCCAACCTCTTGGACCAGTTTGAGAAGCAGCTGCCCATCCACCGCGATGGCTTCAGCACACTCCAGTTCCCCCGCGGTGAGGCCAAGGCCCGCGGCGAGAGTCCTGGGCGCATCCGCCACCTGGTCCATTCAGTCCAGCGGCTCTTCTTCACCAAGGCACCCTCACTGGAGGGCACGGCAGGCAAGGTCGGTGGCAATGGCAGCAAGAAAGGTGGCATGGAGGACGGCAAGGGCCGGAGGGCCAAGAGCAAGGAGCGGGCCAAGGCTGGGGAGCCCAAACGGCGCAGCCGCTCTAACATCTCGGGCTGGTGGAGCTCCGATGACAACTTGGACGGTGAGAGTGGTGCCTTTCGCAGCAGTGGCCCAGCCTCCGGGCTGATGACACTAGGCCGACAGGCGGAGCGCAGCCAGCCGCGGTACTGCATGCACGCCTACAACACCATCAGCGGGCACATGCTCAAAGCCGCCAAAAACAACACCGCCGAGCTGACTACCCCGCCAGCCCCGCCCGCACCCCCGGCCGCCTGCCCCAGCATTGGGGTGGGCACTGACACCAATTATGTCAAGCGGGGCTCCTGGTCCACTCTGACCCTCAGCCACGCCCATGAGGTCTGCCAGAAGACCTCAGCCACCTTGGATAAGAGCCTGCTAAAGTCCAAATCCTGCCACCAGGGTCTAGCCTACCATTACCTGCAGGTGGGTCCCTGCCAGGGTCAGGGGTGGGGTGAGGACTGTGGGGAAGGCCCCGGTTTTGAAGCCCACCTGTACCACAGATTCACTTGGAAGCTCACCTGTGTAATGGGTATCTGGTGGTACCTGCCAATAGGGGTATTTCTTCTACTGGTCATGCTCTCACAGACATTGATTAGTTCCCTTCTGAACCTAGGCCTGAGTCAGAACTAAAACATGTCCCTGCCCTTTAGAAATCTGGAAGCTGTACCATCCCCTCCCCACCCCAGGACCAATTGCATGGCATTCTAACTGCTGGCCTCTGGAGCCCACCACACCAGGGGCTTCTTGAGGACAAGGATCACATCTGATGCAGCTGTGTGTCCCCAAGGTCTGGGACAGGGTCTGGCACAGAGGAAGTGCTCAGGAAATATGAGAGAGGAGGGGCCAGATGAACAGATGGACACTTAAGTGAACAGAGCTAGAAATAAATAAGACATAGCCCCAATTATCAAGATGCTAGGAGAGAAAGACGCATGAACAGACAGTCATGTCAGTGTGAGCAGAGTGGGATGGAGACCAGCAGGGAGGGCTGCGGGAGCCCAGAGGCCCTAACTCAGCTTGAGGGACTAGCTTTCTTCTTTCAGATGCTAACGTTTATTGAGGCACTTATTATGCACCAAGGCCACACTCCTGGAAAGTGGCAGAAAGCTCAGAGACATCTCTGCTGCTACACAGCCCTTGGGGCTCTCAAGGGCAGGGTGAGTGGCTGTGAACTGGGTGTAGTTCCTGGGGGCAGAGCCCAAGCTGTGGGTGGCAGTTACAGGAAACAGATTTCAGTTCATGTCAAGATGGAAGGGGCTGCTTCTGTAGGTAGTGAGCACCTTGTCATGGGGGTTATGCCAGCATAGGCCTGGCCAGCCTTTGGGACCACATTCGATGCATTTTGAAACAGATGAACATCAAAGTCTGACAAAGCCCTAGGTTCTTGTCATTCTATATACAATTCCAAAGAGAGTGAGACTAGGGGTGGGAGGGGGCTTTTTTTTTTCTTCAATAGGAGGAAAATGAAATCTAGGCAGTATTTTATATATTTAAAGCTTTTGTGGCTGTCTATCCAATTGCTTAGTTTAGAAACATCAGAGAGGGTGGTGTATGACCTGGCTCCCTCTCCAAATGGTGTGGTTTGGCCTGATCATGTGAAAATGCTTCAGAAACACCATGAAAGGGTGCCCTGCAGGCCCTGGGGTTTGTGCTGCCTGCCTGGGTCATGGGAGGTAGGTGGGTGGGGTCTGGGGGAGCAACAGGTTTTGAGCAGGGATATACAAGACCACCTTCTCAAGGACAGGGAGAGGTAAGGAGACTAGCAAATTGTTTGAAAGGTAGAATGTGCTGGCCCTCGTGACTGGCTGGGCAGTTAGCTAGGCGGGAGGGTTATGGGAACACTGAGGGGAGCTCCTGGGGTGGGAGTCCCAGACAGACACCCTCCCTTAGCCAGGAATCAGCTTCTGGCAGTGTGGGCACCTGGAAGGATGTGGTGTCTGTACAGATGTAGTGACACCAGGAGTGTGCATCTGTACACATGGTGAAGAATGAGTATGCTATGTACACTGAGACCTGTGTGTACCGGGCATCTGTGGTGAAGTGTGTAGACATGGTGAGGGTGTGCAATCTGTATGTGTTAACGCAAGGACACAGTGAACTGGGGACATGTTGAGATGTGTCTGCAGTGTGGTGGTTGCTGGTATGTACGTGGGGAGGGGTGTGAGTGTGCTCTGCGTTCATGCTGTGTACACGTCGAGGGTCATGCATGCGATAGAGTGTTTGCTGCCGTGCATCCTTGGTGGGATGGGCGTATGGGAAGGTATGCTTACTCTCTGAGATAGGGGACCACGGCAAGGCGGGTTCCCTCTGTGCTCGGGCTGAGGTGCTTGTGAGTTCTGAGATGTGCATACTCATTCATCATGAGGTGAACATCCATTGTGTGTATCAGGTGAATGAGGGGTGTAGAAGACTGTGCAGCTGCCATGGGGCAGCTGGCAGAACCTGGCCTTGGAAGGGCAGGAGAGGTCCCCTTGGTTGGTTTTTGCCACTGTAACCTCTGGGGACCAGGGCTGCCTTCACAGCTGTGACCTCACTTGCCCTTATCACAGCCACTTCCACCGGTGTGGTCCCTGAGGTTCGGATGGGAAAACTGAGCCTTTTTTCCAGGTCACCTTCTCAAGCCTCTGTACCCTGTACTTCAGTTTACCCACCTGTAAGATATGCAGTGTTGACTGGTCCCAAGGACCCTGCCCCGTACTGATGTGTTAGGGTCCATTGACGGTCCTTCTCCCCCACCCCCCAATCCTAGGGCCAGGCTCTTGGTGCCAGGTCTAGGGGCCTCTCTCAGGCCTACGGCTCTCATCTGTGCAGTGGGATCATAAGACATCCTCTGAGATAGCAGGGTGAAGTGAAGGGAGCACAACAGTGTTCAGGAGGGTAGCAACAGTGGAGGCCATTGCGTTCATGTGCCCTGGGCAGTTTTGCTAGGGCACAGCCAGCCTGGCATCCAGGGAGAAATCTGTGGCTGGAGAGGGCAGGGACTTGCTTAAGGCCACACAGTGAAGCAGTGGCAGAGCCGGCTCTGGAACCCAGGTATCCTTCCTAGCCCAGCTCTCCGCCGTACTGCAGGGAGCCTTCAATGGCAGTACCCAGCGCCCAAGACTGAACTCTCCGAGGTGGGGAGCGAGGGGGCTTCAGGGCCTCGAGCTGAGGGTTCTCATCGTCGGCTCACTTCCCAGGTGATGCGCCCGAGGACGGGCTGCCGGCGGCGCGCTGGGCTGTGCGCTGCCCCCCGCGCCATCCTCGCTGAGGCCTGTCTGCCCATCCCCAGGTGCCCGGCGGCGGAGGCGAGTGGAGCACCGCGCTGCTGTCCCCGCGCGAGGCGGACGCCGCGGCCGAGGGCCCCATCCCGTGCCGGCGCATGCGCAGCGGCAGCTACATCAAGGCCATGGGCGACGAGGACAGCGACGAGTCCGGCGGCAGCCCCAAGCCTTCACCCAAAACGGCGGCTCGGCGCCAAAGTTACCTGAGGGCCACGCAGCAGTCGCTGGGAGAGCAGAGCAACCCCCGCAGGTGAACGCGCAGCCCCGCCCCCTAGAGCCCCGCCCCCAGGCCAGCCCCGCCCCTGGGAAAGCCTGTCGGACGTCCGAGTCCTGCCTGGGAGGTCTCTGCTGACAAGTGAGTCCTGCCCCTTGGAAGCCCCGCCAACAAGAAGTCCTGACCACTTGTGAGTTCTGCTCCCTAAGTGGACCACTCCCTTAAAGGGAGTCCCGCCCCATGGGAGCCCCGCCCCTCCGGTGAGCCCCGCCCTCCGTGAGCTTTTCCCTGGGAAAGCCTCTTTCCGCACGCGCAAGCCCCGCCCACAGGCAGGCCTTGCCTCCTAGGTGAGCCCCTCCCGGGTATGAGCCCCTCCCGGGTATGAGCCCCTGGGAACCTCGCAGCCCGCGAGAGTGCGACCCCACAGATGGATCCTGCCTTCTAGCCTCAGAGACAGGTGAACCGGCGCGCGCAATGATCCAGGTTCCCTAGGTGAACCCGGCTTTAGGTTAGCTTCCTCCCTGAGATCCTCGTTCTTAGATTGGCCCCTTCACTTTGAGGAGTTGACTCTAGAGAGCCCCGCCATTTGGTGAGCCACCCCATAATTCCTCCCCCCCCCCCCGTTAAGTCCTGATCACAGATGAGCCCCATCCTTTGGTAAACAGTAAGGAGAGCCTCTCTAGAGAGACTGGCCCGGGGTAAACGCTGCCTGCAGAAGCCACACCCCCAGGTGAGTTCCATGCCCACAGGGGACCTGCCCCAGGGGACCCTCTTCTTCAGGTTCAGAGAATCCTGCCCTTAGTGAGCCCACCACTTGTGCCAGCGCTGCCCAGAGAAGGCCAGAGCCCCCTCTGCCCTTGCCCCTGTAATTGATCCCTGTGGTCAGCTCCAAGACTGGGGAGGGGCGAGGACCCAGAAGTCAAAGGAAACAGACAGTCCCATCCCTGGCTGGAACCCCACCGTTCCCGCCCCGTCCTGTTGCTCTACGACTTGGAAGAGTTAGTGAAAGTATGAACGAATGAAATGCCTGCACACAGAAAGCACCGATTAAACTGTCAGAGAGAGGGGTGAGAAGTCAGCGTGGGGATTAGAACAGAAAGGACTGAGAGGAGAGTTGCAGAAAGTCTAGGGAATGAGGCACCAAACAGGCAAAACTTAGTAGAGGGGATTCCAAGTCCACTGAGGAGAAGAAATAAAGGCAACTCAGAAACAAACAAACGAAGCTTTGGAAGAGTTAAAGGAAAACTTAGTCCTAGGCCTTTAGCTACTCGGGGCATGAGCCATGACTTCAGGCTGGACGTAACCTGGGGGGACTGCGACAGAGGGAAGAGAGCAGGTCTGACAGTAGCCCTGGGGGGCTGCGGGGGCAGTGCCCTTGGAGAAGCCAGACTCGCACTGGCTGGGAAAGAAGGCAGAGTAGTGGCCTCCACCTGGGAATTCAGGCCACTGCTGGCCAGTGCCAGGTCTGTCCCACTCTGAGCCTCAGTTTCCCCATCTTTAAGTGAGGGGGCTGAGTTGGATGATCTCTAAGACCCTTCTGGTCCTGAGATCCTACAATTCTATGAAGGGGGCATTGAGGTGGAAATGTGGGCAGGACCAGGACACAGGGCTTGAATGAGAGGGAGTCAACAATAAGAGTAGTAGTAACAGAATGGGCGCCATCTGTCAGCACTTGCTGCACCGTGGGCTCTGTGCCTGCCCCCCTGCACTTCAGTCTGCGTCACTGAATCCTCATCACACCCCAAGCAGGCAGGCACAGTGTCATCCCCTTTATTGGTGAAGAGACTGAGACTTAAGCAATCGCTGATGACTTGCCCAGGGTAACCCGGTGAGGAAGCTGGGTTCCAGTCCAAGCCTGTCCGTGTCAAGGGCCCGAGCTGTTGACTTCTTGGACCTTATCTTTAGAGCAGTGGTGGGAGGAGACCCAGGGTCAGGTAGATACGAGAAGGATTGAAGAGCCAGGGTGAAGTGGTGACTCTTCTGGGGCCTGGTGGAGGCCACCTGGACATCATGTTGAAACTGATGTCCTTTGGGCAGCCCTAGCCTGAGGTCAGGGCTCTGGGCTTGACCTACCTCCTCTGTCCAGCCCTGGAATTGCCCTAGATCTGCAAGGGAGGGGGCTGTAGAATTGGGCTGGTGTGAGCTGCCTCTGGTTTGAGATAGTCAAAAGCAAGCTTGTGCTGCCACCTGGCGGCAGCAGCGGATGTGACATGAGAGGGCGGCCTGCACCCTCCAGATTCACAAGGGCTTCAAAAGCTGGGAGCTCTCCCCTTGCTCATCACCCCCGACACTACCTGGGCTGGCAGTGACTCCCATTTTTCCCTCTGCCACTGAATGACTTTGGCCAGTCTTTTCCTCTCTGGGCCTCAGTTTCCCAGGCTGAACAATGGATGGTCTGAGCCTTGTCTGCTCCTCCCCACCACCAGGAGTCTGGACCGCCTGGATTCAGTGGACATGCTGCTGCCCTCCAAGTGTCCGAGCTGGGAGGAGGACTACAACCCCGTCAGCGACAGCCTCAACGACTCCAGCTGCATCAGCCAGGTGAGGGGAGAGGCAGCCAAAAGGTCAGTGGGCTTGGGAGAGCCCCGACTCCTACCCAAGAGAAGACAGTCAGACGTCCAGGCCCATCCCCTGTTGAGTGGTCCCCAGATGTCTGCACTGTGCTTCTGTTCAGTCATTGTTCCCAAAGCTGCCTGTGTGTGTATCTCTGCCCCGTTGACTGTCCTGTGGCTGGAGACACAGAGAGGCTGCTCTGCTGCTGTAGATCCAGATGCCCTGAGAAGAGGAGACCTGGGAGACCTGGCTTTGAGTCCCAGTCTTGTCACTGACAATATGAACCCAGGACAAGTCACCCCCTCCCTGAGCCTCAGTTTCCTGATTTACCACAGAAGGGTGACAATTCCTATTTCAAAGGGCTGTGAGGAATCAGGGAGATAATGACCATAATATGCTCAGCTAAGGGTAGCTACCTTTACGGGTATTATCGTCATCTTGCTGTGTGACGTCAGGCAAGTTGCTTGTCCACTCTGGACCTCTCTGTCCCACCTGCTCCATGGAAACTTGGACATCCAGGCCCAGACAACTCTGCCACTAACAGCGATAAGCACACTGTGCTGCACTTTTAATTCTCTCAGCCATCAGGTCCTTGAACCCTCACAGCCACCCCCAGAGGGTGCCTTAGTATCCATATCCCCTTTTCACAGATGAGGAAACTGAGGCTCAGATAGGTGAGGTCACACAGCGAGGAGGAGGCAAAGCTGGGCAGGGACCCCACCCCTGGACCCCAGCCCCTGCTGTGTGCACAGTACTTTAGGATTTGCAAGGGCAGACCAGCAAAAGCTTGAGGGCTTCCCCCTGGTGTGGATGGGGAGACGAGGCCCAGAGAGGGCAGACACCTGCCAGTAGTAGCACAGTGAGGCAGTGGAGACAGGTGCAGTTCAGCCTCCTCTCCAGGTCCCACTGTGCAGCCCTGTGGCCCGCGTTAATGGACTGCTTAGAACTGGAAGGCTCTGGGGTCCCAGCTCCTCACCACTCCATTATTCTTGGCCTGGCCAAGCCCTCTGCAGCCCCTCACCCTCAGCACTGTCATTCCCAGACCCCAAAGAGACTGGCCTTAGATGTGGGGAGGGGTAGAGCGCCCCAGCCATGGGACCCTCTGCCCCTGCCAGCCTTATCCAGGTCTCGCCAAGTCTCACCTGAATGGTTGTCCTGGCCCCTATGCCTGCCGCTTCCAATCTTTTCTCAGCCACCAGAGGGAGCTTGTGAAAGATGGAAGTCAGATCATGCCATGCCCCTGCTCCAGACTCCCCCATGGCTCCCACCTCACCCTTAGTGAAAGCTGGAGTCCTTACTCAGACCTGTGAGGCCCTGCCTCCTTCTCAGATGTGACGTCCGACTTGTTCTGTCGCTCGCCCTGCTCCAGCCACAGTGGCCTCCTTTCTGCTCCTCACACACCTTATTCGTGCCCCAGGCTCACTGCATTTGCTGTTCCCTTTCCCAGGAGCACTCTTCTCTCGACTCTTTGCACAGCTGGCTCTTCTCTGTGTTCAGTCTTGGGTCAAATGTCCCCTCCTCAGAGGAGCCTGCCCTGTCATTGTCTAAAGGAACCTCCCAGGATGCTGTCCCCTTTCTTTGCTTAACTTTCCTGACAGTACTTATCACTATCTGGAATTATTTGTTTGCTTATCTACGTGGCGTCTCTCTCACTCTTAAGACTTGGAGCTCCCTGCAGGCAGGGACCTTACTGTCTTGTTCCCCACAGTGTCCCCAGCATGTGGCACAGGGCATGTAGGTGTTTGCTGAGTGGACAACTTCCCTCCCTCTGTCTCCCACTCTCCCATGTTCTGTCAGCTCTGTCTTCCCGTCTGTTTGTATCCGTCTCCTTCTGTTTTTATCTCCCCTCGTTCACGTTTTTCCCTGACTCTCTATTGTGTCTCATCTCCATGTTTCTCTCTGGGTCTGTCTGTCTCTCTCACACACCCCATCTCTATGCTCTGCCTGCTCCTAGCACATGGGATACTTTTATCCTCTGGGCACACAAAAAGGCACATGGAATCAGCCAGGCTGGGGACCCCAGCAGGTCTCTCCCACTACCCCCTGGCCACCCCCAGCTCTCTCCTCTAACCCCCCAAACCCTCACCCCCACAAGTTTGAATGACCTGAGCTACATCTATGACCCAAAATCAAAGATGTGCCAGCTCTGGCTGTATCTCTGAAACCTCAACTCCTACCAGAAGGAGCCCCCTCCCACCATGCACTGGACTGTGTAGGCCCTGACCAGGGAAGAGAAAGCTCTGGGCTCTGTCCCTCATCTGTAGATCCTGGGGGGCTGCCTGCCCAGGTGAGAGGCAGCAGACAGGGCATCTATGGCCCCAGGGACCAGACCAAGAGGAAGACTTGTAAACAGCAGATTACAAGTCCTCAGCAATGCCCAGTCCCAGAAGGAGTGAACCTCCCATCCCTAGGGGAAGCCAAGTGAGACCTCCTAGCACCTGGGCCCCAGCCAGTCTGGGGAGGAGGTTAGATGAGCCAACCACAACCTCTCTTGCAGCCGAGCCTGAACACCCCTCCCAGGCTCCAGCCCCAGCCTTGGTCTCCCCATAACCCTCCCCCTCTCTTCCCTGCAGATTTTTGGACAGGCCTCCCTGATCCCCCAGTTGTTTGGCCATGAGCAGCAGGTCAGTATGTTTGCCATTCCCTTGTACCCCAACCTCAGAGTCCAGGGCTGGGTCTTAGGCCTGGCATCTGAGCGGTCCTAGCCCCCAGCCCGGGCAGGTACAAGCAGAGCCAGCACCAGGAAAGCCACCTCTGGTGAGGATGGAGCTGTGGCTCACGTTGGTGCCCTTACCGCCCACTCCCTGGTCCTATCACTTCACTTCTCTCTGCCTCCGTTTCCTCTTCTCAAAAATGGGAAAGAATGAGCTAGAATCTATCGATGGGACAAGAAATAACCCCAGGAGAAGGAGAGGTATTCCCTGAGAGTCTTCTGGCTCCCTCGCTCCTCACCTCCCCCAAAGCCTGGGAAAGGTCTGGGGAGACTTTTATGTGGACAGGTCGAGGGCTGGGGGCTGGTGGTATTGACCTCCAGGTCCAAGCCCCCTGATCCCCTGACTTTTCCCCTTTCTTGGGCTCCAACAAGACCTTTAAGGACATTGAGGTGTTGGAATGAGTGCAGAGACTTTTCAATTTTACAAAAGTTGGTATACAAAAGAGGTGGTGCCCGTCCTGGCACTGTTTGGCTGCCTTAAGGGTGTCCCCCTCCCATTCACACCCATCCTGCCGAGGAAGTGGCCCTCTCCTCCCTCCCAGGCCCCAGCACCAAGACAGAAAGTGGGGCAGGAAAGGTGCTCTGAGCTCAACCTCTCATCGTGGCCAGGAGTGGGCCAGGGACTTGTCCAAGGCCACTCATCCTCCAGGGGCAAAACTAGGACTGGCCCCACACTTCCTGATGCCAGCTGTGGATGCCTTATGTGCCTCCACCCATGTCATAGTTGCTCTTGAACACATTATTCCAGAGGGACTTTGGGGAGCCCACAGTGGGCCAGGTGACCTCTTCCTCCCCTAACTTCAGCAGGCTCAAGGTAAGGTGTGATATGTTCATATAGAAAACCTCCAGGGCAATTCTCTGCACACAGTATGTCCTCAATGATACACCTCCCAGCAGCACTGACCAGGTGGCCAACCCTCCCCCCACCCCAAGCTTGGGAGCATCTTAACCAACATTTATAAATCCTTGCACTCACCCCATGGAGCTGCCTGTAATAATAAGTACAGGTTACCAGGTGCTTCCTCTCACAGACACTATTCTAAGCACATGATATGAATTATCACCTTTAATCTTGACAACAGTCCCATGAAATCAGGTCCATAGGGGCTGGCCCGGTGGTTGAGTGGTTAAGTTTGCATGCTCTGCTTAAGTGGCGCAGGGTTTCGCCAGTTCGGATCCTGGGTGCAGACCTAGCACCACATGTCAGGCCATGCTGAGGCGGCGTCCCACATGGCAGAGCCAGAAGGACCTACAGCTAGAATACACAACTACATACTGGGGGGCCTCGGGGAGGAGAAGGGAAAAAAAGGAAGATAGGCAACAGATGTTAACTCGGGTGCCAATCTTTTACCAAAATATCAGGTCTATAATTAGCCCCCATTTTATAGATGGGAAAACTAAGGCGCAGAGCAGTTAAGTGACTTGCCCACGTTCATATTTCGAGGAAATGATTGTCCCGGGATTGAAACTCTGGCAATCTAGTTCCAGACCTGTGCTGTTACTGTGCAGTCCCAACGCAAGACCTCACTGCCCTGGGCAGTCGCAAGGGCCTCCCAATATACTTCAGCTTGCAGCTTGGGAGGACAAACACCCATCTCTTTTATATCCCCTCCAAGTGAAGTTTGGGTATGCAACATGGCCTACATTTTAACTTATTAGCAGTGCCCAGTGGAACTTTCTGCCATGATGGAAACGTTCTGTAACCCACAGTCTCCAATGAGGTAGTGTGAGCAAGTGCAACGTGGCTAGTGTGACTAAGGAACTGAATCTTTTATTTAATTTTAATTAATTTAAACCTAAATAGCCACACGTGTTTAGTTGCTACTGTATTGGACAGTGCAGATCTAGACCTTTCCAAACATACCCTCCAAATCGGGTGACGACCCATCTAATCATTTGACCTGATGCAGTGTCAGACAAGTAACAGGCATTCTATTTCATTTAGAATAGGAAACACTGACCCAGAGGGTAGTGATGGCATGAGGTCACACAGCCGGGTCCAGAGCAAAGCTGGCCCCAAGCCCAGCTCCATCTTTTCCTCCACATGGTGCTCAGTCAGTTTCTGTCCCCTCCCATCTAGCCCAGGCCTTTCCCAGGACGTCCACCCAGTGTCCATCTTTGGCCAGCTGACTCCTCAGCATATACTTTGTGATTCCCAATTACCAACACAGCCTGAGACATGGGTCATATAGAACCTTCTAGAACCCTTGGAGAGTGTATGCATGGTGAGGCCCTTTATGCTCACACCTCCAGCTGCAGATTTGCAGGATCTTGGATGGTCATCTCTGGAGGGACAGTTAGAAGCCATCTTGGGGCCGGCTCCGTGGCCGAGTGGTTAAGTTCGCGCACTCTGCTGTGGTGGCCCAGGGTTCAGATCCTGGGCGCGGACATGGCACCGCTTGTCAGGCCACGTTGAGGCGGCGTCCCACGTCCCACAACTAGAAGGACCTGCAAGTGGGATATACAACTGTGTACAGGGCGGGGTTGGGGAGATAAAGCAGGAAAAAAAAAAAAAGATTAAAAAAAAAAGAAGCCATCTCGATGAGGCTGAACTAGATGTGAGATGGCAAATAGCATACGTGCTGCCATTCTCCATACTGCCGATGGCAGACATTGCTAATCAATCCTCACTGCCACTACCCTCATTCCCGTTTTATCTTCTCTCACCAGACTATTACATAAGCTTCATCTCTGGCCTCTGCCTCCATTCTGGATCCCTCCCCAACATCCATTCACTACACCAGGGCTAGATTAATCTTCCTTAAATATATATTTAGAGTGTTGGTTTTGCCACTTACTCACTGGGTACCCCTGGCAAGTGTCTTCCCCTCAGTTTCTCTGCATGTAAAAATGAAGGAATTGGGCCATAGATGGTAAATATCTAGCACACCTATTGCCACCACCCATTCCAACATTCAGGCCAGACATTACTAATTGATTATACCCTTCTTTCCCACTGAATTCAGATGTGACCTCAAAATCTATCAATCCCTCAGTGTGGATGCACAAGATATAATCTAGTTAGTATCCTAGAAACCATCCTTAATAATCTCTTCTCCGTTGTAGGGATGGGGAAATTGAGGCCCTGAGAGGTTGAGAGGGGCTGTATATTTCTTAAGGGCTCCATCTGCTCATCCTCTACCCTGAGTGAGATGGGAGGGGAAGGTGGGCTGAGTGGAGGCCCCACAGACTCTCCAGCCCTGCAGCTGAGCTGACCACCAAGCTCCCCGTCCCTCCAGGATGGGCAAAGCTGGCCCCTGACACCGGCCTTTGCCTGGACAGGTACGGGAGGCAGATCTGAGTGACCAGTACGAGGCGGCCTGTGAGTCGGCCTGCAGCGAGGCTGAGTCGGCCGCGGCAGAGGCGCTGGACTTGCCCCTGCCCAGCTACTTCCGCTCCCGCAGCCACAGCTACCTGCGTGCCATCCAGGCGGGCTGCTCGCAGGAGGAGGACAGTGTCTCCCTGCAGTCCCTCTCCCCACCGCCCAGCACCGGCAGCCTCAGCAACAGTCGCACACTTCCAAGTGAGTACTGTGATGGGGAGAGGGCTTTATTTTAATTAATTAATTTTATTTATTTATTTATTTAGCGAGGGGACCCCAGAGACAATTCCTGGTGGGCCAGCCGCTGAAAATGCTGCAGAAGAATCCGTGGTGGGTTGGCCAAGACTAAAGAGACGGTTAGGAGCAAAAGCATGAGGTCTTGGGGCTGAACTTCCCACCAACCAGAGAACCGGAGCTCAAATGGGGCTCACAGAGGCAGACGTCACCACTGGTGGTGGGGGTGCGGGGACTGGAGAAGGCTGCAGCTTGCAGATGCTCGGTTGCCCCTGACTGTCCAGGTGCTGGCTCAGAGCAGTCACCCGCTGGTGGGCAGGGCTTTCGGAAGCCCTACCTCCGTGTTTTGATTAGTTCAGGTAAGTGAACCTCTGGGGAGGTGGGATCCTGCAGGGAGAGGATGGGATCTGCATTGAGCCTTCTCAAAAGGATGAGTTTGCAGGTTTCTCTCATATTCACAGTCAGGGACAACCCTCCTGATACTTGTTCTAAACCCTCTGAAGATAACCCATGCATGATCAGAGAATAAAGGGGACCCTGCACAGAGCAAGCCATGAAAATCAAGAAAATCAAGACCAAGGAAAATCATAGGACAATTTCTGGCTTGGTAGAGAGAGCTTTGAGCTTACTCTGGCTGGCTAGTTCTCCTCCATGAATCTCAGTTTCCCCATTGATAAACTGAGGCATAAGCCAGACCCCAGAGGGCTCTTGGGGAGATGAAATAAGAATGAGCATAAGAGTGTGTAAGCAGGACCTTGCACGTGGTAGGAGCTGACAGGTGATGGCTGTTATCACTGGTTCTCACACTTGACTCTGAGCTTCCTGACGATCAAAGGCAATTGGGGTTGGATTGTTGTAGGAAGAGAGACAGCTGTTTCAATTGCTCAATTGGTGTTTGAGGTAAATAAATGAGCCTGAGTCCCATGGATATTCTCTACACAGGAAACCAGCTCATTGATGGAGTGAACCGGTCTTTGCAGGGGGCAGAGCAAGAAACCACTTTGTTTCACTATTGCCTTCCAAACCCTGGTTTGTATCTGAGCAGATCCCCGAGCTTTTCCAGTCACTTTTAGACCCTAAGCAACAGTTTCACTTTCAAGTATTAAGAGTCCAGTCTGGTCTCATTTCAAAACTTTGGTCTCATCCACCTTGAGTCCCCTGCGCCTGCAGCTAGGACATGGCTCGGGCTGGGAAGCCCGCAGTGGGGAATGGGTGTGGTGGTCGGTGTCTTCTCTGTTCCTTGTTCACCAGTGGCTGTTCTGGTCCCTCCAGGTGGGAGGGGGAGGCAGCTAGTGCAGGTGTTGTCTGACATCAGGACTTTGCGGATGACAGATACCACATGCTGGCTCCTTCTTCTAGGTGGTGCTTTTGGAGTTTCTCCTGTCCTGCAGGGCCCTCCTGGTGCCTTCTTTCCTGGCATGGGCAATTCCCCTCCAGGCCACTGCTTCTTATTCCCTCCTCCATCCCATGGTCTCCCTCCTCCTCCCCATTCAGCCTCCTTTTGCTAGGGGACCTGGCCTTGCCAGGCAGGCATCTTGGGCAGAATCCTCTGAAGACAACTCCAGCCCTACCTTTTTCTCGGCTCCCACTTAACCCGTGTGAAAATGAGGCCTTTGCCTTGTGAAACTGTGAAAGTATGGGCTGGTCTGCTACAGCCTTCCGCCTAGACCTGCTGTGACAGGTAGCCCTGCCAGCCCCTCCATTTCAGAGGTGTCCAAGCAGGTGTTGAGGCCCAAGTTCTATGGCCCCCAAATCCAGGGGATCCCTGCCAGGCTCTCGCAGGCAGTCTGCTACAGTCTCATAGGAACCTCAAGTAAAAGATCAGCTTCTCCACATCATCAGGCTCATGAGAAGTTCTCTAAGCATGAGCTAGGCCTGGGGGGACATATAGCACCTCAGCAATTTGCTTCAAATAAACCCTCATTCACCAACCTCCCCCAACCCCAACCACTCATGAATGGGCTGAGAATGGGTCAGCTATTGCTACAATAGTGCTGCCTAACAAACAACCACAAAATTATTGTAACACAACAACTGACGTTTATTTCTTGCTCCCAAGTTTGTGGGTCAGCTGGAACTGCTCTGCTCCACATGTCTCTCATCCTCCTCCTACGACCAAAGAGTCCTGGGTCAGTGGCCTAGCCAGGGCATATTCTTCTCATGGTGATGGCATAAACACAAGAGAGCAAGCCTAACTACCCAAGCACATTTCAAGGCCCCTGCTTGCATAATATCTGCTAAAATCCTGTTGGCTAAAGCAAGTCCTATGATTGAGCTCAAAGACAAAGGATGGAGAAATACCCTCCCACCTTTGTGTAAAAAAACTGTATTTCTATGGCAAGGAGTATGGAGGGAGGAGTGAAGAATCAGGGTCAATAATTCACTCTATTACAGTCCACTCTCTTGGCCACATTTATTCACACCCCTCTCACATAGAAAATACGCCTATACTTAAGACCTCCCAAAGTCTCTTCTAGTCATAACAGCAAGATCTCCTGATCTATATCAGGTCTGGATGTGGCTCCTCTTGGTTGAATGACCTAAAATCTAAAAAAAAAAGTTATCTACCTGCCCTGCCAACTCCCCACACATCCAGCATACATTGGCAAAATATGTACAGGATAACTGCAATTCATACTCCCGTTCAGAAAGAGAGAGAAAGGGAATTCAGAAACTTACTGATCCATGACACTTCTGGAGTCCTTCTGGGCGAATGTTGGGTGAATACTCTGGGAATGTTCCTTGATTAGGCCCGAGCTTTCCTCCCTGGGGTTGACTTGCTAATCCATTGGTTTCCACAGCTCTTGGCTCTGCTCTCTGAAAACCCTTCCTTTTCCATTAGTCTTTTTGGCCACTTCTAAAGAGACCATTGAAGAATATGTCCTTTGGGCAGCTGAACAGCTTTCTTAGCCTGCCTCCTGCCTGAAGAAAGTTAGGGACCCAGATGTCTTTTTATACCTTGAATGGTCTCAGTCCCTTTAGCCTAAGCTGATCATAGTTTTGGCCATGTACCTACCTCAAACACTTTGTGGGTTTTCTATGTATTTGATTCCACTTAACTCCATGTAACGAAAGCCACACCCACAATTATTTTTGAGTCATGCCAGTGTCTCTAGACTCAATTATAACTACTTTGAGTACATCAAGCTTCTGTGGGGCCAACCTCTTAAGCTTTCTGGAAGCCTTTTTGAGTAGCTGAGAGCATCTACTAGATGGTACCTTACTATTTTAGAGTCTTAACTGGCCATGACCTTAGTTTGATCTTTGTCTTTTGTCCAGGCTCTATCTTAATTTGAGAATGATTTACTGGCAGGAGAGGCTAGAGTTGACAGATTAATTTTCCAACTCAGCAAGTTCTAGGCTCTCTATATTCCCTCTAAACACTCTGTGCCCTGCAACACTCCTATATCTTTTATGAGTTGCTCTCTTTCTCGTAAGTCCTTATCAAATGTAGCCCAAAGGCGCCAGCTTTTGCTTTCAACATTTTGCCTGGAAACTATCTCGCTTAAATCCATTTGCTCTCTTCAAGTTACTGTAGATTGACAGTTTTACCAAGCGTTTTGTCTCTATATAATATGGGCCACCTTTTTTCAAGCCTGCTGTAACAGTTCACTTACTGCTCACCAGTTGGTCCCAGAGCCAGTGCTACATATTTTCATTTTTGTTGCTAACACACCCCACTCTTGGTACCAATTTTTGTATCAGTCAACTATTACCACAATAATGCTGTGTAACAAGCAAGCACATAATTTCAGTGGCACACACAATAATATGCATTTGTTCTCATTCATGAGTTTGCAGGTTGGCTGGTTCTGCTCTGCATATCCTCCATCCCCCTCCTGGAACCAAAAGGTGCTCCTGGAATCAGCGCCCTAGCCAGGTGCTCTTCTCATGATGATGGCAAGAGTTTAAGAGGGCAGACTCCACTGTATAAGCACATTTCAAGTCTCTGTGTCACATCTGCTAACATCTGGCTGCTCAAAGCAAAAGTCACATGAGTCCAAAGCCAAGGTCCAGGGAAATACATTCCACCTTTTGTGGGAGAAACTGCAGTTACATAGCAAAGGGCATGAATACAGGGAATGATTGAGAATTGACGCCAAAAATTCAATCAAACCTAGCTCCCCCAGCACATCGCATATGGATGATCCAGCATCGGGCTTTAAATGTAGGGATGTGGGGCTCCAATTATCCTAAGTTTGAAAGCTTTAGCCCAAACGAAGACACTCAAGAAAGTATCATGTAGCAACATCTGACACCTACCCAGACATGTGTGCACATATGCACCTACTTATAGACATACATAAAGTTTTGTTCTCTTATACCTATATATGATATGAAAACACACACACACTGATATTCTTACCTGTACACATATACACCTCATCTCTACATAGACCTGCACATGCATTCACATACATGTGTGTCTCCTTCAAGGCTCGTGCCACCTCCACACCTGTGAGGAAATTGTGCCCTAGCAGATTGGAGCCACCAAAAAAATTCACCCCCCACGTTTCCCAGGGGGAAATATTCAGCCCTCCTTCCAGGGCTCCAGAGTGAGCACTACATACTTGCTCCTCTCTCCTCTACCTCTGATCCCTTCACACTCATCAGGTAAACCCACCTGCCTTGCAGAGAAAACCAAAGCCACCCAATTGTCAAACCTGTGTGTAGAGCTGCAGCTGATGCATGAGAACAGTTCCTTTGTGCTGGGTTTGGAAAAGGCGCTCCCCCAAGACATTTCATTGCCATCTGTTGAAAAATTGTCGTGATGTACAATTTTTATTAGAATAAGGTCCTTTACTGCCATCTGCCAGAAGTTTGTCATAATAAGTATATAATTCAATTATGTCTTTGTTGTGATCAACACCCCCCTAATAGGTAGCATCCTTAATCAATGTAAAACTTGTCCAACCATACATGTCAATCCTGCCCATCATCACCTCCCTCCACGTGGGCACACCCACACTCTGCCACTGTCTCCCCGCAGGGTCACCCCGCTCAAAAGGCTGCCCCCCTCCTCAGCATATGTCTCCAGTGAGTGAGCAGTCCGGGCCCTGTCCTCTGCCTAGGGCTGTTTTGAGCTCCCATGTTGCTGAGGGGCATGAAAGCTCTTTGTCACTCTCACATGGGTACATATGCTCTCGGGCCATCTGTAGGCAGGTAGGTAGATGTGGGGGGCGGTTACTGAGGCAGTGAGAGCCTGGAAGGGGGGGGCTCCTCTGGAGTGGCGGTGGCCAGGGCATGGATCTGCCCACCCACCCACCTACTCAGAGCTGGCCAGCTTCCCAGCTGCCCCCTTTCTCCCTCCCCCCTTTCTGACCCAGATTCCACATTCCAGAAATAGCTCTGGCAGGTGATTGGCAGGCTGGGTCAGCTCCAGCTGGGATGGAAGCAGCAGCTTGGCTGCATATACATGCCCCTCCCCAGCCAAAGGACCTACCTGGGAGGGGACACGGCGGTGCCCACCCTTCAGTCTGCCCCATCCTGCCTCCTCTCTCTCTCTGACTATGAAAAAGACCAGAAAGAACAGAGAAAACCCTCCCTCCCACTCCAGCCGCCTCCTCCTCTGCCCATCTCCCATTGGTGCTCATTCTCTTCTCCCTGCTTCCTTTCTCCATCCCTTTCTTCCAGCTTCCTCTCCCTCTGCCCCTGCCTCTCCACCATCTTAGCCTTCTGTCTTTCTCCCTCAGCCCTGTTTCTCCCCCCACCCTCTCTTCCTTTCTTCCCTCTCAGTTTCTGGCCCTCCTCCCTCCCCAGCCTCCCTTTCTGTGTCTCTCCCACGCCGTCTGAATCACAAGGGAGGCTGTGACATCACCCAGGGGCCTCGGCAAGCGGTGGTGGTGGGCTGCTGAGTGGCACCCCTGCTCCTGCCAACTGCATTCTCTGCACCTGCACGTGTGTACGTGTGTGTACACACACACAGAGGTGCACACACTTGGGGTCACTCCCTGGCAGTGCTTAAGGCTCTAGACTGAGCTGGGATAGGTTCCTGGCCTGGGATGCACCCTTGCTCCTTCAGGGGTCCTGTTCAGGGGTCCTGAGTTCTAGTTTCAGCTCTGCTGTGTCACTCTGGGTACACCCCAGCCCCTCCCTGTGTCTCAAATTTCCTATCAATGTTATGAGGCTTGGGTTTGTGGAACCCCCAAACACCTCCCATCCAAGTCACAGAATGCTCTGCCCTCCCTTCTTTGTCCCCTCTCCCCTCCCCCAGTCCTCTCTAATTCACTCCCCGCTGCATAGACAGAGGAAAGGAGGGTGACAAAATTCCAGTAAGCAGCCAACCCTCCAGTCAGCCTCGTCCCCCAAGCCTAACCTTCCAGTCTCTGGTTATTACACCACAGGGTCCAGTCAGATTGGACACTCCAACCCCAGAGTGTCAGGGCTGAGAGGAACCTCAAAGACCGTCATGCCAGAGATTGCAAATAGAACTCAACTCATATGTCATCTCTGATCCCTGGAGCTCAGGACTGAGATTTAGTTAAGCAGAGAAGTGTGCCACCATCGACGACTGATGTCTGCCGTGGCCAGGATAGTTACACATATCTGACATTCCAATTTAACCCAGTTTAACCTCACACACACATGCACATACACATTTACAGATATTTTACAAAGACACTGCAGCCTAGAGAACGTGACTGTCATGTCAAGGTCACCCAGTTAGTATATCAAGGGGCTTTTCCCACCTAGATCTGCCTGACTCCAAAGCCGTGAGTTCCCCATTATCCCATGTGGGGAGGAGCCATCCAGGGTCCTGGTAAAGAGATGTGATACGGTTATAGGAGATTCGGGGAGAATTATCTAGCAACCAAGGCAGGATGGATTGGAGACTGGTGCAGTGGTCCAGGCAAGGCAAGGGTCGGAGAGTAATGGGAGGACCCAGGAGGCCTCTCAGAGTGAGTGATAAGGAGCCAGAATTCCTTGCTGCTGCACCTCTCCACAGGAGGCACTGGGCGGAAGGCAGGGCTCCTCCCTGGGCTCCACCAAGCCTTGGACCAGGACGTTCCTGGTTAATCAGGTGCCCACCAGGTGCTGAGTGCATAGATTGCCACTCTTCTAAGTCCCGTTTTTCAGCAGATCCATTGAGCCTTCTGGGGGAAAGTAGTGATTGGGCTTAGGGACTGGTGGGCAGGCCGGGAACCCCAGGATTGAGATTCTTGAACAAGACAGATGCATTCCTTACACCCTCAGGGGTAGAAAGGTCAGGCCAAAGGAGGAGAGACTAAGGTGTTTAAAGTGAACCCCAGAGACCCCATGGCATGGTGGTTAAGGACTTAGCCTTCAATCGGGCAGCTCTGTCATTGAATAGATGTTTATTATTCACCTAAAATAGGCCAGGCCACGCTCCAGGAACCAGGGACACATCAGTGAACAAAATGGAAACCCCTGCCTTCATGGAGAGTACTTTACTGGGGGGTGGGGGGAGCCAGCAGACAAAATGATAAGCATAAATAACACAAGTATAGGATTTATTGGAAAGCAGCACCGAGCAAGGGGCATGGGGAGTGCTAGCAGCGGAAGGGAGGGGTACTGCAGCAGGAACAGGGTAGCTAGGGTAGAACTCATTGAGAAGGATGTTTGAGCAACGACTTGAAGAAAGTGAGGGAATGAGTTGTGTAGGGGAAGTACTCCAGACAGGGGCAAGAGTGGTGCAAAGGTCCTGAGGCAAGAGGGTGCCTGGTATGTTGGAGGAACAGGGGCCAGTGTGGCTGGGTCAGAGCAAGACAGGCTCATGCTTAGGGCCTTCCTGAATTTTTCTAAATTAATCAATTTAAAGATAAACACGAAATGAATAGTACAGTTGTAGCATAGTGACTGTGAGTAGGACAAAGTAAGCTATTTTCAAAATGGCTCAATCACCTTCAGTTGCTTTTGTTGCCTTTATGCAAAACTTGTGACAGTGGTACTGGAAACACTGTATCATCTTCTTCAGTGAGATTCTTTTCTCCATTTTACATTTGGAAAACAGATGCACAGAGAAGGGGAGGGACTTGCCTAGGTCACCAGCAAGGCAGGTCTGGGAACAGGAGCTGGGTCTGTGGATGGCAGATCTACTGTAGGTGTGACCCGGAGGGATGAGGCTACCAAAGAAACGACTCAGGACCGGGACTGTGAGGAGAGGGGACTCGCAGGGGGAAGCGGGGGACTGGGAGGGCCATGAGGTGTGAAGAGAGTGATTTATGGATTTAGGCGGCGCCTACTGCGCTTTGCCCTCCAGGGCACCGTGGGTGTGCTGGTTTTATTTTGCCGAGGAGGAAACGAAGGCTCAGGGAGGTTGAATGAGCTTCTGGTCCAAGATCACACAGCCCTCGAGAAGCTGAGCCGGGATTTGAACCCAATTAGAAGGACTCCCGATGAAGACAGCAAAGCGAGGATGAAGCGCAGGGGACAACTAGAATCGTTTAGGACGTAGAGTCGATAGTACTTGAGGACAAATTTGACCATACAGGGGTGAAAAGACCACCGCAGGCGGGTACCTCTGACCCTCAGTTTCCCCGGCTAGGGGTGTTAACTCTCCCGGCCCGCCTCCCGGACGGAGCATGCGTCCCGTTCCAGCTGGAACCGGTTTGGCGGAGCGGCCCGAGGGGCGGAGCCCCCCGTGCTCAGGCGTGCGCGTGCCGACGTGTGCGCGCGCTCCCTCTCACAGTCAGCCGGCCTGGGCGTGGGCTGGACCGCGCGCCCCGCGCGCTTGCGCACGGGCCACGTGCCGAGCGGGCTGTGCGCGCTCCCGCCCGCCCCGGGAGTCCCGGGGGACGCGCGCGCGCGGCTGACGCGGGGGGCGGGGCGGGGCGGGGCCGGCGCGGGGCTTTAACCCGGAGGCCCCGCCCCTCGGGCGTACAAAACCGGAGCCTCGGGCCGGGCCGCGTGAGGGAGGAGGGTGAGTGCCCGCCGCTGGCCGCAGCTGCCGCCAGCCCGTCCGTCACTCCGTCCGTCTGTCCGGTCCACGTCGTCGCCGCCGCCGCCTCCTCAGCCCGGACGCCCGGGGCCCGCCCAGCGTCGCCCGGAGCCGCGGCGGCCCCGCGAGGAAACGGGCGCCGCCCCCGCCCGGCCCTGCCCCCGCCCTCCTCCCCGTCTGTCCGTCCGTCCGTCCGCCCGCCCGCTTGCGCTTCCGTGCCCTGTGCGGCCGCAGGCCCTCGGCCGGTCTCCCCGCCCCGCCCGCTTTGTCTCTCCCCGGCTCGCTGTCTCTTTGTCTCTGCCCTCGCGGTGCCGCGGCCCCTCCCTCGCCCCGTCTCGGGGCCCCCTCGGCGCTCCTCGTCCCTCACAGCAGCCCTGTCTCAGCGCCCCGTTCTTTGGACTGCCCCTCGGAGCGCCCCACGTCTTTGGGGTCTCTCCTTCAGAACACCCTCCGCACTCTCCCGGGGCTCTTCTCGGAGCTCCCGCACATCCCTTGGGGGTCCTCCCTGCCGTCTGTACCCCCCAAATCCCCGGGGTCTTGCCTCCTCTTCGCCCTTATTTCCTCGAGATTTCCCCCTCTTTTGGTGTTCCCCGTGTACGCTGGGACCTCCGAGATCCCTTGGGGTCTCTCCTTAGGACCCCCAAAAGCTCCCCCGCTCCCTGACTTGAGCGCCCCTCCCTGCCTTCCCTCGGTTTGTCCCCTGTCGCTGTCTCTCCTTGTTCTCTCTCAGGCTTCTGCACCCCCCCTTTCTCTGGGTCGGGGTCCCCTGCTTTGCTCTCCTTGCCTCGCTCTGCCCCCACATCTGTCTCGGTGGTCTCGCCACTGGATGTCTCTTGCACGGAAAGCCCCCGTTTGAGCCTGCTCCTTGGCCCAGTGCTCCTGGCCCCCCTGGCTTTGTCTGCCCCGGCCCCCTGTCTCCCCCGCTCTCTGCTCCCCTGTCTCTCCCTCTCCCCTTTTCTGTCTTTGCCGGTCTCTGGGGCTCTGACCCCCGTCCGGCCCTCATGGCTTTGTGTCTGGAGCTCTTGAAGCAATGTGAGTGGTGGGGTGTCCAGGTCGGGCCGGAGTCTGCCCGCAGGCTGGCCGCGGCCGAGGCTCCATGGGGTTGGCGCTGGGGCAGGGCTGGCGCTGGGGCAGGAGGCTCTGGGGCCTCCCAACAAAGGGGGTGAGGAGGGAGGGGCCAGGCCACCTGGCAGAGGTTGGGGGGCGGGCCTTCCTGCTCTGAGGCTTCTGCTTTAGTTGCTTGAGTGTGTGGAGGGTGCCGCGGGCTGGACATCTCTGCCGGCTTGGCCCTGCATGGCCTGGCACTTTGTGATCGCTTGTGGGCAGGCCTGGGCTATTTTGGAGCCGGCAGGATGTGATATCACTTGGGCGTTTATTTAGATCAGGCTGGGGGTGGGGGCTGCGTTCTTGCCAACTTGAGTAATGAAATTTTGCAGGGGGGTGCGGCTCCTAGGCAGCTGGGCCGTCGGGTGTGTGGCCAGAACTTTGCAGGCCACCAGACTGGGCAGGTGAACCAGGGCCTGTGCTGCCTTGGTCTTGCTGAGACTCTCAGTCAGGATGAGGGGAGAGAGAAGTTGTTCTTAACCTGACCATCCTTGCGTATTGAGTTTGGCTGTCTAAGACCTCTGGGGCCTTGTTCTGCCAGCTTCAAGCTCTGTGACCTTGAGTGAGACCCTTGGCCTCTCCAAGCCTCAGTTTCCCCATCTGTAAAAAGAGAATAATTGTGCGGGCGTCACAGGGTTGTCATAAAGATCTAATGAAACATCTGTAGACATGTTTTGTGAATTGTCAGCCTGTCTTTACACGGAGCCCCACAGAGGGAAAGCAGCTTGCCCGGGGTACACAGCCAGTTCATGGCAGAGCTGGGACAGGGATGCCAGCCTGGGAATCCCCAGTCCAGGGTTCCTTACCCCCCACTCCAGTGCCACCTGGCTATTCAGGAATTACACCTGCCCTTCTGACAGGCCTGAGAGCAGGCTATCCCTTATTTATGCCTTGATTCCTGGTTGCCCTTTGTCAGTCTGTAAAGATAGGAGGATGTGTTCAGCTGGATGTCTGTAGTGGGAGACAGTTGGATTTTCCATGTTCCATCCCATTGTTGTTTAAGGGTGGGCCCTGCTTGGCCAGTGGCACTTGGGAATAAAGTCAGTCAGTTTGTAGTTAGGCCCTGGCTGCTTTCCCTGCTTCCCGGTGGAGTTGGGGAACAAAGGCCCCAGCTGACAGAGGCTCCACAGATAGCTGAGGTCTGCTGTCAAGGAGCCTAGGATCTCCTAGAACTTTGGAGCAGATGAGATCAGCTGTTGTAGCCCACTTGTCTTAGAGATGAGGCCCAGAGAAGCCAGGAACTCACAGAGGGTCAAGCCAGGACTCCTGGGTCCTGTTCCATGGCACTGCCTCTGAAGAGGTCACTGTCAGGCTGGGATCATCTGCCCACTGGTTTATAATGACAATTTCTAACATCATTGACCTTTTTGGGTGGCTTGTGCTTGGCACACTATGCAGACTACTTTACACTGGGGAGGGGTGGGGGGCTTGGTCCCTGGCCTGGAAGTGAGGGATCAAGGTTCTGGTCCCCACATCTGACCCACTCTCAGGCCACTTTTGCCTGGGCTTCAGCTTCCTTATCTGTAAAATGAGAATGATAATCCTTGTCCTAAGACTGATTCTGAAATCATGGAGTCCCTAAAGAATTTCTGTGAGGCAGAATGCCAAGGTTCTATTCCTGGCCCTGATGCTAAGATGCTGTGTGACTTCAGACAAGTGTTTTCCTCTCTGCATTTTTCCTTCTGAAAAATGAGGGAGTTGGATGGCATAGTCTCTTAGGTGCTTCCAGCTCTGACATTTAAGGATTCTAACATAACTCAAAGGTCACCTGTTTGTACCTGCATCTCATTTTCCCTGTTAAAAGTGTGCTTGATCACAGGATGAGAAGGAGAATGTGCTGATTGTTGCCAGACGTGTGCTGGTTATGTGCTGTGGGGTTTCATAGGAGAGAGGTCCTGCCAGGGCAGAGGGATCAGAAGGGCTTCCAGGAGAAGGCAGTCCTTGAGTTAGGCCTCTGTACCAAGCATGTTCTGCCTTTTAAACAAACTTTTCCAGAGAGTAGAAATAGTGTGGATTTTAGAGCCACAAACCCCTGGTTTTAATCAGTCTCCATCACCTGCTGCTGGTGTAATCTTGGTCAAGTTACTTTCTTTGGGTTTCAGTTTCCTCATTTGGAACGAAGAGAATCATATTTACACTGCAGGATTGAAGTGATGCTTAAGTGAGATTATATATAAAAAACACCTGGCACAGAGTAGGCACTTAATAAATGTGAACTTTCACCTCCCAGTGATATCTAGACCACTTTTCTTTTTGTGGGAACAAAACAGAGGCCCAGCCTCTCCCCCTACCCTCTGTGACTGGGGTTCAAGTAACAAGGAAAGCACCTTCTGGCTGTTCTAAAAAATAATAGGAGTAATCCTCTAATGTCTCACTTGCTGTGTGAGGCTTTGTGTAATCTGCCCGGCTCCTTCCTGATCATTGTTCCTCACAACAGTCTTGGGAGGAAGTCAGAAGCCAGTGGGGTTCTACCTGTTTCACAGGTGAATGAAGAATAGGGGGCCCAGAGAGGGACAGGGACAGGCACATGCTTAGGGTCCCACAGCTTGGTGGTGTTGGGGCAGGCTTGAGCCCAGGCCTCTTGGCTTTTCTTCCCTGACAACCCACAGCGTTGCTCCAAATTTATTGCTTCTGTCTGGTAGGCTACCCCTCAGGCTGCCTTCTCTGGGTCTGGCATCTGTTCTGCAAGGAGGGGGTTTTGACGTTTCTCCAGCCTCTGAGCTCATCTCAGATTTAAATGAGACTAGCTTGAGTCTGGGTGGGGACTGAGTCACCATCTTCCTTGGTTTTCTCATCCTGAGCAGCAACCAGACACACCCAGAGGGCCACTGCCAGAGATCTGCTGGTTGCAGACACCACACGTGACAGGCTTTCCTCCTGGAAGCGCAGATGGGCTCAGGACTGTCTCTCCCAGGGGGGAGGCTGCAGCGGTGGCTCCATAGGTATATCTTCACTCCCCAGGGGTCGGGAGGGCACACTAAGCAGTAGTGGCCTGGCCTTTTCTGCTCCAAGCCTTTATTTGTGCTCTACCTTCCCCCTCTGGTGCCCTCTCTTCCCTTCAAGGTCCACATCGTCAAATGCCACCACCTCTAGGAAGTCTCTGATTGCTGCCTCTGGAGTCAGACTGTGAATTCAGTTCCAGGTTCATAGTTACTGAAGATGTGTCCTTGGCAGGCCCCTTCACCTCTCTGTACCTCAGTTTTCTCATATGTAAAATTTAGATTCCTCATCACTATGAAGTTGAGGTTATTGAGCTCCATCTCCAGAGATTCTCGTTTGGCAGTTCTGGAGGCAGGAATCAACGTTTTAAAGCAGCCCTCTGGAGGAGTCTGATGCTGACGGCCTGTGGGCTGCGCTCTGGGAGAAGCTGAGCTGAGAGTTTCCTGGCTTTGTATCACAGCTTGGCTCGTCCCTGCTGTGTGACCTTGGATTGATCAACTTTCTGCGCCTCAGTTTTCCTCTCCGTCAAATTGGGATGGAAATATTTACCTCATAGGTTGCTGTGTGGATGAGAACTCATGTAGTAAAGGCCCCTCAAGAAATGAGAACCTTACGCTACACTGCTGTTCCTGGGCGTCAGGGACTGTGCTAAGTGGTTCATGGCATCTTCTCACTGCATTACTGCAACAATCCTATGATAGGTGTCAGTCTTATCCCCATTTTACAGGTGAGGGACTGGCCCTTCATCATCGTCTTTGTTTTGGGCAGGATAGGTTGTTTCCAAAAGCAAGTTACCCTTCTGCTTAGCCCTGGCAGCAGACACTGTCAGACCTGGCCAGCGTGATGGCAGTGCAACTGAACACTTGGGCAGGAATGCCATCCCGTCGTCAACAAGAATTCAGTGAGGTTGATGAGGTTTGAGCGCCTCTCGGGTTCCCGGGTTTCCCAGTCCTGGCTAGGGCTCCTTCCCATCCCTCAGCCTGTGTTAGAATCAGCCAGTTCCCCCGCACCCCCCACTCCTGGGAACCAAGACCGCCTTAAAGACGAGTAAAATCCATATTGTGGAGCTAAAAGATTATTGTTTCTTGTTTCACAGTAAGGAAGCAGGTCCGGGGAAGGGGAGGGACAAGGACATGCCTGGGATCACAGAGCAAGACCATGCCAGGCCAGGCGAGAGCCATAGCCCTGCCTCCCCACGCAGCTCTCCCTCGTTTCTGTACGTTGCTGGCCTGGTGGAGAGCTGGAGTGGCAAGGTCTGGTTTGGCCAGTGAACAGTTTACTCACAGGACAAGAGCAAGAGAAGTGGTCCCAAGTGATCAGAGCTAGACTTGGCGCAGTCTGGAGCTGAATTGGGCTTGGAAAACACTTTCTGACCAGGGGCCTGCCCTCCCAGCCCTGGGCCAGGCTCTGAGAGGATGGGAAAGAACAGACAGACAGGGCCTTTGCCCCTGGGAACTTACGCTGTGATGAGGGAGACAAGGCCTACAATTATAAGAGACTGTGTGACAGTCTGTAATTAAGCGTCTGCTGAGGAAAAGCATTGTCTGAGAAGGAAGAACTGAGTGTGAGCCAGAGAAAACAAGAGCCCTCTTGAGGGGGCTGGATTTGCAGAGACAGAGGGTGGGGCTGACATTCGGGGAATGGTTTGTGCAGAGGCAGAGGTGCAGGGGTAGAAAGTAAGCACGTATTTAGGGAAACAGAGTAGACTAGTTTTGCTGGTGCATCAGGGAAAATCTTGGAGGAGCCAGCAGGTTGTAGTCATGTTGAATATCAGCTGAAAGCAGAGACTTTGGGGAGCCATAGATGGTTTTAGAGCAGGGGTAGCACAACTGGAGGATTTTTTCAAGATGAATCAGGCTGAATGAATGAAAATGAGGACAGGGAGGAAGCTTTGCAAGCATCCAGATGAAAGAAGAGGGCGAGGTTCTGGTGGAGCCTGTGGGAGTGGGAATGGCCAGTTGTCCCTGAGAAGAGCCCGCTGGGGGCCTGATGGGCCAGAGGAAAAGATGTTGGGTGTTGCTGCTTTGGGGCAGGAAGTAACAGTCTGAGCACATTGCTTGTACACCTGCGCCATGCCAGGCTCTGTGCCAGGGCCCCCACAGGCACTCTGATGAAATCCTTACAACAAGCTTGAGGCAGGTGGACTTACCATCCCCGTTTTACAGATAAGGAACATGTGGCTCAGACCCAAGGCTGGCTGACTGTAAACTCTGGCTTTTCCCACAGTTCGGCTCTGCTTCTTGGAAAGGAAACTTGTACTGTTCAGGTCCCAGGAATCTGAGCCTTCTTGCACCTTGAATTGGGGGCATGGAAATGCATCCCCTACAGCCCACAAACCTCTGCTTTCTGAAGATCTGGAAGGCTGGAGCTGGGTGCCAGCTTAGAATTTATTCAGGGTAGGAGAGTCAGAGAAATAAGGGGCCCTTTACATCAGCAATTTTACTCGCCAGGCTGTGAGCAACCTCCAGCATTGGGTCTCATATGTGTCTAGTCCAACAACGGGCACATCCACGACTGGGCCCATTGGGATTCTCAGCCGGCCCCACCAGAAGGGGTGTGCCCTGGCCCAGCCAGAGGAATCAGTCACCCACAAAGGCAGGAAGGGACTTGTCCGGAGGTACTCTTAGCACGGGAGAGCCAGGTGATGAAGCCCACCCAGTTCCCATTTTCCAGGCTGCAGCCAGGGATACCCATTGGGCAGAGGGAAGCGACAGGTGCCTGGGACTTACTGTAGGAGGCAGCAGTGGTTGATCCCAGTGTGCAGCTAGGGAACTGATGGCTTGACCAGCCCTTCTGCTCTGTGTGGCAAATGCTCTCTGAGCCTAGCTGTACGCAGGGTACAATTGTAACTGCACCTGTGTTTTTCATACCAATATCTAGACAAAGGTTTTGATGGATTTTTGTACTCCTTTGGAACAGACACAGCCTGAGAACTATCATTTGGACATTGGAACAGTGGACTAGAATGACCTGTGCTGTCCCTTTCAGCTGTAGTAATTTATTTGATTAATGCTTTACCATTTGCCAGGTGCTTTCTCGTAAATTTGATCATTCTCATGTATATTCATTCTTTTTATTTTGTTTTCACATTGGTTCTGGATCCTTAATATTTGTTTAGCCTATTTTTGATTTGCAAAGCATTTTCATCCACATTATCTCAGTAGATCCTTATACAACCCTAGGAGGTCATTAGTGTTCTTGTCATTCTCATTTTCCAGAAAGTGACTTGACCCAGGTCACTCCGGGATTCACTGGCTGAGCTGCTCATTTATTCAACAAGTATTTATTAAATGCCCGCTGTGTGACAGGTGGTGAGCTAGCCCTGGGGACACAGTGGCAAGCAGAGCAGTCTTAGAGACTTAGTTTCTGACCTCCCAGAGTCCACAGTATCATTGAGGTCTGGCCAGGATCCCCCCCAGCGCTCCTGACCCCCACCCTGGGCTCTTTCCACTGCAGATCCCTGTAGTCTGGCTTAGATCTAGACTAGTGTAGCCTGTGAGCCCTCAGCCTAGAGTATCATAGTAAAGAAAGCCAAGGCAGCAAGTCTCTGCAAACTGAACTTCAAAGTGACACAAGAAGTCTTCAGGAATGACTTAATTATTAACAAGAAGTTGAGGAAGGGCATCTCAACAGAAGGCCGCCGGTTCCTTCTTCCCTGGGGGAAGTCACTCAAGGGCTGCTGCACCTAAGATCCTGGCCTGAATTTTTTGCAACCTCCAAATATTTGATTACAGTCTGCACAGGTGTGGAGCTTTGTGGCTATCTGCTGGGCTGGGGACCCTCCCTGCCTCCTTTAATACTAAGTGAATTGAAATAAAGGCAGATCCTAGGATATCTGGTCTGCAAAGGACTCTGGCCCAACCCACTCACTTCCTGTGAGTGGGAACCAAGCAGAGGAGGGGAAAGGATTTGCCAGGATCACTATCGAGAGACACGTTCCTTCCCCTTCCTCTGTCTTACCAGCCTGACTTAATTTCCCTTGTCCTTCAGGTAGGAACCCTCCCCTCCCAGCTGTACCTGTTTGACATTCAAAGCCCTCTTCAAATCCTTCCTATGTCTCAAGGCCAAGTTTTTCCTGAGTCTTCCTCGATGCTTTCTCCCCACCCAGAGCTCTGTGGGGTCCAGGCCATCTCTGTCTACTCTCAGCTGCTGACCACACGTGCTATAAGGCTAGACAGGCAGTCCTTGAGGAGACTTCAAAATCCAGGTGCCTGGGCCCTTCCCCCAGGGAGTCTGATGCCTGAGGCTTCTCTGGGTTTATTTTGCTGGAGTTATTTTTTGTGTGTAAAAATTATATTTTCATTGAAAAAGTAATACATGTATGTGGTTAAACATTTCAAACTTCGTAGAAAAGTGCCCAGTGAAAAATTAGTCTCTCTCCCACCTAGGCTCCTAGGTGGCCACCGTGAACAGTCTTGCCGTTTCCTTCCAGAAATGCTCTGCATATCTAGGCAGCTGTGTCAATAACATCCCTTTTTGTTACGCAAACGGTGACCTGTTCCCTACCTGCTGTTCTGTGCCTTGTCGTCTTCACACAAGTCTGTTTGTTGTAGGCTCTTCCCTGTGGACACACACAGGTCCACAGCCTGCTTTTCCATGACCATGTGGCAGTCCGTCATCAATGGACCCCTGGTTGTGTGTCCAGTCCTCTACGCAGGGGTGTCCAGGGTGTTCCCAGTCTTGCTGCTGTGGGCAGTACTGCAGCAGGTGCTCTTCCCCGCGTGTCCATGTGCGTGTGTGTGCACAGCTCTGGGAGCCAGTCCTGCAAGTGGAACTGCTATCTTGAAGAATCTGTACAGCTAAAATTTTGTTAGATATTTTCAAATTGCCTTCTTTTGCATTCTGAAAATGTATATATTTTTTTAAAGTATCCTGCCCCCACCCCTGGATTCAAATTCATTTCCTTGTTAAGAACCGACTATTCTAATCCAGCCCGGAGAGGGAAGGAGGCTGGATTAGAAATGGGCTGGAGGGATAGCAAGAATGGAGCCAGGATTGGGGGGGAGGGGACCTGTTATAGGTACCACGGACCTGTATGTGACTTGGTCTCCAGGGAGAGGTATGTCACACATGCACACCCAGGTGAGTGTCTCACACACACATACACACCCACCCACCCATGTCGTGTCCCTCCTGCGCTTCTCTGGCACATGCTGCACCTGCTTGGCAACGGCTGGGCCAGTGAGCTCATTTTGTCCAGTAAATATTTACTGAGCTCCTGAATCCAGTGCTGGATTGGCCACTCTGTCCCTGTCCTCCTCTGATCCTCAGTTTTCCTAGTCTGAAAGGTGGGAAGGCTCATCCCTGCTTTTCTCGGGTCGTCAGGCTAGTGGGAAGATTTGGTAAACCAGCTAGTGGGAAAATACTGTAAAACAGATTACAGTGGGCTTAGCTAGACACTGCTAGGTACCCTAGGGTCAGCAGAGTCTGAAGTTTGGACCGGTCCTGGGTGGGTTGCTATCTGTCATAGCAGATGGCCAGGTCAGCCCTCAGGCTGGGAGTTTTCAGTCAGCTGATGGTGGGTGTCTCCTCTGCTATGGCAAGACAGGGTCAGGCTGGTGCCTGGGGGATTCCTGAATTTCCTCTGCCCTGGGCTGCTGGGACTCCAGGGCCACTCAAGATAAAGGGATTCAGTTGACAGGCAGGGGAGAGACAGGGAGACCAGGAGTCTTCGCACTGCAGCCAGGGTTTTGCCTCCTCCTTCAAGTCAACAGGAAGGCCCTTCCAGCCCCCGCAGGTCATTTCCGCAGCTCCTTTTCGGTCTTTGGTGGTGGCAGGGATGCGGAAGGGGAAGTTCTATCATTTTTCTAGTTTAAAATGATGTTTAAAATCACTTGCCTAGTTCCTCGCTCCCATTTTATCTGTGGAGAAACTGAGGCCTGGAGTTGAAGGCCTCCTTCCAAGTTTCCCAGTGAGTCAGCAGCTTTACGGCATTAGAAGCCATGCGTTCAGTCCTCCCAAGCCTTACCTGTCACTGTCTTTCCCACATTGGCCGTTCTTTAGTTTCACTTTGGGGTTAAAAACCAAAGTGAAAGAAAAAGACAAAGCAGGAAGCAGCTGCTTCAGACCCAGCCCAGGCTGGGGTGGGCCCTGAGGGACCTAGGCCGAGCTGGCCTTACTAGAAGGGGAGCTGGCCTCTTCCCACCGGCTCCTACCGTTCTGGAGGCCTGGCTGGGTGGGGTCCGGGTGGGGCCCCACAGGGAGAGGCGCCACGCTGCAGCCCTGCTGGTCTGTCTGGGAGCCGGGTAGTCAGACGGGTTCCCTGGTGAAGTCAGCCTTCCCCGGGTGTGGCCCCAGGTGAGGAGCTACTGCCTTTTAAACTCCTGTCCTTCCGGGGCAGGGCTGAGCTGGAGCTGGGCCTGTGTTGGCGTGGGAAAGACGTCCTGGCCTCCCGAGTCTAGCTTTCACAGAGCAGTTCCACAGTCCCTGAGGTAAGAGCTAGCGCCCTGTCTTCCCCGTGAAGACGTTTAAACTTTCGGTTGCTATAGGCGCTTACCTCAACCCCCAGTGGTGTCTTAAGGACCCAGATGGCCTGAAAGCCTTTTTGCCCTGGGTCCAGTCCCAGGGACTTGGAGAGGACAGGGGTTGGGGAAGCAGGACCCTTGGCTTCTTGTTCAGTTGGTGGGTGGCCTCAGGCAAGATCCTTTCCGGCTTTGGACCTCAGATTCCCTTTTTGTTTCTCAGGCTGGAAGGAGTTCCTTCTAGCTCTGCTGCTCAGTTGAATCGATTTGGGTCCCTTGGAAGCTACTGAGAGGGTATCATAACACCCAGTTTGGTTGGCCTGTGTATTTCGAAGATTAGCTATTATCTAACTAGCTGGGGTCGTAAGTTCCTGCTTCTCTGTGCTTTGTCTAAGGAAATTTTCAGACTTGACAAAGCAGATATGATATCAGTTTTGTGGCTTCAACAAATATGATTTTTGTGTACCTTTCTTCTCCTCTGCACAATCACAAAGGTCCCCAAGTACAGAGCCCTTGTGGTTCAAATCCACTCCCCGAGGGCACAGGCTGAGCACACAGTGGATGATCTGGAAGTTGTTGTTGAATGACTGCATTGGTGACCACACCTGGCCGCCCTGCTCCTACGGAATGCAGAAAGCTGGCATTTATAATGCCCAACTGTGTACACCTGAGCTGGGCACAGTGGGGAGAAGCCCACACCCCAAAAGTCCTGCATACCTCTGGTTAAGAGTATAGCTCTAGAGTCAGACTGCTGGAGTTCAGATCCTGGCTGCCCTCTAGAGCTGTGAGACCTTGGGCAAGTTGCTTAACCTCTCTGGGCCTCAGTTTCTTCACTTGCAGAATAGAGATGATAATATTACCTGACATTAGTGTCAGCATGGGGACAAGAGAGAGAATGTGTACAAAGCACTGAGCACAGTGTCTGGTACAGAGGAAGCATTTAAGCACTGTTAGCTGCTGCTCTTATTGATACCCAAGGGAAGAGAGAAGACTTACGGTATTTAGTACAATATGTAGACTGTCGATGTCCCATGCCTGGAAAGATGTAGGTGGACGAGGTGGGGTGTTTGCAGGTGTGTCAGTCATTTGATGGCTGTTTGTTGACTGCAGGGCTCTAATGGGGAATATGGAGTGAACCAAGGCAGGCTTTAGAGAGGAGGGGACCTTCAGGACCTCAAAAGCTGGGTGGGCTCCAGGTGGATGGAGATATTGAAGGGAGGATACCTTGGATGGGGGAGGGGAGGATGCCAGGGTGGTGGGGGGTGCCCTGGGTTGAGGAGAGAAGGCAGCGGCCGGCTGTCCAGGGCCAGGAGAGCTGAGATCAGGCTAGAGAGGGCTGCCCAGGGCCATCAGAGTCCAGCGCACTCAGAGCCAGGGTTTTTCTCTGCAGGGTCATCACTCCATGGGGGCACTTTCCTTCTGGGGCCATGATGAGCCCGTTATTGAGTGTGCTGTGAATAGATTTAATAGTTCCAGCCGCTCCTGGAACTCTCTTGCCTTCCCAAGCTTCCCATGCTTCCTGACGTGGCTGTTGCCCTGCACAGAGGTGTAGTAGCAGTCAGGAGGTGTCTGCTTGCGGCCTGCACTGCCGGTGGGGGTCGGAGGAGCGGGGCTTGTCTGACAGCACCTATAAAGGCACGGCTGCCACTGCTACTGCCCCAGCAGTTTCCTCAAAGGGGCATGTGCAGCAGTGCGTGGGGACAATGCAGGGGAAGAGGATTTGGGTTCACCCCAGGCAGCCCCTCCCTCCTCCCACCCCACCTCCGCTTCTCTCTCCAAACAATCAGCCATTCTTGTGCTCAGAGTGCCAGGTGCTGAGCCCAGGGAGGGGAGGGAACAAGACGGACTTGGTCTCTTTCTTCGTGGGGCTGCCCTCTAGCTTGGAGTCCCCATGCAAGCAGGTAACAGAGACAAAAGATACTGTCTAATTGAGATAAGCCCTCACGGAGACAAACAGGTGCTGAGAGGGACCGATTCAGAGAGGATGGGGACGCATTTCAGGGAGGGTGAGGTGGAGGACAGCAAGGAGGTAGTCAGGGGCAGCCTAGGAGCAGTGGGGGTCAAAAGGTGGAAGGTATTGAGGGAAGATACAGGCAGGACGTCACTGGTCTCTGTGAGCCTGGTTAGATCTCAGGCAAGCAGCTTTGCTCACCCTGTAGGAGCCAGAGGTGTCACTGAATTAAGAGGTGTGATAATGAAAGTACTACAAGTGATTTTGTCTTAAAACTAGCATCAGAACTTCTGAATACTTACCTTGTTATTGGCTTTCATATTGATCATAAGTCCTCAAGAAATGGCTTCTTCAGCCCTCCCTATTTATTGCTAACTTCCGTTCTCATACTACTTCACAGTCCACAAAGCCGTGTTGCCTCTGTTGCTGAGGGAGGCAGGTTGCAGTTTTTAGAGGTGATGAAACAGAGAAGTGAAGTGACTTGCCCAAAGTCACACCGCTTAATCAAGATTTGAAGTCCTGGTTCACTGTTCTTTCTATTCTACCACATTCCCTCTGTTTAATAAGGCCAGGGCAGAAGTTTCTATTTCTTTTTAGCAAGGTTGCCATTCCAAAGTGATTACAGTTAAAAAGTTTTGGTGTAGAATGATATAATAGTAATTGTGTTAGGGCAATACGATTAGAACAACTTTTTCTATTTTCTATAGTTACACGAGATAATTATAGTTAATTCTTTTTTTTTAAGTTTTAAATTGTTTTTCTTCACACAGTCTCCCTTCATCCCCTTTCCAAGGTTTTGTGATGCTGAAAAATTGATCACTGTCCTTGTAGGCCTCCAATCTTTTTTATTTTCTATTTGAGTTCTTTCTTTTTCTTTTATTTCTATTTCCTGAATCTTAGGAAAGAGATTGTAGGCAGATTATAGATCAGCCCCTGCTCATATATACATTCAACTCAAATCAGAAATCAAAAACTTCATGCTTAGAGTAGTTTTAAATATTTCATTCTGTGACTCTTGGATTTGGGGTGAAAAAATTCAAAGCAATTTGATAACTGGGGCTCATTTGTAGAGAATTCCCCAGTGGACTCCTCACTAGCCCTTTTTTTTTCATTGTAAAATACACATAAAAATTTACCATTTCAGCTATTTTTAAGTGTACAGTTTAGTGGCATTAGACACACTCACATTATTTTACAACCATCACCTCCATCTATCTCCAGAACTTTCTCATCTTGCGAAACTGCAACTCTTACCCATTAAACAACAACTTCCAGTTCCCCCCTCCCCCAGCCCCTACTTTCTGTCTCTGTGAGTTTGACTGCTCCAGGTACCTCATTCTCCAGCCCATTTTAAGGAGGTATATTTGAAAGGAGCAGTAGATGATGTCTCTGAATAATTAACTGTTTTTATGGTGATGAATTCTCCAAGTTAATGCACTCTGCAACTCTGAGCTTTCCGTGGCTGTGTTCCAGCAGAGTCTTTAAAAGACTCATCATCTCCTGGGAGGGCTTCTTCCACAGAGGCAGCCTTGGTTCCAAAGCCACGGTGGCTGCATGGAGCCTGGCCACATCTCCCCTGTGGAGGTGGGCTAACAGGATGGGGAGGACTGTGAATTTAATCATAATTTAGCATAAGTTCTCAATTAGCTACTTACTGTGGGATTTGGCCCAAGTCCCTCCATCTCTCTCAGCCTCAGCTTCCTCTTCTGAGAAATGGACAATACTTCCTGTCATGTGTGCATCCCAAAATCTCTGAGTCAGATAATGGACTTCCCTTTGAGCCTTGAGAATCCTAGCACAGTGTTCAGATAGGGTTAAATGCAAGGAAAACAGGGCTTCTGATCCCCATTTTACAGAAAAAGCAGCAGAGACTTAGAAGTAAAGTGACTGGCCCAAGGTCATTCAGCACTTAAGTGATAAAACTGGG
Source organism: Equus przewalskii (assembly GCF_037783145.1). Lineage (NCBI taxonomy): Eukaryota > Metazoa > Chordata > Mammalia > Perissodactyla > Equidae > Equus > Equus przewalskii. The sequence continues at coordinate 26,920,118 of NC_091851.1, forward strand.
CTGAAACCCAGCCACCCTCACTCTCTAAGTTGCAGCTATTGGGGTTCCTTGTTGGTCAGTCTTTTGAAGGACAGTAGTCTGTAAAACGGATGGTCGTTTTCCCGTCTTACTGGATTTAAAACATTGTCCAAGAAGCTCTGATGTTGATGGGCCTGCAAGGAAGGACGAGGAGTAAAGGCTTTAGTGGGGAATCAAGGAAGTGATTCTGCATCATGGGAATAGAGTCCTAAAGCATTTCATGGTGACCGTCTTGCCCAGGGACAACAAACACCTTGTGCTTGGCAGTTAGTTCCCGTACTAGGCCCATGGCAGACAGCACCGATCAATCATGACGCTCGCACTCAGCCTAGACACAGCTTGAGGATCCTTCTTAACACAGGCAGGTACTACCCATCAACTAGAAGTAGCACACCCATTGGAACCTATGCCGTCCCCAACCTAGTGCAGTCCCCAGCTTTTACAGAGGGGTGGCAGTCCTGGGAGGGGAAGGGACTGTTTGAGGGGCAAGTGATGTCACAGGTCTGTTTGTGAGAGCAGAAAAGAGTCTGGCAGGACAGCCCAAAGCCTGGGGAGGTGATTAGCATGCTTGCAAAAACATCGAGGCGGAGCAGCTCAGAGGGGTAGAAGTTGTCAAGGTAAAGTCTGCTTGCTGCAGGTGCTCTTTGGGATGCTGGTTTGGGCTTGAGGTCTTTGTGAAAGTGCACTTCAGTCAGGTTCCGCCAGCAGGAGGAGGAGACCAAGCTGTCTTTTATGGCAGCTTCTAAGCTTTGTAGGAATGTATATGTCAGTCATGCTTGTCAGCAAGCTTGTATTTTTATTACTTGTGAGACTGGATGCCCTGAAGGTTGGGTTCTATCGATTAAAACCTGTAGGGTTTGTACTCAGCAGATAGAACGTGACTTGCTGTGTGATGATGAGCAAATCCCTCAACCTCTCTGAGCCTGCATTTCCTCAGCAGCACAAGGGGAGATGGTGAAAACATCTCCTTGTGGGGATCAAATATAAGATGCAGTTGTAAGGACCTCGGACAGTGACTGGGCCACGGCAGTAGCCACCGATTCCTGAGCAGAGGATATACACCGGTAACTATGCCTATTAGCCACTAATATTCAGCCAGTTCTTACAGTTTGCCTTATACTGTGCCATTGCGGGGGCAGGGCTCTGTGGACAGGGTGGGGAGGCTGGTGACCTTTCCTTGGGTAGGTGTTCTGTCAAAGAGACCTTCCCAAATGTCACCATGTTGTGCTTTCAGAGGTGGCTGGGAGAAGAATCGAGTAGGGAAGGATACGGGGGCGTGAGGGGGAAGCTTGTATTCACAACTTGTCCCAGCGCCTCTGTCTGCTGCTTGCCAAGTCTCCTCTTACAGACTCTTCTCTACTTGCTGCATCCTCAACGTCTTCCTGAGGGAGGGCCCTGCAGGCCTATGCCACTTTTGGGGTGAGGTTAGAGATGGGGTTCTACCTCAAAAGTGTCAGCAAGCATTTGCTTAGGCATCTCTTCTTGGGCCGGGGTTGGGGCCACAGGGATGGGAACCACTGGTCCTGCCTCCAGGGCCCCAGGGTCCAAAGGGAGAAGTATGCCACAACTAGAAGGACCCACAACGAAGAATATACAACTATGTACTGGGGGGTTTGGGGGAGAAAAAGGAAAAATAAATAAATAAAATCAAAGGGAGAAGTAGAAAAGTGAACAGGCCTGTTATAATGTGATGGCAAGGGCCCACGGGACATCTGAACACAGGGTAGTGACACAGTGAGGGGAGCCAGAGTAGGGGCCAGGGGACAGTCAGGGAAGGCTTTTTGGAGGGAGTAATGCTGGAACTGAGACCTGAAGGAGGAGGCAGAATTAGGAAAGAGAAAGGATGTTGCAGGCCAGCAGCAGCTGGTGCAAAGGCCTGGAAGCTGAGAGCCTGGCATGAGGAGGGTGGTGGAGAGAAGTTAGAGGGGTACTTGACAAGGCGGGGATGCCCATGGGTCACTACTCTAAAATGTTAGAACAGTGATGCACGCGTGGCATGGGGAGGGTGGATGGTTGTGGGCCCTCAGGCAGGGCACTGGAAGGATATGTCCCAGGCCAGAAATCCCCAGCCTCTGGCCTTCAGAGTCCCTGGAAGGCCTGGGATTGTGGGCTCCTTGCTCAGGAGATATGTGGGCCCCTCAAGCACTTGTAATGACAGTTTCTCACCTGCCAAGCCCTTTCCACCTGTCTTCTCATGAGACTCTCACAGCAGTCCTGGCGCAGCGGACAGGGCAAGCCAGTATTGTTCTCATTCTATACATGGGAGAAAGGCCCAGGGAGCCTAGGTTGTACAGTGAGTGAATGCGGGAACCAGTGCTCACACTCGGACTCCTCACCTGCAGGCTGCTTCTGTAGCTCAGTAGCAAGTATGGGGGGGTGGGGGGGACAAGTGTCAGCTGATCTCATATTCTAAGGATGGGTTTACTATCTCAGACAGGGGTTCTGTGCTGCCAGATTTCCCAGATGAAGACGTCTTAAACCCTGATGGTACTGAGGCCCTGGTGTTAGTCCTCACATTTCCCACGTAGCTAGGCTATATGAACATTCTTCTTTCTTTTTTCTGCTTGTTGATCACAATTCTCTGGAGACAAAAAAAAAAATTTGAACTATGAATGTCATACACACAAAAATGATGTCTGATGTCACATCCAGAACTGGGTGTGAAGTAGGAAGACAAAGAAAGAATAAACATCTCAGGCCTGGAAGGAATCTTAAAGGTCACCTCCATGGGATCTTGAGTCCCTCCCTGGCATCCATTGTGCCTGTGTCTAGCCTAGCTGGCTACCTTCTAGGTAGTTCCGCCCATGAGAAACCACTTCCTTATAATGAGGCAAAATCTGTTTCCCCTTAACAGCCCGCACCTTCCCATCCCCCCTCTTATTGTGGGGTGACGACCTGAACCATGTGTATATGTGACCATCTTCTAGGTATTTGGGGACAGCAGCCATGCCTTTTTGAGTTGCCTCTCTTTTCCAGTCTTTCCAAGCGCTCCCTCATGTTAGACCAGGCACAGCTCATGGGGTACATGTGTCACACCCCGTCTGTGGCAAATCTGCAACAGCCATCACTGATTAGTCAAAGCACTCTTGTTCAGTCCGTCCCAGGCTTTCTCATGCACTACTCCATGTGGCTATGCTCAGTCAGTGGAGGGAGCATTTCATTGCCACTTCATCACTTTATTGTGACTTTCTTGAGGACAAGGACTACTCATCCTGGGTCCCTAGTGCCCCCAGGGCCCAATGCATGGCTTCCCCTCTGTAAATAAGCACATGTTGTAATGGGATGGATTTGAGACTTCTCCACTTGCAAATTGCCCTCTTCTCATCAGGTTCCAGTTTGGCAATGTCCCTTGTCCAGAATTGGCAACAGTACCCACAACATTATCCAGAGTTTGGGGGGGGCTGACCCCCTCCCTGATCCTTCATTTCTCTGTTAGTGCAGCCTCAGACCATGTCTGTGGTCAGCTGGAGCCTTTTCCGACATGTGCTGCTCTCTCGTGTAATTGTCTAACTTGGGATCCCAAACTTGAGATCTTAATATAGGCTCTGAGGACTGGGCCTTCTCCCTTCTTGTGTCTCTGTCCCCAGGCCTGGCACTGAAACAGGCGGCATTGCCTTGCTGACCTGAACTGAACTCACCATTTTCCCCATTCAGTTCTGCACTGTTCATTTCATCCCATCTCTTGGCTGCCCAGGGTTCTTGGCTCCTGATTCTGTCACCTGATATACCACCTGTCACTCCAGGCACAGTGAATGAACCTGTTAACACCGCCTTTCTATTCTGGGATCCGCTTGGTCATTCAGAATGATGAAAGAGGCCAGCAATCGAGCTGCGTGGGGCCTGGTAGTGTCTGGCTTTGCACAGTGGATGCAGGGGCCCATGACAGCTTGTAAAAAGCCAAGCTTTTGTGACCCATCACCAGGGTTTGACGTCAGCCCTCCAGAAGTGAGGGTAGTTTTTTGAGGCGCTTTCTGAGTAGTGCTTTCCAGGCTGGGCTCCTGGGATCTTATGGCTTTCAGAAGGCAGCAACGAGGTCCACATGCTAGAGCCAGCACTTGAAAAGCCAAATCTTAGATTCTCCATCCCCCACTCCCCCACCAGGCCAGAGAAGGGCTGTACACATCAAAGTTTTGCATCGGGCTGGAGCCATAGCAGCCCTGTAACCCTGGCCATCATCAGCACCCCCTACTAGTGGTTATAGCTTTAATGTAGAATGAGAAAATCATGATTCCGTAACTGCAGCTTGGAAGCTGGCATCTCTTTAAAGCTTGGACTCCCAGAGGTGGTGGTAATAAGGTGTCCTGGGCAGGGGCCTCGGCCTCTGAGCAGAGGTGCTGGCTGAGCTGACTCTGCAGGCGGGTCTCAAAGGATAAATAAGACAACATTTGTGGCAGATTCCAGCACAGAATGAGTGAGGGGTGAATGTTGTCTCACAGGTTGCTTCCTGGATACCATTGAAGTAATGGTGGAAATGGTTTTTGAGAAACAGCATGCTGTTTGGGGTCCCCTGGTCAGGTGCTGGGGGAGGTGGGGCTCAGCCACAGGTGGGTGCCTCCCTGAATGCCCAGAGCTGGTGGTCTCCAAGCTGGGGAACCTGATGGCATCTGCCTTTCTTAGTCTAGGGGGAACAGGGAACACACCCACCTTCAGAGCCCTGGGCAAGGGTGCCTGCTCTGCCACCTCATCCTCAGGGAGTGCATTGCCATTCTGATCCTCAGTTTCTCTGTTTTTACCATGAGGAGGTTGAATAAGTCTAGTGGGTTTCAAAATACCATGTGGGGATTCCATATGGGGAAAAAAAGGAAAATGGAGCTGCTCTGAGGGACCTTGAGTGGGGTAGAAGTCAATAAGCCTTCCCCAGGGCCCCCATGGGGCCCCTCAGAACCTGGTTTGAAAATCACTGGAATTACTATCTCCTAAGACCCTGGAATTTGGAGGCTCCACATCCTCATTCCAACCCCAGTGCCCCATCAACTAGCTGTGTGAGCTCAGACAAGTGGTCTCACCTCTCTGAGCTTTACTTTGAGGCTGTAGTGAGACTTAGTCAAGCTGGGGAAGTCCTGGGTGACTGGGAAATCCATGTCAGGAGTTCTAGTGTTTCTGTTTCTGGGCAGGAGGTTGGAGTGTCCAGACCACTGGAAGAGAAGGGCTTGAGGAAGGGCAGTGGGCAGCAGTGGTCGTAGGCAGGACTGGGCACCTTTTTCTTCCATATGCTGGGGTTCTGGTGCAGGGGGCGCTAGGCCTCTGCCCCCATGGCCAACAGAGCCAAAGGCTGCCACCATCTAACCCAATGAAAGGAAATTGTCAAACGCTGCATGAGGACCCCAGGAATAGGGGCTTGTCTATGTCCTGACAGGGCAGATGCCATGGAGCTTGTGAAGTCTCCCGACCAGCAGCTTCCCATTCTCTGAGAACCAGCTGACCTGAACTGTAGGTCCATCTGGAAGGCATCGCTTAACCCCATCCTCCAGCCCCTCTGGCCAAACATGTCAAGACAGAACCCCCTCACACCCTTGACCCCAACTGGGATGTGAACAGTGCTTCCAAGGAGCAGCTGTCTCTGGCGGAGGCAGAGGGTGTTGCTCTGGCAACCGAGCAGGTCCCTCTCCGGCAGCTGCCCCAGGCCCATGAAAGGGAGTAGCGATCTGTACTCCAGATCAGGCTCTCCTGCCACCTGTGCCCTGGTGCCGAGAGCCTGAAACCAGACCTGGCCTGCCAACCAGAGGGGGCTTTCTCTGCTTTCGCTCAGCTGGACCTAAGACACCACCAGAAGTGCCTCCTGGCTGCCTCAGTTTCAAGGTTCCCAAGGATCTCCTCCCTTTGCAGAGGGGAGTCTCTTATAAACAGGCTTCTGTGGTGCAGCGGGAGAGGGGATGGGGCTCCAGAAGGAGCAAGGAGGCCTGAGGGCAACTGCTCCAGCAGTCACAAACTAGTGTGCCACAGGCCTTGTTAGCTGGCAGGCAGGTACCTCCACAGTGTTTTTTTAGAACTCTGAATTTAAAATTTTAGAGGTTTTATTTATTTACTTTTTTAAGTCCAGACTTCTGGCTTCTCTCACCCAGGTCTCCACATGGCAGCTGTGGGACAGAGGGGTTAGATGCCTGGTCTCCTGTAAACATTTGAATTTGTGACCCCCGTTCAAGGTCAACTCGCTTAGTTTACATCTGGGGAAACTAAGGTCCAGAAAGGATCAGGCCCCATGCAAGGTATACAGGCCAGGGTGGCCAGTGTTGAGTTTCGCACCTGGCTTCCTGGCCTCACAGAGCAGAGCTTTTCTGCGCTGCCACTCTTGAAAGTAAAAGCTTGTTTTCTCATCTGTAAAACATCAGTGATAATTGTCTCTCCTCCCAGGCCAGCACTGCTTACTTTCTTCCTCTGCCACCTTTCAGAAATGGTTATTTTTCAAATAATTTCTGATATCCAGTGTTTAGGGTTTCTTGGGCTCATTCCCATGGCCTCATTGCCCATCTTCAGGCAGAGTTGCTCAAGGCTTTACCTCCCACCAAATTGTGTTCCTATAGAGAGTGTGTGTGCGTGTGTGTTGGGGGCTGACCTGAAGGGAGCTCAAAGCCACAGTACTGGGCGTTAGATTCCAGCTCTGAGTCAGGAGTAAATCATTCTGTTTCTCTGAGCCTTACTTTACCCAACTGCCAAATAGGGATTTGTTCACTCATTCAACAAATATTTATGGAACACAGCCGTGTGTTTGCCCTGGTATTGTATGAGATATTCAGGGTCCCCACCCTCAGGAACTTATCTTAGATACTCAGGGTCCCTATCTGGTAGGTGAAAAAGACAAAAGACAAGTGAACCAACAAGTTGATTAATGCTTAAATGAAGTAAACAGGTCCCCAAAGAAAGAATAACAGCTTTAGACATGGTGGTCAGGGAGGCCCTCCTTGAGCACATGACACCCCAGCAGAGACCCAAATGGGAAGCCAAGACGAAATCAGGATGGGAAGAAGTAGGCATGCAAAGGTGGGAGTGGGGATCATTTCAGACAAGGAACAGCGGGTTCAAAGGCCCTGAGGTGGGCACATGCTTGGAATGTTTGAGGAATAGCAAACAGGCTGGTGTGGCTGGAATAGAATAAGCAATGGGAAAGTGAAAGAACTGAGGCTGGAGAAGGAGGGCAGGGGCCCGTTCCTATTGTAGGCCAAGGTGAGCAATATGCATTTTATTCTTCATGGAAGTGCAGGGGGGAGCCTTGGAAAAGCTTTAGAAAGAGGAGGAAATAATCCAATTTGTACTTTTAAAAAATTCCTCAGGCTGCTGTTTGGAGAGTGATTATGGGTGAGTTGGGCCACTGACAAAGTAGGGAGGCCAGCGGGTAGAAAGTGGAAGCTTAAACCAGGCTGGTGGGGATAAAAGGAAGCTGGTCTCTGTAACATTTGCTTTTATGGGGGTGAGGCAAGGCCTTGCAGACAGGGGAGTGGTGGGAAGAGGCGGGTGGGAATTCCCAGGCTTCTGGAGTGTGTAACTGAGTGCATAGGGTCCTCTCTCTAGGAGATCAAGGCCGAAGTGGGGGAGGAGAGGACTCAGACTCATTCTGGACATGCTCAATTCAAGATGGCCTTGGCACTTCATACAGAGCTACCTAGTGCATTGGGCTGTTGAGATAGGAGGTGATACACCCTCCCAGCGACTGTCAGGTCTGAATGCTGTAAAATCCTCTGACTGCAGGCCAGTTTGCAAGGATTTTATGAGGGATGCTGTGGGCAGGAAGAAAATGCCTCTGTTCCCATTGTCCAAGTGGCCTCAGGAAGCCAAGAGTACTGTCTGAAAGGAGGCAGCAGCCCCTACTCAGCCCTCCTTGCCTTGATCCCTATCTTCCCTTCACCAGCTAAGTTACCTAAACTCCACTCTGCCGAGCTGTGCCCTGCTCACATCTGTCTTCCCACGCCTTGGGCTGTCCTGCCCTGTTTCTTTGCTCATAGAGGATCCCTTCGCTTAAAACTTGAAGGGATAGAAGATCCTGCATTTCCTTGCCACTCAGTGACTCTGGTTTACCCTTCCGGATCCAGTCAACCTTAGTGTCTGCCAGAAAGACCCCCAGACTGTCCCCCAGGAGGGGTCATTCTCTCCATCCAGAAACCAGGGTAAGAGGAATTGCAGGGGGCCACCCCACAATTACAAAGCATCTTCATGTCTGTCGTCTCCGTGGCTCTTACTCAGAGCACATTGGGTATCATACCCCATTTTCTGGGTGACACGATTGACGTGCCCAGGGCTGCTGCTTCCACATGACCCTCAGCGAGTTAGTGCAGTGGATGGGGCATAGGCTGGGGGTCTGCCTTCGGACAGCCTGGTTCAAGCCCTGGCCCCGACTCTGCCTAGCTGGGAGGGTGAGCTAGGGTGAGTCGCTTCACCTCTCTGAGCCTCGTCTGTAAAAGGGGACAATGACAGACCTGCCTCACACGTACCCATTTTGAGGATTCAGTTGGCAAAAGTACAGTGCATGCTCATTACTTGCAGTAGTCATGTTCGTAAAGTCTCACAAATGCTGAAATAGCAAATACGGAACCATTGCCCCTATGGGAAATGCAGAGTCCCTGCAGGCCTCGGGCCACAGCATTCCACTAACTAACCTGTTTTATGTGTGTTTCTGTTTAAAGGCGCCTTATTTAATATGTTGTTGATTTATTAACACTGAACTCAACCAACCGCACTGTAACTTGTGCCTGAACAAAGCTTTTCTAATACATGTATTTTCTCTGTAAGGCACATCACGGCCTTCTTGCACTTGGGGACACTAGGCAGCACTTCAGCACTGTGCTTGGAGGCCATTTTAAACAGACAAATCACCAAGAAAAAGCACAAAACTGAAAAGCATAGCACTAAATAGACCCAGAAAAGGACACTTGTGCACAGTGTGAGAGCCGAAACAAGAAGGCAGAGTGCCACCTTGTTCAGCCTCAGCTGGGAACCTGTGTGTCGGTGACTCAAATTTTCAGGCTCTGCACATGTCTGTGAGTGACCATGAAAGCCCCATGAGGATTGATTTGGGGATTATTAATAAATTTTAATGAGTAGGCAAATTCACAGATCACAATCGTGAATATTGAGGATCAAGTGTATATGAAGTGCTTGTTCAGGCCTGGCCCAGTCAGCGCTCAGTCAGGTCGGTTAGCGTTGGAACCATTACCAGCAGGGGTGCATCCTGGCTTCCGGATAAGGCTCTGAGGACAGGCCAGGGCTCCCTGAGCTTTGCAGCTTTGTCTTCCCCAGCATGCTGCCTTTGTGACCTCTTGGCTTTCATGGACTTTGTGGTCCGAGGCAGGTACAGATTCTAGAGGGCCCTAATGCCCCACTGAAGGGTTTGTTTCAGGTGCACTGGGTGGGTTGTGGCATCATTGAAGGGTTTCAAACAAAGCAGCGACATGGTTGGATTCCTTGAACAGCCAGCAGGAGTGGAGGAGGGACAGGAAGGGCAGGACAGGAGGTTGGGGGGCGAGGGAGCAGCGGTATGGGTGATCTAGGGGAGGCTGGCTCTAGGTCAGGGGAGAAGGGGAAGGATGCGAGACGCAGTTAGGAAGCGCTGAATTGCGGGGAGCAGTGGAGGAACCCCAGGAGGATGTTGGGGCAAGAGGTGCTGCCAGTCCCTCTTGCTGGAGTTTGAGATTAAAGTTTGATAACTTTAAGCTGACTCTTAAGGCATGGCAAGGGAGGTGGCTTCCACACTGACACAGTGGGAGAGTGGGGATCACATGGCTGCCAACAGGGAAGTGGCTCTGAGAGGGCAGTCTGCCCCTGATCCTTACCTAGCTGCTTGGAATTTTCTCCTAGCTTCCGAGGAAGAAATAGGGAAGGAGGGAGGAATTTGAGGCTGGGTGGGTGGGAGCCTTGAGTTCTGTTTTTACCATCGCACACAAATGAGTTGCCCGATTTAGCTGCATGGTTTGACAGGTCACTCAGTGAGAGAAGGAATGGGATCTTACAGGCCCTCAGCCCTTCCTCTGACAAGCCCTTTCCTAAGCCTGGCAGAGTCAGCAAAGGGAATTTAGGGGTTTCTGGCTCTGAGGCCGGCTCTGTTTCTTCATGTGGGGCCTTGAGTGGGCCCCACTGCCTCTTCTGTAAAGCCTGCTGCCATGGCTCCCACACTGTCTGTGGCCCCCTGCATCCATCCTCTTCAGGAGTCCAGGCCTCTTCTTCAGCCCCCTGCCAAGCTTGGGCCCCTGGTAGCTAGCAGACATGAGGGCCACACTGGTCCTTAGGACCAAGTCCTTATTGGCCTCCAAGGCACTTGCAGGAGGCTGGCTTCCTGGAGTAGCTGTGTCCTCCGTATCTCTTCAGAGATAGACTCCCAGGCACTCCTCTGAGCATCTGAAGCTCTGTTTGACCATCTTATACACCGTGACATAAAAAACAAAATACGGAAACAAATTCATTCTGACCTGATAAAGTTTGCTGAATAAAATCTTGGAGTAGAAGGCATAAATGAGACAAAGGGAGCTTCTACTTAGAAGAAGCAAGGACTTGTGTCCAGTGGGGTAGGGAGGCTGGGCTGGATGTCTGGGGCTGGGGGCAGGCTGCACGGAGGAGGCATTGCATTGCACAACTGGCTGCTATCTGAACCTTGGCATGAGGGAACAGCATAACCAAGACGGGGGTAGGGAAGCATGCCACCCCTGGGGGCAGTGGTTCAATGTGCACATGCTGCTGTGGCTCAGTGGATGCTTCACTCAGGATATTTGAAAATATACACAAGGACCAGCTGGAGGAGATGGTCACACTGGAAGGATGCTCACCCCCAAGCTTCCCGGGCAAATCTGAAAGTTTTCCAGAGTGAATGGACAAAGAGTTGAATGCACATGCCATGTTGTGTAAACTGTGGCACACAGAACGTCTCCCCAAGGCAGGAAGGGCCGCAGTCACATTCTGGAGGATGCAGGACTGAGCAGGTCCAACATCTTGGGTCTCTGGGGCACTTGCCTCCCTCTAAAGTTTAATCAGCAAATGATGGTTGTGCACCCTCTGGGCTGACCACTGAGTACCGACATACATGGGACACACTCTCAGTTGGGTGCATGGTCACAACTCCGAGTGCTCCAGCTAATCCACAGAGGAAGGCACAGGAGGCAGACCTGCCTGGCCCAGAAAGAGCTAGGGATGGAGGGACTGGCAGGAGGACGAGAAGCACAGAGGACACGAGAAGGGATTCTGGCAGAAACAAGTGCTTGCAAAGGCCTGGGTGCATGAAGTGCATGGACTGTTTGGGAAAGGGTGTATTGGGTTCTCCGGAGCTGGAATGGGCATGCTGAGGGGGTGGGAGGGCAGGAGATGAAGCTGCAGAGATGTGTGGAGGGGTACCAAGCAGAAAGGGCTCCAAATTCAGGAAGGGACTAGAACCTTGGACACTGAAGTATTGGGAGCCTTTGCTATAGCTAAATAATCTTGATTTTTGGCAACTGGGGTTTTTGGAGCAATGATGAGGTTCATTTTCTCATTCAACAAATATTTATAGAGAGCTTTCTATGCTTGAGGTATTAGCCTGGGCTTGGGATATGACCTGCTGTGCCAAGACAGACAGAGTTCCCCCGTGGCCCCAGGCCTATAACCATCAACAAGTAAATCTCTCAACAAGCTGATGACAAATGTGATAGGTGCTCTCATGGAGATCCTGGGTGATATGTGAGTGGAGGCCAGTCAGGGGAGGCCTTTCTGATGAAGTGACATTTGAAGCCTGAGGAGCTGAAAGAAGCTTTCCAGGCAGAAGGAATGGCACGTGTAAAGGCCCTGAGGTGGGAAGCAGTGTGATGGATGTGAGGAACACAGAGTGGCCAGAGTGTGATGTTGGAAGGGGTAGGAGGAGGTGTTGGCCTGTATTTCCTGGCATTTCACACATGTGAAACGAGAGCTGTCCTGTGCAGTCAGGTCCCACTACCCTGCCCTGGGGGGGACAGTCCTCAGAGCTGAGGGATACCTGCCGCCCAGGGAGCCCCTGAGGCCCTGAAATCCTCTCTGTTAGTCACACCCCTCATCTGGCTGTGACCTGTGCCCTGGGAGACATAGAGAATCCAAGATAAGTTCACTTTTCCTCTTATCGCATCTGGCCATCTGGTCTGGCCTCCCGCTAGTCAGTTTCCCTCTAATGAGTGGCTGCCTCAGCCAGGGCTCAGGGCCTCTGAGTGTGCTTCAGCAGGACTTGGCCCAGACGGCCCTGAGAGAGAGGCTGGAGGGTCAGTCCTCTGTCCAGACCCCTAGCTGTGGGCAGCCCCATCGTCTCCTGGGAGGGGGTGCTCTTCCATGCAGATCTCTACACAGATTGACTCCTCCAGGCCAGTGTCAGCCCCACAGGTGGGGACAAGGACCTTGACAGGGGTCACAGCCTCAGCCAGGCTTAGAGCCCAGTTCTAGCTCCTCACACTCACTGTTATCCCCTTGGATATTCCCTCCCGGAACATTCTGAGCAGGTTGGGATTTCACTCTTCTGATCTAGAGCAGGAAACTCCACTGAAGCCCTGCTTCCTTGGGGATATCTAGGTGAAACAAATCAATTCCTGAAATCCCCAATGAGTCTGGTCTCTGCTGGGCACGGGTGGCCATTGGCTTCACTGGGCTGCTCTAAATGTCAAGCTCTTGCGGGAACCTACCCCTGGGCTGGTCAGAGAACTAGCCCAGCCTCCCCACCAGTGTTTGAGGAGTGGTAAAATTTTGGCTCACTCTCCTCAAGGCCTGGTTCCCTCTGTATCAGAGACCAACAGGAGCCATTCCCTGGGCTTGTCTGAACCTTAACCTCTGTGATGTAACCTATGAGATCACTCCCTGTGGCAACACAACGATCTACAGCAGAGCTGGGCTTGCCTCGTTCCATGCTGCCCTGTGGCTTCTGGATCATTACCACCAAAGGAATGGCTCTCAAATGGTAGAATTTCAGGCAGTGGAGAGAAGGGATTCAGAACAGGGATCTTTCCTTCAGTCACTGTGATGGGAGGTTCCACATCTACCCTTGAATGAGAGAACGAATGGTAGAATGCTTTGTTTGTCAAGGGCTGTGTGAATATGGTATGCTGTTACCCAGTTAGAAACTACCCTCCAATCAGATGAGGGTAGTGGAAAGTCTAGAGTCGGGGCAGGGACTTGCATGAGGCATTGCTAGGACCTGGAAGCCAGGCCTCTGCCTTTAGCTTAGGCCTTTCACTCCTTCTCCAGCAGTCCGATCTTGGCTTGGGTGTGCCCCTACGGCCTAGCTCCAGGGTCCAGCAAGATGCTGGGGGCAGGGGTGCACAGTGGTCAGCGAAGGCCCCAGACCCTTGCAACCCCAGCCCAGCAGGAAGGGGCCCAAGGCCTGGGGAGCAGAGTGAGGTGGGCTGTACTGTTGAACAGATGTGGTTGCCACATACTGTTGGCAGTCTGGGTATCTCACCTTGCTGAGCCTCATGTGCCCCATCTGTGAGGTGGGCATAATCATATCCCCACCTCACAGAGTGACTGTGAGGTTTAAATTACAAAGCCACAAAGCTGCTGAGGATAGCTCAGTAAATGACCCAGCTTTTGGCTGTCAGCCTATGCCTTATGGCCAGCTGAATACAGGAGCTCATCTTCCCTGAGCAGGCCTGTCCCTCCTCCCACAGGGCAGTGCATTGGAGGGTCATTTTCCTGTAGACGAAAGCCCTGTCTCCTGCCTGCCCGGCTGCCTTCATTCTCCCTCTGCCCAGGCACTGCCCTTCTCAGATTGAGGAGTCAGAGATTGCGAGTGTGTCTGTCTAAGGGGATCCCTGAATTTCTCTCAAGGCCTGAGCAGGACTGGAAATTTTCAAACAGAGTAGAAATTGAGTGCTCCTAGCTCTGAGCTCCAAGAGCACTCTGTCACCTCCACACTAAAAGGTCACACACAGAACACAGCTCCCAGCTTCTAGCCTGTTTCCTTGTGGTATCTGTTACTGTTGCAGTACTCATTTCACAGTTGTTTCTCTGCTGACGAGGGTTCCTAACTTTCCTGGAATCCAGTTCAGGGCCTGGCTTAATAGATGTCTATTAGATTGAATGGACAGATGGATGGGCTTTTTTTTTTTTTTTTGAGGAAGGTTGGCCCTGAGCTAACATCTGCTGCCAATTGTCCTCTTTTTTTGTGAGGAAGATCGGCCCTGAGCTAACATCTGTGCTCATCTTCATCTATTTTATGTGTGGGACACCTGCCTCAGCATGGCTTCATAAGCGGTGCTAGGTCTGCGCCCAGGATCCGAATTGGCAAACCCTGGGCTGCCGAAGTGGAGCATGTGAACTTAACTGGTACACCACTGGGCCGGCCCCTGGGTGGGCCTTTTAAATTGAATTTTTCATTTTTAGGTCATTGTAATTTATAAGCAGTTGTAAGAAATGATACAGAGGGATCCTATATACCCTTTGCCCAGTTTCCCTCCATGGTAAATCTTGCAAAACTGTAGTATTATATCATAACTAAAATATCAACATAGATATAACCCACCAATCTAATTCAGATTTCACCATTTCCACATGTACTCACTTGTGTGCAAGTCCCATGCAGTTTCATCACACGTGTAGGTTCATGTATCCACCACCACCGTCAAGATGCAGAACTGTTCCATCAGCCAGCACACATGAGGATCCTTCTTGTTGCTCTTTTATAACCACAGCCACACCCATCCCAACCTCCCCCTTAGTCTTAGTCTCCCTCAGCAACCACTAATCTGTTCTCCATCTTTATAATTGTGTCATTTAAAGAACGGTTTATAAATAGAATCATACAGTATGTAATTTGGGGGGATGGGCTTTTTTTCACTTGGCTTAATTTGCTTGAGATTCATCCAGGTTGTTTAGATCAATAGTTCATTTCTTGTTACTGCTGAGTAATATTCCACAGTCTGGATGTACCACAGTTTAATTGTTCACCCACTGAAGGATATCTAGGTTGTTTCCACCTTTTGGCTATTACAAATAAAGCTGCCATGAGCATTCAGTATGAATTTTTTGTGAACGTGTCAACATTCCAAGGGATAAATGCCCCAAGAGTGCAATTGCTAGGTTATATGGTAATAGCATGTTTAGTTTTAAAAGAAACTACCAAACTGTTTTCCAGTGCGGTTGTATCATTTTACATTCCCACCAGCAGTGTATGAGTGATTCAGTTTCGCCACATTCTTGCCAGCATTTGGTGTTGTCACCGGTTTTTTTAGCCATTCTGATAGGTTCGTGTAGTGATATCTCATAGTGGCAGCTGAGTGGATTCTGCTGTGCCTTGCCCACAGCCCCTGTGGCACTAGGCCTCCTTTTGTGGGTTTCCATTGGGCCATCACCATCACCATGGTTGGTAGCCCTTTGAAGGAAGGGCTTAAAGTCGCTTGTTTGGCTCCTGCTCCCAGCCCAGGCCCAGAAAGGGCACTGGAGAAAGGGCATTTGGAGTTAAGATGCTGAGAAAGGCCTTTGAATCTGACCCAGTCCCTTGTTGTCAAACAGACAGCAAGTAGCTACTGCTGTTTGAAAGCATCTTCTGTTTCAAACAAAAAGTTCAGCATTTGAGAAGCCATCTGTGGGCCTTTGGTGTTCTGTGCACCTGCTGTGGGCCAGCCCCAGGCCAGGTTGGGAATGGGATTCACAGATGACCCCAGGTCCCACGCATGGCAGGTCCTGGTTCCCTGAGTCTCCATGGAGAACAGGGAGTCAGACCAGGCATGATGGAGTCTTGGGGGAGGCAGACTAGTATATGGGGTTTTCATGTAACAGGGAGGTGAGGTGGGAATGGCAAGATAGGGGAAGGGTTAGCTGGGCCCTGAAGGATGTGTTGGTCTTTGACCAGACAAGGAGGGGGCATCCAAGCAGAGGGAACAGGGGTATAGGGAAGATTAGAGTAGAAGGGAAAGACCAGGGGGAGCAGTAGGTCTCTTAGTGAGCTTAAGGAAAGCAAGGTTAGCCACTCCTTAGCTGTTTGACTTCCACTCTGCTGTCACTGCCTCCCTTGGCACAGTTAAGGCTCTGTCACAGCCTGTAACATGAACCTCACCGTCTAGCCCATGCTCCAGCTGGATAATACCTTTGTGTGTGACTATGAGGTGGAGGATGTCTTTGGTCAATGTTGGCATCCCCCACTAGACTTGGCTTTGGCCTAGCATGAGGGTGGGCAGGGCCTGTGTCTGTTTTGGTCATTGCTGTGTCTGACCTCCATTCTCCTGCTCCGGAAATCCTCGTTGAGGGAATGGCTGAGGCCAGAGCTAGGACCAGGTCAGGGAGGGCCTCAGACTTGAAAAGGGCTCAGTAGGGTTGGGGACTCATCTTTTCCCCTACCCTCCTCTCACCCATCTGCAGGTTCATCATGCCTAGTGGCGTATAAGAAGACCCCGCCACCGGTCCCACCACGCACCACGTCAAAGCCGTTCATCTCAGTCACAGTCCAGAGCAGTACCGAGTCTGCCCAGGACACCTACCTGGACAGCCAAGACCACAAGAGCGAGGTGACAAGCCAGTCGGGCCTTAGCAACTCGTCGGACAGCCTGGACAGCAGTACCCGACCGCCCAGCGTGACACGGGGAGGAATCACCCCAGCCCCTGAGGCCCCCGAGCCACCCCCAAAACATGCAGCTCTGAAGAGTGAACAAGGGACACTGACCAGCAACGAATCCCACCCTGAGGCCATCCCCAAAAGGAAACTGTCATCTATAGGAATACAAGTAGGGGCCCCTTTCACACTCTGTCCTTGGCCCGTTCCGTGCACCTGCCTGCGTGTAATTACATCTGGTGGAGGCCCACTAGGTCTCCTGGGCAAAGGTGGTTTGTCTGTCTATTTTGGGGGGTTGGCCCCAAGTGGCCAAACCAAATTCCACCCACAGCCACGCCTTCCTCGCGTTCATCTACATGTGCTCCAACGTCTATAGCCATGGGCACGTGTTCCTGCTCCTCAGATGGGTTGTCCCAGTGAATGTAGTTACACTCAGCCAGCCATCTCCTGTCCACTGTTTGCCTGTCCACCATCTGTCTGTCCATTCCACCCTTTGCCCTGCCAGCCAACATGTGGGAGGCGGGACTGGCCTAACAGTTCTCTAATCCAAGGTCAGCGCGGGTGCGGAGACCACAGCCCCGCTTGGCAGCGGGAGCAGCATGGAGCGTAGATGCTGATGGGCCAGGGGCTCAGCACTCAGGGCCCTTGAGCCATGGGTGTTGCTCGAGGGGAACTTTGCCGAGAGCCCTCTCAGGCCTTGGGGACAGGTAGGTGGCTTGAGGCGCCAGGCCCATGTCAAATTGAGAAATGTGATACTGGTCCTGATGCCTCCCTCTATGGGAAAGGATCCAGGCAGGTAGTTCCCCAGGACCAAGTGGCCAAAGCCACCAGACCCTCCTGGAAGCCAGACTCACTGTGCACCCATGGCCATGGCACACAGCAGGGCAGGGTGTTCTAGCTTCCCCTCCACTGCTTCATTGCACCCCTGCATGCACCTGACATCAGAAATCTGTCTTCTGTTAGCTGAGCTGAGGAAACTTGGGTCCTGCCTTGCAGTTTTCAAGAGTTGCTCTAAATCCAGAGTGAGAGGACTCTCCGTGCCCTGGCTGGACCTCCAGACTAAAGTAGAGCACACTCAGGGCAGGGAGGGAGGGCAGCTACAGTGGGCCGGGAGCTTGGGGGAGCCAGAGCCCTACCAAACCCGGGGGGCAGTCAAAGAGGTCATTAGGGCTTGGAGTTGGAAGGAATCTCCATTTCCCCAGCCACCCCTGAGCAACTGGACATGGCCAAGTGGGTGACAAAGCAGTGGAATGCAGAAGGAACACAAGACACAGAGGGGGACTGAATGGACCAGAGAAGGCTCAGTGACCAATTTCTTGCACTTGCCTGAAGTTCTTTCCACCCAAGAGGCAGCTCTAGGGTCAATGTCCCCACAGATAAGAGAGTTGGCCAGGAGACTCTCTTGTCTGTTTTCTAGGCTCCTTCATAAGGGATCCAGCCCCTGCCTGGTACAGCCACTCCAGGAAGGATTCTTAGGAACAAGGAAAGTAGCCTAGTCTCTGACTCTTGGTCTTGACCACCCAGGGTCTTTGTTTAGGCAGCTGTACCCCCTCCTTGGCCAAACCAGATGCTCCTGTCTTTCCAGAAGGCCTGAGAGAGAGTTAGGCTCAACCTTGATTCCTTTCACACAAAAGTTCCCAGGAGGATAAGAACTCTAGCTCTGGGGCCTGTTCTGGGCTTCTTCCCCGGATTCACCCCCACCCCCATTCCGTACCCTCATCGCAGCTCCTTGAGATCTGATGCTGCTGCATTCTCTGAGCTGGTTCTTGCTGAAGGAGAAATGCGGCTGCATGCCCATGGCAAGGAGGAGCCTGGTGCTTAGCCCTCTGCCCCAGAAAGCCTCCATGGCCCCTGCTGCTTCCATGAAGCCAAGAGACTGGAGAATCCCCAATTTCCAAGGATACCTTGACAGCCCTCATCCCAGCCCTTGGTGCTTCAAGCCCTAGGTCAGGTGTGGGTTCTTCCTCATTTATGAGTGATGATGGAAGGGCTGGCTTGGCTGCTCCATGGCACACACCTTTATCCCAGAAGAGAAAGGGAGGCCCAGGGCATCATTGTTGCCATATTTCTTTCCAGTTAACAGGAGTGTAGAGAAAGTGTGCTAGCTTTGCATTTGACCCTGTCCTGGTCCTTCCTACTACTACCCCAGTGCTGAAGGTAACCTCAGCCAAGTGTGATCAAGGCCCAGGGATGGCATCCCATAGTGTTCAGGGACTTCACTGGCTATTGCCTTGATGGCAGTTTTCAAATCCAGAACTGCGGTCCAAGGTTTGCCCCAGTACAGGCGCCTCCAGCCTACCCTTCAGCTGCAGGGTTGGGGGAATGATCTGAGCCTCAAGACAGCCCCCAGCTTCAACTACACCAGATAACGGCTGTGGCCTTGTGTGTGTGTGTGTTTTCTTTCTCTTTCGTCGTCCTTTTTTTTTCTTTTCTCTGATGCGTGTAAAGGAGAGGACTAGAAGGAACGGTTCCCACCTCTCGGAGGACAACGGACCCAAAGCGATCGATGTGATGGCACCCTCCTCAGAGTAGGGAAAGCCAGTCATCTCCACCCCATCCCACCTCCCGCCCGCCTCCGCGCGAATGAGCAGTGCCCGGCTTAACCTGGTCCGACCTCGGGCCCACGTGCAGTGTCTGCATGCCTCGTATTCGTCTGTCCACACGTCCGTTTGCGTCGTTCCACTAATGTGAATTTCAGCAGCAAGTGTGGTGTTTGTTTTTTATTTTTGTCTTTGTCTCTGTGCCGTTGCTGTCGTTGTCCTTCAATAAGGTTGACTGCATTCAGCCAGTGCCAAAAGAGGAGCCCAGTCCCGCTACCAAATTCCAGTCCATCGGGGTTCAGGTAGAGGACGACTGGCGGTAAGTCACACAGAGGTGGTGGCTGCTTCTCCCCTCTCCTCTCCCTCCCTCTGCTCTCCACTCTCCTGCGCCTTCTCCTGCTCCCCCTAACCCACTTCTCCTTGCTGGATTTCTAATAACCAAGCTGGGTTTGGGTGCGGGTGGTGACCCAGGCATGGGAAGCTGGGCAGGCAGGTGGGCGGGCAAATGAGCACTTGCTCTGTGAGATTAATCAGCCCGCGGCGGGCCGAGGCCGGGCTGAGACATGGCCCGGCACCCTGATGTTGGTGGTCTTCCTGGCCCCACTGCAGTAAACAGGCAACCTTATGACCTTGTCCATGTGTGTGTGTGCGTGTGGGCGTGGCCGGGTGGGGCAAGGGCTGAGCAGAGAATGAGACTGGGGCTGTGGGACCCGCTTCAGGCGCATGGTGAGCAGATGATGCATCCGTTTCTCTGTCTCCCGTGTGTCCGGGTCGGGGTGGCCTCTGGTCTCTGGCCCTCTTGGTGACTCTCACCCCTTCTTGTCCCCACCCCACGCCCCTCTCACAGAAGCAGCGCCCCCTCTCACAGCATGTCCTCCAGACGGGACACCGACTCAGATACCCAGGATGCCAATGACTCGAGCTGCAAATCATCCGAGAGGAGCCTCCCAGACTGTACCCCCCACCCCAACTCCATCAGCATTGATGCCGGCCCTCGGCAGGCCCCCAAGATTGCCCAGATCAAGCGCAACCTCTCCTATGGAGACAACAGCGACCCTGCCCTAGAGGCATCCTCGCTGCCCCCACCTGACCCCTGGCTCGAGACCTCCTCCAGCTCCCCAGCAGAGCCAGCACAGCCAGGGGCCTGCCGCCGAGATGGCTACTGGTTCTTGAAGCTACTTCAGGCAGAAACGGAGCGGCTGGAAGGCTGGTGCTGCCAGATGGACAAGGAGACCAAAGAGAACAACCTCTCTGAAGAAGGTGGGTGCTGCAAGGATGGCCCCCTGGGGTGAGGGGAGAAGAGGGGTACATAGTTCTCCAGCTTCCAGCCAGGTAGTCTCGGAGCCTCCGAGTGGGGAGGGTCTCTTAGGTTCTCTTCTTGGGTCAGTTGTGAGTTCACTTCTTATTTTCAATCTTTCTTCCATCCATCCATCTACCTAACCAAACCTTTTCCCAGAAAGGATTTATGGCAACAGCTGCTAGGTGTACAGGCTGTGGGGTCAGCCACACCTGACTGAATCCCACTCAACTCTTCCCTTCCTAGTGAAGTGGCCTTGGTCAAGTTACCCTGAGCTTCAGTTTCCTTATCTGTAATGGGAAGATGATCCTACCTCTAACTGTATAAGTATGTTGTGAGAACTGAATGTAGCAATGTGTGTAAAGGGCCCAATGAAGTGCAGGACCCAGAGAAAGTTGGTACCATAATTATGCCTTCAGCTCTTTATGGAGCACCTACTGTGTGCTAGGCACCAGGGATCTAACTGTGGACCTCCAAAGGGGTGAGGAGCTATGAATGGGTGAGACAGAAGTCATCTACTTTTACACTTATGTTTCTGTCTATACCATGCCTATTTCCAAAAATTCTCCCGAAAAATTAGTTCAGGAAAGAGCTAGAAATATGTAGGGAGCCTGGATTCACAGGTGGTTGATAGGGGAGGGGTGGTTGGGAGGCAGGCCTCCGGGAAGCTCCAGGCCATGGCCCCAGGAGCCATACCCTGCACTGACTTGGTTCAGTCAGAGCTCCAGTCCCCAGTTAGCTCCCCCTTCACATAACATGCAGGAAGGAAGGTCTCCAGCGTATCCAGAAGGGACGGAGCCAGCATCTCACTGACACTTGATGGGTGGGGCCTGAGGAAAGCACCCTTTTATGATTCAGAGAGCCCTTAGGAGTTACTGTTTTTACTGTCCTTTAGGCCAGTTCCCAGCTTCGATGTCACACCCAGTGGTGTGCAGAGAACTGTTGTGAGGTATATACCTAATAACTCTTTACAATAATAGTATTTAAAAAATGAGAATGGAGGCAAGAATCAGAACACTAAAAGACTTCTAACAGAAACCATGCAGCCCATGGCCCTAGCTTGGCCTTCTCCACTGTCAGCTCTCGTTAGCTGTATGTTCTGGTATTTGCTTTCTTATTTCTTTTTTTAAATGTGATTACCTTTTATTTCCTCTCTAAAATTAATCATCATCATGGATTGATTTCCCGCCATACTAGATGAGTATTTAGCTCTGTCCCCTCCACCTCCTGTGCCCCACCCTCCCTATATTACATCACAGTTTTGTATTAAATGACAACCAGTATTTCTGTTTACTACGAGCCTGCAAATATTGTTCACTGCAGAGTCTAAAAGCATGCTGTGATTTCATTTTCTTTTTTATACATTTTGTTTTACTAGAATGAATGGTTGCCTCATTTTTTAAATACACTTTGTTTTCTAAGCTCTTATTTGTAATTTTTTTCATGTGCTCCACCAGATCTCCCAGCCCTCATCAGTAATATCTTCCAGATGCGCAAACATGTCAGGTCATCTCCTGGGTCCACGTTTTTCCTGGTGCTCCCTGTCCCCGCCCTGATCTGACCAGGCTGCTTTCTGGGCCTGCTGCCTAGCTGCTGTCCGGAGATGTCCCTTTTCATCACCTCACTGCCCTCAGCCTCTTGCCCATGATGGGCACCCTACTTTTTGGACCACATGGTCTTCTGCTTTCTTGGTTTTCGTCCCTCATTTTACTGGAGCACATCTCCATTTGGAGATAAATTTCTGGGAACTTTGCACATCTTTATTCAGACCTCATACAGTTTGGCTGAGTGTAAAGCTGAAAATAATAAATACAAATTATATATATATATAAATGTATATGTTTATATATAGTTTATATATGTTATATGTTTATATATAAGTAAATATAAAAGTAAATAAAGTTGAAAATAATTTTCCCTTGGAATCTTAAAGACTGTATTGTGTTTAGCTTCCATTGCTTGTGCTGAAAAGCTCGATGCCATTCCAGTTCTCAGTGCTGTGTACTTTTTTATCTCTGGAAGCTATTGGGACCTTCGCTTTCCCTGTCTTGTGAAATGTCTCAGTGATGTGCCGTGGAATGGGTCTTTGTTCATTTATTGTGCCACCAGTTAAAAGGCCATTTCTAAGTGGAGACTCGGTCTTTTGTTTCTGAAAAATATTCTTGCATTAATTTTAAAAAGTAATTTCCTCACTTTCATTTGTTCTGTTTTCTTTCTCTGAAATTTCTGTCATTCAGATGTTGGACCTGCTGAATTGATCCTCAGTCTCTGATCTTTTCTTTCTCAAATCCATCTTTTTGTTGTCTATCTTTCTGGAAGCCTTTCTTCTTCTTATCTTTTTTTCCAAAGCTATAAAAACTTTATTGAGGTATAATTCACATTCCATAAAATTCACCTTTTTATTTATTTTTTTTTTTTCTTTTTTTTTTTTCTTTTTTTTTTTTTAAAGATTTTTATTATTTCCTTTTTCTCCCCAAAGCCCCCCGGTACATAGTTGTATATTCTTCGTTGTGGGTTCTTCTAGTTATGGCATGTGGGACGCTGCCTCAGCGTGGTCTGATGAGCAGTGCCATGTCCGCGCCCAGGATTCGAACCAACGAAACACTGGGCTGCCTGCAGCGGAGCGCGCGAACTTAACCACTCGGCCACGGGGCCAGCCCCAAATTCACCTTTTTAAAGTGTACGATTCAGTGGCAGTTAGTACACTCACAGTGTTGTGCAACCATCACTGCTATCTAATTTCAGAACATTTTCATCACTCCAGAAAGAAACCCCACAACGATAAGCATTCACGTCTCAGTCCCTCCTCCCCCTTGCTCTTAGCAACTGCAAATTCTCTCTCTGTGGATTTGCCTATTCTGATCATTTACATAAATGGAATCATGCAGTATGTGGTCTTTTGTGACTGCCTTCTTTTGCTTAGCACAGTGTTTTCGAGGTTCATCTGTGTTGTAGCATGTATCAGTACATGACTCCTTACTGCTGAATAATATTCCACTTTATGAATATACTACATTGTATTTATGCATTCATCTATTGATGGACATTTGAGTTGTTTCCACTTTTGGGTTAGTATAAATAATGCTGTTGTGAACATTTGTGTACAAGTTTTTGTGTGGCTGTATGTCCGTTTCTTTTGGGTGCGTACCTAGGAGTGGAATTGCTGGGTCATGTGGTAAACTCTAAGTTTAACTTCTTGAGGAACTGCCAGACCGTTTTCCACAGCGGCTGCACCGCTTAACCTTCTCACCAGCAGTAGTACGTGAGGGTTCTAATTTCTCCACATCCTCACCAACATTGTAATTACTGCTGCTTTTGATTTTAGCCATCCTAGTGGGTGTGAAGTAGTATCTCACTGTGAGGCTTTTTTTTTAAGTTTATTTTTTTATGGAGGTAACATTAAATAAGTTTCAGGTGTACATCATTATATTTCAATTTCTGTGTACACTACGTCATGTTCACCACCCAAAGACTAATTAACATCTGTCACAATACACATGTGCCCTTTAAATCCTTCCGCCCTACCCCCTCCCCCTTCCCCTCTGGTAACCATCCAGTCTCTATGTCTCTGTGTTCTATTGTTGTTGTTTTGTCTTCCACGTATGAGTGAAATCATATTGTATTTGGCTTTCTCAGGCTGACTTATTTCGCTTAGCATAATACCCTCAGGGTCCATCCATGTTGTCACAAACGGCAAGATTTCTTCTTTTTTATGGCTGAGTAGTATTCCATTGTGTATACTTATCACATCTTCTTTATTGACTCATCCATTGATTGGCACTTAGGTTCTTTCCACATCTTGGCTATTGTGAATAACACTTCAATGAACATAGGGGTGCAAATATCTTTTCTAATTAGTTTTCTCATGGTTTTGGATAAATACCCAGAAGTGGAATAGCTGGATCATATGGTAGTTCTATTCTTAATGTTTTGAGGAATCTCCAAACTGTTTTCCATAGCACCTGCACCAGTTTGTGTTCCCACCAGCAGTGTTACAAGGGTTCCCTTTTCTCCAAATGCTCTCCAACACTTGTTATTTCTTGCCCTTTTAATTATAGCCATTCTGACGGGTATGAGGTAATACCTCATTGTAGTTTTGATTTGCATTTCCCTAATAATTAGTGATGTTGAACATCTTTTCTTGTGCTGCTTGGCCATCTGTATCTCTTCTTTGGAAAAATATCTGTTTGGATCCTTGGCCCCTTTTTTTCTTGGATTGTTTGTTGTCTTTGTTTTAGGGGGGTCTTTTTGGTGAAGAAGATTGGCCCTGAGCTAACATCTGTGCCTGTCTTCCTCTATTTTGTATGTGGGTCGCTGCCACCCAAAGCATGGCCGCCCTCAGTGGTGTAGGTCCGTACCCAGGAACCAAACCCGGGCAGTCGAAGCACAGCATGCCAAACTTAACCACTATGCCACGGAGCTGGCCCACATTGTTTGTTTTTTTGTTGTTGAGATGTATGCGGTCTTCATATATTTTGAATATTAACCCCTTATCAGATACGTGATTTGCAAATATCTTATCCCAGTTGTTAGGTTGTCTTTTTGTTTTGTTGATGGCTTCCTTTGCTGTGCAGAGCTTTTTAGTTTGATGTAGTCCCATTTGTTTATTTTTTCTTTTGTTTCCCTTGCCTGGAGAGACATGGTATTCAAAAAGATACTGCTACAACTGATGTCAAACAGCATACTGCCTATGTTTTCTTTTAGGAGTTTTATGGTTTCTGGTCTTACATTCAGGTCTTTAATCCATTTTGAGTTAAGTTTTGTGTATGGTGTAAGATAAGAGTCTACTTTCGTTCTTTTGCATGTGGCTGTCCAATCTCATTTTGGTTTTGGTTTGCATTTCCATGGTGGCTAATAATGTTCTAGCATCTTTGCATGTGCTTATTGGCTATTTATATATTTTTGTTGGAGAAATCTATTGAGATTGGGAGGTCTTCTTGACTTTATCTCCAAACTCTGTCCATCATATATTTACTGTGGCCACCATATAGGAGCTCTTTCTTATTCTGTTCCTTTTTCCAAATATTTTTGTCCTTGTTTTATGCATATAGTGTCTTCTCTTACCTCTCTGAGCCTTAGCATATGTGCATTTAGGTTTTCATGTTGTGTCCGTTTCCTTTAGGTTCCTTTTTTCTGTTTGTCTTTTGGGTTGGAGGCTCTTCTGGAATGTCAGTAATCTTTGATTGTTCTTTTTTTTTTAAGATTTTATTTTTCTTTTTTCTCCCCAAAGCCCCCTAGTACATAGTGGTATAGTTTTACTTGCGGGTCCTTCTAGTTGTGGTATGTGGGACGCACCTCAGTGTGGCCTGATGAGCAGTGCCATGTCCGCACCCAGGATCCAAACTGGCGAAACCCTGGACTGCCAAAGCAGAGCGTGAGGAACTTAACCACTCGGTCACGGGGCCGGCCCCTGTTTATTCATGTTTAAAAGTGAGGAACTGACTCAGGAGTAAGAAGGAATAGAGCAGGCGATCACTATTTTTGTTGTAAGCCTAGTTCCACTTGTTTTTTAATTTTAGGATTTAATTTAAAATAAAACTTAATTTTAGAGTTTCCAAAAGGTAACTATATAAAACAATAAAAATAGCAAAAGTGGTGGTAATATACTGGTATGTTAGTAATATATGGTAATATTAAAGATGAAGAAATAATTATTTAAGCATGAGGATAAAAACTCTAATAGCAGAATAGAAGCTGTTATGAATAATACTGTGTTCAGGCCTTTTAAGATAGACATAGGAGTAGAATTGCTGGATCATATGGGAATTCTATGTTTAACTTTTTCATTTTTTTATTGTGGTAAAAATATGTGTAACAAAAAATTTGACATTTTAACCACTTTTAAGTGTACAATTCAGTGGCTTTACTCATATTCACAACGTTGCATGTCACCAGTGTCTATTTCCGAAACTTTTTCATCACCCCAAACAGAAATTCTGTACCCATTAAGCAGTAACTCCCTATTCCTCCCTCCACCAACCCCTGGTAACCTCTAATCTACTTTCTGTCTCTATGAATTTGCCTGTTCTAAGATATTTCCCATGAGTGGGATGTTAGTGTGTTTGTCCTTTTGTGTTTGGCGTGTCTTCAAGGTTCATCCCCGTTGTAGCATATATCAGAACTTCATTCGTTTTTTTTTTTTTTTTTAATGTTATGATAGATTACAACCTTGTGAGATTTCAGTTGTACATTTTTGTTAGAACTTCATTCGTTTTTATGGCTGAATAATATTTCCATTGTATCACATTTTGTTTGTTCATCTGTTGATGGACACTTGGGTTATTTCCACCTTTCGGCTGCTGTGAATAATTCTGCAATGAACACTGGCATACAAGTATCTGTTACAGTCCCTGTTTTCAGTTCTTTTGGGAGTGGAATTGCTGGGTCATATGGTAATCTATGTCTAGCTTTTTGAAGAACTGCCAGACTGTTTTCCACAGTGGCTGCACCATTTTACATTCCCATCAGCCATGTGCTGAGGGTTTCAGTTTCTCCACATCCTGGCTAACCCTTGTCATTTTCCATCTTTCTTTAAAATTATGGCCATCCTAGTAGGTATGAAGTGGTATCACATTGTCCTTTTGATTTGGATTTCCCTAATGACTGATGTTGAGCATCTTTTCATGTTCTTCTTGGCAATTCGGATATCTTCTTTGAAAAATACTGGGGCCGGCCCAGTGGCGCAGCGGTTAAGTGCGCACGTTCCACTTCTCAGCAGCCCAGGGTTCGCCAGTCTGGATCCCAGGTGCAGACATGGCACCACTTGGCCATGCTGTGGTAGGCATCCCACATATAAAGTAGAGGAAGATGGGCATGGATGTTAGCTCAGGGCCAGACTTCCTCAGCAAAAAAGAGGAGGACTGGCAGTAGTTAGCTCAGGGCTAATCATCCTCAAAAAAATAAATAAAAATCTATTCAGTTTCTTTCCCCTTTTTTTAATTGGGTTATCTTTTTGTTGTTGAGTTGTAAGAGTTCTTTATATATTCTGGATAATAGGCTCTTATCAGATATATGATTTGCAAATATTTTCTCTCATTCAGTAGGTTGTCTTTTTACTTTCCTGATAGTATCTTTTGATGTCCAAAACCTTTTAATTATGATGAAGTCCAGTTTATCTATATTTCTTTTATTGCTGTGCTTCCACTTACTTTTTAAGTTATGAATATACATTAATTTAATGAAAATTAAGATAAAAAGATTGAGACACTGAGAAGCTAACTGGCAGCTCTGTGTGGGCAGGGCTTGTGGAAAGGTAGGCTTCTATGGACACCTCAGAAAACTGGTTTTCTTGGGGGCCAGCCCAGTGGCGTAGTGGTTAAGTTCACGCACTCTGCTTCGGTGGCCTGGAGTTCATGGGTTCAGATCCCAGGTGCAGACCTACACACCACTCATCAAGCCATGCTGTGGTGGTACCCCCACATACAAAGAATACAGGAAGACTGGCAACAGATGTTAGCTCAGGGCCAATCATCCTCAACACACAAAAAAAAAAGAAGAGGAGGAAAGAAAGAAAAGAAAATTGGTTTTAGATAACACTAAGTCAAAATTATGTCATGATAACAAAGGAAACCAATTACATTAATATACAGTTACAAAAATATTAAATAAATTTGTGATATAATAATTTGTGGACTTGTCAAGGCATTAAATAATAAGATCTAACAGTCTTATTTCAGGATAACTTTATTTCATAAGGTAAGTCTATTTCAAGATAACGTTATTTCAAGATAACTGTGACAACTGTAATGTGTATGAAATTATCTGTAATTTTTATCAATGACAAAGTGCCAGTTTAACATTAAACTTAAGTTGTTGCCCAGCTAAGTTTAAGAACATCCTGCTCTAGGGTGATTGGGTGACAAACTGGCCCTTTCCTTAGGAGAAGACTTTGAAATGCCAGTATCTTTTCTCTGGAATCCTTCAGAATCTTCTTCAGAAAAGAATCCTCCGGTTTCTCTAGGGGGCAATATTTTCTCTCATACTGTTGCCTGTCTTTTAAAATTAATGATGTTTTTATCACTATAATTTTAAATTTTGATAGGTTCAAACTATTAATCTTTTGTTTTGCACTTTTAATTCTTTTTAAAAAAATTTTTATTGTGGTAAAATACACAGAAGATTAACATCTTAACCATTTTTAAGTGTACAGTTCACTGTTATTAAATACATTCACATTGTTGTGCAGCCATCACCACCATCCATCCCCATAACTCTTTTCATCTTGTAAACTGAAACTCTATGCCCATCAAGTAGTAACTCCCCATTTTCCCCTCCCCCTCAGCCCCTGAAGACCTCCATTGAACTTTGTCTTTATGATTTTGACTAGTCTAAGTACTTCATGTAAGTGGAATCATACACTATTTGTCTTTTTATGATTGGTTTATTTCACTTAGCGTAATGCCTTCAAGTTTCCTCCATGTCATAGCATATTGCAGAATTTCCTTCCTGTTTAAGGCTGAATAACATTCTATTGTATGTATGTACCACAGTTTGCTTATCCGTTCATCCATCAATGGACAGTTTGCTTGCTTCCACATCTTAGCTACTATGAATAATGCTTCTACGCACGTGAGTGTACAAATATCTGTTTGGGTCCCTGCTTTCAGTTCTTTGGGGTATATACCCAGAAATGGAATCGCTAGATCATTATTTTTAATTTTTTGAGAAACCACCACACTGTTTTCCACAGTGGCTGTACCGTTTTGCATTCCCATCAACAGTGCACAAGGGTTCCAATTTCTCCACATCCTCGCCAACACTTTTTGATACTACCATAAATGGAATTTATTTCCTGCTACTCTGCCAAATTCATTTATTAGTTCTAACAGTTTTTTGCGGCATTTTTAGGGTTTTCTCACGATCATGTCGTCTACAAACAGGGACAGTTTTACTTCTTCCTTTCCAATTTGGATTCCTTTTATTTCTTTTTCTTGCCTAACTGCTCTGGTTAGAACTTCCAATATGTTGAATAGAAGTGGAGAAAGTGGGCATCTTTGCCTTGTTCCTGATTTTAGAGAAAACACTTTCAGTCTTTCACCATCAAGTATGATGTTTGCTGTGAGTTTTTCTTATGTGTCTGTTATTATGTTGAGGTAGTTTCCTTCTATTCTTAGTTTGTTGTGTTGGGTATTTTTTGGGAATTGGCCCTAAGCTAACATTCGTGCCAGTCTTCCTCTATTTTGTATGTGAGATGCTGCCACAGGAGGGCTTGATGAGCAGTGTAGGTCCACGCCTGGGATCTGAACCCACAAACCCTGGGCCACTGAAGTAGAGCACACAAACTCAACCACTCTGCTAATGGGCTGACCCTAGTTTGTTGTGTTTTTATCATGAAAAAGGTGTTGGGGGCCGGCCCCATGGCTGAGTGGTTAAGTTCAGGCACTCTGCTTCGGTGGCCCAGGATTTCACTGGTTCAGATCCTGGGCACGGACATGGCACTGCTTATTAGGCCACACTGAGGTGGCGTCCCACATGCCACAACTAGAAGGCCCCACAACTGAAATATACAACTATGTACTGGGGGGATTTGGGGAGAAAAAGCAGGAAAAAAAAAGGTGTTGAATTTTGTCAAATGCTTCTTCTGCATCAGTTGAGATATGATGTGGTTTTCTTCCTTCATTCTGTTGATGTGGTGTATTACATTGATCAATTTTTGTATGTTGAACCATCCCTGCATTCCAGGAATAAATCCCACTTTGTTGTGGGATTTACTGTGCTGCTGAATTCTGTTGCTAGTATTTTGTTGAGGACTTTTGCATCAATATTCATAAGGGATGTTGGTCTATAGTTTTCTTTTCTCATAGTGTCTTTGTCGGGCTTTGGTATCAGGGTAATGCTGGCCTCATAAGAGTGAGTTAAGAAGTGTTCCTTCTTCTTCAAGTTTTTGGAAAAGTTCGAGAAAGACTGGTATCAGTTATTCTTTAAATGTTTAGTAGGATTCACCAGTGAAGCCACCAGGTACAGGGCTTTTCTTTGTTGGGAGATTTTTGATTACTGATTCAATCTCCTTACTAGTTATAGGTCTATTCAGATTTTGTATTTCTTCATAATTTAGTCTTGGTAGCTTTTGTGTTTCTAGGAGTTTGTCTATTTCATCTAAGTTATCCAATTTGTTGGCATACAGATGTTCATAGTACTCTCTTATAGTTGTTTTTATTTCTGTAGAATCAGTAGTAATGTCCTCATTTTCATTTTTTATTTTAGTAATCTGAGTCTTCTTTTTTCCTTAGTCTCTCTAGCTAAAGGTTTGTTGATTCTGTAGACCTTTTTGAAGAGACAACTTTTGGTTTCATTGATTTTCTCTATCGTTTTTCTATTTTCTATTTTGTTTATTTCTGCTGTAATCTGTATTATTTCCTTCCTTCTGCTAGCTTTGGGTTTAGTTTCTTATTCTTTTTCTAGTTCCTTAAGTTGTAAAGTTAGGTTGCTGATTTGGGATCCTTCTTGTTTTTTAAAGATTTTATTTTTTTTCCTTTTTCTCCCCAAAGCCCCCCGGCAGATAGTTGTATGTTCTTAGTTGTGGGTCCTTCTAGTTGTGGCATGTGGGATGCCACCTCAGCATGGCCTGATGAGTGGTGCCATGTCCGCACCCAGGATCCAAACAGGCAAAACCCTGGGCTGCCACAGCGGAGCGCATGAACTTAACCACTCAGCCACGGGGCCAGCCCTTTTTTTTCTTTTTTCTTTTCAAAGACCTTGTTTTTTCATGTAAGCATTTATAACTATAAATTACCTCCTTAGCACTCGTTTTGCTGTGTCCCATAAGTTTGGTATGTTGTGTTTTCATTTTCATTCATCCCTAAGTATTTTCTAATTTCCCTTGTGATTTCTTCTTTGATACATTGGTTGTTTAAAAGTATATTGTTTAATTTCCAAAATTTTGTGAATGTTCCAGTTTTCTTTTGTTATTGATTTCTAACGTCATCCCATTGTGGTCAGAGAAGATATCTATCTTCTAAAAAGTCTATCGAGGGGCTGGCCCGGTGGCATAGCGGTTAAGTTCGTGTGCTCTGCTTCGGTGGCCCAGGGTTTGCTGGTTCAGATCCTGGGCGTGGACCTATGCACCACTTATCAAGCCATGCCGTGGCAGGCATCCCACATATAAAATAGAGGAAGATGGGCACAAATGTTAGCGCAGGGCCCATCTTCCTCAAAAAAAACCCCCAAACTATTGAGTCTTAATTTGTGGCCTAACATGCGATCTGTCCTGGAAAATGTCCCACGTACGCTTGAGAAGAATGTGTATTCCGGTTGTTGGGTCAGTTGTTCTGTATGTGTCTGTTAGATCTAGTTGGTTTATTGTGTTGCGTAAGTCCTCTCTTCTGTCTGATTGTTCTAGCCATTTTGAGTGAGCTATTGAAGTCTCCAACTATTATTGTAGAATTGTCTGTTTCTGTCTTCAATTCTGTCAGATTTTGCTTCATCTATTTGGATGATCTGTTATTAGGTGTGTAAATATTTATAATTGTTGTATCTTCTTGCTGTATTGCAGGCACCTTTGATTCTTAAGAACACCAATGACAGAGTTTTTTCATGGTTTCAAAGTTTTGTGTTTTTTTTGGATTTTTTCATATTTAGGTGTTTAATTCATCTGCAGTTTATATTTGTGCATTCTAGAATCTCATTTTTTTCATATGGAAAGCCAGCTGTCACAACACTAGTTACTGAAGTGTCTCTACCTTCCTCAGTGATTAGCAATACCCATCAGTCGTAACCCCTGCCAAATTTCCACATACTCAGAGGTGTGTTTCTGAGCTCCATTCTGTTCTGCTGCTCTTTTGCCTATTTCTGTGTTAATACAGCTTTTAATTACCATAGCTTTGTAACATGCCTTGGTATCTAGTAGGGTGAATCCTTGTTCCTTATTCTTTTTGTCCAAAGAGGGAAACTCTACTTACATCTTCATTCTTCCAATACTAATTTTAGAGTTAGTATATCAAGTTCCTCAGAAAAATTTTTCTGTTATGTTGACTGAAAATAGAGTTTATAGATTAATTTAGGAAGAATTGATACCTATAAAATATTGAGTTCTCTTACCTAAGAATAAAGTTTCTCTCTCCATTTATTCAGATCTCCTTTTATGTCCTTCTATTCAAGCTTGATTAATTTCTCTATGAAGGTCTTAAATATTTTTATTAGGTTTATTCCTTGATATTTTCTAGTTTTTGTTTTGATGGTAAAATGAATCATTTTTTTAATGTCTGCATATTCTAATCAGTTATTGCTAGTGGATAGAAATGGTGTTTGATCCTTGTACGTTGATCTTGTGTCCAGCAATGTTGTATAATTCTCAGGTCTCTTCAATTTGCATCATAAATGATCATATTGTTTGCTAGAGTGGCAACTTTGTGTCTCTCTTTCTAATCTTACTGTGTCTCATGCATAACTTGTCTGACTGCAGGAGCTCCAGGACATTGTGGAATAGTAGGAAGAAAGCAGTGTCTCTCCCCTGGTCCTGACCTTCATTCATTCAGTGAATAGTTACTGAGTACCTGTCATATGCCAGGCACGGTTCTAGCTTCTAGGGACATAGCAGTGAACAAAACAAAGTCCCTGCCCTCACGGAGCTTACAGCTCATGGAGACAGACAGAAAATAACCAAACGAACAAGTAAGCCTATAATATCTAAGATGATTATATGTGTAACCGAGAAAATAAAGCATAGTAAGGGCAGGATAATGAGTGCTGCATGGGTGGGGGGAGGATGGGGGCCAGTGTCACTGTCACATAGGGAGTCAGGAAAGGCGTCCCTGAGAAGGTGACCTTGGAGCAGAAACCTGAAGGAAGAGAGAGAGAGAGGTGTTAGCGATCAGGAGATCAGAGGTGACAGCAAGGGCAGAGAACTCCTGTGGTGGGCAAGTGCTTCTGTGCCTAGGGAACGAGGCCAGCGTGGCTGCAGCAGTGAGCAGGAGGAGAGAGGGGGAGAGGAAGTCAGAGTGGTGGCACCCCAAATCACAGAGGGCCTCAGAGGTGTTTTTTCACTCCCAGAAGAGAACTCATTGCAGAGTTTTGAGTGCTGCAACTTGACGTTCTTTTTTAAAGGATTAATCTGGTTTCTTTTCTCAAAAGAGAGTTGGAGGAGAGACACAGTGGAAGTTGCAAGATGAGGTAGGGGGGTGTAACCATAATCTGGGTAAAAGAAGATGGTGGCGGCCATCGAGTCTTTAAGAGAGGGAGTCAGATTCTGGTGGGTTGGATATGGAATAAGAGTGAAAGGGTTCAAAATAGTTTGGAGTCTGAGTGATGAGAAGGATGGAGTTGCCACTGAGATAGAAAAGACTACTGTAAATATCAAGAGGAAAGTCAGGAGTTCAGTTTTACACGTGATAAATTTGATACACATTATTAGGTGTCAGAGTGGAGAAGTCAAGCAGCCAGTTGGATGTATGAGTCTGGAGAGAGGTCTAGGTTGAAGATTATATTTGGGAGTCATCAGAGTACAGATTAAGGCCAAAAATGAGATGAGAATGCCTAAGGAGCAGAGAAGAGACTGGATGCAAGGACTGAGCCCTGAGACACCACTACTTCACAGTGGGAAAGGAGGAGCAACCAGTGAGATGGGAGAAAAGGCAAGTGGAGCCCAAGTGAATAAGGTTTTCAAGAAGAGAGAATTCAGTGTGTCACATGCTGCTCATGGGCACAGCAGGTCAGATCTAGAAATGTGAGGTCCTTAAAGACCTTGAAGAGCTGGTCTGTTGTGGTGGAACGGTGATGGTGGGGGCAGGCGGAGGGGCAGCCTGATCGGAGCATTAACAGAAAATTCAGGAGAGTAATTGGAGACGCCAGGTATAGACAACTGTATTGATAAATTTTTTTTTAGAGTCAAAGGAGGAGAGGGTTGGGTTTTTTTGTTCTTTTTGTTTTTAAATGGAGTGATATAAGCATGTTTATGTGTGGTTGAGAGTGACCTTGTAGGGAAGGGGACATTCATGATGTGGGAGAGAAAGGGGACATCTGCTGGGATGATATTCTCATGCAGGGGAGACGGAACTGAATTAGCGCCCAAGTGAAGAACAGATAGTGACGGAAGGGAGAGGGGTGTTGCGGTGAGTGAGCAAGTGAGGGGCGCAGGAGGTTTGAGGAGAGGTCTGAAATGGTCGTCCAGAGAGTGCAGGGCCGCGGGATGAGGCTGTGGAGGGAGAACTAGAAGCGGGCAGGAGTTAGTCCAAAAGGTTAGTTTGTTTTTAATTTTCAGTGTAATTGTGTTGTGTCTAGGGAATGTGTCTGTATCATACACTTTGCGTAAGATGGTGAGTTTGTCCATTTCTCCTTAAAATTCCATCAAATTTTGCTTTATATTATTTTGACGATATCTTAGGTGCACCAAGTTTGGAGTGGTAATATTCCCGGCTGACTCACTCTCTGTTTTTCTGGATGTGTGTTTGTGTTTTGCCTTAAGGTCCTGTTTGATGTGTTATGAGTATTGCTGTACCAGCTTTCCTTTGCAATGGGATTTCTATATTTTATTCCTACCATGGTGTTTGTTCTACTTTTTTGAGGTTTCTTTTTTCCTCTCTCTTTTCTTGCCTTCTTTTGGATTAACACACTCCTTTCCCCATTCCCTTTACTAGTTTTGAGTTTGTATTAATTGGAATTAAGTTTGCCTACAATTAAAATTTAAAAAAAAAGAAAAAGTGGTTTGAACAAGACTGTTTATTTCTCTCAAGTTCAAGAATGTCCGAGATAGTAATGCTAGAGGCCCCCGGCTTCTTTGTTCTTGAGGTTTGATGTCATGATTGGCTTCCATTCGCAAGATCTTCTCATCCTCCAGAGGGGCTGCTGCATTCCACAATCCCAAGTGCATTTCAGCCAGCAAAGAAACCAGTAGCAAAAAAGAGCAAGCTGTCCCCACACACCACTTCTGCTTCCACCCCTTTGACCGAACTACTCATAGTTTGTTGCCGGGTAGCTACGAGATGGTTGAGTCCAGGCTGTATGTGCTCAGTTAAAACTGAAGGTTCCCCACAGATGACTTGTTTTCAGAAGCCTGTGCTGTGCTCCCCAGACAGTGTGCACATTATAGAGATGTGACAGAACACTAACAACAAGTCCTTATTCTAATATTGCCTCTACTGGAACTTGTTAAAGGATTCTAATATTTTGCATCCCATGCCTCATCTTTTCCATTTGACAATACTTTTTCCCAGAAAATTAACACCATCTATGCCTAAGAAATTTCTGTGTTTTTACTTCATCTGAATAAAGTTGCTATTTGACATGAAGAAAAAAGAAAATCCCAGGCTCTATTTCTGAGGCAGAAGGAGAAACAGACATTGGGAACAACTAGTCCTATCTGCCACAGAAGTTCTGCACTGTATTTCTGTTCGTTTACCCTTAAAATTTTAACATTGTTACTCAACATCTTTTCCTTTCTCTCAAACAACACAAGGACTTGAAATATGATTTATATAGTTGTTTTCTTAGGGGTAAAACCCTACAAATAATAATCATTATTATATAATTTTCAATTTATTATAAATTATAATTATTTTATCCATATATTTATTTAGATTTATCTATATGTTTATAATTTTCTTTGCTCACCCTTCCTTCTTATATCTCAGATCTTCCTTCTTGGATCATCATCTTCTTGGCTGAGTACGTCCTTTAGAACTTCCTTTAGTGAGAACCGGAGAACTAGCATTAACTCTGTTTTTATTTATCTGGAAATATTTATTTTTGCTCTCATTCTTTTTTTTTTTTTTTTTTTTTGAGGAAGATTACCCGTGAGCTAACTGCTGCCAATCCTCCTCTTTTTGCTGAGGAAGACTGGCCCTGAGCTGACATCCATGCCCATCTTCCTCTACTTTATATGAAGGTGCCACGTTCGCACCCGGGATCCGACCAGCAAACCCCGGGCTGCTGAAGCGGAATGTGCACACTTAACCGCTGCGCCACCAAGCAGGCCCCCTCATTCTTCTTCTTAACCTGTATTTTTATTGTGAAATAAACATGCAAAGAGTAGACAAAGAAAAATAATAAAAAGAACACACATACTCACCACCTAGTTTACAAAATAGAGTGTGACCAATATCTTTGCAGTCCAGTGATCACCTCCTTTCTCCCGTAGCAGTAAGCACTGTCATGAATTTTGTGTTAATTATACCCTTGCTTTTCCTTATACTTATACCACATATATGTGTGACCCTAAGGAATATATTGTTTAGTTTTGCCTGTTTTTGAAATTTATATTCATAGAAGCACAGTGTGTGTATTTTCCTGAAGCTTGCCTTTTTTATTCAGCCTGGTTTTTGAGATTCATCCATGTTAGTGCCTGTACCTGCAATTCAGTCTTTTCATTGGTATGTAGCAGTCCACTCTGAATATACTACTGCTTATCGACTCCACTGATGAGCATATGAATTGTTTCTAGTTTTCCGGTTGTGAACAATTTTTTATAACAGTGTTGAGATATAATTTACATAGCATAAAATTCACCTCTTTCTAGAACTCACTGGTTTTAGTATATTCACAGAGTTGTGCAGCCATCACTGCTATTTATTTTAGAACATTTTCATCATCCCCAAAAGAAACCTTGTATCTATTTAGCCATCACTCCCTATCCCTCTCTCCCCCTCCCCCAGCCCTAGCTCATCTGTTTTATTCTCTATAGATTTGCGTATTCTGGACATTTCGTATAAATGGAGTCATTCATTATGTGGTCTTTTGTGTCTGGCTTCTTTCACTTTGCATAATGTTTTTGAGATTTATCCACGTTGTAGCATGTGTCAGTACTTCCTTTTTATTGCTGAGTAATATTCCATTGTATGGATGTATTGCATTTTGCTTATCCATTCAAAAGCTGTTTCTACTTTTTTGGCTATTAGGTACTCTTTGAAACACAAAAGTTTAATTTTAGTGAAGTCCAGTTGGTTTTTTCTTTTGTCACTCTTGATTTGGTGTCAAGTCTTTAAGAAACCACTGCCTAATCCAAGGTTATGAAGATTTATTCCTGTTTGCTTCTAAGAGTTTTATAGTTTTAGCTGTAAGTTTGTGATTCATTTTGAGTTAATTTCTGTATATGTTGTGAGGTATGAGTCCACCTTCATTCTTTTACATTGGGATATCCAGTTGTCCCAGCACCATTTGTTAGAGAGACTGTTCTTTCCCCATTGAATGCTCTTGGCACCCTTGTCAAAAATCAATTGACCATAGGGGGCCGGCCCAGTGGCACAGTGGTTAAGTGTGTTATGTTCCGCTTCGGTGGCCCGGGGTTTGCCAGTTCGGATCCCGGGTGCAGACATGGCACCACTTGGCACGCCATACTGTGGTAGGCATCCCACATATAAAATAGAGGAAGATGGGCATGGATGTCAGCTGAGGGCCAGTCTTCCTCAGCAAAGAGAGGAGGATTAGCAGCAGTTAGCTCAGGGCTAATCTTCCTCAAAAAAAAATTAAAAAATCGGTTGACCATAAATGTAAGGGTTTATTTCTGGACTCTCAATTCTATTCCATTGCACTGATGTACATGTGTATGCTTCTGCCAGCACCACACTGTCACGATTACTATAGCTTTGTAGTAAGTTTTGAAATTGGGAAGTATGAGTCCTCCAACTTTGTTCTTCAAATAGAAATACAACAAAAAGGGGCCAGCCCTGTGGCCAAGTGGTTAAATTTGCACGCTCCACTTCAGTGGCCCAGGGTTTCGCCAGTTCAGATCCTGGGCATGAACATGGCACCGCTCATCAAGCCATGCTGAGGCGGTGTCGCACATAGCACCACCAGAAGGACCTACCGCTAGAATATACAGCTATGTACTGGGGGGCTTTGGGGAAAAGCAGAAGAAGAAGAAGAAGATTCGCAGCAGATGTTAGCTCAGGTGCCAGTCTTTTAAAAACAAAACGAAAGAAAGAAGTTTATGGCCAGTTCTCACTAAAGGAAGTTCTAAAATATGTACTTCATTCTTGCATTTCCATCTGAATTTTAGGATCAGCTTATCAATTTCTGCAGAAAACGCAGCTGGGATTTTATTTTGCTAGGAATTGTCTTACATCTGTCGTTCAGTTTGAGGAGTAGTGCCATCTTACTGTTAGGTCTTCCAACCTGAACATGGGATGTCTTTCCATTTATTTAGGTTTCAAAAAATTTCCTTCCATAATGTTTTGTAGTTTTAATGGACAATTCTTACATTTCTTTTGTTAAATTTATTCCTAAGTATTTTATTCTTTTTGACACTATTGTAAATGGAATTTTCTTTTTCATTTTCAGATTGTTCATTATTAGTGTACAGAAATACAACTGATTTTTGTATATTGATCTTATATGCTGCAGCCTTGCAGAACTTGTTTATTAATTCTAAGTTTTGGGGTGATTCTTTAGGATTTTTTATATATAAGATAATTTCATCTGAGAATAGAGATAGTTTTTTGTTGTTGTTTTGGGTTTTTTTAAAGATTTTATTTTTACTTTTTCTCCCAAAGCCCCCTGGTACATAGTTGTGTATTTTTAGTTGTGGGTCGTTCTAGTTGTGGCACATGGGATGCCACCTCAGCATGGCTTGATGAGCAGTGCCATGTCTGTGCCCAGGATTTGAACTGGCGAAATCCTGGGCTGCCAAAGCAGAGTGCACGAACTTAACTGCTCGGCCATGGGGCCGGCCCCAAGATAGTTTTACTTTTTCTTTCCGATATAGATTCCTTTTATTCTGTTTTCTACCTAATGGCCGTGGCTCCATATAATGTTGAAAGAAGTGGCAAGAATGAGGTCATCCTTGTTTTTGTCTCATTCCTGATCTTAGTGAGAAATGATTCAGTCTTACACCATCAAGTATGATGTAAACTGTGCGTTATTATGAACATATTTGATCATGTCTCCTGGTGTACATATACAAGAGTTCTGTAAGGTATTTACTGGGAGTGGAAATGCTTGGGTCATAGGGTATGCATATGTTTAGATTTACAAGAAATGCCAAATTGTTTTCCAAAGTGATTATACCAATTTATTATTCCCTTAGCACTGTGTGAAAGTACCCAGTGCTCTATGTCTTTACTTATACTTGGTGTGTAAGAGATTTTCTCCTTCCCCCAAATCTACAGATATGAAGTAGTGGTTATAATTTGCATTTCATTGCTTACTAATAACATTGAACATCTTTTCACATTTTAACCGTTTATGTTTCCTCCTCTGTGAAATATCTGTTCATGTTTGTGCTCATTTTTCTATTAAGTTGTCTGTTGTTTTCTTTTTGCCTCATAGGTGATCTTTATAAATCTGGATTCTGGAACCTTTGTCAGTTATAGTTATAGGTATTGTAAATATCTTTTCCCAGTTTGTGACTTGCCTTTTCATTTTCTTCATGGCATCTTTTAAATGAACAGATATTCTTAATTTTAATTTAAATTTATCAGTCTTTTCCTGTAAAGTTTGTACTTTTTCTATCTTAAGAAATCCATCCTTCTCCCAAAGTCAAAAGATATTAAAATAATAATAAGCTGTTTTCTTGTTAACAGTTTTCAAGTTTTGTCTTCCATATTTAAGTCCTTGATCCTTTGTAATTGATTTGTCTGCACAGAGTGAGATAAGGCTCTGTGTTAATTTTTTCTTATTGGATAATAATGTATTAAAATGTTCGTCTTTCTTCTATCGATATGCAATACAGCTCTGGCAAATATCAAGTTTCCTATGTGTATTGATCTGCTTCTGAGCTTTCTATTCTGTTCGTTAGTCCATCCCTAAGCCCAGATCATACTTTCTTCATTATTATAACTGTATAATGAATCTTGATAATTGGAAGGACAACGTCCCCCAACCTTATTCTTCTTCAAGAGTGTCTTAGCTAATCTTGGCTCTTTGCTCTTCCATATAAATTTTAGCATCAGCTTTTCAAGTTCTATGTTGAGATTTTGATTAGAATTATATTAAATCTGTAGATCAATTTGGGGAAAAACTGACATCTTTATGAACTGAGTCTTTTCTATCCAAGAACATGATTATGTCTCTCCATTTATTTAGGTCTTCTTTAGTGTCTTTCAATTAGATTTTACATTTTCTACATAAAAGTTTTGCATATTTTTTAAAGATTTGTTAGACTAGTATTTTAATTTTTGAGGGATGTAAATGTTTTTTGTTATTATGTTTCCTATTTATTGTTGATGAAATGCTCTTGACCTTTATATTTATCTTATATCTAGAAACCTTGCTATGTTCTTATTAATTTTATTTGTCAATAAGGAATTGCTTTTAAAATTATACCTCTGAGTATGAAGTTTATTGTAGGTTTGTTGTAGATATTCTTACTCTGGTTAAGAAAATTGTTGAATTTAATGAAATTTCTTACTATATCTATTTAGTTAATCATATAGTTTCTCTTTTTTTACTCTAATAATGGGGTAAATTTTATTAATAGATTTTTCTCCTTTCTTGCCTTGTTTTTGGACTAATCAAGCCTTTATTTCCAGTTTTCTCATTAGCTTATTATTCTTTTAGTAGTTACTCTAAAGATTACAGACTGCATCCTTGGCTTTGTAAAGAATAATGTAAATTAGTACCTTTCCCACTTCCCAGATGATGCAAGGATCTTAGAACACTTTTATTCTCCTCCTAACTTGTGTACTGTTGCTGTGAAGTGTTTTTACCATCAGTATTGACTTGGCTTTGCCCACATATTTACCCTTTCTGTTACTCTT
Source organism: Equus przewalskii (assembly GCF_037783145.1). Lineage (NCBI taxonomy): Eukaryota > Metazoa > Chordata > Mammalia > Perissodactyla > Equidae > Equus > Equus przewalskii. Next base: position 26,961,050 of record NC_091851.1, read on the forward strand.
CGCTCCTTTACAGTCACGGGCCACACTTTGACATTTCAGCCAAAAGCAGACCACAAACATGGTGTCCCATAACATTAGTACAGTATAGCCTAGTGTGCAATAGGCTATACCATCTAGGTTTGTGCAGGTACTGTAGGGGAGGAAGAAAGTTTCCTCTACCCTTCTGTGTTCTTCTGAAGGATTAAATTGACATGAGACAGATTAACAGGAGGAAAACAAACAGAAGTTTAATAACATGTATACATGAGAGAAACCCAGGGAAACCAAGTAACTTGCCACAATGGTGGAGGCCCTCACCTTTAACACTGTCCTCAGCCAAAGACAAAAGAAAATGCTGGGAGTGAGGAGAGTCAGGAACTTCAAAGGGAAGGAAGGCAATTCACAGGTAGGTGAAATGGAGCCAAATATTTGGGAAACAAGTGTTTGGCCACTCAGAAACAGAAGAACACAGAGGGAAGCCCAACAAAGGGGCTTTTCTAGGTTCCTCCCTGTCTCCCACCTAGTTCATGTTACGCTAGGATGATAGTGCACTTCTTCTTTTTTGTCTGAATTCTTTTAGGCAGTTAAGGGGAAGGTGACAAGAGAAACTTTCTGAGTCTTTTGTTTCTTAAAAATAATCAGCCTAAAATAATCCTCACGTTAAAGAAACACATTTTTGGGTGGCAAATTTTGCTCCTCTTCAGTACACTCTATGATGTTCATACAACACAACTGCCTAATGACACATTCCTCAGAATGGAGCCCATTGTTAAGTGACACATGGCTATTTCTGTGCTTCTACTTCAGATCACTTTCCTTCTGCCTAAGGAACTCCCTTTATTATTTATTTGAATGTATTTGTCTTAAGATGTCTGTGTTTTCCCCTTTTTTTCCCCTTAAGTTTACCCTATTTATTTATTTTTGTGAGGAAGATAGGCCCTGAGCTAACATCTGTTGCCAGTCTTCCTCTGTTTTATGTGACATGCTGCCACAGCGTGGCTTGATGAGCAGTGCTGGGTCCACATCCGGGATCCGAACCTGTGAACCCTGGGCCACCAAAGTAGAGCGCGCAAACTTAACCACCAGCCCCCCTTCTTTTTTTCGAATGGTATTTTTGCTAAGTATAGAATTCTAGGTTGGTACTGATCTTTCAATACTTTATAAATGTCTTTGACTATGTTCTGATTTCCAGCCTTTTTATTGAAAAGTCAGCTGTCAGTCTTCCTGCTGCTCCTTTGAAGAATAATTTGTTTTCTCCCCTCTGTCTGCTTTTCAGATTTTCTCCTTGTCTTTGAGTTTTATTGTGAACCTAGGTGTGGTTTTCTTGGTATTTTTCCAGTATGATGTTCACAGTTTCTTGAATCTTTGGCTTTAATAACTTCCATCAGTTTCAGAAAAGTCTTGACCATTATTTCCTCAAATTTCTGCTGCATTTTATTTCTTCTCTCCTTGTGAACTCCAGTTACACATATGTTAGACTGTCATGTGTTGTGTTTCTTCATTCTCTTTTCTGTGTTTTCCCTTTTTTTTTTTTTTTTTCGCTCCCTCTGAGCCTCAGTCTGGATATTTCCTGCTGGATTATTTTATAGCTCAGTTGTAATTAATCTATTAAGCACAGCTATTGCAGTCTTAATTTCAGTTACTATATTATTTAGTTCTAGAATTTCCATTTGATTCTCTTTGATAGATTCTGGTTCTCTGCTGAAGTTCTCCATCTTGTCATATATTTTCTTGGACATATACACAGCTATTTTAAAGACCTTGTCCAGTAGCTCTAGTATCTAAATCCCTTATAAATCTTTTTCTTTTTTCTATTTTTTCTCTTGGTGTGCAGTCATTTGGTTCTGTCTCCTGGTATGCTTGGTAGTTCAAAGCCAGAAACTGTCTTTTTTGAAAACTACAGAGATAACTTGAGGCTCAGGAAGATCTTCTGTTCTTTAAGAAAGGATTTACTTTTGCTTCTTGCAGGCTGTTAAGAGTAGAGCCAGACCAAGTTGATCCAGTGTGGGATTGAACTGATTCAGAGCTAGGTTTTTGTGATGGTTAGTCTGTTTCTGGTCTGCCCTTATCCTGGTGTGTACCCTTTAGGGAATCCCAGTGATAGCCTGTGGTATTTCCCAAGCCCCTCCTCTTGGCAGACCTTGAGCTCCAGTTTTTCTCTCTCCCACACCTAAGACTCCTGGAAGCTTTGCTCAGTTTAATGCACTTTCCTTGATACTTCAGGTCCCGTCTGCCTTGGTAGCTCTGTATTCCACTTTTGGCCTCCCAGTCTCCATGAAACTGCCGCAAGCTCTGCTCTGCTTCAAAAAGCCTCTTCACCACCACCTTCTGCTTGGCTTCCTAGCCTCTTAGCCTTGTGCTGCTTATAAATGGGAGATGCCTTGGGGTAAAAGCAGTACAGGATATCAGATTCAGCTGAGTGTCGTTCCCTTCTCAGTGGAATATTCCCTCTGAAACTCTGCTTGGCTTTGATAATTTTTTAATGCCTTGAAAGAGATTTTGTTGTTGTTTTAGATATTTTATTTAGTTTTTTTAACTTGTTCTTGGTGGGCGGGTTCAATTTGTCTGATACTGACTGGTTTTTCAGGGCCAGAATCAGAAAATCATTAGAATTTTCTAATGTTGAATCAGTCTTGTATTACCAGAATAAACCCAGGTGAATTATGATATATTATCATGTTAGTACATTGTTGGACTTGATTTATTAATATCTGATTGATTTAATAATTTTGCCTTTGTTTATGAGAAATTGGCTGGTAACTTTCCTTTCTCATCCTTGTCCTGTTTTAGTATGAAGGTTATCTAGTTTCATAAAATGAGTTGGGATGTTTCCTCTGCTCATATTCTATTTTGTTTAAAAACAAAATTATCTTTTACTTCATTGTTTTGTAGAACTCTCTTTTTTAAAATATCTTTTCCTGTATGGTTATGTCATAGGGTCCTTTTCCATTCCTAATCTTTATCTGTACCTGTCTCCTTTGTATCTTGATCAGTTTGGCAGGGTTTATTAATTTTATTAATTATTATGTTGGTTTATTATTTTATTAATTTCTCCTCTCTTTGGGTTAATTGTACTGTTCCTTCACTAATGTCTTAAATTGGATCCTTAGCTCATTTGTTTTTCAGCCTGTCCTTTTTAAAAATAGAAGTTTTGAAGCCTATGGATTTCCCTTTAAGTCCTACTTGAGCCATATCTAACAAGGTGGGATATGTAATATTTCCAGTTTCCAGTGTGATTTCTTTGACCAGTGGGTCATTTAAAAGTGTATGTTTTTATGTTTTAGAAGTATTGTTTTTAAACACATGGGTTTATTAGTTATATTTTCATTACTGGTTTCTAACTGAATTATATTAATGTCAAAAAACATGATCTATATGATGCCCATTTCTTTGAAATTTGTGGAGATTTATTTTATGGCCTAGAAGTGGTCAGTATAGCAAATGTTCCATATGTGTGTGAGAAGAAAGTATATTTTACAGTGAGTGGGCATAGGGTTCTCTATTATGTCTTTTAGAACAAGTTTGTTAATGAAATGTTCTCTGACCTTAGTGATTTTTTTGGTCTGCTTTATCTGTTCACTACTCAGAGAGGTTATGTTAAGGTCTTCCACTCTCATGGTAGATGTGTCAGTGTCTCCTTACAGTCTGTCACTTTTTGCATTTACACAATTGAAACTATGTTATTACATGCCTATGAGTTAAGAATCATTTGAATTTCCTGGTGAATTGAACCTCTTATCAATATTTAGTGATCCTTTTTCTCTTTCTACTTTTTGGCTCAGAGTCCATTCTTATAGTATAGTATAACTTAGTCTAACTATACCAGCATTCTTTTTTCAGTATTTACATAGTATACCTTTTTCCATTTTCTTATTCATAACCTTTCTGTGTTCTTAGCTTTTAGGTTGTGTCTCTTATCAACAGCATATATCATATATCTGGATGTTGGTTTTGTATCCAACCTGAAATTGGTATATTTTAATTGGAAATTTAGTCCATTTGTAAAGATTATAATTACTAGTATATTTGGATTAATTTCTACCATTTTGTTTTGCACTTTCTGTCTCTTTTCTGCCTTTTCTAAAATCATTTTTTGATTGTGGCAAAATACATATAACATAAAATTTGCCATTTTAGCCACTCGTAAGCATACAGTTCAGTGGCATTAATTACATTAACAATGTTCTGCAACCATCACCACTATATAATTCTAAAACTCTTTCATTACCCCAAACAGAAACTGTACCTATTCAGCAATAACTCCTCCTTCCAAGCCCCTGCCCCCTAGTAACTTCTAATGTACTTTTCTGTCTCTGTGAATTTGCCTATTCTAGATATTTCATGTAAGTGGAATCATACAATATTTGTCCTTTTGTGTCTGGTTTATTTCACTTAGCATAATGTTTCAGGGCTCATCTATGTTATAGCACATATCAGAACTTCATTCCTTTTTATGGGTGAGTAACATTCCAGTGTGTGTATCCACATCTTGTTTATCCATTCATCTATTGATGGGCACTTGAGTTGTTTCCACCTTTGACCATTGTGAATAATACTGCTTTGAATATTGGCATACAAGTACCTGTTTAAATCTCTGTTTTCTCTTCTTTTGGGTATATACTTAGGGGTAGAATTGCTGGGTCATGTGGTAATTCTGTGTTTAACTTTTTGAGGAACCACCAAACTGTTTTCTACAGCAGCTGCACCATTTTACATTCCCACCAGCAATGCACAAGGTTCCAGTTTCCCCCCATCTTTGCCAACACTTGTTTTCTGGCGGGTTTTTTGGGTTGTTTTGTTTTTATCCTAATGGGTGTGAAGTGGTTTTGATTTGTAGTTCCCTAATGACTAATGATGTTGAGGATGCTTACTATTATCTTTGGAGAAATGTCTGTTCAAGTCTTTGCCCATTTTTTAATTGGACTGTTTGTCTTTTTGTTGTTAAGTTGTAGGAGTTCTTTATATAGTCTGGATATTAAACCTTTAGATAGATGATTTGCAGATAATTTTTCCATTCTCTAGGTTGTCTCTACACTTTCTTCATAGTATCCTTTGATGAATAAAAGTTTTCTGTTTTAATGAAGTCAGATTTATTTTTTCTTTTGCTGCCTGTGCTTTTGATGTCGTAAGAAACTACTGCCAAATTCAAGGTCATGAAGGTTTTCCCCTATGTTTTATTTTAAGAGTTTTATTTATTTTTGCTGAGGAAGATTCACCCTGAGCTAACATCCACTGCCAATCTTCCTCTTTTTGTATGTGAGCTGTTGCCACAGCATGGCCACTGACAGACAAGTGGTGTGTGTCCACGCCTGGGAACCAAACCCAGGCCTCCAAAGCAGAGTGTGCCAAACTTAACCACTAGGCCCCCGGGGCTGGCCCTATTCTAAGAGTTTTATAGTTTTAGCTCTTATGTTTAGGTCTTTGATCCATTCTGAGTTAATTATTTTATGTGGTACAAGGTGAGGGTCAACTTCATTCTTTGGCGTGTGGCTATCTAGCTTCCCCAGCAGCCTCTGTGGAAGAGACTGTGCTGTCCCCCATTCATCCTCGCTCCTGAGGGATAGTTCCTCTGGGCGTAGGATTTTCAGTTAGTACTTTAAGTCAATACAGTCTCTATCTGTTGCTGTAGTTTAGAAATTTGCTGTTTAATTCATTCCCTTGGCAGTAATCTGTCCTTTTCCTTTGGCTAGTTTTTAAGAGCTTCTCTGTCTTTGGTTTTACTGTAAATAAGAGTCAATTTGCTGGGGATCCATTTGGCTTCCTGACTCTTGAGGACCAGTGTCATTAGCCATTTCTGCAAAGTTCCTAATCAGGATCTCTTTGAATATTTCTTTCTTCCATTCTCTGTTTTCTTCTGTTAGAACTCTGATAGATATGCTGAGTCTCCCTCTCTCTTCCATGTCTCTCAATCACTTTCTTTTTCATGGTCTCTTTTTTTTTTTCCTTAAAGATTTTATTTTTCCTTTTTCTCCCAAAGCCCCCCAGTAAGTTGTGGGCCCTTCTAGCTCTGGCACGTGGAACGCCGCCTCAGCATGGCCTGATGAGCGGTGCCATGTCCACACCCAGGATTCGAACTGGCGAAACCCAGGGCCTCTGAAGCGGAGCACACAAACTTAACCACTCGGCCACGGGGCCGGCCCTCACAGTCTCTTCTTTTTAATACATTTAGTTGCTTCTTTTATTTCTTAAGAAACAAGGTGCCCAGGTAGAGCCTTATGGTTAGGAATTCTCAGGAGAAACTTTTCCTTTTATTCTCACTCTACCTTAGAACAAGCCAGGCACACATCCCACTACCTACTTGAGGCGGGGCCGGGGGGGGGGGGGGGGGGGGGGGGGGGGGCTCGTTTCATTTCCAGCAGCTTAGCTATTCATTTTAAAAGATGTCTTGTTTTGTTAATCAAGCAGTTTGTGTTCTGTACCAGGAGCTTTTCACTCCTGTTCTCCTTGTGCTTTATTCTTTGTCCTGCTTCCCGCGTGGCCCTTGTCTCCGGGCTGGCCTGATTTTTCTCTTGCACTGCTTCCAGAGCTCGTGTTTTATCTCCTTCCATTGGCTCACATCTCTTTTTCCCAGCACCTCTATCTCTGCTTGGAACCACTGTTTGACATATTCATGACGAAATGTCACACTTTTCCTCTATTCTCTGGTAACAACTTTTGTGGTGAATGTTCTCTGCCATTTGCTGTTCCTGTAATATCTGCTGAGCTCTTGTATTACCTCCTTTTTAATTACTAATTTCTTAATGAGGTGAAACTCTTCCATGATGAGCTCTTGTCAGTAGATCATTGAGGGAGAGGGGCCAGGACTGTGTCTCAGGCTGGCAGGAAGACCTAAGGGACGGGTGCAGGTGTGCATTCTTCAGCCTTGTCTTCTACTTTGGAGAACTCAAAACTGCCACCTTTATCTGAGACCTTTGACCCCAAGAATCCTCCTTGTGTGACCATCACTGCATCTGGCAGCTTTCCTCATACACTGTGCTCTGGGGTTCTGTCAGAGACAATTTCTATTTCATTTCCATTTCTTGTTTACTCTGTTTTGCTCTTTAGTGACTTCTAAGGGAGTTAGAGGTAGCATTGTCTTTATGCCACCACTTTAAAACTGGAAGTCACACAAAAAGCCCTGGGCAAAAAAGCATGCCAAAGGATAAGAGACACTGGGACCCCCAGTTGAGAAAAGAGGGAAAAATGGTGTTATAGGCAGAAAAGTGACCCCCACCCACCCAAGATCCATAGATCCACAGATCTAATACCCAGAACTGTGAGTATATTAGGTTGCAAAGGGGAATTAAGGTCACTAATCAGCTGACCTTAAGCCAGGGAGATTGTGCAGAAGGGCCCCATGCCAAGGGTCCTTGAAAGTGGAAGAGGGAAGCCAGGCTGATACAACATGAGGACTCGACCCACCCTTGCTGGCTTTGAAGATGGAGGGAGGGGTTGTTTGAAATGTGAGTGGCTCTAGAACCTGGAAAAGGCAGAAACCGATTCTGCCCTCGAGCCTCTGGGAGACACCTTGATTTTAGCCTAGTGAGACCCCTGTGGGACTTCTAACCTACAGAACTGTAAGATAACAAATTGGTGTTGTTTAAGCTGCCCAAAAACCCCCCAAAAACTAGAAGTCACACTAAAAGACCAGCCTTGTATTCCTGGGCTAAACACTTCATGGTCAGCTCTTCTGTTGCATTCTATTTGCTTCTATTTTATTTAAGACTTTACATTTATGTTCATAATGAATGTGGTCTATTATTGGCATGTCCTGTCTGCTCTCAAGTCTCCTGAAATGAGTTGTGTCATTTTCTGTGTTTATTTACTGTCTGCAGCAGTTTGAATATTCTACGGCAGGGATTTTTTAAAGAGTTACTGGTCTAATCAGAGTTTCTATTTCTTTTTGAGTCCGTGATACTAATTTATGTTTTCCTGGAAAATTGTTCCATTTAAACTCAGTTTTCAAATTTATTGCCATAAAATGTCCTTAAGAACTAAATGATGAGGTTCACTTTATATGTATTGTTTGCATTTTTCACAGTGAGAGTGGATTAGTATATAAATAAAATGAAGACCAACTGCCATCACCAAATAATGACTGGTTTCCTCAGGTGGGATGGGCAGGTGAGAGCTGCGACCCCGATCCTGCCTTCCACCCCAAGAGACGCCGCTCTGCTCAGTCTTTCTCCACCTTCTCTTTCTCAGTCTTAGGAAAAGTCCTCAGTGCTGTGGGCAGTGCCCAGCTCCTGATGTCCCAGAAGTTCCAGCAGTTCCGGGGCCTCTGTGAGCAGAACTTGGTGAGTGATTCTTCCTCCACAGCGGGGCTGCCGGCCTTTGGCCGCCTGCCAGCCCCCGTCAGGATTAGCCCCTGGAAGCCTCCGTGAGCACCTCCGTAACATGGAGAAGGTGCTGCTTCCTCGTGGCACTGGAAAGAGGATGGTGACACATGTCAGTGCCTAGCATGAGAAAGGGGCCAGGAATGGTCCTGTCAGATCTCTAATACCTTTTGAAATAGCAAAGTGGACTCTGTGTAAAAACAGCCACATGAAAGTTAAAAATCAATTAGCACTGATTTGTTTATATAAAACTCTATATCTAAGATGACAGTCAAGGTAAGAACTAAAGACATACGACCACTAGGCTTCGTGGGTCTCCCCTACCCTTACCTGTCTGGAGGGCAGCTTTTCTTGTGGAAGCCTCTCCAGCTGCTCAGGGCCGGTGTACTCCATGGGGTAGAGGACAATGGCGAGTGTTTGTCCCCGGGACCTGTAGGGTTTGTGGGTTGGCTGGGGCAGTCGTGATGAGAAATGTGTTGTCAAAGAACAGAATGATGGGGGGGAACCACCTGGACTCACCTTGGCGTGATGCTGGCTCCTCCCCACCTCACTGTGAGATCATGGCCAAGAACTTCTGTTTCCGTCCTGTAAAATAAGAACATTTGTCTGCCTGGCATGCATTAGGGACATGAGAGGCTTCCTCACTGTAGCCCTACAGGGGTGGCAACGGCCTCAGTCCCCACGTATGTGCAGGGCCTGCTCTCATGATGGAACCATCTCCTTCTCCCAGAGATCTCCACCATCAGGGCTCGCAGTGCCCAGGAACTAGTGTCACTTACCCATACAAATACTGACCCTGGGAACGGGAGCAAGACTAGGCCTCAGGAGACCCCAACCATACTTGGGATGGGGTGCAGGATAAGCTTCTGCCTTGCTTGCCCCACTGATCGCCATCTGCCCCACAGAACCCTGATGCCAACCCACGTCCAACAGCCCAGGACCTGGCAGGGTTCTGGGACCTGCTACAGCTGTCCATTGAGGACATCAGCATGAAGTTTGATGAACTCTACCACCTCAAGGCCAACAGCTGGCAGCTGGTGGAGACCCCCGAGAAGAGGAAGGTGAGCATGGAGCAGTGCGGAGGGGAAGTCCAGGGACAAATTCCTGGTCGGCAATAACGCTGCCCACATCGGTCAGTGCTGCTTGGCTCCCTTCTCCGTGTGTTGTCTTTGAGCTGGGGGCTCACATCCATCAGTGTGCGGGGTCCATGCTCGGCACTTGTCCAGCATGCCGCTCGCTCTGTGTAGTTGAGGCTGCCCCCCTAAGCATGCCACCCTGCCCTGCATGTTCAGAAAATGGGGCTCCTGGGAGACACATGCCCATAGCCTCGAGCACTAGAGTATACATGGCTGTTGGAACTTTGGAGGCAGAAAAATGGTCCTTCTCCTGGGGCCACATTGCCAGGAGTAGGGGTGTCTTGACCCAATTCTGCCTCCTGGGGCAGGCTTTTCCCTGAGGCTCAGGCATCCTTCTGTACAACAGTGGCACCCAATGCCCCGTACAGTTGTTAGTTCCTAGACTGTGGCCCTTGTGGGCTCTGATCCCCTAGAACAGCATGTGAGATGGGGCCTGGGAGCTGGAGGCCCTGGATTTAAATCCCACCTCTGGCTGTGTGACTCAGGCTTGTTCTTGCCTGAGTCTTAGGTTCCCAATGGTTCAAAGCAGGGGTGGGAGCAGGTGATCTGCCCATCCCTTCCTGCTAGAACATTCTAGGATCCTAAGCTTGCTTTTTGCTCCTATGCCTTGTGCTATTCCCATTATCATTGCTTCTTGTGGCTTCCTGATTCCAAATGTGTGTTGCTTGTGCCCAATGCGGGAGGCTGGGGTGGAGACTCCAGCTGCCAGCATATGGTGGGTGGTAGCACCACACAAAAGGTGGTACCTTTATTTTATTTTTCTTCCCTCCTCACTGTCTCACTAAAGGAAGAGAAGAAACCACCCCCTCCAGTCCCAAAGAAGCCAGCCAAATCCAAGCCGGCAGTGAGCCGCGACAAGGCCTCTGACGCTGGGGACAAGCAGCGTCAGGAAGCCCGCAAGAGACTCCTGGCGGCCAAGCGGGCAGCTTCTGTGCGGCAGAACTCAGCCACAGAGAGCGCAGACAGCATCGAGATTTATGTCCCCGAGGCCCAGACCCGGCTCTGAGACCAGGAAGCAAACAATCTTAAGTCATTAAGAAAAAAACCACACAAACTAAATGCAAATGGAACAAAATTTTCTCAACCTTTAGTATGATTATTCTGTCTAGAGACCCTGAGCCAACTTTCAAATTGACGCATACAAGGGCTCACAATTTGGCTTTTTTGGGTCCCTCTCAGCTTTAGGTTATGAAGACTTCACACAAAAAAGTCAACAAAAACACAAAAGTATAAAACTTTTTTTTTCCTCTTGCTGGCCGTGGTGGACGAGATAGATGGACTTCGGCAACTCCCGGCCCAGCCTCCAGACTGCGGTCTTTTTACTTGTTCTATCTAATGAGAACTTAAACTAGCTTGTTTACAAGATGACGACAGTCCAAGGGCAGCCTTGGGCACCTGCCATGTCCTTCCTTCTTTTCCCAGCCACCCCCGCTCTGACCTTGGAGTTTTCATTCTTACATTTTTCTCTCTCCCCTTCAGAGCTCACACGGGGGTCACCATCCTGGCTGTCGGCTTTCTGGTTCTCAGCCCTTTTCGTGGTTGAGAGCCCAGAGGACAGAGATGGACACGCATCCCCTCCCCCACCAAGTGCTCACACACAGTCACACACGCGCACACACGCAGATGTAGGTTCCTCTCAGCAGAAGCAGCCCTCCCACCGCGATCCGCCAGCATCAGGGTCAGGCGGGTGACTCGCCTCTCTGAGAAGATGAGGAAGGTTTAAGTCGGGGGGGGGGGGTGGGGGGGGGGGTGACTGAGATAAAAGCCACAGTTATCACACTCCAGACTCCCGCCTTTTTCTTCTCTCCAGCCCCTTCTTCCTTCAGCGAACGTATGACTCTGACTCGCAGGGGGCACTTGAGAGAGGGACCCCATTTTCCAGGGGTTGTCTGTTCCTGGCGGAGCCTGTGTACAGTACCCGAGGGGCGGGCGGGCGGCTGTCTGTACGTATGTGTACATATGCACATAGACCTTAGAGTGTATATTTAACAAATGCCCATCTGCTCACCCATGCCCACCAGCGCCACCGCTGGCTCTCGGGGCACCTGGCAGGAGGCGGGTGTGTGAATAGCATATATTTTTACATGTACTATATCTAGGTGTGTGTACACGTGTGTGTAAAAATATATACCTTGTGTGTAAGCAGCCCTTTTTTTGGTCTTCCACCTACCCCCCCCAACCATGGGACTATCTGCCCAGCCTCTGAGTTTTCTGTTCTGTTCTATTTTTTCACCCCAGTCATCCTCTCTCCCCTGCCCCCCCAGCCCCACTCCCAGGGTGTCATGAGCCCTGAGCTGCAGTGGCCCGGGCCTGCAGGGCGGGGAGGGGGAAGGTGAGGCCCAGCCCGCAGTGCGCTCAGGGCTCGAGGGCTGCTCTCTCCTGTGTATACGAATAGGCACTGGAGACGTCCTTGTGTCCGGCACTTGCTGCAGGGGACCCCGGGTGAACCGAGGGCCTGCTCTGGGGCCCCATTCCAGCTTGGCCGCCGTCTGTGACCTTGGGCAAGTCACTTGACCTCTGTGTGCCTCAACTTCCTCCTCTGTAAAACAGGGACAGTCCCTGCCCCTCCCTACCTCACAGGCATGTTGTGAGAATAAATGAGGTAACGTGTACCAAGGGCTCATGGTGTTATTGCAGCGGGATGGGCCAGGCTGGGGTGAGGCGAGTGGAGCAGATGCCCCAGGAGACTGAGCCGGACACCCCTTCCAAATGGCAGCTCTTTGGAAACAGGCTGACTTGAGCGCAAACCATAATTCCAGCTGTCATGTACCAGCTCTGTGATCCTGGGCAAGAAAACTAAGCTCTTGGTTCCCTCACCTGGAAAATGAGTGTGCAACATCTACCTTACCAGCTTCCTCTGAGAAATAAATGCTTAATTAGTCGTCGCTACATGGGAGCCAAGATGGGCTGCCCTTGCTGACAACTCACACCTCTTCCACAGCCCCCGACTCTGCTTGAGCATCTCCCGGGACAGGGTACTGGGGCCCGGGCAGCTTCCGCCACTCGACAGCCACGTGCACCAAGTGCACTTCCTGAGCACCTGCTGTCCCAGGCCAGGGCCTGGCAGTCATTCACAGAGCTCACGCTCTCAGGGGGGACACAGACACTGAACATGTCACAGACGAGTTCAAGTCTCCAACAGGTGACAGAAAAGAAAATGCAACGCAGTGAGGGTGTGGGAACCCATGACAGCATCACCAAACCCAGTCTGGGCAGGAGCATTGTGGTCAAGCCTGGAAGGACAGTGGGTATTAACCAGGTTTGGGGATGGGGGTGGTGTGCAGCGGAGAGCCTGGAGAAAGTGCATTCAAGGCAGAAGGAACTGTAGGTGCCAACACCCGCTGGGAAGAACGTGCGAAAGTTTTTGGGCCAGGCTGAGCTGCAGACCCCTGGTCTCCCTCGGTCCATCTCAGGCCCAGGGGATGCACAGAACTGCCTCCTCAGGAACGTTGTTCACCTGCCCGGCCCTTCCCCAGTTGGGCCCCTTGTGAGCTCATCCCAACCCTGTGGGCAAAACCTCCCTGCACTGGGAGCAGTGGGCTCTCATCTGTGAATCCTGTTGTTAGTGGCACCTGAGCATCTAGTGACCATGGTGGCTCTGATTAACTCCTGGGGCTGGCACCTTCCTCGACCTACCCCTGCCCTGAGACCCGGCGGGGGGTGACTTGAAGGGTTAAGTGAAGAGGTTTTAGGTTGCCTTGGGCACTGAGCTAGGCACCCAGAGGTGAGTGAATGCAAGAGGCGGCCACGCTGGACTTGAGGGCCCCCATCCAGCTGGCAGCCCAGCTCTACCGACGGGCCCTGGGGGACCGGGGTGGATCCTGACCCCTTCAGAGCTTGAGTGTTTGTGTGGCAGCAGAGGAGGGGCCTTGAGGGTTGATCAGGGCCTCAGGGAGGGATCCTGCACTCCCTGAGTCAGAGCATAGTGGGGAGGGAAGCATCTGATGTGCAGAATCTGGGCGCCACTCCCAGTCCTACTGGGGTGGCAGTGGAGGGACCCCCTCTCCCCCGAGTTGAAAGAATAGTCCTTTACCCAGAATTACCAACTGTCAACATTTTGCCACATTTGCATTATTCCTCTCAGGTACATACACAAACATGTTTCCCCTGGAGCCATTTGGAAAGTAAGTTACATACATCATGATACTTCACCCCCTTACAGACCATGCAGCTCCTAAGAATAAGGACATTTCTGCACAACCACAATACCATTATCACCCTCTAATCTAACAAACGAGTGGTCTGCAAGCACCTCCCTTAACCAGGAAGGCACTCGGTGTGCAGACATTAGCTAAAGCACAGCATGGTCCACATGTCCCAGTGATGTCCTCTATGGCTTTTCCTTTGTACCTCTCCAGGACCCAGTTAAGGATCATTCATTCCTTTCAGTTATCATGTCTCGCTTTTTTTTTCCCCCCTGCTTTTTCTTTCCTAAATTCCCCCAGTACACAGTTGAATACTTTTAGTTGTGGGTCGGTCTCTAGTTGTGGCATGTGGGACGCCACCTCAACGTGGCCTGACGAGCGGTGCCATGTCCGCACCCAGGATCCAAACCAGCGAAACCCTGGGCCGCCAGGGAGCACACGTCCGAAGCAGAGCACACGAACTTAACCACTCAGCCACGGTGCCGGCCCCATGTCTCTTTAGTTTTGTTGAATCAAAAACAGTTTTTGTTTTGTTTTTCATGACATTGACAGTTTTTAAGTGTCCAAGCATCTTAGAGAATGCTGCATAATTTGGATTTTTCTTCCCATGACTAGATTCAGATTAAACAGTTTTAACAAGAATATGGCTTAGATGATGTCCCATCTCCTGTACTCTGTTCTATCAGGGAGGCATTTGTCACTTCAGGGAAAGGCTGAAAGCAGCTTCCCAGAGAAGCTGGCAATGAGTCCTCAGCCTCTGCGTTTCCAAAGCTCAGTCCTGGAGGGAACAGAAAGGACAAAGACTGAGGGAGACGGGAAGCACCCTCCTGAAAGCTGCAGGGTGCTGCGCAAGAGGCAGAGGGAGAAACCGACTGTGCGTCGTCCCTGGGTCCCTGGGGACCACCCACAGGGCTGCAGATCGGAAAGCAGGGAGGCCCAGCTTCCCCTTTTAGACCCCCTGCTCCCTCAGGGTCGCAGGCCCCCAAGCCTCAAGGAGAGAGAGAAGGCTCGGCCACAGCCAGGAGCAGCATTGGGCCTAGGGGCCATTTGGCCAGGACAGAAGGACAAAGCCATTGCCACCAGTGGCCTGAGAGCCAGGGACCAAGCGGATGCCAGCATGGGTAAGTGCTGACCGACTGAAATGAAGTTCCTACCACCAGCACTGGAGTGGAGTTTATAAGAGAAATTCAAAATGAAGTTGTGCCTCCTGCCCGCCTGAATCTGGCTGACCTGAAAAATCAGCGTGGTCCCCACTGGCCCTCCCGCCTCTGCTATGGCAGTCTCCCTCTTCTCCCTCCAAAAGTCCGTGTCTGCTCAGAACCCTTTGCAGCTGCCCAGCGCAGGCAGGAGGAAATCCAGCCTCTCCACCTTGGCCTTGGAGGCCCCTGCTCACCTTTCAGGCTGCACCTCCCTTGGGAGCCCATCCCCTGCTCTCTGCCCTCCAGCCTCACCCCAGGCCTCACACAGAGAGCCATGGCTCCCCCACCGATAGAGTTAACACCCACACCTTCCTCAGCTCTCAGGCCAGCTGGCATTTCCTCAGGGAAACCCTCCCAAAGCCCCTCACCAGGCCAGGTGGGTGCAAACCCCCTGCTCTACACTTGGAGCTCGAGAGGTACTTCGCCTGGCTTTCTTTGTTGCTGTCACTGATATAACGATAATTACATCTGTGTGATTTTAAGTGAGTATCTGTCTCCATCAAGAGATGGTGGGCTCCCTGAGGACAGGAATTAAGTTTTGTCACCAGTCTCAGTGCCTAGCACAGAGGAGACCCTCAAGAACTATTTCCAAAATTAAAGAACTCGTCGGGGGGAGGAGGAGCAGGACTTCACAGAGAAGGCAATATTTGAGCTGGGCTTTGAGGGATGAGTAGGAGTTCCCCAAGTGACGGGCACAGTGAGCACACAGGCAGAAGGGGGAGACTGTACTGCTGCTCAGAGAGAGGGCAATGCTTGACAGGCCTTGAATGCCAGGTTAAGATGTAAAGGCTTTCACCAGCTTTGAACAGAGCAGGGACATTTCCTTCCATGGAACCCAACTTCTCACGAGACAGGGGCCCCCAGTCCTAGCTTCCATGGAGCCATGGTACCCTGGTAACCCAGCCAGCACCAGGGTTTGTCTCCAAAACATGTAAGCAGAGCCCAGCCTGGTGAAGCGCTATGACCAACGAGGAACATGGGCTCTTGGGGACCCTCAGCTGCTAATGGCTTTAACCTTCTATAGGCCGACAACTCTTACATCGAAATCTGCAACCTGGGGGCCGGCCCCGTGGCCGAGTGGTTAAGTTCACATGCTCTGCTTCGGTGGCCCAGGGTTTTGCAGGTTCAAATCCTGGGCGCAGACATGGTACTGCTCATCAGGCCATGCTGAGGCGGCGTCCCACATGCCACAACTAGAAGGACCCACAACTAAAAATACACAACTATGTACCAGGGGGCTTTGGGAGAAAAAGGAAAAATAAAATCTTTAAATCTGCAACCTGTACCTTTCCTTGAACTCCACACTTCACACTTGCCATCTCCACTTGGATGTCTAACAGGCAATCTCAAAATTAACATGCCTACCAGCTAGTAAGAGGAAGTGAGGAGGTTAGAAAATCACCATTTGGCAACTATCATAGTAACAAACGAATCATCCGTGGGTGTTAAAAAACATGGGTGAAAGTTTGATGAGGAACAGAATATTCAGTCTCAAAGGAACACCCCACAAATTACTTATTCATTAACTATAAAATGGAAAAATAGGGGCCAGCCCTGTGGCCGAGTGGTTAAGTTTGCATGCTCCACTGTGGCAGCCCAGGGTTTCCCCAATTCGAATCCTGGGTGCAGACACGGCACCGCTCATCAAGCCATGCTGAGGCGGCATCCCACATGCCACAACTAGAAGGACCCACAACTAAAATATACAACTATGTACCAGGGGGCTTTGGGGAGAAAAAGGAAAAAAAAATAAAATCTTTAAAAGGGAAAAATACTAACTTTCCTTTTTTTTTTCCCTTTGGTGAGGAAGATTTGCCCTGAGCTGTTGCCAATCTTCCTGTTTTATACGCGAGCCACCATCTCATCATGGCACCGACAGACGAGTGGTGTAGGTCCGCACCCAGGAACCGAAGTGGAGTGCACTGAACTTAACCACTAGGCCCCGGGGCTGGCCCAGTAGTAACTTTCTTACGGATAAATCTGGCAGACACTACCTTAACTAGATGGCCAAAGTCATTACTACCAGTGATGGGGAAACTTAATACCACACTTCCCCTGATAAGATGCACTGAGAAGGGCACAACGTCATTTCCGTGCTATTCCTGTCAAAAACCCATGACCTGAAGCTAATCCTGAGGGGGCACCAAGTAACTGGCCTGGACTCTCCAAAAACGTCAGGGTCATGAAAGACCAAGAAAAGCTAAGGAACTGTTCCAGATTAAGACGTCTCAACAGATGCAGAAAGAGCATTTGACAAAAGCCAATACCCTTTCATGAAAAAAACATTCAACACGCTAGGACTAGAAGAGGACTTCCTCAAGCTCATACAGGGCATCCAAGGAAAATCCACAGCTAACACCATATTGAATGGGGAAAGACCGAAAGCTTTCTCCCTAACATCAGGAACAAGACAAGGCTGTCTGCTCTTGCCACATCTGTCATTCGACCTTGTACTGGAGGTTCCAGCCAAGGCAATTAGGCAAAAAGATGAATGAAGGGCATCCAGATTGGAAAGAAAGAAGTTAAACTATCTCAATTTGCGGATAACATGATCTTTCATATAGAAAATCCTAAGGTATCCACAAAAGAGCTCTTAGAGTTAATGAGCTCGGCAATGTTCCTGGAAGCAGGATCAATATACAAAAATCAACAGTATTTCTACTGTGATATAATAAAAAATAATATTTGGTCTTTGTCCCTGGCACACAGCTCCTAAAAACCCTTGAAATCTCTGAAGGAATGAGTGTCTTTTGTGTGCTAATGAGAAGACTGGGGCTGGGGGCCCTAGGCAGCTTTAGGATGAGGGCTGGTTGCCAAAAAGAGAGGCATGATTAGAGGGTTGGAACGTTCAGCCTCAGTCGCCAGCCTCCAGGGAGGGAAGAGGGGCTGGAGTCAATCATCAATGGCCAGCGATTTAATCAATTATGTCTGTGTAATGAAACCTCCATAAAAACCCCTCAACAACAGGGTTGGAGAGTTTCCAGGCTGGCGAACACTTAAAGGTGCTGGGAGGATGGCACGCCTGGAAAGGGCGTGGAAGCTCCCCACCCGGCCCCCATCTCACCCTACGCATCTCTTCCGTTTGGCTGCTCCCGAGTTCTATCATTTATAGTTAACTGGTAATAGTAAGTAAATTGTTTTCCTGGGTTCTGTGAGCAGTTCTAGCTAATATTTTTAGGGCGGGGAGGAACCCCCAATTTGTAGCCAAGTTGGACAGAAGTGGGGGTAACCTAGAAACCCAATACTTGCAACTGGCGTCTGATGTGAGGGCAGTCTTGTGGGACTGAGGCCTTAACCCTGTGGAGTCTGACATTAACGCCAGGTGGTTAGGGTCAGAATTGAACTGTGCTGCAGGACACCCAGGTGGTGTCCAGAGAGTTGGAGAATTGGTTGACTTGAGGAAAAAAACCCACATATTTGGTGTCAGAAGTGTTGTGAGTAAAATCAGTTTAACTACTAGTGGACACTGAAAATGGATTTAAGAAAACAATTCCATTTACAATGGCATCAAAAAGAATAAAGTAGTTAGGAAGAAAGTTAACAAAAGAAGTATATGGGCTGGCCTGGTAGCATAGTGGTTAAGTTCTTGTGCTCCACTTTGGTGGCCTGGGGTTTGCAGGTTCCTATCCCAGGTCCAGACCTAGTACCACTTGTCAAGCCATGCTCTGGCCACATCCCACATACAAAAAATAGAGGAAGACTGGCACAGATGTTAGCTCAGGGACAATCTTCCGCAAGCAAAAAGAGGAAGATTGACAACAGATGTTAGCTCAGGGCCCATCTTCCTCACAAAGGGGAAAAAAAAAAAAGAAGAAGTGTAAGACTTGTACACTGAAAACTACAAAACATCATTGAGAGAAATTTTTAAAGACCTAAGTAAAGGAAAAAGCATTTCATGTTCATGGATCAGAAGACTTAGTATTGTTAAGATGGTAAGACTCCTGCAAATTAAATATACAGATTCAACATAATCTACCAAAATCCCAACTGCCTTTTCTGCAGAAATTGACTAGCTCATCTTAAATTTCATGTGGAAATGCAAGAGACCCTGAACAGCCAAAGCAATCTTGAAAAAAACAGAAGGTGGATGACACACTTCCTGGTTTCAAAACTTACTACAAAACTAAAGTGATCAGGATTCTTTGGTACTGGCATAAGGGAAGACATACATATCAATGAAATAGAATTGAGAGTCCAGAAATAAACCCATACATTTATGGACAGCTGATTTTCAACAAGGATGCCAAGAAAATTCACTGGGGAAAGAGCAGTTGTCTTAACAAACGGTTTTGGGACAACCGGATATCCACATGCAGAAGAAGGGAGTTGGACCCTTACCTCACACCATATACAAAATTAACTCCAAGTGGATTAGAGACCTACATTTAAGAGCTAAAACCATAAAACTCTTAGAATAAAACATAGGTGTAAATCTTTATGACCTTGGATTAGGCAATGGTTTCTTGGATATGATATCAAAAGTACAAGAAACTAAAGAAAAAAATAGATAAACCTCACCAAAGTTAAAAACATTTGTGCTTCTTGAAACTATCAAGAAAATGAAAAGACAATCCACGAAACTGGAGAAAAATATTTGCAAATCATATTATCTGGTAAGGGTGTAATAAATAGAATATATAAAGTACCTTTGCAATCCAACAAGAAAAAAACAAATTATAAAATGGGCAAAACAGGGCTGGCCCAGTGGTGCAGCGGTTAAGTGCACATGTTCCATTTTGGTGGCCCAGGGTTCGCCAGTTCGGATCCCGGGTGTGGACATGGCACCACTTGGCAAGCCATGCTGTGGCAGGCGTCCCACATATAAAGTAGAGGAAGATGGGCATGGATGTTAACTCAGGGCCAGTCTTCCTCAGCAAAAAGAGGAGGATTGGCAGTAGATGTTAGCTCAGGGCTAATCTTCCTCCAAAAAAAAAAGGGCAAAACATCTGAATAATCATTTCTCCACAGGAAGACAGACAAATTTTCAATAAGCACACGAAAAGATGTTCAACAAAACTAATCATTAGGGACATGCTAATCAAAACCACAATGTGATACCACTTCATACCCAACAGGATGGCTAGAAGACAAGTGTTGGTGAGGATGTGGAGAAACTAGAACCCTCATACATTACTGGTGGGATTGTAAAATGGTACAGCAGTGTGGAAAAGTTTGGAAGTCCCTCAAAAACTTAAGCATAGAGTTAAAAATGACCCAGCAATTCCACTCTTAGACATATACCCAAAAAAGTGAAAACATACATCCACACATAAACTTATACACCAATGTTCACAGCAGCATTATTCATAATGGCCAAAAAGTGGAAACAACTCAAATGTCCATCAACTGATCAATACATAAACAACATGTAGTACATCCATGGAATGGAATACTACTCAGCAATAAAAAGAACGAAGTACTAAAAAGAAAATCTAAAAGAAAAAAAAATTATTTAAAACGGGGCCGGCCCTGTGGCCAAGTGGTTAAGTTTGTGTGCTCTGCTCCGGCGGCCCAGGGTTTTGCCGGTTTGGATCCTGGGCGTGGACCTAGCACCACTCATCAAGCCATGCTGAGGCAGCATCCCACAGGCCACAAGAAGGACCCACAACTAAAAATATACAACTATGTACCGGGGAGCTTTGGGGAGAAGAAGGAAAAATTTTAAAAATCTAAAAAAAAGAAAAAGAATGATGTACTGATACATGTTATAAAATGGGTGAACTTTGAAAACATTATGCAATATATTATTATTCAGCCTTAAAAATGAAGAAAATTCTGGCACGCTACAAGATGGATGACCCTTGAGGATATTATGCTAAACAAAATAAGCCAGTCACGAAAGGACAAATACTGTATATGATTATACTCATATGAGGTACCTAGAGAAGTCAAATTGAGAGACAGAAAGTAGAATGGTGGTTGCCCAGCTGTTCAGGGAAGAGAATAGGAAGTTACTGTTTAATGGATACAAAGTCTCAGTTGGGGAAGATGAAAAAGTTCCAGAGAAGGATGGTTGTCATGGCTGTACAACAACATGAATACACTTAATGCCACTGAACCATATCCTCAAAAATGGTTAAAATGGTAAATTTTAGGGGCTGGGCCCCGTGGCCGAGTGCTTAGGTTCGTGCGCTCCACTTCGGCAGCCCAGGGTTTTACCAGTTCAGATCCTGGGCACGGACATGGCACCACCCATCAAGCCATGCTAAGGCAGTGTCCCACATGCCACAACTAGAAGGACCCACAACTAAAAATATACAACTGTGTACTGGGGGGTTTGGGGAGAAGGAAAAAAAGAGGAAGAAAACTGGCAACGGATGTTAGCTCAGGTGCCAATCTTTAAAAAAAAAAGGTAAATTTTGTTATTTCACCATAGATACACACACACACACACACATACACAAGAAAAGCAGAGATTAAAGAAACATAATAACCTTGGTTCGGGGGCAGAGGGGAAACACACATACACACACACATATGTGGAAAGAGAGAAAAGAGAATACAATAAAGCAAATGTTAACAATTGGGTAATCTGGATGAATACATACAGGAGCTCTTTGTACAGTTCTTACAAACTTTACTGTAAGTTTTAAATTATTTCAAAATAAAAAGTTTAAAAAAAATTTATGTTACAGACCCAGGTTTGTTTTTGCCCACCGCCCAGAAAGCCAAACACCGAGACGACGAGATTGCAGCAGAGAGAGAGTTTACTCACGAGGCAGCCACGTGAGGAAGCGAGAGCATGAGCCTCAAATTCACTTCCCCAAAAACAGGGACTCAGGGATATTTATAGGATGGGGGCAAGGTGGTCTGAAATGTGGAGAGAGGTGACTGGAGGTGCGGAGAGGTCAGGTAATTGATGACCTGCGCAAGCGTAGTCAGACCCCGTGCCTCTTCTAGGACCCGTGTTCACAAAATGGAGGCTTTAGCATGATCTGAGGGTGGAGTTTTTAGCCTCTTGACGTCAAAAGGTCGCCTGTCTGACATCTGCGCGGGCCCAGTTGTTGAATTGGTCGTCTCAACCCGCCTGAAGTGGACAAGGAGTTCTGACTGAAAAACAGCTCACGCACCCATTCCCATGGTGACCCAGGCTCCAGGGAGACGTTATCTATAGGAGCCTAGTGGGAGTGAGAGAGCATATTGCCGAAACAGCACCGTGAACAATGGGTGGGTTAAACAGCTAAAAGTTATAATCAGTAATTGCAGAAAGGAAAAACTTTAGTACCTAGATACTTAATCATCAATGGCTGTTTGCCGGTTTCATTCCTATGTCCAAAACAGAACTTCTCATCTCTCCCCAAACCTGCTCCTCCCATAGCCGACCCATCTTAGAAAATGGCAGCTCTGTCTCTCCAGTTGCTCAGACCAAACCCCTTGGAGTAATCCTTGATCTTCTCTTTTACACACATTCCAGTCCATGCACAAATCCTATTGGATGCAACTTCAAAATATTTCCGGAGTCCCACCCCTCCTCCCCACCTCCACTGCTACCGCACGAGTCTGAACACAACACCTGGTTGAACATCTCATGGGTCTCCCTGCCTCCACCCTTGGCCCATTCAGTCCATTTCACACAACACCCAGAGGGATTCAGTGAAAACCCAAGCCAGATCATGTCACCCTACTGCTCAGAACTCTCTGATGTCTTACTGTGACCTACAAGGAGGCACTGGCTACTGCTTCTCAGATCTCATCTCCCCCATCTCCCCTCACTCCCTTCCCCACAGTCACACTGGCCTCCTGCTGCTCCTTGAGCAGGAGCTGGACAAGCTCCCCCTACAGGGCTTCTGCCTTATGGCTCCCTGCGCTTGGCTCACTCCCTCACCTCCTTCAGGTCAGCCCAAATGTCACTTCGTGCCAGGCACCCCCCTCCTATTACTCTCTCTCCCCTCACCCTACTTTACTGTCCTTCGAGGCACTTATTTCTACCCTTCAAGCTATGTAGATACTTGCTCACTGTATCTCCCTCCACAGGAACAAATGCTTCCGGGGCGTGGTGACTAGTTCACCGCTGTTTCCCCAGCACCCAGCACGGGGTCTGGCAGGTAGAAGGTGTCAGTTAATATTTACAGAATAAATAATTGGGAGTTAGAAAATTCCCTTGGGAACATCTGCGTTGGATCAAAGAGGGCCGGGAGAGAAAAGTGGGCTAGAGTCCAGTGGGGACTGATGGGTAAGGTGTTCCTTCAGGGGTCAAAATGATGGACAGGCCCTAATGCCTAATTGGGGAGGAGATGGGTTTATCCTCCCAGACTCCATCCTCTGACTCAGACCAACAGGGGGATGCTGCTGCCGTCAAGATCCACCTGTGGTTCCCAGCCCCTGCCCTTCTGGCTGGCTCTGGGGGTGCTGTGGCTCTTTCTGGCCACTCTTTCACTGTGGCCGCAGTGGCCTCACCACTACCCTCCCATTTTACAGGTGAGGAAACTGAGGGCGGGTGGAGGAGCACGACTTGGCCTAGGTGGGCTGTCCCCAGCGAGGCTCGACCCAAACTCCCATGTGCGCCCCACACCCACAGGGGCCTGACTGGCGGCCCTTTGCCTGAGGATAGCAGGTCCTCTCTGACACGCCTCTCCCCTCAGACTGGAAAAAAGCCATACTTGGCCTGATGGAAGCAAGCCCTCCCACGGGAAGCCAGGCAGCGGGGCCTTTGGGGAAAAGATGGGGAAGGGTCTGAGACCCGGAGGCCCGTGGATGTTCTGCCCGCCTCGCTGGAGAGGAAGGGACGGCCCAGGATGTCCAGGCCCAGTCACCGCCATCACCTGCCCGGGCCTACAACGGGCAAGGCCCTCATCGCAGCCTGGGGGTTCACCCAGGAGCGCCCCCTCCTCCCAGCCCGTGGGTCTCGGCCAAATAAGGCCGGGCGGGCCGCCGCGGCCCCGCCCCGCCCCGCGCACATTCTTCTGCCTTGTAAGGCCCGGCGCCGCGCCCCGCCCCGCCCCGCCCGCCAACCCACCCGAGCGACCCTCGGCCGCGGGCTCCGCACCCGGCTCCGCGCACCGAGCGAGCGAGCGCCTTCTCCGCACCAGGTGGGAGCCCGGCCGGCCGCCCAGGTGGTCTAGAGTAGGCGCCGCGACGGCCGGGGCTGAGCGGGGGCAGGCCCCGCGGACTGGGGCGTCGGAGGGTCTCTGGGCCTGGACAGCCACGGCGGGGCTGGGGCTGCGAGGTTGCCCGGGTGCGACAGGGATTCGGGCTGGGGCTGGGCAGCAGGGAGACTGCTCAGGGCTCTGGGAACCCGTGGCCCTTTGGTGAGGGAAGACTGTCCAAGGCCCTGCCCTTAGCTGTGGAGTTAGGGACTCCAAACCCAGAGCTCCAGGGTGCCCGGGAGGAGGAAGGGGGTCGTGATCGCAGGGCATTCCCTGCCCCAGTAGACCCAAGTGTCACAAATAGGAAACTGAGCCCTGTCAGGCTCCATGAGACCCCTGCGGAGCATCCAGTCCCCTCCCCCATCTCCTGGAGCAGGAGAGGGATGGAGAGGCTGGGGTCACTTCGCCCCATACACCCCAAAGCTGTGTGCCATGCACGGGGCTTCCGTGCTCCGGGCCATCTACCCACCTGGGCCTGGTGGTGGGGAAGGTCTGCCAGGGCCCTGCAGGCTCAGCCCTTACAAGGCGGGCAAGGACCTGGGCGGGGGACTCAGCCCTGCTCCTCCCAGCCCTCCAGCTGCTCTGGCTGCTCTCAGGAAAGTCAGATGAGGTGAGTTTACGAGCGAGGCAACTGGCACTGCCAGCCACAGGCACCACGAGGTAATGGGGGACACAGGCCTTGTCTTTGCTGTTATGGTGGGATTTCAGGCACCAGAAGGGGGGAGGTGGCACCTTTTTGCAGCCAGGTTAAGTACCAGCTATATCTGATCCCTGGTGTCTAGGACCCCTAGGAAGGGGAGGTAATGGCTCCAAGGCTAAGGGCCCAGCTGTCTCTGACCCCAGTCCCTCAACCAAGCCTAGAAACTGCCTCTGGCCACACACAGCCCTGAGCCCCTCACAGCTGCCTCTTCGGACAGAGGTTTCCTTCTGTGTTCAGGCCTCGAGGGCACCAAGGGCCATGTGCCACCTACTGACCCAGGACCAGCCCAGGGGTCCTAGCTTCCAACTGGACTTGTCCCCTCTCATGGGCATGCCATTTCCCTTCCTGGGCCTCAGTTCTAATAACTGCACAGTAGGGGCCACCCCACCCTCTCCACCTGCTTTCCAAGATTGCCGGGATGGACAAACCATAAAGTTAAGTGTTCTCAGCCGTGTCATGGCCCCTTGATAGAAGAGGGTGGGCCTAGGGCGGCTGTGGAGGCAGAGGGGCCCAGCCAGTATCAGAGCAGTGGCTGAGCTCTTGGCCATTCCTGCCTCTGGCTGTGGCTTCCTCTCTCCTCCTGGCCATGTCTACCCTAGAGCTTTGCAGACAGGAGGGTGGTGGTGACAGTGATGATGACCATCATAGCCTCTGTGGACTTCTCCTCGGCTGCCTTCAGTGGGTGCCAGAGTCAAAGCTCCCAAAGAGCACAGGGCTCATGGAGGGATGGGCCCCAGGAAGCACTAAGCCACAGGAGAGGATGGCACTCCCTGCTGACGCACCATCCCACTCTTGCCCAGGTCCCAGGCGAGAAGGGCTTTTGTGGACCCATCCTGAGCCGTGTGAGAAACACCGAGGGCCAGGTGTGTCCATCCAGTGGGACACAGCAGCCAGTGTCTCATGACTACAGGCAGCTGTGGCCCTGGGGACAGCTGGGGCTGGCCAGGATCCCAGCTCAGGGTTTCAGATCTCAAAGCCCAAAAACCAGGACGGACTGGAGCAGGGTCTTGGGATAAAGGCCTGCAGAGAGCTTGGAGAGCACTCACAACCACACAGTGTGGGGTGAAAAACAGGCTGAGAAGGCTTCCTGGAGGCCCTCGAGCAAGGGGTTCAGGGGCAGAGGAAGGAAGCGGGCAGCAGTCCTGAGGCCTCGGCCAGGCTCACAACTGCCCTAGCCGAGGGGCACATGGCACTAGGCCCTCACAAGTCATGACAAAGGTTCAGGGAAAGAGCCCCTTGCTGGGCCTCAGTTTCCCCATCTGTACAGTGGGGGCAGCAGACTGGCCATGGGTGCCCTCAGAGTCATTCATTAAACAAGCATCTGTTAGCCCGACTGTGGGCTTTGGTGTAAATCAGGGGATTTATACCAGCCCTGAGTGACTGAGGGAGAGAAACCTTTAAGTTCTTATTGTCAAAGCAGGGGTGTGGGAACTGCTCCCCAAGGGTGTGTCTCAAGAACTGGGCTGGAGAAGGAAGGATGATCCAGCGGGAGGGAGCAAGAAAGAAAGTCTGAGGGTGTCTCGAGAACAGACAGAGACCCAGCCTGGCAGGATCACAGATGGCAGGAGGGACACAGCGAGGAGTACCACAGTCGGTCAGGGCAAAGGGCAAGATGGGTTCACATTCACACAGGGCCTTGAACGCCAGGCTGAGGGGCCCAGACTTGCTCCAGTGGGTGGCAGGAACCTTCAAGGTGAAGTGAGAGCTGCAGGTCTGGATCCGTATGGGAGAGACTGGCTGGAGGCTAGGACGCCGGGTCTAAATAAGGGGAACAAGAAGCTGGGGTTCTCAGCCCGGGGGAGTCTCGCACCCCCATCAGTACTGAGGGGTGAGGACAGGAGTAGGGCCTACACCAGATCTATCACCCACCTAAGGGGCTGGGCACCTGTGGGCAGGTGGGGGAGGGGAGGCTCCCCAGAGCAGGGAGTGCAGAGGGATGGGGAGGAGGAGAGAGGATGAGGAATGTCAGGAATGCAGGGCGGCTGATCCAGCTCCCTCCTGCTGGGTGGGGGGAGGAGGCCTCGGCCTGCAGGGAGCCTCACAACCTCCCATATGTCCACCCACCTTGTCACTTGGAGAGAGAGATGGACAGCGTAAATGCTATTGAGGATTAAAGGAGATAAAGCATGGAAATGGTTGGCACCGAACCCAATCCTAAGTGCCTTACCAAAACAGTCACAGCAAAAATAGCTTACTCTGCGCCCGGCACCAGTCCAGGCCTTCTCAGGCACTAAGTTAATTAATCTCTACTGCTGGGCATTCCTCATGTCCCCATTCCCAAATGAAGAAACTTGCTCACAGAGGTAGAGGAAGTTGTTTACGATCACACACAGCCCACGCTTGTCTGCTTTTGTGCTGATCTGGGTGGGAGCAGCCCCAAGCCTTTGGGAGGCCTTGAATGCCAGGCCCAAGCACTGACAGCCAGTCTGGGGACAGCAGGAGGATTCCCTGGCCCAGGATCATAGGCTCTCCCCCTGACACTCACTTCCTACAGGGAACTCCCACCTACCTGAAGCCAAGATGTCCAGCAAACGGGCCAAGGCCAAGACCACTAAGAAGCGGCCACAGCGGGCCACATCCAATGTCTTCGCAATGTTTGACCAGTCCCAGATCCAGGAGTTTAAGGAGGCCTTCAACATGATCGACCAGAACCGAGATGGCTTCATTGACAAGGAGGACTTGCATGACATGCTGGCCTCGATGGGTGAGCAGGGACCGAGATGGGTGGGGTCTAAGTGGGCCCCACAAGGGCTGCATCTGGAGCAAGCAGTGGGGCTGCTCATCACTCATGGAGCGCTTTCTGTCTAGTGACACATGGTCCCCATCCTGGAGAGTAGGTGCCATTACTGTCTCCACTTAACAGACAGGAAACTGAGGCCCAGGGCAATCTAGTGCTGGATTTGAACCTAGACAGGCTCGCTCCGGAGCAGAACTGCCTCAGGCAGATTTGTGGGCTGGGCTGCACAGTACCATTTCATTTAAAGAAAGGGATCAGCAACTAAAAGAAAGTTTGGACTGCACAGGCTTTCCATTGTACAGATGGGGAAACTGAGGCCTAGAGGGGAGGCCAGACTACCTCCCCTCCTTCAGAGGTCAGCCATGCCAGGTTCTCAGAGCCTCTGACACCAGTGACTTCCCTAAAACCAGTCTTAGAGCTGAAAGGGCTCAGGAATCTAGTACAATTCACCACTGCTCAGATGGGGAAACTGAGGCCCAGAGGCCAGGCCTCCAGACATCAGCCCCCCAACCTGTGGCCCTGCCCCCACATCCCTCCCCATGTGCTGGCCACAGACAATCACACTCAGCCCCAGTTCCTGGCACCCCTTTCATCCAGGTGAGAGTGTGGACCAGACACTGGCCAGGGGAGAGGGACAGCCTCTGGCAGCAGAGGAGGCGCCTGTGGTGGTCAAGCCCCAAGCTCTGGGGCCAGATAGGCCTGAGTCAGTCCCTGGTGCTGCCCCTCACAGCTGGGTGGCCCTGCTTTGTGTCTGTTTCCCTTCCTGTGCAATAATGACTGTGGCCCTTGTGAGCATCCCCAAGGTGACCATTGGGAGGGCTGACAGTGGACATGGCCCCCACCCTGGGTGCCAAACCTCTCCCAGCTTCAGGCCAACCTTGCTTGAAGATTCTCCCCCAGGAGGTCA
This sequence comes from Equus przewalskii, assembly GCF_037783145.1. NCBI lineage: Eukaryota > Metazoa > Chordata > Mammalia > Perissodactyla > Equidae > Equus > Equus przewalskii. The sequence continues at coordinate 26,989,254 of NC_091851.1, forward strand.
CCCAGCAGGAAGGAGAACTGAGGCTGGTGAGGGGAGGGGCTGGTGGGTCCTGACATCATAGATCCTCTGGGGCCGTGGCCATCCCGTAGGGACACAGCAGGGTGTGCGAGGCTCAGAGGAGACAAGGACAAGGAGACTTCTTCCCATTTATGAGGCAGCACCCTGCACCCAGGGCAGAGACCCCAGAGACCTGATGACAGCCCTGGGCATCTACCCAGAAGAACCCCACACTCCTGTTTGTAGCTCATGTCAGTGGATCCACAGATCAGTCATGGCCTCTGGTTAAGAATATCATCCTGAGGTTAAAAAACAACAGCAGTAAATAATAAAATAATAATAACAAGAAGCAGCTCTGCAAGCATTAACCTTAAATCTCAAAGCAATCCTATTGGGTGGATGTGATTATCATTCCCACTTTACAAATGAGGAAACAGGCTCAGAGAGATTAAGTAATTTGTCCAAGGTCACACAGCTACCACAGGTAGCCACAGGTAGAGCTGGGATTTGAACCCAGCCGTTGATTCCAGGGTCCACAGGGCCTTTCCAATCATTATCATGTGGTTTACAACCATTGTCTTCTTCATCTTCACAATTCTCCTAAGAGGCAGGGGAAACTGAGGCACAGGGCTGGGATTCAGACCCCAGCCTGTGTGACACTAAAGCTCACTGGTTTAAGCAATTTCTCTACTGTGCCTGGAATCTAGGGCCTGGCTGCCTGGCTCCACTCCTTCCTCACTGTATGACCTGGGACGGGTCTCTTCACCTCAGGTCCACACCTGCAAAGTGGGGGAAGAATCACAGGGTGGTGACAGTTATGCGAAAAGGCACGGGGAGCACCAGCCGGAGTGAGGCGTCAGCAGACGGGGCTCTTCTACTTTAGGAAGCACGCCTGGGCGTGGATATGAGCCCAGAGCAGGAAGCCGGTCGAGGCGGCCGGAGAGCCTGCAGGAGGGAGCGGTCAAGCTGGCCGCCCCGCAAGATGCTTCAGTCTACAAGTCACTATCTCCCGTCTGTGGGACTCGCAGTGGGCCCTGAAGGGAGGGGACAGGGAGGCGGGAAGGGACAGGCAGTGACAGCAGCATGCGTGCCCCCCCACCACAGGGAAGAACCCCACAGACGAGTACCTGGAGGGCATGATGAGCGAGGCCCCGGGGCCCATCAACTTCACCATGTTCCTCACGATGTTTGGGGAGAAGCTGAATGGCACAGACCCCGAGGACGTGATCCGCAATGCCTTCGCCTGCTTCGACGAGGAGGCCTCAGGTTGGCAGCCTGGGGGTGGGGGGTGCCCCCGGTATGCGAGGGAGGCTGGGCTGCACAGGGGCTTCAGGGCCTCTGCCCCCAAAGGCCAGAACAGAAATCACCTGTCCGCTGGTTTCTGTCACTGGAACTACAATGTCATGCAGCTTCCTTGTTCTCCCGCAAATGCTAGACCAAACCAGCCCACACCCACCAAGGCTTCCCACTTCTTGAGTTCACCTATTGGCCCGACACACTCTGCCTCTGCTTTAGACCTTTCCAGAAACCAGACCATTCCAGGTCCTTCTGGCTAACAAAGTACAGAAACCAGTCCCCATCCTCAAATCTTCCAAAGGACTTCCTGTCCCACAGCTAGTTTTTCCCAGGGACAAGCCAGAGTGATGCTGGCAGTAGTAGTTTCAGTCGTTTCTCAGGGGCCACAGGCCCACCCAGGCCTATGTATATTCAGAACATTTTCCTGACTACCTTCACAGTCCCTACCAGGTTGACATATTTACATCCCATTTTACAGATCAAACAGGCACAGAGAGGTTAAGTACCTTGACCCGGACACACAGCTAGGAAGAAGGGGATTCAAACTCAGGCAGTGGAACTCTGGGGCTCCTGCTCTTAAAGCAGGACACACCCAGCACCCCTCTCACTCCCAGCCCCACGTTCCCCACAGAATCACCTCACAGATAGTCCCACTGCAGAACTCTTCCCTCTGGGGCCCTGGCAAGCTCAAACTGACCAGAGACTAGAGCTGTATTTTCCTGGCCCCTACCCCACTACAGGGTCTGCAAGGGCTGATGGGGGCCAAGGGGAGGGGGTGTGAAGTGTGTCCCAGCCTAAGTCCCCGTCTCAAGCCTCGACCCTGGCCCTGCCCCCAGGCTTCATCCATGAGGACCACCTTCGGGAGTTGCTCACCACCATGGGCGACCGCTTCACAGACGAGGAGGTGGATGAGATGTACCGAGAGGCGCCCATTGATAAGAAAGGCAACTTCAACTATGTGGAGTTCACCCGCATCCTCAAACATGGCGCCAAGGACAAAGACGACTAGGCCACCCCAGCCCCCGCACGCCCAGCCCCTATCCCAGTCACCTGCTCCCCCCACACACTGTCTGCACCAACTCCAGCCCACAACCCCACAGGACCCTCTCAGGGGATCCTCCCTCTGAGGGGTTAGGGGCCCAGCTCCCAGTGCAGGAAATGGGCCGAGAGGGCACAGTGGCAGGCAAGGGGCACACAGCCAATGTAACACAGGTGACCTTGCAAGAAAGGACATCTTCTAGGGAGTTGGGCCAGAGGGCTGGACCTGGCGGCACCGAGGGAAGGCCCCCTAAGAGAGCCCAGGCCTCAGCTGGTGCCTGCCCATTCCCGGGCTGCTCCCCACAGGAAGGGCCCTGTGTCCAGGTCTGAGACACCACTGCCCCTGCACCCCCATGCAGGGCATGAAAGCCCTTTCCCAGCCACTGCCAAAAACACATGAACCTCACCAAAGTCCCTTCTCAGGGGACAGGATGCCAAGTCCCCTCCCCTACACCCTGCCCAGCCACCAGAACACACCCCCCCCACGCGGAGTGTGCTCGAGAAGACGCATGCAGGCAGGCAGGATCTAATAGAAGGCTGAGCACTGCTTGGGTCTGCGTGTCTGTGGTTGCGGTGAACAAGGGAGCCCTGGGCCCTAAACACCCTCCCACCTCTCCTCCCATGCCCAGTGGCTGCCCTGATCCTCCCCACTTCCCGCCCCAGGGAAAGGCTCAGCTGAGCCCAGGCCAGCATGCGGAGGGACAGAGGTGCTGAGGGAACCGGCCCTCCTGGGAGGGGGGGGCAGAGCAGGGAGGATTCATGGGAATCACCCCAGCAAGTCCCAGTGGGGGGTTCTGGGCCTCGGAGGGGGCAGGGGTCAAGGTCATGCCCCCTTCAGGACTAGAGCCTGGATCTCCAGGGTCACCTCAATGCTCCTGGAAAGCCAGGTGGTCCTGGAAAGGAAGGTTTTGGGAACAGTGAGGAAGGTGCATCCCAGTCGCTCAGAGGTGGAGGTGGGAATGGACGGGTTTAATGGATTCCCGGAGGTCAGCTCCAGGCAGCTACCAAGTGTGCTCTGGGCTGTGCCCTCGCAGCTAGAGGGTCAGTTCGGCCACATGATGGCAGCACAGCATGCCACAGCTTTTTACATCCCACGTGTACACGAGGCGGGCAGGGTTGTGATCCCTGTTACATTTGAATGATGGGGACACTGACAACAATGCCTGGGCCATAAGAGAAACGAAAATATTGGTTGAATGCACAGACAGCCAAGAGGGGGAGGGACTGCCTGAGGTCACCCAGTGGGTCTAGGGCAGAGGGAGGGCTGGACCCTGGCCTCTGGACCCTCTACAGGGCTCAGGCCAGGACTAGACACATCCCACCTGACCCCAAGCAAAGGTCAGGGAGCAGGTGCTAGGCCCAGCTTGGCCCTGCTGCCTTCCCTAAAGGCCACCGAGAGCCAGCCGGCCACAGCACACGGCACATGTGCAAGATTGGAGCCAAGGGAGTGCTGAGTACCAAGGGGACCCAGCCGGCCACAGCACACGGCACATGTGCAAGATTGGAGCCAAGGGAGTGCTGAGTACCAAGGGGACCCTGCACTGGCCCAGGAGGCCCTGACCCCCCATGGGCCTCTGCCTCTACCTCAGCACCAGGCCCCTCCAGCCAGGCCCTGGGCACAGCCCCATGAAATCCCTCCTCTTACTTCCAAACTGAGCCCCATGAGTCCCTGATCTCAACTCCAGATGGAGCCAGGCCCAAATATTGCCCCAGACTCAGTCCTGACCACACCCTCAACTGTGGGTCCTGAGCTACCATCAGCCCAACCCGACACAGCCTGGCCACCCACACACTGCGGCCAGCCCCAAGGGAGGGCCCAGGGAGTAAGGCGGGCCCTGGGTGTCTTCCTGGGACTCCCAGAACACTGGCCACACATGCCCGACAGCAGGGTCACAGGTCACTGCAGAGCCACTGTCGCAGCAAAGGCCTCCCTGGAAGAAGGCAGGGATGTAGGGTTAGGAACAAACCTCCTGGGGTTCCAGCCCTAGTTCACAATCCTGCACAAGCCGACTCCCCTCCACCTCAGAGATGGAAAGATTCACACCCTGCGGGGGGACGACAGCACCAGTCCAGCCTCACTGGTTTCAGAGCTGGCCTGGGGCTGGCAGGACTCAGAGGAGGGGAAAAGGGAAGTGTTGTGTGTATGGAACGGCAGGACCAGCAGGCCAGGAGGAACCTGCAGGAGCGAAGCTAAGTGGGAAAGGGTGCTGCAGGGCATGGAAACAGCCAAACAAGCAGGACCGCATGTGGCACGCTCAGGAGCCAGGGAGAGGGCAGTTTGTCCCTCGTGAACTAATTTATTAAGACCGTAGCAGGTTTTTAGAAAAGCAGCAGCAGCTGTTTTATTTCTCAGAGGCGACACTTAGAGATAACAGTGGAGCAGCCCCAGGACTTTCACAGTCGGCAGGAGCCTCAGAAGCCACAAAGGAAAAGACTGGAGAACGTAAATGCATGAAGGCTAAACGCATCCGTGGGGCTAAGGAGACCATGAGCAAAGTTCAAACCGAATGCACATCGGGAGAACAGATTTGTAGCACATTTAACAAAAAAAAGAGTTAACAACACTAACCTTTAAAGAGCTTCAGTAATTCAACAAGAAAAAGACGACTCAGTAGAAAAAAACGGGCAAATAATGTGAAGACACTCAGAAGAAATACAAACAATAAGCATATTTTAAGTGCTCAGTATCATCATAATATTGTAAATATATTCTATACTTTTCTAGTTTTAATTTTTATACTTAGATCTTTGATGAAAGTGCCTAGGTTTTTGAGAATTATATGCCCGGGAACAATAGTTCTATCTAGAAAAAGTTGTGTGACCTCAGACAACTCACATGATAGTGTTACATTTTTTTTTTATTAGTTTTTCTTAATTTTTAAAATTTTTAACTGTGGTAAAATACTAATAAATAAATGAAAAGCAACAGGATATACTGGAGTGATATGAGGAAGTCACTAGGTTTAAAACTAATTTGGCCTGAGCTTGTTTTTCCAAAGCAGCCTGATGTGGCCTGTTGAGCACGCATTGTACATCTGCTTTAAACATTTACAATGTCCCAAAGACAAGAATGATGCCCTTAAAGATAGGGATGTAACCTCCCCCCATACCGGCATTTCTTTAAGGATAAGGATCTCTTCCTGGAAACTAAGGATTAATTAGTGACCTGCCATGCTCACCTTGTGACCACTGACCTGCTGACCCCTGACCTGCTGTGCCAGTGAAGCATCTCGTGACAGTAGGAAAGGAGCTATTCCTGTCATATGTGATGGATGCTCTATGTTCCAAGATGGTATATGACCACTCTGTACACCCACTTCTGGGGTGCCCATCCTTCCACAGGGAAGGCAGGCCCCGGGCTAGTCCTCAGATCTGGCTCATAATCAACTCACCTCAATTTTGATTTATAGATTGATTATGAATTATCTGCATCGACACACACATAACATAAAAATTACCACCTGCACGATTTTTCAGTGTGCAGTTAGCTCAGTGGCATTAAGTGCCACCACCACCATCCATCCCCAGAACGCTTTCATCTTCCCGAACTGAAACGCTGTTCCATAAACAATAAATCCCCACCCCCGCTCCCTTCAGGCCCTGGCAACCACCACTCTACTTTCTGTCTCTATGAATTTGACTACACTAGGTACCCCTTTAAGTGGAATCATGAAGTATTTGTCCTTTTGCACCTGGCTTATTTCACTTAGCATAACATCCTCAAGGATCACCCAGTGTTGACGCATGTGTCAGAATGTCCTTCCTTTTTAAGGCTGAATAATATTCCACTGTATGTATTTACCACATTTTGCTTATCCATTCATCCGTCTATGGATGCTTGAGTTGTTTCCACCTTTTGGCTACTGTGAATGATGCTGCTATGAACATAGGTGTTGATTAGGGTTTTTTTTACATATGTAGAGCGTAGAGCACCTACTATGTGCCAGGCACATAATAAGCACTGGAGCTTTCAAAATGGGCAAATCACAGTTTTCATGCTAAAGGAGCTCACAGCATCATGGGAGACTGTCCAGAAACCAGATGGCAATGAGTAGGTGAGTGTGACAGGGTCACACAGGTACTCAGGGGTGCCCTGAGGAGGGGGATGAGGCATGGATCCAGGAGATCTGAAGTGAGGCATAAATCAGGCCAAGTTTCCTCAGGCAGAGGAAACCACTGGTGCAGAAGCCTGAGGTCACAGCTAAAGGGCCTCCAGCTACTAACAAGAGGAAGAAAGCCTGAGCTGTGGCTCCCTCCCCCATCAATCCAGAGACTCTGCGGAAGCCAGAAGGAGGTGAAGGGAACTCTCCACACCATCCGAAAAAGAAGAATCCCCGAGTGCCATGGTTGCCCCAACGGATAAGGTGGGGACGTATAAAGAGAAGGAGAGAGAAACAGCAGCCCAAAGCAGAAGTGGGGTTCTAGAAGGGTCGGAAGTCTATGCCTGTTTGCCCCCACCACTTATCCAGAGCTCAAGGGTTGGAGACCACCCAAGCTCCTAAGTATTCCTCTTGTAACCGTGAAGGATACAGCACTTGCAAAAGAACTGGGCCAGCGTGGAGAAGAATTAATGAACTAAGATCAAGAGTTTATCCATATTATTAACAACTATATGCCAACACTTTTGAAAACTTAAACAAAATGAACAAATTCCTAGAATAACAGAGCCTTAGAAGTGGATCAAGAGGCCAGCCCCATGGCCGAGTGGTTAAGTTTGCACTCTATGCTTCAGCAGCCCAGGGTTTCACTGGTGCAGATCCTGGACGCAGACCTAGCATTGCTCATCAGGCCATGCTGCGGCAGCGTTCCACATAGCAGAGCCAGAAAGATCTACAACTAGAAAATACAACTATGAACCGGGGGGCTTTGGGGAGATGAAGAAAAAAAAGAAGTGGATCAGAAAGACATGAAAGGGATAATAAAACATTTAAAGATAGGAAAGGAAAGCCTGAGTTTTCTTCTAAGTGTTGATGAAATTAAGGCAGTGGTCAAAAATCTTCCCACAAAGACAACACTTGGCCCAGATAATTTTACAGGTATGTTCCATCAAACTTTCAAGGAACAGATCATCCTGATTTTATATAGACTATTCTAGCATAACTATGATACCAAAAGCAGAGAAAAATATTATCAGACAAGAAAATAATAGGTCAGTCTCATTCATTACTATAGATGCAAAACTCTTATACAAAATATTAACAAACCAAATCTAACTGTATTAAAAAACAATAATAAATAATGACCTAGCTGGATTTATCCCAGGTATTCAAGGATGGTTTAATGTTAGAAAAGTTATGAATGTAATTTATCGCATTAACAGATTAGAAGACAATAAAAACACACATGCTTATATCAGAAGATGCAAAAAAATCAACTTCTTAAAAAATCAACTACTATTCATGATAAAAATTCTTAGTAAATTGGAACAGAGGGGAACATCCTTAACCAGATTAGGAATATCTAAGGAAAAAATGTCTGCATCAAATAGCATCCTAAAGAGGCAAAAAGTAAAGGCATACGCTTTATAATGAGACAAAGGTGCCCACTATCACCACTTTCATTCTACATTGTATTGGAGGTCCCAGATACTTCAAAGAGACAAGAAAAAAAATTAGAAGCCTAAGGATTGGAAAGGAAGAAACAAAACTGTCATTATTCGCAGATATGACTGTTTACAAGGAATCTACAAATAATTAGAAATAATAGGAAAATTCTGTCAAGTGGATGGATATAAGATTAATATATAAAAGTCAACTGCATTCCTATGTGCCAGCAGCAAACAACTAGGAAACCTAATTTAAAAGGAAAAGGTAAAACACTGAAAATAGTATAAGAAAATATTAAGCATCTAGGAATAAATTGAACAAAAGATGTATATGATCTGTGAAAGACCTGTACAAGACCGAAAGTAAAATTATAAAGTTTTATTATGTGAAATTAAAGACCTAAATGGTGAAAATAAGTATCTACAGATATCAAAGATGTCAATTTCCTCTGAAGTGATTTACAGATTCAGTGAAATTCTGTTCAAAGTTCCAAGAATGTTTTTCCCGAAACTTTGTTAAGATGATTCTAAAATTTATATGGAAGAGTAAAGGGTCATGGTTGCCAGATAATTATGAAAAAGCAGCAGAGGAAAGGAAGATGCGCCTTCTAGATTTCAAGGCCTAATGTGAAGCCATAGTAAACACGATGGTGATACTGATGGAAAGACAGACAAATTGATCAGTGGAATGAAATGCAGTCCGGAACAGACCTACGCATTGATGGAACTTGTTATATGACAAAGGTGGTACATCAGATTAGTGGGGAAGGGAGAGACTCAATAAATGGAGCTGACACCCACCAATGAACTTACTATGAAAAACATCTCATACCAAGCATTGTGAGGGTGAGAATGGGGGGCACCTAGAACCCTCACACACTACAGGGGGAGTGTAGACAGGTACAACCACTTTGGAAAACTGTTTGGCAGTATCTACTAAAGCTGAATGTAGTAACATACATCTACCCCACGACTCAGCATTTCCACTCCTGGGTCTGTATACACCCAACAGAAATGTGGACACGTTCACAGATGCAAGACTGCTCAGAGCAGCACCTCCGTCATAGCCTCAAACTGGAAACAATCCAATCCGCCCACCACAAGAATGGACAAAGAAATGACAGTGAACTACAGCTACACACATCAACGTGGATAAATCTCACAAACACGATGTCAAGCAAAAAACCCAGATGCAAAACAGGACACACTTGTATCAGCCAGGATTCAATCAGGGGACAGAACCACACTGGTTATTTCAACAGAGATTATTTAATATAAATAATTGTCAGCTAGATATAAAGCTTAATTAAGTAAATGAAAGGGTAAAAAGAGAAATCAAGAAATCTGAAAACATGGGTGGAATTTTTTTCTGGGGAAGTACAACAAACAACAGAAAATCTGAATAGAGTGACTCACATCAAGTAAGTGAAAACCGAGAAAATATTTGCAAATCATATATCTGATAAGAGACTTGTATACAACTAAGTCTCACAACTCAATAATAAAAAGATAAATAATCTAATTTAGAAATGGGCAAAGGATACGAACAGGCATTTCTCCAAAGAAGATATGCAAACAGCCAATAAGCAGTGCAAAGGTGCTCAATATCATTAGGCATCAGGGAAACGGACGGCCACATAGTCGGCCCTCAGTATCCGAGGGATCCACATCCACAGATTCAGCCAACCACGGATCAAAAGGCCTGGATGCCTGCCTCTACTGAACATGTACAGACTTTTTTTTTCTTGTCATATTCCTTAAACAATACACTATAACAACCATTTACATAGCATTTACATTGTATTAGGTGTTATAAGTAATCCAGAGAAGATTTAAAGCATAGAGGAGGATGTGGGTAGGTTACATACAAATATTACACCGTTTTATAAAAGGGACTTGAGCATCTGCGGGTTTTGATATCCACGGGGGTCCTGGAACCAAGCCCCCTGAAGACAGCAAGGGATGACTGTAATGAAAAAAAAAAGAGAAAATAACAAGTGTTAGGGAGGACGTGGAGAAATTAGAACCCTCACCCACTGCTGGGGAAAGGTAAACTGGTGCAGCTGCTTTGGAAACAGGCTGGCAGTTCCTCAAAAGATTAAACAGAGAGTTAGCATATGAGCCAGCAAACCTACTCCTAGGTATATACCCAAGAAAATGAAAACATACAACCACACAAAAACGTTTACACCAATGTTCATAGCAGCATTATTCAAAATCGCCAAAAAATAGGAACAATCCAGATGTCCATCAACTGATGAATGGCTAAGTAAATGTGGTATATCCACGCACTGGAATATTATTCAGCAACAAAAAGAATGAAATACTGATTCATGCTGCAAGATGGACACACCTTAAAAATATTATGCTAAGTGAAAGAAGTCCGTAACAAAAGACCACATACTGTATGATTCCAATTATATGAAATGTCCAAAATAGGCAAATCTATAGAGAATAAGGTGGATTAGCGTTGGCCTATGGCTGGGGTATGTAGGGTGCAGATGGGGAGTAAAATTAGATTATGCTGATGGATGCATAACTCTTTAAATATACTTAAATTAATTGAATTGCACACTTCAAATGGGTGAATTTTATGGTATGTAAGTTATATATTAACAAATTTGTTAAATAGTAATTAGTCAAAAATAAAAACCCTCCTAAGCTAACATTTTTGTAAGGTTTGGGTTTTTTCTCTTCAAAGGTTAGCACATTTAAACTATTAGAACTTCCATTTCTTTATTTTTTGGAACATTTTATATTTCCTTATATTTATTACGTAAGCCCCATTAGCTCCAGTAAACCAATCAAAAGAAACCTCTTTCATTTAAGAGATGTTACAATTTAACTTATGAATTAACACACTATGGAGGTAGGAAAATATTTCAGACTCTTATCCACACACTGAAACCTTCCAGCTCCAGTTCTATAGCCTCAGCCATGCGCCAAGTAAACCAAGGAACAGAAAACCCACTGGCCAGTACCGCAAAGGGCTGTTCTCCTTTCAATGCCGTCTTAATTCTACTTCTCTCAATATTTTCTTAATTGATTTGAGCTCACAAATAGCTAAGCAAACTATCAAAAGGAGCCTAACAAAACAGATTCTCCCTCATCTCCTGGAACTGGATCGAGAACAGACTCCCACTGTCCTGATAGAGATCAGCAAATAGACCATAAAACCAACTGTCAATCACTGCTGCCAGCAATGGGAAAGAGCTTGGCCAAGAACTAAAACCAAACACAGAGTAAGAAAACAAGCAACAAAGAAAAGAAAGACAGAGAGATGGTATGGGGGAAGAAACAGAGAGTCAGTGAAGGTGAAGTTTTACTGATGCTTAAAATGCACTCCAGGGGCCAGAAAAAGGTGAGCCAGAAACAAGCTATGAGACCCTCTTCAGAGACAACAGCTTAACTGGCTCTGGCAGGTAGGTCCACTGAGCATCCACAGTCGGACGCCCTCCAAAACTCAAAGCGTAATATTCAAGAAGTTAGATGGTACCCTCGGGCATTCTACAAAATACCTGACCAATACTCCTCAAAACTGTAAGGTCATCAAAAACAAATTGACAAATTTGGAAACAATCCAAATATCCTTCCAATGGTAAATGGATAAACAAAATATTGTACATTCATCCAATGAAATGCTATTCATCCATAAAAAGGAACCAACTGCCTACTGCTATGTACACGATATGGCTGAATCTCAAATGCATTATGCTAAAAGAAAGACGCAGGTTCAAAAGGCTATATGCTATATGATTCCATTTATATGACCGTCTGGATATGGCAAAACTGTAGGACAGAAAACAGGTTAGTAATTGCCAGGGGCTAGGGATGGGAAGAGAGCCTGACTGTAAAAGGGACCTGAGGAGTTCTGGGGGGCGATGGGACTGTTCTGTATCTTGATTATGGTGGTGATTATATATTTGTTAAAACTCATTTTTTAAAAAGGGTGAATTTTTGCTATATTAAGATGAAACAAAGAATCAATATCTAAAATATTATAATAAAAAGCTGGAGAATCTAATGGGCAAAGCACATAAACAGGAGATTCACAAAAGGGAAATTTCAACTAACAAGTATATCAACCTCTCTGCTGTTCAGAAAACAAATTAGAAACAAGAGACCACTTTATACTCATCAGATTGCCAAACATTAAAGAGATGGATAATACCAAACACTGGCAAAGATGGAGAGAGAGGGGATCCTCATACACTGGGTGATGGGGGACAGACCAGTGCACCCATGCAGGAGAGCACCTGACAGTACCTGTGAACAGGTAAACCCCTTATGGCCCAGCAACTCTACGGGAAACATCTCCCAGAGAAACTGTGCATAGGCCCAGAAGGGACCGGACAACATGTTCCCTGGGGCAGCACTGATGATAGCAGGGCACTGGGGGGAACCTACGTGTCTGTCACACATAGGATGGGTAAGTGAAATGTGATGGCTGCATGCTGTGGGTACCACGCGACACTCCGAAGCAGTGAACTAAACGTCCACGCAGCCACATGGATAGATGTTAAAAACAAAGTGTGTGTGCAGTGGGGAGAAACAGAACGAGAGCTATTGCTCAATAACTTAAATGTAATTTTAAAACATGCATAGGATTTTAAAGTCAGCAAAAGATTGTTCAAGATATTGTTCATATATTATCCAAGGATCCAAAGAAAACATTGTAGAGTGAATTTACAGGGTGGCGGAGGGGCAGTGGAGTGGGGACTGGAAAGACACAGATGATAGCAGTGTGTCAGGATGACTGGTGTCATGACGAAGACAGGGAAAACAAGGAGGTGGTAGGGGCCACCTGGATTGGGAAGAGAGTGCCCAAAATTAACAGGTGCTGCCTGATGGATAAATCTCCACAAGGACAGGCACACGGTGAGTGTGTGCATTGCCAAAACAAAGTGGGTTCGCTTCTTGGCGAGCTGAAATCGAAGCCTTCACAGAAGTAGTTGTCACACAAAGTAAAATTTCTTTGCAGCAAATACAGGAAATCACGGGGATCACTTCCAAAGCCACGGCTCCCAAGCAAGGGGAAACAGGTGCCTTTTATTTCAGATGGGGATGGATATTCAAAAGGGAAGTTCTGTCGTTACATGTAGATGTGGGCATAAGCTCCTGCAGGCATAGTTTGAAAATATGGTTTCATATATATCATGTTATGCTAATAAGGCTTAAGCTCCTCCTTGGGCAGAGATCTGAACACTAAAGTGAAGCAGGGGCCGGCCCCGTGGTCGACTGGTTAAGTTCCTGAGCTCCACTTCGGCGGCCCAGGGTTTCACCAGTTCGAATCCTGGGCACGGACATGGCACCAATCATCAAGCCACGCTGAGGTGGCATCCCACACGCCACAAGTAGAAGGACCCACAACTAAAAATACACAACTACGTAACCATGTACAAGGAAAAATAAAATCTTTAAAAAAAAAAGTGAAGCAAAGCTGACTCTTGGACACTTGTCTGCGAGTGTCGCTCTTGCAGTGGGGTCTGGACTGGTTCAGGGCAGCTGGTAACTGCATCTCCTAACCTAACTGAAGAAACAGTTTAGTGCTTCCGAAACCTCCTTTGAGTTACCCGGGGCAGTCCGTCGGTGACAGGGGCATAATAAATGATTCAGGTTTATCTGACGCTCGGAAGGAACCCTGGTCACCTCAACTGATAAGAAAAGAAAGCCAAACAGGTGAGGGGCTTTTGCCCACAGTCTCACTGCTGGAGGGCAGGGCAGGGCAGGGAGGGGAGAAGGATGCAGAGCCAGATCTGAAGAGCCTTGAACGCCAGGTGAAAGCGTTTGGTTTTTCCTCCTCCTGGACCCCAGAGCACCAAGGAGTCTTTGAAGAGTTTGAAGCAGGACAGAGCCTGATCAGATTTTCCCAAGAGAGAGCAATGTGGATGTAGGTGAGGGGACTTGACTGGACACTGCGTACCACCGGCTACCGATGAGCATGTGTTCCGAGCCTGTTATTCAGAGGTAGGGGATTCCACAGTGAATCAAACAGTTTACCAGAGGAGAGAGAGACAATAAACAACAAAACCAACCATTGCAAACTAGGTTAAGTATGACGGAGAAAACAGTTTAATACTGTGGGGAGGGGATGGGAAACTCGTCCTCAGTGGTCAGGGACAGCCTTCCTGAGGAGGTGATATTTGAGCTAAAATCAAGGGAAACAAGAAGGGTTAAAAACAAAAAAACCACTGAGTGGACACGAACTTGGCATGAAGTAGAGTGAGTGAGGCTGAGACTGGTGTGAAATAAGAAGTAGGCAGGGATCAAGTGACGAGTTCAGAGCCTTCTCAGACACCGTGGGAGTTTGGATAGAACTATAAATGCCAGGGGAACCACTGGAAGGTTTCAAGCAGGGACAGACTTTCATTTTTATTGGGCATTTACTATGGGCCATGTGCCAAGCTCTACATTTTACATGGAGAATCACATTTTATTCTGTACAATTCCACCATAAAGAGCTGTTATTAACCCAAATCACACCTGAGGAAACTGAGGCGGGAAAAGGTTAAATGACCTACTCAAGTCAAGGTCACACAACTAGTAAGAGTAAGACCCACAGTCAGTCACTGCATAGGACGTTGCTTAATAAAATAATGGCCCACACTTAATGAGCAATTACTATATGCTAGGCAGTCTGATTCCAGGGACCCTGTACTTTCCATGTCACTGACCAGGAAAGGGATCTTTTTAAGAATTCCTCTGGCTGTAAAATTATATGGGCAAATCCCCGTCCCTTTCTGGGTCTCAGTGTCCTCACACATAAAATGGAAAGGTTGGACTTGTATCACGGAACACAACAGCTAAAAGGGCCTTCAGTATCCCAGCTGTGGCCCAGAGGGGCAGCAACAAGCACAAGGTTGCCCAACCAATTTTGGACAAAGAACTTGGAATTCCCAGCCTAGTTTGCTTTCCTGATGCCAGATGCCTCTTGAGGACCTCCAAGGTTCCTCCAGTTCTAAGATGTTAGGATCCCCCCTCAAGGGGCCAGTTGCCCAGGCCCCTGGAGGCTTCAAGAGCTCTGACTGGCTCTTGGGCACCCAGGCTGAATAGTCCCTTTCTTCAAAGCTAGGACTCAGGGTAGGTAGCACTGACCACAGGCAATGACTACACAGCAACCAGGAAAGACATCACAGGGACTACTGCACTGCTCATTCATACCCCTGTCTGATCCCCTCAAGCATCCACTGAGTCACCCTGGGCAAACCACTGACCTCCATCTCCCCCACCTCTGCCAAATAAAGGAAAATAAGAAAACCAGCTTCATCTGTCATTGTGAAGTTGGGAGTTATTTTACATAATCACTTAACGTGGTATTTAACTCTAGTAAACCCACAGAAATTACCAGCACCTCTCCCCGGGCTAGAAATTAACTTCCCAGAAGAGGCTGGGTGGCCGTTCCCTAGGGCTGGTCTCCTCCTAACCCCCAGGACATTTACGGAAGGCCCACTGAGTGTAAAAGCCTGTGCTAGGCTTGGGGGGCTCTATGCCAGGACCTTCCTTGTGCGTTAAAATAAATCCAAAGAAAGAAATGTAAATAAATCAAACCTTCCAACAACTCACGTAATTCTTCGCAAGCCCCCATTTTACAGATGAGGCTTGAGGGCTCGCGGTCGCCCTGAAGAGGAACTAGGGCTCCAGATCGAGGTTAAGTTGGGTTAAGTTCAGCTATTAGGACCATATTTATTGGCCTGTAAGATACACAAGTACATAAGATGCATTCCAATTTTATATGGAAAGTTTTGGGAAAATAATTTTGAGGTCAAAGGTAATATAATGGAGTTAAAAAAAAAAAAAAGAACAGGGGCCAGCCCCATGGCTGAGTGGTTAAGTTCGTGCGCTCCGCTGCAGCGGCCCAGGGTTTCGTCGGTTCAAATCCTGGATGCGGACATGGCACTGCTCATCAGGCCATGCTGAGGCGGTGTCCCACATGCCACAACTAGAAGGACCCACAACTAAGAATATATAGCTATGTACTGGGGGGCTTTGGGGAGAAAAAGGAAAAAAATAAAATCAAAAAAAAAAATTAGGTTGCAATCCTGGTGCACGAACTTGAGTATGTTATTTAACCTCTCTGAGGCTCAGTTTCTCATCTATAAAATGGGGATAATAACATCCACCTCACAGAGTTGTTATGTGGATTAAATAAGTTTATAGTTATAAAATACACAGAACAGCACTTGGTACATAGAAAGTGCTTTTTTTTTTGAGGAGGAGGATTGGCCCTGAGCTAACATCTGTTGCCAATCTTCCTCTTTTTGCTTGAGGAAGATTGTTGCTGAGCTAACATCTATGCCAATCTTCCTCTTATTTTGTATGTGGGATGCTGCACAGAATGGCTTGATGAGCACTGTGTAGATCCACACCTGGCATCCGAACCTACAAACCCCAGGCTGCTAAAGTGGAGCACGTGAACTTAAGCACTATGGAACCAGGCCAGCCACAGTACTATTTTTTTTAAAAGCTATTACACAAAATGAATTTTAAAATACATGTATTGAAAATTATCTTAAAGTGGTTTTATAGGAGAAAACACTTGGTTATGTAAATACGGTTCGGAGGATTCTAGTAGGAATTCACAAGCTCTGGAAAACACAAAAATCCCAAAACCTAAGAAAAAATGACATCAGTGAATAATGATACATCGTAAGTAACAAGCTATTCTGGATTTGCTGGTAAATGAAGACCCACTCCATACACACAGTGGTGTGAAAGAAAATAGCAGCGCTGCATCAAACGAAATAAAAAGCAAGCCACAGTGCAAAACTGCAAGGCAAATACCTGAAGGAATGTCTACCTGGTCCCTGCAGCAAAAGTAAATATATCAGCAAAATCTGGTACAAAACCCATCCAGGGATGCTGTGTGTTGTCACACTTCCCCACTAGGGGTCGCCCAAGGTCACTCAGAGAATTTGGGACAGAGCTTTCAACTCCCAGTCTGGTCTGCTTTTCCGGATGCCAGCTGCCTTTAGGACCTGCAAGGTGCCTGCCATTCTAAGATGCTCAGTGGACCAGTGGCCCAGGCTCATGGAGCCCTCAAGAGCTTAAATAAAGGGATTCTTCAGCCCGGGGTGCCCAAGAGCCACACCTAGCTCCCTCCCCTTTCACCCACAATATGCACACATGACAAGACGGCAGGGAAATCACAGAATGCATTTTTTAGGAAGAGGGAAAAGGGGTAAAAGTCATATGCCAGCAAATAGGTTATTATCCTCATTCTACAGGTGAGGGACTTGAGGCTCAAAAAGGTTAACAACCTGTCCAGGGTCACACTGCTGGGGAACTTCAGAACCAGAATTCACATGCAGGTGGGTCAGATCCTTGTCACCTGGTTACTAATGGCCCGGCCTCAGACAGGTTGGGAGAAGAGACAAATAGGTAAGGAAAGTGTATGCAGGAGGGACATGAAGGGATGGCTACTTCCTCCCCCAAAGTCCCTCCACGCCTTCCCCAACTTGCTCAGGAAGGCTGTCCTCTGTCCCCAGTGAGACATGACCCCTGAAGATGGGGTCCAGGCCTTTTCTTGGCTCCTAGCCAAGCAGAATGCCCGAGCTACAAAGCAAATTTATCCACTCAGCCAGGGCCCCTGAGCCCCACTCAGAAATGTGCCTCTTCAGTGCTCAAGTACGACCTGGTCTTCTCCCTGTCCTGGCCTCCATCCCTGCCCCAGTGCCTCCCCTCTCAGTTTCCCGGTCTTTCCGCAGACCCTGTCAGTTCTACAACCAGAATCCCACTCAAGTCCCTAGACTCGTCCCACTGCTCCCAACCTGGCCTGGAGCTTCTTTCTCTGGCCTCTGGACTTCATGCGGACTACTGTGATAGTCTTTTGTTCTCATTTTTAAAAGCTGAAGTAAACTTATATATAGAAAAATGCATACATTTTAAGCGTGCAGCTCCACAAACTACACCAGCCCCTTAACTGGCCTTCCTGACTCTCCCCCAAGCGGCCTCTCATGCCTCCTCCACAGGCCAGTTCCAGGTTGCTCTTTCCAAGTATCTCTGGCCGTGTCACCGTCCTGCCCAAAACCAGGCCAAAACCTCACGCGGCTGCTCCTGCTCTAAGGATAGAAACCTACAGAAACAGAATGGAAGCACTCCTCACCTTTGAGAAAGGAAAATATGAAGTCAGATGTAAATCCGCCTTTAAGAAAGGAATTCAGTTCAGTTACAGGAAAACTGTTAGGCACGAGGTACTTGGACCTTAAAGAATTTTGTTTATCCAGATGCTGCGTTGTAAAACGCCTCCATCTGGGATGATGAGAAAGTAAATTTGCAACCCAGTGAACAAAAAGCATGGTTTGTGTACGTGAGTCAACTCAAATTTAACCATTTGCTGTTGCTGCATTTGTTTCTCTTTATTACTGCTTTGTCTGTGTCCCATAGTTGTTGTTGTTGTTTTTTAATAAAATTTACCTACTTGAAGTGCAAAATGAAATTAATTTTGGCAAATGTTCACTTATTCCTCTTTTTCGTCGAGTCCTTCTCCACACTTCTCAGTCCAGGCAACCACCAATCTACTTTTTATAGATTTCTTTCTCTTTTTCTAGAATTGTATATGAATACGTCATACAACGTTTACTCTTTTGTGTCTGGCTTCTTTAACCTGGCATATTTTGAGACTCATATGCTACTGCACGTACCTGCAGTTCCATTTCACTGCTCAGTAGTACTCCACTGTAAGGATACAACACTATTTTTCCTTTCACCAGCTGATGAATATTTGGCTTGCTTACAGTTTTGGGCTGTTATGAATAATGCTGCTATGAACATTCATGCACAAGTTTTCGTGTGGATATATACTTTGTTCTCTACCAAAAATGACGTATTCCTCTGGGGTGCTTCCTGCTATTCCATGCAAAAGCAAGTACTCTCTTGCTATCGATTAGACTTACTACAGAAGCCTGTCTCGTATGTAACACACACACACACACACACACACACACACACAATGATTTGTGAAACACAGATTAGAAAATCATTAAGAAGTCATAAAATGTAACTAGTGAAGATTTTTTCGTGCAACTTTCCCTTACTATTTGTCAAGCATTAGGCAAAGCATAGCATAAGCATTTTGTCACTTCTCTTTCATAACAGCCTTGGGAGGAGATAGTGCTGTTTTCCCATTTCCCATATGGAAAGTTGGGCTCAGGAGCGGAAGGGAATGACCCAAGGTACATCCAGCATCAGGGTCCACCAGGGTCAAAGTTCATCCCAGGGCCAGGGCTTGAGGACTGGTTCTACCACTAACTTGCTGCAGGCTCTCAGTGGGCTTCAGTTTTGTTTTGTTTCTGTTTTTTTTTAGAAAGATTAGCCCTGAGCTAACATCTGCCACCAATCCTCCTCTTTCTGCTGAGGAAGACTGGCCCTGAGCTAACATCTGTGCCCATCTTCCTCTACTTTATATGTGGGATGCCTGCCACAGCATGGCTTGATGAGCGCTGTGTAGGTCCACACCTAGGATCCAAACCGGTGAACCCCAGGCTGCCAAAGCAGAGGGGGTAAACTTAACCCCTGCGCCACCAGGCCAGCCCCTGGGCCTCAGTCTGATGATTCACTCAGCATCAGAGATTTCTGAGACTCTTCTGGAAAGTCCTGACTTCAAATATTCTGCTCCCACAAATAACTGAAATGTCCAGGAAATGCCAACATTTCACCTAACCACAGCAGAAAGGCAGGACAATAAACCCGGCATGCAGAGCTAGGTGGGAAGTTTTCTCATCTAACTGCTGGCCCCACACCACTCTTCAGTCAGTCTGGGTTTAGGGAAATACCGTGAGGCGCTTGACCAAAATAGTTAGAGCCTGACCCTTGAGAAGCCAAAGAAACAAAGACAACAAAAGCAGACATTAAATGGCTCTGCAGAAAGCAGAGGGGGAGACTGGTTTTTGCTCCAGAGAGGATGGGGGTGAGGGGAGAGGGAAGGGGGGCCTCAAAATGCAGGAGAGAGGAGACCAGAGCCAGGAGCAAGTGACAGAAGGCTGAGTACTGTTGGGCCATGACAAATCCTCCAGCAGCTGGGGCACCAGAGATTGCCCATGGATACAGAATGTGGAATTGAAGCCCTCTGCGCTTCTGTCAAGTATGCCCCTCCTCTCACCATCCTGTGGTAAATGGCTTACCTCACTTGTGTTAGCAAGGTTTGGTGAGGGATGGGGAGACTCTGGGAGAGGTAAAGGGGAAAGAGATTGAAACACCAAGACCATACAGAAACAGGGCATGCTCGTGGGCAAGCAGGCTCCAGGGCCCAAGATGATGGAGAGTGAGAATGTCTAGCAATCTGCAGGCATCTCGCAAAGGGCCTGGGACTTGCTCAGAGTACAGAATGGAATTTCAGCTGGTCTTGCTAAGACCCAAGGAAGGAAGATCCAGCTGACACAGGACACCTGGGTGAGTCTGTAATGTCTGAGAACACAGGCACTGAAGGAATACCTGAAGACACACCTTCAGAGGAAGGGCAGTTGGTGGGGGGTCAGGAACATGGGCTTGGGAGTCAGACTGTCTGGGTTTAAAATACTATCCCCTACTAGAGATAAAGAGGAACATTTTATAATGATAAAAAGGTCAATCTGGGGCCAGCCCCATGGCTGAGTGGTTGAGTTCACACACTCCGCTTCAGCAGCCCAGTTTCGCCGGTTTGAGTCCTGGGCACAGACATGACACTGCTCACCAGGCCATGCTGGGGCAGCGTCCCACATGCCACAACTGGAAGGACCCACAACTAAAAAATACACAACTATGTACTGGGGGGCTTTGGGGAGAAAAAGGAAAAAAAATAGAATCTAAAAAAAAAAAAGGGTCAATCTATCAGGAAGGTATAAAAATTTTAAACATATATGTACCTGACCGCAGCACACCAAAATATATGAAGCAAAAACTGAAGAAATGAAAGGAGAAGTAGACAATTCCACAATAATAGTTGGACACTCAATACGCCACTTTCAATAACGGATAGCTTAACTAGGCAGAAGATCAACAAGGAAACAGAAGACTTGAACAACACTATAAACCAGCTCGACCCAACAGACATCTATAGAATGCACCACGCAGCAATCCCAACACACAGGCTTCTCAAGTGCACGTGGAACATTCACCAGGCTAGACCACGCATAAGACAAACCCCAAGAGATTTAAAAGGAATGAAATAATACAAAGTATGTTCTCTGAGCATAATGGAATGAAATTAGAAAACAATAACAGAAAGAAATTTGGGAAACTCACAAATACGTGGAAATTAAACAACATAGTCCTAAATAACCAATGACGGATGCAAAGAAGAAACCACAAAGGAAACGAGAAAATACCAAACCATATGGGATATAGCTACAGCAGTGCTTGAAGGGAAATTCATAACTGTAAATGCTTATTGTTTAAAAAAGGAGAAAGATTTCAAATCAAAAACCTAAGCTTCCACCTTAAGACACTGGAAAAGACAAAAAGAGGAGCAAACTAACCCTAAATCAAGAAGGAGGAAAAAAATAACAAAGGTTAGAGCAGAAATTAATGAAATAGAGAATAAAAAAACAATAGAGAAAATTAACAAAACCAAAAGTTGGTTCTCTGAAAAGATTAAAAAAAAACCTGACAAACCTTTAGCTAGATGGACCAAGACTAAAATGGAGAAGACCCAAAATTACTAGAATCAGAAACAGAAGAGGGGACATTAGTACTGACTTCACAGAAACAAAGTCCTACCACCCCCAGTGACCAGTGTGTAATCACAGCCAGGTTACTTAACCTCTCTGTGCCTCCATTTCCTCTACTGTTCAAAAAGATCTCCTTTTTCTCAAAGGGTTAGGAACAATAAACAAAAGGATTTATTCAAGTACCTCATCAAGCTCAATTAATCATTGCTGCTCCCTCATTTGCTTAACTTCACTCTTCTCCTCTCCCCCCACATCCAATCCTTCAGCCCATCTATTTTGTTGGCTCTACCTTCAAAATATACTCCAGAACCAACTGCTTCTTGCCTCATCCATCTGGCCCCTAGTTAGCTCGTGTTACCATCCTCTCCCCCTGGGGTAGGGCCGCAGCCTCCTAATTGCCGCTGCTCCTGCCTCCTTCCGTAGTCTCTCCTCTACACAACCACAGCCGTGCTTTTAAAACCTAACTATGCTTGTCTCCATTCTCCTGCCCTCAACTCTCCAATGACTTCCCACAACGTGTGGAATAAAATACACACTCTTTTCCACGGCCTACCAGGCCCTGCACAATCTGTCCCCATGTCCCACTCTCCCCTTTGCCTGCGGGGCTCCAGCCAACCTGTTCTTGCTATTCTTCAAACTCGCAGACCTCATTTCTGTCCCAGGGTCTTTGCTCTTGGTATTTCCTCTGCCCGAAACACCCCCCTCTAAAGATCCATGCATGGCTGGAGTTTCCAATTCATTAAAGATTCTACTCAGTGGCCCTCCTCCGACCAACTTACCTATAGTGGCTCAACCTCTCACTCTCTATGCCGCTACTCTGCTTTATTTTTCTTCCTAGAATTTATCACTACCTGACATTATCTGCTTATGGCCTGTCTCTCTTCACTAGATTATAAGCTCCATGAAGTGGGGCCTTTTTTTATTTTTTAATTTTTTTTTAAGATTGGCACCTAAGCTAACACCTAACCTAAGCTAACTGTTGCCAATCTTGTTTTTTTCCTGCTTTTTCTCCCCAAATCCCCCCAGTACATAGTTGTATATTTTAGCTGTGGGTCCTTCTAGTTGTGGCATGTGGGACATCGCCTCAGCATAGCCTGATGAGCAGTGCCATGTCTGCGCCCAGGATCCGAACCAGCGAAACCCTGGGCCACTGAAGCGGAGCATGTGAATTTAACCACTCGGCCATGGGGCGGGCCCCGGGGTGGGGGCTTTGTTTATATACTGCTTTTAACTCCAGTGCCTCGATAGGGCCTGCTGCATAGAACGTGCTCAATAAATACCTGTAGAAACAGAAGAGAGAGTTCAGTAATAGGACTTACAGACAAACGGAGCTTTGTATTTGGTGTAGCATATAGGTGGCATCTCAAACCAGAGGGAGAAAGGTGGACTAGCGAACACAGGGTGTTGTGACCACTGGGAAGCAATGTGGAAAAGAAATTAAGTTGAAGACAATAGATTTATCACAGGTATGTAACTCTTCTCCCTCTTAAAACTCCGTATTCAAAATGCATAAACCTACAAGAAAGAGGAGAATAGGACAAGACCACAACAAAATGTTTGAGGGTAGAAAGTAAATCAACAAGTACTATCAGACAGCAAAATCAAGCAGGCAAAAAGAAAAAGTGAAAAGTTAACCTGATTTACACACAAAATCCTTAAAAGGCTCAAAAATTAGTGGTACTTTGGGCCAGCCCCAGTGGCCTAGTGGTTAAGTTTGGTGCACTCTGCTTTGGCAGCCTGGATTCAGTTCCCAGGCACAGACCTACACCACTCATCGGTGGCCATGCTGTTGTGGCTGCTCATAAACAAAAGGAAAAAGATTGGGGGCCAGCCCAGTGGCGCAGCAGTTAAGTTCGCACATTCCACTTCTCAGCGGCCCGGGGTTTGCCAGTTCGGATCCTAGGTGTGGACATGGCACCGCTTGGCAAAAGCCATGCTGTGGTAGGCGTCCCACGTATAAAGTAGAGGAAGATGGGCATGGATGTTAGCTCAGGGCCAGTCTTCCTCAGCAAAAAATGGAGGATCAGCAATAGTTAGCTCAGGGCTAATCTTCCTCAAAAAAGAAAAGAAAAGAAAAGAAAAAGATTGGCAACAGATGTTAGCTCAGGGGGAATCTTCCTCAGCAAAAATAATTTCTTCTGGGCCAGCCCGGTGACGCAGTGGTCAGGTTCGCACGTTCTGCTTCTCGGCAGCCCGGGGTTCGCTGGTTTGGATCCCGGGTGCGGACATGGCACTGCTTGGCAAGGCATGCTGTGGTAGGCGTCCCACGTATAAAGTAGAAGAAGATGGGCATGGATGTTAGCTCAGGGCCAGTCTTCCTCAGCAAAAAGAGGAGGCTTGGCAGTAGTTAGCTCAGGGCTAATCTTCCTCAAAAATAAAAAATAACAATAATAATAATTTCTTCCTTGCAAGAAATAAGTGGTATATCTAGAAGGGGGCATGGAGGTGAGGCTGGATCAGGGGCTGCCATAGGAAGGAAGGCTGCTATATTGGGGGAAGAGGGTTTAAAAAAGTAGCTTAAAAAATAAAAAGAGTAGACTACTAGATCTCTTCCCTATGCTATCTCCCGCCCCCCATGGCTACAACTCAGACCCTGGCAGATCAGAAGTTTATTTTTACGAGTGGACAGAAGAGGGTCCCTGGACAGGTGGACACTAGGCACAGGAGTCACAGAAGATACCAACCACAGAGGGATTACATGAAAGTTCATGTAGTAACTGTTGAAGATGTCCAGACCTGCAGCCCTCTTCCTCCACTCAACGCTGGGAACACTGCCAGTGAGGCAGACAGCTCATAATACTAAATGGTGAGGACTCCTTCCAGACTTTCATGTCCGACTCAACTCCCAGAACTCCCATCACAATGGGAAAAATAGACTCCTATCAGAGAATATCATCAAGAAATTCCAGAGGCCAGCCCTGTGGCTCAGTGGTTAAGTTCGTGCGCTCTGCTTCGGCAGCCCAGGGGTTCGGCGATTTGGATCCTGGGTGCAGACCTAGCACCACTCATCAGGCCATGCTGAGGCAGCGTCCCACATAGCAGAACTAGAAGGACCTACAACTAGAATATACAACTATGTGTACTGGGGAGCTTTCAGGAGAAGAAGAAAAGAAAAAGACTGGCAAGAGATTTTAGCTCAGGGCCAATCTTAAAAAAAAAAAAAAGAAAGAAAAGAAAAGAAGTTCCCGTTAGCTAAGGATGAGAAGAGATTCTAGAAATTTCTAGAGAAGAAAAAGTAGGTCATATACAAAGTACCAGTATTCAGAGTGACTTGGGACTTCCCAGCTGCAATACTGAAAGCAATAAGACAACAGAGTAATGTGTTCAAAATCTAGTGGAACTTCTGGGTATAATATACCCAAAAGAATTGAAAACAGGGACTCGAATGGATATTTGCAGACTCATGTTCATAGCAGCATTATTCACAATAGCAAAAAGGTAGAAGCAACCCAAGAGTCTATTGATGGGTGAATAGATAAACAAACTGTAGTATATACATGCGACAGAAATATTACTCAGCCTTAAAAAGGAAGGACATTCTGACACATGCTACGACATGGGTGAACCTCGAAGACATTATGTTAAGTGAAATAAGCCAGACTCAAAAGACAGATATTGTATGATTCCACTCATATGAGCTATCTATAGAGTAGTCAAATTTATAGATACAAAAAGTAAAATGGTGGTGGCCAAGGGCTGAGGAGAGAGGGGAACGGGGAGTTACTGTCTAAGGGGTACAGGGTTTCAGTCTGAGAAGATGAAGTTCTGGAGATGGGTGGTGGTGATGGTTGTACAACAATGTGAATGTACTTAATACCACTGAACTATACACCTAAAAATGGTGAAAATGGTAAATTCTACATTATTTATATTTTTCCAAAATAAAAAAAGTATGAAGAAAAATTATTTCCAAACTAAGCTTTTCTTATATGCTCACTAGAGTGCAAATCTGGAGAATTTATCCCACGACTGTGCTCGTGTGAAACGACACATGTATAGGGTAAGTCACTGCAGCCCTGTTTGTGACAGCAATACTGGAATCAAGCCAAGTACAATCCACAGGACAGCAGTCTGATAAACGCGGGACACATCCCTACGAGGGAATAAGAGGTAACTGCTGAAAAGAACAAGGAGGCTCTTCACGCGTGAAGAGAGAAGGGTCTCTAAGATACACTGGTAAGTGAAAAAGGCAAAGTGAAGAACTCGAGCTTTAGCCAGATCCAAAAAAATGTCTGGGGCCAACACAAGGCCACTTGACAGGAGGGGAACAGTGAGGAGGACGTCACAGTGGAATAAGACAGGGGTCTTAACTGACTACAATGAAAATTTCTTAATTTTGTAAATTTTATAAAACACATGACCCCTCCCAGGGCCTTGGAAGAGCGAGGAGCAAGTAAGGGTGCTTACAGCGCCAGTGTCAAGAGCTTCCAGGAGGAGAATGTCTCCACTACAGAAATTCAAAGGCTTTCCCTCCCTGGCCAAAAATCTGTCTTTTCATCCCCTACAGTAGTAGTCTCAAGAGACCCTCGCCTTGGGAGTACGACAGGCAAGACAGCATAAGGACTCACTGCCTTGGAAGAGGTGCCATCACACATCCATGAAGAATGGAAAGATGGTAAGAAATGGTATGCAATTCAGAAAAAAAGTTTATTGAGATTCTTACGTCACACTGTAAATCAAAATAAATTCCAGACGCAGTAAAGGGTTAAACGTTAAAAATTCAGCCATTAAGAAACAAAATCAGGGCCAGCCTCGTGGCCGAATTGTTAAGTTCGTGCACTCTGCTTCGGTGGCCCAGGGTTTCACCGGTTTGAATCCTGTGCGCGGACACGGCACTGCTCATCAAGCCATGCTGAGGCGGCATCCCACACGCCACAACTAGAAGGACCCACAACTAAAAATACACAACTTTTTTCCAGGGGGCTTTGGGATAAAAAGGAAAAATAAAATCTTTAAAAAAAAAAAAGAAACGAACAAAATCAAATTGAAAGTTGCTAGGAGAGTAGATTTCAAAGGTTGTCATCACAAGAAAGAAAAAGAAAAGCTGTAACTACGTGTGGTGATGGATGTTAACGAGACTTATTGTGCTGATCATTTTGCAATACATACAAATATCAAGTCATGTCATACACATATACATATACAATGTTATATGGCGATTACATCCCAATAAAAATAAATTAATTTATTTTAAAAAAGGAAACTAAGTAGTGGTGGAACTTATTAAATGAAAGCTTTTTTGAAAAAAGAAAAAAGAAAGAAACAAAATTAAAAAGAAAACATAGGTGACTACTTTAATCACTGGTTAGCGTATTCTTTCTCAGCCTAAAAGCAATGAACAACATCACAAAGGCTGACATTTGACCAAGTGAAAAGTTTAAACATAAAAAAAGCAAACAAACAGCTCTGAAAAATGTAAGGCCAACAATAAACTTGGGGAAAAACAACCTGCAACAAAAAGGACAAATAAGGGCAGAGCATCCTCACTACAAAAAAGAACCTGCAGGTCGGAAAGAAACTCATGAAGACCTCAGAAGACGTGGAGATAGTTCACAGGTGACAAATGTATTTTGAAATTTTAAGATAGTCAATCTCACTAATAAAAAATACAGATTAAAAGAACCAAAGGCTATTCTTCAGCCATCAAAAGAGCAAAATTCAACACAAAATTGCTCACATTGATGAGGCTAAGGCATGGGTGCGATAAACACCCAAACACTGTACGTGCTGACACAGAGAGCACTTCAGTAACACGCCGTAAAAATATTCATTCTTGCACTTTGTCCCAGTAATTCCACTTCATAGAATCTATTTCAGGAAATTCTCAGAACTACAAAGATAATTATGTAGAAAACGTTAATTGCAGCCCTGTTGAAAACTGGGGAAAAAAATGTAAATAAGAGGGAGGAAAGAAACACCTCTCAGGATGTGTATATATATTTGCATGTGTTTATGTGCACTGGAGAAAGGTGAGGAAGAAGAGACACCTGTTATCACAGCTAATGTGGGAAGGCAGGAATGAGGGGGAGGTTATTCACCTTTTCCTTATATGCTTCTGTACTGTTTCACTTGCCATAATTAACCCAGAGTGTTTGCTTTTGTAATTAAAAAGCAGTCCAGGAGGTAAGAAAATTCCCACGTATAAAAAAGATGAAAATTTGCCAAATGGAGTCTCATCCCCATCTATCCTATCACCCAAACCCTCATAAAAAGAATAAAGACCAGCCAGCCCTGATGACAGAATGGTTAAGGTTCGGGGCCCTCAGCTTCAGCAGCCTGGGCCCAGTTCCCGGGTGTGAAACTACACCATTTGTCTGCCAGTAGCCATGCTGTGGTGGTGGCTCACATAGCAGAAGCAGAAGAACTCACAACTATGCACAACTATGTACTGGGGCTTTGGGGTTGGGGGAAAGGAAGAAAAAAGGAGAAGATTGGCAACAGATGTTACCTTAGGGCAAATCTTTCCCTGCAAAAAAATTTTAAAAAATAAAAATAACGAAATTTAAAAAAGAATAAAGAAAAATACAGTCATTAAGTCTCCGAGGCCCCACATTAGCCAACTCTGACCGGCTGATTTCTATAGCTGGGACTGGAGGTATATGTAGGAGAGAAGACTACCAGAAAATCAACAGGGATTTTTTAAATCCCCAAATTAAAAGCATGACTCTCACTACTTAAGCTATGTCTAGAAGCCGAGGGCATGAAGAGAAGAGACTCTGGCATTCCCTACCTGCAGGTTACTACCATCCCTGTTTCACTGATACCCCGCCAGAGGCAAAATGCTGTAACTCGGGCCCATCTGAAATATCCCTTTGATGCAAACTGTTTGCACAGGAAGAAAATCAGATAATCAAGCATAACTAGAACAAAGCTTAGCCTGGCTATTTAAGAAAGTCATGCAGACATATACCAACTTTTAGCTAATACTCCTCACCACTTAAACCAGCAAAGACAAAATAAAAAAGATAAATCCCAGTGTTGCCTAAGCTGTGGGCAAACAGGCATTTATATATATATGTTGCTTTCAAAAACATTTAAGCCAGGCCAGCCAGGCAGCAGTTAAGTTCACATGTTCCGCTTTGGCAGCCTGGAGTTGGCTGGTTCAGATCCCGGGTGCAGGCCTAGGCACCAGCTGGCAAGCCATGCTGTGGCAGGCGTCGCACACAAAACAGAGGAAGATGGGCATGGACGTTAGCTCAGGAACAGTCTTCCTCAGCTAAAAGAGAAGGACTGGCAGCCGATGTTAGCTCAGGGCTAATCTACCTCAAAACAAAACAAAACAAAACGTTAAGCCTTAGACAACAAAATGCCAAGAAGGAAGAGATCTTTAGGATTATCATGTCCAACTCTCTCATTTCCTAAAGAAAAAGAAACTGGGACTCAGATGAGTTCACTTGTCAAATGGCAAACAACTATTAGCGGCAGAGCTAAGACACCCTGATAATGCTATCTGCTCTCCTATAAGCACTTACATCATTCACAAAGTGCTTTCACAGCCATCATTTTCTTTGACCTTCACCAAAGCCGGATGTTTCCACAGATAAGAAAACTGAGGCTCGAAGAGTTTGGATGATTTGCCTACATCACCTGGGTAGTAGTTCCAAATCCCAAATCCCATACCCTTCCCACCGCCAAGCACTGCTACCCAAACCCTTCATGACAACCTAGGCGGCGGGTTCCCCAGCTTCAGGCACACTGCCTGACATGTGCTAGGCACTCAAACACTAGCTGAATGAGCGAATACCCAACAACTAGGGGAAGGCCGAGCAAATGGTGCTTGAGCAACAAGATACTACAAAGCTTTTAAGAAGAAAGATGCTGATAAGCTGAAATCCACATTAGATGAAAACGCAGAACCTCACATAAGACAGCCACAAATCTTCCACACTCCAGAGACAGGTCTCTATCTGTTTGGCCTGAACTTTACCCAGACCTGCCTCACCTGATCACCCTGCCTCCAATCTCTTCCCACCTCTCCTCAGCCACTGTCTCAGGAACCTGCAGGCACTCCCTAGTGCTGACACTGGCAAATCCCAATTCTTCACCTTGGCCTTCAAGGCCCTACCAGCAGATTCCACCTATTTCCTGCATTACTCACTGCCCTTGGCCTTTGCTGGACTCTTCCCCTCCACTCCACAGACTCTCATCGCTTTTATACTGCCAGATCTAGCCTTGGCTCATGTTGGTTCCCAGGGAACATGGTCCCCTACCTCACTTCCATGAACCCTAGGTAAAAATGGCAGTGACTAGCTTTTTTTCTTTTTAAATGAAAGCGGTTTATATGACATTTGTTTGAACCTATGTGATCACCAAGTTCACTAGAAACAGGCACAGTCAGCAAGGAGCCCACCAGCAGGAACCTCTAATTGGGGTTTTCCACGATGGAGGCGGGGAATCACCTTAGCCGCCTATCCAGTCCATTTTCTGGCCTGAGGGGCCTTGAGTTCCTGGGACTCTTCCCAAAATGGCCCCCAAGGGGCAACCAGGTTGGGCTGGGCTCTGATGCCATGCCCATCTCTCCTTCCCCTCCTAGGCCCACCCCAGATCTGTCCCAGGAGTCAGGAACCCAGGTTTACCATCAGGCAAGTCCCTTCTTCTCTCAGGGACCCAGTTTTTTCATATGTGAAAAAGCGGGAGCGGGTGACAGAACTGGAGAAGAGAAAAATAATAACAAAAATAACTTCCCAGTTAGAAAAGGTTTTCCCATGAGAGTTCTCATCAAATATATCGAAAGACCCTTCTAGCTGGGACACTGCAAACTAAAATAAATATACCCTGGCCAACCCCCAGGCAGGTGCACACAGACTTACCCCATTACAACACCCCGCTGTGCCGAGGTCCCAGAGCTGCTCAGGTCCCAGTCAGCTCCCAGTGAGGGGCATGTCGTTGTTTGCAAGTTTCCACCAGAATGAACAGTGCTGCGAAGGACAATCTTGTATAAGCATTTATCTTTGTTCTGTGATTCTTTCTCATGATAGATTCCTAGCAGTGGAGTCACTGGCTTAGAGGATGCACACATTTTAAATTCTGATACTTACTAATGGAGAAACTTTACATGGTAATTCTCAAACTACTTGTATCTAGGCTTTACCTGGGAAATTTGTTGACAATGCACAATCCTGACACCACCAGTCTCCCTCGACCCCTCTCCCAACCCTCCTCCTCCTGCTTTGTTACCCAGCTCCCAGGTGGCTCTGCGGCAGGCTAAGGGGAAGAAGCAGCGGCTCCCTTTCATTTGCCCCAGTGCACCTCATCTAGCACAAGACTTGGGAAGCACTGGCCTTGGGGCTGCTGCTGGCTGAATCTGTGGGGAGGTCTCTGGGCTCCAGGCCACATCCCTAGTGGCTTCCCCAAAATGGGTAGAGTCTGGGGCCTGCCTGGTCGCGCAGCGGTTAAGTGCGCACGTTCCACTTTGGTGGCCTGGGGTTCACCGGTTCGGATCCCGGGTGTGGACACGGCACTGCTTGGGAAGCCATGCTATGGCAGGCGTCCCACATATAAAAAAAAATTAGAGGAAGATGGGCATGGATGTTAGCTCAGGGCCAGTCTTCCTCAGCAAAAAGAGGAGGATTGGCAGCAGATGTTAGCTCAGGGATAAGCTACCTCAAAAAAAAAAAAAATGGGCAGAGTCTGGCTATCATGCACTTGAGCACAATGCCTGGTGCCTGGCACTGAGTGCTGGGGACAGTCACATCTCCAGGCTCACCTGGCTGCACCCATTTTCTCCTCCAGGCCCCCCTTTTGAAGGTGCCTGCCCCACACATGCTCTATGAGCCTAGTGGCCAGGGCCCAGTGGTTTTACCTTTCTTATCTAAGACTCCCAAGCCTCCCTTTTTCTCTCAGAAGGCTGTGGACAGAGCACCACTTCCCCAAGAAATTGTTTGGGGCCTCCACTCTGGACCTCGGTTTCCCTATCTGTGAAACGAGAGCGTTGGGCAAGTGGCACTGACACTTGGGGTGTTGCTGTGAGGAACGCAGTGAGGCCAACTAGGTTCTAAGCGCGTTTGCAGGGAAGCCTGGCTTCGATGGGTAGTCCAGCTGCCTCTTAACAGCCATTTAATCAGGATTCTGATTGGCTTAGAGCCTGTTTGGAAAAAATTCGATTTTTGTTAACCAGAGTTCTCTACTGCTAAAGTACAATTAAGACCAAAAGCCATTTTAAGGTCGCTGATTTCCAAGCTCAAGGGTCCTAGACATGTGGAACCAGATGGGAAACCAGAGGCCCAGAAAAGGCCTTGCCCAGTTTTAGTTGGGCTGCCTCTGTGCTGGGCTCCGAGGGGCACGAAGCCTCCCCCGAAGGCCCTGCGGGGTCGGTCAGCAGGTACTTCACAGGATGTGGTAGAGAGCCAAGGGCAGGGAGGAGAGCGCCGGCAGGGTCGGGGAAGACCAAGGGACACGTCCTGGAGCGCAGCTGGGCGTGGTGGGCAGAGGAAAAGGAACCATCCAGGAGCGCCGGGGCCCGGCCGGGTGCTCTGCCTCCTTCAGGCACCTGTCTCAGTGGGCGCCAGTGGGCACCGTAAGGGCTCAGGCTCTCCTGTGGGACCCACCTGGCTGAAGGACGCTGGTCGTCCGTGTGACAAAAAGCAAGCGAAGAGCCTCTGCAGCTCACGGGTAACCAGGGACTGAGATACAACAGCACCACTCCACAACCTAAGGACGGGGCGGACGACACACAAGTGTGCTCAGCGCCCTCGTGTTAAAGACACTCCCGAACGCCGGCCGTTTGCACCTCTGGCCGCCACTCGTGTGCTAGACCCTGGAGCCTGGTGCTTCGGGGTTCTGTCCCAGGCAGCTCGCCACCGGACTCGAAAGGCCTGGAGGGCAGAACAGGAGTCCCCTTCAGAGCCCGGTCCCGACCAGCGGGGCGTGAACCCCGGGGCCTCAGTTTCCTCTCGGGGCAATGGGAACAATCACAGCGCGGGCGGGAGACCCGGCACAGGGAGGGGACTTACGGACGTCAGGATTTGCATTACTTCTCCTCAGGGTCACGGCCCCCACCCCCAGCGTGGAGCACACAGTAGGCGCTCCGGAAGCGCTCTCCGAAAGGACGCGCGGACCACTTCCTGCCCCCGAGCCGACTCTCCCGAGCCGGGGTCCCCACCGCTCCTCTCCGAGGCCATGTGGCATTCCTGAGGGTGGGGGTGGGCGCAGGAAGAAGGTGCCCTCCCGACCCCGCCCCCTCCGGGCGCGGTGGGCGGGGCGAAGCCCCTCGCCGCCGTCGGCCCGCCCCGCGGGGGGTGGGCGTAGCTCGTCGCGCTCCGCACAAAGTTTGTTTTCTCCCTCCGGGCGGGTGGGGGAGGGCGAGGAGCGCGGGGGGAGGAGAGGGGATCTGACGTCAGGCCGCGAGGTGCTTTCCAGCCGCGAGCTGTCAGGCCGAGTGTCAGGCCCGGCAGGTACGCGGCGCGCTCCCCCGGCGCCCCCCGCCCCCTGCCAGGACGCCCCGGACCGAGCCCGAGGCCGCGAGGACGGAAAAGTCGCTCGGAAAAGTCAGTGCGGGGCACAGGCGGGGGACAGATGGGGGCGGGGGGCGCGCGGACAACTTGGAAAGTTTCTTTTTCTTGGCCGGGCGGGGGAGGGGGCGTCGTCCTGGCGCGTGCGATTGTGGGTGTAGTGAGCTCGATTGTGTTTGTGAGTCCCGACTCCCGTGTGCTGGGGAGGGGCTGAGGGGGCTGTCCCACCCCCCGAGAGGAAGCTCGCTCGGGGCCCTCTTGGGGGGCTCAGCTCTCCAGGATCCCACCCCGGGAGAGGGCCGCCCCTGCCCCCGGCTGGGTTGAGCGCGCGAGGGGTGGGTTTGTTTGGTTTCAAAAGTGCACGTTGCTAACCGCCGGCAGCCCCCCCGCCCCCGCCGCGGCCGAGCCGGGGAGGGGGACCGCTGAGAGTGACAGCTGCGGGTGGGGGCCGCGGGAAGAGCCCAGGGCTGGGGAGCCCGCGCGAGTTCCCCTTTCCTTTGGAACAAAGGAAAGTCTGTCTCTGAGGCATCTGTCACTCCCAGGCGGGCCAAGGAAGCGGGGCGCGTGGGGCCGGCGACCCGAAGAAAGTTTGTGCGCGCCGGGACCCTCGGGCGGGCCGAGCTGAGCCGGGCCTCCGGCGGAGGCAGCGCGCAGTCTCTGGGGCAGGGGGCGGCCAACATGGAGTCTGGGCGCTGGGCTGGGGGTGGGGGGGCGGTGCGGAGGTGGGAGCCCAGCCCCCTCCCCTCCCCCTCCGGGCCGAGTTCGGAGCACAAAGCCGAGCGCGCAGGCTCGGCCGGCCCCGCGCCCCGAAGAGTCAGCCAGCGCCGAGCGGCGGGGGAAGGGGGTGGGAACTAAACTTTTTCCTGCCCCGGGACAGACACGTGAGTCTTCTTTCTTCCAGAGCCCCCGCCTCCCCGGGATTGCGGGCCCGCGGGGGAGCTGGAGCGCCGAGTCTAACGTGGGGTGAGGGGCTGAGGGGTGCAGGCGCCCCGAGCGCAGGCCGACTCCCTGCCGCCCCGGGAGCCATGTGCTCCGACTCGGTCTGGGCCGCGGGGGAGGCTGCGCGCTTTGTGTGAACTGTTGGGAATGCAGCGCGAGTGCGCCGCCCGGGGGAGTGTCGGGCCGAGCTGGGGGAGTTGTCAGAAAGTTCGTGCTGGAGTGGCTGCAGGTCGGCGTCGTGGAGTGTGTAGGAGGGTACACCGGGTGTTGTGTCGAGAGGGTGCTGCCACAGGCCAGTTAGGGTGAGAACTCATCGCTGGGGTGATGACGTCTGGAGTTTTCCCAGTGTGAGAGGTCGCGGGTGGGCGGGTCGGTTGGAGTTCGTGGGTGGGCATATATCCAGGAATTGGGCCGGTTGCGTGGGTACCAGTTGTTGGTGCTAGACGTGGGCTTTGTAAACTGTGTGCGCTGTATCTGTCGGTGAAAATCTTGGGAGTTCCAAGGGCGGAGCGATGGGTTAGTACCAGTTATCTGAGTGCTGTTAGAAAGTTGCCAGGTGTGAGTGTGGGGTGTGTATGTGGGAAACCTCCGGGGTTTGTAGCGGACTGCGGTAGGACACCATGGTGGAGAGAGAAGCCTGTATAGACTGAGGAGTCATCTCCACGGGCCACCCCTGTAACTCTGCAGACTAGGCCTTGGCTGGTGGCCAGGGTGGAATTTGTACAGATAACCTTGAGTAAACTCACAGCCTGCCAGGGCTGCATCCCTGAGCCCAGCTCCCCACTGTCCCGGCCAGCGAAACCTCAGAAGCCTGACCTCAGAAAGCAGCTCTTGGTGCTGAGTGGCACCTCTAACCAATGCCTCTCTCACCTCCAGGTGGCCTGGCTGGGAGGGTAGACCCTTCCCTCGAAAGCCTGGCCTAGCCAGCCAGATATCTGGGCTCTGGCCCAAGTCGAGGAAACAAAACCTGGGAGATGCCAGAGTCTGTTGGCCCAGCCTGCTGGGGAGCTGTTAAAAGGCTGAGGAGGGAGGAGCCTTGAGATCCTGGCATCAGCTTGGCCTAGAACTTTTGGTTTTAAAATGTAAATCTCTTAGGCATGTGTGAACAAGAAGTTTGTCAGGGGGATGAGCAACTGAGTTGGGTTGTCTAGGGACAACCTTCCTTCATTTGACAGGTGAAGAGGGGGCTCAAATCCAGAGAGGGAAGGACACTTGTCCATGGTCACACAGCCAAATTGGAGGGCCCAGAGCCCAGGCTTGTTCACTTATCTGGGTTTTTGTTTTTGTTTTTAAACAAGGCTTTTCTGCCTTGCCATCAAATACAATCTTCTTCCACTTTCTTTCTTTTGTTTTTTTTTTAAAGATTTTATTTTTTCCTTTTTCTCCCCAAAGCCCCCCGGTACATAGTTGTATATTCTTCGTTGTGAGTCCTTCTAGTTGTGGCATGTGAGACGCTGCCTCAGCGTGGTTTAGATGAGCAGTGCCATGTCCGCGCCCAGGATTCGAACCAACGAAACACTGGGCCGCCTGCAGCAGAGCGCACAAACTTAACCACTCGGCCACGGGGCCAGCCCCGTTATCTGGGTTTTTGAGGAGTTGATTCTGGGACCAGGCCAGGGGCTAGATGACAAAGAAGAATGTCTGAGATACAACCAGTAGGGATGACTCAACACTCTCTCTGTAGGGCACACACTAGGTACACAGTAAATATTACGTGGATTACTGTAGGACCATGGTGATTGACAGATTTTCCAGACTTCTCACTGGGTCTTGGGAGACCTGGGAGAAAGATGGTATCAAATCGGGGGCAGGGGTTGGGGGGAGCACATTACCTTGGTCCAAAGGCTTCGTCTATACCATATCCCGGAGGTGAGGTTTTTTTTTTTTTCCATAACAGCTTTATTGAGATATAAATCACATACCATACATCTTACCCATTTAAAGCAAACAAATCAGTGGTTTTTAGTTTATTCACAGCTATGCTATTGACTATCACAATTGACTATCAGCACAGTCAATTATAGGACTTTTTTTTTTTTGCTAAAGAAGATTCACCCTGAGCCAACATCCACACTAATCTTACTCTATTTTTAGGATATGAGCCACCAGCACAGCATGGCCACTAATAGAGTGGTATAGGTCCACGCTGCGGAACTAAACCTGGGCCGCCAAAGCGGAGCATACAGAACTTAACCACTAGGCAATCGGGCCTGGCCCTACAGGACATTTTTATCACCTCAAAAAGAAACTCCATACCCTTTAGGTATCACCCTTCTATCCCCCTCTAGCCCATTCTGGACATTTCATAAAAAATGGAATCATATGTGATTTTTGTGACGTGCTTCTTTCACTTAGTGTAATATTTTCAAGGTTCATACACATTGTAGCATACAGGACTTCAGTCCTTTTTTTTTCTTTCTTTCTTTTGGTGAGGAAGATTGGCCCTGAGCTTACATCTGTGCCAACTTCCTCTATTTTGTATGTAGGATGCCGCCTGAGCATGGCTTGATGAGGTCCACGCCCGGGATCCAAACCCACAAATCCCGGGCCACTGAAGTGGAGTGTGTGAACTTAACCACTGTGCCACTGGGCCAGCCCAGGACTTCATTCCTTTTTGTGGCCAAATAATACTGCACATTTTGTTTATCCATACATCTGTTGATAGAGGCTTGGGTTATTTCCACCTTTTGGCTGCTATGAATGATGTTCCTATAAACATTTGTGTACAAGGTTTTGTGTGGACATAGGTTTTCATTTGTCTTGGGTAGATATACCTAGGAGTGAAATTACTGGGTCACATGGTAACTCTGTTTAACAGTCACAGTATCTTGGGCGGCTTTCCTGATCTCCCTGGGCCTTGGTTTTCTCATCTATAAAACGATGATAATAGTAGTGTCTCTCTTAAAGGGATTTGTGAGGATTGAATGAGATATTAAATGTAAAGTGCTCAATACAGAGCAGGGAAAAGAGACATCAGTGGTAGCTGTAATTATTTCTAGTCTGGTACAGCTTATTAATGAGCTGCCATTTCAGTAGTCATCTACCGGCCCCATGAAATGGAGGCATTTTGGACTCATCCCTTCTTGCTTGCTTAGGCTGTGTGGCCTGAGACTCTGAATTGCGATTCCCCCATTTCTGGCATCCCAGGCTCTAGTGATGGTGTGTTTGGAGACTAGGAAAAGGGTGAGAGGCAGTGCATGGTAATAATGTCCCCATCCCCTCTGCCACTTGTTCCAGGCTTGCCAAGATCCAGCCTAGCCCCTAGACACCATGTCAGACAGCGATCTGGGCGAGGATGAAGGCCTCCTCTCTCTGGCAGGCAAGAGGAAGCGAAGAGGGAACCTGCCCAAGGAGTCAGTGAAGATCCTCCGGGACTGGCTCTACTTGCACCGCTACAACGCCTACCCCTCAGAGCAGGAGAAGCTGAGCCTTTCTGGACAGACCAACCTGTCAGTGCTGCAGGTAAGGAGCGGGTAGCAGGAGGCCTGGGTTCCAGTCCTATCCCAGCCCTGGCACTGACTCACTGTGTGGCCTTGGGCAGTCACTTCTCCTCTCTGCGTCTCAGTTTCTTCTTGGGTCAGATGAGAACATCTACTCTCCCTGCCTCCAGGGAAGACAGTGGTGTGAAATCATTGCAGCTAGATTTCAGATTTTGGAGCATTCTGAAGAGGGAAAGAATTGTTAGTAATGTCCAGGTGCCATCATTAACATTGGAGGCAGTGGGAAGGTGAGAAGGCATTGGGTGTCTGGGAATTGGCCCCCAGACCCAGAGCAGTGCTTGGATAGTGACTTGGTTGCAGGGGGCAGCTGGTGATCTGCAGCATGGTTAAAAAATGAGTCAGAGTCACAGTCAAGCAAAAGGCAAAAGTCACAGTTCTGGGTTCAAAACCCAGTTCTGCCACATAGCAGCTGGGGACCACATCTTGATTTCCCCATCTGTAAAGTGGGGGTTAGAATCCCCCCTGTGTGACTGAACCGTTGTGAGGAACAGATTCAGAACTGGGTATGAAGGTGCTTTGTAAACCATGCACATGAGCACACTCAGAAGATTGTGTGAGCCACTTTGTGTCAGAGTGCAAGGTTATTATCTCCTCTGAATTGCCCGACTGCCCACCTGCAGCTGTTCTGGTTCTGCTTTCATGGTGCTGAGGCAGGACACCCTGGACTTCCACTGCCTTGCCTCCAGTTTGGCTGCACCTACCTGGGAGACACAGAGCAGGCCCTCAGCCTAGCAAAGACCCACCTCCCACCCCAATGGCCCCCACTGCTCCCTTTCCACCTCTGTAGTTTTCTAGCCCGTTACTTGAATCCGTGGTACTGTCCTTCCCTCCTTCCCTGACCTCACTTGGAGCCTCCCACATCTTCCCAGCTCTCGTCCCTCCTGTGAAGCCTCATGGTGAGTATTCAGCCCTCAGAACTCCTGTCACCTGACTTTATACTCACTGGGCAGTGGTTAATCGGAGTCTGTCTACGACAAAGGCTCTAGAGTTACAGACCCTGACTCAGATCCCATCTTCTCCACA
Organism: Equus przewalskii; assembly: GCF_037783145.1. Lineage (NCBI taxonomy): Eukaryota > Metazoa > Chordata > Mammalia > Perissodactyla > Equidae > Equus > Equus przewalskii. The sequence continues at coordinate 27,027,685 of NC_091851.1, forward strand.
AGAGGAAGCCTGGACCTTGGCCAGTCACTGCCTCCTCTCTGAGCCTCATGTGTCTTCATCTGGAAAACTGAGATGGTTGTACCACTTTCATAGCTTGTAAGGAGGAGGAACTGAGAAGAAGAATTCAAGGCTCACTGTGAGGTGTTTGGCACAGAGTTTGTGCTTCTCCTCTCCTTTTCACCCTCATGTCTTCTACATCATAGGTCTTGGACTGAGCCCAAGTGTCTAGCAGTGCCTGTCATCTCACAGTGTACTGCCAAATACCCAACTATGCCCAGCTCTATGCTGGACAGAGTTGGGATCTCAGAGAGGAACTAGACACATTCCTACCCTCAAGGAGTATATAGTCTGGGATGGGGAGCAAGGGAAGACCTGGCCACTGATGTTTGCAAAAAATGATCACAGCTGGGACAGAAGTCAGCAGAAAACCAGGGCAGGGCTTCTGAGCCAGCCTGGAGCCTCAAAAGGCCTCCCAGAAGAGGTGGACTTGAACTCACAGGATGTAGAACACAGGCCAGAGGCTGGAGCCTGAAAGTCAGGATTACTTAGCTGCTTTGCTGATCTTCCTGCCTCCAGCCTTGTTCCTTCAGTACATTCTCTTGGACACAAAAGTGCAAATCTGATTGTGTCACACACTCCACAGACCCCACTGTCCTCAGGATAGAGTCCACACTCTTAGGAGCTTACTCATCTCTCAGTTGTTCCTGTCCCTGGAGCCCTTGAACTCTTAGGCCTCTAGGCCTTCTCCTTTGGCTTATTCTGACCTTTCTGAACCTGGCTCAGTCTGTTTAAGCATTTTCTCATGAAAGCATTCTCTGGCTCTTCCCGCCTAGGTTTGAGGCCACTGCTATGTATTCCCAGTATGCCTCATACCTGTGCTCATACAAGTGTGTCAAATCACTTGTCACACTGTATTGAAATTGCTTTATTGTCAGGGACACAGTTTCTCAAATCTGAGTAATGTACCAACTCCTTTTAAAGAAAACATTTTTCATGGACCCCCCCCCAACATGTTGACTTGAGTCATTTTTATTATCACATCACTTAAGCACGTACAACCAGAAAACTGGGTTTAAAACTTCTTGCTTTTGCTCTTATACACAACTATAAAATAACCAAGCAGCTTTCCAAAGTTAAATAAATGTAAAACCAATGAGATTCCATATAACCACATTAATATAAAGTGGTGGATGGTGTCTGCTGACAGAGCTGTGGCAAGTAAGCTGACAGAGGCACTGACTCCAGAGTTGAGCAGGTCTGGGTTTCCAAAGGCCACGGTACTCCTACTCCCCATCAAAATAGAAACACAAAGCCAAAACATTCTTGTGGAGAACTAATGGACCCCTAGGACGACATATCCCCAGCTCCCACTTAGAGAAATATAGGTCTGGGGTGAGGATTAGCTGCTGGATCCCAGCATCTCCTGGTGAGTGGGATTCCAGCGGTGGCTACCCTGCTCTAGAGTCATGCTGAGAGTTAAGGAGCAGTGGGGACCATCTGGCACTCCTTGATGGAAACTGTACCACGAACCTCAAACGGTCCCAGCCATACACCTCTGTTTGGAGGTCTCACAGGCACCTCAGATTTCCTTATTGATAAGTGATAACTTTGCCAAGCTGGCTCCTTCCCTTTCTGGGAGTTTCCCCTAGATAAGCCCTTCTCAGCTCGTTTGGTCAGTCAGCAATTCCTATACATTTACTCCTTAAGTATTTCTGGAATATGGCTTCTTTCCTACCACAGTCCAACCTATCATTGATCACTTGTCACTGCCCTACTGAAAACCCTTTGATGGCTCCTGCCAACCCAACAACATCACCTGTCCCTATCTGCATAGTGGGCCTCATCCCTGGCCCCCCCATTGCTGCCACACTGATGTTTACCCCAGACTACTTTGCCCCCACCCCTGACCAGGGAGACTCCCAACCCTTAGAGGAGCTGTGTGCTCCACAGCACCTGGACTGGGCCAGCCTTTGGACACTTGCCTAGAATTGCTTTTTAGGACACACTAAGCTCCAGAGGCCTGGTCTTATTTATCACTATATCCTACATGTTTAGCTCAGTGCCTTGTATCTGGTAGGTGCTCAGAAAATAATTGTCGTCAAAGTGACAGGATATGAAGATAAACTTGGAAATGTCAACAGTCAGGAATTCAGAAGTAAGGAAATGTAGTGGCTCCTCAATCTGGAAAAGTTGGCTTAAGTCCCTTGAGGCACTTCTTTTTCCCATATCTAATTTTTAAAATTTCACTGTTTATTAAGAAATTTGCAAATATCCACAAAAGAGCATATTATAATGCACCCCTGTACCAATCACCTGGCTTGACAAGCATCAACTTTTGCCAAGCTTGTTTTTTCTCTCCTTGGAGACATCTCTCTTTTTGTCTCCTTTAACCCACCCCGGAGCGATCTCATTAGCAAGTCAATGAGTCATTTAACTAACTGGTTTGCTGGTACTTGCCCAGGGCTAGGCAGTTGGGAGGGTCAGACCAAAAAAAAAAGTCCTTTGTGAAGGATTTTCACAGGTTCCTGTGACACCCTTTAAGCCCAGTTATTGCTGTGGTTTCTGACTGTCCTAAGGGGCTGCCTCTTGGGGAGGGAAGGTGAGCGTGGCAGGGAGGTTCAGGCCTCATTCCTGACTCTGTATTAGTGATTGGGGGTACACTTATGCCAGGCCCACTGCTGTGTGCTGGAAACACAGCTGTCAAACAGGCACTGTCCCTGCTTTCGGGTAGCCCCCAGGGGGAGGGGAGACATTATTTAAAAGTCTAAGAATTCAACGTAATTCATTACCAGTGTGGTGTCAGCTGAGCTGCCCTGGTGGTTAGGAAAGGCTTCTCTGGGGAAGCTGTATTTGAATGGAGTCCTGACGGACTCGAAGGAGTGTGGAGGTGAGGGGCAGCAGTCCCTCTGGTGTGGAGCATAAGGCAGGAAAGGAGCCTGGTGCAGAAGTTGTGGCCTGCTGTGTGGCGTGGGCTGGCCTAGTCCTCAGTGACGCTTTATCGATGGAAGCTGCTCTCCTTACTCTGGCTTCAAAGCTAGCTGCCTCCCACTTCTTCGCACTGGCATCCTCTGTCTCCCCACCTTCATCTGTGTGTATATATTTTTTGAGCTTCTGTGTAAGTTTTTTTGCTTAAATAAAGGTTCGACCTACCAGGACAAGTCAAACCAGCAGGTTAAAACATTGGTTCCTAAGCCTGGGCAGCAGAACTCTGGGGAGCTTGTTCAAAAACACATTCCTGACTCTGTCCCCCGTCCTCATCGGATCTAGAAAAGCTGAAGAAAAAGATATGTTTTAAAATTACCCTCAAGGTGATTCTAATACAGCCAGCTGCCTTTAAGAGCACCTGGATATGGGTGGTCACAACACAAATGGAGGTACCATGATGTTTGGGAAAGGTCTCTCCACATCTTCACTTCTCTCCCCTCTTTTGCTTCTGTCTCTCACAGCTGAAAAGACATGAAAATTAAAGCACTTGTCGCCTTCTTCAGATGCTCCATCCTCGTGGCCTTCCTCAGCTTCCTGGTGCCCCTCCCACTCACATTTGATTCCTCCCTTGTCCTTCATCTCAGCTACTGATAAAAAAATACTGGCAGGACAGCAGCCTTTCAGATAGGGCCCAGTTTTATAGTAGAGACAGGCTTTCAGGCATCCAGCCTGTGTTTTGCCATATCAATCACAGAATTCACCTTGGCATTTTCCCTACCACCTCCCCAAGGACCTTCAGTGGGGGCACGTCACGTGCTCTTTTTCTGACTTAGGCATGGGTCGGACAGCTGGAAGGAGCTACAGAAAATCCCGATAGCCCGTTGTCACAGCTGGCACTGGCGGTGCATTCAGGCCTCCTGCCTTTGCCTGACCCCCCTCAGCTGTGCATTTCTATCGGATGAGAAGACAAAATAGACAGGCTGCCAAGTTTTCTGTGGACCAGGGTGAGCATGTGGGGGAGTATGCTTGTGTGTGGGGGGTGTTTTTCTCCTGTTCTCTTCTCTGAATTATAAGCCAAAATGGGAGGTGCAGTGAGGGGCTGAATGCCCACACAGCTGCTAGAAAATGCCCAGGCTCAGTCCCAGAGACTGCTTTCTCAACAAAAACACTTGTCCCTACTTCGCTTGCCCCAGGTTACTGTGACCCGACCATTTCCTCTGCATGCAGGGGTGAGGTAGAGAGGTGCAGTGCTCTCCTGCAGCACAGGTGGCTGAGGAGGCAACTGTGGAGATGGAAGCATCTGACCAAGGAGAAAAGGCCTCAGGCTGACTCTTCAGTCTTTTCACCTGGCAGTGGTGGTTGCCTAGAACCAGGCTATCTGGATCAGAGCCCAGCCTTGGCACTTGTGACCTTGAGCAAGCTACTGAACCCCTCTGATCAGGGCCTCTGTTTCTTCAGCAGTTCAACGGATAAAATGGAGATCATCACAGAACCCGTCTGATAGGCTGTTGAAGACTAAATGAGTAATTAGATGGGAAATGTTTAGAACAGCACCTGCTATGTTTTGTGTTTAACAAGTGTTTGCTTTTAGGATTATGATGATGATGATTCAGCTCCCCGTTCTGTTCCTCTGTTTGGTAAGACAGAGCAAAGCACAGTAAGAACAGCAGTAGGGGCTCTGGAGCCAGGAGACATGGGTTTGAGTCCCAGCTCTGCACTTGGTAGCTGTGTTACTCTGGGGAGGTTCTTTTATCTCTTCGAGTTCCTGTCCCCTCTTTAGTACTTTGGGGACACTGCTCACTACCTTCTAGGCTTGTATGCAGATTAAACATAATGCAGGTGAGATAGCCGACATGATACCTGGTATCAGAGATGCTAAATTAGCTCCCTTCATTCGTTTCACCCAAGCTGTTCAGCCTTACCTCTCCTTGGGGCCTCCCTGCAGCTCTAGCCAGGGTTCAGCTCAGCCAGTGTCTGTTGATGCGGGCTTTTGTGTGTGCGCTCAGTTGCACTAGGAGGACCATATAGGTAAAGAGGGGCAAATGAGAACCCAGGGGCAGGGTCCTTTCAGGCTGGAATAGAGAGGGAGAGGATCACACAAAAGCTGTGGCTCTGCCCTGCCCAGGAGTTTTCCCAGCCTGACAGGGCCAAGGGTCTAGTGTTGTCCTCAGGTCACCTATGGAGTGAGTACATTTGCAGCCTGCTGGGTCAGGAGCCAGGCCAGCTCCTGTCATAGGTGGCTATCCCTTTGGCTGGGTAGAGGCAGACAGACAAAGTCCACGGGAAGATGGTACCCAAGGGCTTGCCTGCATATGAGTCAAGAAAGATAATGGGTAGGGGAAGAAACTGGTACGGGGAGCCCTAAGGAGAGCCAGGCCTTTGATCCATCCAGCAAACATTAGAGGAATGTTAGGCATTGCTGCAGCCCACTCAGTTCCTAACATCCCAGCACACGAGAGGGGATAGGGAGGGAGTTCCTGTTTTTTCTTCCAGCTACAGCAGCTGACACATGCTCCGTAAGTACCTGTTGATAAACTAAGGAGAGAAGAGATAGGACTAGCAGGACCTAGAGTGTGAAATTTAGGTCAAAGGGCCTATTTAGGCCCTTTAGTGGTTTACCCTGGTGTTCTAGCCTAGTGGGATCAGTCCTGCCTGCTTCTGTCACTTCCTTAAACCAAACCCTGTCCTGCCTCAGGACCTTGGTATTCACTGTTGCCTCTGTCTAGAACATTCTTCCCTCAGCTTTCTGTATCACTGGCTCTTTCTTATCCTTTAGGTTTCACCCTTCCCAGACCCCTTATCTACGGAAGACTATCTTACCTTTATTTGCTACCCTTTTATTCCTGTCTGTTTCCTTCCTGGCATGTACTGGTGGCTAGGCACCGTATTTCTTCATTGCCAGTCTCCACAACTAGATGGACTGTAAGCTCCACAGGGCAGAGTGTATGTCTGTTTACTTCACAGAGGCATCCCCAACACCAAGAACTGGGCCTGGCACATAGTAAGCGCTCAATAAATATTATTTGAGTGAGCTCCTGAATCTTTGAAAGGGAGATCAACAGGAAAGTGAGAAGTTCTAACTTGACTGTTCTAGTGAATAAAATAAGCTGGGCTCTGGGGCCCTGTGACAGCCTGAGAGAAAGATTCAGAGAGAAGGGACTCTCCTCCAGATCCAAAGGCCCAGGCTTGGGCATCCCTGGCTGGAGGTGGAATCCTGCCTGACTTCTCCAGACTGAGCTTTAAGTACGTTCTTTAGTAAAATGGGAATTGATCAAACTCTTAAGGCTGAGGTAACTATTAGAAGAAAATTGTGTAGATGTACGTTGCTCAGTAAATAGCAGCTATTGGTAAGCTCTTCTCAGTGAAAGCTCCCAAAAAGATGCCTAGATGTGTGGCTATCTACTAGGCCACACCCCCCACACACCCACAGTTTCTAATGTATCTTTTCTGCTTCTTCTGAGTTGGCAAGAAAGTGATTAGGCAGCTTTTCCCTTATGGTGGCCCCTCCAGTGGAGGGCAAGAGGGAGAAGGACTTGGAAAAAATGCTAGGGGGTTATATTTGCCTGTTTAAGACAATTTTTAAAACACGTTTTGTATTTATGAGTTTACACCAGCCATGCAGCTAACAAACTGTTTTCTAGTCTAATCCATAACTATATTTAAGTAATGCCCAGGTGAGCTACTATAGGCTCCATCTTGCCACATCTCCTGGTCTACTCCACATCTTAGGAGTAAATGAGAGGAAAGAGGGTATAACTGGTTGATCTTTTAGATAGTCAAGAATGATGCCACGATTAGGTGCCTGCTGCTCTCAGGTGTGCAGAAACTATTCACACTCTTCCTGAACAGTTATCGACCCTGATGGTGTCATTCATGCACGTATGAAAAGAAACTGCTAGGCCCTACGCCAGCCGTAGTTGAATAGAGATACGTTTTGAATCCATTCCTCTGCTCTGGCCCTCTCTCTAATATCTTTGGTCAGCCAAGACTTAGAGGAGTAGGCATTCTCCAGATGGAGAAGAGAGCATTCCAGAAAGAAGGAATGTGATGTATAAAAGGCATGGAGCTATTGGGGGGGAAAAAAAGAATAGGGCCTGAATGAGGGCTACTGAGCAATTTCACATGCTGAAGAATAAAAGGGCTGGAAAGATACGCGAGGGTTTTAGCACCCAGGCTCAGGAATCTGGACTGGATCCTGAAGGCAGTAGGAGTCAAATGGCAGGTTCCTAGAACAGGAGTAACAGTCACTGCATTTTAGAAAGAGAAGTGACAACCAGTGAAGAGGCTGGATTGGAGGGCCATGAAACTGGAGACTGTTAAAGAGAGTCCAGACAGATACGGGACAGGGTGCTAGATATGTCTTGGCTTTGCAGCATACCACTTAACAGTGAGAAATTTTGTGCCTCACGCATAGGTCTAAAAAAATTGATTTAAACAATCAGCTAGACAAGAATGGGGTTAAGGTTAATGGTAGCTTTCTCAGCAGCATGTGGCGGGGGGGAGACTTAAGGATGTTGATTGAATGCACATTCAGCTGGAGCCACTGGTTGTGGTTTTGCTTGGAAAGAATTTTTTCTTCTGACAGTAACTTGGTGTCTTTGTGGCTCTTTCTCTGGTCCACAGCAAGACTCTGCTTTAGACACTTAGGAGTGAATCATCCTTGGCAGTATCCCCTCCTCTTTCATTCACCCATATCCAGTTGGACACCAGGTCCTGTCATTTCCAGTTTCCCAAACAGATCGAACATTCGTCATCATCTCATCACTTCCCTTAACGTAATTTGAACTACTAACCTTTCTCCCTGCTTCTACTCTGTTCTCCACATAGCAAGTCCCTCTTTTGCTTAAAACCCTCCTATGGCTCCCTGTTGCCCTTAGAATAAAGAACCAAATCCCCACCATAAGAGGTAACCTCTAGTTACCACTCTGAGCACCAGCCATACAGGCCTGTCTTCTCTGAGTTCCTCATAGGCACTCTGCTGCCACCCGACACAGGGTCTTTTCAGAAGTTGATCCCTCTAAATCCAGTTCTCCCTTCCCGCCTCCCACCTGTACTACCGCTTATCCTTCAGATCACAACTTACCAGCCATTTCCTCAGAGACTACTACTCTCAGTCCACAGAGGCTAGATTAGCTCTTCCCATTATGGTCTCCAACAGCACCACCGTACCTTCCCTTCACTGGCTGAATCACAGTTGCAATTTTATATTCATTTGTATGATTTCTTCTTTAACCCTCTCTTCCCAACATGAACCTGAGGGCGGGGATTGTCTGTGGCATTTGCTGCTGTGTTCCTGGAGCCTGAAACATAGGCACTTCATAGCTGGTTTTGATTGCGTGAACTGACCAGTCTCTCATATTCATTCCAGATATGTAACTGGTTCATCAACGCCCGGCGGCGGCTTCTCCCAGACATGCTTCGGAAGGATGGCAAAGACCCCAACCAATTCACCATTTCCCGCCGCGGGGGTAAGGCCTCAGATGTGGCCCTCCCCCGTGGCAGCAGCCCCTCGGTGCTGGCTGTGTCTGTACCAGCCCCCACCAATGTGCTCTCCTTGTCTGTGTGCTCCGTGCCACTCCACTCAGGCCAAGGGGAAAAGCCAGCAGCCCCCTTCCCACAAGGGGAGCTGGAGCCCTCCAAGCCCCTGGTTACCCCTGGCAGCACACTCACCCTGCTGACCAGGGCTGAAGCTGGAAGCCCCACAGGTGGACTCTTCAACACGCCACCGCCCACACCCCCAGAGCAGGACAAGGAGGACTTCAGCAGCTTCCAGCTGCTGGTGGAGGTGGCGCTACAAAGGGCTGCTGAGATGGAGCTTCAGAAGCAGCAGGACCCGTCGCCCCCGTTACTGCACACTCCCATCCCCTTAGTCTCTGAAAACCCCAAGTAGGCATCTGCCAACAGGGGTGCTCGAGGCTCGAGCCAGCTGTCCTGGGTTTCCGTTTTGGTTCCCCTTCATACAGAGGGTTTTCTTTGGATCACTGCCAAACATCAGGATCATCTCCTCTGTTCAGAGGTCTTCAGCAGGAAGACGCCAGCTGGTGTCACTGCACTGTGATGGGGACCTCTCCTCTGCTGACTCTGCCGTTTCTCCAGGCGTCCTCAGTGATGAGACCAAGAGATTTCGGAGACAGGCATGGTGCTGCTGCTGCTGCTTCTCCAGAGAATCCCCAGGACCCCTTCGTTCCAGCCCGTTTTCCTGGGCTGGGCACAGGAAACCTGCCAAGTTCAGACCTATGCTGGGTCCAAGTTGCCCCTGAGCTGGGCCTCTTTTTGTTAAGCCAGGTGTGGACATTCCAAGTTCATAAGTGTGAACAAAAGAAAAGAATCCAGCAGATGTAACAGAACCGACTCCAGTTGAATGTTTAGGTTTTCACTAAACTTTGTGTTTATTTTTCCCTTTTTGCTGTGGTCTACATTAATGGGAGTAGTTAGCCGAGGTGTGGGGAATCAGAGTGTGCTGCGTGCTGGAGTATCATGAACTGGGAATGATCCGCCACTGCAGTTGGTGACTGTTTGACAAGGAAGGAATATTTTTATTTTGGGGACCAGCAAAATCTGCAAAATTCCAAATGGTTGTTTTATTCTTGGTTTGGTTTACAAAAAAAAAGCAGAAAAAAACTTTTATGGGCTTTGACTTTTCTGCATCAGGCACAGAAGGGGATAAAGCCACAACCAGAGTGAGGGTCCAACAGAGAATCTGACCAAACCTTCTAGGCGCAGAGCAGAGAAGGATGATAAAACCAGAGAGGTGTTTGTTTTTATTTTTGTTTTTACTGTATTTTGGGGGGGTGGGGGAAGTAAGCTAGACTGAGGCAGTGGGGTTTTTTATTTCTCTTTAATATTTCCCCCCTCTTTATCCTTGAAAGATTTGCCCTGCAGCCTGAGTTTTGAATTCCTTTAGGAACTTGGATCAGTGGGGCCAGAATGTCAGAAGCTCCCAGAAACTCCTACTTGGAGAGAAGTGAGCCATCTACTGGTCAGGAAGCCCTTTTAGCTGACTCAGACAGGCAGCTTTTCCCACGATGGTGGCAGGAAACTATTCCTGGAGGAAGCAGGGAATAGAAGCCCCAGCTGCCTGAGGAACTGCCTTCAGAGGAGGCTGGGGTCGCAGTGAGCGCCTTTGTGTTGCACCTTTCTTTAAATGAGTTGCAAAGGCTCCTGCCCTGAACTTCACAGTGAAAAGATCACAGTTGATCTTATTCTCCTCCCTCCTCCCCATTTTTTATTTTGCTGTTTCATTGCTGACAGCATTCAACAGCAATATACCCCATCTTTATATATCCTAAGAAACACTAATCCTAGGTTATTATTAGCTGAAATATTTTTGTTCTGAATAAGATTGTTACTGGGCCAAAAGACAGGTCAGGAGCCCCAGCCTGTAGTTTCCTGAAGTTGCCAAGTCAGGCACATGGGGGAGAGTTCCTGGGTGTTGGCTGACTTGGGTGGGCCTGGCCAGGAGAAAGGCAGCAACATATGCTCTGTCCTTTCTGGAATGATCCCTGCAGCCTTCAGGGAGGCTCCCCCACTTCTGAGTGGCTTGGCCCATCCATTGCTGTGGGAGCAGGGATTGGTTATTTAAGGAGAGGGAGCTTTGTTTTCTGTGAGTAAGCAAGTTTCCTAGGCTCCCTCTTCTGCCTCCCCTGCCTGCTCCTTGCATGCCCCAGGGGGATCAGGGATCCTCACCCTCCTGAGGCCCAGCTGGGGAAGAATAAACATGGCAGCTTCAAGGTTAGTTGAAGCTGCTATTTGCCCAGCTTCTTCCACCCAACCCATGTCTGAGCCCAGGTCTGGTGTGACTGTTGCAAGATGCTTGTAGCAGGGGATTCTGGAAGTGTATTGGGCTGGGGTGGGACTTTTCCTTCCCACAGTGCACTAAGCAGTGGAGGTGGTGAGGGGTGAGAGAGCCATGCTGCTGAATTCTGGTTGGCATTCCCCCCTTGTGCAAGATGGGGAGGCTGGGGGTGGGGCAGCCTCTACTTGGTTTAGTTGTGAGGCGAACCTGGAGGAGAAGCACAGTTACCCCGTTGAATTCTTTGAGCAAAAAACTACTGTAAATAACTTGTTTTTGTCTTTTGTCAAATAAAGTTGTTTTTGGTTTTTGTTTTGTTTTGTTTTAAAGCAGAACCAGACTGATCCACTGTGACCCTGGGCCCAATCTGGAGACAGGGCAATTGCTGAGTTCTTACTCTGCCTTACCTTTTTCACTTTCCCTCTAGTAGCCACCTGTAAGAGCTGTGTACCCTGCATCCTTATTTCCTTGGCCTCAACCCGGTTCCATAACCCATTCATCACTGTGCAGGGGACATATGCATCCCAAGCTGGACCAATCTCCCCTGGGAGCAACAGTCAAGTTTTGGGGTTGCTAAGTGGTGAGGGAACTTAAGGGAGCTGGCCACTTTGTCCTCCCCATCTCCTAATGAAGAAAGAACATGACTGCAATATGAAGCCAGCACAGAAAGAAGCAGAGATGAGATGGATGCTCTAGTCATGTGTGAAACCAGTATCACTTCTGGACTTCCTATTATGTAAGCTAGTAAATTCCCCTTTTTGCTAGCTGTGGGTTGCATTTCTGTCATAATGAAATGAGTATACCTTGTAATTGCAGGCCAAACAGTGCAAAATCAAGGTCTGCAACAGTAAACAGGGAGTCTTGCTATGTGCCTGGGCCGACGCAATGTTCATTATCCTTTAATTTTCGTACATACACATGCACACGCTCACGCTCATAAAACAAGTGAGATGCCCTTCTCATAGGTAAAGAAGCTGGAGATTTAAGTTACTTGCCTGAACTTACACAGCCACTGGAGCTAGGAAATGAATTCAAGTCCGTCTTGCTTGAAGGTCACCCTGAGGTCTACCCAGCCCTTATTCGAACTAGTGATGGGCAGTTCACCACCTATTGGCATCCAGCTGTCTCACATGGCTTAGGCTAAGCATGAGAAGTTTCGTCTACTAAACCAAACTGGCTTCCTCCTGATTTCTCCCCAATATACCTGGATGGCGGATACAGAATCTCTCCCACGGGACACCCTCCTTTAGGAATTGGAGACGGAGTCTCCCCAATCGAGCTATCCAGATTAAAGAGCCCCAAATCCAAGCTCCTGGTTTCCCCACTTCCCTCTGTCAGTATCCCTCAAACTGGACACTTGGTCCTGGGACTTGACAGAACAAGAACATGCTGGAAGGGCTCTTCAAAATAATACTTTACATCGGGAAAATGAATATGAATATTCCCCTAAAAGGGGAAGTGATTTGGATGGTTTGACTGCCTCAGGAGAGATGGCTTCTTACAAATACTTTTCAAAGAACTGAAACTAAAAGTGTCTTCATCAAGCTTCAAACTAATGATCCCTGGAGTGAGCAAGCACTCTAACTAATAAAAGCTGACAGGGATAGTGTGGCTAGGGCCCTTCTCTAAGCTAGGAATGTTATCTAAGGACATCTACCTTTCCTGGAAGGGTCTCATTTAGGAAATAGCTTTTAACTGCATTTCTGCTCCCTGGTCTTGAGTACCTGCTGTTGGGTTGGCTACGTATTACCTGACCCCCTCTTTACACCTCTATTCTTAACAAGGGGATCATGATGATGCTTCAAGTCCTTGGGATCGATGTAAACTTAGACCCTGTATCAAGTAGTAAAAAAGGAAAAAAAAAAAAGTTCTGATGGGGGTGGGTATGCCTTTAGACTGGTGATCAAAGGATCCTTTCTACTGTGTTTCAAAGTGTGGTAATTTCTCCATGGACCCCAAGCCTCACAGACCCCACTGGGAAACTTTTCCCCAACTTGACCCCATTAATAAAAATCTCTAGGGGGGTTACTCAGAACTCTGGATTTAAAAAGTACACTCTAGATTGGAAGCTGCTCATGTGAAAGCTCCCAGAGGGCAGGAGCCAAGTCTGCCTCAGTGTGGCTATGACCTCACTATGGCTGTGACCTTGCTATATTAGCCACTAGAGCTGTAGTGATTAAGTTCTAGAACTCAGGGGGTGTGGAAATAATCATCATCACTGCTCCCAATGTCACTAGTTTCCAAAGCACTTCTCTAGGAGCTAAGCCTGGGTTCATATTCTGGCTGTCACTTAATTAGCTGTCAATTACCATTGACAAGTCAATTCACCACTCAGTTTCCTCATCAGTAAAATGGGAATAGTAATATTCACCTTTTTTTTAGAATGTTTTCATTTATTTTATTTTATTTTTGTTGTTGTTGAGGAAGATTCGCCCTGAGCTAACATCTGTGCCAATCTTCCTCTGTTTTGTATGTGGGATGCTGCCACAGCATGGCTGATGAGTGGTGTAGGTCCATGCCAGGGATCCAAACCTGTGAACCTAGGCCACCAAAACAGAGCATGTGGAACTTAACCACTACGCCATGGGGCCAGCCCCAATATTCACCTCTTACAAGAATGAAAAAGGATAATCCATGGGGTTAGCCCTGTGGCCTAGTGGTTAAGTTTGGTGCACTTCACTTCAGCTGCCCGGGGTTCATGGCGGTGGCCATGCTGTGGCAACAACCCATAAACAAAACAGGAAGACTGGCATAGATGTTAGGGTGAATCTTCCTCAGCAAAAATAAATAAATAAGGGATAATCCATATGTTACTGTTATTATCTATTGTTGTTATCTGGCCTCTCACCCAGGGCTGAGATTAAAACAGAACTGTTGAAATAACTTGCCCCATACCACACAGCTTTTAAGTGGCAGAACTGGGACTAACTACCCAGAGAAATAGTTCTCAAGACTTAATATGCATCAAGATCATTATGAGAGCTTACAAATATGCAAATTCACAGACCTCACCTCAAGACAGTCCACAAATCTGCACTCTTTACTGTTGCCACAGGAGATTCTCATGCTATTGCTCCAGGGACCTGATCATTTATATTCAGGACACTGACTTATCTCCAGGAAACTGCTGAGTGGTGAAGACAGCACATCATCTTTCAAAGTTACAAGATGAGGGGCCAGCCCGGTTAACAGTGGTTAAGTTCGCACGTTCCACTTCTCAGCGGCCCGCGGTTCGCTGGTTTGGATCCCGGGTGCGGACGTGGCACTGCTTGGCACGCCACGCTGTGGCAGGTGTCCCACATATAAAGTAGAGGAAGATGGGCATGGATGTTAGCTCAGGGCCAGACTTCCTCAGCAAAAAGAGGAGGACTGGCAGTAGTTAGCTCAGGGCTAATCTTCCTCAAAAAAAAAAAAAAAAAGGTTACAAGATGAGAGGAAGAAGGGTACCACCAAGTAGTCTGCCCTGAACCATTTGACTTCCCACTGCCTCCCAGGAGTCTATGGTGGCCTGAAAGTCAAGTGTAGCCTTTCTGAGATTGTCATTTAAATACATAAGTAATCCACATTCACTGTAGAAAACTTTAAAATAAAGATAAAAAAAGAGGAGTTCCGTATAGTGGTTAAGAGCCCCGTCAGCTTTTGGAGGAAAACAAATGTGTGTAAAACAGTCAGCAAAGTTGGCAGCTAGTAAGGTCTCAATAAGTGCTAGTAAAACAGTTACTGTAGGCAAAAAGAAAAGACGACCTAGGAGACAAACCCAGACCTCCACTTCACAGCAGGTGCTCCTTCCACAGTTCACGGCTTTTCTCCCCAGGCCTCCTGATTTCTGTGAGTCCATCTATGTCTGGGGCCGCAATCTTACCCCTCAGTGCACACCTTCCTCTCCAAACCCTACTACAAGCAACCGGCAGTGGCAGACAGGACTCCGCTGGGAGGGCACACCCAGCCCCAAGGCTGAGATCATGTGTTTAACTGGTGCTAAAAAGCCCCAGCCTCACAAAGGCAAACTGTGTCCTACTTCCAAATCTGTTTCTCACTTCCAAATCTGACTCTTCATCAAGTTCTTTTCCATCTTAGACCACCCGGGATGTTTATTTTAACCAGATGGATGCACTGGGATTCAGCCAGATTCCCCACTTCCTAAGATAAGGAAAGCCTTGGGTGAAAGCAGAAAGGGAACCAGTCGCAGTCCCATAAATAGCTTCTAGGCAAAGGCTCTCCACCCTGGCTCCCAGCTTGGCTTTGTCTGCTCAAAGAAGCTAAGAGGAGGAACACAGATCAGGTTTCAAACGCCTATTGAACCTCTAACTTGCTGTGTGAGCTTGTGCCGGACTGCAGAATCTGAGGACCCTTCAATTATAACTTTCTGTGACACCCTCCTCTCCTCCCATGTAAACACAAACTTAATGAATCTCAGAGTTAAGATCAGAGCTTTACAATACAATATGACACAATATAGTACAAAAAAAGAATTAACCTTTTTTTGGAAGAAATAAAGTTATCTCTGTTTGCGGATGATATGATTGTATATATAGAAAGCCCTAAAGATTCCACAAAAGAAATGCTGAACTAACAAAAGGATTCAGCAAAGTTTCAGGATACAAAATCAGTACATAAAAATCAGTTGTGTTTCTATGCACTAACAATGAACAATCCGAAAAGGAAATTGAGAAAACAATTCCATTTACAATAGCATCAAAAAGGATAAAATACTTACGAATTAACAACCAAGGAGGTGAAAGACTTATACATTGAAAACCACAAAATATCGCTGAATGAAATTAAAGATACAAATAAACCGAAAGACATCTCATGTTCAGGGCCTGGAAGACTTTATATTATTAAGATATCAGTACTACCGAAGCAATCTGCTCTATCAAAATCCCAATGACTTTTTTTTTCAGAATAGAAAAATTCCACCTAAAATTCTCATTGAGACAAGAACCAGCCTAACAAGACAGGGCCATCTACAAGGCCCCTGGCCTAACAAGGTAAGGCCCCTAACCAATCCGCAAGCTAGGAGAATCAGATAGAGACCACTAAGTTCCACATTCCACAGCCTCTGGACTCTCCTTGGCTTACACAGCCACCCTAGCACCCAGGAGTCCACTGAAGGTGACCCTAGCCCCACTACTGTACTAAAAATCACACCCAGGGGCCAGCCCGGTGGCGCGGCGATTAAGTTCGCACGTTCAACTTCTTGGCGGCCCAGGGTTCGCCGGTTCAGATCCCAGGTGTGGACATGGCACCGCTTGGCACGCCATGCTGTGGTAGGCGTCCCACATATAAAGTAGAGGAAGATGGGCACAATGTTAGCTCAGGGCCAGGCTTCCTCAGCAAAGAGGACTAACAGTAGTTAGCTCAGGGCTAATCTTCCTCAAAAAAAAAAAAAAATCACAACCAGGGGTGGAGAGCTAGCATACTACCGATACATGCAATGCATGTGGTGGCATGTTGAACAACAGCACAAGCGCAAGCACAACCTCACCTCTACATGCTCTGACAAGGCACTCCTCCCCAGCCTTTGCCTAACAAAAGCTCCACAATCCTGCTCCCCAACGAGCCATTCACCTGCCCCCTTCCTTTCCACACAGGCTCCCTTGTGCCTCTCCTGTGCACAAGCTAATAAACTTTTACTTTCCTATTCCCATTTGTTGTCTCTTGATTTCCATCCTAGGGGACAATAAGAACCCAAAGTCCCAGTAACATTCTGGCAACCCCAAAGGGACAGGATGGGACTTTCTTGAGTCTTGGTTAAAGATTGGACAGGCCAGCGCCAGACGGGCCTAGCTGCCGGGATGTGGATATAAGTGGCCGCAGTCGAACCACTTTGGACTCCAGCGTTCGGTAAGTCAGGTCAAGGCCTGGGAGCCAACACCCTCCAGTCCAACCAACTTTCTTAAAGTCTCCCTCTTTTCCTAATCTCTCTCTCTCTCATCCTCTTCAGGAGAATCTTCTCTCTTCTGGTTTCAGGGGCACCATGAGCCCCTGGGTCAGTCACTAGCCTGACAATCTGTTTTTTTGGCCTCAGAGAGTGCGTGTTCCATCCCAGGGAGCTCTCCTTTGGCTGGTTTCAGAGACCACATTCCACCCCTGGGAGCTCTCGTCTAGTTCCGGGCCTGATCACCCTGGCAACCCCAAGTGAGTTGAGCTGCCCTCTCTTGGCGGTCCTGGTTTCTGGTTTCTGTTAATCTCTTTGGGCACCTGAGTGATTCCAGGTTGCCCTCTGGGTCAGCCATTTGACTGACAAGGCTACAGCCTCTGGCCTCAGAGAGTCCGAGTTCCAGGGAGCTCTCCTCTGGCTGGTTTCAGAGAGTCTGTGTCCCACCCCTGGGAGCTCTTTGGAACCCTGTTTTGTCTCCTGTCAAAAACCTGTTGAGTATTTTAGGCACCTACTGAGTCAGCTATGGGGACAGGAGATCCGTAAGTTATTCCCTAAACTGTCCTGCACGGGAACTGTTGTTTGTGTGACCCTTTTCTTAATAACCCTTGGGAAGAGGCCATGAGGGCGAGGCCTGACCACCTCTTTCCCTTCTTTGTCTGTTTTGTTCATCACCTCCTCTGCTGTCACCAAGTCGAGGTTAAGTTCAAGCTGGACCTGAGCAGAACCTGGACCTTCTGTAAAATCAAAAACTTGAAAAAACTTTCTGCCAGGGACTTAACTCTCAACTCTGGGGTTAAGAGCCCTGGCCCCTGGCCCACTCCAGGGCTTTGCCTCTTGCCTCCCTGGCTTGCCTTGTGCTGGCTCAGGGACTAAGTGCCTGGGCTGAGTGGGACTTGACTAAATCTTATAACTATGTTGACACCCGCAGTCAGGTTCTGCACTCTTCTCTGGCCCACTGTCAGTTGGACACTGACGGTGCTTTACCACCATGGGGAATGCCCCAGGCATCCCCTGAGACTCACCCCTCAGGTACATTTTAACTAACTGGAAACACTTTCAATTGGAGAGGTTATGCCCCAGAAACTCCATCTTGGAGAAAACTTGAGTGGTTTCTCTGCCGTCTTTATGATGTGGTTGGACAGGTAGATCAACCTATAATGTCATTTGAGTTACAACCCAATTTCTGAGAAATCAAAAGTAACTGTCCTTAAAAAATTCCTCGTGAGACTGGAAAAGCAGCTCTAGAGGCAGTTCAGATTCCACCTAGTTCCTTTATCTCAAAAAGGATTATCATCTCCCCTCTCCAGGAACTGTTATCTAGACCATCACTAATTCCTAAGACTGAAAGAAAAAAAAAGCAAAAAGGAAAAAAAATAAGAGTCCCTCGCCAAACACCATCTTGAGTGTCTTCTCCACAAATATTAGTAAAAAGGCTCAAAACAAAATTTGGATTCATAACTAATGTCATTACTGTACCTGATTCACGGCAGTAATTTTAAAACAAAAGATGTGGGGACTTTATGTTTATCTACATGTATGTTACATATGTGTGATATTTTACCTCTGGATGGTATAATTTCTAAAGAGCTCTATTCAATTGGCTAAAAGTAAGTGCTAACATAAATTCTAAATGTAATAGAAATTTACCCAAATAGCTTTTAAGTTAACATGATATAAATTAATCCTTGGTAACTGAAAGCTTATTTAAGTTTGCTGTTTAATTAAAATGGACATGTTTTCAGAGTTATCAGCACCGCATATGATGCAGACATACAGCCTAGGTTTACTAGTCAAATAAGCCCTTGTTATCCCTATTACAAACTTGTCAGCAAAATAATAGCTCAGAATGATAACTGATTTTGTCTAATGTCTCATGAGGTTTTGTAGGCAATCTAAATAATTATTGGGAATGAGTAAACTAAATAGATGTAAAAAGATAAAAGTGTTGGGTGAACTTTTGAAAATAATTACATGTTATGGCATATATATTTAAGATAACTTCCAAAATCTTTCTGGTAACTTGAAACTTTGAAATTTTGTTAGGAGAAATTAAATTATAAAAATTCACTAAGTAGCTAGGTCACTGAAAGATTATTGTTAAACAAGTCCAAGTTTATCTACTTTTGGCTTATTACAGAGAAACTAAAAGATGTTTGGGTCTTTAAGTAAACATGTCTTGTATTTTTATTAAGATTGTACTATGAAATAGCATGTTTCTAGAAATTGTAAAAAGTATAAATTTGCTAAGCCACAGAATGCTAATGTAAAAGACAGTTCATAATTGCTTAGTTTTCAGTTTTCACCAAAGTCTGTAAAGATTAAAAATTCTATTTAATATAAGTAAATAAATTTTAACATAAAAAGTAAGCTGTTGTAAAAATTAAAATTTGGTTTTCTTTCTCTTAAAAGCGATAATTTTCTTAAACTCTTAGTCTGCTCTTGATAAAAAGGTTATGGAAGGTTTTTATTTATTCTGAGTAAGTCTACCTAAAAGACAGAGACCTGTTTTGTTAAGATAATTTCGTATGTTCCAAAAGACGGAGGTCTCTCTATTAAGGTTTTTTGACTGTTTTCAGTGCTCTGTTTGCCCTTGACTATTTCTGTTGTCACTTTGATTGAAGGGGTAACTAAACATTGTTTCACAGTGAGCACTGTTTCCTATTTGACCAAGTGTTTTAAAATCTTTGGATATTTTTGACAAGCTTCTCTCTCAAAAAAAATATTCAAATCCTGAATAAAGTCTTTCTTTTGACCTGGAAAAAGGAAGAGAATTTCTCTGAGGATTTTCAAAGGGTGCCTGAGACTTCTCAAAGAAATTTGCTGTCTCTTTCTACAAGGGGGAAGATACTAAAATTATTAGGTTTATTGGGTATGTTAAATTATATGGGAAGCATTGTCAAATAAGTGATGATAAACCTTCTTAGGTGGTATCATATGGATAAATTTCATTGATATAAATGTTTGCAAATTATATAACATTCCTAAAATTCTGATCTGTCCTGGTGGTCAGCCATAATTCTAGTGATTATCGTGAAGTGTTGTATGTCACAGAAGTAGCCAAGTTTCTTTGTCAATTGCCCTTTTGAGTCTTTTGTCATTTGCAGATAGTTGCTGTTTTACTTTGATGCTTTTTCCTTTTACAAACATGTTTCATCTTCAGAGAGATTCATAGAAAGGACTCTGATACTGTAGAATACAGATTTATGATAAACTTTCAGATCATAAAACTGAACTGGGTAAGAAATTACAGAACTCTAACAGAGAAAGTGATGACTTCATGAAACTGCTAACAAAAGACTAAGGTCAAGAATCGATTACACAGGACTGAATGAACTGATGAGGATGATGTTAATTTATATGACTTTTTTTTTCTTTTCTTTTTTTTTTTTTGAGGAAGATTAGCCCTGAGCCAAGTGCTGCCAATCCTCCTCTTTTTGCTGAGGAAGGCTGGCCCTGAGCCAACATCCGTGCCCATCTTCCTCTACTTTATATGTGGGATGCCTACCACAGCACGGCTTGCCAAGTGGTGCCATGTCCGCACCTGGGATCCGAACCAGCGAACCCTGGGTCACTGAAGTGGAACATGCACACTTACTGCTGTGCCACCAGGCTGGCCCTCATAGGACTTCTTGTTTGCAATATTGCTGATTTTTTTTTAAAGATTGGCACCTGAGCTAACAACTGTTACCAATCTTCTTTTTTTTTTTTTCTGCTTTTTTTCTCCCCAAATCCCCCCAGTACATAGTTATATATTTTTTTAGTTGTGGGTCCTTCTAGTTGTGGCATGTGGGATGCTGCCTCAGCATGGCTTGAGAAGTGGTGCCATGTCCAGACCCAGGATCCGAAGCAGCAAAACCCTGGGCTGCCGAAGCGGAGTGCACGAACTTAACCAGTCGGCCACGGGGCCGGCCCCTGCTGATATTTTTTTTGATTTTTTGTTTTGTTTCCAGATTTAAGGAAATCTTTTTCTCTTTTCTCTCATGCTAACTATGACTTACAGCAATTTGTTCAATTATACTTTTGCAAGCAGAATTGAAACATTTATCTTTTTCTCCCTACCTGATGCCTCCAGAATTTTGAAATTCTTAGTGAGTGAGTATTATTTTCATGGCAATATTGTTATTTACATAAGTTCAATAAGAATCTGTTCTCCTTATAACGAACACAATTGGAAACACTGGTTATATTACCAAGGCTTTGACTGGAACATTATATTTGAGAGAAACATGCAGACTCAGCTATGACAAGACAGCTTTTGAGAAATAAAGGTTGACTTTCTGGAATAAAGCCTCTTCAAAATATTGGCCTGGTACCATGTTTAAAGAGTTCCCAGGGGCTGGCCCCGTGGCTGAGTGGTTAAAGTTCACGTGTTCCGCTGCAGGTAGCCCAGTGTTTCATTGGTTCGAATCCTGGGCACAGACACGGCACCACTCATCAAACCACGCTGAGGCAGCATCCCACATGGCACAACTAGAAGGACCCACAACGAAGAATATACAACTATGTACCGGGGGGCTTTGGGGAGAAAAAGGAAAAAAAATAATAAATAAAAAATTAAAAAATCTTAAAACAAAAAAATAAACAAATAAAGAGTTCCCAGCAACCTTACTGGGTAAGTAATGAAGGTCACTTATCTGGCAGGTGCCTGGAACCTCGAAATATTTTGGGGGACCTCAAGAAGAGAGGAATCCACCCAAATCTGTAGGTATTAGAGGTGAAATCTGATGACAAGTCCTTGGCTTGGCTTTCCTGGCCTCAAGAGGTCTTTAAAGTTCAATGTGAGGGGCCAGCCTGGTGGCACAGCGATTAAGTGCACACATTCCGCTTCAGTGGCCCGGGGTTCACCGGTTCGGATCGCGGGTGCAGACATGGCGCCACTTGGCAAGCCATGCTGTGGTAGTCGTCCCACATATAAAGTGGAGGAAGATGGGCATGGATGTGAGCTCAGGGCCAGTCTTCCAAGCAAAAAGAGGGGGATTGGCAGCAGATGTTAGCTCAGGGCTAATCTTCCTCAAAAAAAAAAATAAATAAAATAAAAAATAAAGTTCAATCTGAGATTTCTTATAAAAAGTTCCAGCAAAGCAGATTTGAAACCACCTGTATAATCAACTTCTGTTCTTGTTGTATTTATGCAGATAATTGGGCCAAGTTTATTGAAACTAGACATTTTACAAACCACTGAGTCTTTTTTTTTTTTTTGAGGAAGATTAGCCCTGAGCTAACTACTGCCAGTCCTCCTCTTTTTGCTGAGGAAGCCTGGCCCTGAGCTAACATCCATGCCCATCTTCCTCCACTTTATATGTGGGACACCTACCCCGGCATGGCGTGCCAAGCAATGCCATGTCTGCACCCAGGATCTGAACCAGTGAACCCCAGGCCACCGAGAAGTGGAACGTGCGAACTTAACCATTGCACCACTGGGCTAGCCCCTCCACTGAGTCTTAATTGGCTATCTTTGGTAAAAATGAGGGTGACTTTAGAGAGAAAAATTATGCTTCAATAGAAACTATAGTACATATTCATGAATATTAAGTTCTAGTTCTGATAATTATCTTTGAGGTTTTCGTTTTCTGTCTGTAAACTGGACCAGATCCTGAATTCTTCTAGTCTCCTGAAATATCTGGCTACAAATCTTCAAACTAATGTTTTCCACTTTTTTCCCCATCATTTTCATTTGGAATCAGTGAGAACTGAACCTGCTCTTTTCCTGAAGTCCTGCAGACTAAAGTTTGACAACTTGATATAAACTTAAGGGAGATTCATGTCTGTTGCTGTGTAAGCCACTCAGAAAGATAGATGAACACCCAATGACATCACCAGAGGCATTTCAAACTGCAAAAGAAGCTTCGACTCTGACACCTAAAAATCTTTTTGGCTGGCTGCTCCCTGGGCTCAGAAACTGGTTTATAATTTTCTCCCACCATTAACCTTGTTTTTCTTTTTGTCTCTCTAAAAATGACTTATGTTAATAACTCATGAAAGGTCGAGACCAACATCCAGGAAATCTATGAACAAGGCATCCTGGCTTCACCGATATAACCAAGGAACAGACCCCAATTGGGCATGGTCACTGATCAAAGGTGCCATCTCATCCCTCACCAGGTTCCCTCCCTTTTTGGGACCCCTGGGTAATCACCCTACGCCTATTAATTTTTGGCCCCTGTCTTTTTAACCTTCTTGTCTAGTGTGTGTCCTCTAGGCTCCAACAATTCCACATTAAAATGATGGTCACGTAAGGATTCCAGCCATTTCCAATGGCTGACCCACTTGGTCCTCATTCTCATTCCTACTGAACCCTACAACAAGCTGAAAAAGACTTTTACTCCTCCTGGATGTAGGGCCTCCTTCTCAACACCCTCTTTCAGCAGGAAGTAGCTTCAGAAGAAGACACCTTTATCTGTGATCCTTAAGGTAAAGGAGGATAAAATCTCTCAGGAGGGAATGAGACAGGAACCAGCCTAATGAGACAGGGCCATCTGCAAGGCCCCTGGCCTAACAAGGTAAGGCCCCTAACCAATCCGCAAGCTAGGAGAATCAGATAGAGACCACCAAGTTCCACATTCCACAGCCTCTGGACTCTCCTTCGCTTACGCATGCACCCTAGCACCCAGGAGTCCACTGAAGGTGACCTTAGCCCCATTATCATACTAAAAATCACACCCAGGGGTGGAGAGCTAGCATGCTAATGATACATGCAATGCATGTGGTGGCATGTTGAACAACAGCGCAAGCGCAAGCACAACCCCACCTCTACATGCCCTGACAAGGCCCTCCTCCCCAGCCTTTGCCTAACAAAAGCTCCACAATCCTGCTCCCTGAAGAGCCAGTCACCTGCACTATTCCTTTCCACACAGGCTTCCTTGTGCCTCTCCTGTGCACAAGCTAATAAACTTTTACTTTTCTACTCCTGTTTATTGTCTCTTTTGATTTCCATCTTGGGGGACAATAAAAACTTAACGTGCCAGCAACAATATGGAATCTTAAGGGACCCCCCAATAAACAAAACAATCTTGTAAAAGAAGAACAAAGCTGAAAGACTCACTTTTCCTGATTCCAAAACTTACTACAGGGGCCGGCCCAGTGGCGCAGCAGTTAAGTGCGCACGTTCTGCTTTGGTGGCCTGGGGTCCACCAGTTTGGATCCCGGGTGCTGACACGGCACCGCTCATCAGGCCATGCTGCGGCAGGCGTCCCACATATAAAGTAGAGGAAGATGGGCACGGATGTTAGCTCAGGGCCAGTCTTCCTCAGCAAAAAGAGGAGGATTGGCAGCAGATGTTAGCTCAGGACTGATCTTCCTAAAAAAAAAAAAACAACTTACTAGAAAGCTAATAATCAAAACACTGTGGTATTGGCATAAAGACAGACAAATAGACCAATGGAATAGAATAGACAGCCCTGAAATAAACCCTTGCATACATGGCCAAATGATTTTCAAGAAGGGTGCCAAGACTATTCAATGGCAAAAGGACAGTTGTCTTAACAAATGGTGCTGGGAAAACTGGATATCCACATGTAAAAGAATGAAGTTGCACCCTTACCCAACACCATATAAAAAAATTAACTCAAAATGGATCAAAGACCTAAACATAAGAGTTAAAACTATAAAACTCTTTTTTTTTTTTTAATTTTTTTTTTTAAGATTTTATTTTTTCCTTTTTCTCCCCAAAGCCCCCCCGGTACACAGTTGTGTGTTCTTCGTTGTGGGTTCTTCTAGTTGTGGCATGTGGGACGCTGCCTCAGCGTGGTCTGACAAGCAGTGCCATGTCCGCGCCCAGGATTCAAACTAACGAAACACTGGGCCGCCTGCAGCGGAGTGCGCGAACTTAACCACTCGGCCACGGGGCCAGCCCCTAAAACTATAAAACTCTTAAAAGAAAACAGGGGAAAAGCTTGATGACATTAGATTTGGCAATGATTTCTTGGATATGACACCAAAGGCACATGCAACAACAACAAAAAATTAAACAAACTGGACTTCATCAAAATTTTAAAACTTTTGTGTATTACAGGACACTATCAACAGAATAAAAAGACAACTCACAGAATGGGAGAAAATATGTGCAAATTACATATATGACAAGGGGTTAATATCCAGAATACATACAGAGCTCCTAAAACTCAACAACAAAAACTAAATGACCAAGGGATGGCCCCATGGCCGAGTGGTTAAATTTGCACGCTCAGCTTTGGTGGCCCAGAGTTTCACTGGTTTGGATCCTGGGCACAGACCTAGCACCGCTCACCAAGCCAGGCTGAGGCGGTGTCCCACATGGCAGAACTAGAAGGACCCACAACTAGAATATACAACTATGTACTGGGGGGCTTTCGGGAGAAGAAGAAAAAGAAAACTAAATGACCAGACTCAAAAATGGGTAAAGGTCTGAAATAGACATTTCTCCAAAGAAGATATACAAATGGCCAACAAGCACATGAGAAGAAGCTAAACACTACTAATCACTAGGGAAATGCAAATCAAAACCACAGTAAGATACCATTTTACACCCATTAGGTTGGCTTTTATCAAAAAAACAGAAAACAACTGTTGAGAAGGATGTGGAGAATCTGAAACTCTTGTGTACTGTTAGTAGGGATGCAAAACGGCGCAGCTGCTATGGCTGCTCCTCAAAAAATTAAAACTAGAATTAGCATACGATTCAGCAATTCCACTCTGAGTATATACCCAAACGAACTGAAAGCAGGGACACGAACAGATAATCGTAGACCCATGTTCATAGTAGCATTATTCACAATAGCAAAATGGTGGAAGCAGCCCAAGTGTCCCTCAATAGACGAATGGGTAAACAAAATGCAGTTTATACATACAATGGACATTTAATGAACTTATTATTCAGCCTTAAAAAGGAAGGAAATTCTGACACGTGCTACAACATGAATGAAATCTTGAAGACGGTATGCTAAGTGAAATAAGCCAATCAGAAAACAAAAAATACTGTGTGATTCCATTTTCATGAGGTACTTGGTCAAATTCAGAGACTGAAAGTAGAATGGCAGTTGCCAGCAGCTGGGGGGAGCGGAGAATGGGGAATTAATAGTTTAATGGGTAGAGCGTTTCAGTTTTGCAAGATGAAAGGTTCTGAAAATGGATGGTGGTGACAGCTACACAACGAAGCTAATGCACATCACTGTGCCACTGAACTACACACTTAAAAATGGTAAATTTTGTTACGTATATTTACAGCAACTTAAACATTTCTTTAAGTTTTAAAAAATAATCAACTCAATTTTATTCCAATTTTCTCCATCTTCAGTACCCCCATCAAATCTCACTTGATTAACTTTAACAGTCTTTAAACTAGTCTCCCACTCTGACCTAGTCCTCCAAATAGCACCAAATGGAGTGATGTTGCTAAGATGCAACCCTGAAAAGTGTCCCCTGCTCAAATCCTTTCTGTGGCTTCCTCCATCCTTGGGGCAAAAACAAGTTCTTCAGCATGACCCCCTCCCTCCTTCCCCAACTTGTGGCTTTATTCCTTACCGTTAGCTGGCGTGGTTTCATCTCCTGGAATGTTCTCTCCCCTTCCCCCCCCCTTCCCTTTAATTCCTACCCTTCCTTCAGAGCTCGGTCTTCCCTAACTCCTCAGATCATATTCCCCGTTATAAACCTTGACTGCCAGACCCAGCAGACCGAAAACTTACCTTTTTCATCTTTGACTGTGGGCCAGGTATTCTTCCAACATTCTATGCTAGAGTGATCAGCTTCTCTCCAGAGCCGCAAGTCACCAGGGAGTCTGCAAAAGAGGGTGCATACCAACGGTACACTTCCCGACTGGAGGGAGCTGGTCAGGCTTTCCCAGAGTTTGCAAGAGGGAGGGAAATTGGTTGAGAAAAGTGGCAGGGTTGAAAAGAACAAGATCCATAAGAACCGTGTGAAAGTTAGGACTAAAAGTGTGCCCTCCCACCAGACCCAGACAGAGGAATGTCTGTTGCAGTGCATATCCCCACTCAACCTACTGAAACAGGATCTCGAGACTGACTTGTGGAAAACAGCTCTGGTATTTTGAAAAAGCTCCCTAGGAGATTCCGTTGCTCAGCTAAGGCAGAGAACTACAGGTGAATGTTGACAGGTATGCAAAGGATGTTCTGACCTTAATGATATTCTTTAAGCCTTAAAGCTTAAGGTTAACAGTACAGATCTTGGAGTCATACAGACTCAAGCACTAGCTGAGCGATTCTGAGGAAGTTTCTTTCCCTCTACAATCCCAAAGAAGTGATGTGCCTCGGTCTCAACTTACTGCGCATGGCATCGCCTGGAGGGATTATTAAAAGGCCGATTATGGGCCCCACCCCCAGAATTTCTGATTCAGTAGGTCTCCGATGGGGCCCTAACATTTGCATCTCTACTCAAGGTCTCAGATGATGCGGCTGCGGCTAGTCTAGAAACGCACCCTGTAAACTACAGCCCTAGCACAGAGGGAAGACACAAGAGACGAATACTCCGATATTCTGATCCCTAATGAAGTGCCTTCTCCACTTTCCCCCCTAAGGAGTCCTCAGCTGGTCCCAACCCGCTATATAGCCCTAGAAAATCATTCCCAGTCTTTGGGTCTCAGGGTTTCACATTTGCTAAAAGAAGGTGCTGGGCAAGACGAGACACTAAGTTATTAGAGAAAAAGAGTTAATATCCTGGACAAGATCCTACGGAATTTGTAGGGTTAGGGGAGAAAGAGCAGGAGCTAAACCCTGAGGAGCAGTCTGGGGCTCCCGGGGAGCAAGGTTTGGAAAAGGAAAGGGTCACGTTCTGCCCCACCGCTCAAGGGGACAAGCTGTGGCGGACGGGGCGACGCTCAAGTCCAACCTACGCTTTCGCCTCAGACGCCGTTCTTCAGCCTCCACAGCGCCTCCTCGCGCTGGCGTCGCCGTCCTCACCAAGATTGTCCCTTCCCTCTCACCCTACCGCGCGCCTGGCGGAAGTTGCCGTCACTTCCGTCACGCGTGGAGCGCTTGCGCCGAGGCGGCGGCCGCTCTTTCCCTCGAGCGGCTGCGCGGCCGCCGATTGGCTACGAAGGCCCGTCGGCGGGGGACGCGCGGCACTGCCTTGCTCCTCCCTCCTGGGCGCCTGGTCTCGGCCGAGCAAACAGACCGGGGCGGGTGGGTCAAGTGACGGCAGTTGCAGCGCGCCGCCGAGCCCGACCGCTGAGCCTGTCGCTGCCGCCGCCCTCCGCGCCGTGACCCGCGACCCCAGACCCCGACTCCCTTTGGCTCGGCCCGCGCGCCCCAGGCCCGGCCCGGGCGGCGCGACGGGAGGATGAGCGGCGGGCGGCGGAAAGAGGAGCCGCCTCAGCCGCAGCTGGCCAACGGGGCCCTCAAAGTCTCTGTCTGGAGCAAGGTGCTGCGGAGCGACGCGGCCTGGGAGGACAAGGTGCGGTGGGACCTGGCGAGGGCGCAGGTTCGAGGAGCCGGCTGGGACTCGGGGACGGATGGGCAGGCCCCAGCCTGCTTCTGCCCCCGTCCGGGCGCGGCCCAGTGTTTGGGGTGGTGGGGCGGGTGGCCCTAGGGGCTAGGGCGAACGTGGCGGGCCCGGCTCCCGGGCTGGGGGCTCACCGCGGAGTGGCCCAAGGGGGAAGCCGCCTGGGTCACGCGGGAAGCAGCGAGGAGGGCGCGGAGGAGTTGTCACCTGCGGGCAGGGCGTGTGCCCGAACGGCGAGAGTGAGCTGAATTCGATTCGACTCCGCCTTTTACTCCTGATAGGATCTCGAGTAAGTGGTTTATTTTTCCCGAGTTAACTACTTAACGCAGTTGGGAGCGCGATCTGTAACGGTAAGGGACAGCTACTGAATACTTCCTAGATGTCAGGTGCTCTCCACGCATTGTCTCGCCTAATGCTCAGAACACCTCTGAAGTGGGGTGCCGTGGTGCCTTAAAGCATTTCGCTCGCTGCTGGTCTACAAATGCACTAAAGGCGAGCTGCCAGTGCTTTATTGTTGGATGAGAAAGACAATACTTTAAATGACAGGGGAGACTGAGACCACCTTGCAGGGGTGAGTGTGTGTGAGGGAGAGAGGAAGAAACCACCAAACGTGTGACGTGTGGTTGGGGCTTCAGGATTTCCTTACCGGTCACACGCATTCAGATCTGAGTGCAGGCACTGTCTAACTGCTGCATCGTCTGGAAGGGACCATCACAAACAGCTTGATTCTGATTAGCCTGAAAAGAATGTTATATTTGCTATCTTTCCGTTGTTTTTGGGGCCTGGTGAAGTAGGTTTTCCTTCCTGGAGTTCCAGTAAGGGGAGGAATGGGTGGCACTTCCTGAAAGTGCCTTTGTCCTGCCCCCAGCCCTGCCCTGGCCCTGCCCAGCTCTTGTAAAACCTTTCTGATCTGCTGTGTCATTTCTTTCCTTCTGCTATAAGGACTGGTTTCTGCAATCTAGGGCAGGTGAGAAACCTGAGTCTTCCTATCCTCATATGAAATTTAGATAAGCTGGTACCTTCCTCTAGCAGTTTTGTTTCTAATTCTTTCTCTCCTTTGTGGCTTACTCAAAATCCAGTGTGCTGGAAGATGGTGCTGAGTAAGTTAGCAGTCAGCCCTTTTGCCTGTAGATAGTCTGTCTAGATCTCTCCAGGTCAGATAAGAGTTATCATTGGCCAGTAGCACAATTACTGTCACAGCCATTTCATCACAAGCCATTTCATTTTTGCAACTTCTAAAAAAGGGTAAATGATTTTTCTAAAATTTTAGAGCACAGGCCCTGAAAGACATCACTTAAGATAACTAAATATATTGTCTTTTACCACATTTTAGTGTAAGAAGAGGTGGAGATGCAAGAACCACATACCATTGCTTTTGGGGGAAAATTTGCTGGAAGATGTGTTTAGCAGAAAGTTTTTCTGTTCCTCACCTATTAGAAAAGGCTCTTCTGGGGCCGGCCCGTGGCCAAGTGGTTAAGTTCGTGAGCTCCACTTCGGCGGCCCAGGGTTTTGCTGGTTCAGATCCTGGGTGCGGACATGGCACTGCTCATCAGGCCATGCTGAAGCGTCATCCCACATGCCACAACCAGAGGCACTCACAACTAGAATATACAACTGTGTACCAGGGGGCTTTGGGGAGAAGAAGAAGAAAACAAAAAAGAGTGTTGGCAACAGATGTCAGCTCAGGTGCCAGTCTTTAAAATAAATAAATAAATAAAAGGCTCTCCTGTGGCACCCACTCTGGATAATGCATGCATGCTCTCTCCTTTCTACAGGATGAATTTTTAGATGTGATCTACTGGTTCCGACAGATCATTGCTGTGGTCCTAGGTGTCATTTGGGGAGTGTTACCATTACGAGGTTTCTTGGGAATAGCAGGGTAAGTCTTAGGTAGCTGCATTTTCATGGTATCATTTCTTTTCAAATAGAGATTTTGTTTTCCTTTTATGGAACGGCATTGCTATTTTGGAGGGGTTTTTTTTTTTAATAACTGTGTGTGTGTATGTGTAATGACTAAAGCAAAAAGCGGCCCCGTGATGGCACTCCTGGGTCTGGTGCAGCACTCCTCAGTTCAACAAGCCCAGGAGCATCTTAGGTCAAGATGTTACCTTCCTGAAGGCTGAGCCAGTCCATTTATTCATGGGTCCAAAGTCACCTCATACAACAGGGTACCACATTGCCTGTTGGTGGCAGGCACTCTAGTTCTCGCGTGACCTTTGTTTGTACCTATGGAAGTTTGTAAAGTAGAGGAGCTTTCCTGTACTTGATACCTACTCCCCTGTGCCTAGCATCATGCTGGAGATGCTAAATCTTGGCTTCAGCAGAAGTTGTTTCGGGCCTCTATGTTTTAAAGTCAGTGAAGGGGCCAGCCCCGTGACCAAGTGGTTAAGTTCGAGTGCTCTGCTTCCGGGGCCCAGGGTTTTGCTGGTTCGGATCCTGGGTGCGGACCTACCACTGCTCATCAAGCCATGCTGAGGCAGCGTCCCATGTGGTAGGACTAAAAGGACCTACAACTACAAAACAACTATGTACTGGGGGCTTTGGGGAAAAGAAGGAAAAAAAGAAAGATTGGCAACAGACGTCAGCTCAGAGCCAATCTTTAAAAACAAACAGAAAAAAGAAGTTGCTCAATAAATGCTTGCTTCTGTTCTTTAATAAATAAATAAATAGATATATAAAATAAAGGTAGTGAAAAAGTAGGACTTTGGGCCCTCCATCTTTTACGGTGCTCCTGTGGCCAGTGGCAGCACAGTTGACACCAGCCCCTGGTTGTGGCTCAGGTTAAAGAGCCACTGAGGGTTTGACCCGGTGGCCGAATGGTTAAGTTCGCGCGCTCTGCTTTGGTGGCCTGGGATTTCACCGGTTCAGATCCTGGGCACAGACATGGCACCGCTCATCAGGCCATGCTGAGGTGGTGTCCCACATATCACAACCAGAAGGACCACAACTACAATATACAACTATGTATTGGGGCTTTGGGGAGGAGAAGAAGAAAAGGAAAAAAAAAAAAAGATTGGCAACAGATGTTAGCTCAGATGCCAATCTTTAAAAAAAAGCTACATGGGGCCAGCCCAGTGGCATAGCAGTTAAGTGCGCACATTCCGCTTCGGTGGCCTGGGGTTCACTGGTGCAGATCCTGGGTGCGGGCATGGCACCGCTTGGCAAGCCATGCTGTGGCAGGTGTCCCACATATAAAATAGAGGAGGATGGGCACGGATGTGAGCCCAGGGCCAGTCTTCCTCAGCAAAAAGAAGAGGATTGGCAGCAGATGTTAGCTCAGGGCTAATCTTCCTAAAAAAAAAAAACACCACTGAAAGTGAGTCCACACGCCCACCAGATTGAATTAAAAGGATGTTTGGCAGTTGTCTTCAGACAGGAATTATGGGCAAGCTGTGGTGGAAATGGATAGGCAGGCCCTTGACCTTTTCTCTTTTCCCACACGAATACAAACTGTCGCCCTTACGCATGGAAAATCACATTGATTGATCACTTCTCTTATTATTCCTTTACTCTAGGGTAGAAAGGGTAAAATAGCAAACTCATTTGAGTTGCCTGTTTTCTCAGAAGATAACCCAAAAGGGGTGTACCCCTCCTAAGTAAAAAGGTTTTTGATTTGTGATACTGAGCAAAGCATTTGTACAAGGAAACCAGTAAGAGTTGATGCATTGCCTGACTTTGACAGGGTGGACACTTGATGAGGACTGATTGAGATTGAGACACAGGACCTGGGATTCATAGAGGTCTTCCCAGGTTGCAGGTGGTAGATAGATACATTTTTAGAATGTTGGTCACCCCGCATGAGCTTTCCATGAGAGAAAAGGCAGACAAGAAGAAACTGCCAGAGAAAGGGGGAAGGCAATCTAAAGGCAAGAAGGAGTTTCTCACCTTCCCAAGGCCACTTATGTAGAAGAGGACAGCACTAGTTCAGAGCTCCTGCGCCTCTGTTGTCTTGCAGGATTCCTCGGGGATCTGTGTGAAGTCGTCCAATCTGGGAATAGTAGAGCAAGGACTAGAGAGCTAGTCTAGTGCCCTTCCCACTGTGGCAGAGAGTGAGGCTGCCCAAGCGGAACTTCCTTTTTAAAGAAAGCTTTATAGAAAGGTCTGGATTCAAGTTTCAGCTCTGCTGCTTTCTTTTTTTTTTTTTAAAGATTTTATTTTTTCCTTTTTCTCCCCAATCCCCCCAGTACATAGTTGTATACTTTAGTTGTGGGTCCTTCTAGTTGTGGCATGTGGGACACCACCTCACTGTGGCCTGATGAGTGGTGCCATGTCCGCGCCCAGGATCTGAACCAGCAAAACCCTGGGCCGCCGAAGCTGAGCGTGTGAACATAACCACTCAGCCACAGGGCCAGCCCGTCTCCCACTTTCAAGCTATATAATTTTGGCTCACCCCTCTGAGACTCAGTTTCCTCATCATTAAAATGGGGACAATCAAAATGCCTTCCTCATAAGATTGATGTATGAATTAAATGAGATAATGCAAGTGAATTGCTAAATGTAGTGCTTTAATACATCATAGGCACTCCATAAATGGTTCACTGCAATGATTATGTGATTAGCTTTATGAAGAGTGCTAAACATGGCTGTTGAGAAAATGGGAAATGAGGTGTTTGGGAGTGAACTCACCTTGGAGTGGCTCTCCCACAGGCCATAGTGCCACTTTCCCAGGACTGCCTGTTTCCTGGGGTTCAGACCCTCACTGTCCTCTCTCACTCCAGACGAATCCCTTCTCTCCTTGGTTGGCACCTTCTCCTCTGCTCTTAGAAAGGGCCCAAGGACTGATTTTTTTCACATATATCTCCTGTCCTCCGTCTGTCTGACCCAGCTGCCTGGGCTGAGGCAGGACCCTCCTGGTGCTCAGTTCTGGTGACCCTCCTCTTCCCCACTTCTCTTAACTGCCCTCTGTCTCGACCACACTAGGCTTCTTTTCATTTCTGGTGTGGCCACCAGTTGGGGCCTATTAAGGTAAAACCATTTCCTCAGGTCTTATTATTTACAGTTTGCCTGAGAACTGAGTGATGGTTCTGCGCTGTCTGCTGAGGTTTTGCATTATTAGAGAGGGGCACTGTCTGTCCTTCCAGCCTCTCTCTCTCTCATAGAGCTTGGCACATGATTAATAGGTACTCAGTAAGTGCTTGTTAAAATTTTTTTTACACTGAAATGAATTCCCATTGACCCTTGAAACAGGGCCATAGATCACTGTAGTCAGGCAGCCTTCCAGCCCTGAAGTCAGAGTTATTTGTTAGACATTCATTATTTTGTTAAAATTCTGACTGGAGTTTTTAGGATAGAATTTTTAAAAACCCAGTCAGTTTTTTTAATATTGTTTTCTAACCCCCAACCCAGCATGTTCCTTTCCTTGGCTACACATTTGCTGTGTAGTTCTCTCCCTTGTTTGTAATATAGAAATTAGGCCCACCCTTAAAGCTCAGTTTGAGCCCTTCCAGTCCTTTCCTGACCCCTTTCCCTGACCACCAAACATTTAAATGCCTTTGTTTCTGTGACTTCACTTTCTGCTTACTGTGTAACCCTTGGAAAGCAGGGCCTGTGCCAGCCCTTTCCTCTTCCTGTCGTCCCTTATCTCCTCTTTCCCTTATTTTTCATCTCTCATCTTACTAAGTATCCACTTTTACAGCTGGAGACTCCCGGTGAATCTCATCATTCTCCAGCAGAGCCCCGAGTGACATTTCTAAGGCCCATTAGTAGTCTCTGTCTAGAGCCACTAACTCAGCCTGTCCAAAATCAACTCCTGTCAGGGAGGTGGCCAGACTGGCTGGGTCCCAAGATTTCTGGCAGAAGATAAGGATGTGGCCACAACATGGCCAAGCCAAGGACTGTATTTTGTGTGAAAGCCAAGAAAAACCTTCTGTTCTTCCTGACTGCCTGCTTCTGTTACTGGAACCATTGTACTCCCTGGCCCTTAGGCTTGAAACCTTTGGGACCTCTTGACTCCCCATTCTGCCATTTTCCCAGTCCCTGTCCTCAAACTTTATTAGCATGCATGTCCTGAAACATGGTACAGATCTAAACCAGTCTGCCAGTTCCTGTTCCTTCCACCCATGAGAAAGCGGGTACTCTCACTGCTTACAAACTGGAATTCCTGAAACATGCACACCCTGCCTCATCCCCACCTTGCTCAGACAGCCTCATGGTCTACTCCGGACCCTTTGTATACTGATTTACACTCCTCAGAATCATCGTGCTGCCCTGCCCTACACCAGCCCACACTTTATCCATTAGGAGGAAACCATTCTCTTTGCATTTTTTCACCTTAGCCTTCAGAAGAGACGTGGCCACGACATACAGTCCCCCATTAGATGAGTTGCTGTACCTGGAAAGATCATAAAGTCTTGATCGCATTATGAAAATGATTTTTACATGATGATTGTACAGTAGAGCATGGTGATGTTACCGCTCACTACATTCAAATTCCTGCATCCATTAAATAATACATTATGGGGGTCAGAGACCTTCCTGGAGGTGCTCACAAACCTCTGGTTTCAATTCCACCTTCACTGCTGATGTTAGCCCCCAGTAGAGTCATGGGCCACATAACGACGGACCGCATGTACAATGGTGGTCCCATAAGATTAGTACCATATGGCTTAGGTGTGCAGTAGCCTGAACCATCTAGGTTTGTGTAAGTACACTCTGATGTTTGCACAACAATGAAATCACCTAACAACGCATTTCTCAGAATGCATCCCCTTTGTTAAATGACACACGACTAGATGGTGAGCTGAGGGCAGGAAGTGTCTTGTTCGCCTCTGCATCAAGTGCGGTAGCAAGTAGTGGACATCTGGAAATTGTCTCCCATTGGGAATTATGCAGGGGCTGTTTTGGCATGCCCTTGCTTGCTCAACTAGGCCATGAAGCAGCAGCTTAATATGTGTTTGTCCTGTGGCCAGCCCCCAACCCAGCTGGAGCTACCTGGAGGCCCATGTTGGTACTGGTCCTTTTTTATTTAATTTTGTTGCTTTGGCTAAAGAGTTTCTTCTTTAAGTCTCTAGCTCAGCCAAGTGGGCAGCGCCATTGAGGGCCTAGGTGTTTTCATGTATTACTTCACTTGCCCCCATAATACAAACAGTTAACTGCAACATTGAATGTCCTGACAGGTGGACTGTGGTGGAGGGCGTTCTGAGTCTCCTGAGCTTACGGTTTGTATTTGGTGCTTGTCCTTTCTCACTCCAGATTCTGCCTGATCAATGCAGGAGTCCTGTACCTGTACTTCAGCAACTACCTACAGATAGATGAGGAAGAGTATGGTGGCACGTGGGAGCTCACAAAAGAAGGGTTTATGACATCTTTTGCCTTGTTCATGGTATGTGTAGCTGATAACTTTACAGCAAGTACTATCATTTCATGAGGTGTCACTCAGGGGGAGCCTAGTGATTGAGTTACACTGTGTGATTGGGGGACCATTTTTCAAAAGGCTGCTAAGGCTGGAGGGCATGTCCTCTCAAGTCATGTTGTCCCAAAAGACGTGGTGTGGTACACGGTATAGTCCCCCTATGGTATACCGATTTAGGGCCCGTCTTCAGCTTCTACATCTGATTCTCAACTCTGGCTGCATATTAGAAACAACTGGGAAACATTTAAAAATATATTCATAGCACTTTATTCATAATAGCCAAAAAGTGCAAACAACCATCACCTGATGGATGTATAAATAAAAAATTGTATATCCATGCTGTAGAATTTTTTTTTTTTTTTTTTTGAGGAAGATTAGCCCTGAGCTAACTGCTGCCAATCCTCTTCTTTTTTCTGAGGAAGACTGGCCCTGAGCTAACATCCATGCCCATCTTCCTTTACTTTATATGTGGGATGCCTACCACAGCATGGCGTGCCAAGCGGGGCCATGTCCACACCTGGGATCCGAACTGGTGAACCCTGGCCCGCTGAAGCGGAACATGTGCACTTAACCCCTGCACCACCAGGCCGGCCCCCATGCAGTAGAATATTGTTTGGCCAAAAATATTATTTGGTTACTGATAGGTGCTACAGCATGGGTGAACCTTGAAAACATGCTAAGTGAAAGAATCCAGACACAAAAGATCACATATTGTATGAGTCGATTTATGTAAAGTGTCCAGAATGGGCAAATTCATACTGACAAAAGATTAGAGGTTGCCAGTGGCTGGAAGGGGAGAGGAAATGGGAAAAAACTGATAATGGGAACAGATTTTGAGGGTGATTTAAATGTCCAGAATCAGTTAGTGGTAATGTTTGCACAACTCTGTGAATATACTAAAAACCTGTGAATTGTATACTCTAAAAGGTTGAACTTTATAGAATATTAATTATATTTCAGTGTGTGGTTTGTTTTTTTAAATAAATCAAACTCTCTGGAAGGTGATGCCTGGGCATCTCTATATATTTTTAAAGGTCCCAGGAGATTGCAGTGGACAGCCAGTTTTGAGAACCTCTGCTTTATTTGCTATGGAGCTGACAGGGTGTGATGGTGGTTTTGTTTTCACCTTGGTGGTTAATCCTAAAACCTCCCAGCAGTACAGTCTGCTTTAGCTGTGTTGGTCATGGCTATAACTCCACTCCTGGTGCTTGGCCAGGGGAGAGGATTGTCACA
Organism: Equus przewalskii; assembly: GCF_037783145.1. Classification (NCBI taxonomy): domain Eukaryota; kingdom Metazoa; phylum Chordata; class Mammalia; order Perissodactyla; family Equidae; genus Equus; species Equus przewalskii. The sequence goes on from NC_091851.1 coordinate 27,064,300, forward strand.
GGTCCCTTTGAGAGCACAGGTGAATGTCCTGGGCTCTGTTAGCGATAGCTTCAGTGAAATTTAGGACCCCCACCCCCCAATTATGCATTGGGTAGCCCCTAGGAAGCCCAGTGTACACAGATTCTTATCTGACATTTTTGTTTTGTGGAATAGAGGCCTATGTCGACCCTGGTGGCCTATGAACATTGCTTGTCTCCTCTCTAGGTCATCTGGATCATCTTTTACACTGCCATCCACTATGACTGATGGTGTACAGGCCCCACCTGCTCCCTGTCCAGTCCAAAGGACCCTCTTACTTACAGCACAGAAACATGATTGTAGGGGCACGCCAGCTGCATGGAACCTGGAAGACCCATGTTTCCTGGACTGAGAATCAGTGTGTTGGGTGTCAGTGTTTTCTGCAAGGATTGTGACCTGAAACTTTTTAAAAAACCATCATCTTTTGGGGAAACATTTCTGATTATTCATCACCAACCATTTCTTCTTGGATACCATCATGAAACACCTGTTTGCTGATTGGAGCTGTCGTTTAATTTGATGCACCTCTGGATCCGGATGAAACATTAAATTGTCTTCCTCACTTCCGTCAGGTGTACAGTTTTTAAACTATCAGTGGCATTTCAAGTCTTCTGAAAACAGTATGGCAATATGTGTGTGGTCCAAAGCACAGTACAAGCAGCATCTAATAACAGTTTCCTTTGTAGAATGTTTTCAGATACTTGAATAAATCAAATCTTTAATTGACAGCCTGCTGATGATACCTGCTAAAGCCTCTCCCACCTCACCTCGAGCCTCAGGACCCCGTAGAGGCGGTGCCTTCCCATCCCTCTTCTTCCCCTCCTTGCTCCCTTAGCAGCTCCAGCCAGGCCGCTTCCCCTTTATGGGCCGCAGGGAAATCAAGGGCTGGAGTTGGTTTAGGCTGTGGCCTTGCTTTGTGAGAGAGGGCTTACCACCTTCTCATGCCCTGATGCCCCTGCCCCGCACCAAGAGCTGTGACTGACCTCGCTGCAATGTGCTGGGGTCAGGAGGTGTCATTTTGCATTTGGCCACAAGATGGCAAGGCCATTGTAGGCAGAAAAACTTGGCCAGGTTCAGATGGTAAGCCACAAAATGAAATAGAGATCTGAGAGCAAGGACTGTCCAGAGAAGGGGCTTGACAGGGACATTTGAGGACCTGGACTATCAGAGGTCCTTCTCTTTGGGAGTCAGGTGGCGACTGGAGAACCCAGGTTCTGCCGCTGTGGTAAGCCGTCCATCCCCTCTGCTTTCCTGTCCTTTCCAGGCCAGTCCCACATTCTGAGGTAGGGTAGTATTCTGAATGAGATTTGTACATTTTCTGTAAATGATTTTTTTTCTCCTTGATGCTAGTGGTTGTTTCTGCCTTGTGGGTGGAGCTGGTTAGCAGTGGGGGTGTAGACTGGGACTCAACAGGTAGGGGAGGAAGATGGTTCTGGAAATCCGAAACTTGGGAACTGACTGCCTCAGACCCCAGAGGGAGCTTCAGTCTCTTTGGAGTCCTGGCCCTGTTCTCAACTAGTGTAGATTTGAACTGGAGTTTGCAGGCAGGGTCATGGCACTGGGAGGAAGTTAAGTGACTTAGGGCTGAGAGAGGAAGGAGCAGAGGATGCAGGTGGGACCCTGGATGTGCCTCTGTGTCCCAGCCCTCCCTTCAGTGTACAGACTTGCCTCTGGGTTGCTCAGGCTGAGTTAGTTAGGGTTCTAGGTGCTACAGCCTTGGGTCCCCTTTTGGCCTCTGCTTTGGGCCTTGGCATCGTCCAAGGAGATGTCATCGGTCAGGCTGATGTAGGAGCTGAGGGCCTCCCGGAGCCCCTCACTGAGGACAGATGCCTCCCCTGTGGCAGATGCTTCAGAGAACAGGAGGGAGCTGTGGAGAGGGGAAAAGAGCTGGATCAAGGAGCCTCTTCCTTCCTCACTCACCACACAGTTCACTTTTCTCAAAACCTTTCTTCAAGTCACTCCTGCTGAAAGACGGTGGCTTCGTGTTCCCTATCAGATCAAATCCCAGCTTGACTTCTCCACTCACTGGTGCTCTCTCTTTGCTACCCCATCTTCTCTGACCTTCCTTCCCTCCTGGCCATCTTGGCATACAGGCATGCTCTATGTCCATGCCCACTTTTTCCTCCCTGCCAGTCCTCCCTACAGACCTGCTGAGCCTGGGCTGGCCTCTGCAAGCTCAGTCAGTCAGTGCTCACTTCCCCCATTGTGTCTCTGAAGGTGACAAGCTCATTCTGGGTTGTGGGTTCCCAGGGGCAAGTCGTTCTATAACTCTTTTTTTCTTCCACCTGTGTGTTCCAGGGGTCCCCTCACTCACCTGTCCAGTTCTTTCCAGTTGAGTGGCGTTGTCTGTACAGTCACAGGTAGGGGTATGGCCTTGCCAGGGAGTGGGCCAGCCCTCCGCAGGGCACAGGGCTCCTTGAGGAGGCAGCAGATGTCATCCGCCAGCTCTGAGGAAGAGACCTAGACCCTTGACATGGCTGACTCCAGCCCTGCTTTCCTCCCCAACAACCCCCACCCTCACCCTGACAGCTTCCCACACTTGGCAGGTGGGGGCATGGTCAAAAAAGTGTGACAGGGCACGATCCCCAAGCTGTTGGTCTCCTAGAAGCCGAGATGCAGTCAAATGTCATTCTGGGCTAGGTTTTGGGAGACTTAATTTACTGTTTGATTTGGGGTAAGTTGATGGACTGCTTCAAGCCCCGGGTTCTGGCTAAGAAAGTGCCGTAGGAAGAAGAAAGCTAAGGGACACTTAATCTCCATGTGTACCATCAGTATCCATTGCATGGAACACCTCTCCAGAAAACCCCTCATCAGTTTTCCCAGGGGTAGCCTTTCCTCTTCTGCCCCTTTGACACTGTGCCCTAGTGACTACATCCTCTAGTGCCTGTTACAGGACAGGCATTAGAAAATGCTAACAATCAAGTGAATTCCACAACAGCAACAGCTGTGGGCCCAGTTCCTATGGAGAGAACTGTGCCTGCCACTGGGGACTCTGACTCAGAACCACAGTGGTGGGCAAGGTACTGGCGTGCACTCACACGGGAGGTCTGTGGCTCTGTCAGAGCATAGGATGAAGACAGGGCCGCCAGCCTGTGTTTCTTGGCACCGGGACAGGCATGAAGATAGGGGAGGCCCCTTTTCTGTCTGGATATTCTTCAGCAGGGAAAGTGCCTAAAGGCATACTGTCTGCCCCCTAGACCCCACATCCCAGTCTACTCTCACGGAGGCAGGGAAAGGCCATACCAGAGTAATGGTCCACCAGGGCCTGGAGTGAGGGGAAGGTGAGGCGTGGTGAGATGTACAGCCAGCCGTTGTCAAGACGGTGGATCCTGTAGTGTCTGATCCGGTCCCAGGATGAAGGGCGGCTGAGGCGGACTGACAGGGTGTAACAGCCTGAGGAAAGGGTCCAAGGTGAGACTTGAGGCCCCGCTGGGACCCAGCCCCACCCAGGTTGGGAAAAGGAAGAGATGAGGTGACCTCAGAGAATGGCCACAGGGCCCAGACAGAAGGGAAGTGGACAGAGGAAGGACAAAGACTTGCTCGCTTTGTCATAAATGACAATATATTCATAATAGGGCTCTTGTGAGGATGAAATGAGATCAGACACAGAGCCCTCAGTGCAGGGCCTGGCACAGTTTAAGTGAACATTAAGTGTTGGCTGTTGTTATAAAGACTCAAGTAGGCAGAAGTGTTAGAATGTGAAAATGTGTCAGTAGATGTCAGCAAGGACGTGGAGAAAGGAACTTTCTTACCCCGCTGGCGGAAAGATAAATTAGTACAAGCCACTTTGGAAACAGTTGGCATTAACTAGTCGAGTTGAACATGCACATACCTCACAACCCAGCAGAGTTCCATCCCAGCATGTTACCTTAGAAAGGCACGAACAAGAATATTCACAGCTGCATTGTTTGGAAAAGCCCAAAATTGCAAGCAGCCCATATACACTCGCTAAGATGGAGGATTATAGAATGTAACACCATATAGCAGCAAAAGTTAATAACCACTACACATCTAAGCATAGATAAACCTTAAAGATAATGAGCAGAAGCAGTAAGTCACGGAAGCACACAGTCAGTATGATTCTATTTAAATAAAAGTCACTGGCAGTGAAGACTATCTTGCATAGGGACACCTGTATGGCAAAGCTATGAAGAAAATAACAATGATTAACAGGGAGGCATGCAAGGGGCTTCAAAGGGATTGTCATTGTACAATTTCTTCAGCTGGTAGGTGGGCACATGGATGTTGGTTTTATTATTAGTCCTTAACCCTTACATATGTATTATATACACTGATGTATGCGACAGAATTTTTCCAGTTTTGCTTTTTCAGTTTTTAAAATCAGTTCTATGGAGGTATAATTTACATATAATAAAATGCACATGTTTAAAGTATACAGTTTGATGGGTTCAACAAAAATTTTAATTTTTTTAAAAAAAGAATTGGCTAGAAGAGGAAAACACATGATTGAAAAATGAAGAGAGGAAAAAAAGACTAAAATCATTATAATCCACAGGCCTCCAGTAGTGCTCAGCAGATGAGGATGCATATGAAAGCACTTTATAACTGTAAAGTGGGATTCATTGCTTAAGTCAACACTTCATCAAAGCCAAGTGGGAAGAGGGCACTTAGTGAAATAATACTAATAATGTATTATTACTATCATCTAGTGATCTAAAGCTATCTGTAGCTTCCATTTATTGAGTACTCACTACGTGCTTTGTATGGATTATCTCATCTAATTCTCACAACCGCTCTGTGAGGTAGCTACCATTTCCCTACCACCGATGAGAGAACTATAGCACAGAACCTGGAAGAAGAGGCAGTGACCCCCACCAAACTCACCCTGTAGAATGCCAACAAAAGGCAGGAGTGAATTTCCCAAAGTTTGGTGACAGGGTCACTGCCTCTTCCAGGTTCTCTGTGCCATACTTTTCTCGTCTGTGGTAGGGAAATTGTACTTATCTCATACAGTAGTTATGAGAATTAGATGAGATAATCCATATAAAGCACATAGTAGAGTGAATTTCCCAAACCACAGGCACTGCTCAGTTTTAGGAAGCATTTACTTTGAAGAAGTGGTCTAAACCCTCCAATTCAAAAGCAGTTTTTCAAACTGGATTTAAAGAAGATAAACACACTCAGACTATTAAAACACAGGCTAAACCTAAAAAGAAACAGATGTATCATGCAAACATCAATCATGGGAAAGCTGGAGTGGTCATATTAATATCAGACAAAGTGGAATTTAAGAGATAAGAGGGACATATCAAGAAGACATCAACATCCTGAATTTGTATGCACCCAATTACAGAGCTTCAAAATACGTAAAGCAAAACTGACAGAATTAACAGAAGAGATGGACATCTATAATTATAATTGGAGATTTCAACACTCCTCCCTCGGTATTTGAGAGAAAATCAATATGGATATAGAAGATTCAAACAATACAATCAATCAATTTGACTTAATTAACAAGGAACACCGTGCTCAGCAACAAGACACGTTTTCCGTCAAGTGCACATAGAATATTCAAGACAGAGCACAGACTGGTCCATAAAAACTAACTTAAAAGGATTGAGATTATTAAAGGTATGTTCTCTGACCACACAGAATTAAATGATAAATTAATAACAAAAAAAAATCTGGAAAATCCCCCAATACCTGGCAATAACCCAGCGACTGAAGGAGAAATCACAAGCAAAATTAGAAAATATATTTAACTAAATAATAAAAACACAAATATTTGTAAGCTCAGCTAAATCAGTACTTAAAGGTACATGTTGTAGCTTCAAATGCTTACAGTCGAAGAAAAGATAAAATAATCTACCTCGAAGTAGAAAAAGAATAAATTTAGGTAGAAGGAAGGAAATAAAGCAAAAATAAATGAAATAGAAAACAGAGTAAAATCAATTAAACCAAATGCTGATTCTTTGAAAAGACTGATAAAATTGATAAACTCCAAACTAGAATGATGAAGAAAGAAAAGAACGCACAAACTACAAATATCAGGAGCGAAGAGGAAACATCACTATAGCTCCTACCACATTAAAAGGACAAGAAGGGCATATTATGAACTTCATTATTTTTTTTTAAAGATTTTATTTTTCCTTTTTCTCCCAAAGCCCCCTGGCACATAGTTGTGTATTTTTAGTTGTGGGTCCTTCTAGTTGTGGCATGTGGGATGCCGCCTCAGCACGGCTTGATGAGCACCGCCATGTCCACGCCCAGGATCCGAACCAGCGAAACCCTGGGCCGCCGAAGCAGAGCACGCGAACTTAACCGCTTGGCCACAGGGCCGGCCCCTGAATTTTAATTTCTAAAATTGGGAACAAAGCAAGAATGTTCTCACCAATTCACTCAGTGTACTAGAGGTCCCAGCCAGGGCAGTAAGTCAAGAAAAACAGACAAAAGCTATATGGATTGAAATGTAAGTACTTAAACTGTGTTTATAGACAATGTGATCACATACGTAGAAATCCTAAGGAAGCTACAGAAAAGCTACTACAACTAATAAGTGAATTTAATAAATGTGGAGCAGGGTCCCTGCTGCTTTTTCCTTGTTCTCTACCTGACTCTGGAGGCCCCTTGACCTCTGCACCTTTAAGAAGAGTCTCTTCTGGAGCTGTGCTGTGACCCTGAAAAGGCTCTGTGGTTGGGAAAGGGCTAAATATCTGAAAATAGGCCCCAGAGCCCAACCAAACCAGCTGACCAAGTCCCCACATCCTCTGCATGGTTCTCCAGCCACCCTACCCTGGCCACTGTCACCACAGTTACCAGAACCAGGAAGGGTAGCTACACTGAGGACTGGGCTCATAGGCGCAGGGATAAGCAAGCTCTATCAACCCCACGGTGGGGACAGGTCACCTACCAAGGCCTGTGACTGGCCTATGTGCCTGGTATCCTGCTTTTCCTTCTCACTGCATGCTCCAGCCAGTCCCAAACACCTACCGCTCCCTCCCAGTTCCAGGACATCTCCCTTTAAACTCAGACTCTCTGAGCTCAAATCCCACATAGAGTCCTGTACTGTAACACCCCTGCTGCCCCCTGCTCACTAGCTGTGTCTCTAAGGCACATTATTTGACCTCTCAGATCTGCTTCTTCACCTGCAAAGGGGGAAAGTAATTGTCCCAGTCTCTACAGATCACCACGAGGATTCAGATGGTGAAGCAGGTAAAGCATTTAGCAGTGTGTGGAGTGTAACAAGCACCCAATAACCTTTATCAGGCCTCTGGCCCTTTGCTCACGCTGTTCCTTTTATATGGAACACTCTTCCATCTGATAACCCCCAGCCTTCCTTTTAAACTCAGTTCTGCTCAAACAACAAGTCCCTGGAACACCTTCCCTGTCTGGGAGCACCCCCGCCCTAGGTTTGCCCAGGCATGAGTGCTTTTGCGGCACCAAGCATCCTACTCTGCCACCGTCTGTCCCTCAACCCGACCTCTCACCCCTTCTGCCATACACACAGCCAACCACGAGCCTCCCAAGGGATGGTTCCGACTTATCCTCCCACCATCTTCCCATCTCCGAAAACAGCAGTGCTATTCATCCATTACTAAGCTCCTAACTCCGGAGTCATCCCTGACTCTTCCCTTCTCTCACACCTCACGTCCCACCCGACAGAAAGCTCTACTGGCTACGTTCAGAACATACCCGAATCCGACCACTTCTCACCCTGACGGAGCCTGCAACAACTTCCCATGTGGCTTCCCACGTGGCTTCCCACTTCCGCCTTACTGTACCCTGCCAAGTCCTCTCTTCACAGCAGTCACAGGATCAGGCCAGGCCACGCTCCCACTCAGAACCCTCCCTGTCACACCTGAAATAAATCCTCACCCTGGAAAGGCCCCACATGGCCCACAAGGACCTTGGGTCTGCTCCGGGCACATCTGCCTCCTGCTGAGGACACATCTACCGGGAGGCCTTTGCACACGCACACGCGTCCCATGACTCTGTTCCTCTTAGGCTCATGTGCTGCTTCTTTGCAGCGCTTACCACCACCGGACACTTTATTAGTCATTTGTTCACTGTCCACCTTGGCAACTAGATTGTGGGCAGGGATTTTACTTTTTACACTGTTGAGTCTCTGGCACTTAAAACAGTGGCTGGCACAGAGTCGCCACGCAATAGCTATTTGTTGAATGAATGAATGAATCTCTGTGATAAACGCTGGACAGAGCTGTGATTACAGGCAGTTCTGAGGAGTCCCTGTCACCCTTTGCACTCCTACCGCTGTCTGTGGACACAGATGGTGTTGGGTGGCAGTCTACCCCACCTCGGCACTTCATCCTCTCCCCGCCCCTCAGTGTACACACAGGCACTCATTCCCTCACTCATTCATTCGGTAAACATCTGAGCACTTCGTACGTGCTGCCACTGCACCAGGCCCAGGCACAGGTAATCTGATCTTCATACCCTGGGGACAGAAGTGCTGTCCCTCTGGCACATCGCACAGCCGGAATTTTCCTTTATGGTCTTCATTTCAAGTATTTAGTTCCCATGCTCTTAGACCACATACCCTGATTTTAAGAAATAAGTTTATTGCAGCTACAGAAGAGGTCTTTTCAAGATGCTATGGGACTTGAGAGCAAAGAGTGACAAACAGCCTGGGGAAACGATATTGAAAAGGGTCGTGAAGGATGAGTGTGAGCTTGTGCAGTGGAGGAACGGAGGACACGGCCTTCCCGGCTGAGAGAGGATTGTGTGAAAGGATGCCACAGTGGAAAGAACAAGGTGTGTTCATGCACTGAGTGTTCTGGTGGGCAGTGGGCCGGAAGGCAGGACGTGGCAAGGAATGGTGGGAGCCGTGGCTGGGTGCAGGGACTGGAGGGAGACCCACTGGGAAAAAGGCAAAGAGGGTACAAGGTCCTGGGTTCCGGGAAGCTCTACCAGGTTTAGCCAATGTCACATCCTGGCCTGCAGGGACCTCTGGAGTCAGGCCCCATGTTTTCCCAGGTGTTCTGAGGATGATGCCAAGAGGAAGGGTGGGGTCCACAGTAGTGTGAAGGATCAGATTAGGAGCTGTGTGTGGGGGGGGGGGTGGACCTAGCAGGACCCTCCTGAACTTCCTCTGCGGAGCTCTCGGAGAAGCTGCGAGCCTCGGGGATGCTGTGCCTTGGAGCCTCCACTGTCTGAAGCCTGAGGACAGGAAGCAAGACTTAGCAGGCCTGACTTGGAGGAGATGCTCAGGAAGTGTCTCCCCACTGACAGAACGGACATGGGCGAGCCCCTCAGTGGCAGGAAGCATGTCTTGCTCATCAGTCTCCCTTACGGTGCCCAACACAGAACAGACACACAACAGGACAGCAGGAAGGTGAAGAAGAGGCGATGTTGTTGGGGCCTGGCCCTGCCACTGACCTCTGGAGCAGTCCTGCGACCTCCACAAAATCTTCAGTGCCCCTTCACAGACCAAGGTATGTGACCTGACTTGAGCCCTGCCATGGCTGCCCCAAGGCCTAGAACACAACCAGGTATGCCAGAGGGACTCTGGGGAAGATGGGGGAGCCTTCCCGTCCCCACTCTAGCTCTGAGCAGAGTTTCTTGGGAGCTCATAGGCCCCAGACCTTCTTCCTTAGTCCATACACAGGCTCAAAATCTCTGCAGAATTTCCTTCTCAGAGCTGTCTGGACCTTGGGCCAAAGAAAAGCTGATCCTGATAGCACTCCCTCGGTCAACAGTTAATTACCGTTATATATGACAAATTCATCATATAAATGGAAAAAACATCGTCTCTTATGACTGAATTCTGGCTTCCCTAGATTGGAACTGTGTTTTCAAACTTAAAGAACATAACAACCATCTGGAGAACTTGTGAAGGAAGATTTCTGACCTCTACTCCCAACAGCCCGATTCAGTAGGTCTGCAGTGGGGCCCACAGTCTGCACTGTCAGAAGTTCCCCTGACAGTTCCTCTGTACTCAGGTCTCAGAACCACCGTTCTATGACGTCCCTCGGGCCCCTGGAGCTGCGGTGTCAAAGCTTTTTTGACCACAAACCACAGTATGAAATTTTACACTGTGCCCAGGACAAACAAAATTATCTAAAACAAAAGTCTGATGAAGCCATGTTTCCCCAACCCGCAGTGATGTACCCTGATGTCTCCTGCTGTATTTCACTCACTCACTGGTCCAGAGACTCCTGGACCTTAGCTGCACATCAGAATCCCCTGGGGGGCTTTGACAGCTTCCCGGGTCCAGGCCACACCCCTGACCAATTAAATCAGAAACTCCGGGGGTGGGGTGCAGGCATCAGTAATCTGTAAAGCTCTCCTAGATGACTCCAACATGCAGCCAAGGGCTGGATCACCGCTTTGTCAAGTGTGGCCCCCAGGCTAGCAGCAGCAGCACCTGCGAATGCGCTGGAGAGGCACAGCCTCAGGCCCTGCCCCAGACCTGCCAAATCAGCAATGCCAGCGGGGTGTGGGCCCAGCTCTGTTTTAACAAGCCCTCCAGCTGATTCTGATGCCCACCCAGGTTTGAGACCCACAGGTCTATAACTACCAAACTAAACTGATTTCTCAGCTCACAAATGGGTCATGACCGGCAGCTTGACACTGTCCTAAAGGAAGGCCCAGACGAGAGATTAGAAATTAGTACCAAGGAAGTCATTGCCTTTCCTGCAGAATTGGCAAGTCTCTTCCTTTTTTGATAATGAGAGCTGGATTCTGATGGGAAGCTATGGGGAACCTCAGAGTCAAATCTAACCTTGATCCCAGTCTATGTGGGTCCTTATCTGTTTTCTCTTTTATTTCTCAGTCGGTTCCTCTTGTACATGTACCTTCTTGAGAAAGGGGCAGAGTGGCAGTAAGTGCTGGTCACTATGCTCTTGCAGCTGAAACCAGGCCAGAGGGGGTGGGGGTGGGGCAGCTGAGCACGGAGCACTTCCTGTGGCTTCTCAGGCTCCTGAGGCCCGGTCTGCAGCACCCCTACCCCTATCAGCATCACCGCTGCGGTTTCCTGTTCGCAGCTGCGGTGCTCGGGCCAGCCCCCCACCCCAGCCAGCCTATGGGTATGTGTGAGGGTGGATGCTGATGCTGCCTGGAAAACAGCTGGAGGGGCTGGGGGAGACATCAAGCCAGGGAGCTCCGAAAGGAAGGGGAGGAGAGGCAAAGATGCGTTGGAGGGGGTCCAGAGGGAGACTGAGTAGAGTGTAAAGGACCCTGACCACCCATCACAGTCGGTTCCAGTTAGGGCAAGCACAGGAGGCCGGACCTCACTCCTGAGTATCTCCTCCCATTGGGTTCTGAAGTGAGACGAACCTCAGCTGGGTTTGAATCCCAGCTCCGTACTTATTAGCTGTATCTCCCCAGCAAATCGTTTCTCTGCTCTAAGCCTCAGTTTCCTCATCTGTAAAATGGGGACAATGGAAGTGCAATCCCCACAGGGCTCTTTGAAGACACTTAAAGGACCTAACATAAACATAGGCGCTGCCACTCGGTCTACGTCCCTCTCTGCCCCTACAGTGAGGGACTCAGGGCGGCAGCTCAGAGGGAGGCAGGGGCATCAGAGATAGCCTTTATCAACTTCCTGTTTTGTTTGCACCCGGGGTAGGAGAAGTCCCATATGAACCTGCAGTGTGACACCTCCCTCCCCCTCTCCAGGCCTCTGTTTCCCCATCTGTACAGTGGAGAGAGGGAGATCATGAGGTGACTTCTAACAGATTTTCTGGCTCTGACTCACTGGTGACCCAAAGCACAGAGACCTTGTCAACCTGTCAACGTCTTGCCAAGAGATGAGGATTATACTGAGTCTTGGGGAAGGAGAATTAGTACTGGTCAGGGCAGGGAAATCCTGTGACTGTACTCTATTGCAAGTACCAGTTGCCAAAGTGTTGGCTGAGCCTGGATCCCTACTATGGGCCATTCACACCCACTTCTAGAAACGCAGGTTGCTTCGTTGCTGATGGACTCTCATGGCAGCAGCATGGCGCTCAGTCAGACAGGCTGCCCAACTCCAGGCCAGGCATTCCAACCCTTTGCAGTTGGCCTCCTACCTCCACTCCCAAGTCACATCATACTTGGCTCTTAGCATTCAAGGGACGAGCCCAGGACGGGGCTGAGCTTACCCACCTCTCCTGGTCTGGCTCTCCCGGATGAGGAAGGCCCCTCCAGGGTTTCCAGGCAGCAGCAGCAGTTCCTCAGCTTTCTCCCGGCTCAGGCCCTCATACAGCCACCTGGGGGAGAAGCAGAGAGAGGCACAGAGGTCAGCCTGGGGGTGGGTGGGACGAGACTCTACTGGAACCCCTGCTCCTCTCTGGGCCTCAGAGCTGTACCATGAAGAGCTGGCCTCGGGGCCTCCGAGGGCCTCCCAGATTTGTCCTGGTCCTGGCTCCAGGGGCCTCAGACGACAACCTCATGAGGTGACCTCCGGCCTTCTGTGCCTGGTGACTTCATTCCCAAGTGGCCAGGGGCAGGCTGGGTGATCCCAGACTCTCCTATCACTTCCCTGTTGCCCCAGCACCCCTATGCTATCCACTCACCTTTCTAAGCCTTCACCTTTCTAAGAACAGCCCATTTTCCTTTTTTTTAGATTTTAGTAAATATTTTGTTTGAACATAAGTTTAACTTTGTAGCCAAAAGGTATGCAGGTGAGCATTTATTATCACTGAAATCTAACTCCCACTGACGCTTATTTGTGGGTAGAAAGATTGGAACTAGAATGTTCAAGACATTCTAAAATTTTGGAAAAAACCATGCAGCCGATAGCTTACCATCCAGGCCTTCCAAAGCACAGATGGTACACAACCTACTCCTCGGGGCCTCTTTCCATGCTGGGATCGTTGGTTACTCTGATCCCACATTTTCCTTCCTCTTTTCACTTAATCCCTCACCTGTGTGTGTCCACGAAGGACTTAACCACAATGGAAAGTTCCGGCAGTTTTGCAGGAATTTTTTTTTGGAAGATTAGCTCTGAGCTAACATCTGCTGCCAATCCTCCTCTTTGTGCTGAGGAAGACTGGCCCTGAGCTAACATCCATGCCCATCTTCCTCTACTTTATATGTGGGACGCCTACCACAGCATGGCTTGCCAAGTGGTGCCATGTCCACACCCGGGATCCGAACAGCCGAACCCCGGGCCACCAAAGTGGAATGTGCGCACTTAACTGCTGTGCCACCAGGCCGGCCCCTGGAATTTTTTTTATTATTAGTCCATCAGCCTCTGGTGTGCCCAGAGTCATGCCCTGGGGCCCAAGGCAAAGCCTACAGAAGCCAATTCGATGGAAATTGCTGCCTCTGTCATTTTGTGAAATTCCACAAAGTCAGAGTCAAGGTTGAGCTGACTCCAAGTAAATAAATCAGAGAAGCTGCGACTCTCTTGGTGCCAGCAATAAACTTAGCCTAGTTTTGGAGTAAGTACAACAAGTCATTCACAGGACTTACGCAAACTGAGGATGGAAATGAAGGAGTGGCAAGGGAAGGGGACCCTTGGAGGTAGTCAGTGTTTCCTTGGCTTAAACTCACTGCCACCCTGTGGATGGAAAACCTCTGGCCAGCAGGAAACACAGGGCTGCAGACACACTCCATGTGAGCCTGTTCTACGGGGTGCCCCCACATCTCTGGGTCCCAGTGCTACTTTCAGCAGAGCCAGACGTGCCATGAGCCTCAGAAAAGGAAGGCCATCGAGGGCCGGAGCCGTGCTTTCTCTCAGAACTGAGGAGAGGCTGTCACAGCACACACAGTGATGCCCTCCTGACTCCCTGTGACTCAGGTAGATCCCACCAAAAGGCAGGTCACTTCCTTTCTCTCTCCTGACACAGAAGTTGCTCCGGAGTCCGTTTCTTTCGCAGCTCACTCTTGGTGAGAGACCCTGCATCCAGTGTCCAGTCCTCCAGCAGAGGCACCTCTTGGAAGGGCAAGCCCAAGGAGGCTCCCCTCGCTGTGGGCGCTGCCCCTCCATTTTCTTGCCTCAGGACACGCTGCTCCCCTCTCCTGAAAGTCCCTGTCAGCGTTCTCCACCACCAGATTCCGGGGCACCCTCCGAGCCCAGACCACCACTGCTGACTGAGGCCTTCCTGGGCCCACCCCTCCGGGCTCTGAGAGGGTGAACCGTCTGCTCCTCTTGAGCGCAGGGCCTGGGCCTGGGCCTGATTCTTCCTCCATCCCCAGCCTTGCTCAGCACAGCACTGGCCATAAAGCACTACATTTGTGGACAGAGGAAGCAGGAAGCTCCCCTAAGGCAGGGCCTGGGGTGTGAACTCACCCATGGGAGATCTTGGCCACATGGATGCTGGGGATGCTGTACTCTCTGCCTGAGACCTCTGACAGCACCGTCCACCAGTCTCCATTCCTGGAGAGAGAAAGGAGAGGGGACCTCTCTCAGAAGGGCCAAGGTTCTGGGAACTGCTCATTCAGGATTCACAAGGACCCTGTAGGCTGGATCCTGTGGCTACCTGTCCCACCTGAGTTTCCCAGGTTTCCTTGTACCAGCCAGTCCAGGCGCGACCTCCTGATGGCAGATGGCATGATTCAGGGGCCCCTGCAAGGCCCTGCCCACCCACTGCTTCTCCCTGCAGGTGTGTCAAGCAATCCCACCATTAGGGCCCCGTGGGAGCTTGCATCAAAGGCCATGCTCTTTTCTCCTGGAGGGAGGGCCCCCTTATCCCATTGTGCACTTTCAGGTTTCCAGGGGAGGCAGCAGAGAACCCCACCCAGTGCCCGGGAAGGACTTACTCAGAGATGATGGTCAGTGGCTCCCCCAGTCTCAGCGACAGCTCTGCCTGCTCACCTACCGGGAAACTGCCCAGGGCCACAGCTGTGGCCCTACTCCTGTCTGGATAGAGAGACAGAGACGCTCACCCTCTCAGCCAGCCCTCCTTCAGATGGGAGGTTTGGTGGAGCCTGGGCTCCCACCGGCAACTTTCCCATGTCTGCTGAGATCCCAAGAGGGCAGCTCCGCAATCTGAAGCTTTTTCAAAACAGCAGGGCTCTGCATAGCCCTAGGGGGGCCCAGACATCTCTTGGGGTCACCTCAGGGAAAAGGCTGGTGTGGCAAGAGGAGTGGGACTCCTGGCTACAATCCCCTTTTATATACAGACCCTCACAGATTTTGATAAAGGGATTCTGCTTAAAACCTACAGCTCCAAGCAGGTATCAGCACGATCCCTGAGCTCAGCTTCTGGAAGGTGCTGATGAGATGGGCACTGGATGGATCAGCTTTGAGGGCTGGGGCTTAGGGGTGGGCATGGGAGGAGGGTTCCTGGAGGGCCCCGTGAAATCACAGATGTGGATGGGCTCTGTAACTCTAGAGTGCTGTGCACGTGGGCAGAGTGGCTCTCCTGTGGCCTTTGTCCAGAGCGGCGGTGTAAGTCTGTGCTGCCCCAACAAGAGGGGCAGCCCCGGTGCCCACTGTGCCTGGCCTGGCCCAGAGCAGGTGCCCAGCAGGTGCATATGGCTCAGTCCAGTGTCCTGGTCACATACCTGCCATCTCTCACTGAACACCTGCATGCCTCCTCTTGGCCCTCACGAGCCCCTGAGGTAGTCATGTCTAGTCAGCCTCATTGCACAGCGAGGTAACCGAGGTTCGGCAGGGCCCTCCTCTGGGAGCAAAAGCACAGCTCCTATGCCACACCACCCTGGTCCCCCTCCTCCCATAGGGCACTGTTGGGACAGGTGACCATTGTGGCTGATCACAGGCCCAGGGCGAGGGCACTGGGCTAGACAGCAGCAGCACACTCTGCAAGGGCCCAGAGTCCCGGGGAGGCTGAAGTTCAGAAAGGGAGTCACAGTGCCAGAGGACCCGCCGCCATCCCCACTCCCCCACACCACCACACTAAGACTGGTCCTGAGGACACTGTGGCCATGAGGCCCAATTTCGAGGCTGGAGAGCAGCGGCCAGCAGTCCCTCAGCACAGGATGCTCATGCCCTCACCCACCTCAGGGAGCAGCCTGCCCAGTCTAAGTAGACCTCCTGATGCCCGTCTGGGCCTTCCTGTCCTGAAAAACCTGCCCTCCATGGGCTGGTGAGAACCACTTCACCTGCACCCCCGTGTTCCTCCCTTCCTCCCTTTTTATCCTACTTCAGTAGGTGTCTCTGTAACAAAGGGGAAGGAGAGAGACTTGTGAGCATTTCGATGCATCAAGCTATGAAAAGCAGTCAAGGTCAACAAGAAAGGTTTATCTATCTCCTAGATGCTCCTGAAGGGGCCAAGGCCTGAGAGGGCTCTGCGAGGCCCTCTAGACAGGGTTGGGGACCCAGGAGGTGGCGGGGGGGCGGGGGGAAGAGATGGACAGACAAGGACCCAGGGGATGGATGGAACAGAACCAGAGGTGGACACTGTGTCGGCTAAGGGCCTCTGCTCTAGGCAGACACGTGAAGAACAAGACTGATTCTGGAAATGGACTGGTTCCTACATGTCCTCCTAGACACATGCAGAGAACTCTGTGGTGGCCCCAGACTGCAGCCCAGGGGTCTCTCCTTCTCTGAGCCGTTGGCAGCACAGGGCCTGGCCATCCACAGTACAGGGAAATGCCTGATGCCCAAACAAACGAGGCAAGCAAGTCTTGTGGAGGGCGTCCTCCGACAAGGTGGAACCAGGTGACCTGGAGGCGCCCCTTCCCCTCCTGGAAGCCCCGGCCTTGCACCCCAGGAGCCACTGAGCTTCTTGTGCTGTCCCTCCAATTGGCCCTCTCCACCTGGCCGACTCACCTTCCTCCTTCACTCCCTGGGTGCAACGTCCCGCCCAAGGGGAGCCTTCCCCGACAAGCCGCTCTGCACACCCTCCCGGGCAGAATCCCTTAAATCACACTGGCCAAAGTCTAACACGATTGTAATTGATTATTGGTTTAGTGCCTGTCTCTGGTACTTGACTGTGATTATTGGTTTAGTGTCTGTCTCTGGTACTTGACTGTCCCTGAGGGCAGGGACTGTGCCTGTACTGTCCACTGCTGTGTCCCCTGGTCCTGGCACAGGCCTGGCATATGGTAGAGCCTCTGTAGATTTTGGATGGATGCAAGGTTGGTGGACAAACACATGGCTTATGGAAGGAGTTGCCCCGAATCCATGTTCCCACTGGGACCAAGGGTAGACCTACTGAGAGAGGCCCATTTTTTCCCCTGGAGACACGGGCAGAGGGATGAAGGCAGTCCCCCTCACATCCCACAGGGAGGGAGGGCTCCCAGAACACCTGCTGGCAGAACTGGGGGGGGGGATCGTCCCCCTCAGCACCCTGGGCATGACTCAGAGCAGCCTCAGGCTGCTGCCTGTGGCTAGATTTAGAGGAAACAAGGTAGAGGTCTGTGTGGTTTCCAGGTCTCTTCCTGTGGCACCTGCCGGGCCCCAGGCTCTTGGTGGGATTGAGTGGCTAAAAAGAGGCAGCTGCCTCCCCAACAGCAGTCCTGCAGGGCCCAGGGCACCGAGGCCTGGGGACTTGGGGGGAGGCTGGTATTAGGGAGATGAGAATACTGAGGGATGGGAAGGAAGCCCCAGCCACTGTAGGGGAGTTTTCAGATTGGGGACAGCTGTGTCCAAACACAGACATCCAGAAATTTGGCTCTGCGGTCTCCTAGTTCTGTTTAAGTGTGCGTCCACGTCCTTCCTCCTAAACGTGCTGCTCGGTTTAAAGTGCTCTCCTTATCTGTGGTGGTTAATTTCATGTCAGCATGGCTGCCCACAGCACCCAGATATTTGGTCAAACACCAGTCTAGATGTTGCTGTAAAGATATTTTTTAGATGAGATTAACATTTACATCAATAGACTTTGAAGAAATGTTACTCTCCATAATGTGGGTGGGCCTCATCCCGGCAGTCGAAGACCTTAAGAGAAAAAGACGGGTCCTTCGAGAAAGAGGGAATTCTGCCTCCAGACTCAGGACGGACCCATCAGCTGTTCCCCGGGTCTCCAGCCTGCGGGCCTGCCCTGCAGATTTCAGACTTGCCGGCCTACAATTGCGTGAGCCCGTTTCTTAAATCTCTCTCTCTTTCTCTGTCTACACACACACCCCCACACACCCCTATATTGGTTCTGGTTCCCTGGAGAACCCTGACGAATATATTATCAAAACCCCAACTCAGGATGCGCTTTGAGAAAGGATTTGTGGACTGTTTGGGAGAACAAGAAACAAATTGGGAGCTGTAGTTTTGACATCAAAATATTAGAATTTCTATGATGTTTTGATGGTCCAGTTGTCCTAAAAACTGGCATTTTTAGTCAGGATAACCTCAGAGAGTCATGGTTATAGGCTCAGCATATGCATTGTAGGTGCTAATTTTTTCCAATTACCAAAGCCCCAATTTTGCTTCAAGTCTTTCACGGCTCCTCTCAGGGTAAGAGGAGACACCTTGGAGCATCGCTGTCTGGAAGCTGTTTCTGTGATGAAGGAAATGTTCTGTAATTATGCTGTCCAGTAAGGTAGCCACTAGCTTCACATGGCTCCTGAACACTTGAAATGCAGCTAGAGTGACTGAGGAGCTGAAAGTTTTATTTTAATTAATATTAGCTTAAATTTAAATAGCCGCATATGGCCAGTAGCTACTGTAAGGGACAGTGCAGCTTTGGAGAGCTACACAAGCAGGTCTGGCCATCGAGTTGCGAGCTCAGTCTGGGGATAAACTGGCTGAGGAGAAGGGAGGTAGCACCTGCCACTCTCTCACATTTTCTTTTTTTTTTTTTTTGAGGAAGATTAGCCCTGAGCTAACTACTGCCAGTCCTCCTCTTTTTTTTTTTTTGCTGAGGAAGCCTGGCTCTGCGCTAACATCTGTGCCCATCTTCCTCTACTTTATATGTGGGATGCCTACCACAGCATGGCATGCCAAGCAGTGTCATGTCCACACCCGGGATCTGAACCTGCAAACCCCTGGCTGCTGAGAAGCGGACCGTGCAAACTTAACCGCTGCGCCACCGGGCCGGCCCTTTTTTTTTTGAGGAAGATTAGCCCTGAGCTAACTACCATCAACTCTCCTCTTTTTGCTGAGGAAGACTGGCCCTGAGCTAACATCCGTGCCCAACTTCCTCTACTTTATACGTGGGACGCCTGCCATAGCACGGCTTTTGCCAAGTGGTGCCATGTCTGCACCCGGGATCCGGACCAGTGAACTCCGGGCTGCCGAGAAGCGAAACGTGTGAACTTAACCGCTGCGCCACCGGGCTGGCCCCTCACATTTTCCAGTTGATCTGCTTGTTCAATGGCCCAACTGCCGAAATGTGAGCTCCACAAGAGCAGAGCCCCTAGCTGGACGGTTCACTGGGAAGGGCCTGGTATACAGCAGGTGCTCAGTGACACTTGAAGCTGTGCTGGAGTGGCTAGTCAGGCTGACCAGCAGAGGCGGCGATATCGGGCTGCACAGCCTCATGGTACCTGGGAAGGCCTGGCTGCCCCGGGCCCCATGGCCTACCTGGTTGCACAGTCACAGGGCCCTGGCCTTGGACGGAGGGGTTCAAGCTTGGGCTTGGCAGGGCTTTCCCTCTGCTGGGCTGACTTCCCATTGTTCCTCAGTGGAACTCTCAGAAGCACGTCACCGAGAGAAATCTGAAAGAGATGCTGGGATTTGGACAGGGCCGTGGCTCCAGCCTGCTCCCCAGAAGCCCTCCCTCCCCTGCTAGGCCCTGCCACCTCCCTGCTGACACAAGAGGACGATCTCCCTCCCATCAGGCCCAGCCTCCAGCCCCATCCCCCAGACTCTGAAGGCTCTGCAAACTGGACTCTATTTTCTCTGCCTGCCATTTTTTCTTCACTGCAGCCATGCTTGTTTTTTTGTTTTTAAAGATTTTATTTTTCCTTTTTCTCCCCAAAGCACCCCAGTACGTAGTTGTGCATTTTCAGTTGTGGGTCCTTCTAGTTGTGCTATGTGGGACGCCGCCTCAGCATGGCTTGATGAGCAGTGCCATGTCCGTGCCCAGGATTCGAACCGGTGAACCCCTGGGCCGTCGAAGCAGAGCGTGCAAACTTAACCACTTGGCCACAGGGCTAGCCCCTTGATTCTCTATTTCTGGGCCTTTGCGTGTGCGGTGTGCCCTCCCATTGGCTGGAATGTTCTTTTTCTCCTCATGCCTGTCTGGATCCCACCCTTCCCCAGGAAGCTTTCCCTGAACCCCCCAGCCCTCGCTGACCATTCCTATAGCTACTCAGAACTACTTCCTGACTGGGAGTCACATTCTGCCACTGGGTGGCAGGGGACAATGACAGCGCAGAGTTTACTCCAAACATGGGGACCCATGGGTGGGCAAGGGGGATCCTAGGGGGCCCAGGAACTGATGTCACAACAAGCTAAGGTGACAGTGAGCACACTGTTATTGGTGTCGCAGGGCAAAGTAAGATGACTGGGAGACTGAATGATGCAGTGATGACTTGCAAGGCTTTGGAGGATTGGCTGTCGAGCCACTTCCCCTCTCTTTGCCTCTGTTTCCTCATCTGAAAAATGCAGATAACAATACCCACCACAGGGGCAGAGAGAGTGGCATGTGAAAAGCCTGGGAGGGCCCGCTTCTCCTTTACAGGCCCTGAATGGCCCTTCACCGGAGGCCGCTCCTGGGAACCTTCCCTTTCTCTCTCTCAGCCCCCTGTTGTGTTCCTCCCCAAGTCTTACTTGCTCATTTATTAGACTGTTTACCTGTTTAATCTGCCATTATTCTAAAGCTCAGTGAGGACGAGAGCCTCTTTTTGTTTGCCTGTTGCCGCAACATCTCATGAGGCACCTGGCCCACAGAAGGCCCTCGACTCACGTTAACTAGTGGGCAAAATGGTTATTATCTCTTTGGAGAGGTGTCTTATCCTGAGAATAATTTAAATCCCCAGGTTTCCAGGGTAATGCTGATTTCTCCAAACACTCTATGAAAGTGTTTTGGGAAGGTGGCTTCAGCCTTTTCAGTAAAGACAAGGCACGATTAACCAGTGTGGTTCCATTCCTCCGGTACTCATCCAGTCCCTCTCCATGTCAGGCACTCCACCATGGGAGGACGAAGCCACGCTCCTTCCCTGGAGGGGCTCACGGAAAGGCAGGGTGACGTAGCCGGCTCCATCCTTCCCTTTGAACCCTTCACGGTGCCTTGGTGCGGACAGGTGTCTGTCACTATTATGGAGGGACTTCCATGGCTCCTGGGCCAGGAGTCTGAGGAGTAAAGACCCTGCCTTAGGGATGGAACAGCCCTCTCCCTGTGCGCGGTTACCCTCTGTGCTGCAGGCTCGCATCATTGGCACAGGGCTAACAGGCACTGTTTGCGGCTGCCTCCCCTGGCGAGTCCAGTATTCATGGGGACAGGAGCTCTTTAATACCAAACGGGCCCATCTTTAGGAAATGGCTCCTGGCAGCAACTCCCTGCTCAGACTTTGGGATCCTGACGCCTTAGCAGTCAGAGATGGTGCTGCTGCTTGTCTCCCGAGGACCTCTCTGGTTCCCTCACTGCGATGGCACCCCCACATCAGGATTTCAACATTCCCGCTGCTCCCTAGCCCTTCCTTTCCCCTTGGCTATGAGGTTCAGGCTCTGTGCTTAACCGTGCAGACACAGGTCCAGAAGATCCCAGGGAGTGAGCAGCACAAGTGATTAATTCACCAACCAGGCTTGAGCTGTGTGACCTCAGGCAAACCACGTAATCTTTCTGAGTCTCATCTTTGAATCAGGCATAATACCAACGTCACAGGGTTGTGAAGAGAAGTCGAGGCAACAGGCCCAGGGTGGGTGCTCAGTAAAGGTTAGTTTCCTTTCCCCTCGTCAGCAAAACAAAGTCCCCACAATCACCAACTGCACTAAACCCAGAAATTTTTTCCCACAGCAGGTGGAGCTGGGGGATGGGCCTGAGGGAGGTAGAGAGCCACACTCAGGCTGGAAGCCCCTACAATGCTCTGCCAGCTCCCTTCACCTGGTCTGCTCAAATCCAGGAAGCTCCCTGGGGGCGAAATGAAGACCATGGGATGGGTAGGTTCATGAGAAGGAGAGACTTGTAAAACTTTTAAAAGAGAGAATTTAATCATTAGTTACGCAAGTATTTGAGCAACTTAGTATGTGCTAGGCACTTTCTGGGGGACCCGGGCGAGTGGGTGGAAGGAAAGTTAGGAAAAGGCAGCTGAGATCAGCACACTGCCCTCAACTGCTTTTTGACCGTCTCACCTGGTCCTTTGAGAAGTCAGCAGGCTTGAATCCCATTCAGATACGATGAGCAGGGCCCAGAGAGGGTGAGCTGTGCTCACTGTCACGCAGCTGGTTGGTGCAGGGCTGGGTGTACAATCCACATCTTTGTATTTTTGTGCTTCTGAAGATAATTTCTCAGCAGCGGAGGGAGGAGCAATGAATTTGGATTGACCCAAAGACCTCTCCCTCTCTTTCTACTGAGAAATATCACCCTTTCGAGAGGAACTGTAGACTCTAGAGACACTAGAGCTGAAAGTGTCTTCAGAGAATATAACCCAGACTCCTCTCATTCACTGACATTGGGAGGCTGTGGCCCAGAGAGGGCCCCAAAGTCACATAACAAGTTGGTAACCAAGAAGGGACCAGAAGGGGCATGAAGACAAACTGAAGGGCATGATGTAATTCTCCGGGGGCAGTCAAAGGGGGAGGGGGAGGCCTCGGACCCTTAGGGGACCCTCAGAAACCACCCCGCTTACATCCTCAGCAGAACCACTTCCCCTTCTCCCTGACCTTTTGTGTCCCACCTGTAAGCCCCCTCCTAGTCTGCGGGGACCATCCTTCCTCACAGTCCCAAGGCCATCGGAAAATAAAAGCAAGTATACTTACTGGTTTCCTGCCATCAGAGGCTTGGGGCGGGGGCTCAGCTTAGACACATGCTTTGGCCGGAGAGGTTAGGGCTTTGGGGGGCCCTTCTGGAAGTCTGCCAACATACTTAGTCCTAGGACACCCAGAACCCTCCAGGCCTGGGAGAATCTTCAGAGAGAGGCTCTCAGTGTCGCTTTGGGTAGCTCCGTATTTGCCTGTGGTCAGCAGTTTGTACACCCGCTGGGACGGGAGCTCTGTGTTCCTTAGGGACCCCTGACTGGGCGGCCCTCTCAAGCACAGCCTGGTCAGGGAAGAAGGCCCAGAGCTCTCTGAGCTCTGTGATGGGGTCCTTGGGGCTCCTGGCTCACATCTGCAGACTCTGTGGTTCTCACAACCACCCGCTTCCTCTGACGGCATCATAAACCATCGAGGAGCCACCTTCCCCAAGTTCCTGTTTCTGGGGGAGAAGCAGCTGCCTAGTCATGATCCTGGAGGGAGAGGTTTTTCTCTGGCTTTGTGGCTTGGTCTTGCCCAAGGAACACAGAAGCGACGCAAATGAGCAGGAGTTTCCCATGCTTACCTGATCATCATAATCACCTGAGGGACTTAAGATCAGATTCCTGGGATCCTCCCACATCTTCTGAATCCAAGTCACCAGAGCAGCCTAGGAATATGAATTTTAAATACTCCAAGAGATTCCTTTGACTGGAAGTCTGGGAAGCACTGCCTTGAAGTGATGTGTCCCAAACTTTAATGTGTATAGAATCCCCTTGAGATCTTGTTGAACAGTAGATTCTTGTTCCGTGAGTCTGGGGTGGGGTTCAAGGCTCTGCCTTGCTAACAAATCCCAGGAGATACCCATGTTGCTGGCCCGGGCACACTTCGAGTAGCAAGACCCGGACAGTGCTTCTCCAAGTGTGGTACCCAGGCCAGCAGCCTCAGCATCATCTGGGAATTTGTCAGATATGCAAATTCTCGGGCTTCATCTCAGATCTGCTTAATCAGAAACTCTGTGGGTGGGGCCAGCAAGTCTTTTCATAAGTCCTCCAAGTGATTCTGGCGCACACCCCAAGCTTGAGAATCACTCAGCAAGGATAAAGAATCTCTGATGGAATTGCCTTTGATTCGTGTTAACTTCAGTCATTAAAATTTAATAAAATCCCCAACTCATTAAAATCTAAATAGCCACACCCACTTGCTGCCTTTCCTTTAGCGGGTTTAGTACTCCTGGAGACAGATGCGCTTTAACACGAAACGGCGCACCGCACTGAAATAAGCTCCTTCTTCCAGCTCAGACTACGCAGCCTTTTCTGGGGCCTTGCCAGCCAGGGCACACTCCAGCTCAGGTTCTCCCTTTCTCCTGGGGAAGGATGGTTTGAAATTTAACTCTGAGGGCAGTTGGTGTGGAGCTGAAGGAGCCAAAGTGGAGGCGTACGCTCTGTATGAAAGTTCTAACTAGGATGTTAGTATGGGTGACGGCCACTCAAGGATGTAGCTCGTGGCAGGGAGGGAACTGAGCACAGGCTCCTGCTCCTGCCTGCACACCACTCTGATTGATGTCCATCTTCTCATTGGACAGGCAGACTTTCAGACTGGCCTCAAGGTGATGTCCATGAAAGTAGGCAATGACTGTCTCTGGTCTCCTTTTTATTTTTTAAATTTGGAAGCAAGAGTGCCCTGGAACACTGCTTCTTCCTTGGTTTATTTATTTATTTTTACTTTATTGAGGTCACACTGGTTTACAACACTAAATTTCTGGTGTACATCATTACATTTTTGGCCTCTGTATAGACGGAGTCCTGTTCACCACCAAAAGTCTAGTTTCCATCTGTCACAGTACATATGTGCCTCTTTACCCCTTCCACCCTCCCCCCACCTCCTTCCTCTCTGGTAACCACCAGTCTGTTCTTGGTATCTATGTGTTTATCTTCCACTTACGCGTGAAGTCATACAGTAATTGTCTTTCTCTGTCCCAATTATCTCACTTAGCATACCTTCAAGGTCCATCCATCTTGTTGCAAATGGCACGATATCACCTTTTTTCATGGCTGAGTGGTATTGCATTGTGTGTGTATATCTATCTGTCTGTCTGTCTGTCTGTCTCTATCTGTCTCTGGTCTCTCTAAAAAATCCCACCACGTACGCTCCCTTTCCACTCAGGCAGGCCTCTAAGAATTAGGATTTAAAAGCCCAGATCTGGGGTCGGCCCCGTGGCCGAGTGGTTAAGTTTGTGCATTCCAGTTCAGTGGCCTAGGGTTTTGCCAGTTCAAATCCTGGGCGCGGACATGGCACCACTCATCAAGCCATGCTGAAGCGGCACCCCACATGCCACAACTGGAAGGACCCACAACTAAAAATACACAACTATGTACCGGTGGGCTTTAGGGAGAAAAATAAAAATCTTAATAAATAAAAGCCCAGATCTGCTGCTTCTTAGGGGTTTCTTTCTATTTTTGCTGAAGAAGATTTGCCCTGAGCTAACACCTGTGCTAATCCTCCTCTATTTTGTATGTAGGTCGCCGGCACAGCATGGCTGCCGCCGAGTGGTGTAGGTCCGCACCTGGAAACTGAACCAGAGCTGCAGAAGCAAAGTGTGCCAAACTTAACCACTGGGCCAAGGGGCTGGCCCCATGCTGCTTATTAGTTTTGTGACCGTTTGTAAACTAGTTTACCTCGAGCCTGTTTTCTCATCCATCAAATGGGACTAGCACGTATCTCACTGCATCAATAGAAGGAAACATACAGGAAGGTGCTTAGGGCCTGGCCTGTAGTAGATGCTCAATAAAAGACTCAATAAAATATGAAAACACATTGATTTTGGAAGAACTGGGAACTTTCCAAGCTACGTGACTTTAGCCAAATCACTTAATTTTCCTCCGCTGTTCCTTGTCTGTAGTCTGTAAAACACACTGCCTACTTTGTGGAGTCACCACGAGAACTGGGCAAGACGATCTGTATGGAAGAACTTCACACAACCACCTTGTGGAGACTCTGTAGAGCCTACCTGGCCACTTCCTTGCCTCTCAGAAAGCAGGCACCCAAATATTTTTGGACTGAATAGAAAGAAAGGAAATGAAAATGAGAAGAGGACTGAGTGTGAGGACGACCAGTCAGGTGTAGTCAGTTGGGGCCTGACTCCAGGCACAAGGCTCAGGTGGGAAAGCCAGCAACCATCCACGCTGGGTGTGGCCAAGAAGGCTGGAGCAACGTGGGTTTTAAGAGCAACTGTGGCTGTCAGACCCCCTTCAGCTCTGGAACTGTATTGGCCTGTATGCATCGTCAGGAGCTCAGCTTGGGGACCCGTATCTGTCTCGATGTCCTATGGTAGCAGCAGCCCCTGGAGAATTCAAAACTGACCTGAGATGGCGGCCTCCTGAAACTATTCTTGGTGGGTACAAAAACCACCCTTTCTGGAGAAGTACAGCCTGGTCTGTTTGAGGAACTCAGACAAGTGGTTGCAGATTATTACATGAGGGGTGGGACCCAGCAGGTGGCAGGTGGCAGGGCTGAGACTCAGAACACTTTTCCAAGATCCCAGCTTAGCTTCTCCTCCATCAAAGATCGTATGGTCGGGCTTCCATGATTTTTGGTTTGAGGAGAATACAGGTGTGTCAGATGGACTCGGGGTTCAATCCTGGCTGGGCTTCCTGGTACGACCTTGGGCAAATTATTTATCCCGAGTCTTCATTTCCTCACTGTAAATGGACAGCGTCACTGGGTCGGATAATCATCAAGTATGTGAAAATGCCCAGCATGGAGCCCACACCCAGCAACTCAGTCCCTCCCTGAGCCCCGGTGAGCGGCTTGAGAGAAAGAGCACCAGCAATCGGGTAACAATGAGACATATACAGCTTTATTTAATAATCTGTAAAAAGTCGTACTCTGGCAGAGCGACGCATTCCCTATCTCAGCAGAAAGTGAATATTATGTCTGAAAAGCCCCTTCCTAAGATTCAAAACTGTGTAACCCTGAGCTTACGTCTTGATGCCCTCAAGAGTGAGGTCCTTGCTGTGTGGCAGCTGGTTTCACCCTCCTCCCAGCCATACTCTCTGGCTGTGACCCCCTCACAGAGCAGTAGACTGAACACAATTTTACCTGGACAGGCTGCTCCCTTCCCTCCTACAAAAGGGAGTTCACAGGATTAAGTATCTTTTTGAGAAATGGGTGTGATCTTGATTTCATTTAGCTTCCCTTAACTCTGCTGAAATCAAGACTGTACTTATTAAACATATCGTGTTACTGTCTGTTCCTCTCCCCCGATCTACTTCCATTTCTTCACCATCTACCTTTTTCGGGGACTGAGGGATTAAGAAGCACTCTCTGTAACAGTCCTGTGAGGGATTTCCTGCGGACGTCTGGTACGTGTATCAGACACGGCAGGACAGCAGCTCTCCTCCGGTGGACCAGAGGCCTGGCATTTTGTTTTTCACCTTCCCGTGCTGAGAGAGTCCAGTAACTCAGCCACACTCGCTCCCTCTGAAAAAGTTCATGTCACATCAGAACCTCATCTTTCATGGGTTTTTAAC
This sequence comes from Equus przewalskii, assembly GCF_037783145.1. Taxonomy (NCBI): domain Eukaryota; kingdom Metazoa; phylum Chordata; class Mammalia; order Perissodactyla; family Equidae; genus Equus; species Equus przewalskii. The sequence goes on from NC_091851.1 coordinate 27,091,489, forward strand.
AGAATATGTCCCTTTCTTTTATTTACAGAATGCTATATGTGAATCCATTTGGACAGAAGGAGGTGGCTGGCCACCCTGCCTGCTTCTCCACATAACAGGCTCCCTCTTATCAGTCACAGTTAATCAACGGTCCACTCGGCAGTCATGATCTTCTGCATTCCTCATGGCTGCTTTCTCCTGAAGTCATTTCGCAAATCTTGTTGACCAATTGGGAACCAAAAGAGAATGCAGTGGCCTACTCAACTTAGAAATCTGTTCTGCATATTTCCCCTAAAAACACCATTGAAAATGCAAAAAAAAAAAGTCCCTTTTTTGTTTTTTGCATAAGCTCTACAAGAAGGCATGTCTAAAATCACAGAACTATGCACACGCAAACAGACACACGTGCTCACACATACATCAGGATCAAAGAATCTTATCAGACACATAGCTGGGAAAGCATGGGAAAAAGCTGTCAAGAGAAGATATGGAGAATTGATCAGCTAAAGATGTTGGAATGTTACAGTAATGGCATGGAAGTGGTTCTTGGTACATACAAAAGGGGGGTGGGTAGGCAGAGAGAATGATAAATCCAGGACACCAGAGAGAGAGTCAGTGGCCATGCAGGAGTTAAAGATAGCAGATGCCAGTTTGCTGTATGAAATGTTATCTTATGGAGTGGCTGTCTGAAGGAGGAGGGACCTGCATGGTCCAGCAGAGGGGCATCTGCCTAGCAGGACACCTCCATCGTATGGTGTCTGTCCAGAGCATCAGGGGACTCAGAGAATTCTTGAGTTCCATCTGACTGATTGCTGGTGACAGATCGGCTGAAGGCACTTTCTCCAGAGCCGATGCTACTTGAGGTTGAGTGGGTTCGTGATCGGGCCAGCCGGGTCATGCTGGCAGACGGTACTGTAAAAAAGAACCAAGAGGACTAGAAGATGGAGCCTGGTTAAACTCTGCTAATCCAGAAGTTTCATCAAAGGCTTTATGTTTAGCTTTCCCAACCCATTTAAGGTGATACCCAGGACAAGATATAGACACCCCCACTTTGTACTATTTGCTCTAGGTGAGTGGCTATATGCAAGGTTGCTTTAATCCTCTGGATCTGGTTGGAATCTCCGCTGATTCTAGTCCACAGCAGAACAAGGGGAAACCTAAGTCCAGAGTATAGCCTCTCACGCCATTCACACAGTGATTACAAAGGAGGCTTTGGGAACCTAAACAAGTAACCAAAACCTGCAGTGCATGCAAGACTAAACCAAAAGAAACACAAACCACACAAGTATGAAGGTGTTTCACAAACACAGTGCAAGCCCGATACAACGAGACTACCATCCGCGTCCACAGGCTACCCTTGCTACCTGGGGAGGAGACGTGTAGGAAGGTGTGTGTGTAGGTGGGCAGGTGGGCCTGGAGCCGGCCTCTCCACAGGCAGTGAGGTACAGGCGGCCTGTGAGGAAGACCTCTGGGGGTGGGTGTTTAACTCGGACACCTGTTCTGCCACTGCTTAGACTCTGAGGTCCTTCCAGCTTGGCCAGGACAGGGCCTTACCTGGCATAACCTCCCTCTCTACCTTCCTGAGGCGCCAGCCACTCCTCCAGCTGTTATTTCAATGCTGGGGTCAAAAGATGCCATCACCTGCAGAGTTCTCCAGACACAGGCTCTGACACTCCTATTTAGAATCCAGGCTGCCCTTCGCTTCCTGTGTCTGGAGGTTAACTCAAGGACCACTAGGTGGTGGTGGGAGAGGGGCCCTGCCTATAAAGTTACAGGGGCTGCTGTGACCCTGCATTCGGGATGATGAGAGGAAGCCTGGCTATTATAACCTGGCTCCTTTCTTCCTCCTGGGCTGGACCTACAGGCTAACCCTCTTGGGGCACAATGAGCCACGTTCTATCGGGCTCTCACTGCACAGGAAAACCGCGGACATGCTGCAGGCAGCCAATGCAGCCGGGAGAGCGTGGCTGGGAGGCGGGGGTGGGACCAGCACAGAGGAAGGTACCTGGCTCGGTGCTCAAGTGACTGAGCTGCACATACGGGACTGGAAGCAGGATGGACACAGGAAAAGGCAGGTTAGTGACCCGAGAGTGCCAAGTGGCAACTTCGGCTGCCCAGTAGACACTGACAGAATCCTCTAAGCCAGGGATGAAGTTTTATTTTAAGGTCCTGATGATGAGTGAGACTGAGTGATGCTTCAATAGCATCTCGGACGTTACTTCTCTCAACTAGTCAAAGGCAACTGTTTTCCCCTCCACTATAAACAGCCATCCCACTTTGGATCAGAAATGGGCTGGCAGATCAGCCCTTTGCTAGGGAAGAGACGACAATGTGTTAGGAGAGGGACTTCTGCTCCTCCCAGTGAGCCAGAGGGACGAGGGTGTGGGCTCGGTTGGTAGTGGCTCACAGACGGGGATGACACAGCCACTCTAGACGAGACATACACGGTCTGCCTGCCAGGTACAGGGCTGTACCCAGGGGCCCTGCTGCTACCCAGAGCAGGGTGCCCAATGATCATTACCCAAACTGATGCCAGAGACAGGAGAAAAATCACCCTACTGGGTAAAGAGCTCTGTACCTGGGTAGAAGGATTTTTCTTCTTAAAACTCCAAGAAAGGAGCGAGTGTGGCTATTCTGTGACAAATGAGAAAGCTCAGGGGTCTCACAATATAAGAGACCAGGACAGGGGCATACGATATGGACACATCCTTGGACTCACCCTGAAATATTCTGCAAGTTCATCTCCTGTGGCAGATCTAACTGAGGACACTACCCTTTTCTTCTGGAGCTTCCATTTTGTTTCTCTAGCCTAGCCCAGGAGTCATTAGCTGAGTTCAAGTGCAAATCATGATTTCAGATTCACAGCTGAGACAGCCAAAGCTTCAGCAGTTGAAAACATGGGCTCTGGAATCAGACTGCCCATGCTTGAATCATGGCTCTGCAGCTGAACGGTCTGCTGGGAATGGGCCTTAGCCTCTTTGAGCCTCAGCTTCCTCTTCTATAAAATGGGACTAATGACAGAACTTACCTTTTAAGGATAAGAATATAGTATGCCTGGGACAAGGGAGGCGCTTAATAAGTGTCAGCTCATCTTTATATGTACACACACAAATGAACGCTCCATAAACGTTTTGGTTTCTACTTGACTTCAGGCTGCCTAGCATAGAGGTTATGTCCTGAGAATTGCGGGCTCCCCAGGTGTCAAAATGACCCCATCATCAATAAGTCTTTGTGAGACAGAAAGTTGTGTACTACTCACTGTAGCCCATTCCCTGCAAAAAGTACTTGAAGGCCTCGGTGAGCTTCCCGGGCTAGGGGAGCAGAAGAAAAGGCATTACTCTTTGCACACACAGAGAGGCAGAATCAAATGGGTACTTTTAAGACAATCTCCTTACCTGAACTACCTGCGGCAGTCCACCACAGTCTGCCATCTAGAAGAGGAAAAACACGTAAGTCAGCTGGGGCTTACACTGAAGGAAAATGCTCTGAACACCCACGAGTCCTTTCACACAGGACAGGATCGAAGTTTAGGTTACTTAACTTTATGTTTAAGGGCATCCAAGTGTGCATCTCCTCAACGCACTCTTACACAAAGACTCAGATCCTAGCAATCACCTTGACTATACATCTGAAAAGATTATTCAGTACTCACTCATCAGTGATGCAAGACAGGCCTGGCTTTCCGGCCCATGGTGGGAATTTTCCGTTAGGCGTCAGACATGTCAACACTACCTTCGACCATGGTTCTGCCTCCACCTGAAGAACGTTACTTTCAGAGTCCTCAGTGTGACCCTAACTTGTCAGGGTACCACGCTTTCTAAATTCCCTCTCAGATCTGTATTTTCTTCACTCTATGATCAGGGATTTCTCTGATCAGGCACTGATGCGAAATTTGGCCAACTTGCTTGGTCAGCCACTTTCATTTCATACCTGGATTTGGTGAGGCTGTCTCTCACTTCATAAAACCTTACAGTTGTTTATTCTCACCTGTGCATGGATTTCTAGAGTAGGGTTTTGTTACCATGCATTGGAATTACCTGCGAGCACTTGTTAAAACTCAGATTCTAGAGTTCCTACCCTAGAGATTCTGATTTAATTGGCCTGGGGTGGGGCTCAAGAATTCATGTTTCTAACAAGCTCCCAGGTGCTGAAAATTCTGCCAGTCTGCAGAGAACAGACTTCTAGGGCGGTACGGCCAACCATGAGCCCACTCCCTTCCTTCTAGCTGTTATGCATTCCATACTCAGCTAGTATTCTATTCAGACTGACTACCATTTTTTTAAAAAGAGAAGTGAACCTCATGGCTTCCATTCACGAGCATAAAAACTTTCATGGAGCCTTCTGGCTGGCGCCGCCATCTTCCAGTAATTCGCCAGAATGACCAACACAAAAAGAAAGAGGAGAGGCACCTGCTATATGTTCTCTAGGCCATTTAGAAAACATGGAGTTGTTCCTTTGGCCACATACATGTGAATCTACAAGAAAGGTGATATTGTAGACATCAAAGGAATGGGCACTGTTCAAAAAGGAATGCCCCACAAATGTTACCATGGCAAAGCTGAAAGAGTCTACGATGTTACCCAGCATGCTGTTGGCATTGTTGTAAACAAACAAGTTAAGGGGAAGATTCTTGCCAAAAGAATTAATGTATGTGTTGAGCATATTAAGCACTCTAAGAGCCGAGATAGCTTCCTGAACCGTATGAGGGAAAATGATGAGAAAAAGAAGGAAGCCAAAGAGAAAGGTACTTGGGTTCAATTGAAGTGCCAGCCTGCTCCGCCCAGAGAAGCACACTTTGTGAGAACCAATGGAAAGGAGCCTCAGCTGCTGGAACCCACTCCCTACGAATTCATGGCATGATAGGTGAAAAAAAATAAAAGACCTCTGGACTGTGAAAAAAGAACAAAAACAACAAAACTTTCATTGAGGGAGGACTGTGATTTAGAAGATAACAATGCCACAGAAGGCACAGGAATTTGAGGTTAAGAAGGAACAGTCCAGGGCCAGCTGCGTGGCTGAGTGGTTAAGTTCGAGCGCTCTGCTTCAACGGCCCAGGGTTTCACCGGTTCAAATCCTGGGCACGGACACGGCACCACTCATCAAGCCATGCTGAGGCGGCATCCCACATGCCACAACTAGAAGGACACACAACTGAAAATACACAACTTTGTACCGGGGGACTTTGGGAGAAAAAAGGAAAAATAAAATCTTAAAAAAAAAAAAAGGAGGAACAGTCCCCTGAAAATACTAAGCATAAGATCAGGAAAAACATTTAACCTGATTTAAGTATAAAATAGACCTAACTGGCACAGCCTGTATTTTCATCAAGTTTGGGGAACCAAAATCTGATTAGAATCCTAAAACAGTTCTCTTACGCAGAGAGAGACTATTAGGAGAGACTATTTCCAAGCTTGATACCTATCACATAGGTGGAGAATCAGTTCCATCATGCTATTGTGGATGGGCATTTCTGCCCAGAAATAACCACGTCTACAGCTACTGTAGAGTTCAGTTTTGTGCTTTTGGAATATTGATTCAAATCTGCAGTGAAAAACTAATTTGAAACCACATACTTTTAAAAAAACATTCATATTTTAGACTAGTTCATCAATCTCCTGGACCCCAGAACACTGAGTTTTGTCACGTCAGAGCATTAACCTCATGTTCTATTTCCAGGAAGTATGGGCCGCTTCTGGCGACAGCACTTTCCTTTCAAGCACATTTCAAAGAGAAAGGTAAGAAAGAAGCAGCAAGCAACATAAGATCAACACTTAAACCTATAGTATATCGATCCAACCAGGAGGGCAGGTCCCTGAACGTTCTACTAGAGGCTCCAGAAAAAGCAAGCTTGAGACACTTGCCTAGGGTGCAATTAAAAGGGGGAGATACCTGATGCTAACCCTAGAACTTTAGTATAAGAGCTGCTCTCTATTTGCCCTAAAAGAAAGAAAATGCACCCTTCTCATCATTAGAGAGTTACTGGAAGCTTCCTTACCAATATGTGATTTAGCATGTAAAGAATTTCCACTCATTATCTTAATTCTCACAACATTAAATAATGCTTAAGGGCCGGCCCGGTGGCGCAGAGGTTAAGTTTGCACATTCTGCTTTGGCAGCCCGGGGTTCGCCGGTTGGGATCCCAGGTGTGGACATGGCACCGCTTGGCACACCATGCTGTGGCAGGCATCCCACGTATAAAGTGGAGGAAGATGGGCACGGATTTTAGCTCAGGGCCAGTCTTCCTCAGCAAAAAGAGGAGGACTGGCAGCAGATGTTAGCTCAGGGTTAATCTTCCTCACAAAAAAAAAAAAAAAAGCTTAAGTTTTTAATGACATGGGAAGATGCTTATGTCAAAAAGTTGAGGAAAACAGATACAGGGCTATAAATAGCCTATGATCTTAACAACATAAAAATATATAGGAAAAAAACACCAATATTTTTACCAAAGGTTATCTTTGGGTTGTAGGATTATGAGTAATTTTTATTTATTTTATTCTTTCTATATTTATATTCTTTATTTTCCAATTTTATAAACTGAGAACATATTTGGGAAAAAATATTTTTTTTTTAAAGATTTTTTATTTTTTCCTTTTTCTCCCCAAAGCCCCTGGTACATAGTTGTATATTCTTTGTTCTGGGTCCTTCTAGCTGTGGCATGTGGGTCGCCACCTCAGCGTGGTTTGATGAGCAGTGCCATGTCCGCGCCCAGGATTTGAACCAACGAAACACTGGGCTGCCTGCAGCAGAGCGCGCGAACTTAACCACTCGGCCACGGGGCCAGCCCCAGGAAAAAATATTTTTGAAAAAGAATGAGAGAATCAGAGAGAGAGAGAGAGAGGGAGAGAGAACCTTTCCTTCTTTCTGGGTAACTATTCCAGAAACAGAGTAACTTGAACCATGTACAACTTACTCACAAATGGTAATAAGGAAAGAAGACACGTTACCTTGAGCAAAGTTGTATTTATAGGATTCAGGCGAGAATTGCATTCAACCTTCAAAAAAAGAAAAAAGGAGAAAAAAATTTTATGAACTGCTAGAAAAATAAAAAATAGCTTGGCATGAGAATGATCTTCCCAGATCAACAACTCAGTTTGGAGGTGACTGAATCAGCCAAAAAAAGTAGAAAAATACAAAGCAGGAAATATATTTATACGATGCACTTTATATCTGATGTTTCTGAGTAGATCTAAAAATCTGGCTAATTTCATTTTCTGAATCTGTTACAAGTAGAGTCTTTAAAAAACTTACGTGTTGAATCTAATTCTCCCAACTGATGGGGGCAAGTTATCTCCTTCTTTAATAAGTGAACTGGACCAGGCCCTCTCCTGCTGGGGTCCCGAGGGCTTCCTAGCACAAATGGCCCAAATGCCTGACCCTGCGTACTAACCCGGCCCATTTCGCCCCCCTTTCCCGTGCCCCGAGTGTAGTGGGTTTGTGTGACTCTTTCCTGCCTCAAGGTCGTTGACTACCACGTCTACAGTTAGTTCCTCTGTGGTTCTTCTCACACAGCAGTCATCAGAATTCAGAATTTACATCCTTGTGGATTTACATGTTTGGTCTCTTGTACTCTCGTATCCACGAAGGCAGGGACCTTCAAGAAAATATTTGGGGGAGGTAGTCTCTAGGTTCAGCGATGTTTCATGACTAAATTGATCACCTGGATCTCTCCCTTTACACACGCTTGCAAAGCACACACCTACAAAATTCTGTGCTAAGAGTGTGGAAACTAGAGGGGTAAAACATATGGTATAAGGCAGAATGAGATCACCTCAAAATTTCACACTTGAGCCGAGTACAGAAGGATGAGTAGGATTTCTAGAGGTACAGAAAGGGAAGAAGGGTTCCGAGGTGACAGGATTTGAGTTGTTTCAGGAGACTAACCAGCAGTGGCCTGTACGACAGATTGCAGAGGCAGCAAGCCAGCTGGGGAAGTTATTAAAATTACCAAGTCGAGAACCAGTAATCCAGATGAACTTTGCTCTGGGGACTGCTGATGGCGGTTACATGAAACTCTTCTACAATCAGGGGATGATCTAAAAGCCAGGATCACCAAACCACAGCTTTTGCTTTATACAAATAACAATGCAGGCAGTGATAAACAAACGTATCCGTTTTACATTAATATGCAATAAGTCTAAAGGGGAGAATTTAAAAACTGCATTCCTAACTGCCAGGCACAGTGCTCAGAAGACAGTAAATACGCAATAAATATTTTCTGGAAGAATAACTCCCAAGTCTGGGTTTATAATAAATCATGCTTTCCTTGGTTCACTACTTTGCAATTTCTATAACTTTATAAGAAGTTTCAATATCTGGTAGGCCAAGCACAATGGTTGGGTTTTTGTTTGTTTGTTTGTTTTGGTGAGGAAGACTGGCCCTGAGCTAACATCTCTGCCAGTCTTCCTCTATTTTTTATGTGGGACACTGCCACAGCGTGGCTTGATGAGCAGTGTATGTAGGCCCACGCCTGGGATCTGAACCCATGAAACCCCGACTGCCGAAGTGGACCGCACGAACTTAGCCACTAAGCCATGGGGCCTGCCTCACAATGGTTGGTTTTTGACATGTCTACTCTCTCAGCTCCACAAATGCAGAGACGCCATCTCATTCATTTTTGTATTCTCCATAGCATCGAGCAGACAGGAGATGCTCAAAAAACGATGCTTAACAGATAAGTGAGCAAGAACAGCTAGCCACAGTGACCAGAACTCGTGGGGCTTCTTCCTGCTCTTCCATGCACGACAGCCCCCAATCCCTACCAACTTGAGGATACAATACTCTGGCAGGGGAGCTGGGTTGGAACGTGTCTAGAAGAGCATCTACTTCGTGGTACAGACATGCCTCCTGAAGTTCTTCTCTATAAATGCTGAAGATGTGGAAAACAGAAACAGAAAGAGGCCTTTTCTGTACTGGCTAACTTATTCAGTTGTGAAAAATAACTGGAAATCTTGCTTTAAGTCGATGCAATTTAAAAAAAGACAACTCAGCATTACTACAGAATTCTGATTAAGGGCACTTTCTAAAAACAACACTATCTTCCTGTTTCAAGTACACAAGTTTATGAAAAAAAAAATGTTTTTGACAAATATTTGTGTAGCATGTATCTCTACCTTATTAGCCAGAAAAGACTGACCTTTACAAAACTCCTTGATGAACTGGGATCATCACTATAATTTGATTACCTTTGGAGATTTTTTTTTGGACTTGAAAGTTATTTGCCTTTGTGCTTAAGCCATGCCATGTATTTTACACCAGACACAGCATGTTTTACAGGGCACTTCAGGGAGGTGTGAATATATTCCATCTGTGACATATAGACAGAATATAGATATACTCTATGTATGACACCTATCTCACCCTACAAACAGTCCTCCTGCCCCACAAACCTTCTCACCTATGCCTCGACCTGATTATGTATTAGACTTTGTGATAGTGATTTATAATAAGAAATATAGGGCCAGCCCCGTGGCACGATGGTTAAGTTCGAGTGATCTGCTTTGGTGGCCCAGGGTTTCACTGGTTCAGATCCTGGGTGCAGACCTAGCACCACTCATCAAGCCATGCTGAGGCGGCGTCCCACATAGCAGAATTAGAAGGACCTATATATTACAACTAGAATATATACAACTATGTACTGGGGGGCTTTGGGAAGAAGGGAAAAAAAGAGGAAGATTGGCAACAGATGTTAGCTCAGGGCCAATCTTTAAAAAAAAAAAAAAAAGAAAAATATATATTTGGTCTTCATCACCGTTCCTGGCACAGAGCTCCTAAAATCCTTGGAATTTCCAAAGCAAGCAGTCATAAAGGTGTCTTTTTGTTATGCTAATGGGATGACTTTTGGAAAGCCCCTTGGTCATCTAAGGATGGGAGCTGGATGTCAGAACTAACCAAGTGAGTAGAGGGTTGGACCTTTCAGTCCCACCCCCTGACCTCGGTGGAGGGGGCAGAGGCTGGAGACTGAGTTCAATCAACAATGGTCAATCATTAATCAATCATGCCTACGGAATAAAGCCTCATAAAAACTGAAAAGGTAACTCCAGCAAGGTGGCACTGAGCCTGGCTGGCTCACAAAAGAACACAGTTCAGAGAGCTTCCGGGATGGTGAACACACGGGAATTGAGGGAGAGTGGCGTACCTGGAGAGGGCATGGGAGCCCTGCACTCCTTCCTCAGGCCTTGCCTTACGCATCACTTTCATCTGGCTGTTCCTGAGTTACATTCTTTTATAATAAACCAGTAATCTAGTAAGTAAAATGTTTCCCTGAGTTCTTGGAGCTCCCCTAGCAAATTAACTGAATCCAAGGAGGGGGCTGTCAGATACTCCAATCTGTACTAAGGTTCTGAAAGGCGGGGCAGTCTTGTGGGATAAGCCCTTAACCTGTGGGACCTGAAGGTACCTCAAGGTAAATTAGCGCCAGAAGTGAACTGAATTGAATTAACTGCTTAATGGTGGGGAAAAAACTCCCACATCAGAACTGTAGACTCCTTTTCCAAAAAGCCTTACTCTCTAACATTTTGCTCTAAATAGGTCAGAAGTTAAGGCTGCCAAAGAAAACCAGATAATTTCACAGATACTTAGTTAAGTTACACACGCTCTGGGAAAGACAGACAAAGGCTAAAAGACATACAAAAAATGTCAACTTCATTTGTAATCAAAGAAGTGCAAATTAAAACAGTGGAACACCATTTTTTAACCCAGCAAATTAACTGCTAATAGAATCTAAAATCCAATGCTGGACAGGGTGCCGTCAAACAGGTATTCTCTCTCACTCACCGCTGGTGGTGACACACTCGTATGTCCTTTCTGGAAAGGAATCTGGCAGAATGTATCAAAAATCTTACAAAGGTTTATGATTTTTGACACATTAATTCTACTTCTGGAAATCTATCCCAGGGAAATGACCAAAAATTCAGGCGAAGATTTTATAAGGATGTTTGTTCAACAGCAACATTATTAACGGGGCAAAATTAATCAGGAGAAAGAGGTAAAAATAAACAAAGGTACACTTACGACACTAATACTATACAGACATATTGATTTAAAATATGGGAAAATGCTATCAATAGTGTTGAGTAATCAGGTCCCCAAACCCTGTATATTTAATACAATCCAATCTGTTTAAAAAAAAAAAAAAGATAACAGTTTGGGTCTCTGGATCATGATTTTTCCTCCTGTCCTATTTTCCAATTTTTTCAGTCTTCCTACAATGAGCATATATTCCCTTTTTTTTTTTTTCGAGGAAGATTAGCCCTGAGCTCACTACTGCCAATCTTCCTCTTTTCGCTGAGGAAGACTAGCCCTAAGCTAACATCCATGCCCATCTTCCTCTACTTTATATGTGGGACGCCTACCACAGCATGGTGTTTGCCAAGTGGTGCCATATTCACACCCGGGATCCAAACCAGCGAACCCCGGGCCGCTGAGAAGCAAAACGTGTGAACTTAACCGCTGTGCCACCTGGCCGGCCCCCAGCATATATTCTTGTTATCAACGTGCTACGTGCTTGAGAAGGAGGTAGAGAAAGGCAGGCAGGCTCTCAGCGGCCTTTCCGCCTGCTGATATGTATGGTTCCAGATTTATGGTGGCTGCAGAAGGCTGAGGCTACCAGGAACCTGACAATAAGCCAATGGTGTCTGGCTGCATTACTTGCCACAAAGTGAACTACACCACACAAAGAAATACTGATCCTTTCTGATGAAATCTAGCAATTAATGAGGAATTCATTTTCTAAACTGGATAACCATGAGCAAACCCTTTTATTATTTTGATACGCATAATCAGTGTTTACCAAGTGTTTTCTAAGTGTGTCAGCAGTGTGCCATACACATTTTAGTGACTGTAATCTCGTTCATCTTCGTGACATCAGGGCATACTCACCACAGCTTCCACTGCCGGTGAACTGTCCCCTACCACCAAGAGAGCAGAACACCTGGGGAAGGCAAAGTGAGAGATGACATTCGCAAACAGCACACACGCCACTGAACACTGTGTTCATCCATGAAAGGCAAAGATATTTAGCAACTTAGTGGGGAAACTGAGGGACTTACTTTAATGTCTTTGATTTGTTATCATTTTGGCCCAGCAAGGGTCTTTCAATGTCCAGGTCTCTGCGTCTAGAAACACAAAGGAAGCAATGCTCTTTTCAGGTAAAATCATGGCAACACAGGTTATTTCCAGGTCGTGAAAACCATAACGTATCAAGGAATGTGAAAACTCTCTTATGAGGGAAGGGGCCCTTGTGTGCTTTGTTCCCAAGTAGCCATTTCAGTGGCCTCCTGCGTGGTACCGAGCAGGAACAAGGCTCCAGGCTCAACTCTGAGGGACTCTGTGAATGCCAAAAGGAAGAAACTGCAAAACTCAACAGCCACGCTATCGAAATCCTCAAGTCCTAAGTGTTTAATTTGCCAACTCATTTATAGGAATAAACTCGTTAAGAGAAGGGGAACTTTTTCCTTGTAACTAACATAGTTTAGTGCAGTATGTAATAAACCTTTCTGATTTCAACTAAAAATAAGGAGGCTCTGTTATTTAGAGGAAGGAACTCGAGAGACCAGGTTCAAAACCTGGCTTTGCTCCTTACTGGCTGTGTAACTCTGCCTTAAGTTACAGCTGACTCATTTCCTCAATCTTTTCCCATGACCCAGAAAGCTAGAAGGAGCTAACATTTTTACCTCTCATCCTAAGATAAGAATCAGGCTCTCTCAGAGACTGGGGGAGATGTGACAGTGGGTTTAGGAATACACAAACGAAAGAGAATTTACTAGTGTCCATGTGTTACTCCTGCCTGATGACAAGATATCAGCGAGGAGAAAGTGAATCGAGGCCCGAGCCTTCTACCCTTTGCCTCCCCTCCATGCATTTTTCTGTGCCACCTCAAATTACTTGTGTGTTTTGTGTGTGTACATATTTTAGGTACCCAAATTGGCCTTCAATTCATTCATTCTTCTTGAAAGCTGTTTAATATCTGTGTGAAAGCCTTTCCTCTTCTACTGTGGTGAAATAGCATGAAAGCAATCACATCACACAACACTGGAAGAAGTAGTTTATTTCCCCTTCCCATCTCCCTTAAATGTCCATGATCTTTTTAGACTTGGCCTGCATTTAAGTGAATGAATAGGAAACAACTGTACCCATTATAGGAACCCAGGAAGAGCTGTAGGTTTTCTTGGTTGATATCTTGTGCAATATGCAGCCTGTAGGTTTGAATCAGGTCCAGGTTGGCCTGCAGCTCTTCCTAGAACAATTGAAAGAAGACACTGGTAAACTTCTGAGCTGTAGGACAAGTCTACTTTGATTGGTTTGCATTCTCAACGCCCAAAGCCAAAGCTCCCTGCCCATGATGGGACATGAGGGGACAGCCTGGGGCCTACTGATGGACGGGTAGACTGATGGGACGAAATCTTTTTAATTTGCATCAGACTGGTTCAGTGCCATATTCTGTGTTGGATGAGGGCATCAAAGAATCTATGATGGGGGCTAGCCCTCTGGCTGAGTGGTTAAGTTCACGTGCTCCGCTTCGGCAGCCCAGGGTTTGCCAGTTCGGATCCTGAGCACAGACCTACACACCTTTCATCAAGCTATGCTGTGGTGGCATCCCACATAGAAGAACTAAAATGACCTACAACTAGGATATACAACTATGTGCTGAGGCTTTGGGGAGAAAAAAAAAGGAGGAAGATTGGCAACAGACGTTAGCTCAGGGCCAATCTTCTTCACCAAAACAAAAGGGGGGGCCATAAAAAAATGAATCATGATGGAAAAAGCTAGTAATCAACTCCAGGTCAAGCACAAAAACTCAGGGTACACTCTGAATATGCTTACCTTTGGCACAGTGGAAACTGCACTAGCCTTAGATTCAGGTACTAGCTGTGGGACTTAGGTCACCTAACCATTTGGAACCCTAGTTCCTTATTTGTGTTTTTTTCATGTTCTGCCATTTCTCATAAAAATGGAATAGTGTCTGTAAAATGAAGAGAATAGCTCCCTGACAGAGCTATTTTAAAGATTAGATAAGAAAAGTTATATGAGCTGTAAAGTATAAAATAAATGGAAAGTAACATTTCTCTTAACAGCCACAAATCTGTATAATTAACTTATCTGTATCTTCACCAATGTAATCAGTGTATTACATATTTATATACTATCATTTAATAATATACATTCTGGAATTAATACTCCATTTATGATATCTTATTAAGTCAATTTATCACTTATTTAATCTTATTACCAATACTATTAAAGGTATAAAGGATAAGAGAAACAAAATGGTCTATACAGTGGAAAATGAGTCTCCCTCCCCAGCATCCACAGTCCCATGGTCCCTCTCTTGCTGGCCTTCTCAGAACCAGGTGCCAGGTTCTCCTGTACATAAGCATATACGTACATATGCGCACACTCTCTCCCGCCACCCTAGTAAGCACTTTTAAGCTGAAGGGAAAATGTTTGCCTTGGAAGAAAGAAACGTATCAGGAACAGTGAGAGAGTCAGTTAATCCAGGGAAGTGTGTGAAGATCACCGCAAGCCTTGTAGAGAGACAGAGACAAGGAAAACATTTGTTTGCATTCTCACTACCACGTGGGTGAAGCGAGCCAAGAGTACAGTTGGAAACTAACCAAATGGATCAGAGTCTAGGAAACTAAAGGGCATTGCAATCACTCTGAGGAAACGCGGCAAATGCTAAAGATACTGCAATAAGAAAAGTAAACGATAAACGAAGCACACAGTAATTAGAAATGAAATGATCTAGCCAGCTCCCCCTTGAAGGTCTGGAGAGGAACTTGAGCAGCAAAGTTTGAGATAAAAAAGGGAAGAAATGATATTGGTATAAAAGGGGGTAAAAGTGGCTTAAGTGCCAATGGAACATCTTGGGCAAAGCTGTTATGTATAAATTGCACCCCCCGTCCACCTTTTTTTCCAAACACAAATTGCAGTCTGCTCGACATGGTAGAGGTAGAGATCACTGCTTATCAGGACATATGAGGCCGTCTCGTTCATTTATACCACCTGCTTCTCCACACCCTTACTAGTACAAATGGCCACTTGTTTTGATTTTTGATAATTTCATAGATTAAAAAAGAGGATATCACTGTGTTTTTTCCCTCTAATCAGTGAAGATGAGATGATTCATGTTTAAAAACCTTATTTGTGTCCATTTCAAGGCAATAAAAGCAACACAAGCATTTGCTTGCTTAAATTTTAAATGAACTCCTCAGCCTTGTGACAACCCATTGTCTGTGACCTCACACATTTTTCATTAAACACACACTGTGCGTATATTGAGGATGTCCTTGCTTTACAGAAACCATTAAAATTCTGGTCTTACCTTCCCCCTATTTGAAATAGTGTTTCTAACATATTCAAACGCAAACACCTCAAAGCCTCATTCCTCCACGTCAGGCCCTGGGAAAAGGCTGCAGAAGTAACTGCTTTGGCTAATCACCCTCCTGCAGGCATCCTACACCAAGACCCCCGCAGGTCACTTAAGACCCATGAATATGCCTTATAACTCCTTCCTCTTTGCTTTTGAGCAAACTATTCCCCCTTCCTGGAGTGACCCCCTTCCTCCCCAAATCTACAATGTGGAAGCTGATCTAACCTTCAGGGCCCCGCTGGGATTCCTCCTCTACCTTTAAGCCTTTCCTGAAGGGAACCTTGGAAGACAACCTCTCCTGCCTTTGAATTCCTCCAGGCCCCTCACGGTGCCTCTCCTAAGGCAGAAAGAGGAAAGCTTCAGAGGCCGGCACATCTGGCTTCAAATCTCCTCCCTCCATATGTCACTAGCTGCGGACCTTGTGTAAACCAATTCATTCTTCACCTGTAAAGTGGGAATCATACAATTCCCATTATGAGGTACCATATCAGATTGAATTAAAGCATATAAAATGTCTGTCTGAAATTTGTAGGTGTTCAATGAAAGGTAGCTCTTATTACTTATCCCTGTTTACCTGTGCCATAATAGTATTTCTGTATATCTCATCTCCCCACAGAGCGAGCTCTTGGAGAACAAGGGCCATATGTTACTACCTTTGTCTCTCCCAGAGCACTAAGCATGGAATTTTGTGAACTGGTTTTTAAGGTCAAACCAAGCATGCTGTATCTTCAGGAAAGCATCCACTCTACCCAGCATTATGTAGTGGAAAGATCATGGTCTTTGAGACGTCCAATTGAAAGAGCTGAATCAAAACATAGCTTTATTCCTTCCAGAAAAA
Source organism: Equus przewalskii (assembly GCF_037783145.1). Classification (NCBI taxonomy): domain Eukaryota; kingdom Metazoa; phylum Chordata; class Mammalia; order Perissodactyla; family Equidae; genus Equus; species Equus przewalskii. Next base: position 27,107,676 of record NC_091851.1, read on the forward strand.
TCATAAAAATAACAGCAAAAATATTTCTTTATTAAGTCATAAACTCATAAGGACAAAGACAACAGGAAAAGTGACAACAGCAATAACATTTTGAAAGTGGGAATGCAGAAGCAAGACTGTAATCGCTCATTTAGCAGACTCAACAAGGTTGCTAGGCTGGCAGTGGGGAGAGTGAAAGAAGTCAGTGAACATGTACCAAGGAGCCTGAAAGGCTCAAGAATTGTCGGTCAGCACCAGTTCTCTCTACAAGCAGAGAGTAAGGATGGGGCTAACAAATGAGAATCAGTTGAAAGTTGTTTGTAGAACTAAACTAAAATGGAGTCTCTTATGTCAGGGACAAAATGGAAACGGCCAATGCAGGTACATAAAGGAAACTTAACCTAACCTTACAGGAATTTACAGCTCTTCTCAGAAATCTGCAGAGGACACCAGCCAATCCCCAAACGCCAAGTCTGTTCACGCTATCTGTGGACTTCCTTGTCCCCATGACTCTGCAACCCTGATCCAAATAAGAAAGAAAACCCCTAGGCAACTAACCTGCTGAAAAAGCCAAATAACCTCTGCATTTACCCCATAATAATCCCTTAATCTGTGACCAACTCGGAACTCATTGCTCCCATAGCCTTGAGTTTCCTGGTTTGCAGGGTGAAAGCCTTGCAATAAACTCATCTTTCTGCTTTGTTTTATTCAACATGCAGAGTTTGGTTTTTGACATTTCTAATAAAGGTCTAACATCAGGAAGACGTAACAATTAAAATACATAAAGCAAATCAAACAGAATTGAAGGGAGAAGTAGACAGTGCAATAATAATAGTTGGTAACTTTAATACCCTACATTCAATACAATCCTACAATAATGGATAGAATAACCAGGCAGAAGATCACAAGGAAATAAAGAACTGAATATCACTATAAACCACCAGACCTAACAGATATCTACAGAACACTCCATTTAGGAGCAGAATGAATACATATTCTTCTCACGTGTACATGGAACATTCTCTAGGACAGACCATATGTTAGAATATAAAACAAGTCTCAGGGGCTGGCCCCATGGCCGAGTGGTTAAGTTCACGCCCTCTGCTGCAGGCGGACCAGTGTTTCGTTGGTTCGAATCCTGGGCGCAGACATGGCACTGCTCATCAAACCACGCTGAGGCAGCGTCCCACATGCCACACCTAGAAGGACCCACAACGAAGAATATACAACTATGTACCGGGGGGCTTTGGGGAGAAAAAGGAAAAAATAAAATCTTTAAAACAAGTCTCAATAAATTTGAAAAGGAATGAAATATTAAGAATATCCTCTGACCATACTGGAAGGAAATCAGAAATCAATAATAGAAGGAAATTTAGGAAATTAACAACATAATCCTAAAGAACTAATGAGTCAAAGAAAAAATCACAAGGAAATTAGAAAATACTTTGAGATGAATGAAAATACCAAAAGTTATAGGATGTAGCTAAAGCTGTGTTTAGCGGGAAATTTACAGCTATAAATGCCCCTATAAAAAAAGAAGAAAGATCTCAAATCCATACGAACTTTCCACTTTAAGAAACTAGAAAAAGAAGAATAAACTTAAAGCAGGCAGAAGGAAAAAATAATAAAAATTAGAATTGAAATAGACAATAGAAAAAGAATAGAGAAAATCAATGAAACCAAAAATTGATCAGCTAGACTGACGAAAAAAAAAAGAGAGAGAGAGACAAGACTCAAATTGCTAAAGACAGGAATGAAAGATGAGACATTACTATCAGCTTTACAGAAATAAAAAGAATTATAAGGGAATATTAGGAATAATTGTATGTCAACAAATTAGATAACCTAAATGAAATGAACAAATTCCTAGAAAGACACAAACCACTTAAACTGTCTCAAGAAGAAACAGAGAAACCTGAATAGACCTATAACAAGTAAAGAGATTAAATTAGTAATATAAGAACTTCCCACAAAGTAAAGCTTTGGCCCAGATGGCTTCACGGTGAATTCTACCCAACATTTAAAGAAGAATCAATAGTACTTCTTCTTAAACTCTTATGAAAAATAAAAGAGAGAATACGTCTCAACTCATTCCATGAGGCTAAATATTACCTTAATCCCAAAACCAGACAAAAACATCATAAGAAAATTACACACCAATATCCCTTATGACGACAGACACAAAAATCCTTAACAAAATACCAGCAAACCAAATGCTACAACACATAAAAAGGCTTATACACCATGAGTAAGTGAGATTTATCCTAGGAATGCAAGGTTGGTTCAACATACAAAAATCAATAAATATAATATACCACATTAAAAGAATAAAGGACGAAAGTCACACATATCTTTCAAGAGACAGAGAAAAAGCATTTGACAGAATCCAACACGCTTTCATGATAAAAACACTCAACAAACCAGGAATAGGAGAGAACTGCCTCGACCTGATAAAGGGCATCTATGAAAAATCCACAGCTGACATCACACTCAATGGTGAAAGACTGAAGCCTTCCCAGTAAGATCAGAAACAAGACAAGGACATCCACTCTCATCACTTCTATTCAACACTTACTAGAGGTTCTAGCCAGGGCCTAGAAAGTTCTATTTAGGCAGGAAAAAGAAATAAAAGGTATTCAGATTGGAAAGGAAGAAGTAAAACTATGTTTATTTGCAGGTGACATGACATTGTATACAGAAAACCCTAAGGAATCCACACAAAACAATTAGAGCTAATAAATTAGTTCAGTAAGGTTGAAGAATACAAGATCAATATACAAAGATTAATTGTATTTCTACACATTAGCAATAAACAATTTAAAAATGAAATTAACAAAGCAATCCATTTATAATAGTACCCCCAAAATAAAATGCTTAGGAATAAATATAAAAAAAGAAGAGTAAGACTTTACTACAAAACATTGTTGAAAGAAATTTAAAGGGAGAAATAAATGGATAGACACTCCATGTTCATGGATTGAAATAATATTGTTAAGATAGCAATGCTCCCCAAATTGATCTATAGATTCAACATAATTACTATCAAAATCCCAGTTAGCTCTTTGCAGATATGGACAGCTGGATCCAAATTCATATGGAAGTGCAAGGAATCTAGAACAGCCAAAACAATCTTGAAAAAGAAGAACAGAGTTGGAGGACTCATACTTCCCAATTAAGAATCTTACTACAAAGCTATAGTAATCAAGACAGTGTGATACTGGCATAAGGCTAGACAAATAACAATAGGATATAAATAAGTATTCCAGAGGCCAGTCCCGTGGCCAAGCGGTTAAGTTTGTGTGCCCACTTCGGTGGCCCAGGGTTTTGCCGGTTTGGATCCTGGGCACGGACCTAGCACCACTCGTCAGGCCATGCTGAGGCAGCATCCCACATAGCACAACCAGAGGGATCTACAACTATAATATACAACTAAGTACTGGGGAGCTTTGGGGAGAAGGAAAAAAAAAAAGATTGGCAACAGCTGTTAGCTCAGGTGCCAAACAAAAAAGTGTTCCAAAATATACCTTTACATTTATGGTCAACTGATTTTCAACAAGGGAGCCCAGAAAATTCAAAGGGCACAGAAGAGTCTTTTTAACAAATGCTACTGGGACAACTGGATTTCCACATGCAAAAGAATGAAATCAGATTCCAACCTCATACCACATACATACAACAAATTAACTCAAAATGGATCACAGACCTAAATGTAAGAGCCAAAACTATAAAATTCTTAAAAGAAAGGAAAGGATAGGAGCAAATCTTCGTGACATTGGATTAAGCAATAGTTTCTTAGATATGACACTAAAAACACAAGCAACAAAAGAAAAAATAGATAAATTTGACTTCATCAAAATTAAAAACTTTTGTGCTTTTTTTTTAAGATTGGCACCTGAACTAACAACTGTTGCCAATCTTTTATTTTTCTGCTTTTATTTCCCCAAATCCCCCGCTAAAACTTTTGTGCTTTAAAGGACACCACCAAGAAAGTGAAAAGACAACCCACAGAATGGAAGAAAATCTTTGCATATCATATATGTGAGAAGAGAATACATAAAAAACTCTTGATAATATATATAAAATATACTAAAAACTAGATAATAAAAAGATAAATAACTCAACTAAAAAGTGGGCAAAAGATTTTAACAGACATTCCTCCAAAGAAGATACACAAATGGCCAATACGTAACATCGTTAGTCATTAGGGAAATGCAAATCAAAACCATAATGAGATACCACCTCACGCCCACTACTTGTTAGTGCCGTCAAGTTAACTCTGACTCCCTAGCGACCCCATGTACAGTAGAGCTGAACCCCGCCCGGTCTTTGTACGCCATCCTCTCACCTTCTGGTGCTACATCAGCTGGTATTTGAAATACTGATGGCATAGCTTTCAGCATCATAGCAACACACATGTTGACAACAGTATGACAACCGACAGACGGGTGGTGTGGTTCGCTGACCAGAAACAAACCTGGGCCTCAGCAGTGGAATCTTAACCACTAGACCATCATTACACCCACCAGGATGGCTATAATCCAGACAGACAACATCAAATGTTGGCAACAATGCGGAGAAACTGGAACTGTCACGCATTGCTGGTACTATTGTAAATGGTGCGGCCACTTTGGAAAACAGCCCAGCAGTTTCTCAAAATGTTAAACAGTACCATGTGACCCAGCAATTCCAGTCCTACTTGGTATATACTCAAGAAAACTAAAAACACATGTTCATACAAAACCCATATATGAATGTTCATAGCCAAATTTTTCATAATAGTCAAAAAGTGAAAAACACCCAAATGTCCATCAATTTATGAACAGATAGACAAAATGTAGTATATCCGTACAATGAAATATTATTCAGTTATAAAAAGGAATGAAGTATTGATACATGCTACAACACGGATGAACCTCAAGAACATGCTGAGAGAAAGAAATAGACATAAAGGCCACATATTATATGATTCCATTTATATGAAATGTCCAGAATAAGCAAATCCATAGAGACAGAAAGTACATTAGCGGTTGCCAGGTGCGGGGGAGGGAGAGAATAGGGAGTGACCATTAATGGATATGGGGTTTGCTTTTGGGGTGATGAAAATGTTCTGGCATTAGTGTGATGGCTGCATAACTCTGTAAATATACTAAAAACCACTGAATTGTACCCTTTAAAAGCATGAATTTTATGATACATGAACAGTTCAGACCCAGAAGTTGCACTCCTAATTGTAGACCCAAGAGAGACTTTTGTACAACACAGGGCACGTACAAAACTGTTTATGATCATCCAGCAATAATATGGATGAATCTTAGCAATTTTAAGTGAAAAAAGTCCCCCAAATTACTTCAGCATAAAATGCTTTTATAATTATAAATATGTATATAATTTTAAAGACTACATATAGATGCAGTAAGATTGTCATAAAGGAAAACAAAGGACTGACAAAAGATGATGGTTTTCTCAGGGTTCTTGGGTACTTATTATATTACTAAAAATAACTAGCTAACCAACTAAATAAAAGAAGGCTATGGGGCCCGGCCCCGTGGCCGAGTGGTTAAGTTCTCGCGCTCCACTGCGGCGGCCCAGCGTCTCGCTGGTTCGGATCCTGGGCGCGGACATGACACCACTCATCAGGCCACGCTGAGGCGGCGTTCCACGTGCCACATCTAGAAGGAGCCACAACTAAAAATATACAACTATGTATTGGGGGGATTTGGGGAGAAAAAGCAGAAAGAAAAAAAGAGAAGATGGGCAACAGTTGTTAGCTCAGGTGCCAATCTTATTAAAAAAAAAAAAAGAAGGCTATGCATGAACCAATGATGAGGGTGTATCATGAACCAAAGACTTTGGTAATTCGAATTATCTGCACCTATGGTCCAATGAGAAAAAAGCAAAAAGCAGTCAGAGCTCCATATCCCTCCCTTGCATTCTGGGGGACTTCCCTTTTCCCACCCCAGGCGAATTCCAAAGGTTTACACTCTGGAAATGATAAAAATAGAAGGTCTTTGACCTGGGAGACCACAAGCCCAGACGGTAGTAGATACACCATACTGAAAAGAGGAGGGTTAAGTGAGCATTTAAAGTCTGAATGCTGAGGCCCTCCATCCTTTGCTGCACTTGGTTCCAAGAATACTAACATTCATGTCTGGTGTGTAACCTCAAAGCTTATCTGGGGAATCTGACTAGTCTTAGAGAAAAGACCTAAAGTTGTTGACATCAGGGGTTCTCCAAGGAAATGGCCCACAGTGATAAGCGTCACCTGGTGCCCACAGGCCTTTTAGCCATCCACCCTTATTACACATGCACAGACAGCCAGGGATCCCCAGCCATTTGGGCAAAGCACCTGCACTAGGTATCAATTTCTGGTTTCTCAGCCTCAGATCCACCATCCTTTGTAATTCTGGAGCTAGACTGCATACACATTGTCCCTTTGCCAGTCCTTTTAAAAACTGAGCACAGAAGCCAATGGCTCAAGGTGCAGGAATCCTCGAAGACAAGCCGTAGTCGCACCCTCGGCCCACACTTCCCCACCCAACTGCAGCTTCTGCAGCAGCTCACACCTTACTTTAGACAAATCTCTCCCTCTGGTGATTGGCTCTATGGGCCAGTTCCGGCCCTCACCCTCTGGCAAGTTTCTTCACTACCAGCCGGTTCTGTTTCTGTGGAAACTGTGACTTCTTCAGAGAGGCCAACTCTTGGCTTGGTGGTGGGGGCTTAACTTAGTTCCTTGTGTCCACACTCCCTCAGCCTAGAAGTAGTAGCTACTGTTTTCCATCTGCTACTTTAGGACCCCTCAGAGTCCTCTCTTATCCCTTTGAGAAGTAAAGTACCTTTTACTAGTTAACATTTTATTTTAAATTTTTTGTGCTCAAACTGTGTGGTTTCTGTCTCCAGGCTGAACCCTGCAGAAACAGCCCACAGGACAGAGAAAGTGTGACCTGAAGGCTGCTGAGATGAGCGTCACCAAGTCTTCTCTATTCAGATCGACTCCTGTGCTAAATTAAAAAAAGGGGCCGGCCCTGTGGCCGAGGGGTTAAGTTCGTGAGCTCCACTTCGGCAGCCTGGGGTTTCGCTGGTGCGGCCCCAGTGCTGCTCATCAAGCCATGCTCAGGCGGGGCCCCACATGGCAGAACTAGAAGGACCTACAACTAGAATATACAACTATGTACTGGGCGGGGACTTTGGGGAGAAGAAGAAGAAGAAAAAAGACTGGCAACAGATGTTAGCTCAGAGCCAATCTTAAAAAAATAAAACAAAACTTAAGATGTGTGCTATTTAAAAAAAAAAAAAAAGCCAGAACCTCGAAAGAAAGTGCCCTCCTGCCACTGTCACCTTGCAGTGTCCCTCCAGTGTCCTTTATTTACAATTTCTAACACTGTCAGCTGGCAAAGGTGAAATGCTACACAGAAAAAGAAAGTAGTCATGGCTCAGCTGTGAATGGCATTTACATAGCATGATAGTGTAAACTGGAAATTGATCTAATCCAAATTATGCTGTATTGGGAGGATGGAGTGGAGTGGTAGAAAATACAAATGTGTGTCATAGAGTCAGGTATGTGTGTGAGAGACAGTGAGTGAAATCGTCTTCCATAATGAAATGCCAAAAGATAATGCCTACAACCGAAAAATCAACAGGTGGAAACAGATGCATATTTAGAGAGATGGAGGCAAAGAGAATTGACTGCATACATCCAAAAAGACATGTATGAGAATATTCATAGGAGCTTTATTCATACTAGTAAAAAAACAAAAACAAAAAAACCCCAAACTAGAAACAACTCAAATGTTCCTAGGTGAATAAATAATCTGTGGTACATTAACACAATGGACTGCTCACAGTAACAAAAAAGAATGAACTACTGATACACAGAATGACATGGATGAATCTCAAAGACAATATATCGAGCAAAAGAAGCCAGACTCAGAAGAGTGGACACTGTGTGACTGCATTTATACAAAGGCCAAGGACAGGCAAACAAATCTATAGGGCTAACAGAACACTGAATACTTTGTTTGGGGAGGGGGATTAGAAGTAGGAAAGGGCAGGAGGGAACCTTTTGATGGCAATGTTCTCTATCTTGATTTGGTGGTGGTTATATGAGAGTATATGTATATAAGAAGTCACTGAGATGCACTTATGATTGATGTCCTTTACTCTATGTAAGTTATACCCCCAATTAAAGAGAGAGCAATATGGAAACAAAACCCAAAAGAATTGGCTAAAAGAATTAAAGTAGGTTACCTTTAAGAAGCAGGAAATGGGTGGGTGGCAGATTCTTTGTAACAAGCCCTGCAGAACTTCTCTACTCTAAATACATGTGAATTTGTAACCCTGATAAAATATAACCTAAATAAAAGAAAAGAAAGACTATGAACTTTGGAGTTAGCTGACCTGGATTCAAACTGTCACCAGTGCATTCCCTAAGCAGCTTGAAGGAAGTTTAAAGGTGCTTAGCACTCCCTCACGGTTGTTTTCAGAGCCTCAGTGGGAAGAAATACCAGCGTCAACCAGCCTGAACCAGATCAAGTCCCACTGCAAGAGCAGCACTTGCGCAGATGGCCGGGAGATGACCAAAAGATGCCCTTTACTCCACCTTAATACTAATACCACGTGAGGACAGATTTGCAGACTGCACCTGCGCCAGCCAAGACCCGCCTCTACACATGATGACAAAACTTCACTTTTAAATATTCACTCCCCACCCAAAATAAAAGACACCTGCTTCCCTTTGTTCAGGGAGAGCCATGACTTTGTAAATGATTCTGCGTGGTCTCCTATTTGCTACAAATGAACTCTACTTTGCGTGACAACTACTTCTGGTGGAGGCTCTGATTTTAACTTGCCAGGAAGCTAACCCACTTTGGTTCTGTAACAAAGTGTCAGCTCCATCACTTGCTCTCTGGATAACAGTGGCAAGTCTCTGGTCCTCAGTTTCTCCATCCTAAAATAAGTTTAATAAAACCATGTGAAAAATAACTGAGTTTGTCCCTTAAAGCACTTATCAAAGTGCTTTACACATAATGAGTACTCAATAAATGCTAGTTTTCTCATCTACCATTTTCCTTCCAATAATATTTAAAATTAATCACACAGACTGAAGTTGGATGTGCATTACTCCTACTTACATTGTTTTCATCTTCCCACTCCAGACACCTCACAGCCCCACAGCCTCATTGCTCATTTATTCCCTCACCCCTTCATAGGTCATCTGCGATACTGTGATTTACAATAAGAAATACATATTTGGTCTTTGTCCCAGTTCCTGGCACAGAGCTCCTAAAACCCTTAGAATTTCCAAAGATATGAGAGCCATAAAAGTGTCTTGTTATGTTAATGAGGGGACTTTTGGAAAGCACCTAAGTAAGTCAGGACCTAACCCAACCAAGTGATTAGAGGGTTGGAACTTCCAGTCCCACCTGGGGAGAGTGGGGAGGGGTTGGAGATTGAGCTCAGTCACCAATGGTTAACGATTTAATCAACCATGGCTATGTAATGAAGCCTCCATAAAAACCTAAAAGGACAGGGTTTGGAGAGCTTCCGGGTTGGTGAACACGTGGAGGTTCTGGCAAGCTCCAAGAGATCACAGAAGCTCGGGGCCCCTTTCTACATACCTTGCCCTATGCATCTCTATCATCTGGTTGTTTCTGAGTTATATCCTTTTATACATAACAAACTGGTAACCTAGTAAGTAAAATGTTTCTCTGAGCTCTGTGAGCCGCTATAGCAAAATCAATCAAACCTAACGAGAGGGTCGTTGGAACCTCCGATCTACAGCTGGTCAGTCCAGAAGCACGGGTGACAACATGGACTTGTGATTGGCATCTGAAGGCGGAGGGAGGTGGGTGGGTGTCAGTCCTGTAGGACTGAGCCATTAACCTGTGGGAGCTGACACTATCACCAGGTAGACAGTGTCAGAATTGAGGTGAATTGTAGGACACCCAGCTGGTATCTGAGACTTGCTTAGTGGTGTGGGGAAAAACACACATTGTAATTGGCACCAGAAACACATGATCCAACTCACTTTTCCCTCTGAAAAGAGAACTGGGCTCCCCTCTCCCACCCAATAATTATCCATATAACCATCATTTCCTCTGTAGACTTCAGTTTTCTCACCAGTAAATCATGAGGATTGAACAAAATAATGTCTATGGTTCTTTCAGCACTAACATTTCATGGTTTCTTTTTTCTCTGAAATTTCTGTTTCTGTGAAGCCTTTCCCAGACCTCATTATGGCTCTAAAGATGTTTGGTGAGGTTTGTGATGTTGTCAAACATTAACAGATGGCATGCTGCTTACAGGGAACAGGTTGGGGGGGGCTGAGCGCTGCCTCCTCTCATCTCTCCAAATGCTAAGGGCCATGTGGCACTGAGTTAATGCCTCTCCCCTAAGACCGGCCTTTGCTGAGCCACATGCATCTCGCACTGCACTAGAAGTGTTACCACTAGGATCAGGTGAATTCTACGGCACCTCTTCCTTCCTGAGGTAAACAAGGCTTTCAGTGCAAGCCAATAAACACAGCTCTCCTAGGTGTAATAGGCACTTACCTGCCCAAAGTGATGAGCCAAAATAATGTCCACAACATTGGTTGTCAAGCCGGAGAGCTAAAAAGATAAAAACTCTGTGTCAAGGGAGTAAGCATATACAAAAATTTATCAAGCTGTCCACTTAAGATTAATGTACTTTATTGTATATGTTGACCTTCAACAAACAAAAACACAACTCAGTGTCACACATTTTCTTGAGATGGTGGTTTCAAGAGACACGAGAACAAGAAACAAGTCAGAAAAAAAACAAAAAGTCTCCCTTCCAGGTTAATATAGCCTGTTTTGAAAAAGGCAGCTGGAAGAAATGCTGGCCATTCCTTCTTTGAAAACTGGAGACTTAGAACTCACGGCTATTAGCCACTTCATTCCTGGCTGTATTTCTGCATTTACACCGGATTTACGGCTAATAAGGATCAACTTACAACCACTCCCAAGCCACCTGAGAGAAAAAAACCAATTTTTTTTTCCTTTCCTCCAGTTTTTGCTATCTTCAGCTCAGGGAGTGGGAGGAAATAGCTATGTTTACAGAATGTTCTTGTGTTTTGAACATTTTTCTCCTAATTTTTCCTACTTCAAAATGATGCATCTCACAGTCTAATAAATGCAGCAATCTGCACAGATCTGTAGACTGTTCGTCTATTTTCAGAAAAATTTCCAACTCAAATTACACTGCTGATTCTCCTTAAGCCTTCTTCCTTGGTTTTATGCTCAATTCCTCCTGCTGACTCAGAACAGAGTGAAGTGCTGAGTCAGGGGTGGGGATGGAGGAGAGGAGAGAGACAGACATGGATATGGGTGGAAGAGGATCACACAGTCTCAGAAAGATTAAGAAGAAAGAAGTCCAGAAATCTCCACATGGGTTATCAGTGATCCACAAGTTATAAAGATAATCAGAATTTAATAACCAATCTCATTTAGTGTTTAATACTCATAAGGTCATTCTGAAGTTTTATCAGAATTTTAGGTTGTTACATGTTACTGACAGTGTTCAGGTAAGTTTTAATTCCTATCATACTAGATAGGAATTAGAACAAATTTTAAATAAGTCAGGTTGTAAAAAAGAATTTCCACAGCATTTGGCAATAGCATTGTTAACACAGTTCATCCAAAGCTAGGGTATGAAACTGTGGGGGACCAGAATGTCTCCCACCCCAAAATGTGTCTCTTTGCCTTGATTATCTTTAAGAACAAAAGACTCCAAAAGAAACTTTGACCTGCCCCCTGCCTAAATAAAAGAATTCAAGATAGAAGGTCTGTTCCAGGACAGGCCGTCACCATAGATAACTCTGGGTATGGTAGGCTGGGAGGAGCCTTGCTAAGCCCTAAATATTTATCAAAGTTCTCTCTCTGGTCACACTGTCTATAGATGGCCCAGCAAACATTTGTTTACCAAACATTTGCTTTTTCATCTCCATGTAAGTTGCCTTCCTCCCCTTTGAAGTCCCAGACCACGACCCCAAACATCCTCCTTTGTCTTTAGCTGAAGATGGTATTTAAGGTGGTGGCTTTGGTCGTTTTGGTAAGTTTCTCAGTTTTCCTGGGTTTCTCCCATGAATACACGTTATACAAACAAATCAAACCTTGTTTGATTTTCTCCTGTTATTCTGTCTCACATCAATTGATTCTCAGACCAGCCAGAAGGACCTAGAAGGCAGAGGAATAGTTCTTCCTCCCCTGTGCATCGTTTCTCCAGAATTTAAATGTGGGGAGGGATGAATAAATTTTTTAGAATTTGGTCTGCTGGTAGATGGAATATTTTAATATTTTAAAATAATCAGAAAAGCAATACATGCTTATTGTAGAAAATTAGGAAAACACAGAATATGAAAAAGAAAATAAAAATAATTTGTAATGCTACCAGCCAAAGATGTAACTGCTGGTAACAAATTATTTTCTCTCTTTTCTCACGCATATATGTATTTAACAATACTGGGACATACAAAGTTTTATGTCTGTTTTTTAAACATGACAATTTTCTCATTTCCTTAAATAACCAAATAATTTTTTGGGTGCATAGTATTCCATTCTATGGTTGTATCACAATTTTAAACAGTGAATTAGGGGCCAGCCAGTGGCGCAGCAGTTAAGTGCACACATTCTGCTTCAGTGGCCTGGGGTTCGCTGGTTCAGATCCTGGCTGCGGACATGGCACCACTTGGCAAAAGCCATGCTATGGCAGGTGTCCCACGTATAAAGTAGAGGAAGATGAGCATGGATGTTAGCTCAGGACAAGTCTTCCTCAGCAAAAAGAGGAGGATTGGCAGCAGTTAGCTCAGGGCTAATCTTCCTCAAAAAACAAACAAACAAACAAAAAAACCCAGTGAATTACTTTTTAGCATGGGAGAGTTCAATGCAAATAGAATATAATATAATGCTTTTCCCCTTACTCCCTCTTTCACTCTGGTTGTTGCTGGGATTACTTATATTTGTAAAGTCATTAGCACACCCCTGTAGTTTCCTATCTCTTTGAATAGATTTTAGACAGCATTCCATCTGGATAGCAAGTTCCAACTAGATAGCAAATATCTTCATTTTTCAGACAGCAAACATCTATAATCTGTGTGTCTTTGGGAGCAATAGCACAAATAAACTATTTGGGTTCACTGAAGAGAGTGATTAATTCATTCATTTCACTCATGAAAAGAGTACAAATGCAAACCACAGATTGGGAGAAGGTATTTACATGTACTCAGCAAAGGATTCCTAGGCAGACCATGTAAAGAACTCTCACACATCAATTAAAAAAAGAGACCAACACGCAATTTAAAAAAAGGCGGGGGGGGGGGGAGGCAAGAGACATGAACAGTCACTTCCAAAAAGATATTCAAATGGCCAGTTTTAAAGAAAGTGCTGGACATCATGGGCCCTTAAGGAAATGCAAATTAAACCCCAACATTATTTACCCATAAGCATAGATTAAAATTGAAAAGATAGTACAATTAAAAATCATTTTTTAATAACTAAAGCTATTTAAGTGATGGGTTCCATATAAAAAACTAATATTACAAATAAAACTATTCATCTTTTACAAAATTTAAAGGACTAACTATCAAATGTCGGTGAGGATGTGGAACGACTGGAACTTTCATGCAGTGCTGGTGTGCAAACTGGCCAAGCGCTACGGAGGACTGGCGGTCTCTACCAAAGCTAAACACACGACTGCCCTCTGACCCAGCAGTTCCACTCCTAGGTCCGGGCCCAAGAGAAACGAATGTGTGTGTCTACTGAAAGACGTGTAAAAGGACGCGCACAGGAGCTTTATTCATAATAGTCGAAAAACAAACAACTCATTGTGTGTACTCACACAATAGACTACAAAACAGTTAAAAAGAACTACTGCTACACACAATATGAATGAGACTCACAGACGACGAATGAAAAGAAGCTAGACACAAAAGAATATATATTCTATTCTTCCATTTATGTGAAGTTTAAGAATAGATTAAACCAATCTATGGTGACAGAAGTCAGAGTCAGACAGTTATTTCCGGAAGGAGAGGAAGTATTAATTAAGGGAAAGGCACCAGGGAATCCTCAGAGCTGGAAATATTCTGTATACTGAATTCTGTATACTGGGTGGTGATTACATACAGAAACACTCGTCAAGCTGTATACTTAAAACTTCTTGCCCTTAACTGTATACACCTTGATGAAAAAAACAAAAATAAGACAGACAAGCCATTCTGAGAAGGGACCAAGCGATGAGCCAATGGACACGATTTGGTGCTTACTTTGGAAGCTGCCCAGTCAATCCAGCCTTTAGCACACGGGTCAATGTTAATGAGTACAAGGCCTTCCACAAGCTCTGGATGATTGAGCTGAAATACGAGACAAAGACAACAGTATGAAAGTTCCACTCCCGGTATTCTTCTAAAAATGTTGCAGCATGGTTCATCAATTCTTACTATGCCTCAATGCCTCAGATTTGCAAGTAAGATTTCAGAGAGGTGCTAGGGAGGATATCTGGAGAAAGAGCTCTTTAAATCTGACTTAGCATCTGGAAAACCAGTTTCTTAAATTGCTATCAAATGATCTTGCCTTACAAGGATCTACGAGGGAGACATGCTTTTCATTTCTACAGCAGAGGAAGGCACCTGGTGTCTCTGTAGTTGTTAAGCTCATGGCGGGTCTTCCCTGCTGCGGACGTGCCCTTGGAGCTACCCGGCATCAGCAGCTGCTGAGGCTTAGACTGGCTACTTCACACTCATAGACCTTTGTTCCCAATAGGGGCTCCTGAAGGTTCTTTTTTGAAACCATATGAATAGGTGATACCACCCCCAGAAGACTATCCTATCACCTAGAGGCATCTGAAAAACACTTCCTTAAAGAAAAATCAACAGGAACATTTCTATGTAAACTCAAAACTCTCTAACTTACTTTTCCCCCTGTGATTACACTGATTATGCTCACTGTAGAAAACCTAAGAAACGGAGAAGTGATAAAAAACAGCGGGGCTGGCCCCGTGGCCGAGCGGTTAAGTTTGCGCGCTCCGCTGCAGGCGGCCCAGTGTTTCGTTGGTTCGAATCCTGGGCGCGGACATGACACTGCTCATCAAACCACGCTGAGGCAGCGTCCCACATGCCACAACTACAAGGACCCACAACAAAGAATATACAACTATGTACCGGGGGGCTTTGGGGAGAAAAAGGAAAAAATAAAATCTTTAAAAAAAAAAAAAAAAAAAACAGAAGGTAAAATCTCCTATGATCTTACCACACAACATCAATCCCCGGTAATACTTTGGTGTATTTCCTTCCAGTCCTTTCCTATCACTACGACAAACTACATGAATCTGTATTCTAACTCTGTTGTTGACGTTATAGGATATGCGAAATCGCATATCATTACAAGCTCTTCTTACAAAATTTTAACGGCTGTACAAAATTCCATCATAAGTGTCCTCTAACAATTACTCTTTACTGATGATGTACTGCCCTCATTTGTGATTTTTCAGGTACTATAAATTCAAAGCAAGGCTTTTATACAAACCTATATGCAGAGAGCTGACAGAACTCACAGGAAAACTGACATGAGACCCGCAAGAAAACCTGGTCACTTAACACAGCAATAAGAGCTGTGACCCAAGCAGTGCCTCAGGGTGTCGAGACTAATCCTCCAGGTACTTACTGCAAACTTGCTGAGGATGTAAGCTCCAGCTCCAACGCCAATTCCAACGATGCTTTTCAGACTGTGAATGGGACACACCAACACTGACAGGATTAACTCATGTGGAGGTAGCATGGCATAACGGAAAGAATGCAACTGGGTTCAAATCATGGCTCTGATGCTTACTGGATATAGAATTGGGTCAAGTTTCTTTAACTTTCTGAGCCTTGGTTCCCTATCTATAAAACAAGGATATTACCACTTATCATTTTTGACTAAAATAAAAAAGTTGATTTTAAGGGTTAAGTGAAATATGACTAAAACCTCTGAGTTGTCCTTGACAGCTCACTCTCCTATCACCTCCACGTCCAACCCATCAGCAGGTCTGACAGAGTCTACTTCCAAAATACTTCCATCTATCTCCAGCTACTTCATTCCATCCCCCAACAGCACCCAGCACCAAGCTATCATTATCTCTTGCCTGGCCTGTTGTCATAGTTTAACTGGTCTCCCTGCCTTTCCTCTTTTACTCCTCTCTAACCTATTCTCTCCACAGCTAAAGTAATCCTTTTTAAAAAAATTTAAACAGCTTTATTGATGTTCAATTTACATAGCTACAGTGATCATTATTTTTAACTTTTTTTTTTTAGGAAGATTAGCCCTGAGGTAACATCTGCTGCCAATCCTCCTCTTTTTGCTGAGGAAGACCGGCCCTGAGCTAACATCCATGCCCATCTTCCTCTACTTTATACGTGGGACGCCTACCACAGCATGGCTTGCCAAGCAGTGCTATGTCCACACCCAGGATTGAACTGGTGAACCCCGAGCTGCCAAAGCGGAACGTGGGCACTTAATTGCTGCACCACTGGGCTGGCCCCAGTGATCACTTTAAATGACTAAATGAATACTATTCCCCTGCTTAAAACCTTTCAATGTTTGTTCTTTGTCATTTGAATAAAATCTCAAATTCTAACATGATCTGTGAGATCTATGAAACCTAGTTTTTGTCTATTTCTCTAATTTCACCACATGCCCTTCTCCCACTTGCTCATTTGGTCCAGGACTTCTGGACACATTATTCCTTCTGTCTGGAACCCTCTTGCCCTGGCTCTCCGTCTAGGTAGTTCCTTTTAATTATCCAAGTCTCAGCCGACAGCTTCTTAGAGAGGCATTTCCCAACTAACCTTATCTGTGTAGATCCTGGCCTTATTCTCTAACACAACACCCCCGCTGACTTCTTCTATAGCACTTTAGTTGTGATGATTTGTTTGCTTGTCAACTATTTCCCCCAAGAAGATGTAAGCTCCATGAGGGTAGTGCCTATTCTGTTTTGCTCACCATCATACCCCTTAGATCAGACACACAGTAGAAAGTGAATAAAAACTGTGTGAAAGAGCTGCAGAATGAACCTACCTTAAGTGGGTAAGAATAGGAGGCAGCATTTCAGCCAGCTCATCCATTGTGGGATACTGGTACCTGAAATCCAGAAGGATATCTCCTGAATGAGAATGCACCCACATTTCCCAATCACTAGACCAGCTAGAAAAGCACAGGCTTCTTAGACAAACGCATTCCCTTTACCAAAGACTCAAAGGTGTCTGGAAATGATGGTGGCATGTTATGTGACTCTCTACAACCACCATGCTAAGAAGAAAGTAAAAGAACCTATATATTTCTATATCCTAAAGAGCAGTCTCTGGGATCGAGGAAGCCATTTGAAAAGAACAGGTAATATGGCTCTCAGGGTATTTCCCAATTCCTAACAATCACTTCAATTGGGGAACAGGCTCAGTAAACTTCCAGCAGTAAGAGTCAACTCAGGAAGTGGCTCTTGGTCTGCTGCTTCTATTTAGACAGCTAAATGCAAAAGTGAACAAAGCTTTCCAGGGCCTAAGCACAGAGTCACAAATCCCAGGCTCCTCATCATGAATGCTGACTTATTTCACTTGGGCACAGGATAACATGGTTACTTTATTGCTTTTGCATTTGGTTTATGATATGAACCTCTGGCTCCTAAGATGGTCAAGCAAGCTCAGGAATAGACTCAGACTAGGAATCCAAGAAAAGCAGGGAGCATCCACAGAGATTACAGAGTCAAAGATGGAAGGGATCGCTGGACAACCCTCCGATAAATGAGGCAGGATCTGTTCTACATCTGACAGGCAAGTCAGCCTGCCTCTGCTTGAAACACTTTAAGCGATAGAGCGCTCTTAAGCCATCTGTGCACAAAATAGAAAAAAGGAACTGGATCTAAATCTTGTTGAATATAAACTGGTCGCTAGCCAATTTGTGTTTGAGAGACAGACCAGCTCAGACATAGTCAATGACATGGACTCTAGAGCTAGACGGTCTGGGTTAAAATCTCAGCTCTGCTACTTAATCGTTATGTAACCTTGGCCAAGTTACTTAATATCTCTGGACCTCAGTTTCCTCATTTGTAAAATGGGAATAATAGTGAACCTATCTTATAGGGTTGTGAGGGTTACATGAGTTAATAAATGTAGAGTCTGGAATACCGTTTGAGTACTATACAAGGGTGAGCTATTATTCGTCTGCAAAGGTCTATTTCACAGCAGTCACTGGCAAGGGCACCTCTGGAGATGAGTCAAGGTCAGGGGAAGCATTAGCATCCCACAGCTTGTGCTTTCACTCCTCCTCCCACGGTCCCCTCAATCTCCCCTCTGTCCAGGGAGGAGTGAGGGAGACTGTGGACCCGCCACGCGAAGCAGGCTCAGAATGAAGCCAAGAGCTCCAAGTCCGGTCAAAATGCAGCTCTACCTGACAGGGGAGCTTCTCAGAATAAATGGTTACACAGACATTCAAATACCTGCCACCAGACTGGGAGGCAGGGATGGGGCAGTGCTCCCAAGAAGCTCAGGGGGATCTGAGTTTGGACCTAGGTGGTTGGGAGATGCAGGAAGGGGCACAAAAACAACAGATTTAAAACACATGAGGAAGGGGATAGAGAAAAGGCAAGAAGTGTGTGTTCCAGGCACGTGCCTTGTAATTACAGGGAAACAGACTCCCATCTAAGGAGAGCCATTCCTGGAAATGGGAAAACATGCAGTTTTCCTCAACAGACTGTACCTAACAGTCCTCTCATAGCAGGGAGAGAAAATACGAGGATGGTCGGTTGATAAGCATAACCTGTAGGCTGTGCTGAAACCAAGTGGGAAGGGAACCACAGGCTACTTCTCCCACTGGAGCTCTTGGGAGTGCCTATCTTCCAGAAGATCCTGCTTGTGGCCTTACCCTGTGGGGAAAGACGGTGCACCTTCCTGCTGGCCTGGGGCATCCACGTGACAGACAGCAAAGTGCTGGGTGATCTCCTGCATATCCTCAAAGTTAAAGAACGCATTGAAACAGGATTTATCTGCAAGAGTAAAAATACTCCTAAGTTACAGGCTCTCTATTTCTCCCCAATTTTCTTCTACTCAACCAACTGCGTATCCTCGTCCTCTTTCACTCCCTTTTAATCACTGCTCCACTAAAGGGAGGTGTCTGAACAACCTGTCTTATTCAAGCTGCCCTAAAGGCTGAATACCAGACATCTCGATGACTTGCAAATGATAACCGATTGTCAATTCTACGCAATGTCTACAAAGTGGAAACCAATCCTAGTATTGCACAAAATCACCTTACATCCACAAGGCTGTCATTTCTCACGCACTTAGTTAGCATATCTGACACAGACGCTGAGTATATCCCAAGAACCTGGCTAGAGAGAATATCTTGGGCTGCTTACATTCACCACGTGGAAGACTGTCTCTTGGCAAAATTGCTGGGGTGCAGGGAGGGGCTTCTGCTCCCTTTTCTACCCTGCTCGTCTAACCACTTCTGAGTCACTCCTCAGGCTAAGGCGGTGAGAAAAGCTCCAGCGCTAGTCTGTAGCTTCATATGCGGGCCATCTCTGAAAGCCAGGGCAGCACGGGAGAAAACACACGTAGACAGACTCTGTATGCCTGTGGCCAGGGCCAGAGTCTTATCTAGAAAGTCTGTCTAGAAAGGTCCACTTAAAGTCACCGATGACAGACTATAGCAAGAATTCACTGAAGGGCTGACAACAAAATTAAGTGCAAACTCTGGATTTTCTAACCTAAACTATGGAAAAACCAAAGAAGTGTAGACTTAAAAAAAGAAACTGATTTCAGTTCTACTTTCCTAACCAGTTCATCAAATAATCTTCAGTCCTTTAGCAGATATGACACAAAGGCAAGATATGATTCCAGCACCCCCCAAAACGCATTCTCCAGGGAACTTGAACCATGCCATTAACATATGCAGCAATGAGGAGAGAAGGTGAAGGCAAGGAGAAAACCTATGCTCTATTAGATACTAGGATTTCTTGTGTGGGTGTTTTGTTAAATATACAAATATTAAGTATTATAATAAAAAGAGAAGGTATAAAATCAAATACATACGATTGAGGCCAATGTCATGATATGTCAGAATAACTGGTCTGTTTCCCTTTGGTAGGCCTCTTACAGTGACATGGATCAAACCATGAGTTGTTTCTATGTCATGTTCCTGTAACAAGAGAACGTAAGGTCTCAGCAAAGGCACAATGGACCTCCCAGGTTGCAGAAGTTTCATAGTACCTGATTTACCGCTATTTCCCACTATCTGGGGCAGAACACATCACTGAAGTCTAAGCATACCAGAGATGCTCTATTATACAGAATATTCTTACTTTCTAATTCCTTCCAGATAAACAAGCAAACAAATAAATGAAGGAAAAATACACCTTCTTATCCACAAAGCTCACTTTCCTAACTAGGGAAAGTCAGGGATCTGTTGAGAATATATTTGCAACTGGCTATGGAAAGATCAGCAAGTTGAGTAGGGAGCCGGGTAAGACCTGGGGAAAGAAAAGTTAAGGAAGCAGAAGATATAAAGAAGTTACTGGGTAAAAAGCCAGAGGCTTCGGAGCCTCTAAACTCACGTTCAGCAACTGATAAATTCAGTAGACCAAGGGTGTATCTGCCTAAAATCTCTCCCCTCTCCTGGGAGCTGACCTTCTCTGTGAACCATCCATCACAGGGCGGCTCTTGGCTGCCATGTTTGTGGACTGTAACCTTATGGCCAGGGCTTGCGGGAGTCAGGTGGGCATCTGGTCCATGCTGGGTCAGCAGCCCTCCCTGAGAATTTGTAACTGGGACTAAGATTCTATCCTCGGCTTGGTTCCTCTCTTGAAAAGAGAAGTAAACTTGGAAGCTTACAGTAGGCATTTCCACTGCTCTAATTCCTGCTTCTAGCTGTGTGTGCTCTTAAGTTGTGAGATATCCCTGGATTGCCTCTGGTTTAAACCAGTTTGAGCATGTGTGTTCCCTGCACCCCAAAGGATCCTAACCAAGGCAATGAGTAAAGTTTAAATTATAGCCAGAGCCGAGCTCAAGAACTGAATAAAGCTGGAACAGGATGCAACTCGAGCTGCTGGGACCAGCAATAAGAATGGTTGGGTAGAAAAAAAAGAGACTGTAGAAAAGTTAATTCAGATTTATTCCAGTCTTCTTCAATGTCTACATTTCTCAAAAATAAAAAATTATCATGCTTAGCCCAGCGAATTTTTGCAGACGAAGTCCACACCTACCTCAGAAAGCCTCACAGTAGGTAAGACAAGATTAACTCTTAGCAATAAGAACCCTAACAGGGGCCGGTCCCGTGGCTGAGTGGTTAAGTTCGCGCTAGTTCGGATCCTGGGTGCAGACATGGCACTGCTCGTCAGGCCACGCTAAGGCAGCGTCCCATGTGCCACAGTTAGAAGGACCCATAACTAAAATATACAACTATGTACTGGGGGGATTTGGGGAGAAAAAGCAGAAAGAAAAAAAAGAAGATTGGCAACAGTTGTAGCTCAGGTGCCAATCTTTAAAAGAAAAAAAAAGAACCCTAACAAAAGCAAAGGGCTTCCAACTTAATTTCCTATCTAATAATGAACCTCATCAGTGCTTTGGTTTCTTCTCTGATTTGGGACACAGAACAATCTTAGGCTAACTGAACACCAGTGTATCTCAAATCACAGGCCCCAGGCTGGAGCAGACATCTCTATCAAAGCAAACCACAAGTGAATCAGTAACTCTGCTATTCTCTATTACTGCTACCTCCTATTCAAGCCTATTCAAAGGCTTGAAAAAAAGTAAGAAATGAAGGAGAGAATTAAGTACTGGGAACCGGCTATGAAATAAAGCATAGGGTTTGGGTGGGAGGAATACAAGGACACAAATTTCTGTTACTGTGTGAGCATTTCTCTTGTAGTAATGTCTGACTTATTGAGGAACCCCCTCCACCACCACCATGCTCAGTCATTAAACGCCACAGTATTTACCGAACCCCTACTACCAGACCCTCGACTGAACTCTGGGGATAAAACAGTGAACAAGAGAGATGTGACCCCTGCTCTCACACAGACTATGTTCTAGACAGGGAGGCAGACAATAAACACACCAATCGACCAACCTATAATATTAGCTTGTAATAAGTGCTATGAAAGAAATAAATAGGATGCTGTGATAGAAAATTGAGGAAGAATTAACTCTATTAGCAGTCAGGAATGTGAAAATTCAACGAGGTGTGTCTTTACACACACTAGAACGGCAAAAATTTTAAAGTCAGATAACACCAGTGTTGGCCAAGATGTAGAGAAATAAGAACTTTCACGCACTGTTGGTAGACATCCAAACTGGAATTACTACTCTGGAGAACAATCTGGTAACTTCTAGCAAAGTTAAGAGGTGTCTATCCTTCCACAATTTTACTTTTAGGTATAATTGAAAGAAATTCTCAAACATGGTCACACACACAAAAAAGTTATGCACAGAGAGGTACACTGCAGCCTTATTTATAATGTCAAAAAAACTGGATATAGCTTAAATATTCATCAATAAACTGGTAAGTGAATTATGACATTCATATAATGAAATACAGATAAAAATGAACTAGAACTATAAGCATTAATACACAGAGAAAATCTTGAGAACACAACGCTGAGTAGAAATGCAGAAGGATATGTATATAATACATTCATCACTTTAGTAGTAAAAAAGTAACACTACATAGATTGTGTACATTTACACACATATAAAGTGTAACAACATGGAGGAAAAGGAAGGTACACTAACTTGAGGATTTGTTTCCTTCTAGGAAGTGACAGATTCAGAAAGGGAACTTGAGGAGGCTTCGATGTCTCTCATGTTTTATTTCTTGAGAGAAAGAAAGAATAAAGACGGAGAGAGGGAGAAGCCAGCCCCTGCCAGATGGGTGACACTACAAGAGAACCCAAACTGAAGAGAATGTGCAATAATTTGTCATCTTGACAATCTAGTTTCTGGAGCCTTCCTTTTGTCATATCTAAACCTTCAATAGAGTCTTGCTTAAATATTCCAGCTTGGCCTCAGCTGTGCTACTGAGAACTGAGGGAAAAACCAGTTTACACTCTCGCCCTAAGGTTAGCAGGAACCCCAAGGCCTGGTAATTGGTGGGGACAGTGTGTGTGTGGAGGGGTGGAGTTGGGGGGGGACAGTGAGCTGTGAGGGAAGTTCAGGAGAAGGATGATGAAATGAGAGATATAACAGATGGTGCAGAAGAGAATACAGTACAAGTAGATGAAAGAATAGGGCAAAGTAACTACTATGTCATCACTTCATAAGCCGGACGAAATTCAGAGTTAAAATTGGCTCATAAAATTTCAACTTTTTAGGGAGAAATCAGCCCCTACTTTCCCATGACATGCCCCCAAATTGTGTAACAGCCAAAGTATCAAAGGGCCAACAGTCCCAGGCCCTATTCATTAAGCCCTCTGCCCTATTTGGAGCAATTCTTGGTTGTCAGTGTCTCCTCTAGTTTTTCTTCATTTTCAAAGTATGTGAATGAAAATGTTCTTAGCAGAGCACAGCATATGAAAAGAGACACTCACCTTCATGTGGACTTGTAAATATATCCTTGGTGACCCTGTGTGTGAATAGCTTGAACAGGTCTTTATCTGGAGACGAGTGTGCAGAGACCCTGGCTACGGAGCTGACTCACTGGTCAGGCCACTGCAGGGGTGATGCTATGGTCACCCTTCTGCTTCAGTCAACTACCATCTGCTTCACAGCCTGCTTCTCCAGTTACCCACCCTTCATCCCAGCATTCTAGAGGGTGTGATGACACAATGAGGGCACAGCCCAAGGTAGTGTCTAATAGGCTCTGGTCACAGATCCTTCCCACCGCTCTTGGATTATTTACCATCTCCAAGGCCATGTACTTCTTGAACACGATCCCTTTACTCTCCAGGCTTATTAAACAATCTGAAATCATACTGATCCCCGACACACTTCTCCATCCTGGATTGCCTCTCCCTCTTAATCAAAGATGTAGTTTTAAGAGTCTTTTTAAGAATTTAAGAGTGTAGGATATTACCATTAATTGATAATAATCAACTTTCACCTTTTTTTTCTGAGTCTTCTTCCTTCAGCTAAATGTGCTGTCATCAGAATTGCACAATCTGACTTGTCACATGTCTCTGAACTCAGTTAAATTTTGATCACTTCATGCCTGCTAGTACTTCTTCCTTTCCCTGGCCAGTCTGGAATAGATAGGTAAACTTTGTGACAACACACTCTTGGAAATGCCAACATTTGTATTAGTATAAAATTTTATTCTAATTAAGCAGACTACCATATAGGCCTTGGGTATAGTTTTTGTTATTATACAGGAATTTTTTTTTTAAAGATTGTATTTTTCCTTTTTCTCCCCAAAGCCCCCTGGTACGTAGTTGCATATTTTTAGTTGTGGGTCCTTCTAGTTGTGGCATGTGGGCGCCGCCTCAGCATGGCCTGATGAGTGGTGCCATCTCTGCGCCCAGGATCCGAACCGGCGAAATCCCAGGCCACCGAAGCAGAGCGCGCGAACTCAACCACTCAGCCACGGGGCCGGCACCCCAGGAATTTTTGATGTAATGCCCCTGCTACCTTACCTCTGTGTAGTGGTATAAAAGTTCATTTGCATAACCTCATTTAATCCTGTAGTAAAAGAATCTGCCTCCACAATGAGTCAGCCTTCTGCCTATCAGTAGATCAGTTCCCTTTTGAAAGTTCTCTAATACGTTTTCCCTGACTCTAGCCTCAGCTGTCTCCCCTCTTACCTCTTACTTCTGTCAGCCTAGTTCACTAGTTCACACCCCTTCAGACATCTTTTACTTTACAACCACCCACAACTCTCAGCCTTCTCATAAATCATGCTCTTCATTTGAAAGCTTCTTTTGCAATACGTCAACATAAAATCTATCTTTTCTTCCTTCAAAGCCAACTCCAATATCTTCCTCATATAGCCTTAGTTAACAATGAGAAAAAGTGAATGACTAACCCAAAGCAACAGCCCAGAACACCTTCAGAACATGCACTCTCTAGGAAAGTCTAGATAGGAAGGGGTCCAGGTCTGGCCAATTCAAACACCTCACTCTCCAGCCACAGTGAGCGGTCCAGGGATGTGCAAGTGAGCCCCCTCCCCCCGCCCCCACCATACAGGTGACCCAGGCTGAACCAACAAGAGTCCTCTCCTGGCCTTTTCCCTAGAGTTACAGGTAAAGATCTTCTCTTAACAGTAAGGCTGCTAAGCTGGAAGGATGTGTTTCGGGCAGTTGGCAGCCATCATGCCTACGATGTGACAGAGCTTGTCTGAGAAATAAACTCTCTAGTGACAAAGGAAAAGGGAACTGAGATTGGGAGTGGTGATAAAAAGGACTGTAGCTTTTTCCATAAGATTTTTCCCCCTAAATGAGAATGAAGTCACCTGTATCCTTAGAACTTAATATCAACCTCCCCTTCACTCCTCTGCAAAACAACAACAAAGTCAACCCAAAAGGTGGGGGGCATCTCAAGGGGAGGAACTGTGAACAAAAGCCATCAGAAAGGAAGAGCACAAAGCAGAAGTGCTGGTCGGTCAAGCAATAATTCCATCTTCCTGGGGGTGGGTGGGTATACAAAGGGAAGCAGTGGGACAAGAGGCTCAAAGGTGGACTGGAGGCACATTTACATTCCTCAAGGCTAGGGGAGGATTGTGGAACTGATCGAGCTCTCTAACACAGACTGCAGCAGGTGGCTGAACCCCAGCTCTCCCCAAAAACCTCTTTTCTGTGAAAGGGACTTTCAGCATCTTTATTTCACTTAATTCTTATTTTGTAACAATGTCCATTCATCAAGTGATCTGCAAGAGTTTAAAGCTCTTTAAACTCCTTTAGAAAAGGAGTCACATACATACATTCGAATTGTGGTACTAAAAACCAGCCCTCACAGATGGTTCTATAAATTAGTCCTCTAAAGAGCTACTGCATTAAACAGCCAGCAATGAAACCACTCATCCCTCGGCCATGCCTGGATTATCCTAGGAGCAAGAACTCCATTCTAGTGAGTTCACTCCATTATCAACCTCTTCTATAGGAATGATATATCCTGGCAGATAGCAGCTTTTCACTCCATTAATATTTAGTGAGTACTCCGCTGGTGGAAGTGGAACACAATTTGACAAGTATGCCAAGAGCCTTAAATACGCTCATTCCAAGAAACCATCTAAGGAAACAATCCAAAGTGTAGATAAAATTTATTCACAAAAATGTTCAGTGAACTGAACATATAGGCAATTTAATTTCCCCAAATAATGGAATAGTTAAGTTATAGTATAGCTACATGATGAAATAACAGGCAGCCACTAAAAATTATTTTTATGAAAGTTTTAAAACGACATGGAAATGAGATTGTGTTCTAATATTAAATCAGAAAAGGGGATACAGAATTGTATACCGTGTGACCAACCATATAAATCAAAAAATTATTGTATAAAAATCACACAGACACACATCTCAACACTAAACATATTAACATGTTTGTCCCCGGGTTACAGGGTTACGAGTTTTTCTCTAGCTATTTTATAATTCTCTGTGCTTTCCAAATATTCAACTATGAGCATGTACTCTTTTGATAACCAGAATATAAAAGTAAAAACTGCAAAGAAATAGAATAAAATATGCTTATCTCTAAATAGCAGGATTATAGGTAATCTTTATTTTTATACTTTTCTGAATTTTCTAAATCTGCTTCTGATTATACACAAGATAAGTGTTATTTTTTAAAAGCAATATATCATATACACAGAGAAGCTACAGCATCTCTCTCAGCTCTAATTCCAAACTTTTAAACAGTCTCACAAGGAGAGGAGAATTCAGCAGCACTGAAGGAGATAAATGGACAATAAGCTTGCTGATTCACTGTTTCAACCGGCAATAGGCTCCTTTCTCCTCAATTCTAAGGATGTCACCTCTACTCACACCTTCCCCTGTCACTCTTAAATCCAAATATAACTGCTGTTTGCCTCAGAGGAACTAAACAGCAATGAAATCACTCAGGACAATCAAGGAACCAAGAGAAATGGTACCCTTTTAATTACTCTTTCAATTAATGGGGGGAAAAAACCCACATAGTTGATTAGTAAAGAATACAGAGAGGGGAAAGGCTGTTCAGACTAAAGTTGTAAGCTTGGTTGATGATGCTAAGATAACTTCCTGTGATATCACCAAAGATTTCTTGAAGATTTTTCTGAGGCAAGGTAGAGATCAGAAGGAAGTCCTGATTAAATGGCTTCAGTCAATCTCTCACCACAGTTATGCTAACAGAAAACACCAATGCCACAGCTAAATGTCTTTCCATTTAGTGACAGTGTCAGTGTTAGATTTGCTCTGTTTTGTCTCTAATGCCCAATGGTTTCTCGGAAGCTTTCAGGCCAACCAGGCCGTTCTAGACCTCTCACATCATCGCAGTACCTACGTCCCAGGCCTTCTATCAGCCTGTGACTGGCTTCCCCCAGTCTCCAGAGCATCACACAAGCCTTTAACAAAGAGACAGATGAACAGGGTGGTAGAAAAGCATTCATGAGTGCTGGAAGGGGGGAAAAACAGGGCCTATGGTTTTTTCTTCTTTAGAACACAAAGAACTTTTATATTCAAAACCAGTGACATACATAACAAACAGTGACAAACACTTGCCATCATTCTATTTGTATCTGAACTGAACTACAAGTTATATTTCATGAGGGCAGAACATGTTACTATATTAAAGCTTCACCCAAAGTATCAAGAATTTTTGCCAGGCTATGTCTAAGCCTTAATATTAAAAAGTGATTCATAATTATATTTCTAAAACTCAATTTCTTTTATATCTAAGATTATTGATGTGTGAAAAAAATCCTAAATATACCAAAATATTAATACTGGTGAAATAACAGGTGATTTGCGTTCATTTACTTTTTGTTTTTTTCTTATCTATTTCACAATGAACATGTAATTTTTTATATTCCAATTTTCTTTTTTGGGGAGGGGGTACTCAATTTGATGAAAATAAATGTTTCCACACTTTTAGGCAGGAATACACATGTACTATTTCTGGAATTCCTCACTTTGACTTTTACTGTCACCCTCTCTCAAATGATCTCCTTCTAGGTAAATTATATCAAATATTAACAGCAATCAAATTCAACTGGTTCAACCTAGGATCCAAACCATAACTGAAGTTAGATCAAATTAAAAACAACTAAACCCAAACTTGACTGCCACCACTTATCAAAAAATACAACTTCTTGTTTTTGAGTAAAGGACCGATCGCCAATGATTCCCTAACAGCACTAGGCTGATTATGTCATATATATAAAATACCAAATAGTCACACCAAGAGATGTTTGACACTGGGATTCAGAAATGTGTAACGGGGGCCAGCCCCGTGGCCAAGTGGTTAAGTTCAAGCGTTCTGCTTTGGTGGCCTGGGGTCTCACTGGTTCAGATCCTGGGCACAGACATGGCACCACTCATCAGGCCATGCTGAGGTGGCATCCCACATAGCACAGCCAGAAGGACCTACAACTAGAATATACAACTACGTACTGGGGGGCTTTGGGGAGAAGAAGAAGAAAGAAAAGAAAGATTGGCAACAGATGTTAGCTCAGGTGCCAATCTTTAAAAAAAAAAAAGGGAAACCTGTAACAATGCTATGAGCCTGCCCCTTCCAAAGGGAGTCTCATCTGTCCTGTCGAAGAACCTCAGCTTTATGTACAATTCAACTCCTTTCAACATCTCGGCTCTGGACATTTCCAGGTGGGAAAGAAGAGGCAATGGATTCAGGAAGGATGGGGTTTTTCAGCCCTAATTCCACCCAATGGCAAGTTATGAAACCTGATTCTTAATTTCCTCATCTGTAAAACAGGGACAATAAAAACCACCCTTGTGATATTGCTCCAAGGACTTGAAATGATGCACGTTTACGATAAATAGTAGGTATCCAATAAATTATTATGACGTAACTGGTTTGCCTATGAGATAGACATCAGTTCTTCCTTTTCATGCTAATGTTATAGGGAGATTCCATTGCACTTAACATAAAATGCGTATCTGAAAACAACTATTTGCCTGTGGGTATACAGGTTGGCTGAATCCTGGAAGGGAGGAAGTTGGTTTCCCAGCACCTTCCTTTCCTGCTCAGTACCCTCTGAGTCTACTTCATGTTGCTCCTGCCAGCCACTCCTATGATGTCTATCCCCAAGGTGGGAGAGTTGGGCAGCAACAGGCTTACAAGGTTCCCACTTGCATGCACTCGTTCCTTCCTCAGGTTTCTTTCAGGGCCAGTCAATAGATAAAGTAGGTAGATGGAGAGGTCCCAGTTCATTTTATTGACTTTCAAGTTGGCAACAGAGCTACAGGCAAAAGCAGACTAGGAGGAGTATCATTTAAGAAAATATTAATGAGTCAGGCTGAATTTTGCATTTCCAAACATAAAGCCAAGTGAAATATGCATTTTGTATTAAGAACACTTAATTTATCTTTTTCTTTTAAAGATTTTGCTGTTGATAAGTCTCCCCTCCAAACCACCCTTCCCCCACCTTCTCTGCAGTGAGGTGACAACCCTCCACTTGACACCTGTGACTGGGGTTTCCAATATCATGTGAGGAAAGGAGATCTTAATCACAAAGAGACAGCTCCACCCAGTAACTTACAACCATAAAGCAGGCACCTGGCATGCAGTTTTAAGCACGATAGCAAATCATTTTAAATAAACTTGATCCAACGACCATAAGAACACGAAGGAGTCATGATTAGCTGTGAAGAGAGACCCACGTCTACAAGACCACCAGCACAGGGAGGGAAGCACTGCAGAGACCCTTACACAGCCCTCCTCGGGGCCTGTACAGTCCTTACCTGACAGTCAAAGTCCTGGAAGTTTCGTGTACCATTCTGTCAACAGAAGGCAGAAAACACAGTCAGTTTCCCACGTGGCTTCCCCAAGCACGCAGCAAACTCAGCTCACAGTGAAGGCAGTCCATGTGCAGCCTCTCAGTTGCCGTAAAACTAAAGTGGTTCTCCAGCCAGCTCGGTGGTATAGTGGTTAAGTTCGTGTGCTCCACTTCAGCAGCCTGGTGTTCGCTGGTTCAGATCCTGGGCGGGGACCTACACACTGCTCATCAAGCCATGCTGTGGCGGCATCTCACAGAGCAGGACTAGAGGGACTTACAAAGGATATACAACTATGTACTGGAGCTTTGGGGAGAAAAAAAATAAAAGAACAGAGGAAGACTGACAACACGAGTTAGCTCAGAGCCAATCTTCCTCACCAAAAAAAACCCCCCAAAACCCCACAACTAAAATGGTTCTTATTGAAAGGCTTCTGAGGCAGGGTGGGTTCCTAACCATATGTTAGTAAAAGGTGAGTCTTTAGAAGTGAGATTACACTTTGGCGGGCTTCCTGTGAAGACAAAGGAGAGGAGCCTGGTTTCCCAGTAAAGCTTATAACTTCTTGCCTCCCTAAGGAGAGCAGTGAGAACTGTGGGAGAGGGTGAGACACAGATCGGAGTCTAAGGGCACACTCATAACCCACAAGGGAAATATCTTCAGGACAAGAGTTGGAGGCCAACCCTGAGAAGAGCAAAGGAGCCCTGGTGCCCAGAACCAGGAGTTCAAGAAAGGATCAAGAAGAGGACAAAGATACAGATGGATCAGAAACAGAAGACTTGAAATTTAACAAAGAAGAAAGACAGTGTCACTGAAGGAGGGAAAGAAAGACAGGGTTCCTAACACACTGGCAGATCTGTGGCATCCCACGAAATTGCTGATAGGAAAGAAAGACAAATCACTGAATCATTTAAAAAGTAAAACATAGTCAAAAGATCCAAGGAGAATTCACCAAGCTTCTAAAAAGAGATTATATCATAGTAATGTTTGATGGAACAAAAAAAAATCAACGACGATGACTCAGAGGCATTTTTGTAGCATTTCAGATGCCAGAGTCGCAAGAGTATGACATAAGAGTATAAAAAGGGTAATGAGTAATGTACGTGGGAGGGAGAAAAACCTTCTGACTTGATTTTTCATAAAGTAAAAACCCCTCCCCTGAAAAAAACCCTTGTTATTTAGAAACTGTGTGATTATAACATCTCTCTTCTGTCTAAAATGGCTTCCAGAAGATGTGGAGTTGCTCATAAGCACCTTCCCCAAAGCGCTCCTCCAGAGATCTGGATGTCTGACCCTAAGGGAGTACTAAGCAGTCCCATCCCCTTCAGAAGATCCTCTCAGAAACAGTTCTGTATCCCACCACCCGCACTGCTAACAGGACAAAACAGAGAGGTTAAAAGCACAGCCCTGTGTGGTAAAAAAAAACACCCAAACAAACAAACTGTCCTCCCCAAGAGACAAACTGGGAGAACCAGCTGGGATGACCCAGAGTGGTACTATCCAATCTGGCAGCCATAAGCCACATGTGGCAATTTATATTAAAATTAATTAAAACACAGGGCCAGCCTGGTGGCGTAGCAGTTAAGCGTGCATGTTCCGCTTTGGCGGCCCGGGTTAGTTTGGATCCCAGGTGCGGACATGGCACCGCTTGGCAAGCCATGCTGTGGTAGGCGTCCCACATATAAAGTAGAGGAAGATGGGCACAGACGTGAGCTCAGGGCCAGTCTTCCTCAGCAAAAAAGGACAACTGGCAGTAGATATTAGCTCAGGGCTGATCTTCCTCAAAAAAAAAAAAATTAATTAAAATAAAGAATTCCGTTTCTCGGTCTTATGAGCCACATTTCAAGTGCTCAATAGACACACATGGCTAGTAGCTACTGTATTACTGGGCAGCACTGATACTGAATATTTCCAGAATATTTCCATTATTGCAGAAACTTCTGCTGGACAGCACTGATCTAGACACAGAAAGCTTTGCAGGAATAAGGTTATGGATGAGCAGCCCTTGTTTCTCTAAAGGTGACATTAAAGTCAAGATCACCGGGGCCGGCCACGTGGCCGAGTGGTTAAGTTTGCGCGCTCCGCTTCAGCAGCCCAGGGTTTCGCCAGTTCGGATCCTGGGCGCGGACATGGCACTGCTCATTAAGCCACGCTGAGGCGGGGTCCCACATGCCACAACTGGAAGGACCCACAACTAAAAATACAGAACTATGTACCGGGGGGCTTTGGGGAGAAAAAGGACAAATAAAATCTGGAAAAAAAAAGATTAGAGAAAACCACTCTAGTCTGAACTAAAATCTTGGTTACGGAATAGAGAGACACAAATTTTGATGAGCAATTTGGGAGGCAGCTGTCACTGTATGCATGAATTCCCCTTCCTCACAAGCATGTGAGCACAGCCAGGAGGCATCTGGTGAATCCTGAAGCCTCTGAGATGAGCACAAAGTGAAATGCCAAAAGCAGAAAGAAGCGATTCTCTAGAAACTGAAGCCATCTCTTCTTTGCTGTGTATCCAGCAAAAGAATTTATGTTCTTAATCCAATATACACAGCTACACTCCCAGAAAAAGATATTAATAATTGGGAGAAGACTATCTAACACCTGTTTTCTTGTTTCTTTTTTTTTTTTAAAGAGATGCTAGATCCTCTTAGAAAATGGCTTCAGGTTTCATGAGTGATGAGAAAAGGTATGACCAGGTCTGTCTGACACTGTCTGGCACCCACAGTTTCTCAATGGAGATCGTTATCTGGCCCCCCACTTGACTGCGGTCAACCAAAGTCATATTCTCTGAACCATTAAAAATTCACTACTATTCATCGGATGCATTCTGGAGGAGAAAGACTTCCCTGGGGACTTATTTGTCTCCATATTCATGATACATGGTTCCACTCTAACAAAATTTCCAGAAGTTTCGAGCTCTGGGTGGCTTTCTTTTTTTTTTTTTTTTAAAGATTTTATTTTTTTCCTTTTTCTCCCCAAAGCCCCCCAGTACACAGTTGTATATTCTTCTAGTTGTGGCATGTGGGACACTGCCTCAGCGTGGTTTGATGAACAGTGCCATGTCCGGGCGCAGGATTCGAACCAATGAAACACTGGGCCACCTGCAGCGGAACGCGCAAACTTAACCAGTCAACCACAGGGCCAGCCCCTCTTTTTTTTTCTTTTTGTCCATTTTGAAGATCACTAATTCCATGTTCAGAGAGATTCTTGCACTAAGCAGACTTAAGCAGCAGAAGGGGATTCAAGAAAAAAATTAAAATAATAGAACAATTTGGAGGAAAAGAGAAAAAAGAATAAGTCAAGGAAAAAGAGAAATTATTCTGAAAATTGCAGTCAAAGTAGAAGCCAGCTAAGAAGAGTGCTTCCTGGGAGAGCCTCAGTACCAAACGTAGAAGGTAAATGAAGCAGCTCAAGAAAGTAAATTAAAAACAAGTAATTCTCTCAAGTACAAGCAAAAAGCAACTGAGAATACATCAGTGAATGAAGAGAAGTAGGAAAAAAGGGGGAAGAGAGAAGGGAAAGTTAAAAAAACAAATAATTGCTGGACAACAATGCTTACCAAGTAGAAAGAAAAATGGGGAATTGTACAAGCAATGTTGCACTTCATGAATATTCTTTAATGAAAATGTCAATAAATCTCTTTTGTATTTTTTAAAGAGAGCTTGGCACAAACCCTTTGCCTGCCTCTGCTGTCCTGGAGGTTACAAAAAAATGCTCATCTCTGGGTTCTCCATCCTCCAATTCTAATGGCCTCATCTCTCCCCTGCTTACATTTCCAGTCTACTAAGAAAGGGAAACTTAACCTGCAGTGGGGTCTACCCCACTTTTACTGTAACAACCAAAACAAAGTACGTAATTTGTTTCTCTTCTCCCCACTAAATATTTATTCCATTTCCTGATATTTCCTCAATTCTGCAGAAGCCAACTCTGGCCCCTACTTATGTTCTCAAGCCTGGTCTTTGGCTTTCACCAGGCTCAGTAGTGTCGAAATCAACAGTAGGCAAAGGAGGGCAGAGGAAATGAAGCACAAACCAGCCAGCTCTCCTGCTTATTACAGAGTCCGCTGGGTGAATAGGTTGGAACAACCAGCAACAAAAGGCAGCAGATGATAGGAAGAGCCCTGGATGCCCTCATCCAGGCTGAAGTCAACAGATATGGGTTCCAGTCCTGGCTTCAACCACCTTACTGGACACTAACATTGGGCAAGTCATATAATCTCTTTGAGCCTCATCTGTAAAATGGAGTTAAAAATACCTTTAATTACCTACTTCACAAGAGGATGGAAGATACGAATAACACAACATTCATGAAAATGCTCTGAAAATGGTTAAATGCTATTTTAAAAAAAATCATTTCATATGCCTGTGCAATTTCTGCCCCCTAAAACAAAGATAAGTGCTCGCGGGTGCTTCTTTTCATCACTGGAGCCAAAACAAGCATGGCAAAATTACCCACTTCTTCACAATTCTGAGCCAAAGACAAAATTACAGGCATACTAAAATTAAATGGGAAAAGTAGCAACAAATGACAAGAGAAAAGTTAACATAAGCCTCGCTTAAAGCTATTTTGAGAATGCTTCCTTATAGTCACATCAGGACAAATCTCTCTGTAACAGGAAGGTTTTAGACTTCCTTTAGCTCTCTGAAGCCTGGAAGGGTACAGTGATGTCTTTGGCTAAGAGCACATCTATGAGGAGAATGGACAGAATGATGAAGTCAGATAACACACAGCTCTAGGCTCCTCCTTAAAGAGGCAAGGCAAGCCCAGAGGTGATGCCAAAACATCTACAGGGCGAACACAGTGGAAAGGCCTCAGGTTTTGAAGTAGGAAAGACCTGGGTTTCAGTTCTGGTTCTGCCACTTAGCGAGTGGGTGAGCCAGGCTTTTCATCAGATTTTCATCTAAGTGAGGAATACCACCATCTACTTCAAAGGCATACTCTGAAGATTAAAAGACAGAAGCTATGTAAAGCGCCTGGCACATAAGAGGTGCTTGATAAATATAAAGCAGGATAGACCAAATTCACCCTTTCCCTCCAGAAAAATCCCTGAAGACATCTACTCCTATTCAAATGTGGAGGCTTATACCCCAACAGGAGTGGTTCTTAAATGGGGAGACTTTCTCCCCCAGGAGACATTTTTGGTTGTCACCACTGGGGGGTGCTATTGGCATTTAGTGGGTAGAGGCCAAAGATGCTACTAAACACCCCACAATGCACAGGACATCTCCAACAAGTAATTATCTAGCCCAAAACATTAATAATGCCAAGAATGAGAAATCCTGCCTGACCGCAGGCATTCTTAGGTACTCAATCTGAGTAAGCTACTTCAATTTTCTCAGCCTTAGTTTCCTCATCAACAATCTGGGAATAGATTGATCTGTGCACCCTACACCACCAGGCTGTTGGGAGGATCAAATGAAAGAACAGATGAGAGGCATTAACATCATTATAACTTTCACAATGTACGCAAAAGCACCCACTTGCTGGGCAAAGACAGAAGCATATTGGGGGTGGGGGGGAAAGGAGGCTAACAGGAGGTGGAATTCTTTGTTTGGGAATGCTACCATCCAAAGAGGGCCTCTTGCCAACCTACTTCTATAAAGCTTGGCTGGAGCAGGGGAGCTCTCATGAATAATGATGGGACAGGAGCACTTCTTAGGGAAAGAGAAGAACAAAATGGAGCGTGGGAAGTGGGTAGGAACAGCACAGGCATATCAAAGAGGAGCTAACAGATGTTAGGAAGTGAAACAATACTTGGTGTCTTAGACTGCTCTGGCTGCCTGAGTGCCTTAAACAACAGAAATTTATTTTCTCACAGTTCTGGAAGCTAGAAGTCCAAGATCAAGGATCCAGCAGGGTTTGGTTTCTGGTGAGAGTTCCCTTCCTGGCTTGCACACAGCTGCGATCTTCCTGTGTCCTCACATTGGGGGCGTGGGGAGTGGGGGAATCTCTCTCTCCCTACTCTGATAAAGCCACCAATCCTGATGGATTACAGCCCCACCTATATGACCTCATTTAACCTTAATCACCTCCTTACAGGCCATATCTCCAATACAGTCACAAGGGGGTTAGAGCTTCAACATACAAATCTGGGGGGGAGGGGCACAATTCTGTTCATCGCACTTGGGCACACATCAGATACAGCCAAGCCATCACTGTGGCCTCAGAAAGGAGAACCTAGACATGATGCTTTTGTATGGCCACAGGCACTGAATCTTTCCTTTTCCAGCTGCCTTCTCTATGAGATATCCAGTTAATTAATTCCTGCAACTCTCCAAGCAGATGCCTCCTCACGTATCCTGCGGACTTCCAGGGTCAGTGAAGGATCCTCCTATTTGTGCCCTCGTCCTCAAATACCTGTGATCCATCAGGTCACGGGTTTCCAAGGCGGCTAATCAAAAACACTTTAGGCGTGGTTCTCAATCTTGGGAGCTCTTTAAAAAGCCCAGCCCAGACTAATTCAATCAGAATCTCTGGAGGTAAGACCTAGGCATAGGTCATTTTTAAATCTCCTCAAGTAATTTCAATAAGCAGCCGAAGCTGAGGACCACTGATCAAGGAGGGGTGTGTGTGTCCTGTCCCCTTCCCCTCACATTTCAATTTAGTTGTTCTAGACTGAGACCCAGGAATCCATATTTTTAAACAATTCTCCAGCTGATTCTGATGATCAGCGAGGTTTAGGGGGTGACTACCTTTCTGAAGCTAAACTGCCTACTCCCACCAGCCCTGTGACTATACATAAGCTTCAGAGACCCAGGTTTTATTTCCTTCCTCCTCTTTGTGGCACATCATCTTTGGGACAGCCGTTCACATGCGCCAAAGATAGTACTTAAAGAGAGAGTTTTCTGAAAACATGAGGGAAATCAGCAGAAGAAACCAAATGGGGGTTTAAAAAGTGTGCAGCTTGCCAAGGGAGAGCGTAAGAAATATGGTGGAAGATAAAGGAAGGGGTGGGAGAGGGGATGGAGAGATGAGGTCACAAGGATGAAAATGGGGCTGGCAGGATCCAACAGCAAATTGATAAACACATAGTAAGTCAACAGCCTCAGAAGTTGTAGGTGAAGGGCCTTGCTTTGGGCAAAAAAAGAGAGGCAATAGCATTTTCTGGTGTAGCCCCCCTATCCCAACCTCACCCATCTTTACTCTTATTCTCCATCAGTACTCCTCTCAGGAAAGGATACCATGGACTCATTCACATCAAGCTACAAGAGTATTTTAATGGGAGACGATGACAATAAACCAAATGAATAGAGCTGAAAAGAAAGAACCTGAGGCACATTTACTAAACGGAGCGGGACTGGAGAGACAGTAAGTCTCAGCTCTTCGGTAACTCCTATCATCACACCACTCTTTACTGTGGACTCCTGGTGGCTGCTCACTGTGCTGCTCACTGTGTAGCTCTCTAACTAACACAATGAGGTGTATTACTGACATCCAGGCATCCCTGATGAAAGCCTCAGCGTTGACAGAAAGGTCCCATCACAGACCTGACAAACCTTACGGAGAGCATCGCAGCCTATGTGCACCATCAGCCATGGATGTTAAGTCTTCCTTTTAAAAGCTGAAAGGCAAGACACTTGGATTCTAAGTCAACCCCCAATCTCATACTTTCTGCTTAACTCTGCCATATTATTTTTTTCCCTTAACATCTCTATCTGCAAAAGAGGAAAATCTCAAGGATAACTTGATTGAATTTGGCCCATGGAAACAAAAGCAGGAAGAAAGAAACAGGAGGAAAGACATCAAAAAGAAGGTTAGGAAATACATGTTAAAAAGTATTCTCTCCATAGAAAGTCAAGCTAAATAGGTTTTGAATTAGGTACTATTCAGGTAATATAGAAAACAAACTAATCACAGAAGGAAAGACATGTATTAGTGAAAACAGAGTAGTCTTTACCTTGTCATTCAGAAGCGGTTTGATCTCTGTGAGTTGGACATCCTGCAGCTCATCCATGAGGACAGAGCAGAGGAGAGGATTCTCAAGAATAAATCGGGAACTCTGAAACAGAAGGGAAGGAAGCGAAGGAAAAGGATTAAACTAGGAGTTGGAAACATCATAGTCACCAGAGGCATTCATTCAGATGTGAGAGTTTAGTGTGTGTCATGCACTGCCCAGGGTGCTGAAGACAGTAAACCAGATAGAGCAGACAGACTCGAAAGTGGCCTCCAGCATCCCTGCCTCCTGGTGTTCACATCCGTGCACAATCCCACCCAACGCCTGTGGGCCGTACCCATGGCTTGCTTTTAACCAATAGAATATGGTAAAAGTGACGGAATGCACAAGAGTACCGTACAGATTACATTACATAATATTTTGACATCTGTCTTGCTGAGAGACACACTTTCCCCTGCTAGCTTTGAAGAAGAAAGCTGGCATGTTATGAGAGGGCTACGTGGCAAGGAACTGAGTTCAGCCTCCAGCCAAAAGAGCAAGAAACCAGGACCCTCAGTCCAACAACCTGCAAGGAACTGAATGCTGCCAACAACCACATGGGCCTGGAAGCAGATCCTGCCCCAGCTGAGCCTCAGATGAGAAGCTAACCCCGACTGGCATCTTGATTGCAGCCTTGCAGAGGACCCAGTCAACCCATGCTGGACCCCCAACCTCCAGAAACTATGACATAATAAACGTGTGTTGTTTTAACCCAGTAAGTTTGTGGTGATATTTTTATGCAGCAACAGATAATTAATATAATAGTCTTGCCCTCAGGGAGTATACATTTTAATTACTGAAAATGTATGAGGAAGAGAACAACATGCTCAGAGCTAGGCTTCATGAAGCACAGTTCGGAGGCTGGATTAAGGGGAGACAAAAACTGAAGGTTAATGCTGTAGCCTAGGATGAGGCCTTGAATTAGGAATGGCAAGGGAATAAAGAGGGAGATGAATCAAGGCTAAGCTTGCTTGCCTTTACTCGGGGAATCACAGCAGTGGATGAAGAGTATGGTAGCCAGCCTCCAAGATGGCCTCCAATGAGCCCAATGATCCCTGACTCCTGATACTTGCCCTCTTGTATAATCTCCCACCCACATAAATCAGGGGTGGCCTGTGTAACTAATAGAATATGGCAGAAACAACAATATGTGATTTCTGAAGCTATACCATAAAAGGCATTACAGTTTCTGCTTCAAGACATTGTAGTCTTGAATCATTAACTCAGCCACCATATTGTAAGGACACCCAAACAGCCCTCCGGGCAGGCCCATTTTGAGAGGAAGCAACTTCCAAGTACCAACCTGCCAGTCTTGTGAGTAAGCCACCTTGTGAATGGGTCCTCCAGTACCAGTCAAGACTTCAGATGACTGCAGCTGAGACATCTGACTGCAACCACCCAAGACCCTGAGCTGAAACCACCCTACCAAGCCTGCTCCCAGATTCCTGACCCACAGAAACCAGAAGACACAATAAATAATTTCGTTTTGGAGTAATCTGTTATATAGCAATAGATAACTAATACAAAGAGGAAGATAAGGAAATAGAGTTCTAGGAGAAGAAGGCAGTTGGACGGGGGAGGCAGAGTAATGAGCCATAAATCCTTCCTCCACCCCACAGAAGCCACGAGAGGCTACAAATACTGCATATTGCATGCAAGTGAGTCTCACCCAGACTTCTGTGAGGGATTAGAATTGGCCACCCCAACATGTGCTTTTTTTGCTTATTTTTAAGGACAAGAGACTCTGAAAGAAACTTTGACCTGCCTCCTAACCACCCAAAAGAATTTAAGATAGAAGGGCCTGTCCCAGGAAGGAGGTATCACCATAGATAATTCTAGGTGTGATAGACAGGAAGGCATCTAGCAAAGGCTGTTTTGTCAAAGGTCTCTTTCTGGTCCCATTGTCTAGATGGCCCAGCACACATTTGTTTATCCAACATTTGCTTTTCCATCTCCATGTAAATTGCCTTCCTCCCCTTTGAAGTCCCAAATCACTACGCCTAACATTCTCCTTTGTCTTCAGCTGAAGATGGTATTTAAGGTGGTGGCTTCAGCCATTTTGATGGGTTACTCAATTTTCACGGGTTTCTCCCATGTATACGGTATTCAACTTTGTTTGATTTTTCTCCTGTTATTGTGTCTCATGTCAATTTAATTCTTAAACTAGACAGAAAGACCTAGAGGGTAGAGAAATTGTCTTCCTCCCCTACATTTCAAAAGCTCTAGGGTTCATCTCTTTTGCCTTGACCCTGAACTCACCAAAGTCAGGAAGAACACTAATTCAGTGAGTTGGATTGATTACCTACTGTGCAAAGCATTGTGGAAGACACAAAGAAGATCCCTGCCTTCCAGGAGCTTAGTAAACAAGAGAGATGACAGCTATCCATAAAACCAACTACAATACGTGAAATAAAAGAAGGGCCAGAGGAGTTCAAAGGAGGAGCTACTACTTTCCATTGGTGGGAATCAAAAAAGCCTCCACAAGATATTAGTTTAATATATTAATCCATTTTTCTGTTTTTCTCTCCAGAGATAGAACTGCATGGTTTTGACTTAGTTATCTATGGAGAGGGTATGTGTTCCAGGCTATCTTTTAGCTATTACTGATCAAAACTCTAAAATAAATCCTGCTCCCAACCGTGACTACATTAGGGCAGACTAACAAAAGATCTTTTATCATTCCTTCAAAGGACCCAGAGGATGCCAACCCAGAACACTCCTCAAACTATGGACCCCACGTCAACCACAAGCATCCCAAACGTTTGGGCCCCTTAGCTCAAGCGTGATGATATTTTACCTCCCTATTGGACATGGTTCTTTTCTCAGATCCCAGCACCCCATGAACTTGATTGAGCTACTGACGCCCAGAAGCTGAATTTTTGTTTTGTTTTTGTATCAGTCACATTTCAAAAGGAGATGAAGTGGCTTGAATCT
Organism: Equus przewalskii; assembly: GCF_037783145.1. NCBI lineage: Eukaryota > Metazoa > Chordata > Mammalia > Perissodactyla > Equidae > Equus > Equus przewalskii. The sequence goes on from NC_091851.1 coordinate 27,148,417, forward strand.
TTTATCATAAATTTCAGCTGACACCTACAATTCTCTTTTAGAGTCCCGACTTTGACCCAGTTAACTCTCAAAATATTGGCCCAACTGGGATCTACTTATTGTGTTTATTAATCAAACTATAATCTGCAGCTACTTTTCATTTGGACTTCACTACCACTAGTAATTTAAAATGGCAATTTTAAAGTTCTTTTTCCTGGGGACAGCCCCTTGGCCAAGAGGTTGAGTTCCCACACCCCACTTGGGCGGCCCGGAGTTTTGCCGGTTTGGATCCTGGGCACAGACATGGCACCAGTCATCGGGCCATGCTGAGGCGGCGTCCCACATAGCACAACCAAAGGCACTCACAACTAGAATGTACAACTTTGTACTGGGGGGCTTTGGGGAGAAGAAGAAGAAGAAAAAAAGAAGATTGGCAACACATGTTAGCTCAGGTGCCAATCTGTAAAATTCTTTTTCCTACTGTAAAAGCAGTACGTGCTCACTTTAGAAAACGTGGAAATCATAAAATAATGACAAGATATTTTATTGATAGTTCTTCTATCTAAAGACAACCACTGCCAACTGTTTTCTTCTATTTCCACTTGGTTTTTTTTTTCCCAAGTAAAATGGTGATTTCCGGGAACTGTTTCTCCAACCCACCAGCTTTATTTCCTACTCTAATTCACTCACTTGAAAGCAGGACACGGGAAGATGTTAATTATTCAAATGTGACTCCACACGGGGAGGACTGTCAAGGAGCCTCAGAGCCGGGAAAGCCCGAGGTGACCCCAGGTCCAAAATGACTGGCATTTACCTAATGTTCCCATGCATTTTTTAAAGATGAAGAGAAACACGATGTTTGTGCCAGGACACTGAAACAAGGGCACGAGGTAAATGTGAAGGCTTCCCCTGTCGGCTGGCCCGGGCAGACTCCATGCAGAGCAGTGAGCGGCTCCAGGCTGACTTAGGGATTGGCACCAACACAGCACACGTTTGCCTTCTACACTGCAGGGACCTACGGCATTCTTCCGGACACTCCATTTTTGTTCAGTTCTCACTGTCCCAAGACCTTGCCAGTGAGCAGTTTTATAACACCTATGAGAAAACTAAGACCCCGTGGTGGACAACTCCCTCTCCAGAGCGCTCAGCTCCACAGACCGGCTCCCTCCCGGGGCATCTAAGGCCTGCAGTGCCCTCCCCCGCACAAATGATATAGTTGCCATATCCCATCCTAGTACTAAGGGCTGTGAATATTTTTACAAGGCTAGCAGGGGTTTTCTAAACTGCAGTAAACAACAAAGTGTTCGCCCTCTTTCCAAGTTTTATGAGGTGGAGAGAAGACTGACAGAAAACAGCCACGCTCAAACTGAGGAAGTGAGTCTGGTACCAAACGGCTAGAAAGGGAAAGGGGAAAAGTATAATTCCCTACTCTGTGCCAGAAATTATAACCTAAGCACCTTATGTTTAAGCCTCATAACAACTGTCTCAGGTAGATATCTTCATTTCTTACTTTATAGATGAGAAACTTAGGCTTAGAGAAGTTAAGTGACTTTTCCAGTATCCCACATCTAAGTAAGTAACAGGTCAAAGATTTAAAACCCTTCGCTTTTCCCACTATACCGTAACGTCTACACCACACCCCATCTACTGGCTGTAGGACCTTGCGCAAGTTCAAGAGGCATCTCCTTGAAGTAAAGGTAGTAGAAGTTTAGAGCAATCCTATACCACCAATGACTCAGATGCCTTAGAATGAAGGTTTGAGTCATCACACCAGGACAAGAACCCTCAGTGTCTCAGTAAAGTGGGCCCTTTGCATTGACAAATAGAAATGGCAAGCAATAGGATATATTGGAGTATATAAGGAAGCCATTTGGTATAAACCTAATTTGGCCTGACTTTGTTTTTCCAAAAGGGCCTGACATGGCCGTTGAGCATGCATTGTATATCTGCTTAAGCATTTGCTATGTCCCAAAGACAAGAACAAATGCCCTTAAGATAAAGGTGCAACTCCACCCGCCCCCCCCAACATTGGCATTTCCTTAAGGATAAGCATCTTTCCTTAGGCTGGGAACTGATTGCTGTGCTCACCTGTGACCACCCAGCTCCAGACAACAGAGCTGCCACCCTGCTGTGTCCACCAAGACGGCCAACCTACTACCTGCTATGTCCATCAATCACTGTGCTGACAGAGCAGTCTTGTGACTACTGCAAAAGGGACATTTCAATCATGTGTGAAACATCCTCTTTGAGGGTATATAACCACTCTGTACACCCCACTTCTTTGGTGCCCTTCCTTCCTTGAGGAAGGAAGGCCCCGGGCCATGGTCCTCACATTTTGGCTCAGAATAAACTCACCCAAATTTTCATTTATAGATTGGTTGTGGGCTTTTTGCATTGACAGCATCTGTGGGTTCCACCAACTACAGATAGAAAGTATTTGGGGAAAAAAAAATCCCTAACCCTAAACAATATAGTATAACAACTATTTGAGGCCAGCCCCGTGGCCGAGTGGTTAAGTTTGCATGCTCTGCTTTGGCAGCCCAGGGTTTCACCAGTTTAGATCCTGGGTGCAGATGTGGCACTGCTCATCAGGCCATGCTGAGGCGCTGTCCCACACAGCACAACCAGAGACAGTCACAACTAGAATATACAACTATGTACTGGGGGGCTTTGGGAAGAAGAAGAAGAAGGAAAAAAAAAAAAGAAGATTGGCAACAGATGTTAGCTCAGGTGCCAATCAAAAACAAAAACAAAAACAACTATTTACATAGCATTTACATTGTATTAGGTATTACAAGTAGTCTGGAGATGATTTAAAGTATACGGGAGGATGTGCATAGCTTATATGCAAATATTATGTCATTTTATACAAGGTAGGGGAGCATCCATGGGTTTGGGTATCCTTGGGGCTCCTGGAACCAACCCCCCACGGATACCAATGAGGCAGAACTGCAGTGAGCTGAAGATGAGGAGGACAAGGAATGAGTAGGGGAAAGAGAAATGAAATTCCAGCGATTACTTGGTAACCAGTTTCAGAAACAAGGGCTGTTTCTAGTTTGCTGTTAGAATAGTGAGTCTCAAACTTTAATGTACTGACAACCATCTGGGGATCTTGTTGAGGATGTCAGACATAATCAGTTTTGAGTGATGACAGTCCAACATGTGATCTCATGAGCTGAGGAAGAATGGAGATAACTTGAATTGAAGAGGTGAATAACTAAAAGGCGTGAGTATTAGCAAAAAAACTTAATAGAGATGATGAGGATGGGGTAGAGAAAGACTCTATTAATCTAATTTCATCCTGCCTTCTTCCAAAAAGGATTTCAGTAAACTAGATGCGATTTTAAAAAGATTCAACAGACCAGACCAACTAGAAGGGGAACATGCTGGAGAAAGAGAAAAGTTTAGTAGTTTACTACAGAAATCTGGCTGAAAGGTGACAAGAGACTGCCCACACTACTGGAATCACAGATATAAAGAAAAAGGGAGATATGGGGTATAAATTTGGTAAAAATAGTGTGAGATCAGAGAAGAATCAGAGTTTGCCAAGGTTTCCAGTTACAGGGATAAAAGGATGATGACACAATTAACAGAAAAGGGGGAACTGAGAAGCAATAACAGAGAAATTGGTGAAAAAATCAACTTTGAGTTAGAGCTGAAATTTGGGCATCCAAGAGACCCAAGCACACCTAAGAATTAGTGAGGAAAATCTGTAGGCGCTCAGGGAACCAGAAACAAGGAGGAGCGGCAGGCCCTGAGCTCTTCTGAAGGACAACTCAGCAATGCAAAAGAAACAAAGAAAAAAATGCTCAAGAGATGCAAGAGGTAAAGCAGAAATACAATGTCAAAGAAGTCAAAGGAGAGGAAAAACGGTCAAATGCTGAAGGGGGAAGGAAGAGGATGAGGACTAAGAAAGGGCCATTATCTTTTGACAATGAAAGTCAATGGTATTAAAATCTAGGAAAAATGAGGCTCAGTTCTCCATGCTAAAAAAAAAGCCCATGCTTATGACTTGTTAGAAATATAGAAACTGACATTTCTGAATTTAAATGCAAACGAAAATGTTCCTAGGATGGCCAGGAGAGACACCAGTGTTCTTTGATACTCACTCAGGGAGTCAGCACTGAGAGGGCCTTTAAAGATCGTCAAGACCACTTACTTTTAATTTTTGCACCAAAACTCTGAAATAGAAAACAGGAAAAAGTGTAGGGGCTCTGGCTGAAGGGGTGGTGAGACGCTAGGGCTCTGCAGAACACGTTTAAAGTCCAAGGACATAGTGCAACCTTTGTTCACTCAGGAAAAATGGATGCGTGGATTCTGCCAGTAAGCAAAGAGCCCATAAGCACATCAGACGTGGACTCTAGACCTAGGGGGGCCCCTACTTAGCTGAGTGGCCCTGGGCAAACACTTTCCCTTTTTGGCCTGTTTCCCCATCTGTGAAGAGAAGAGGTTAGGCAGGAAGACTTTTTTTGGGTCCTGATAGGGCTGACATTCTGTGGCCCAGAAGCTCCCTATAAACACAGTATTCTGCATTCTTCCCCAGGGTGAGCTCTCCCCTATTCCCCATCTCATTTGATTCCTACTACAATCCTAAGAGGTCACTCAGTTATCAACCTGATGAGGTTCAATGACTAGCTGACAGTCACTCAGCAAATCAGTGGGAGGGTGTACTTGGCTAAGCGTCTCAGGCTTTTATCTCCCCCTGCACTGTGTCCACTTGGTCAGAGACTTGCAGTACTTAAAAGCATTGCTTTGTTAGTTAAAAAAGACAATAAGGGACTTTACATAGTATCGGCTTTCTAAACTAGAAGCTGTCTTGTTTTGCAGCTTTCCCTCACGACCAAGGTAATTTGTCTGGCCTTAGTCAGGCTTCGCCGGGATGTAGCAACATTAGGCCACTAGTTTGTATTTGAGAGGCGAAGTCAATCACTTTTGGTTTGGGCAAGATTACAGACAGACAACCAAAACAGAATGAAGGCAGCAAAGAAAGGAGGCATCCCGAGGAGAAGGAGCTGGAGCTGGGGCTGAAGCAGTTACAGCTGGAAAGCTGCAGGAAGTGGTCAGGGGACTGGCTGGGAAGGTAGACGGTGGTGCTCCTACAGCAAGCTGACCCACATTCTCTCTTTTTAACTATAAACCACTGGCTGAATGAGTAATTATCATGACACTTTACATCTAACATCTCACTGGATCATCACGATGGCACTGGAGGTAAAACACTGGGGCACTGGCACCATCTCTATTACAGAGAGGAGGAAACTGAGACTGAAAGAGGGGAAATGGACAGGCCAAAGTAACACAACTAATAAATGCAACAGCTGCAACTGAAATCCAACTTTCTTCTGATCCAAAATGCTCCCTCTATGCCCTGTATCACACGAAAAGATCTGAGGGTGAAACGGAGAGAAATCCAACAGACTGCCTCACTGTACCCACCCCACACTAAGGACCTCTTTACCTCTGGTCCTAAACTACGCCAAGCAGTTAGGATCAGGCCACAGGCTCTAGGATTAAACCCTAATATGAAGTTAATCATAAGAAAGCACAGATTTGGGACTGGCGTTTGCCTTCATCCATTAATTCAACTGAGTAGGGAGATTAAGTCTATAAACAAATCATTACAGTTCAAAGCAGTATAAACACGAGCCTAGGAATTGGATGAACTCTAAGGCAGTTTCTCAACCTTGGCACCACTGACATTTGGGGCCAGATAATTCTTTGTTGAGGGGGATGTCCTGTGTACTGGAGAATGGTTAGCAGCATCCCGGGCCTCTGCTCATCTGATGCCAGGAGTATCCTCCTCCAACATTTGTGACAACTGAAAATGTCTCTAGATGTTGCAAAAGGTCCTCCGGGGGGCACAATCGCCCCCGGCTGAGAACCACTGCTCTAAGGTTTTACAGAGGTTTAGGGCACAGGTCAGTTAATCTCAGCAGGCTGTGGGTGCTGAGAAAAAGTTTCATGGAGGAGGCAAAAATTTGAACTGGACCCTGAAGAACAGATAAAATTTCTGTAGGTGAGGATGAGAGAAGAATAAAAGGAATTCCAGAAAAGGAGGATAACTTAAAAGCACGAAGATGAGAAAGCACAGGTCTGCTGGAAAATGTTCCAGTTTGGCAAGAGCAGAAGGTTCCTGTTGGAAATAGGAGATAAGGCTAAAAATGCCCATTGGAGTCAGGTCACAGATAGCCATCCATCAACGAATACTTACAAGAAATACACACATAGAGAGACAGACAACAATACAAGACACCACACAGACGTTTAAGAGTAACAAGTCAAACCATTGGTATTTCCATGTGTCCCACCTCCTTAAGAGGCCAAGTGTTACTTGAGTATCACGTCTCTACATTGCATCTAGAGTTCACTGCATTTAGTCAGAGCTAAATGAAGCTTGGAACCAGTGCAGAAATAGGAGAAATAACTAAGGACTGGGGTGGTCAGGAGTTTCTCAACGGAGGTAAGAATGATGGGCCTTGAATGGATATGTTTGGATAGCTGGCAGGGAAGAGAGGACACACCAGGTGAAGACGTCCAGGCTGGGAAAGAAAGAAATGTACACAATATATCCAGGAGACATCAAGAAGGGCAATGCAGTTGGGAAAGAAGACCAGGCTGGTCAGAAGACAGAGCACATGAATCAGACTTCCCTGTGTAGACAGCCATTCCTGAGGAGCAGAAGGACACAGTTGTTTAAAACTTGGTCCTCTTGTCCAGTAGTTATCTTAGCTACGCATTAGAAAGACCTGGGGAGCTTTGAAGACTGTCAATATCCAGGCCTCAACCCTAAAGACCTAATTTAATCAAGGCTAGGGCAGGGCTGGTATTGTTTTTAAAGCTCCACAGGTGATTCTTACAGGCAGTGAATGCTGACAACCACTGGTCTACAGTCACGCCCTCCTCCTCAGAAGAGAGAAGAGGCTAGAAATTTAAGTGATTTACCTAAATTCACACGGCCAGCTGGGTATGGGGCTGAAACTGGCATCTGGACTTCTTTTCCAGATTCTAAAAGATATCGCAGAGTACTGCGCTAAATTTCATACTTCAGTCTACAACAAGCACAATTATCTGATGACTTGGCTCTTAAGTTTTGCCAGGGTTAAAGCCTGAATTAATCTAATCATAAAACTACTGACTTAAGCATCCCTTCAAGCGCCTAGAGTAATAGATGTTGGTTTCACTGCTGTCTCCTGGGGGCCCTTAGGAAAGAGTCTCTGGAGACTCCCCAGAAAGCCAGATAAACAAGCCCAATCACCCAGCCCCATGGAAGAAACAATGACTCTTTAAAACACAGCCCACGGAGCTTTTGTACTACTTAAGGGAAAGTCTGGGCTCTCTTCAGCAAAAGAAATACTCTCAGAGAGTCTACCCCATAAGCAAAGGTCGGGGAGCAGGGGGAGATCAAAAGAAGCTGCTGAAGATGCTCACTGACCCTCATTTTAACAGGAAACACCCCTGCTAGTCCTCAGCCCTGGATAAGGGCCATCCACACCTGTGTTCTTCTGAAAGGAAAAGAGCAGCATCCTTTACAACAGGCCCCCCTTCCTGTGGTGTCCTTCCTGGATTCTGGCAGGTGGTAAACGGGAGGTTTGCAGAGACTGCCAAGCTGGGAATCGGACTCTGCCCTATTCATTCCAGGATACTGGTAAAGATAACTTCTAGAACAAAGCAACGCTGGGTAGACGCCTTCTTGCTAATCCCAGACACCCCTCAACCAGCTGAAGCTCTAAAAGGGAGGTCATACTAAAGTCACTCGAGAAGCAGAAGCACTAAGTTCTGCCTCCCACTTCTGAAGGACGCAGCTCAGGACACTAGGAAAACCACTGCTGGCAAAACCCTGGTATGTGTTCTTGGGATGAGTTTCGGGTTCCTGCCAGCTATAAGGCAGAATCCCTAAAAACAATTTGTTCTTTAACATAGCCCGAGGGGAGGTAAAGGACAAACCAGAGCCCAAAGACGCAGCAGTTTAATACTCATACTAGCCTAATTTACTGAGTGCTTCCTCTGTGCCAGATACTATGATAAGCCCTTTATCCATTCATTATTTCACTTTATTTTCCAACATACTTGTAAGTACTGTAAGCATCTCCATTTTACAGATGAAGAAACTGACACTCAGAGAGATTCTGTAATATGCCAAAGGTTGCACAGCTAGCAGGTGGCAGAGTAAGGATGTGAACCTGAGCATCCTGCTTCTGGAGCTTGGGCAGACCTCTACAAACAACTTTTCCCAGTTGATGGCAACCGATCATTAATTCTTCTACTTGTTTTCTCAAGTTTGGCTACTGGAGTTTACCAGGATCATTCTTTTTTTTTTTAAGATTTTATTTTTCCTTTTTCTCCCCAAAGCCCCCAGTACATATTTGTGTATTTTTAGTTGTGGGTCCTTCTAGTTGTGTAATGTGGGATGCTGCCTCAGCATGGCTTGATGAGCGGTGCCATGTCTGCGCCCAGGATCCGAACCAGTGAAACCCTGCGCCGCCAAAGTGAAGCGCTGGAACTTAACCACTTGGCCACGGGGCTAGCCCCAGGATCATTCTTAATGATCAAAGAATTTTGAAGACTGAAGAGAACCATACGAATTTTAGGTATTATTAACACACAATTAGGTATTATTAGGTATTATTACTTTAATTAATAGGAAAGACCTGCACTTATCTGGGGGTATCTGAAAAACAATCTACACCCTGGACTACCCAAAGTTACATTTTAGTCAACACCCTGGTTAAAACCATGTTAAACAAAGGTTTAAAAGAAGCAACATCTTCAAAGGTTGAAGAACGTTAAGAGCCAGAGCTTTCTCGGCTGCAGAGATAAAGAGACAGGAGCCGGATTCCTCTCTCTGCCAAGTATTATGGTCTCACGTAAAATGGTTTTAGAGCTAAAAAGCTCACAATTTTAAAACGCATTCAACTTTTATCCGTAAGTTGAAAGTTCAGGCTTAAAAATGTAGAAGCATTATAAGGATAAAACTGTCACTTTTTAACAAACAACGGTGTCTGTTTTGAAAGCAAATAGTATTTCTGTGAAGATTATCATAAGACAATTACCAATTAAAGGAAAAGCTGACAAGACTTCTAATCTTAGGTTATCATCAGAAATGGGAAGTCCAGCCCCACGGCCAAGTGGTTAAGTTCGAACTCTCTGCATCAGCGGCCTCAGGTTTCGCTGGTTTGGACCCTGGGCAGAGACCTAGCATCGCTCACCAGGCCATGCTGAGGTGGCGTCCCACATGCCACAACTAGAAGGACCTACATCTAGAACACACAACTGTGTACTGGGGGGGTTTTGGGCAGAAGAAGAAAAAGAGAAGATTGGTAACAAATGTTAGCTCAGGTGCCAATCTTAAAAAAAAGAAATGGGAAACAACTTCATACTGTTTTTATGAGCTACACACAATTTTCCCTACCCTGATTTATTACATTCAGGAGTTTTTAGACCATCACACTCACAGTTCCCAAAAAATAATAGTTATTGCCCCCAAACCTGAAAAAGCATTATCCTTAAAAAGACACTGCAAAATTTATAACAAAAAAAAATCTTAATAAGTAATAAAATCAAGTATGAAGAGTGGGTGAGGGGCTGGCCAGGTGGCACAGTGGTTAAGTTCACACGTTCCATTTCTCGGCAGCCCAGGGTTCGTGGGTTTGGATCCCCGGGTGCAGACATGGCACCGCTGGGCACGCCATGCTGTGGTAGGCGTCCCATATATAAAGTAGAGGAAGATGGGCAGAGACGTTAGCTCAGGGTCAGTCTTCCTCAGCAAAAAGAGGAGGATCGGCAGTAGTTAGCTCAGGGCTAATCCTCCTCAAAAAAAGTGGGTGAAGTAGAAATTTATACTTGATCAATTGAGAAATCTGTAAACTGTGGGCATTTTTAGGTGGTGATGGGATTATAGCCAGCTCTGGTGGTCTACTGGTTAAGATTCAGCACTCTCACCACCTCGGCCTGGCCATTGCCTGGTCAGGGAACCACACCACCTGTCTATCAGTTGTCACACTGTGGCAGCTGCATGTTGCTGTGATGCTGAAAGCTATGCCACCAGTATTTCAAATACTAGCAGGGTCACCCGTGGTGGACTGGTTTCAGTGGAGCTTCCAGACTAAGAAGAAGGACCTGGCCGCCCACTTGCAAAAAACTTGGCCATGAAAACCCTATGAATAGCAGCAGAGCACTACCTGATACAGCACTGGTAGGTGAGAGGATGTGTAAAAAGACCGGGCAAGGTTCTGCTCTGCTGTACACAGGGTTACTAGGGAGTCAGAATAGGCATAGACTCAATAGCACCAAGAACAATGACGATGAAGGCATTACAGATAAATGATACAGCCACATCCTGGGGGAAGCTACCCCTCTTGGGAAATTAATTTTCATTTCCTATATTAACTCTCTGAGGAAGATAAAAAGTAGCACCTCTGCATAAAAAAAACGGGGAGAACGCCCACTCCATAGCACACATTCTTAACCAACTTTAATAGCATAGCCTGTCTGATAATGTAACTAGTGCTTACACAGAATTCAATTCAGAATGCAATGAGGCCCTATTTCCTCTGAAGGACACTCCATTCAGCCATCAACAATGGGTATTTATTTGGGACTGATGACATGTCAAACTCTGTGAGGCATTATGGAAAACACGACCAAATTTTGAATCGATGGTACCATCCCTCTTACTGAAGAGATAAGATCAAAAGACATAATACCACTTATTTCTGTACAGCATTTAAAATATCCTTTGGGGCCAGCCCAGTGGTGCAGCGGTTAAGTGCACATGTTCCGCTTCTTGGTGGCCAGGGGTTCGCTGGTTCGGATCCCGGGTGTGGACATGGCACCACTTGGCAAAAGCCATGCTCTGGTAGGTGTCCCACGTATAAAATAGAGGAAGATGGGCATGGACGATAGCTCAGGGCCAGTCTTCCTCAGCAAAAAGAGGAGGATTGGCAGTAGTTAGCTCAGGGCTAATCTTCCTCTCAAAAAAAAATAAATAAGTAAATAAAATATCCTCCACATATCTCAGTTAATTTCACATTCATAAATAAGAAAACAATTAGTGGCAAGATTGTAGGTAAATATTATAAACACAATAGAATTAGTACTGTAATTAAAGAAAAAATTTCATTTACCAAAGAAAGCCCTGAAACCTGGCAAATACTCATACTCGATCTTGGTTAAGTTTTGGTGTGCTATTTTCAAGCAATCTCTTAAAAAAAAAAAAAGGAAAGGGTTAAAAGGTCTTTCAGAATAGATGACTTGACACCCAGTTCTGCAGTAAACCCAAAATGTCATCAATCTTTGGATTTGAAAGTCCTTGACACACCCCTTCCTTTTATCGCCCCTATTCACGCTTGTCAATTTTTCTTCCAGAATCTCCCATTTGCCCTTTCCTTTTCTTTCCGACTGTCCTCACCTCTTGCCTGGATTTGCTCATTCATTCATCACTTACCAAGTGCCTATTATCTGCCACGCACATCGCTAGACCCTTGTCCTTGCTCTGAGGAGGCTCACATGATACCCAGGAGAGCTGTTATCTGCCCATCTCAATCACCAGGCTGCAAGCTTTAGCAAAGGCTTTATATTTCCAGAACCTAGCAGCATCTGGCATACAAAAGACAATCTAAAAATATTTGTTGTATGACACTAGATTACTTTAGCAAGTGCTTTTTAAATCATAAATATTTTAGTATATATCTTCAAAAAGGACTCTCTTCTTTCTTTTTAAAATACAAAAGTAGTATGTGCACAATGTGAAAATAATTTAGAAAGGTACAAAATAAAAAGTGAATTCTCCAACCCCCTAAATCCCACTTCCAGAAGTGACTACTATTACAGTTTGGAATGCATCTTTCTAGGACTCTTCTATAATGGTATACAACATGCACACACACAGACTTGTTTTGGAACAAGTTCTTTGACAGTTTCTGACTCTAGCTTCTCAACCTTCTAATCCAGTGATTCTCAAAGTGTTGTCCTGGATCAAAGCATCAGCATCATCTGGGAACCTGTTAGAAACACAAATTCTTGGGCCCCACTCCAGACCTACTGAATCAGAAATGCCCAAGGTGGGACCTCCCACAATCTGTGCTACAGTAAACTCTGCAGGTGATTCAGATGCGCACTGAAGGTTGAGAAGCACTGCTCTAATCCAGTTAAGCCATCCTGGTCAAGCCAGTTTTTTTATTGTCCCTTAAAGACGTGAGGCATTGTTATCTTGCTTCAGTTTTACTACCCTACTTCAAAATGATTTCCTTGTCCTTTCAATTAATTCTGACCCTATCAATCTGTCATAGCCCAGAAAGTCCCAACTCCTCCCCAAAGTCCGCAACTCCTCCTCGCACTACACAGCTCCTTAGGATCCCTCTTGCCCCTCCCCCAACTCCTGGGCCATACCTAGACCCTCTACCACACACTTAACAATTAGGGACACACTGTCTTCAATGTTAAAGAACAGCCTGTACTATTCCCCAACAGATCATAGGCTCCTTGAAGACGTGAATCATATTTTTGTTATCTCTTCCTCACCCCTGTTCTAAGCACACAAATGGAATTTTAATAGAGTTGCTGGTTAATGTCTTTTAAGGACGAACTCACTGAGAGAAATACTGATAAACCTTTAATGGATAAAAAGTCTGGAATTTCAAGTTGTAGCCCCAGTTCTGTGACCTTGGACAAGTTCACTTCTCAGGATGAGATCTGTAAAAGAGAGAAGGTTGGACTCAATGGCTTGATGCTTCCCTTCAGCTGGAACAGCGTATGATTTTATGAAATGTCCCATGTTTGAATACCTTATTCCATTATACTCTCATATCGCTTTGCTTGTAATGCTATTATGGCAATTTTTACACTGGACTTGAGTTACAGTTACAGTGTTTCCCAGTTAGTTAGTAAGCTCTTTCAACAGGAAAGAAACACATTGTGTTCAACTGTGAATCTGCCACCATACCCAGCAGCAAGCTTTACATATAATAACTCAACATATTTGCAGAAAACTATTTGGAAAAACTCTGTAAAAAGCTTCATTTATATAGAGAATCTATGCACAGATCTGCTGCCTGCCAAAGGGCCCTTTTGAATATTTATTATTACAAATATCATAAAATTATGTATGGTAAAAATTGTGATTACTCTGATAGTACTAGCGTCACGTAAGGCAAAGAATGTAAAAATGAATCTCACGTGCATTTAGGAACAGACTAAAAGGCCCTAAGCCTCAGGCTACCCTACTGCAACATGAAAAAAAAACGACTGCCCTGTACACTTCAGTGGCATACACCACTGTTGGGGATAAACAGGCGTCTTGATGCAGGACCCTTATCTGCAAATTTTCAAAAACACGGTGTACTGGAGACTTCTGAGTGGAGGTGATGACCAGAAGTTGAATCTAAAGTGAGGGACAGCAAAGAGACACTGAGGGCAAGAGGGAAGGACAGCAGGAAAACATCACTCTCTGTAATGAAAACGAGCAATGGAAATTCACTGAGTCTTTACCAAGGGCCTACTATGAACCAAGGACTTGGGGCTGCAAAGACGGCCCCTGACGTCAAGGAGCTAACAGTCCTAAGGGTAAGACTGAAGCCTCTACCCTATTGTGTGTGTGATTCTAATCGGGAAAATCAAGCAAGGAAGGCTTCACAGAGAAGGTGGTGAGGTAGTGGTAGGTAGCTTTGAAGTGTGTGGGCGGATTTGCTAAGGAAGAAAAAAAGACAGCTAGTTATTTTGGGGAGGAAACATTCACATATTTTTACAGCTGTTCCTTTGGGACTTTAAATCATGGAGGCTTCTTATATTCAGCACCACTTGGTCAATGCTTCCTTTCTCTTTTTACTATATCTTAAACACTGAGATCTCCAAGTCCAGCGTCGGAAGAGAGCCAAAAAGCCCCAGAATGAGGTGAGTGCTCGCCAAATTTGCTCTGTCACCTCCCAATCCCAGCCAGCCCAGCTAGCCCAGTCCAGCTCTCCTGGCAGCCACAAAAGGAAGGCCGATTTTATCCTCTGGGGGCCAGGCTAGGGGGAAAATCTGCACGCAGGCATACAGGCTTATCTCTGTTCCGTCAATCAGCCACCACGGAGCTTCGCTCCCTAAGCCGGTGAGGCTCACAGCCTACCTGTGACAGAGAGGCCAGCTCTGCAGAAAAAAGTCTGCATGAAAAGGAAGGAAACGCACTGGATTGGGAGCTGCTGAGGTTAAGTGAGATCATCTTAATGAAATGTTTAGCAAGATTCCCGGCACACACAAAGTGCTGGATGAACATTAGCTCTTATTAATAACATTATTACCACTATTATTATTACAGTAACACCTCAATTGTAACACCTCAACACTTCATGACATTGAAGAAGCAACTCCAGAGATGCAAGAGCATTTCACCTTTTTTTTTTTTGAAAGGTACAAGATCAAATTCCAACTGTACTGGCCTGAGAGCCAGAGACCCTGAGTTCAAGAGCCAGCCCTGCCTCTTGTTAGCTGCGTGACCTTGGGCAAGCACTCTGCCTCTCTCCGCCTCAGTTTCCTCATCTGTAAAGTGGGGCTAAGAAGCCCCTCCCTCGCAGGGTCGTCGTGAGGTCCCGCTAGAGGGTACTTTTTGTGGCATCGGGGACGCACGGATGCCAGGAGCGCTCACCGCCCACCTTCCAAGCCCCCCTGGCTCTGCGGCGGGCAGGATACATGGATGCCCGACCCGAGGCCCACGGAACCCCGCCGCCTGCAGAGCAGGAGCGGGAAATGAGGTCGCGCCTTAGAGGGTCCCTGGACCGAGGGTGCCTGGCGCCGGAGGCTTGGCTGTCGCCGGCGGGCTGGCCGCGGGACCCCGTAGCCCGCGCGCGGAGAGCGGCCGAGGGAGGCCGGGCTGACCCGGGTCCAGCGGGCCGGGAGGGCGGAGGGCGCCGGGCGCCGGGGGACCCCGAGGAGGAGGCAGACAGCGCGGACTCCGCGCCCCGCCGCGCCGCGGAGATGAGGCAGGGAAGGAGAAGGCAAGGGAAGCGACGCCCCCGCAGGCAGCGCCGCGCGCCCCGCGCGGGCCGGGCTGAGGCGCTCACTCACCTGGGGCGCGAGCACCCGCCGTCAGCGCAGCAGCGGCCGAAACAGCAACAGCACCAGCAGCAGCGGCCGAAACAGCAACAGCACCAGCAGCAGCAGCAGCGGCGGCAGCTGGATAGGCGAGAGGGGCGGGGGAGGTTCCGCAGGCGCACATGCGCGCTGAGGCTGCCAGGACGGCGCAGGCGCGTTGCGCCCGCCTGCCTCAGGAACTACGGAAAAGATGGTGGCCCAGCCAGGAGGGGCCGGCGGCGCCATCTTGGACGTAGTTTTTCTTGCTGCGGACTCTCCTTGAAGAACTTGAAACTAGAACGGCCCGGAGGGAGGGGCCTTGAGTGCTGCGTCTGGCTGTCCTCCTCCCCTTCCGTCAAGTCGCGTTCTTATGAAGCCCTAACCACCTTTGCGGGGCATGGCATCCTCCATTTACATGGGCCCAGAGACGTACCGAGGTCACGTGGCTCCTAGCACAGCGCTTGGCGCGTGGAAGAGGCTTATTACATTTTCGGTGAATGAACACAGTAACTTAGGAACGAGAATCTAAGACTCAGGGCTCCTCATTGTCAGTCCCCCATTATATCACCTCTATAACAACTGCCAGCCACACCAACTTCTTTCTTTGTGCAACGTGAGAAATGGAATTTTCCTTTTCAGAATGATTACACACATTAAGCTTAATGACCCAATAATTTAAATACCACCAAAATGTACAAGACATAATCCCTTCCCCAAAAAAGTTTACAATTTAATCTATTATTTATTTTTTCATTTATGTTGTGTGTGTGTGAGGAAGATTGGCAGATCCGCAGTCTGCCTTTTTGCTTGAGAAATATTGTCGCTAACACCCATGTCAATCTTCCTCTATTTTATGTGGGATGCTGCCACAGCAGGAGAGGTGCTGCGTCCGCCACCTGGATCCTGGCCTGCAAACCCCTGGTGGCTGAAGCAGAGTGAGCCAATTTAACCACTCTGCCACCGGGCCAGGCCCTATTCTTTCTTTAATATTAAGTATCACTGGCTAAAAGTAAGATATTCTCTTAACTAAATTAGGGCACATGGAACAAATATTACCAAACATCTCCAGGGCAGCAACTGTCTATAATATTGTTATTCACCAAGCACAATTCATGAATCAAATCTGGGTAGAGGGAAAACTAGTATTAACTGAGCACAGCCTTTTATTATAGGACTTATGTTTATTCGTTAATATTTACTGAGTGCCAGAATGGTTCTAGTTCACCCTCCACTACAATCTATACTTTCTTGGTTAGATTATTAAGCCTTTCCATGCTTGAGTTCCTCATCTATAATAAAAAAAAAATGGAAGTTAGCTCATAAGATTATGGTCTTGTAAATACTTAGAACTTATTTTTCTGTTTTCTATCCTATTTAGCTATTGAAGACACAGACAAAAACGCTTATCCTTGAGTTTGAACGGTCTTATAAACGAAAAATGTAATACAATAAGCAAAACAGGGGAAGATACAATCACCTTTGGAGAGAGGTGATCTATCCCCACTTAAAGATGAAGAAATCTGGATAAGAGACACAGATGCATTCCAGACTCTATGCTCTTTCCATTATACTATTCTGCTTCTGAAAGAGTAGGCAATTAACACCACTCCTCTGATTCTTAAAAGCCCGAGCTCTCCTTGGTGTTGTCCAAAGTGTCTCTTCTTGCTCTACTTTGGCCAATATTTTCCATTCTCAATGCTTCAATAACTAGATATTGGTAACTTACAAGTTTTATCTCTAGTCCAGATTTTTCTACCCCGTTTTCCACCTGTATATCCAACAATCTAGTTGACTTCTCCATTTGGTATCCCAAATTGAACTACTAGCTTTCCCATTTAATTAACTGCTCTGTTATCCACCCAGGTGTTCAAGCTTTCACCCTCTCCATCATAATAGCACTGTTCTAAACTTCTATTATTTAATCTAACCCTTACAGCATCACCATGATACAGGTTCTATCATTCTCCCAGTCTTACAGATAAGAGGTTAAATAACTTTTTCTGTCACATTTAATAAGTGGCAGAGTTAGGCTTTTAACACATAGGTTACATGCCTACTATGTTCCAGACACTGAGCAACTCTCCCCACTCATCCGCTGTCAACACCCAGCACAGGCTGTGGTTTCCCACCTAGACTACTGCAATACCCTAACTGCTCTCTCACATCCACATCTTACTTGCTTCGATTTATTCTCCACACAGCAACTAGAGTGATCTTTCAAAAATAAAGTTCTGGGGCTGGCCTGGTGGCACAGTGGTTAAGTTCGCATGTTTCGCTTCTCAGTGGCCCCGGGGTTCGCCAGTTCAGATCCTGGGTGCAGCCATGCTGTGGCAGGCGTCCCACATATAAAGTAGAGGAAGATGGGCGTGGATGTTAGCTCAGGGCCAGTCTTCCTCAGCTAAAAAAGAGGAAGATTGGCAGTAGTTAGCTCAAGGGTAATCTTCCTCAAAAAAAAAAATAAATAATAAAGTTCCAATTCCATGCCTCCCTCTCTTAAACCCTTCTAATGACTTTCGATTATCTTTGTCTCATGTGGCTCTCCTACTGGCACTCAACATTCCTGCTTTACTAGTCTCTTTAGTATCCCAAAATGCTCCATTCTCTCTCCCTCAGGCCTTTGAAAATTCCGCTCCTGTTGCCTCAAATACTTGCCCTATTAAACTCCTTCATCCTTCCCAAATCAACAACCAAGCGGAGTTGTCTCCTCTTGCTCCGTGTCCCCTTACACTGTGAGCGTCAGGAGAGGAGGTCCCATGTCTTTTTGTTCTTTGTTCTCTCCCCAGTTACTAGAACTGTGCCTGGCATACAGCACGGGCTCTATAAATAAGTGAAAGAATAAGAAATGTAGGTCAAAGCAAGGAGATATCACTTCTCACTAACTGGTGCTTAGCCCAAGTTTTAAGATTGAAGATTATGACTGGGTATTGAAATGAAATGGGTTTTATCATTAGGAGGATCAGAGAATAACAGACATTAATAATAAATTAGTTGATGTTTTATTGGTAATTAATGCTGAGCAAATCTCCACACTACTGTTCACTTCTGCATCGTGGCAAAGAATCCTATTTACTGCTAAGCCCTCCCTGCCTTTTAATTTTTTACACACCCAAAATATACACAAAGACAAGGGAAAGCTTTTAATTATGTGCAACTTTATAATGCAGATTACTACAAAATATAGAGAACAATGAAAGGGGGTACTCAGATCCTTCTTGCCATGAATCCAAGATTTAGGACATTGAAAAGCACATGATAGACATCCAGACGTAGAGAATGAGTGGTATTTCTCTCAATTTGGACATCTTGTGAAGTGATATACATGTCCACATGATCACAAGTCCTCGACCTAACATCGCTTTCAGAGCCACACAAGAAAACTGGCCTCATTCCTTTACAACTAGAACTCAACTTGACTCCTAAAATGTCTCATTGGATTTGGTCCAGAATGACTTTAGGTTGTTTCAAAACCTGAAATACATACTCACAAGATGAAGATTTCTGACCACAAAGGATATTTAAAAGAATGGGCTACTAGTTCTGAAGGTCATTCCAAAGCAGAAGTCTCAAACCTTTTGCACATTCTTGGAAAAATGTCTATACAACATTCTTTCGGGTGCATAAATTCCATCACTTTTAGAAAAAAATGGAAGTGCTCTCCAGTTCGCCAGTTATCTTCAAAGGGAACAGGACAGATATCACCAGCTCACACTGCCATGCAGCCATCATGCACTGGGGCATTCTTCCCATCATCCTCCTCTAGAGCACCTTGTGGCAGAAAGCCTTCATAAGGTCACTGACAAGATCTAGAGCAATGCGGTAGGTGGGTTTCGTGGGTGAAGCCTGAGCAGCTTTCGAGCTGGTGAGGGATCTAATTGTTGCGTGCTTCTCTTCCCTGCAGGGGAAAGGAGCCAAAACATAAATTTCAATCAAATTCAAATAACATTTATTGAAAACTTAATGTATAGACACTGTGCCAGACACTGAAGGGCATTACAATGACAAATAAGAGAGCATGTGTCCTCAAGGAGATGGCAGTCTGGTAGTAAAGTCAGCTGTAATTACAACCACAATACAGAGTGATAAATAACAAAATGAAGGTACGCCTAGCAATTAATTTAGGGCTGGAGGAGGTGAGGAAAAGCAATGGAGAAGTAATGTCAGTGTCACTTAGTGGATTCTTGAAGAAGGAAGAGAGAAAAAGGCAATAGGGATCTCTTAAGTCTTGGATTTACCAAAACAACGTAGCTTGTGGAGATTTAATTCTGAGTCTACTGTGCTTCTGTGGAATTCACATCTAGAAATTTCCTACCAACTTTGAGTCCCCACAACATAATAGTTATTGTGAGGGGAAAAAAATCACTTGCTATAGGCCTTACCCTCTGAGATCATATGTTTTGAAGGGCAGTTGGTATCCAAAGGGCTATGAGATATACAACAGTGCAAGCTCTGCCTCCCTCAGAGACGTGCTTACCAAGCTGTACTGACACCTTCTGGAGGCACTGGGAACTTTCGTCCATAAAGGCACGCAGCTGCTTCACTGATCCTTGCAGCTCATCCATCTGCAGACGAAAGACAGCTGTGAGCTGTAAGGGTCCAGGGCTTCTTTGACGTTCCTCAAACACACCAGGCAGGCTCCTGCTCAGGAGCTTTGCTTTTGCTGTTCTCTCAACCCAGAATGCTTACGCCAGACGTTTTCTGTTTGCTCCTCCAGATCCACACTCCACTCTTCTCCATGCTGCTCTATGCCCCAGGAGGCTGACGAATATCACCTCTGACAGGATCCCATGTCCTCTGGCTTCTAGCTAGATTTGGCCAAGAGGGAGCCCAACTGGGAAGGAGCTGGATGAGGTCAGGATATTTTTACCCAGCCTTGCTCACGGAAGGGTCATCTCGAGTTAGCTGTGTCTCTCAACTAAAGGTCATGGCTCTCTCAAGGAAGCCCATTATGTGACTTTCCTCCCAGATGCCACAGTAACTATTCCTCCCTCCCTTCCTTCAGGCCTAGGGCTAGTAAGAGCTCAGCTGCCTCTAAGCTCCAGATCACTAACCCTGATACCCACACCTTTATACATAGCCCCTTTGTAAAAAAAAAAAAAAGCTCTCCTTGAACTACCCTATATCCAGTACCATCTGCTTCCTGTTGACACTTGGATTGGTATAACACTATTCTCCCAAATGTCCTCATGGCTCACTTCCTCATTTCTTTTAAGTCTCTGTTAAAATAACACCTTAGAGGGACCGTCAACAACTGCTCCATACAGCTACCTGCTGCCCCCCCAGGCACCCTCTCCCTTACCCTGCTTTATTAGCATTTATCACCATATATTTATTTTTTCGTTGTCACTCCATGTTTCCCCTAAGTAGAGTTAAATACGCTTATCTTATTACACGTATTTTCCAGGTCTTTTAATTTCCAAGGAGGACAAGGTAGCAAAGCTGGGTAACTCAATCGAATAAACAGGAGCCAACTCACCACCAACCCCATCCAATCGAAGACTCTGTTCTGGTTCTGCACTATTTTCTGGTAGTCAGGCTTTGTATTAAGGATCTCACTCTGGGAAGACCCAAGACATGTAGTAGGTCCCACTCCAACTTCAGTAATTTTGGCTTCAGCTGGTCCTCTAAAAACAAAATAAAATAAACAAACAAAGATCTTTCAAGGTATTTTATAATTATTTTCTGGGGAAGATATGCAACAGCACCTATGGGGGAAAAAACCTCCCATAAGGCTTTATTAACCTGAATCAATATTCTTCCACCCCATTGTAAGTATAGGCTCTCTTATTAACAAGAGGTTCTGAAACAATTATCCAGTATTAATGTTTTTATATCACTGGACTCCAGGAAATGCTAGAAGCTTCAGGTCCATTTACAAAAAGGACTATACCTGGGGTAAAGCCAAATCTTGCCATCCTCAGGTCAATGTCTGGCCCACTACAATTATCTAAAATAACTGAATACTATCTAGAGTTCATGGAAACTGATGACTCTTTAATAACAATACTATAGTTTACCCAGTGCTTACTGGGTGCCAGACACTGCTAAGCACTTTCCATTTAACCTCATTTAACATTCACAATAATCCAGTGAGGTAGGTACTAATCCCCATTTCCAAATGAGGAACTCCAGGCTTAAAGATAAGTGGCTTGCCCAAGGTCACAGAACTAAGTAGTTAGGATTTAAATAGAGATAGTATGCTTCCAGAAGCATTCTTAACCAATAAGCTATACCCCATCAAAAGTTTTTATTCTGAAACTGCCATCTTACACATTATCTATCTTCATAAACAGAACATGTACAGGGTGAATAAAGTAACTGGTAACCATCAATGCCTGGACTGGGAAAGTTTTTCAAACCACGTTCCTCAAAGCATCTCTCTACTAAGGGGCTGCTTTTGCAATTAGGGTTTTGGCTAATTTTTATAGTTGCGTTTCTAGCTAAGATTGTTTGGGAAAAATGCTTAAAATCACTGCTTTAGATGGTCAATAAATCAAAATCTAGCCTTCAAGACCCAGACAAAGATCCTCTCTCTCCTGTACACCCTCTTCCATCACCCTCTTTCATGTCTCTGTATCTCCAGGAAGGCCCTGGCCACCTGCAGCTCAAAGGCCATGTGCTCACTGAAGTCTCTTGACTATTGTTCTTGGCCCAGCCCCAGGTTGCAGGTACAGGGGAGAGATGTGCCTGTCTCCCCCAGGATGTGGAACAGCAGCCAAGGACACAGAACAGAGGCAATTCTGTTCTGACTGAAAATAGGGACACCAACTCTCCCCTCCCTCCCCTCTCACTCTCCATTTACAGTCAGAGAGCGCTGATATACACTTTACAGAGCTTTGATGAGTTGATTGAACTGTGAGAAAGAATTCGTCATTCAGTTTGTGCTAACAGAACTGAAATCAATTCAAATAAAACTTCACAAGGTAAAAGATGGCTTCCCATTTCCAGTCCTAGATCCAACCTGGATATGATCTCTTCAGCCTCCTCCTGGTAGCGCAGCAAGAGCTGATCCCAAGTCTGACGTTCTAAAGAAAATCTATAAAATCAGGAAAAAAATCCAGTTAATTTTTGATCATCTCATTCTGAATCACTCAGAGCAACAATAAGCACATTAGATGTCTACTCTGGTTCTAAGATGTGAATAAAAAGGTCATTAAACGATCAGAGACCATGACTGATTCAGAGGATGTTAATTTAATCAAATCAAACAGGAGTTCTTAAAATCAAATTAACATCCTTATTCCCTAGACTCCATTCTATGAAAATGGCCATCAGTACAGCCCATAAAACCCCAATATGCAGCTTCCTAACATCTAGCATTGATACACTAGTATTAACGCACTGAACGGGATGTTTACTATTCATTTTTCCAAGGTTTGGTTATTTCCCCAGATAATTTAGATTGTTCCAAAAAAGGTCAGCTCATTTTTACTTACTTTGTTATATATTCCTTCATCTCTGCCACTGATGTTTCCAGAGATAAATCTGATGCTTTTCTGGAATACAGATAGGATTATGAGATTAACAAAAATCTTTCAAGAGCACTTGCTTTTAATATGACACCTTACATAATTTTAATGGCAATAAAACAGGTTTAGAATTTATCTTTTGATAAATATTTATTCTGGGACTCTATCCCACTTGTGCACCAGGTAATAGCTTTCTTAGTGGTCTCTCTATCATTTATTTCTCTCATCAACTCCAATTCACACATGGCCAAATTAACCTTTCTTAAAACATTCCTTTAATTTTTTTCCTTGCTTAAAAACTCTGTGACTACTGCATTCAGAAAAGTCAAAAGTTCTTAACCTGGCACTTAAGGTTCTCTGTGTTCTGACTCCAACCAGCTCATTAACTTTGATTGCCACTGTTACCCTTTATCTATTCTGTCCCACATAATCCCAGTCTCAAGAACCTGGGGGTTTCCAATCTCCAAACTTTTGTTCGCATCATCTTTTAGTCTCTTCCTCTCTCACTAATCAAAATCATAACATCTTTTAAGGCCCAACAATACTTTTTCATATGTCCATCTAGTCTTCCCACTTAAACTGAAGCTATCAGTGGGCAAGCACTGTGTTTTACTTACACCGATGGCTCAGCTCAGTTGGGTGATTAATTCCAATGGAAAAGAACCAGGCACTGAAAATGCCATAATTTTGCAGATGTATTTGGTTCTCTACCTGGCAAAGACAAATTAGTTGTGCCACTTTTCATGTTTTTCTACCAAAGCCTACGATACACAGCCTCTATTACCTCTGGCTGATGTAGCAGCCTGTGGCTTAAATGCACTGCATTAAAAGAGAAACTATGTTGAGCTAAAACATTTTTCATTTCCTAAAGACAATGTTAATTCTAAGAATCTGTGAAAAAGTAGACCTTTGTGAAGTCAAAACTTAAAAGTTCATGATGTAAGCCCAAGTGGCACGATTTGTTGCGGGCAGGGGGTGGAGCGTTGGGCATGGCTCCCATAGAGGGCCTACCAGTTTGGGAGTGGGATTTAAAATTTTTTCCTAATATTCTTGCTTGCCAGCAGCTAAAGAACATAACTTTATCTCCAACTTGCATGGCTAGCAAAGATCTGAAAATGCTTTGCCTCTCATCTTTCCATAGCTGGTTCCTTCTCACCATTCAGGCCTATAGATCTCAGTCCAAAGGTCAAATCATTAAAGGTCTTCTCTGAACACTCTAGCTAAAGTTGCCTACCCTCTCAAATCACCATCATATTTATTAATTTCTTAGATTATCACTATCTGAAATCATCATTTTCTATGTATTTGTTTGACTGTCTCTCCTATTACAATATATAAGAAAAGATCTCTTGTTTGACTTAACGTTCCATCTCCAGCATCTAGAAAAGCCTGGTACATAGGAGATGCTGGATAAATGTTTGCTGAGTGAATGAACAACTGTCTAATTAAAATGCTAAGTCTTAATTCAATTATAATTTAGGACAGAAGGGCAACTGCTCTTACTCTCTTGAATCTTCAAAACATTTTTGTAGAGTTCCATCACTTTCCAATTGGTCTGCAAAATGTTTCAATTCTTCAGAAAGAGAAGAAGCTAGAGAGAATAAAATTATGTTATAAAATAAAGAGAATATCAATTTTCACAGTGAGCTGCTCACAAAGATGTAACATACTTAAGGTAGTCTCACCTCTAGGGTGCCTGTTACATTCTGGTCCTCTCACTCATTCAAAAAAGTGATATAAATATGTAGAAAGATTTTATCTTTTTTCCTTTGGGTATGTATAGATAACACGGAAGACAACTCCTCTTTATGGCATTTATGGTAGTGTTTTTTGTACCTGACTGGTGAAAAAGTAATTAAAAATGTATACCTGTACTGACATTTCATTCTCTCCAAGAGATCTGAACTGCTGGCACTAGAAGGAACTACGTATTACAGAAGTCAGGCAACGGGCAAGAGCATAATGAGACATGTTGGAAGCAAATGAAGAATTATGGGCTTAAGCAAAAACAAGTCTCTGCTTACACTTGGAAGAGTCCACAACCACATTCGGGTGAGGGATGCAGAGGGGAAAGGATATGTTAAAGAGCTATCAAGATAACCCTGGCATATCTACTCTAATGATGGTGATGGTGCAGTTCTGAGATAAACAATTTTAACAACAAGTAAGTCTGAGGCCATGTATTTTCCAGGTCTTTTAAGTGGGTATTATTTCTGACCCTGAATGATTGGGTAAATATACAGTAAGGAGAATAGCTATTTCCTAGAAAGCTGAAAATCGCTTCCTGGGAAAGAATATTTGTGACGTGTCACAGATGAACAGCTAATTGCCTTAACATATAAAGAGTTCCTACAAATCAATATAAAAGACCCAACATCCCAATTTTTTAAATGAATAAAGGATACAGATAATACACAGAAAATAAGATACAAATGGCTCTAAAAAATACTAGAAAATGCTTATCCTCTTCAAAAGGATTAAAACTACAAAATACCTTTTATCATCTATTAAATAGTAAAAAAATCTAAAAGTTTGATAAAATTGTGTTGGTGAATGTGAGAAAACAGGTACTTTTATATTTTGTTGGTAAGAGAATAAATTGTTACAACCTTTCTGGAATGTTTATCATTTCACTTGACCTAGTTAATTCCAATTCTAGAAACTTATCTTATTTCTACATGAATGTGTGCCAAAAGGCTTGTGTAAAAAGGCATTCATCACCTCATTCACTGTAATAGCAAAAAACTGGAAACAACCCTAAAAGCCATTGATAAAGAACTGGTTAAATCGAATATACTACATTTATAAAATGGAATACCATGTAGTTACTAAAACATCAAGACAGCTCTACATGTGCAATATGGAAAAATCTGAAAGATAAATTGTTAAGTTAAAAAAAAAAGGCAGGGCCAGCGCCGTGGCTGAGTGGTTAAGTTTGCATGCTCCACTTCTATGGCCCAGGGTTTCGCCAGTTCAGATCCTGGGCGTGGACCTAACACTGCTCATCAAGCCATGCTGAGGCGCCGTCCCACATGGCACAACCAGAAGCACCTACAACTAGAATATACAACTATGTACTGGGGGGCTTTGGGGAGAAGAAGAAGAAAAAGAAAAAAAAAGAAGATTGTCAACAGATGTTAGCTCAGGTGCCAATGTTAAAAAAAAAAAAGGCAAGGTAAAGAACAGTGCAGAGTTTTTCTCATTTGATTTTAAGGTATAAATGTTGTAAATGCAATAAATACCTCTGCAAGGCTACACAAGAAGCTGGGGGCTATGGCTGCCTCTGGGGAGAGGAACTGAGACTGGGGGTCATGGTGGGAGGGAGGCTTTCTTTTCACTTTTCTACCTCTGAACTTCATAAATAGATATTCTTATTTTTTTCTAATGCAATTCCAAAAAAAAAGGATGGGGGCTGGTTTTGTGAGGCAGCAGCTCCTTAAATGGGGATCCTGAGAGTGGGGCTTCGACTGACCTTAGAAGGTACAAGCCAAGGTCAAAGGTCACTCATTTGTTCTTAGCAACTTACCTGTGGCTCTAAAACTTTCAAGACTGAAGCCCTCAGTGCCTCTTAGGAAAGGTTCAAGTTTCTGAACAGAGAACTAAATAAAGAAAAGCATTTTCAGCACAACAACCAAGATTTTCCAGGCCAGTCCTGAGTTCATGTAATTTTATGATGTTTAATAAAGGTGATAGTAAATACAATTTAATTTTTACACCTAAGTCTTTCATATAAACAAATAAATAGATCAGGAAAAAAACTCTGTTGCTCAGACTATACGATTTGATTTTTGGTTCAGGAAAAAAAATGGTCATTTAATTCACACACATGACTTGCTTATCTAAACTGACGTAATCACCAGTTAGCCATATAACACACACTTAATATGTAGTCAGACCTCAAATGTCTAAATTCTCATCATTTGCTGCTAATAGGTAAAAGACACAGGATTGGGGAGATCTCCGTTAGCTGCTCAGTAGCAGCAGCAGCACCAATGGAATCAGTAGTCAGCCGAGTCCAGGAAAAATCCACGTGCTGGGATTAAATCTGGCTTTTAAATTAATCCCAACTAGAGAGAATCTCAATCTTAACTGTTGCATCACACAGTATTGATCTCTCTTTGGGGCTGTTACAGTAACAGTTAAAAAAAGATAGAAAAAAGAAAGTATTTCCCATCCCAAGAATCTCACCTCGAAACTGGAAAGCAGGAGAGCACCAAGCCGTTTGCTTTCTGCTAAATTGACGCTGATGGATCTGCTGAGCTCTAACATAAAATGTCACATTTAAGCAGCTAGATACTCACACAGTTAGCAAAGTAAAAAAAGTGAAAATCTACCTCCTTCTTCATGCAGTTCAACTTAAGGCAAGAATACCCAAGCACCCTTCCCTAATCAAAGGGAGAATTCCTATACAGTCACATCTAATTTTTTCAGGATCACCAAGGAATAAAATTTACCCATTTGTGCATCTTAACTTCAAAAGGATTTAAGAACATTTTATGTATTGCATTAAAATCTTGTCTTGTTAAACAAGGTAGATAAAAAATAATTTAACTGTTTTTGATGTTTTATATTCAACATTTGAAGAGATGAGAACATTTGAACTTTTTTATGACAGGCACTGAGGTATGCTTTAAATACATTGTCTTAAGAGTCTTCTTATAAACTACAAGCTCCATTTCACAGTTGGGGAAACTCTCAGAGGAGAGATGACTTGTTTGAAGCCAGAGATTGATGGAGCCAGAGTTCATCCCCAAGTCTGTCACCAAAACCTGTGTTTTTCCCTCTAACACCATGCTGCCTCTCTATAACAACCTAATAACATAATTACTATTAATAATAACATTAATAGTAATTATGTTGAACACTTGCTATGTAAAAGGCATTTTATTAAATGCTATACACACCACATTAAAACTTGAGGCAAACATCTTATCAATTCTATTTTACAGAAGATGACACTGAGGCACAAAGGCTGGGTAATAGGTAACTTGCCCAAGGTCACACAGTGAGTCAGCCTGAACTGGATGGGCCTTATGCATAATAAGGCCACTGAATCCTCAAACAACTATCAGACATACATACTGTTCTGTCAATTATATCCATTTAAAAACATCAATTATTATACAGCAAAGGAAGTTTGCCTTGAGAATTATGAAAGAGACTTGTCTTTTCACCCTCCAGCTTCAGCTGGCTGTGTTTCTAAAGTTCTTTTGTCTCCTCTCTTGATTACTTCTCATTGCTGTTAGTCATGAAAAACAGAACACCTCTGCCTATAGCCAAAGAAACCCGGCAAGTGGTCAGGAATAACCAAGAGAACCGATCTTATCACATCAGTGATTTTCTGTTATACGGAATTTTAGGTCCACGTGTTCTGGGTGATCTTAGGGAACTGCTGTTTCTTGGCACACCTATGGAGTAAGGTGCATGAGCATAACTGTGGTATAATTTTCTGATACTGTAAATGGCTGTTTTTACCCAGATTTCCTTCTAGACATCAGGTTATCTGGAAGTGAGGTGATATCTTTAAAATAATCACAATAGGTTGACGTTTGAGTGATTTACTTACTATGTGCCACCATAACACTAAGTAGTGTGTTATATATCAACTCATTTAATCCTCACACAGCAAAGCAAAATAGATATTATTTCATCCTGCTTACTAATAAGGACTGTAGGGCAAAGGTGGTTAAGTAACCTGCTCCAGGTCACACAGCTTGCCAGTTCTTCCTAAAACATGCTAGACTTTCCACATTAAATCCTGTACTTCAATGCTTACTGTAAATTCACACAAAACACAAACCACATTCAAATACAGCATGTCTAAAAACTAGATTTTCACTCTAGATATTTTTATGTGCTCTTC
Source organism: Equus przewalskii (assembly GCF_037783145.1). NCBI lineage: Eukaryota > Metazoa > Chordata > Mammalia > Perissodactyla > Equidae > Equus > Equus przewalskii. Next base: position 27,176,770 of record NC_091851.1, read on the forward strand.
CTTCTGACATATTTTCAGTTATAAAGCCTAAAATCAGATACAACACATCCACCTTCTGTTCCACTTTAGGATATGAGGCAGAGAGCCACAGGACATCTTTAATGCCTCTCCTCCTAGCAGAGGGTGAGTCGGACAACTGTAAATCAGACTTTCTGTTCATGGTACAGATGACAATGAGCAGCTAATAACATGATACAAATAGTAATAATACTGAACACTTACTAAGTGTTTGACATCAGTACTTAGAATATTCCTCTTATAGAAGAGGAAACTAAGGCTCAGAGAGGTGAAGTGATTTGCTCAGTCACACAGGTAGGAAGTAGCAAAGTCATGTCTATGGTACTATGCTCCTTCTGCCATACCTCACTGCCTCTTATCTGAGCTGGAACTCCACTGTCTTAAGTACATAGCACCCCACCTGTGATGCCCTGATGAAAGGGAAGCAGTGACTTCCGCCGGTTCATTTCTTTCATACTTGCTCGCCGCCAGGATTGCCTCCTGTCTTGACGAGGGGCAGACTGTTCTTGGGGGGTCAGATGAAGGGACGTGGACTGAAGTCCTTCCTGGTGGCTGAGATCACAACTTCCCCCCTCTTTAGCGCTAGAGCCAAGGTGAACTCTTTCCTGTGAAACGCCTTGAGTCATCTCCAGGGAGGCAGACGATTTACCACACACTTCAACAGGGTTGGGATCTGATTCCAATTGATGATCTTGAGTCTTAGACATCACTGGTTCCTCTTCTAGCACTTATTATAAAAGAGTCAAAATACAGAATCAAACCCACCACAAGTAAGTACCTATGCAAAAAGGTGGAAAAAGAAAATGCAGGCCCCAGATCATGGAAACACGGAGGAAGCATCTCAACACATGCATGAATATGCGACTCCAAAGCCACCAGGAGCCAGGAAGATATCTCAGTACAGCTCAGAACCTGAGCCCAAGGTAAGAGGTACTGAATTTCATTACAATACTCACTTTCTACAGTCTCTGATCTTGTCACTGAAGTCATCCTGGGTGGAGAACCCTGGAAGAGGAAAATGAGGTGATCTGTTCTCCACATTTCAGCCCTCATCTTGCTGGGGCTTTGCTACCTCAGAATAGGCCTGTGCTTTCCACACTCTCTGAACTGCCCATCTCTGCCCCACTCTACCTACCTGACAGGGCTCAGCCCAGTCCCACCTGACCCACCCCCTCCAGAGAATATCAGCAGGGTTCACTGCTTCCTGTTCAGAATTTCCAAGTTATCACTAGGATCCTCATATCTCCCTTAACACCTCCCTCATCTTATTCCCCAAATGCTTTGTGTTTAACTAGTCCCTAAATCCCTAATTCAGTCGATGGCATTATGATCTACATGGTCTTCAAAACAAGAAATTTACATCATCCTTTACTTCCTATTAACACTCCAGATCCAAAGGCCTGTCCACGCTACCTCCAACAGTCTCTAAGCCTTTCCTCCATTTCCGGTTACCAGTTTAGTTCAGGTTTCATAATTTCCACCATCTCTCCCCCACGCTCCCCAAGAATCTAACAGCTTCTCCGCTGGTTTTCCTACATCCAGCATTGCTCCTTTCCAACGCATTTTCTGGACAGCAGCAGAGATCTTTCCAGCGTATTCAACACCTTTCAGAAGCCAGTCCCAACCTGCCCGTTCCTGCTCTCTCCTGCCATTCCCATTCCCTGCACCACTTCTCAATCTCTGCACACAGCGCCTGTAAAACTTATTCATCCTTCCCAACCCAGCTCAAACGTGAGGCTTTCACATCACGTCTCTGGCAGGGCTGCTTGCTCCACCCCTTGGTCTCCCTAGCACTGGCGTAAAGCCTGTTTACACGGCTGTCTCCCCAGCCAGACTGTACTCCTAGGGGCTGTCACAGACAACCGACTGGAAGAGGGCAGGGACAGGACTGAGGCATCTCTGCATCTTCCGAGTTGACCTCCCGTCCCAGCAGAAATCTGTACGTGGGGGATGCTTAGTAAAGAAAAACGAATATACGTCAAAGGGCAACATGGGAAAGATAACAGAACAAGGAGGGGTAGGTCAAGGATCTAAATGCCCACAGATTCAAGCCCGGATAGTAACAGCAACAACTGTCCCTTGCTACGAGTTTCTCATAGGCCCTGTCTACGTAAGTCCGCACTTAATTTGCATCATCGCCTCATCATCCCATTTAATCCTTTCTACAGCTCCCTAAGTACTATTATTAATTCCACGTTGCAGATAGGGGAACTGAGGTTCAGAGGGGCAAAGGCCTGGCCCAAACTTGTCAGAGAGCCAGCCTGGGGCAGAGGCGAAATTCGAACCCAGGCCTCCAGCCACCCCAGCCCTCAACCACTGTTCTGGAATCCAGACCGTCTGCTCTGCACACAGGCCCCGAGCGAGCGCTGCGGCCCGCCCTTGGGTTTCCTCTTTCCCGGAGGAGGCTGCGGAGCCCCCGGTGCCCCCAGTCAGCCTGTCGGGGGGCGGCGACTGGGCTGGGCTGGGCGGAGGCGCCGACGCCAAAGCCTCCTGTGCGGGGCTGAGCGGCGCCGCGTCTGGGCAGAGGCCTGCGACTTCCTGACCTCAGAGCGACGCCCGCCCAGCCCGGAGCCTCCGTCTCTGAAACACAAGGCGACAGACCCCTTTCTCCGCAGCCCCAGGTTAACCCGGGTCCTCCCTGCGCTACGGCGACCGCTCCTTCCTGGTGCCAGGCCGCTGCGCCGCCTGCCGTGCGCGCCACCGCCGCCGCTTCCGAAACTCCCGCCAACCAAGGGCGCATGCGCGGCCGGCGGACTCGAGGCTCGCGCACGCGCACGCACGGAACGCCGGTCTCCTTCAAGGCGCATGCGCAAACCGGCGAGCCCAAGCACTTGCCCGCCTTGGCCCCGCCTGTCTAAGTCCTTCGCGGCACGGAATTGGCCGTGTTACTTGTTCCCCAGATACACAACATCCCGGGACGACGCTCCTGGGACCCAGTACACCATCGTGTCCTTTGCTCTGGACGAGCTCAGAACCATCTAAGATAGGGAAACAGGCCCAGAGAGGTACTTGCCAAAGGAATATAGTGCATCAGTGGCATCTGATGTCCTGCCCCGTCGCTAAGCCTTGGTCCCCCCTACCCTTATCTTCTTAACTCTGAAAATGTGGACCGTGACTCTCCCAGCGCGGACTGGAGCTGTGTGCTCAGTTTCCTTCACCCTCTCCCACTCCTGCTCTAGCACTTTTTCTCCTTTTTTGGCCCCTTGGATACCTGGCAAGTTTGAGAACACTCCTTGGCAGGCTCATGGCAAGTCACCCCCTCCCCAAACTGCTTGCAGCTCTCTGGCCACCCACACTGCTTCTTGCCTCAGCATGTTTGCTCAGCTCTTCCCTCTGCCTGGGACCCCCTTTCCTGCTTGTTCTTGGCAAAATTCTCTTAATTTTAAGCCCCAGCTGAAGACTCATCTCTCTTAGAGCCTTCTCTGAGGCCCCAGGCTGAAAACCAGGTGCCCCTTCTGTGCTCCCAGGAGCCTAACCTGTGCGTTCCACTATCTCTTGCTGGCCTGAGAGCTCCCAGAGAGCAGGCTGCTTCCTCCGTATCCAGCATGATGCCATCAAAATGTCCCCTTGCAATGTACGGTCCTTTCAGATCTGAAACCTCCAAATGTTGAATTAGGAGCAGTCCACAAATTCTGAAAGAGGGGTGGAGGAGCAGCAGCTGGAATGTGACTGTAGGCATCCTTCCATCCTTCTGGTGGTAGGCAGAAATCTGCCTTCCTGAAATTTTCACCCTGTGGTTCCAGCCTGTTGGCTCCAACAGTCATCTGAAAGCAGAGATTTGCTCTTGGTTGTCTGCATATCACTTTCTGGGGCTCAGCAATACCTAGTTCTTTCTATGCCCACCCCTCTCCTTCAACTCCTCACTGGTCAATGTCCCAAGAACGGAACATTGTTCCCAGCCAGGGCTGGCCATCCTACGGTACAGTGAGAATACTGCTTCATGAAACCCAGACCCAATACTTCCTCTATGTCCTTTCCCTGTTTTCAATTCTTCCATGGTTCCCTACCATTCACAGGATGAGGATATTCCTTCCTTTGTAAGGCACTGTGTGATCTGACCCAGCCTCTTCTTTCATCACTCCCCACTCCAATGACATCAAACTTCTTTCAGTTCCTCAGTTCTGCTCTGCTTTCTTTCTACTAGGCTTTCATACATGCTGTTCCCTCTTTCTGGAACCATCTCCCCTCAGTCTCCTGCCAACAACCTACCACCATCCCCTTCATCTTGTCAACATCTCAGCCTTAGGTGCCAGTTCGGTTGTCCCTTCCTCTGTGAAGCCTTGCCTGATTCCTCTTGGCTTCCTGAGCACCCTGAGCTCCCCTCTGCCATTGACATTTGCTCTCCTGTCTTCCAAGCTCATCTATTATATCCTCAATGCCTAGCACAGCCTGGCTGTTGTTAGGCCCTCAAAAAAAAGAGGAGACTGTAGACTTTTCATGTGGTAGCCAGCTTCCAAGATGGCCCCCAATGATCTCTGCTTCCTGGTGTTCCTCTCTTGTGTAGTCTTCTCCCAGAGTGAACAGAGATGGTCTGTATAACCAACAAGATATTGCAGAAATGATGGTGTGTGATTTTCAAGGCTTAGCCATAAAAGACATTGTGACTTCTATCCTGCTTTCTCATAGATCACTTGTTCTGGGGGAAGCCAGCTGCCATGTTGTGAGGATACTCAAGCAGCCCCAGGGCGAGGTCCACATCAGTTTCAACTGATGCCTCCTGCCAACACTGACTTGCCAGGCAGATGAGTGAGTCACCTTGCAAATGGGTCTTCCAGCCCCAGTCAAACCTTCACATGATTGCAGCCTGATTGACACTTAACTGCAACCTCCTGAGACCATGAGTCAGAACTACCCAGCTCCCAAATTCCTGACCCACAGCATCTGTGGTATAACAAATGTTTCGGGATAGTTAATTATACTGTATAAGATAATTAACCCATGTCAAAAATGTCCAGGGGCCGGCCTGGTGGCACAGCACTTAAGTGCACACATTCCGCTTCGGCGGCCCGGGGTTCCCTGGTTTGGATCCTGGGTGCGGACATGGCACTGCTTGGCAAGCCATGCTGTTGTAGGCGTCCCACATATAAAGTAGAGGAAGATGGGCACGGATGTTAGCTCAGGGCCAGGCTTCCTCAGCAAAAAGAGGAGGATTGGTAGCAGATGTTAGCTCAGGGCTAATCTTCCTAATAAAAAAAAAAAAAAAAGTCCTTTTTTTCATGATAAAATTAAGTTTAAAGTCTTTTGTAGAAAGGCTCAGTTCCATTTTTGAGTCCTCTGCATTTCTTTCTCAGTGGTCATCTCACACTTCATGGGAGACTCTGGGGTGTCAGCAGTCAGCAGCCAGGAACACCTGTTGGCTCCTCTCAAGTGGCCCCAAACCAGCAAACTGGCTGTGGCATTCCCAGGGCTCCCTCCTTCCCAGGCAACTGGGGGTGGGTTAGAGTCAGGTGTCAAATCTGTCGGTGCCCCACCCACCCTGCAAGAGAAATCAAAAGGAGGCCAAGTCCATGGAAACTGTTCATATGACATACTTTATTTCCAATCTACAACCATTAAAAACCCTTTGTAAGTTTACACTGTACAGATATTCTCATGTCTGAAATCAGACACGGGGGGAGGGAGAGCTGGCGGATCGGACCACGGTTGTCCTAGCACCCAGTCCATCCTGGGAAGGAGCCTTTTGAAGACAGGAGTGGAGAGGAGAGAACAGTGGACAGGAGAGGCAGACAGTTTGGCCCAAGGATGCCCTTGGTCCCTTCCCCCCACAAGGCCTTTCCCTGGGGGTCCCCTAGGGCCCACAACTGCAGGACCTGGACCAGGAAATCAGGCTGGGCAAGAAGGGGGCTTCACAGTATTGGTGGGGGTTGAGGGGGCCCAGAGGAGGAGGAGGGACAGCTTCCGGCTCTCTCCCCAGCCACTGGGGGTTGGAGCTGTTTTTTGGCACTGTCTACTGGACGTGAAAGAAGGCGGAGCAGGAGCTAGGAATTCAGGAGTCTTTCCTTGAGGAGGAGTTAGGTTTCTTGTCATTTGAAGAGAGGCCATGAGCCTGTGGTGAGGTTCCCAAGAGGTAATGGTCAGGGGCTTTTGTCTCCTGCCCCCCTGGACTCCCCCCTCACTCCCCCTCCCGCCCCCCCACCTGGCTGGTACGACCCTACACAGCTTTTTGTAAAACCCAGACAAGTGGGAGAGGTGAGCAGAGCTGGAACCAAGCCAGGGGCAGGGAAAGGAAAAATGCACGCCTTCTCCCTGCCCTCCAGCTTCCAGGTGAGGAGGACATAGTTTTGTTTTGTTTTTGGGGGGCGAGAGAGTTACCAATCTCTCAGGAGTCCAGATGAGGTTGGTGTTTCCCACCTGTTCCTGGTCTGGGCCAGCCTCTGTCCCTCCCCAGGCCACACTGATCGAGAGTCTAGATCAGCAGCTGGCAAACCACTGTGTCTATCAGAATCACCCGGAGGGCTTGTTAAACCCCAGCTTGTTCCAGATGTTCTAATCTGGTAGGTCTCGGGTGGGGCTGATACTTTGCATTTCTGTCAAGTTCCCAGGTGATGCTCCTGCTGCTTTGAGAACCTCCAGGCATCTCATCCTCAGCAGCCTGGTGCCCCAAGGCAGTGCCAGGGAGCTGGGCCACCGCTGGCAAGGCCCAGCTTTAGAGTCACCAAAATGTCTGAGGAGCTGCCAAGAATAGTCTTGTGGGGAGCCCCCCTGTGCGGAGAAGTAAACTAAGGCACAGAGATCAGTAGCAGAGCTGAGAGAGGAGCCAGCGTACCAGGGCCCAGTGGATAGAGGATGGTGATGGAGGGCCCCGAAACACGAGGGGTACTCTGGGTCCCTAGGGATCATCCCGGTCCTCATCATAAAATCAGAAAACCAGTCAAACTCAGACAAGTTCAGAGATCTACCCAGACCTGGGCCAGGGCTCCAGACTCCCAGCTGAGGTTCCTCCTCATGGGAGCAGCCTGAATGGTGTCAGAACAGAGTGTGACTAGGTGACCAGGCCCCAACTACCTCGGCCTTCAAGGACGCTTAGAAGAAACCAAAGCTCCTTTCCTTGGGGTCTGGGGTCCAGAGGGCTGGGGAAGGGCAGGACGGGAGAGGAGCAGGGCTGATGGGATTGACAAGGGAGGGTCTAAGGAGGATGAGCAAGGAGTGGGGAGGAGCCCCGGGCAGGGGACTCAGGCCCATTATTATGTCCCCAGTCCCCTTTGGTTCTTGGCTCTGTGGACTTTGCAAACTGCAAACCCTGTTGGGAGGGGTAAGCGGTAGAGCCAGGATGAGCTGTTGCAGAGGCCGTGAGGCCCAGGGGAGAGTGGAGAGGATGGTGGGATGTCAGATGGACAGACAGATGGACGGACGACCAAGGAGTGAGAGAAAAGAACCCAAGCCAGGCTGCATCTGCTTTGCAAACAAGACCATGCAGGACTGGGCAGGGTAGAGGAGTCCAAAAAGGGGGATCCAAGCCCCCCCAACATACATACTCCCAGTGGAAGGTGCTGGGGTCCTGCCGGGAGGCTGTGGACAGAGAGGACAATGTGGCTCCCTGGTGGGACTGGGGGATGTCTTTCTGGGCTGGAGGGTTGCTGGGGCAGAGCCCAGTGAGAAAGGCTGGCATAACTGATGCCGCCTGAGGCTTTGGGGAAAGGTGCCCCCTTTGGGGTGAGAAAACACAAAATAAGTAAAACCGAACCTAGGAATACAACCAGATCTGAAAGCAAACATGGGGAGTTGAGAGACCACAGAGACGGGAGGATGGGAATGTGAGCCTGAGGGGACGGGCAAATCCATGGGAGGGGAGCCAAGCTGGGGAGGCCGCTCTGGGAGGGCTGAGGGGTGGGTGCTACGAATAAGCCTGGGGCCCAGAAGAGGAAAACCTGGCCGTGGGCCAGGGCCACTCAGTTTGCTAGTGAGAACTAGCTGGAGCAGAGGAGGGAGGAGGAGTGGAAGCTTGCTGAGGAAGATGATAAAAGAGAGGATGGGGTTCAACCAAGATCACAGAATGGCAGGCTGGTGCCTCATTCACCACTGCGGATACAGAACCTGCTGGGAGTCTGGAAACCTGGGTTCTGGTCCTGCCTCTGCCTCTAGTTTGCTGTGTGACCTTGGGTGAGCCACTCCCTTCTCTGGGCCTGATTCCTCATCTAAAAAAGTGAGGGGGTTCGACACAAAAGGACAAATATTGTATGATTCTACTTGTATGAAATACCTAGAGTAGGCAAATTCATAGAAACAGAAAGTAGAAGAGAGGTTACCAGGGGCTGGGGGGGAGGATGGGGAGGTATTGTTTAGTGGGTACAGAGTTTCAGTTTGGGGTGATGAAAAAGTTCTGGAAATGGACAGTGTTGATGGTCGCACAACATTGTGAATGAACTTAAAGCCACTTAAATGGCTAAAACAGTAAGTTTTATGTTATGTATATTATGCCACAATTAAAAATAAGTGAGAGAGTTGGTCCAGATTATTTTGTGGTTCCCTTTCTATTCTCTAAGACTAGGGCCAGGGTGCTGGGGGGCTGGCCTGGGACCAGTGAGTGTGATCAGACCACTCGACATCTGTGAGGAAGCTTATGCTTTTCCAGCTAGACTCACAGGCACAGTATTGTATTTGGTCCTCACCACAGCCATGTGAGGTGGAAGGACATTCTCCCACTTACAGCTGGGGAAATTGAGGCATACACTAGCCACATGATCTGGGGACAAGGTCATTCAAGTTGGTGGCAGTTTATTATTACTTTATAAATAGTGACCTGGAAACATCCTTGCATTTTAGGTTCACCTCAGGTTTACACTGCAACTGGCCTAGTGGCCTTTGAAGAAAGGATACATGCTGTAAATTAGTAGCAGAGGAGTTTGTCTCCTGGGGTAAATATGCTTGCTTCCCATGACTAGATGACGAAACTTACGAAACCTGATGTGTTTCTCTTTTTACCATGGCTGCCAGGAAACTCAAGAGTAAAATTTAACTGCAGGATTTGGAGAATTACATCAGATAGATGGGGGAACGATACTTCTTCCTGCTTTCTTTCTTTTTTCCATTGTCTTATTAAACCTTATGACTAAGATTCTAAATCGCCTCTGATGCTTTTTGGAAATTCTCAGGGTAATTAAACCAAATCAGAGCTGAATTGAAGACCAAGCCCCCTAATTCCTAGCTCAGTGCTCTTTTAAGATACAGCATCGTTGGGGCTGGCCCCGTGGCCGAGTGGTTAAGTTCGTGCGCTCTGCTGCAGGCAGCCCAGTGTTTTGTTGGTTCAAATCCTGGGCGCGGACATGGCACTGCTCATCAAACCACGCTGAGGCAGCGTCCCACATGCCACAACTAGAAGGACCCACAACAAAGAATATACAACTATGTACTGGGGGGCTTTGGGGAGAAAAAGGAAAGAAAATAAAATCTTAAAAAAAAAAAAAAAGACACAGCATCGTGGTGATTGATTAAAAGAAAGATGGCCTAACGGTCAGGGCTGTGAACCTAAATGGTGTGGTCACTGGTGCCCAGGATCTCCCTGGAAGTTTGTTAGATATGCAGATTCCTGGCCCAGGAGGCTGAGGTGGGGCCCAGGAAGCTGCATTCTGGACATGTCCTCTGAGGATGCTGATACAGGGGGTCCCTAGACCACCTCCGGGACACACAGGTACCAGTGATTTGGAGTGGACTGTTTTCACGTATGGGTTGGGCAGTGGCATATTCTGGGTGTCCTGCACCTGCACAAAGCCCCCAGTGGGGCAGTAGGTTTACACAGCAAGCAGGACAGAGTTGGGCTGGAGGATCCAGTGGACCCAGGTTCTAGTCTAAACTTGATGACTTTCCAGTTAGGTGACTCTGGGATGAGTCCTGCACCCCAGCTTCCTCATCTGCAAAATGGGAGCACTAACCCCTGTCCTGCCATGGTTGCCTCCCAGAGCTGTCCCTTAGAGGTCTGAAGGGGCTGTAGGGTGGGGAAGCAATTTCTAAATAATAAAGTGTTCTGGGCAGGGGGTTGTTATTAATGGAAAGATAGTGGGAGCTTGAGGGGCTGCTGAGACTGGGGCGACATTCTGGATGGGAGGAGAGAAGGAGGAAGGGTCTGGAAGTTGGGTGGGCAAGAGGAGAATAGGCTGGATGATGAAACCATGAAGGGTTCGTGGGGGCGCGCATGATGGAGTCATGTTGGCAATCAGGGTGTAAGAGGGTCAAGTCTCTGGGCCCTCAACTTTGTCACCCGGGAAAGCAGCTGGTAGAGGAGCATCCTTGGGGAGACCAAGAGGTGGGGCCCATTCTAAGCTCATGTTGGAGGGGATTTTAAATTGTCAGCCGTCGGTGGGAAAGAACTGAGAGGAAAGAAGTGCCAGGGAGACAGGGAATTAGATTCTGATGTCTTGCGCGTGCAGGGTCTAGGAGCCTCTACTGCGCCAAAGTGGTTTGAATTTCATTTCAAATATAGACGTCATTGCCCCCAGGAGGGTCTAATTTGGCTCTGGGAAGAGGTCTGATACCAGAAACTTGAGGCTGCTGAGTTTAGGGTCAACTGTGTCAACTGGTCCCCATTTCCCCCCAACCAACTGGTAGCAACACCATGGACCCAAGTCTGGCAGTCTGTAGGGGATTAGGACCCCAGGGTTCCTTGGGACTTTGATTGAAGAGAGTGGAGATGGGGAAAAAGGAGAAGGATAAAGGAGGAGGAAGGTGCTAGGAGTAACAGGGTGCAGTGATAGTAGGAAGGGGAAGAAAGGGAGGAAGGGCAGTGTTTCTGTGGGTCAGGCAGTTTTCTGCTTTGGGAATGTTACCAAGACTTAAAAGGCATTGGAAGAAACAAACCAACTTAGAAATTACATTCCAAAAGAGTAGAGAGTTTTTACAAACGAACCCCCCCACCCCAAAAAAAGAAAATACAACAAGTTACTAATTAAAAAGCTAAAAATCAAACCAAACCAATATTTACATGTAACATTTTCAACCCCATCAAGCCCCATGTCCAGAGGCTTCTGTAGGAACAGTGATGAGTGACCTTGCACAGTGACATGCAGGAAGTGGAAACTGGGACTTTGAAAACCAAGATCTGGAGCCTCTGACACCGGCTGGGGGTCAGGTGCTGAGACAACGCGGATGGCAAGGACAATCTTGAACGAGGACGATGGTAAGGCTGAGCGGTCCGGAGGCCGCGGGGTTCAGGTCTCATGAGGATTTCTCCCCAGGGCTGGGAGCACAGCCTCTCTGGCCCTCTGCAGCTCGGGGAGGTGGCAGAAGGCCTCTGGTGGCTTGTGGCCTGGTGTGAATCCCCTCACCTGGAGATAATCTGGGAGGGGCCCTGACCTCTTGGGTGAGAGCAGTGGCATCTCAGAGACCCCATCGGCCTGCCTGCTCTGCCCCCACAGGTCACTATGGCATGAGGAAGTGGCTGGTGGACTGACATGACGCTGATGGTCTGCCAATAGAGAGTGGAGATGAAAGACTTTGGATAACTGGTCCAGGTGACCCTGAATGGGCAGGACTGGGAGCTGGCATGTGGGAGTGCAGAGGGATCTCCTGAGTCCTGGCGGCAAACTAGCAAAGCTGCTGGCTTTTGGTCTTCCTGATGGGGAATTCCACAGACAAGCTGCTTCATCCTGGTGTTTCCACTATGGGCCCCCAGCCAGTTACAGGAGGCCCACACGTGTGCATGTGCGCGGGCATGTTCACTGGCAACAAGGGGGAGGCCAGAGGAGGCCTCCTTGCCACACTGCAGTGAGCCACGTCACAGTCTGTTGATGGCTGGGGCAGCTCCCATGGGACGTGGGGAAGGGTGGGCAGCAGAGTTGGGGTTGGGAGAAGAGCCGCGAGAGGCCATAAGGCTAAGAAGAGGCTGGTGAAAAGGCTGGCAGGCTGGTGAGAACGGAGGCAGGCTGGCAGACACTCTCAGATCCATGTGCAAAGCTGCAATAAACAACATTCTCGAAGTTCGGTCCTGTTTTCCTGCGAGTTCTCACGTGGGGAACTTGGAGGGATCTCCATGCTCTCGATAGAGCCTTAGTAATCCATGTTTGACTCATTAAAAAAAGGTGTGAGAGGGAGGGAGGAAAATGAGAAGGGAGATGGAGAATGTTGGGGAAGTGGTGACGTCGGTCCAGCCCTCCGCCCTGTCAGCGAGCACTTACAGACTGACCACCGGGGCTGGGCGAGTACCAGGTGCTGACTGAAAAGCAGTGTTGAGGCCAGCTGGTCAGCGGTGTCGGGGGAGCATGCTGCAGGGCTCCAGCTCTGCTGGGGAGCCCTCCAGACCTGACCAGGAGACCAGAGCTTGGCTGCTGAGCTGCCTCATCCACATGGGGGACCCCATGCCTGTCCATCGTGTTAGAAGGCTTGCATTGTCCCAATGGCAAGAATACTTGTCTCAACTTCCAATAAATTACCTTAGGGACTTTGGGGTAAATTAAATTAATAAAATAAAGTAAAACCACCTTAAATAGTTATAGTAAGAAAAATTCAAATAAACAACCTAGGCAAGAAATGTGTTCCCAGGCCCCAGTCTACCACTGTGTCCAGGGCACGGGCCTCTTAGAGTGCTCCTTGGCCTGGCCTGGCCAACTGGGAGTCTCTTCTTGGTAATATCTTTGCCCTCCACCAGCTGCTGGATGTAAACACAGTGGAGATGTGGTGCCCTTCCAGGCTGCCGGGAAAGCAGCCCCAGCGATCAAGTCCGTAAGCATTTAGGCATTTGTGTACCACGTCTTAAGACTGACTACCTATTTCTGTCCTCAAGGAGTCTCCTAGGAAGGCTGGGGCCCCCTGATCACATTGGTAAGGGAGGCAGTTCCAGTGAACCCCCCACCAACCCTGAGCCCCACACATTCCCACTTCGTCTTCCAGTCTTTGCTACATCCAGGCTCTGGGCAGGGAGATCCAGGGCTCCAGGATTCCAAGCAGACACTTGGCCCTGGCTACGGCCCCATCATACTCCCTAGAGTCAGAGTAATCCAGAGCGAGTGGCTGGGAGGAGGAGTAGGCGGAGGGAAGGAAGGGTTGGGGATGGTGCCCAGCCCGGCTCCACCAAGAACCCTAAACGGAGCCTAGAGCAAAGCCTGTTCTTCTCCTCGGTGTTTCCTCCCCATGAAGGGGGATGTGGTGGGCAGGGAACATCTCCGTGAGCCCGTTCCCGGAGGGGTGCCGCCAGAAGTGCATCCTTTCCTTGGCCCTTGGAGAAGTGGGTGCAGGCAGAACCAGGCAAGGCTCCCCCTCAGGACCCAGGGATTGGCTCCCAGTGGATCTCTCTGTAGATGCTTGCAAAGCCCAGTTTTGGTCTTTCTCCCGCTCACAGCCTTCCCCTGGGAAGTCGGAGAGCACCACCCAGCGGTCAGCAGGAGACTCGCTTTACCTGGATGGGAAAGCTGTTCTCTGGCAGTGGTGCAGCTGCTGTCTCCCAGGGCGAGATGATGCTGAGGGCCCGGGCTCCTCGCCTTGTCTGCTCTCCTCTCCACTGGTTCCCTTCGGCTATCCAGGGACTGGGCTGGTTGAGGCGGGGAGCTCGGCTGCTCTGTCACTCGCTGGGGGGGGCTGCCCTCTCCTCCCCACCCCAGCCGGACTCTGAAGGGTGCAGCCTACACTTGGAAGGAGAGTGGCGGATGGCAGAGCGGGATGGCCGGGCAAAACAGGAGGTGAGAGACTGTGTGCTACAGTCACAAACAGCATCCTAGGAGGAGGGAGGGAGGACGTCAGGAGGAGCCAGAGGCACTGACCACCCAGAGGTTGGGTGGCCAGCCAGGCAAGGAATTTGGACTCAGCCATGCCCAGGGACCACTTCCCAGGGGCTGTAGCCCCTCTTTGGACCAATTTTTTAAAATTGTTTTTCTCCCATTAGAGCAGTAATGGATGTTCACAAATAATGCCCCAGAATGTAATAAATTCTGGAATATACAGAGAAGAAAGCAGACATTATGTATGGTCTTACATATCAAAGATAAATTCTCAACACACCACACACACTTATATTTACCAAAATGACCTCATCTCCTATAGCCTATGTTGCAAGTGCAAAACATGAACACTTTTCTGTCACTATGTATGTCTAGATCTTGTTCTTTTTAATAGCTGTATATTATTCCACTGAACAGAAATACCTTATTTCTCCAATTCATTTTTGATGTGTATTTAAGTAGTTTCTAATTTTTTACTATTACCAACACACAGGGATAATGTTTAAAAGTGCTGCTGAAGAACTAGAATGCTTGGTTCAAATCCCAGCCCTGCCTCTTACCAGCTGTGTGACCTTGGATAAGTTACTTAACCTCCCTGAGCCTTGATTTCCTCCTCTCTTAAGATGAGGGATGTGTTACCCTTCTCAAAGTTGTTGTGAGGGTCAAATCAGATATGGTATGTAAAGCATTTAGCATAGCACCTATTAAGTACTCAATAAGTATTAGCAATTTTTATTAATAATGCAATACATTTCTTTACACAAGTATGTTTTCCCACCTCTGTGAATATTTCCATAGGCTACATTCCTAGGAGAACTACTGGTTAATGGGTAGCATGGACATTTTAAATACTGAAAAATATTTGGGTCAACTTAAAAACCAACATTCAAAATACTGCCAGATTTCTACCTTTGTTTCTTGATGTAGGTGTGGTTACATGGGTATAATGATTAATCTTATGTGTCAACTTGACTGGGCCACAGGGTGCCGAGATATTTGATCAAACATCCTAGGTGCTTCTGTGAGGATGCTTCTGGATGAGATTAACATTTGAATTGGTAGCCTGAGCAAAGCAGGTTGTCCTCCCCAGTGTGGGTGGGCCTCCTCCAATCAGTTGAAGGCCTGAATAGACAAAAAGGCTGACTCTTCCTGAAACAAAGAATTCTTCCTGCCTGATGGCCTTCAAGCTGGGACACTGGCTTTTTTCCTGCCTTCAGACTGAAACATTGGCTCTTCCTGAGTCTCAAGCCTGCCAACCTTTGGACTGGAACTACACCATCAGCTGTCCTGGGTCTCCAGCTTGCCAATTACAGATCTCGGGACTTGTCAGCCTCCACAATCACATAAGCCAATCCCATATATATATATATAGGTTCCTATTGGTTCTGTTTCTCTGGAGAATCCTAACACAATGGGTGTGTTCAGTTTGTGAGAATTCAGTGAGCCATATTCACACCCTACGAGGGGCTGCAGAAATTGGACAAACTCTTTTGAAAAAAAATTTGGCAACATTTTTCAAATACCTTTAAAGGTTTATACTCTTTTATCCTATAATCCCATTTCTGCAACTCAAACCTAAGGAAATAATCTGAAATGTGGAAAAATGTTTTTGCACGGAGATGTTCACAACAGCACTGTTTATAATAGGGAAAAACTAGAGACCACCTAAATGTACAATGACATACAACTGGGTCAATCAAAGCCCTGCCACCTCTCTGTGTCCCCACCCACAGCCCTCACTGAGTGCACCACAGACCACGTGATCCTGGCCATAGCTGACTGGACCAAGGGGGTACACTGGACTCAAGCTGGACCAATCAGAGTCACCTTCTTCCAGAAATGTGGAACTGGGGCAGAGGGGTTTGAGTCAGTCTCTCTTAGGTGCTTGAACTGGAAGATGTTAAAAAACCAGAGCTGGGACAGCCCACCTGAACCATAAGCAAATGCAACAGAGAGAGAGGAAGGAAGAGAACATCACAGAAAATGAATCTCAGGAGAGAAGAGCAAGACAGAGAGAGAAGCTGCTGAGGCCTTCGGGTCCCTGCCCTTGGGTTCCATGAGATACTCTGCTATTCCCCTTTCTGCGAAGCTAACTTATAAGCATTCTTTTACTAACGTGCAAGTAATCCCTAACCAAATCAGGAATAGATATCAGGAGTGGGGTGTGCAGCAAAAGATTCTGAGAGAAAATGGGAGCATTTCGGATTGAGTCTTGGTGGCATCGGGGCAGGGGTGTGGTGGTAAATGTTTAATAACCAGTTTTCCAGGAGAAAGGGGAGAAGCCCTGATTTGTAGCATTTGCCCATTTTCGGGATGTAAATCCTCCCACTGTGGCCAATCTCAAGGTCCCAACACGACGTCAGTGAACACAGAGATGCACACGATTGGCGCTCACAAAGCAAACGAGCCGGCTCCAGGACACCCCTGGGTGGCAGGAAAGAAGTGAGAACACCCTGTCACTGGAGGGGATGCTGGCAATCTCTGGTGTGTGGTAGCAAAGCAGCTAGGTAAGCCATGCTTACTAGTCTCTTGGTAATCAGACTATGGTCTGTTGTTCCAGGTCTGGGGCCTTCCAACCCCCATCCCAGACTAGCACAAGAACTTTTTGAAACACACGATCATATTCCCTGAGTGTGAAAACCAAAAGAGCTTGTACTTTATAAGCCAACGCCAGCTCCCAAGGAAAAGGGCAGACCCCACACACCTACCTCGTTGGGAAGGACCGTGGCTCCGTCTCCATCCCGGGGGACACCATCCTTCCCCACCTGGGGGAGCACGGAGAGTCTAGCCTCCTCGCTGCTGCCTGACTTGGCTGCCTTCTTGTTCAGGACCCTGGCCATGCCCTCTGGCTGATGGTAGCTGGCCGGGGACACAGGTTCCGGCTTCTTGGTGCTCTCCTCCCCTGCTGTCGAGGTAGGGCTTGGTGCCCGGCCACACACATTGCGGAAGAACTCCTGCACAATGCCGTACTTTGGAGGCTCGGGCTTGGCCCGGGCCTCGGACATGCCCAGTTTCCAGACGGACTCAGTGCTCCCCGAGTGCTCCACCACACTGAAGAGGCTGGACAGCCCGTCATTGATGTTCCTCAGTACGGGGCTGTCCCGCGTGGTGGTGGAGCGGGCCCAGGCCGAGCCGTTCTGCTTGCCCTGGTGCAGGTTCCACAGGCTGCGGTCCTTGGCGCTGTCCAGCTTGGACACGGACCGCCTCTGGAGCTTTGGCGAGCCATACTTGGGCGAGCAGCACGGGCGCTCGATGCGTGAGTGCACCTTGTCCAGGGAGGAGGAGATCTGCTTGCTGCGCACAGACACAAGCGAGGAGCTGCGGGGCGACCAGCTCTTACTGTGGAGGCTGCTGCGGGGCGGGTCAGTTTGCAGGCCCACGCTGACCGTGCGGATGGTCTGTGTGCCCACACTGGCCAGGCCCACTGTCTGGCTGGACGTGCTCTTCACTTTTCTCTCCAGCGAGCCCGAGCGCATGGCCTGGCGCACACAGTTGGTGATCTCCTTCATGTCGTCGCTCATGTTGCCTGACATCTCAAAGTCATGCAGGGCCGCTGGGAAGCCAGGCCCGGACGCCGAAGGGCTGGCCCCTGAGCCCCCGTCCAGGCGCTGCCGTGAGAAGTTGCAGAGCCACCGGCTGTAGGAGCTCTCGGCCAGCCCATCAGCCTCAGCTGACTCTTTGGGCTTGGCTGTGGTGAAGAGGAAGCCAGGCTCGATGATGATCTTACCCTCCCTGTCATGGACCACGGGCACGCCCAGGCGCCGGGCCACCGGCGGGCTGTAGTAGACACGGATGCCCGTCTTGTCGGGAGCTGTGTAGCTGCGCTGCATCTGCCTCCCCGCGGGGTCCTGGCAGGCCAGGGCACCCAGGTGGCTGCAGTCCCGTGGTGAGAGCTGTTCCTGGGCATCCTTCTCTGGGTCCACTGGCTGGGTGCCCACAAAAGCAAAGGCAGGGTTGTTGGGCAGCTTCTTGCCCCGGGCACCTTCGCTGGCAAGGTAGGGAGAACAGTCAAGCAAACTTTCAAACTCAGACATGGAGGAAACAGATTTGGTCCTAGGAAGAGCGGAGGAGGAAGAGTGGCGTTAATGGAAGATAGCATACACCCAAGCAGGCACTGGGGCCTTCCTCCCGGTCTGTGGGCTGCGGGAAGGCTGGGACCATGACCGTCTTGCTCACCTTGTGGAAGATGCTGTCAGTGCCCTGCCCCACATCCCCTCTGCGCTCACACCTACACACCCAGCATCGCACGCTCTGAGCACCTGCCATTCTCCACCTGAGGGCTTTTTTTCTGACTGCAGGAGCACACCTGGCCTCCACACAGAGGAAGCTAGAAATATCACTGAGTTTATGCCTAGACACGGCCCTTGACAAACAATGGGTGGGATTTGGGGGCTTGGTACCCAGCCTCCCCTTCCTTGGGCAGGAGAAGTCTGCATTGCATGTTGCACTCTGCTCTCAAGAGTTCCTCAGTGAAACTGAGCTCCAGTAGTCCACACATAACTTGGTTGATCTATAGATATAACCTGAACTTTTATTGGCTGCCTGGCCTCCCTTCTTTGCTTTCCCTTTACTGCCAGGTGTTTCCTGAAACCCCCTCCCAGATAAACCACTTGTACTCAGATTCTTGTCTCAGGGTTTGTTTTTGGGGGAACCCAAACTAAGACGCCAGTAATCCCTGACACTGACCTGGCCCACGTGTTGCCTGCTGACCGAAAGTGCACAGCATATGTAAGTGCATCTGACATGGCAGACCATTCGGTCCTCCCATAACTCTAGCAGGAAGCTCCTGTTATCCCACTAGGTGCAGATGGGAAGTATTGCCTGAGGCCGCAGAGCTAGAAACAGCAGAGCCGGAATTCAAACCCACACTCTGACTCCACAGCCCGTTCTCCTTCCCCGGGGTCCGCCTGGCTTCTGGCTGCTCTCATGGCCCCACAGGGTGCTGCTGCCCTCAGTCCTTTCATGGGTTTCCTAATGGTGGGGACGTGGTCCTGACAGCCCTGGAGGTCTCCTTGGCCACAGCATGGGGCTGAGCCCTAAGGATGCTGCTCACTAATCCCAGGAATGGATGTCCAGCTCGAGTTCCTAACTCCAGGGACAGGAAGAAAGAACCCCAAAAGGAGCTAAAGAGTTTCTTTCCCAGCCAGGATATGCAGGAGCCCCATTTCCCATGCCCAGAATCAAACAAACAAAAAATCGCAGGCTGGAATTCCCATTGCCCCAAGCTTCCCGGCTCCTAGGTGGCTTGGGTTCTATGGAAACCATATCTCAGTGATCTCTGAACTCTGCTGGGGTGCTCAGGTGGGCACGTGGGGCACCGGAGAGAAGAGAGGCAGAGGGGCGGGGCGGGCCTGCAGGGCGGAGCAGGGGCTGGAGGGCGGAGCAGGGCAGGGGCTGTGGAGAGGGGCAGGAGAGGGGCTCAGGGCTGAGAAGGCAGGGAGGAGAGGATGCCAGCACCTCTTTAAGCTGGTTCCCCCAAGCTCAGCTTCAGAAACAGCCTCCTTGTCGTGGATCTTCTCACTGCGTGTCTGTCAAGGAAAAGAGACAGGGTTAGTTCTGGCCACCAGCACACTGAGGTAAGGTGAGAGGAGTTAGTGTGGGAGCTGCCCAAATCCCTACCCCTGAGTCTCCTTCTGTAGAGCGGCAACGATGTCAGCGCCCATCTAGAACGCACGTTGGTCAGTGTCTAGCTACAGTGCATCTAACCCCCTCTCCGTGTGATCCAGGCTTGGCCAATGGGAGCTCCGAGAGAGAACCCCAAGGAGAGAGCCCCTTTAGAACTTACTCTGAATGTGGTGGCAGCAACAAAGCACCCGTGGTGGCTGCTGTTCAGCTGACAGTGACTCAGGTCCCTGCTCTGCGCTTGTCTCACCCTGGTTCCAGAGCACGACCCCTGGGACCCACACCAGTCATCTGAACCTGCAGCACCAGCCCCCTTGTGCCCCTAATAAAATCCTCTCCTGGGGCTGGCCCAGTGGCGCAGCAGTTATGTCCCCGGGCTCAGCTTCCACCGCCCACGGTTCCCTGGTTAGGATCCCGGGCGCAGAGCTATGCCCAGCTTGTCAAGCCATGCTGTGGCAGGCGTCCCACATATAAAATAGAGGAAGATGAGCACAGATATTAGCTCAGGGCCAATCTTCCTAAAAAAAAAAAAAAAAGAATCCTCTCCTGCCTCATTTTTCCAGAATCAGCTTTTGTTGATTGCAACCAAATCTCCTAACACACCACTTCCTCAGGCTGTCATGGGGATCACCTGAGACCATGCAAAGGTCCCGCGTGTTCACTGTTTAGTTACTCAGCATGTTGCTATATGGACAATGCACCTGAGGCTTAGGAGCAAACTTCACCTAATTGATCTCCACAACCAGGGCTGGGCTAAGGCAGAGAATGTGACCCTCATTTACCACTGAGGCAACTGCGGCCCAAAGAGGGAGAGTGATTTGCCCAAGGTCACACAGCTATTTAGAGGCCCTCCTTTTCAGAAAGGCTACAACTGGAACCAAGAGAGGGCAAGGGGCCTGGCCAAGAATACACAGAGAGACACCAGCCTTTCTCCCAGGCATGGAAGGATGGCGCTGACAGAGGGCCCTCCACAAGTCCCAAACCACAGGTGGAACCAAGGGGTAGAAACCCTTGGGTTGAGGAGCCCAAGGTGCGAGGGTATGACCTGTGGGTGGGGGTTAGCATGCTCCCTGTCACATCCCCCGCAAGTGAGGGACTTTCAGTGTAGCTGGGAGCCAAGAGCACACGGGCAGCCTGCCACCCCACTCACCTCTTTCCAGCTACTGTCCTGCTTCTCCAGGTCCGAGTGCTTCAGGACCCAGGGGTCAGCAGCCTTCTGCAGCTGGGCAAGGGTAAAGAGGGCGGGTGAGTGGCGGGCAAGGCTGGTGAGCAGGGCCCCGCTCTGTGCAGGGCCACTCCCCCCGCTCCGCTCTGCAGCCAAGGGGACCCAGATCCTTCCCCGCGGGCAGCAGCTCTGAGCCACCACCAAGGTGGATTTGGAAAATGACCATGAAAGCAGCTCCTCCAGACATCCTTACAGACATCATTCTATCACAGTCACAGTTATCGCTGTGTGAACGCACGCTGCAGTTCCTGAAACGGCTAGATCCGCTAAGCAGCACCTGAATCACATCGAGGGGTGTCTCCACACTCAGAAAGCTCACCAGCCGTTCAACTGCATGAGACCCGCCTCTACGCTCTGTCGTGAACAAGCCCTCTACGACAGAGGCACGAACATTACGATTCAATTAATGATGTAAAAAATCTCTGGGAATATAAATTTAAATAGCAAGAAAGGGAGGAAGTGGATTGGAGCATGCTTTTGCAATATTTGGGTCCTATATAAAAAAGAAGTCCTGATCTATATAATTAAAATAAAAAGTAAAACTGGGGCCAGCCCAGTGGCACAGTGGTTAAGTGCACATGTTCCGCTTCGGCGGCCCAGGGTTGGCTGGTTCGGATCCCGGGAGCGGACATGGCACCGCTTGGCACGCCATGCTGTGGTAGATGTCCCACATATAAAGTAAGGAAGATGAGCACGAATGTTAGCTCATGGCCAGTCTTCCTCAGCAAAAGGAGGAGGATTGGCAGCAGATGTTAGCTCAGGGCTAATCTTCCTTAAAAAAAAAAAAGTAAAACAAAGGAAAAAGTCGATATAAAGAGTGGTACATAGTGGCCTGGTAAGTGGCAGCTGGGTGCATGTCGTAAACTGTCGTGAGGTGCAACAGTCAATGATTGTTTTTCCTATCCCCCCTCTTTTGGTCTGAGGACTCCAATTTTCCCATGGGGAACCACCCTTGGTTCTTCTGTTTTGGTTCCCGGGTTTTGGTAGGTGCTAGGGGTAGGCACATGACTCACACCTGGCCAATCAGAGCCTTGTTGGAAGGAAAAGGAAAAATGCCATTGTAATTGCTAAGCTGTAAGGATATGAGCACAAAACTAACAGTGGCCATATTTGAGGACAGCTTGCTTAAGAATAAAGCACAGAGGAAAGCAGCCTGAGAGACTGGCAAAGAGATAGACCCAGTCCCTAATGCATTCTCTGAGCACCTAGATCCAGCTATACCTGAAAGATACCCTACCCCTGAACATTTCCTACAGTGACCCCCCCCCCTTTGTGGCTCAAGCCAATTTAGGCTGGGACAGGCCTCACCTGGCTCAGGCGGTTCTGCAGCTCCTTCACCTGCTGCTCCACCTGCTGCTTCTCACCCTGCAGCCGCTCCACCAGCTGCAGCTTCTCCTGGCTCCAGTTGCGCTCGCTGATCTGCAGCTGCCGCGTCAGCTCCATGACAGCGCTGTAGGACTCAGCCAGGAGGTGCTGCTGCTCCTCACGCTCCCTCTGCAGGGCTGCCTTCCAGTCGGGGCCCGCCCGCTCCCCAGCCCCCTTCCCAGCCTTCAGCTCCACCTGCAGAAGGAAAAGCAAACTGGGTGGCTGGCGCCAGGAGGCCCTTCCTCCATCCTTCCTTCTCAGGCACCAGCAGGGGACAGGGGGAGAGAGCTCTCCTGGGAGGAGCCCTCTCCCAGGAAGACTTCTCTGACCTCCCCAGTCAGAACGAACCCCTCCTCACAAGCAAGGCTCATGTGAAGTTCTTTCTACACACAGAAGGGCTTTTCAGGCATTATCTCAGTATTCTCACGAAAACTCAGCAAGATAACTACCATTTTCACTATCTTACAGGGGAGGAAGAGGTTAAGTTATTTGTCCCAGTTTACATAGCTACGAAACGGCGGAGGTTCCTCATTCTTGCTTCTCAGGAAACTTCTTCAACTCTAAGCAGCGGTACAGTTTACAGTTAGCAGGGGACATGCACACGCGGTCACGGAATGAATGTGTGTAGGAGTCACTCCAGTGTGATGGCTTTCCCGGCCCCAAACGTTGGGGTGGCAGGAGGTAAGCATGCGACCTCAAGAAGGAATGCACCCCACACCCCCAGGCTGCGGTCTGGGATGTTAACCCTCATGGGGCCACTCAGGTTCCCAGTGGGGAGGGGCGCCTGGAACGGCTGGCTGTGGGGGGGCGGCAGGAGCCGTGGACACTGTGAAGTGCGTGGATGGGGCAGGAGCTGTGGGGTCTGCAGGGAGGGTTAGGAAGAAAGAATGGTGGCACTGGGAAGCCGAAGTCTGTGAGCATTGGAAGAAGGTGAGACCACAGTCAGGGAGCTGGGAGGGGCAGAGGTTTGGGGAGCGAAGGTCAGGTCTGTCACTTACCAGCTGGGTGACCTTGGAAAAGAAACTTAACTCCTCTATGCCTGTTCTGTCACCTGTCCAGTAGAGGTCATCAGGGTACCCACGTCCAAGGGGCTGTGATGCCCAGGAAGGAAGCCTGCAGCAGGGGCAGGCTGGAGGAAGCTGGGACCCAGAGTCGTGGCGAGGGGTAGGGGTGGGGTGGTCACAGCATTCTTGTGAGTGGCAGGAAGCCCACCCTCTCACTTTTCAGACCAGAGGGGGGCAGCAACCTGCCTCTAGGCACACAGCAGAGGCCTAATACCCAGGGCTCTTGGTTAAGGCTCCTTTGGTCATGCTGGGTTGCGGGGAGGGGCTCAGATAGCAGGGGGTTAGGGATCCTTAAGAGGAGAGGAGGGAGTGAATGAGGACTGCAGGCAGCGGGAGTCTGCACATGCAGGCAGCGGGAGTCTGCACATGCAGGGGAAGTAGGTCAGCAGGTACAGACAGGAATCTAAGCGTCTGGCCTCACCTGTGGGCCCACGGTGTGGCACAGGTGCCTGTGATGCCCCCGAGCCCCTTTGTCAGGCCCTCACCTTCCTTCCCTGGCCCAGTGACTCCTGGTCCCCACTATTTCTGGTTCCTTGCTGTGTGACTCTAGGCAAGTCTCTTGCTCACTCTGGGCCACAAGTTCAGGTGAATGGGTTCCTATGCTTCCAGAAGCATGGCTTGAGCATCCTGCTCCCAGACCCAACAGCTGATGGCTTGGCTGAGAGGCGAACAAGGGGGGAGATGTCTCTGACAGATGGGAGACTCACCTGGGTGGTATGGCTCTTGAGCTCTGCCCGCTCTGTCTCCCAGGTGGCCTTGGCCTTGGCAAACTGTTGCTGAAGCTCGGTCAGACCACGGCGTTCATCCCGGAGCAGCCAGCATAGCTCCTTCAGCGTCACCTTCATGTCGGCCAGTGTCTTGATGTACTCGTTGGGCTGCAGACGGGGGCAAGGCCTGGGTCAGGAGCTTTAGGAGGCCGGGGAGGGGAGCCCTCACCCAGCATCCTGCCCAGGACTCTGCTAGGCCTCAGGCAAGTCGCACGACCTCTCCGGGGTCATCTCACCCACAAAATGGGCATGACAAGCCCAGGCCTGGCCACCTCCTTTGCTGACATGCGCCCCAGCCTCACATAAACAAAAACCCCCGCGGTGACAGTGATAATTACTCAGCCTCAGTCTGAGCTGGGCCCCGGCTCCTTCAAAGCTCTGCAGGGCCTAGGCCCCGAGTCTGTATCCTTGCCCCAGACCTGCGTCTCTGACCCTCCATGGCAGACGGGAAGTCCAAACTGTGGACCCTCCCTGACCTCCTGAGTCAGTCTCGATTTTCTCTCCGTGGCCCTTGACCTTTCCCACCCATAGCCAAGCTCTCTGTGTGTGACCCTGCGAGCCTGACCCCACTGCTCTCTCTATCCCACGGCTGATTTGAGGGTTCCTGACTCCAGACCACAAGGCTCACGTCCCTCTTCATACGACCCCAGCCTGACGTCCTTACCCTCACTATGCACCTCAAGCTGCAGCCAATCCCAGAATACCTTGCCACACCTCTGCACACATGGTTCCCTTGGGCCAGAATGGCCTTTTTCCTCATTCTCCATTAGCCAAGCTCCTATGCGTCCTTCAAAGCCCATCAGCTATGACCCCTTCTCTGTGATACTGGCCCCTGCATTCTGAACAGAATTAACTGCTGTCTTGCCTGTGACCCCACAGTCCATCACCTGGCCCTCTGTCATTGCCCTGAGATGACTTACGAACCCCACAGCACTGAGCATCTGGGGCCAGTGACCAGGCAATAACCCTCTGCAGCTCCAGTGCCCAGTGCAAGATGGGTCAGAGAAGGCGGCAGCAAGTGATCACTAAACAAAGGAACAAACAGGAGAGGACTGGGAATGGGCTGAGAACGCACCGTGTTTTGGGTCCAGCTGTCCCCCGTGCAGGTCTTATTATCAGAATGCTGGGCATTTAACTCCTCTTCCTCCATTAGCAGGTACAGCTCTTTCATGCTATTCACCTATTTTTAAAAAACCACACTCAATAGGGGGTCGGACGGTGTCCTGCCTGGGGTCTGACCCTCAGAGGGAGGGGACTCAGGCTAGTGGCCCAGATAGAAAGGGGACTGCACAGCCAGGCAGGAAGAAAGACGGGGGTTTATGGCACAGGATGAACCACAGGCACCCCAGCTCAAACTTTCACTTTGACTCCTGGCATCGTTTAGGCCCAAGAGCACAGCTGGAGAGTCAGGCCCTTCTGGCCTCCCACACCATCTCTTCTGCCCCAAGGACCATGAGACATCCCTGAGAGCTACTCAGAAATAACCGTGTTGCCAGGTGGGGTCAAGGTAGGCACTGTAGTTGGAATAAAAGGGCCACGGGCACCCCATAATTACAGATAAGGGCAACCAAAGGTTCGGGTGGACAGACGAGAGACTTCCTGGGAGAGAGAATTAGTTGCTGATGGATTCTAGACAAGAGTCCAGGGCCAGCCAAGGAGACCAGCATACGAACTCAGGATGGGAATGAAGCCACCCCCTGACTGGTGTTCATTTATCATTCATTCATTCATTCAACAAATATTTACTGAACACCTACCGTGCGCCAGGTCCTGTGTTCGGAGCTGGGGATACATCAGTGAGCAAGACAGACAAAACCCTGGCCCCCTTTAGCTTCCATTCCAGTAGCAGGAAAATAAACAAATAATAAGTGAAACGTATGAAATGTCATTAAATATATGGAATGTCACATAGTGATCAGTGCTATGGAGAAAAAGAGAGCAGGGGAAGGAGCTAGGATGTGCTGTGCATAGGTGGTCAAGGAGGGCCTTGGAGAGAAGGTGATATTTGGGCAAAATTCTAAAGGAGGTAAGAGAATAAGCCATGTGACAACTTGCAGGACGAGAATTCCAGGAAAGGGCACAGCAAGTGCAAAGGCCCTGAGGTAGGAACACATCCATTAGAGGAACTGCAAGAGAGCCAGGGAGGAAGTGAGGGAGGCCTGGGGAACAAGGCTGGTTGACCAGGCCATTGTAGGGACTTTGGCTTCTACTCTGGGGGAAATGGGAGCCAGGGCAGATTGTGAGCCGAGGAGTGACACCGACCTGACTTTTGGTTTCAAAAGATCACTCTAGCTGCTGGGCTGAGTTACGTTATAGGATAGCAACAGAGCTCCATATCGCACAACTCTAGGGGGCACCAGCCACCTGAAGAACATGCTGCCTGGCACCTCCCTGTACCCTTTGGAATACAAGATGCTTGGTGGGCGGGTGCAAGGACCGAGGCAGGGAGACCAGTTAGGAGGGGATGGTGAGAATCCAGGCAGGAGGTGAGGATGGCTCAGGTGGGGAGGTGGGCAGTGCGGCTGCGTCAGCTTCTGCAGATTCTGGACAGGTTACCAGTGTGCAAGAAAGGCCATTTAAACCAGGAGCCTGGCTGAGCTCCCCAAGGGAGTAAGTGTAGGTAAAGCAGCAGCATGGTCCGAGGGCTGACTGTGCCGTTAAGAGTTCAGGACAGGGAGAAAAGGAAGGTCCAGCCAAGGAGACCGAGAAGGAGCAACCAGTGAGGTGGACGGAAAACCAAGAGAGTGCGGTGTCCTAGAAACCAAATGACGAAGGGTTTCGGGGGTCAGGGCAGGCGCTGAAGCTGGGAAGCATGTGGGGGGAGCAGGGTCCACATGAATAAGCACCCCGATTTCCATCCCTGGTCATAAGTATCTAAACATACAGACTTTTGATTATCTACATACGCAGGTGCACGATTCTTTCTCTGACATTCTTGGGGTGAGGAGTGCTTGGAATTCAGAACTAATCAGGATTTAGAAAGATAATACGGTACCTACACCGTATATTGCATAACAGCCCCAGCCGAGTCCGGCATAACACCCCATGCTCAAGAACACCAATATTTCCCCTACAAACATATGAACATTAACGTAAAATGGGATAAATAAAGGTTTTGCTGCCAAATGAATGTCAGAACAATTTTTTCCAACTGAGTTAGACACAAAAGAAGCTTTCAGTCAGAGCTTCTGGGTTTCAGAATTGAGGACAAGGAATCAAAGATCTTTATCTGTAGTAGAGTGGGGATAACAACTGTCTCCACATCAGAGGGTATTTGTACAAGCGAAATGCAATAATCCACGTAAAGCATTTAAGACAGTGCCCAGAACACTGTAAATACTCAACAGATGACGGTTATCCTTCAACAGAGTTTTAATTCTGCGTGTGTGGACACGCATATTCTTTAAAAGTATGAATGTACATCGTTTATTATTTATATAGTTATGTATCTTTTATTAGGTATTTATATGTATTTCCATACACATGTACTTTATATCATATTACATACAGTCACACGTTGCTTAATGACAAGGATACAGTCTGAGAAATGTGTCATTAGGCGATTTTGTGATTGTGTGAACAGCACAGAGTGCACTGACACAAACTTAGACGGCATAGCCTACCACACACCCAGGCTGTATGGCACTAACCTTATGGGACCACCGCGGTCTGCAGTCCATCTTTGACTGAACCATCGTTATGTGCCACCTGACTGCACATACATGTATATATCTATTTTTACAATGTATGTGGTTATCTTTATATCTTATTAATTGTGTCTATTTCAGTAAAGATGTATATTTTTACTAATTATAGGTACATATATTATTTAATTTTCTATCCTTACATCTTATTTTTTTTCTAAAGTAAGTTTCTCTTTCTCTGTTACTCCAGTACATGGAAATGGCTAGAAAGATTTTCACCAAATATGGAGAGCTTGCCTGAAACAAACTGACTTAAAATAAAGGCAAGGTGGCCTACAGGCAATTCATTTTGGGGCGTGCGGGGAGCATCTTCCCTAGCTGACAAAACTGGGCTTCGGCTATGGAAAAACAGTAT
The DNA here is from genome assembly GCF_037783145.1 of Equus przewalskii. Taxonomy (NCBI): domain Eukaryota; kingdom Metazoa; phylum Chordata; class Mammalia; order Perissodactyla; family Equidae; genus Equus; species Equus przewalskii. Next base: position 27,204,533 of record NC_091851.1, read on the forward strand.
AGTGGTTTCCCAAAAAATTTAAAATAGAACTGCCATGATCCAGCAATCCCGCTTCTGGTTATATATCCAAAGGAAATGAAATCGGAATCTCAAAGCACTATTTGCACTCCCTCGTGTTCACTGCGGCATTATTCACAGTAGCCAAGATATGCAAACAACCTAAGTGTCTGTCTACAAATGAATGGATAAAGAAAATGTGATATACACATGCAATGGAATATTATTCAGTCTTAAAAAAGAAGGAAATCCTGTCATTTGTGACAACATGGATGAACCTGGAGGACACTATGCTCAGTGAAATAAGCCAGACACAGAAAGATAAATACTTCAAGATCTCACTTATATGTAGAATCTAAAAGAGTCAAACTCATAGAAGCAGAGAGTAGAATAGTGGTTGCCAGGGGCAGGGAGGAGGGGAAATGTGGAGATGTTAGACAAAGGGCACAAAGTTTCAGTTATGCAGGACAAGGAAGTTCTGGGGATCAAATGTACAGCCTGGTGACTACGATTAACGATTCTGCATTGCATTCTTGAAATTTGCTAAGAGAGTAAATCTTAAGTGTTCTTCCCACAAAGGAAAGAAGGAAGGAAGAAAGGAGATGGTAACTATGTGAAGTGATGGATATGTTAATTTGCTTGATTGAGGTGATCATTTCACAATGTATATATATATCAAAACATCAAGTTGTACACCTTAAATATATACAACTCTATATGTCAATTACCCATCAATAAAGCTGAAATAAAATGCAGCATATACACACAATGGAATATTATTCAGCCTTAAAAAAGAAGGAAATTCTGCAATATGTTACAACATGGATGAACAACTGAAGACAGTATGCTAAGTGGAATAAGCCAGGCACAAAAGGACAAATACTGTATGATTCCACTTATATTAGGTACTGAGAGTAATCAAATTCACAGAGACAGAAAGTAGATGGGGCCAGCCTGGTAGCACAGTGGTTAAGTTCATGCGCTCCACTTCGGTGGCCTGGGGTTCACCAGTTCGGATCCCGGGCACAGACCTATGCACCACTTATCAAGCCATGCTGTGGCAGGCGTCCCACATATAAAATAGAGAAAGATGGGCACAGATGTTAGCTCAGGGCCAGTCTTCCTAAGCAAAAAGAGGAGGATTGGCAGTGGATGTTAGCTCAGGGCTACCCTTCCTCAAAAAAAAAGAAAGTGGAATGGTGGTTACCAGGGACTTGGGGGAGAAGGGGATGTGGAGTTAGTGTTTAACAGGTACAGAGTTTCAGTTTTACAAAATGAAAAGAGTTCTGGAGATGGATGGTGGACATGGTTGCACAACAATGTGACTATACTTAATGCCACTGAACTATAAACTTAAAAGTCATCCCGAGGCCCGTGTGGGACTGCCAAACAGGAGTGGCAAGTCCCATGTTTTCAAATGCCATGAGAGAGAGCAGGCAGTGGCTTCAAATGGGAGGCCCCAGGTGTCACAAAGGGTGATACTCAAGCGGCAGCCAGGCTGGGCTTCTGAGCTGCTTCTCATGGGGGCACCTCTGTGTCAGATATTCCAGGGCAAGGGCAGAGGGAGTGGGTCCATTTAATGATGGTCAGTGACTCTCCCAAGAGGCCAGGGTGGCCTGGGAGAAGAACTGTGAGCCCCTCTGGGGGTGGGGGGAGGGGACTTTTGCTACAGATTCAGATCTAACCATCACCCCCTGCTCCTGGGCCATTCGGGCTGCTCTGGGGGACCCCTGACAGGGTACCTGGGGACTTAGGAAGTGCCAGTGGGCCCCATCGGCTCTGGAAAGAGTAGCTTCAGCCAGAGGAGGGCCAAGCCTGGGTTAGACCAGAGACACCTGCACCTAAAAGGCCAAGGCCAAGGTGAGTGGTGCCAGCGCAGGTGGGTGTGACTGAGGTGTGACACCCTTACAGGCCCCCTTCTCCTAGCAGTGTTAACGTGCTACTGATGGAGGCAGGGGCTTTGAGGAACGACAAGGGTCCTGCACAGACTGAGGGAAAAAGGGCCACAGGAGTCCTTCCCAAGCTGCACACATTCCCAAAGCCACATCCCCTTCTACCTGTACCATTGTTAGTGTTATAAGTCAACTTACTCTTCATAGTTAAATAAACATATCTAAAAAAGGAAGTTGATATTATTACTAAAAATGGAAAGCCAGTACCCATTGCCATAAATCAAAGGTAACATTAGAAAAAAATAGGTATATTCATAAGTCAAAAATAAACAGCAATAAAAAAGAATGAAGTACTTCCACATGCAAAACATGGATGAATCTCAAAAAATTATACAGAGCAAAAGAAGCAGGCACAGAAGACTACACGCACTTATATGAAGTTCTAGGGTAAACAAAACTAACCCATGGTGTATGGAGTCCGAATAGTGCTGAGTGCTGGGATGGGCATACTGACTGGGGCACAAGGGAAATGTGCTCTACTGTGATCTGGGGGGCTATACGGGTGTACACTGTAAAACTTCATCAGCTGTACACTTGAGATGTGTGCACTTTACTGTATGTAACTTATACCTTAAAAGAATAAAATAAAAAAACATTAATATATACTATATTGCATATAATGCGATGGCAACAAAACTAGGTTATTAAATTCATTTAGATACTGTTGCCCGCTGAAGACTCTGAGCTTTGTTAAAAAGAGAAACCAACAAGTATTAGGTGTTAAAGACCTACCAGCCCCCCAAGAGACTTTCTCCTGGTGAGGCCAGGACCAAGGCTGTCTTCTTCACCACGGTATCCCCAGCACCTGCCACAGAGCCCAGTAAAGAGCTGGTTCTCAACAGACGCTGAATGAGTGAATGGATGCAGGGATGGAAGCCTGCAAGCGGATGGCTCAAATATGAACCTCGGGGTTGTGTCAACGACAGCTGGGTGTCCCTCCAGTTCTCTCTCCCCCACCTCACCCCTACCCCAGACCCAGTCCCAGGGGACCCATACCTCAAGGAAGTCATCTCCCTCGCTGGGCAAAACCTTGCCCTGCCGCCAGCGCTTGAGGAACCACCTGAGCTTCATGAAGAGCAGCAGGAAGTTGTGCTTAAACTGCTGGGACTCCTGCACCAGCATGTTCTTCTCCTGGCTCCAGAATTTCTGCTCCAGCCTCCGCTGGAGGCTCAGACTCTGCAGCTCAAACTCCCGCCTCAGAAGCGCCCTCTGCTGGTCCTCCTTCAGCTGTGAGGGGGACAAGAGCATGAGAAACCCCAGCTGTCTTAGGGGGCGCTACCCCACCCCATTCCAGGCCTCACACCAGGGCAGAGAGGAAAATGTGGGTGGTGCCTGTTGGTGATCCCTGCCAGGGATTCCACTACTAGAAGCTCGTTCTGTTGAGATAAACAGTGCCCTCTGCTACTCCAGGGAAGAGAAACTCAGAAAAGCAGTAGCGATCACAGATACGAATCAGTGGAAGAGCTTGGGTTTGAACCCAGCTCTGATTACAAAAACCATGACATCACATAATAAGCACGTACTGGGTGTCAGTGTTTCACATGAACGCTCACATTTAATGAGGAACCTGAGGGTGAGCAATGATGGCAGGGAGGGGTGACTCACGTGGAGAGCAAAGGGCATGCTCGGAGTGAGGAAGGCTGAGAATATGCACTATCCTAGGAAGCAAGGCTCTGTCACGGCTACGAGGGAGCCAGAGACCTGGGTTAGAACCCCAGCCCCACCTCTCCCTGGATGTGCAACCCTGGGCAAGGCACTTCGGCTCTCTGGGCATCAGTTTCCCCATTTGTAAAATGGGGACACCACATGGAGAAGACATGAGAATTAAAGGACATAATGTGTGGAAAGTGCATTGCACAGCCCTGACATACAGTAAGGGCTTAATAAATGCTTTCTTTAGCAGGAGTATCAACTTGATTACCAGCCAAGCCTATGGCCTTTCTGCTATAAGTTTTCAGCTCTGACGGGGGCAATTTTTCATAGATGGGCAACTGAGGCCCAGAGAGGAGAAAGGATTGGCCTGAGGCCAAACAGCCAGTCAATGACAAGCCCAGAATGCCAGCCCAGTGCAGCTAATACACAATCACAAGCACAGTAACACCCCACGATCACAAGGGACGGGAAGATTTGAGTTTCCCTGACATTCTTGCCTTCTGAAGACCCGTGGACATCTACGGTTTCTGCCTTCAGTTCAGGGAAGAGGGGTGGGAGTAGGTGCAGGGAGGGCACTGGGCACCACCCACCTGGACCATCTTCTGGTTGAAGGTGTCGGCCTCCTCTTTCCGGAGCTGCCGCTCCTGGGAGAGCTGCTCTTGCAACCCCCGAAGGCTGTCGTGGGCCTCGGCCAGCACCAGCTGCAGCTCCTTGATCTGGGGTAGGGATGAGGGACACAGATAATGAGGAGGGAGCGACCAGGAGGAGGACCGGGGCGGCCGGCAAAGAACGAGAGCAGTAGGGTAGCAACGGCAGTAAGTCGGACCCGAGCTGTCCTCCAAGTACAAATGGGGCACCATGGCTGTCCCCACCTCCGTGGGCTGTCACGACAATTAAACAAAACAGTGCACATCCAATCTAGCTATTATCATTTTAACTTGATAACTTCTCTCTTTGCAATTTATTAGAAGAAAATAATATACTGTGAAAACTAAGCTTGATCCACAAAGATATTGTCTCATTGTTTATAATTGCAAAAATTTACAAACAACTTAGATGATAAATGATGGGGATGAATATACGTGTTAATACGTCTATAGATATATAAAAATCTATTCAACTGTACACTTAAGGATAGTTTCCTCTATTGTATGTATATTATTATATTATACTTCAATAAAAAATGAAAACAAAAAGATATACACCTGAATAGAAGAACATAAAGGACATGGACACACACACTAAATGTTAACAGTGGTTACCTATGTGATGATCTTGTGATCTTGACTCTCTTCTTTATATCTTTATACAATACTGCCTAGGGATTTTGTTGTAGTTATTTGTCTATAATGACTATTAATAAAATCTTAAGAAAAAGACCATAAAACTATATTTTCAGGGAAGTTGTGTTTTAAGTATTTGTAGCTAAACTAATCTACTCTGTTAAAAGAGGTGACCAGAAGGGGACACAGGGGGCTCCCAGGAGCAGGTCATGCTGTTTATTGATGTGCTTGCTGATCACACAGGAGTGTTCGGTTTGTGAAATTATTTGAGGTGTGCACTTACAATATGAGCACTTTTCTGTACATATGCTATACTTCAATTAAAAATTTTTTTAACTATTTCTAGTAACAGAGGGAAATTTTTATGCCGTCATGTTAAGCAGGAAAAAAAAAGGAAACGTCAGTTCCAACTCCTACATAAAACCTTCCCGGGCATGGCAAAATGTCCCTCTGCGAAAAAAACGCAAACATTTATTATCTGGCCAATACCATGGAAATTTGGCAATGGAAGGCACTCTGACTTGAGGTTTATCTTATAAGTCTGTTTTGTACTAAAAATTCTTACAGCGTGAGATACTATCTGTTACATCTGATGTTCTCCTTGAATTCAGTGCCCAACACAGTAACTGCTCAGGGCCAGCCTGGTGGTGCAGCGGTTAAGTGTGCACGTTCTGCCTTCCGGCGTCCCGGGGTTCGCCGGTTCGGATCCTGGGTGTGGACATGGCACCGCTCGGCAAAAGCCATGCTGTGGTAGGCATCCCACATATAAAACAGAGGAAGATGGGCATGGATGTTAGCTCAGGGCCAGTCTTCCTCAGCAAAAAGAGGAGGATTGGCAGTAGTTAGCTCAGGGCTAATCTTCCTCAAAAAAAGAAAAAAAATGTAACTGCTCAATAAAGAGTGGTTGAATGAAACTAATTGAACATACAATGGAAATTATTTTCTCCACAGATGAGCTGGCCTATTTCCTTTCCTCAGAAAAGGAGAACTAAGTGTCACATGATTTTTCCCCTTTTTGCCATGGCTGCTAAGAAACTCAGACCACTTAGAGAGTTTGATCCATCAGCTTCAAGGGAGCTTCTCCCCCTGCACAGTTGCAGACTGGCCATCCTGGGACCACAAAGTTGCCTTCCCAGGGATGCTCAGAAGCAAAGGGTGCTCAGGTCGGGGTACACACAGGGGTCTCCATGGTTGAGGAATCTCAGGGAGGCCCCACCCAGTCCATAGGAGCCTTTTCTTGCTTCAGGTTCATTATGAAGAGCTGGGGCGGGGCTCAATAGGCTTGGGAGGAGCTCAGAACCACCCAGAATTCCTGAAGGACCAGAGAATCCTAGCAATTCTTCTCCAGCTACACTGACTCTAATCCTCCCACGTTACAGATGGGCGAGCTGCAGCCAGAAAGTGAGAACATGTCCAAGGCCACAGCCACAGTGGTAGGTCCCTTGAGGCCCAGTGATGTGTCATCATCATCTTCCTCATCCTCATCCAAAATGAAAAAGGTGAGAAGCTAAGGCTTTTCATGCATGTAATCCTTTCAACAATCCTATGAGGGATCACTTTTATTTTAAAGGTGAGAAACTGAGGATCAGAGAGATAAAGTGACTTATCTAAGATCTAACAGCCAGTTTATAGTGGATCCACAATTTGAACCCAGTCAGCCTGACTGTGGAGACTGCTGCCAACTGCTACATAAATTAGTGGTTCCATTAAATGACGTAAATTATTGAATCCCCAGTGGAATTTAGCATAAGAAAAAAATTCAATTTTTTCAAATGAGTGTATAAGCTTCCTTTTATCAGGCCAAGAGAAAGGCCCAAACTTCCTTGTTTCCCTTTTTGCCCTGCCTTCCAGGAAGCTTGGAACCAAATGGAATACTTGAAACCCATATCACCACCACCTAAGATTCCCCACGGATCACTCTGCTTTTGGGAAGCCCCAGCCTCTCTCCTCCTACCCACCCACCTGCCTGCTCAGGCCTAGGCCCACCTCAGAGGCGTAGGAGTCATTGTCTTCAGCTCGGTAAGGCCTGAAGCTCCGGCTGGGGTCAGGCTTGGAGTCCAAGTCACCAGTGCGGAAGGCTTCTCGTATCCTGGGCTCCCATTCCGGCAGGTCCCTGAAGTCAGGCGGCTGCACCCAGAGGCACGGGCAGAAGAGACCAAAGGTAACTATGGGGAGGGACCCCAGGGGTCCCAGGAGCAGCCCCCAACCCAGGCCTCTGGGCTCTGTAAGAGGCTCTGACCACCCCACTGAGGGCTGGGACATAGGTGGATTCACCTCAGGAGCCCAGACCCAGCCCTGGCTAGGGCACTGCAAGCACTCGGTGGACGTCTGTTGAGAGGATGAATGACGAGGTAAGCAGAGAGTGAAAACACCAATTCTGTGCATGTCTGTCTTGTACACAAACCCTCTGAGGCAGCCTCAACTGTCCGACCACATGTGCAGCCCCAGCTCATTCCTACCTGAGAACCAAGAGGGCGACCTAACATGGGGCAGTCTGCTCACTTAGAAAAGCAAGATGAAGCCAGATCAACAGGACACTGGGTAAAGAAATACTGGCACAATTACACTGTGCAGTTGTGAAAAAGAAAGAGCTAAATCTCTCTGGATAGACATGGAAAGACCCTCCCATTGCTCTCACGGTGAAGGTCAAACCTCCCAGTGTTCTCTGCAGTCCAGCCTCGCACCTTCTCTTAGTCCCTGGACACACCGCGCTCCTTCTGGCCGTGATGAATTCACACAGGCTGTTCCCTCTGCTCAGAACACTCTTTCCCATCCTTCAGATCTCAGGTCAGCTCAGAGTTCTTCTCTGACCCAGGGTCAAGTTCTTTGTTCATAGAACCAAGTACCTTTCCTTCAGAGCCCCCATCTCAGTTTATAATTTCACATTCATTGCACGATATTTTGAGGAACATCTCTCTTCCCCACTCTATAGGGTGGGGGGCAGGAATCCTATCTGTTTTTGCTCACCATGGCACCTCCAGCCTGAGCACAAAAAGTATATGAACTATAACCACACCATCATAAGTAAATGAGCAAATAGACACATTACACGAGAAAAATCAGTTGTATGGTGACAGTTATAACATAAGACAATTTGGGTGAAAAAAACAAATATATGAGAGTATATGTAGAGAAAGATTTAGAAGAGCATGCTGTGATGATGAAATATTCTACATCTCCACTACTTGACACACGCAACTACTGAGCACTTGAAATGTGGCTCAATTTTCAATTGTATGTAATTTTTATTGATTTAAATTTAAGTAGCCACATGTGGCTAGCAGCCACCATAGTGGCCAGCGCTGCTCCAGTTATCACCAGCGGTACCTCAGGGAGTGGGAAGCCGCGAGGAGGAGGCTTCATCTTTCTACTTCAGGCACTTCCGAAACTCTTCGAATGGTTACAGACTACTTTGGCAATAAGGCCTTTTTTCAGGACAAGTGCATTTGCTATTTTCATTTTTCTAAGTTATATTTTACTGGCATCAAGGCTGGAAGTTCATTATGTTTAGAAAGCCAAGTTTCTTGCCTTTGCACAGGACCTGAGCGAAACTTTTTTTTTTTAATAATACTCGTTTTAAAAAACAAAATCACAAAAGAAACAAGAAAAGAAGAAAGAACAACTGGACAAAAAGATAGGGCCTCGGAACCAACCCCTGTATCTATGGACAGTAAATAAGTGAACCAGGCATTTTCACATACCAACTAGGGGTAGACTGGCACAGAGGTTAGCTTAGCGACAATCTTCCTCAAGCAAAAAGAGGAAGATTAGCAACAGATGTTAGCTCAGGGCCAATCTTCCTCACTGAAAATAAAAGTAATAGGGCCTGTGACTGGGACATCTTACCTGGAAGTCTGAGCCAAGGTCTTTGGCCAGGAGAATCTCCTTGGAAGGTCCCTGGGAGCCCAAGGAGGGCAGTGATGAAAAGGGCTCTGGCTGCTCCTTGGCAGAACTCCCAAGTACCATGTCCGCCTTCCGTGTGAAGGCATTGAGCTCCTGCTGGAGCATGCTCAGCCGCACCAGGATGGCATGGATGAGCTTGGTGTCCCTGGGACCCTCGCTGTTGTCAGGGGCCTCATGCAGCCGAAAGTCGGCACACTCATTGTCCAGATACAGGCGGAGGCCAGCCGAGAAGCCATTGGCATCAGCCACCAGGACGTCGATGGCCTTGCTGACCAGGGCTGCCTGCTCCCTTAGTCCAGGCAGCGCCTCAGCCTCCCTGGCTCTGCAGAGCCGGGCAGCATGGGGTCCGTGGGCCTCGTCCAGGGCAGTGGGCACGCACTGGGCAGAGTCGCCTGCCTCGGCATCCGTCTCCAGCATCGGCCGCGTGCTCTGGCAGGAGGCAAGATCGCAGCGCTGGAGGTTGGAGAGCAGCACGCGGTTCTCATACTGGAGCTTCTTGACCTTGCCACTGAGCTCGCCGATCTGCAGTTTGGCAGCCGCCAGCTCCTCCTGCGAGGGCTCGCTGAGCACGGAGCAGCTGTCCTCCGACAGCGTCACGTCCAGCTCGTGCTCCGAGCGGTACTTGGCCAGTTCGGTCAGCAGCAGCTTGTTCTGGTCCTCGAGCTCGGCCGAGGAGCGCCGGAGCAGCTCCGCCTCCTCCTCCACGAACTGCAGGTGCCGCCGCAGCTCCGCCAGGCTCTCCCCGCACTCGCTGCCCCCCATGGCGAAGGCCAGGCGTGCCTCCGGGCCCCCACAGCCGCCACCGTGATCCTTCATGTCATCCATCTCGGCCCGCAGGCCCCGGTTCTCCACCTCCAGCTCCACGATGCGGCGGCTCAGCAGGTTGGCTTCCTCCTCCACCAGCTTCAGATGCACCTTCAGCTCGGTCTCCCGCGAGTGGGGCGCATCAGCCAGCTCCTCAGCCGACAGGGCACTGTCCAGATCGCCGTAGAGCGAGCGGTACTTGAGCAGCTCCTCCTTCATGCTGTCGTTCTCCTTGGCTAGCTTGGTAAGCTTCTTGCACATGAGGGCTGACTCCTCCTTTGCAAAGTGCAGCTGGCACTTCAGGTCTGCGCTGTCCTCCTGGAACCAATGGGCACAAGGACAGACACAACCCAAGACACTTAGTGTTGGGGGCCCAATAGCAGCCGTAGCATTCCCGGGAGCACTAACTATGTGCTGGGGACACAGGAGTGAATCAGCCACAGCCCTGACCCTCAAGGAGTTGGGGGTTCAGAGCAGAAGCAGAGAGGGGGACATGAATATTGCACCAAGGATGGAGCACCACACATAGCCTGGGAAGTCCAGGAGGGCTTCCTGGAGCAGGTGACATTCTGCCAGGGTGACTATTGCTGCTACTGCCACCAACTACCATTAATACTGCAGTTTGCTCACCCATAAAATGGGGTAATAACACTCCTTCCTCAACCAGCCATGGGGAGGATTAAATGAGATAATGTATGAAAAGTGCCTGGCACCCTGACAATCCAGTACCACTAGAGGCTAACTGGATTCCAGGCCTGGCCTGTCTACATACAGCACTTTATCTACCCGAGCCTGAGAACCACCGGCTCAGGGCATGGTTTTGGGAAGTGAAGTGGCCAGCAAAGCTAAGAAAATGAACAAGGGGAGCATGGGGTAGAGGCTGGGGAGGGGTGGGCACCTCTGGGGACTCCTCGGGCCACTTGGAGTTAGGCCTCGGGCCTTAAGACTAAAACCTGCCATTGGGGTCTGCACCGGGGGCGGTGGGGGCTGCCGGGCAGTACCTGCACCGAAGCCTTCTTGTCTGTCTTCCCCAGGGAGCGGGTTCCTCTTTTCTTCAAGGAATGCTGGAGGAAGATTAAGAAACTGAACTGGAAGCTCATGACAGTGATGTGCATCTAAAGAGCAGTGAGATGCCTAGGGCTCCGCCGAGGGTCCCCTGCCCAGCCCAGCCCAGCCCAGCCCAGCCCAGCCCTGCCCAGCCCTGCCCAGCCCAGCCCAGCCCAGCCCAGCCCTGCCCAGCCCAGCCCAGCCCAGCCCAGCCCAGCCCAGGCCTTGACCAGCACCAACTGCTGAGCAGGAGGAGCTCTCAAGACCACTTAGAGGGCTGCACATGGGGAACAGGCCAGAAGCACTCGAGATGATTCTGAAAACACCTGCCTGGGGGCCCTCTCCTCCCTCCCACCCCCACATTGTGATCCAGTTGGCCTGAGCCAAGAACCAGAAATCTAGGTTTCTTTTCTTGTTTGTCTTTCACTCATTCACCAAAGATTTCCTGAGCACCTATTATGTGCCAGGCATAGTGAGGTGTAGAGTACACAGCAGGGATAAGGACAGACATGGTACTTGGGGAGGATGCTGTGGTGCTCTGCCCAGACCCCTCTTCAGGACTGGGGCACTCATTCACCCAGCGAAGACCCCAAACTGAGTCCCCCTCCTGAGGATGGCCATTGGCTGAGGGGAGCCACCTCATCCAAGGTCATGTGCCCTCCCTGGGGGAGCTCACATCCAATGACTGGTCCATGCCCCCTCATCTCAACTCGGGACAGTGCTAAAGGGTCATCCAGCTCCAGGGCTCCCCTGGGATGGGCTGAGGACATTGGTGTGAATGCTCCTCACTTCAGCTTCTCCCTCTGCCTCGATTCCTGATGGTGTTATTCCCAAGGAGACTCCTCCATAAGCCTGTGCATGCAGAACTCCATCTCAGAGGGAATCCTGTCCTCATGGAACTAGTTTTCTAGCGGGGACTTTAATTCAGAAGGAATACTAATAAACAAAATAAAAATGGGTGTAACAAACCATACAATTTAAATTGTAAAAGTTTTCATGCAGATTGAAAATAAGGCTATCATAGGGCCAGCCCAGTGGCGCAGCGGTTAAGTGTACACATTCCGCTTTGGCGGCCCGGGGTTCACTGGTTTGGATCCTGAGTGTGCACATAACACCACTTGGCAAAAGCCATGCTGTGGTAGGCATCCCACATACAAAGAAGAGGAAGATGAGCATGGATGTTAGCTCAGGGCCAGTCTTCCTCAGCAAAAAGAGGAGGATTGGCAGCAGATGTTAGCTCAGGGCTAACCTTCCCCCCCCAAAAAAGAAAAGAAGGCTATCATAATAATCATGATTCAAAACTCCAAAAGCGATAGGGGGAAGACATTTGATTAGATAAGCAAATTCTACATGGAAAAAAAAGATACCCTAAGAAAAGTAAAAACATAAAAGACAAACTGGGAAAAAAACATGCAGTTTTTACTCTGACAAAGGGTTGACATCCTAAATATATAAAGAGCTTCAAAAAATAGAGAACAAAAAGGCCAACGAACCTATAGAAAAATGGGCTAGAGACATGAAAAATAGTTTACAGGCAAAGAAAGGTAACTGGCTCTCAACCCCAGGAAGATGCTCCATTCTATTCACAATAGAGAAATGCTGATTAAAGCTACACCGAGATACCATTTCTCACCTATCAGACTGGCAAAAATCCAAACATCTGAGAACATATTCTGCTGGAGAAGCTATGGAGAAACAGTACCCTGACATATCACCGGCAAGAATGCAAAACGACACAAGCCCTGTGGAGGGGAATTTGAGGGACTGTAACAACAATCATTCCTGAAGTTTCTCCATGTTTAAAAAAGTCACTCAGTCCATCGAACACTTCTTCTCATGAGAGGGGTGATTCATGTTAGTGGTGAATAAAACCACACTTAGGTTGCTTTTGACTTTTCAAGTTGGGCGGGTATTTTTTGAGAATGCTCCCAGGTGGTTGAATACAGACACTCCCCACCCCACCTCTCACACCCCATCCCTGAAGGTGAGAACCACCCATCTAATCCAAGCCCCACTTTACTGAGGGCACAAGAGAGGTCTCACAGCAAATCCACCGCTGACCTGGGACCAGTTCTTGACATAGCTCTTGATCTAAGTTCCAAAGACTTGGAAGGAGAAAATGTGCCCTCTTGGATGCGGGCCAGAGTGGAGCCAGCACAGGGGTTCTCCACCTGGGTGGCATCAGAATTACCTGGGGGAACTTAAAAAAAAACTGTGGCCCAAGGTCCCACCCTCAGAAATTCTGATATAATTGGGCCTGGGTCGGTCCCAGGCATCACTATTTTTAAATAGCTTCCCAGGTGATTCTACTGGGCAGCCCAGGTTGGAACCACAAAGCCAGGGAAGGACTCCAGCTGGGCTCTTAAGTATATCTTAAAGCCTGATCAAATCCTAAAGAGAACTTTTGAAATGCAAACGAGGCAGGAAGGCTGAGGCTGATATTTCAGACACTGGGTGCCAAGAGCAGGGAGCCAGTATTTGAGAAGGCTTACCTGGGATCTTTCAAAAGCAAGGAGGAAAGAGTAGGGAATGGGGTGAGAGGCACAAACAAGGCCCCCACAGAGAGCCCCTCCCACAAATGGGGCCTGGGAAGGGGGGCTTAGAGGGAGACCCCCACGTGGGGAGGTGAGGTCAGATGGTCAGCTCTGGGCCTGCTTAGCACAAGCTGAGTGAGAGGGGCTGTGGCCTCAGCTGGGAGCTGAACTCTGGGAACCCCCCAACACTGAGTTTATGATCCTGGGAGAACCCCTTCCTCTCTCTGAAACTCCATTTTATCATCTACAAAACCGAGCTATGGATTAGATGACCACAGCCTCTTCAAGCATTGTGGACTCCCTGGAGGAGGCAAGTTGGATGGCAGGAAGGGGAGCCAGGGGTTTCCAAAGGCACTGAGAGGTCCCAGCCATCACATATAAAGGAATGAGTAATATAAAGCCTAAAGACACTAAAAAGGACAGAGGGATACACTAATAACGAAGTAGCAGAAAGAGAAATTAAGAATACAATCCCATTTACAATTGCAACAAAAAGAATAAAACACTAGGAATAAACTTAACCAAAGAGGTGAAAGATATGTACACTGAAAACTATAAAACACTGTTGAAAGAAACTGAAGAAGACACAAAGAAATGGAAAGATATTCTGTGATCTCGGACTGGAAGAATTAACATAGTTAAAATGTCCATACTTCCTAAAGCAATCTACAGATTCAGTGCAATCCCTGTCAAAGTTCCAACAACATTTTTCACAGAAATAGAACAAAGAATCCTAAAATTTATATGGAACAACAAAAGACCCCAAATAGCCAAAGGAATCCTGAGAAAAAAGAACAAAGCTGGAGGTATCACACTCCCTGATTTCAAAATACAGTGCAAAGTGATAGCAGCCAAAACAGCACTGTGCTTGCACAAAAACAGATACACAGATCAACAGAACAGTATCGAGAGCTTGGAAATAAACCCACACATCTATGGACAGCTAATTTTCAATAAGGGAGCCAAGAACATACAATGGAGAAAGGAAAGTCTCTTCAATACGTGGTGTTGGGAAAACTGGACTGCGACAGGCAAAAGAATGAAAATAGACCATTATCTTACACCATACACAAGACCTGAAACCATGAAACTTGCAGAAGAAAACATAGGCAATATGCTCTTAGACATCGGTCTTAGCAGCATATTGTCAAGTAGCATGTCTGACCCAGCAAGGCAAACAACAGAAAAAATAAACAAATGCGACTACATCAAACTAAAAAGCTACTGCACAGCAAAGGAAACCATCAACAAAATGAAAAGATAACCTAACAATTGGGAGAAGATATTTGCAAACCATCTATACGATAAGGGGTTAATATCCAAAATATACAAAGAACTCATACATCTCAACATCAAAAAAACTAACAACCCAATTTAAAAATGGGCAAAAGATCTGAACAGACATTTCTCCAACAGGCACATGAAAAGATGTTCAACATCATTAACTATCAGGGAAATGCAAATCAAAACTAAAATAAGACATCACCTCACACCCGTCAGAATGGCTATAATTAACGAGACAGGAAACAACAAGCGTTGGAGAGGATGTAGAGAGAAGGGAACTCCCATACACTGCTGGTGGGAGTGCAAACTGCCGCAGCCACTATGGAAAACAGGATGGAGATTCCTCAAAAAATTAAGAATAGAACTACCAAACGATCCAGCTATTCTATTGCTGGGTATTTATCCAAAGAACGTGATAGCACAAATGTGTAAAGACACATGCACCCCTATGTTTATTGCAGCAGTATTCTCAATAGCCAAGATTTGGAAGCAACCAAGATGCCCATCAAGGGACGAATGGATAAAGAAGATGTGGTATATATACACAATGGAATACTACTCAGCCATAAGAAATGATGAAATTCAGCCATTTGTGACAACATGGATGGACCTTGAGGGTATTACACTAAGCGAAATAAGTCAGAGGGAGAAAGTCAAATATCGTATGATCTCACTCATAAGTAGAGGGTAAAAACAACAACAAACAAACACATGGAGACAAAGATCGGATTGGTCTTTACCAGAAGGGAAGAGGGGAGGGTGGAGAGCAAAAGGGGTGATTAGGCACATGTGTGTGGTGATGGACTGTAATTAGTCTTTGGGTGGTGAACATGATGTAATCTACACAGAAATCGAAATATAATGACATACACCTAAAATTTATATAATGTTATAAACCAATGTTACCACAATAAAAAATAAATTTAAAAAATTTAAAAATAATTTTTTAAAAAGGACAGAGGTGGAGTGAGATTCACTGACATGGTAAAGTCTAAGGAAGAAAGAAACCTACAAAACAAAACCTGCAACCCAAATGTCCACCAACCAATGGATGGATAAACAAAATGTAGCATGTCCACCCAAGGGAATACGATTCAGCCAGAGAAAGGAATGAAGTCCTGACACATGCTACAACATGGATGTACCTTGAAAACATCACATTAAGTGAAATAAGCCAGTCACAAAAGGCCACACAGCATATGATTCCATTTATGTGAAATGTCCAGAACAGGCAAATCCACAAAGGCAGAAGGTAGATGAGTGGTTGCCAGGGAGGAGGAGGGATGGGCAGTGACTGCTGCCTGGGGTTTCTTTTTCGGGTGATGAAAATGTTCTGGAATGAGACAGTGGTGACGGTTGTACAACTGGATATTCTAGAAACCACTGAACTGTATACTTTAAAAAGACAAACCTATGGTATGTGAGTTATCTCTCAATGAAGCTGTTATTTAAAAAAAAAAACCTAGAGCATGTTACCATTTCCATAAAAATAAGATGGGTATGTGTGTGCGCACACACACGTGCAGATGGGGGAAGGTCTGAAGAATATACACCAAGCCGTTAACAACAAGAATACAGGGATCTTGTACTTTTCTTCCCCCACATCTCTTTTTTGGATGGGGCACGCGGTCTTCCAGCATTTTTTCTTTAAAAAAAATTTTTTAATTACAGAATAGTAAAAAAATCAATCTACAAAAACACATTCTCACTGTAATCTCTACAATGCTGACAAAGCAGAAGTCCCCCTGTGTACACCCCACCCATTCTCCTCCCCAACCTGAGGGTGACCACAGCTGACAGGCGGTTAGAGCTCCTTCTTGACCTTCGGCTCTGTGTTTAAAATACTGAAATAGATGGTGCTCTTTCTTTTAGACTTTCTTTCCTCCCTATGTTTACTTGACTCTGTAATCTTTGATTTTTATAATAAGCACCTTAGGCAGAAGAAAACCCCAAAACATTCAGCATTTAAAAAAACAGTCTATGTTCATGTGACCTTACTCTGTATGTTACATAAACCATATCTACAATATAATCCCATCTTTATTAAAGCAAAATACATAGAGAAATATACACTGTATGATCATAGAGAAATATACACTGTATGATCACAGAGAAAGGCCTGAAAAGATACAAATCAAACTATAATCACCAGTTAGGCTGAGTCAGGAGTAGAATTGAGGGACGTGGTTAAGAGAGACTTTCTTCTTTTATTCTATGTACGGTTATTATTATTTCTATCATTTTCTGGATTACACATTCACATGGTTCAAACTTCAAAAAGTACTAAAAGGAACACAGCGAACCCAGTCACCAGTTTTCCTGCCCGAGGCAACCAATGCAACTAGAGTCTGCTTTTTCCATCCTTGCAAGTATGCTAGGCATGCTTTTACGTGCTTTTCAATGATATTTTTGCTTCACTGAGCTTAAATTACTTTTTTAGTAAAAAAAAAAAAAATGCATATATACATTTCAATACGTTTGTGTGCATAAATAGAAAAACGTATTGGAAGTATATGCACCTTCCATCCAAATAATTTTTGGTAATTACTCAGAGTAATTCTCTCTGAATATTGGATTCCAGGTGAATTTTTTCCTCCCTCTGGCTTACTTGTATATGCCGGTCTTTCTCTACTAAGCATATATTACCTGTTGGGTGGAGGGGGAAAGTCACAGTACGTTGTTTTTAAAATGTACTTTCCCCAAGAAAAGTCACTGAACACCTTTCTAACCGCAGAGAGCGAGCCCCGGGAGGCTTGAAGCTCCCAGGAATGGAGGGCAGTGGGCAGAGAAAAGGGGCCAAAGCAACAAACCTTGTCAGGAGCAGAGTGGTTCCAGGCTTTTCTGGTTGGAACTGACCCTTCCCCCACCTCATGGAAGCCATTTGGGCTCCCAGACTGCTCTGCAGCCCCAGAGGGAAAACAAGACAGGCACACAGAGCACCAAGACCTTCCGTCCCTCTGCAGGGCAGCAGCTGGCCAGGTGCCTGGGGGGCTGCGGTACCCCTCAAGGGAGCCAAGGCCTGTCTGAGCCCCTCTGTGGAGGCCCCAGGGGCAGAAGTTCTGGCCCGGGGCCTGGGGAGGACAGGGCTAGGCAGAGTAGGACAGGATTCAGGCACCAACAGGAATACAAGTGCCAGACCCCAAGGGCACACTTTGACCTGGCATGCAGCAGGGACTACCCCACCCACCAGCAACTCACAAGGCCGCCTTTGAGCAGCGTGGGTGGTGCCTCAAGCAACCTTGGTCTAACGGCTCCTAGTAGGAGCACGAGCTATGTCCTCCCTTGTCCTTCTCCAGGAGACTAGTAGATTGTGTCCCCACCCCTTCAGCCCACAGAGAGAGGCTGCCTGAGCACAGCTCTGGAGCGGTCCCCTGCCCTCTAACATCTTCCATGCTTTCATGCTGCCAGGAAACAAAGACCAACCTTCAAGGAATAAAATGAACCTTCTGCCAAAACAGCTGGGCAGATTTTCACCAAATTTGGAGGGGATGTTTGGAAAGGTCTCATTGAAAACACACACTGTGCTGTGTGTGCAAAATTTCCTCTAGCGGGGACCTGGGGTGTGGGTGCACCTCAAAGACTGGGGCATTCTTGCTCCAGAGCGGCTGAAGCGACTAGACAGAGAGGCCGTGTGGCTCCTGGCCGGGGGAGACCACCGGGAGGGAGGAAACAAGGAGTGGTTTAGACATGAGCCCCAAATCAAAAGGCAGTGGGACAGATGCTGCCAACTGCAGGCTCTGATTTGCAATGAAACTGCTCTTTCCATGGGCAACTGGCAGCTCGATCTAGAGCTCCTTGCCAGAGGCACATCTATTTAACTAAGGTCAATGTGTCTCCAGACCCACAGCCATCGTAGTGGTGGTGAGGGTAATGATAACCAGTATTTACCAGGCCTTTATTCTCTGCTAAGCACTTCACCTGCTTGTCTCGATTAATTCTCACAAACACTTCTGAGGAATAGGCATTAATATTCCCATTTTAGATACTAACAAACTGAGCACTGGAGCAGTTACACGATTTGCCCAACATTACAGTTATTTGCCAATAAGTGACAAAGCCAGGCTTCAAACTCAGGCCCATATGACTCCAAGTTCCCGTTCACCCTGCACCACATAGACCGCAGCTAGGCTGCACCACATGACGCCAGCAGAACCAAGATTTGAACCCAGGTGATCTGAAGCCATGGTCAGCACCCTTCCTACCCCATCAGAGTGGGAATCAGGACGAGAAGCCTGTGCCAGAGAAGAAGGTACTTGTTGGAATGAGCAGCCTCTTCAGAGGTTCTGCAAACACAGCAGGGTCCTAGGAAGGTCCCATCACTGTAAGAGTCAGTGTGGCTTTGGGAAATAGAGAGTCCTGGATTAGAATCCCTGGATGTCTTTCCCCAGTCCCATCCACACACAGCAAGTCCACTCCTCAATGTATAGCCAAGAGAAGTGAAGACATATGTCCACACAAAAACCTGTACACAGGTGTTCGCAGCAGC
The DNA here is from genome assembly GCF_037783145.1 of Equus przewalskii. Taxonomy (NCBI): domain Eukaryota; kingdom Metazoa; phylum Chordata; class Mammalia; order Perissodactyla; family Equidae; genus Equus; species Equus przewalskii. The sequence goes on from NC_091851.1 coordinate 27,223,476, forward strand.
ATTATTCATGATACCAAAAAGTGGAAACAACCCAAATGTCCATCAGCTGATAAATGGATAAACAAAATGTGGTCCATCCATACAATACCTGGCCTTAAAAAGGAATAAAGTACTGCTACATACTTCAACATAGATAAATTTTGAAAACATTATACTAAGTGAATGAAGCCAGTGAAAAAAGATCGTATGTTACATGATTCCATTTGTATGAAATTTCCAGAACAGGCAAATCCATAGAGACAGAAAGTAGATGAGTGGTTGCCAGGGGCTGGCGGGCAGGGGGAGTGGGGAGTGACTGCAACAGTTATGGGGTTTCTTTTGGGCACGATGGAAATGTTCTGGAATTAGATAATGGTGATGGTTGCACAATGTTATGAATATATTAAGCCACTGAATTGTACACTTTAAATGGTGAATTTTACAGGATATGGATTATATCGAATGAAAACATTGCCAAGAAGAGTCCACCTATAAAACAGGACAACAACACTACATACGTTGGGAGGCCGTTGGTTACACAATGTGAGGACGTACATAAAATGCTTGGTGTGGTGCCTGGTACAGAGCCAGCACTTGGACACAGCAGCTATATTATAATACATCACGTCAACACTGATATTGGCCTTCTGCCTAAAATACAAGAAGAGGGAATGATACTGGATGGGCGGAGGCTGATGTTATGATTCTTGAGTTGCAGCCCAGCTGGGCAACAGTGCCACCACAGAGCACGGCTAGTGCTGGCTATCCGCCCTTCTCTAGCAACAGCAATCTCCATGGCAACCACATCAGCTCAGGCCGGGGGCTCCTGTTCCCAGCCGGGGCAGCAGCATCACCACAGCAACCTGTCAGGATGGCAAAGGCGGATCTCGATGATGGGGCTCAAGCAGCTCTGGCAGAAGAATTGCTAAGGGACCCTCGTCTCCATAGAAACCACATCAGGAAGGAAAGGGAGGAGGGAGAGGGCAATCAGCAAATAAACACAGAGCCACGCCTCCTTGCCCAGATCCTGAGACAGCAAGGGGCTTGTCAGGGAGGGTCAGACCAGCCTTGCTGACATCACCTGCAAAGGGGAAGTGAACTAGTGTTGCTTGAGGACCTACTGTGTGCCAGGCACCACAAAGGGCTCTCCACATGCTTGACTGCATTTAAAATTTCACAAATAATATCCACCCCCTCCCCCCCAAAAAACACCTAACTACAGCATTGAAAGAATCCAAAGCGAAAGTCATTCCCCATCCTAGTCCCACCATTTCTAACTCCGCAGTTCAGCAGATTCTCCTCCAGGCTTTTGTGTGCATTTGCACATATATATATACGGGCTTCAGAACCAGTTTGTTTTGCATGGCTTTTCAAAATAATTAGTGGGACTGCACAATATGTGTAGTTCTAGAACCTTCTTTTCCTGCTTCACTGTGTACCTTAGAGATCTTTCCATGTCAGTACATGTATATCTACCTTATTCTTTTCTTTATAATTGTGGTAAAGTATACTTAACACAAAATTAACCATTTTTATCTATTTTAAAGTGTACAATTCAGTGGTATTAAGTACATTCACATTGTTGTGCAACCATCACCACCATCCATCTCCAGAACTTTTTCGTCTTCCCAAACTGAAACTCTGTACCCATTAAACACCACTTCCCCACTCTCTCCTCCCTCCAGGCCCTGGTAACCTCCGTGCTACTTTCTGTCTCTATGAATTTGACTATTCTGTCTCCTGTAAGTGGAGTCATATAGTACTTGTCCTGTTGTGACTGACTTATCTCACTCAGCATCATGTCTTCAAGGTTCATCCACGTTGTAGCATGTGTTGGAATTGCATTCCTTCTTAAGGCTGACCAATAGTCCGTTGCATGTACGTGCTACAGTTTTTTTTTGTTTGTCCATCCATGGCCATTTGGGTTGCTTTTATCTTTTGGCTACTGTGGGTAATGCTGCTATGAACTCAGGGTACATGATTTCAGTTCTTTTTGGTGTATATCCAGAAGCGGAACTGCTGGCTCGTATAGTAATTCTATGTTTAATCTTTTCAGAAAATTCCACACTACCTTATTCTTTTTAACTTTTTCATAGTGTTCTATGGTTACTCAATCTTATTAATGATCATAAACAACCTCATAAGTGGGGTACTGTTATTATCCTAATGTCACAGATGAAGAAACTGAGACTTAGAGAAGGGAAGTGGCTTCAGGGTCTCAGCCACATCTCTGTCAGGGAAAAGCTGGGAGAGCTCAGACAAGCTGTCCCTCTCTGGGCCTCAGTTTCCCTTCCTTTACGATGGGAACACGCTGACCTCCAAGGCATTTTCTGAAATTGTCTCCCTTTCCACTAACAAGGGAGGCAGCAATGAGATATGTGAAGATGGTGCGCTGCGTTGTAGGCCAGGTCACGGGGGGCAGGAGGCTGCCTGAGGGAGGGGCCTCCCACCCAGCCCCGCAGCGAATGCCCGGTGTCCACACCGAGAAGCTGTTGGCACATCACACCAACACGTCCAGTGGGAAGGGCAGCTGAAGGACTGTTCTGGCCTCGGGGCTGTGGCATCTCAGTCCTGGAACGCTGGGGTGCCTACCCTCGAGGAAGGTGAGGAGGCCTCCAGAACAACATACGATCCTAGGCTACCTCGTGAACAGCCAGATGGCTGAGGCCCAACTGGGCCTCTGTGGCCAGAAGGCACCTCAAGCCATCTGGAACACAGGCCCCTGGATTCTGGAGGATTCCAGCCCTTCAGGGTCTAGGCTGATGGTTTCCAACTGACGTTCTGCAGAGCCCACTGGGCTCTGTGCGACCTTGGGCTATTTTCTCATCCATAAAATGGGTACAATCACAACGTTATTGGCCTTTATGAAAACTACCGAGAGAAAGGTCCAGCATGGTGCCTAATGTACTGTACACCTAACACACAGCAGATGGAAGAGAGGACATGCCAGGTGGAGGGACTCACAGGAGCAAAGACAGAGAGGCTGGTGCCTGGAGGCCACATTCAGGAAGTGTCTAGTGTCCTGAAATCTGTGTCGAGACACAGACCAGAGGCCCAGCCCCAGCACAGATTTGAGGCCGAATGGCAGCCCCTGGAGCATGTCCACACAAGTTACCCTAGCTCGTCCTCACAGTGACTTGGGGCATTATTGGCCCATTTACAGATGAGGAAACTGAGGACAGAGGGCCAGGCCCCATGTTGGGCACTGTTGCATGTTTTCTCAGTTAATCCTCCCACAGCTGTGGTTCCTTGATGGCTGACTGTCTCCTTCATTAGCCTGTGGGCTCCTTGAGAACAGGAACAGGTGTCTTTCATTGACCATCATGTCCGCAGTGTCCAGGACACAGTGTACATAGTAGGTGCTCAGGAAATGTGTGCTGGAGGAATGAATGAAAAAACAGCTCTGCCAGGGAGGCACACCCGTGCAGAGACAGAGGTTCAGAGACACTGGTGGGTGGAGCTGGCACATGCCTGCCTGCCCCTGCCCGGGAGAGAAGAGGTCCTCACCTCTCGTGGCCGCTCCAGCTCCGTTTGCAGCACTTGCTTGGCCAGCTCAGTCTCGATGAGCCGCTGCCGAAGCTCCTCGTTCTCCTCCTCCAGCCGTGCCCGTTTCTTCTCCACCGCCTCCAGCTCCTTATGCAGCCGCACAGAGATGTCCTTAGAGACCTGAGCAAGGGCAGGTGATGAGCAGGGCGTGAGCAGGCTGAGGGACGATCTTACCTCGGATGGTGCTCTCATCACCCCACTTGGTAGATGAGGAAACCAAGGCACAGAGAGGTCAAGTAATTCACCAAGGGTCACACAGCCAGGAAGTAGTAGAATTAAAACCCAAACGCAGGCACCCTGTGCTCCCAGTTCTATACCACAGTTCAGCCTGCAGAAAGCTGTAAAGGCCTGCCTGTTCTTAGGAATGCCTGTTCATTTACCTGGGGCATTTAACGCTTCCAAAAGTCTCTCCCAGCCACCTTCTTGCCCAATTCTCAGAAGAGCCTGTGGCAGGGCCAGAAGCTCATTTTAAAGGGAAGGAAGTGAGCTGCAGCGGGAACCTATAGCAAGATGGGCAGCCCCAGAGCCATTTCCACCCCATCTCTGCCAGCGATCAGCACGTGAGCCTGGGCAAATCATCTCCCCACTCTGTGCCTCCGTCTCCTTAACTACAGAATGGGTGCAAGCACACGACAGGAGGACTGAGCCAGCTACTGCACCAGAAGACTTGGCCCTGCGCCTGCACAGTGGGTGCTGCGTGAGTGGGGCTGCTGCCACGAGAAGCTGAAGCTCAGAGAGGGGCACGACTTGCTGGAGGGCACAACGGGACCCCGAGGCCTGTTTCCAATTGTCTGGGATACAAAATATGCCCCAAATGACAACGGCTGGGCAGGTGCCCAAGTCATCCCTGCAGAAAGGAGCTAACAGAGCTGCCACTCCAACCCCGCTTCCAGGACTCTGCAGCAGTAACACCCCACTTCCTCCGGGACACCGTCTGTCTTGTCCCCTGCTAGCAGGGGGTAAAAGGCCAGGAAAGCGGGCCTCTAGGGACGAGGAAGAATTTACCTTCTGAGCTGGTAAATCACAGCTAGGCTCCATCCCTGAATGGGCTGGGAACTACCGTTTGCTGAATACATACCGTGTGCCAAATTCGTGCATCTTCACCCCAATTCTGTCCCCATTTTGCTGGCAAAGAAACTGAGGCTCAGAGCATAAGTGACTTGCTCAGGGTCATACAAAGCAAGCATGGGCTGAGTCAGGGTGAGCCCCAGGGATCTGGCTGAGGGGCCAGCGTGGCCAGCGCTCTGCCAGCAAGAGGTATGTGTGGGGCAGACTGCCGAGCGCCTCGTGCCTGCCAGTCTCGGAAATGACCGTGGCACCTCCTCCCTGCCGGAAGGGAAGAGGGCCCTCCCTGGCTCTGTCCTCCGCCTGGGCCCAGGCCCAGCTCGGCACGGACCCCTTGGCAGGGAGTGAGGCTGGCCAGGAAAAACAACGGCCAGAAAGGAAATTCAGCCCTGCCTCCCCCTCCCTCCGCTGCCCACTGCTTCTCTCTGCCCCTGAGGATCTCCGAGGACAGCCAGAATCTGCCTCCTGTCTCCCACGGTCTCTCCAGGCCACCAACTTTACCCATCCACAAAGTGGGGTGAGACGTCCCCCATTATCAGAGCAGGGACGTGGGATCCAGGACAAGATATTTCCCCATCTGAAGGCTCAGTGTGGTCATCAGTAAAAGGTGGTCGATACAGCCTCCTCACGAGGGCTGCTGTGAGGAATAAAGGCCACAGGACCTGGGCCGGCAGCTGGACCACAGTAGATGCTCAAAAGAAACACGGAGTTCGAATGCATTGTCCAGATCACTGCTTCACCACTGTGCACTGATTTCATCTGATTTGGCCCAATGTCCCACAACCTCACTCTTGAGTTTGATGTCAGGGTTTTTGCTGGAGGTGTTTAGCCCCAGGCTCCTGGCTATGGTCCCCAGTTTTGGGCTGTTAGATCACCCAGTGAGCCCCTGTCCTGATCACCACTCCATTCATTCATTCACTCATTCATTCATCCTGCTTAGGCCCTGGGGTCGGGAGTGACGGGACACAGAGATGAAGGCCCCAGACCATGCCTGGATTCCTTCACATCTCTGTGTCCCAGCAGCAGTGCGGGGTCAGACACACATTAAGTGCCTAATAAATGCTTGTTGGATGAACAAACAAATCCAAGGCTCCAAGAAGAGAAAAGGGAGGGAGGTAAAAGGGTGAACGACTGAAATATGGAAGCTGCGCCTGCCCTAGCATGGCTGGGGATGCTCCCCGCAACCACCCACCCGACCCACTGTCCAGGGAGGGCCATGTCCCTGACAGGGATGACGGATAAGCTGCTGGGGGCCAGGGCTCCTCTCTCAACTGTGTTCCTACCTGAGCCAGCTCCTCTCCATCTAGGGGGTTGCTCCCTCCCCACCATGGCCTCGATCTGAGACAGCAACCCGCTCTCCAATAAGAAGTCATGATCCATGTGGATTCCTGGATCCTCCTGGGTTCAGGAGTGACTCTATGGATTTCATCCCTTCCATGAGTTCCCAGGAGCCTTCTGCCCCATTCTCCACAGAATCTCCTTCCCCTGTGCTCCCTACCCCTAAGGGGTGCTATGACAAGCAAGCCCAACCCCAGGCAGCTGACAGAATTCCAGTGGGGACAGGAGAGCCCTTCCTCTCAGATCTCAGAGCCCTGTCCCCTGATGGAGGCCCAGGGGGGCAAAGAGCATGCCAGCCTGGAGGGCAGGAGCCTTGGGGCCTGGGCCTGTCCCCTCCCCTCTCTGGGCCCCCTCTGCTCTCCCAGGTGATTTATAGAATCAGCTGTCACTTCCTGAGCACTCGCCATGTGCCCTTCATCCCCTCAGGAAGGGCTCTGTTATCCCCATTCTGAGGTTCAGAAAGGAAGGGACACCTGCCCAAGGTCACACAGCCAGGAAGCTACAGAACCAAGATTTAAAATCAGGTGGGTCAACTCTCGAGTCTTGCTCTCAACCTGACCCTGCTGTTGCTCCGAAGCTTGAAGACATATTATATTGATATTAGTAATAAAAGTATTAATACTGAGCCCAACAGTGGGCTCCCTGTGTCAGGTGCTCATAGGGCCCCCGCCTGTCTCATTTCATCCTCTCATGATGCTCCCAACGACTCCCAAGGTGGGGCGGGTGAGATACCATGGGAGGTGAAGCAGCTGCTGCTTCCGGAACCCAGGGCAAAGCCCCAAAGCACAAACAAATGCGCTCAGCCATGAGGTCACTGTTTACAGCGCTGGGGCCCGGCTCCTGCCAAATGCAGCCAGCAGCCTCCAGGCCACAGCTCCCTGCTCATCGGGGCCTCAGGCTTCAGGGTGTCGCTGTCACTCTGAATCCTCGGGGAGGGGGATGGGAATGCTCACTAAGGGGTGCCCCCCGGCCAGGCAGCCTCTGGGCTCTGGGTGACCGAGTCCTCCTGGGAACCCCTGGAGGGTGGGAATGTCACCCCCATTTTACAGATGAGGAAACTGAGGCTTAAAGAGGGGAAGCAACCTGCCCAGGTCACCCGGGAATTGAACCCAAAGCCAGCACTTTTCCATGTTTCTGAGAAAGGAAACGTTTTACTGGGGTGTCCTTGGGCCTCCCAAAGGCGTCCCTTCAGGTGGAAATTTGCCGCCCACATTCCTGGGACCTGACACCCTCCCCCAGGATCCCAGGCCCTGAAGGTGGCACCTGGGACTCTGCATTGTGAACACGGCCTCCAGGTGACTCTTCTCCACCCTGGGAGGCTGAGATTCCGGCCTCCCCTTTCCTTCCCAGGCCCCAGCCACTTGTCCCACTAGCACCTTATAAGCTCTTCTCCTGAACAACACCATCACAACCAACATTTGCTCATTTGCTGGGTGAGCACGCTGTGCCAGACTCTGTGTTCAGCACTCTCTTTACTTGAGTCCTTTCTTTTTTTTTTTTTAAAGATTGGCCCTGAGCTGCCATCTGTTGCCAATAGTCTTCTTTTTTGCTGCTGCTTCTCCCCTAAGCCCCCTAGTACATAGCTGTATATTCCAGCTGTGAGTGCCTCTGGTTGTGCTATGTGGGACACTGCCTCAGCGTGGCCTGACCAGCGGTTCGGTGTCTGCGCCCAGGATCCGAACCAGCGAAGCCCTGGGCCGCGGAAGCGCAGCGCGCGAGCCTAACCACTCGGCCACGGGCCGGCGCTGAGTTATTTCATTTTATCCTCACAAAAAACTCTACAGGTAGGGACTAGTTTTACCTCCATTTTCCATATGTGGAAACTGAGGCTCAGAGACGTGAAGGAGCTTTCCCAAGGCCACACAGCAAGCAAGTGGCAGAGCAGGTCTCTGCCCTACCCACCCCTGCCTTCCTCATGCTGGGCAACGTTCCCGCTGAGGTTCTGTGGGTCCCGTAGGCTGCAAGGACCAGCAGAGAGTGAGAGGGAAGGGGGGTACCAAGGCCTGAGGTTTCATTCGTGGTCCCCTCACTAATAAACTACCTGCTCGATAAAACCACTGGGACTGCAAAACTCTGAAGATTCGGCTGCTGTAATCCTGACATTTAACAAAAGGGGAAACAGAGGGCCCAGTGGTGGCCCCATGCCAGTAGGGGTATGGGCCAAGGAGCTGGCAGAGCAAGTCAGAGTCCCCAGGGATACCGTCCTAGGCAGCTCCCGGCCCCCTCCCCACCGGGGTCCATCAAGCCTTCCTAGGCGATGCCAGGGAAATCAGCCTTCTGAGGACCTCCAAAAACGCCCCAGAACATCCCCAGCACATGGGACAAAGCACGGCAGCCAGAGGCATCCCGCCCCGGCCCTCGTGGATGAGCTCAGCGCTGGAGCTGCAGAGGAGAGAGGAGGGAGGAGGCGGGGCACGGGGGTCTGATTGGCTAGTTCAAATCCCAACAGAAGGGGCCGCTCCCCTGCTCCCCTGCGCCCAGCTCGTGGAGGCCCCCTCCCACAAACCCTGCCGCTCTCGCCCCTCCCACCCAGGCGCCGGCAGCCCCGCCAGCCTGCTCCCAGCCCAGCCGCCCTCCACCCGCCTCATCTCTCTGGGGCTGACTTCTCTGTGCCCCTGCCCGAAACCCCCGACTCCCTGGGCCCCATCTCAGTTTCGTCTGGGCTTCCCGAGCTCCACATGCCTCCAGTCCAGTCCTGGGATTTGCGTATTTGTGTGAGCATTTATCCCGGGAGCTGTCGTCTCTGATCTAGGGACTTGGAGCCATAACCGTCCTGCGCTCACTTTCCTCGTCTGCACAACAGATCTCTAGTCCTGCTGCGCGCAAAGATCCGAGAGGTGCAGAAGGCCGAGTGGGGCTGCGCTCGCGTTCACCCCCTCTGGCCCTGACGGGGCCTCTTCCCCCAGCATTCCTCCTTCCCCCTCCCGGCTCATGCCCACGTCTCCCTCAGGCCTCAGCTCAGATGTCACTCCTGCGGGAAGGCTCCCTAGGGTCCCCAGGCGGCTCCAGGTGCCCCTACCCCTAGCTCCTACATCCCCCTGATCATGCTGGGCTGAGTTCTGAGAGCAGGGGGCCGTGCCTGGGTCCCCCGAGTTCTCAGTCCCTAGACCAGGGTTCACACGGACAGCGTGGACTTCTCTTCCGGGGACCCCACCTGCCAGCCCCCAGCCCACCCCTCTGCTGCCTGAGGCAGAGAGCAGCGAGCTGGCCGAGTGTCCCTCGACCTCGGACAGGTACCTCCTTTCTCTGAGCCTCACCTTCCTCATCAGGAAAATGGGAATAATAATAACAGCTGACATTTTTGAGTGCTTACCGTGACCTCTACCTAGTGGTCTCCTCTAACCCTCCTAGAGCCCTGCGAGACGGGGGCTGCTGTTACACCCATTTTACAGATGAGGAAACTGAAATGTAGGGGACTTGCTCAAAATCACAAAACTGGGGCATATCGGAGCCAAGATTGAAACCAGCCCCATCCAACTCCAGGCCTTCACTACTCCACAATAAAGGACCCCGCGAACCGTGAGCCCGGCACCAGGTGTGCAGCCGACGCTCCAACAGTAGCTGCTGTCCGTGGGATTCATAATGCAATATCACTCTGGGAAGTCCCTGGCGGATGGCCTGTCGGTCCACCAGAGGTTCCCATTTTACAGATGAGGAAGCTGAGGCCCAGGGAGGTGGTACACCTTGTCCAACAACACACAGGAGTGAGCTGGGCTAACCTGGGCCCCACTCGGGCTTGTGGTTCCACCCTGGACAAGGGTACCTGTGAGGGGCGGGCAGGCGCCGGCTTACCTTGACGTCCTGCTCCAGGCCGCGGATGAGCTCGCCGTCCACCTGGCCCGTCTGGGCAGCACGGAGGCTGCGGCGCTCAGCCTTGCGTAGCCGGTACTGCAGGATGCGGCAGGTCTTGCTCGCCTGGTCCAGCTGCTGCCGCAGCTCCTGCAGCTGGTACACGTCCTCCTCCATGTAGACGTCCCGCATCTCCAGCATCTCTGCCCGCAGCTCCTCGATCTCATCCTGCAGAGGGAAGGAGCGGTCAGGGCACTGGACCCTGTGCAGTGGCCAGGGTGCCTGAGTGCAGGACACACCCAATGCAGTCCTAGGCAAGTCGGGGGCCTGGGTGTGACAGGCAGAATAATGGCCCCCCAAAAATGTCCATGTCCTAGTTCTTAGAATCTGTGAATATGTTACCTTATCCAGCAAAAGGGAATTTGCAAATGTGATTAGGTTAAGGAACTCGCCATGGGGAGATTGTCCTGGATTATCCGGGTGGGCCCAGTGTCATCACAAGGGTCCTTATAAGAGGAAGGCTGGGGAATCAAGGAGGGAGAAGGCCACGTGACAACGGAAGCAGAGGTGGGAGGGAAGTGCTTTGGAGATGGAGGCAGGACCACAAACCAAGGAGTGAAGGCAGCCTCTGGAAGCTGGAAAAGGGTCTGGATTCTCACCCAGAACCATCACAAGGAATGTAGCCCTGACAACACCTTGATTTTCAGACTTCTGACCTCCAGAATTGTAAGATAATAATCTAGGGTTGTTTTAAGCCACTAAATCTGTAGTAATTTGTTACAGCAGCAATAGGAAACTAATACATGGGACGCAGGAGAGGCTCATTTAACAAGCATTGATGAGTGCCAACTGTGCACCAGGCTCTGTGCAAGCACGGGGGTGGGGAGGGACAGTGGCGACCAAGACTAAGGTGGCCCCTTCTATGTCTTCTGCATGAGCCCCAAGTCTCATTGGGGAGACATACAGTAAACCAACAAATTTAAAAATTCAGATACTGTTAAGAGCTATGAAGACCAGACAAACAGAAACCCCTGGGTAATAAGATAGAGCAATGGGAGAAGGTGCCACGTTAGAGGACACGCTCAGGGAGGCCATCTCTAAAGACAGAACATTTGAGTTGAGCCAGGAAGGAACAGCCACGAAGAGAGTGAGCCAGGGGGAGATTACTCTAGGCAGAGGGAGCAGGGTGTGCAAAGGCCCAGAGGCAGGAAAGAGCTCAGTGTGTCAAGATGCAGCAAGGCAGCCAGGATAGCTATGGGGGTAAGTTGAGGCTGGGGAAGCAGACAGGGGTCAGCCATCCAGAGCCTTGAAGGGCCAAGTAAAGAGTCTGAGTTTGGGTTTAAGTGAAGGGAGGTGGGGAGGTGACCTCACTTCCTCAGGGCAGCTCCTGCCCATCTCTGTCACCAGCTTCCAGACGTCCCTCACTTCCCCTTTGTCATCATGAGCACGTCTGCAATTCTTTATTTAATAGTTTGTCTCCCAGAGACACTGTGAGAGTCTGGAGGGCCGCCCCACGTCTACCTCGCTCCCAGTCGCATCCCCCACACCCATTACAGGGCCTCGCACCCTGCAGGCTCCCAACAAATGTTAACTGAAAGAACGAAGGCGCACGTGGCTAGGGAAAAAACCCACAAAGATATCTGTCACTGTGAAACAATCACTGGACACAAAGTGTAAGGGGATGAGTGGGGAGACCCAGCCGAAAAAAATGGATAATGATTATGTCTATCAACACATATGAAAACTGAGTCACAAATGGGAATAATAGTATCTACTCTGAGTGTGACTGAATGGAATAAATAAGACTGTACACTAAAGGAGAAACTGAGTCACGAGGGTGAATGATCTGCCAAAGGCATCCCAGGGGAGCGGGGGAAGGCAGCCAGCATGGTGCCGATGGGACAGGCAGTGGGGCCAGGAATCAAACAGACAACTCCGCAGGCCCTGGAGCGGGGGCCACGGTCCGGATGGCTGGGTTCACCAGACCTCTGAGGCTCCCTTTCCCCAAAGGAATGGCCTGGGGCCGTCCAGCATCCTGAGACTGGGTGGGCCATTTCGCTCAGGGGCAGGGCTAGGAAGCGGTACCCTCCAGTGCTCTTAGGACCAAACCTCAGCGAGGGTTTCACGTCCATCTGTTGGACTCCTGGGACTCTTTCCCAAACGGTTCCGACCTCAGGAGGGGAAGGCAGACCGGACAGGTGTCCGCTTCTCCCAACCAGCAGACACCGGCCCGTTCCCACCATCGACTGAAGGGTGTGATCCCCACTTGCCACCACAGCCTCTCCCCCGGGGGGGGGGGTCAGTGGCACCCCGAAGTGGATGAGTCTGTCTGCACCAGCTGCAGACGAACGGTCGCCTCACCAGGACCCCACCCCATTTCCACCCCAATGCACATAGACTCACAGCCCACCATCATGCCAAGTGGACAGAACTAAAAGTGGAAAAGGAGGAAGTGGGACAGTCAATGATCACATCAGTTAAAGAAATGAGGAAGTGAGGAGTCCACATGCCATTTCAGCTGGCGGATTAAGGAAGCATAAAGGAAACGGCACTCAGGAAGTGTAGGCCGGTCGCTAAATCTAAGCTAAGCCAGCCTCCAGACAGGCCTGTGTTCAAATGCTCTCCACGCCATTTACTAGCATTTCACTTATTCTGTCTGCAGTCACACCGACAGGACCTGGTGAGGAGGAGGAGGTGGGGGTCTGAGTGGACTCAAAGCTTAGGATGAACCAAGAGGAAGTACAGGAGACATACAAGCTCATGGTGCTGGGCAACATCAACAAATGTATGACACTTAGATCATGGGAGGTGACATTCCTTAACACAGGATCACATCCAGAGCACTGGAGTCATTTTGAGGGACCACTTATTTTTTTTAACTTTTAAATAACTGATTTTTTCTATTTATAAAAGTAAATGGTAATCAGATAGGGGCCAGCCCCATGGCATGATGATTAAGTTTGGCATGCTCCGCCTTGGCAGCCCAGGGTTTGCAGGTTTTGTTCCTGGGTGCAGACCTACACTACTCATCAGCCATGCTGTGGCAGCGAGCCACATACAAAATAGAGGAAGACTGGCACAGATGTTAGCTCAGGGCAAATCTTCCTCAGCAAAACAAACAAACAAAAAAACAACCTAGTAAATGGTATACAGTTTTGAAAATACGGAAAACATAAATCACTCATAATTCCTCCACCTGGACCTGAATCACAGTGGCTCTCAAAATGTGGTCCCTGGACCAGCAGCATCAGCATCACTGGGGAACTTGTCAGAAGTTCTCATGCCATAACCCAGACCTACTGAATGAGAAACTCTGGGCATGGGGCTCCTCAAGTGACTCTAATGCAGGGTGCTTCCTTCCAGTCTTTTTCCCTAAAAGGGCAAGAGTCACGTGTCTCAGCACCACAAGTCCCCAGCCCAGGGCCTGACATGACGCAGAGCAGAGTCTCAATAAGCATCTATTGAATAACTGAGTGAATGAATGATCTTTCTCACAGGAGCAGCTGTCTCTGCAGGGCCTGCCCTTCCCCGCAGTCAACTTCCAAAAATGCAGGATGTTGTACTCCTGCCAGCTCCATCTCTCCATGGTAGCCAAGGGGGGCCCAGGCCCCTCAGGGGCTTGTCCCAGCTGCAGGCAGAATGCGGGGCGGCCCCTCCTGGCACGGCCCACGTGAGAGGGCGAGTCCACAAAGGCCGGCTTGTGGCCCACACGGCCGGGTCTGCTGGGCCGTGGGCGGCAGGGCTGGTGAATGTGGGTCTTAAAAGGGGCTGAGCTTTCCAGGCCTGAGGTGGGGGCAGGGAAAGGGGCTACTGGGACGTGAAGAAGGGCCCTAGGAGGGCAGGACCCTGTTTGCTCCGGAGGTTCTTAGACCTCACTGAGCCTCCAAATGTCCTGGCCCCCTACCCCAGAAAGCTCTCTAGGGACTGTCCAATCCAACTGATGGAGCTGGGGGACAGGGGCGGGGAGCTCAGCCTTCCCAGCTCCTTCAAAGACAGCTCAGAGGCCTTGCTGAGTCTCTCCTCCGTCCCAGATCCCCCAACCATGTGGAGGCGGGGAGGGAAGGGCCACTCTCCACTGGACTCAGCGGGCCTAGTAGCTACAGAGCAAGGTTGTTGGAGTCCCCCCAACATCAATGGGGAAACCCCAAACTTCATCCTCTTCTGCAGACAGGAAAAGGCCACGCTGCCCAGCAATGTCCCCCTCAGACTCTGGAGGCCCCCGATTCTCAACCCCACAGTCAAAAAGGCCAGCCTAAAGATGCTGGGGAAAGGTGCCCAGACCAGGCGCAGCCCACCAGCCCCTCTACACCCATCCCCTCTGACCAGTACCTCAAGTCGACCTCTCTCCCCCTTGAGGCTTACCCTGATTATTTAACTCAGCCTGAGAGTGGGGAATGGAGGGGGGCAGGATGGGGGATGGGAACGGGGCACCCACACTGCTGCCAGGGTAGGAAGCCTTTCCCTTTAGAGAAAATGTTTATTTTGCTCTGATTACAGAGATAACACCTGTGTATTAGAGAAAACTTGGAAAAAAGCAGCTAGCTTTCTATCTCCTCCACTAGTTTCCATCGGCTTCTGCATTAGCCACCCCGGTCTCCTCCCCACTCCTGTCTTGCCCCTGCCCTTGCATCCTCTGCCAGGTGCCCCTGCATCCCCATATCCAGATTTGCCACAACCAAGAAGTAACTACCACCTATCTGGAGGCTCATTAATTACCAGGCCCCAGCCCAAGCACAGCAGGAGCACAATAGTTTGATAGTAAGGTACGTACAGAAAATGTTCCCATTTTGCAGAGCAGGAAACTGAGGCTCAGAAGTTTTCTAGAGCTGCTCAAGCAAGGCAGTGGTGGAGCTCAAGTCGAAACAGGCCCTCTGACCCGAGGCCAGTGCATATTAATTGTGGGCCCTCCTCCCAGGTTTGCTCAGGCTATTCCCTCTGCTAGAATGGCCTCTGCTGGGCTAACTCCTAATCTTATCCTTTCAGAGCATTCTTTCCTCCCCAATCTGATTCAAACCCCACATGCTGAACTCCATTCGTCTCTTATGCTAACAAGTATAGGGCGCATTTGCCTGTTTTCAACTCTATCTTCCCCAAGAGCTGGGAGGAGGGCAGGTGAGGGGTCTGACTCGTGTCTGGTCCCCGGCATCCCTCACAACAGGACGTGGTACAGAGCGGGCACCCATCATTGTTTATGGCGGATGAATGAATGAAAGGATGAGTGTGGCTTCTGCCATCCACAGCCCAGGGCGGGCAGGCCCTCCAGATCCCAGCCTCACGCCAGCTGCAAGGAGTCAGAGAGAGCCTGAGCTGCTCCAGGGCTGGCTCAGACCCCCATGCCACGCCAGGAGCATCAGAGGGGTCTCTCTACGCCAGGAACCTCCTGCTCGCCCACCTACTCCCTGCCCACAAAGTGCATCTCGGGCCATCCCCCCACACCCCCTCAGTGACCCATGAGGTCAGCCTGCAGGAAGCAGCCTTTCAGAGGCAGACCCGCTCCCTGAAATGGCCTGGTTCCCAGGAGTCCTGGGGGAATTGGCCAGGAAGAGTCTCTTGGTCGATGCTGGGCTGGAGGGCCAAACATGAGCTCACACGCCTGCTAATAATAGCGAGACCTCGCACGGTGGCACGGGGCTTCACAGTTTACAGAGACATTCCATCTGAATCAACCCAGGGGTCCTCACAGAAACCCCATGGCCAGCGGGACAGGGATCACCACCGCTCTTCCAGAGACAAAGAACCGCAGAGAAGCACAGTGAAGACAGGCTGTGCCCGAGGTCACCCAGAGAGACCCCCAAGGGCACTCAGATTGCAGACTTCAGGCGCTTCCATCTGCACCAGAATTCAGGGAGTCCGTGAACTCAGATGGCAAGGGAAAAAAAAAAAATCACACCTTTATTTTCACTAACCTCTAACTAAAAATTAGCATTTCCTTCTATTCTGGACAAACCCCGGTTCTATTAGTATGACCTGTCACTTTGCCACCAAAAGAAACCACAGATATTTTCATGTCACATAGCAGTTGTTGCAGAAATGTCAAAATATTGTTTACACGCATCAGTACTTTGAAATTACAGTAAAGAGACCTGTCACCAGATCTTACGAGTTCGTAAACACACGTATTACTATACCATAATTTTGAAACATATTTTGAGAACTGTATTTTGATATATTTGGTTTCCTTTGGGTTTTATTTTAAACATTTAGAAAGATTCTGAGAATTATTCTCAGCCGAGAGCTTAAGAGGTCCCTGGCACAGAATAAGACGGAGCCTCGGTTCTCTCTGAAGCCATCTCATCTACCTAGTCCAGGCTGGGACCCCAGACCCTGCCTCTCACCATCAGGGCCGAGAGCTGGAGAAGCAGGGCGCTGTTCTCAAGCCACATTTTAAATGCTCCAGGAAAGAACGCTTTCTGCAGAGACCCTACACAAATGCAAGATGATGAATCTTTGCATGAGGAGGACTGAAGGGGGAAGTTTAGATTTGGGGCCCACTGGAACGCTTGCAACTGCCTCCAGATGCACGGCCCTGGTGGAATTGGTCCGCAGGCGTAGCGGGTGAGCCGGTCTCCCGACCCGCAGGGCTGGAGATGAAAGGGATGCAACACGAGGCCCCTCTGCAGAAACACAGCACGGGGCAATGGGTGGTCTGAAGCCCAGCAACAGCTCCCAGCTGGCCCTGAGGGGGCGGAGAGGGAACCAGGGGGACAGGAGGTTCCTGAAGGCCGGAGGAGGTCACCTCTTACCAGCCACCAAGGAAGAGACTGTTCCAGAGCAGAGATCTCCTGGCTGTCTCCCATCCAAGAGTCAGCCCCGCGGGGCTGGGGTGGGCCCTGAGACGCGCCTGTTCTGATACGGGCCCTGGACACCACCTTCTAGAAACCCTCGTATGCCAAGGCTGGGTCAGGAGCGGGAAGCCTTGTTCCCATGGGGACTCTGACTGCCTGGGCGTCCTTCTACTCTGTACCTGTCTCTCATTTCCTCACCTCTCCACCTCAAATGCCACCTCCACCAGGAAGCCTCCCTGGCTGCCCCAGGGCATAGCCTTTTGGTTTGAACAATCCCTGAGTACCTCTGGTGGGCCAGATTCATCACCAAATCATTGGATTTAATCCTCACGATGGCCAGTTTGCTCCCCACTAATTTGTTCTCCACTCGGTACATGGACTGATTTTTTTTTCTTTTTGCTTTTTTGAGGAAGATCAGCCCTGAGCTAACATCTGCTACCAATTGTCCTCTTTTTGCTGAGGAAGACGGGCCCTGAGCTAACATCCATGCCCATCTCCCTCTACTTTATATGTGGGACGCCTGCCACAGCATGGCATGCCAAGCAGTGCCAAGTCTGCACGTAGGATCCGAACTGGCGAACGCTGGGCTGCCGAAGCGGAACGTGTGCACTTAACCACGGCACCACTGGGGCGGCCCCCAGAGTGATGTTTTTTTAACCTCATTACTACCCCGTTTAAAACCCTCCAATGATCACCAAAATCTGGAAACGACTCAAATGTCCCTCAACTGGTGATGGATAAAGGATGGTACGTCCATAAAATGGAATACTACTCAGCAAGAAAAAGGAACTGCTGATTCCTGCAACACCATGGCTGAAGCTCAAATGCATGATGCTAACTGAAGGAAGTCAGGCTCAGCAGCCTGCATACTATTTGATTCCATTTATATGACATTCTGGAAAAGGTAAGACTACAGGGACAGAAAACATCAGTGGTTGTCAAGGGCTGGGGGAGGTGGGAGGAACTGATTACAAAGGGGCACAGGGGGCATTTTGGGTCACAAAGGAACTGTTCTGTATCTTGATTGTGCTAGTGGTTACAGAACTGTATGCATTTGTCAAAACTCATTTTACTGCATGTAAATTTTGTTGTTAGTGCCGTTGAGTCGATTCTGAGTCCTAGCCGCCCTGTGCAGAGCAGAGTGGAGGCCCGCCTGGTCTTTTTGCACCATCCTCGCCTGCCAGTGCTATATCAGACAATGCTCTGCTGCTATTCATAGGGTTTTCATGGCCAATTTTTTTGGCAGTGTTTGGCCAAGTCCTTCTTCCTAGTCTGTTTTAGTCTGGAAGCGCCACTGAAACCTGTCCACCATGGGTGACCCTGCTGGTATTTGAGACACTGGTGGCACAGCATCAGCATCACAGCAACACGCAGCCACCACCATGGACAACCGACAGACCAGTGGTGTGGTTCCCTGACTAGGAACATACCCGGGCCGTGGTGGTGAGCGCTCCAAATCTTAACTGCTGGAGCATGAGGGCTGGCCACATGCAAATTACCTGACCTAAAAACAAAACAAAAAGGCTGCCTCCTGCCCACCTCCCCGTCTTTACCTCTCCCACTCCTCCTCCCGTAGGCTACACTCCAGCCACTCAGGTCTCCTCTCAGCAGCCTCAAGACACCTCGCCTGTCCCACCTCCAAGCCTCTGCCCCTGCTGTTCCCTCTGCCTGATTTCCCTGCCCTGCATCTGCACACTAGTGGCTCCCCCTCCTGCTTGAAGCCCCCACTTAAATGCCACCTCCTCACAGAAGCCTTCCAGACCCCTCTAGGCCCATTGTGTGCATCTCAAATCTGTGTTTCTTTCATGGAATGTTATCACAGGCCTATTTGTGATACTAATTATCTTACTCTTCGGTCTGCTTGCACGTGGAATGTCGGTCTCCACCACTAGGATGTGAGCTTCAGGAGGGCCGAGCCCACCGCGCTATCTGGCACACAAAGGAACCGCTCAGCAAACAGCTGCCGAATGAGTAAAGCAGTCCTAAGAGGAGAAGACTACCAGCCCGTCCCACTCTCCTACAGAAAACCACTTCCGGTCAGCGCTGCTGTGTCTACATTTAATTCTTGGATTCTGTGAAGCTAATGCCCATGGAGGCTTCGCATCCCAGAGGAGGGCCTCAAATCCAATATGACCAACTCCCAGGGCGCATCCCTGCCAGATTCCAAACCTCACCCCAATACACCACCTCCTCCCCAGGTTCTAGGGACCAGACTGGCTGACGGGCTGACAGACCCAGGAAGAAGGGCAGAGCTGAGCTGAGGGACCCAGAACTTTCACTCTGCAGGGCAGCAACCGCTCCACGGAGGAGCAGGAGCCTCTTCCTGGTCCGCCTTCCCCCACACCGCCCAGGCCACCACAGCCCCACCCTCGGGCCAAGGCCCAGGCTGCCTGCCCATCTGCCACCCTGGCTCTGGCCCGGGCCACTCATCCCAGCCCGGAAGGGCTGACCTGCAGGGTGGGCCAGCAGTGGCCACAGAGGCAGCATGCCAGGCCCCTCGAGAGGCCAGGGCAGCCATCTGCTGTCCCTTCTGCCTGTCCCCCAGGGTCTGTCAAGGCTCCAGATGAGATCATTGCACGTGGACCCCAAGGAGGGCAGAAGGCTCCGTAAAGCTCCACTTCCCTCCCCTGTCAAGAGCAGAGACTCTGGGAATATCAGCAGGGGGAGGGGAACCCAAAGACGCCATCCCTTCACAGACAGGGTCACTGAGGCCTAGAGAGGAACTGGGGACAATCCCATCGTCCCCAGAGGGTCCAGAGTCAAGCAGGGAGGGATTCTGGGCTCCCGTCTCCCAGCCCAGAGCTGAATCCAGTTTAGCCTCCTTGGGTAGAAGCTGGGCTCTAGTTTTAGGGGAGTTGAGGTCAAAGGTCCTGGAGAAGGAAGGACAGGATGCCCAGCCAGCCATCGACGTGCCACACAGAGCCCCTGCTCCAGCTGGCATGGAGACTGCCTGCTCCTGGTGACCCACAGGGTCACACGGGAAGACAAGGATCCTGGACTTACCTCTCCAACACCAATAAATAATAACAGGCAAGCTGTTCCCTGAGTGTCCCCCTGTGCCAGGCACATGTCAGGCAGCACATGTCATCTCATTTTATGCCCAGCAGTCCCCAACTGACTGGTGAGAAACTGGACAGAAAGGTCAACTATGTCGCCCAGGTCACATGCTACGTGGCACAGCCAGGATGTGAGTCCAGTTTGAGCTCTCATAAACTAGACAGTCTCTATAATGGGACAATAGTGACAATAATAACAGCTAATATTTACCAGGGCTTACTGTGTGTCAGCCACTAGGCTGAGCTTGGAAGGAATGTCCATTATCTCATGCTTAACGACAGTCCTTTTGAGGAGCGTGCTATTATTTTATACCCATTTTACAGATAAGCAAACGGAGGCTCAGGAAGATGAAGGCTCCACAGCCAATCAGGAGTGAGCCTCCCAGACCTGGCACGGCTCTGTGCAGGAGACCACAGACACTCCCTCTGGTGGGAGCAGTGCCTGCCTGTGTGTGCTGGGAGTGAGGAGATGCCCAGAGAACACTGCCCCCAGGCCAGGCCTAGCTTGACCCTGCCCCATTCCGGGCCTCACCCCACAGAGCCGGGAGACAGCCGCAGCTCCTGCTGCCTCTGAGGGGGGTGCTCACAGCAGGGGCGCCTGCCGGTGTCCCTCTCATCTTTTCCGTGTGGACAGGAAGGAAGGCAGCATTTGGATCTGGATGTTTAAAACATCCCCAGGATGGCCACTGGGCAGCAGCCAAATCTCTGAGCAGGGAGATGACAGGGCTGAGCAGTCTCCGGGGAGGCAAAGTGAGGCTGGAGTCAGGGAGTGGCTTGGCCACATGGCCTGAAGCTCCAGCACACTCCACACCCTGGCATTTCACATCTCTGAGCCTTTGCTGGTGCCATTCCCCCTGCCTGGCATCCTGGAAAGAGCACCACAAGACCCCAGCCCTTCTGCCTCTTGCCACTTACACGCTGTGTGACCTTTGGTGGGCCCCTTAACCTCTCTGAGCCTCAGTTTACACCTGTGTAAAAGGAAGGGGCTAAATCCCACCCAGTAAGGTCCCTGCCCCCCTGGAGAACACGTGGGGGAAGGGGCTGATGTGAAACCTGTAATCACCCAATTAATAATCCAGTTACTGTTGAGGTAAATGCCCCAAAGGATACTCCAGGAAGCCTCTCTTTGTGGCAGAGGCAATGGGAGATGATTCACGTTGGTCTTAGAATGAGGGACCCCAAAGGCAGCCCTCCATCAGCAAAGGAGCACCCCCAGGTTACAGAGTCTGCAGCTCTGGCCTCAGCCACTCAGGGAGGACTGACACCGTGCAGGAAGGAAAAGGGGACCAGCAGGGAGAGGTGTACTTGGGGACACCCACAGGCAATGCATCCCCAAGCCCGCCCCCCAGGTCCTTACCCCATGCCAAGACCCACACCCAGAGCCAGGCACAACCCTGCCTTCGTGGGCAGTCAGACCCATGCCTGCCGATAACGCGAGCTGAGGGCGCATAGCTGGTGAGCTCTTACTGTGAGCCAGGCCCAGGCTAATCCTCACCTACACACTTTCTCTCATTTAACCTTCACAGCAACCTGGCAGGGCGAGCACCATCCATCCACAGCCCCATTTTACAGAGGAGACTGAGGCTCGTAAAGGGGAAGCTCCTGAGAAAAAGTCTGAGCCAGGATTCAAGCCCGGGCTGGCCTGGCTCGAGAACACAGTGCTCTTAACCCCCTCGGACCCAGAGAAGGGAAGGGCTGGCCTGCGGCTCCCACCTCCTCGGACTCCCCAGCGTCCCTCAGGGAGGCCGGTGCTGTCCACTGAGAATGTGGACGTGGTGCTGACCCTCCAGTGACTGCCGGGGCAGCCTGGCCCAGAACACCGCAGAGCCTCTGGCTCTTCCTCCACCTCAGCTCCAAGTTCCTTCTGGCAGCAGAGGGCAGAGAACATGACTGCGGATGAGGTCACGCCTACAGGGCACGGGGGAATGACCTTGGTAATAACCTTGGCTGCTGGTCAGGCCCCACCTGGAACTCAGCCGAGCCCCTCCCCTGGGGATGTCCTTCCATCCCGGAGGCTACACGGGATGTGGGGCTCCCTCCCTTCCTCTGAGCCCAGGCTGGTGCGGGATGTGCCACAGACCTGAATGCCAATCCTCCCAAGTGGCCTGCAAGAAAGGGATTAAATTCCCATTTTCCAGACAGGAAAACTGAGGCTTGATGAGGGGACTTGCACATAGAGATCATGCACAGGGAGGAGGTAACAAAGCTAGATTTGGCCCCAGACCTGTCCCCAAAGGAGGAATTGGCCATGAGACCACACAGCCTTCCTCCCCTCCCGCCCTGGGCCCCTGGGACAGGCCAGGCCTGGTGCCCGGTGCTGTAGACACATGGTAAGGGACCAGCTGCTAGCCTTCTATAAGTGCATATGGTTCCTTCCCAGCAAGGTGTTCACAGGCCTCAGCTCAGCTCAGCATTCAATGCCCTTCTCAAGCAGGACCAACTCCCCTTCCCAGCCTCTCCCTCATTCAACCACGCAACAAATATTTATTGAGTCCCTGTGAAGTGCCAGCCACTGTTCAGCAGCTAGGCACACAGGCAGCCTCTCAATGCTAACTCCTCATCTCTAATGGCTCCTCCTCTGAGTGCCCACAGCATCTCCAGCCTCCTCTACCCTGGCTCCCTTCTGTTTCCCAGGGAGAACCAGGCACCCTTTAGGGATGGGAGTGGCATGGCCCATCACAGCCCCCAGCAAAGAGAGAAGGGGAGGAGGGGGAGATGAGGGCAAGCAGGAAATTCCTAGGAGATTAGAAGGGAGTTGCCCCCGGGCACTGTTTCTCCGGTGCGCAGGCCTGACAACTGCTCCATTGCACTCAGCCCACTGGGCCCAGGCCCCAGTGCTGGCATCAGGGGCCTTTAGTGCAGACCCAGGAGGTTACAAACTCAAGCTCGGGCCACACTCCTCCCTGCTCCCAGCAGCCCTGTGGAAGGAAGCCTTGTGGAGGGGCTGAAAGCACCAGTTGTACTCATCAGCTCCAGGGAGCCACGGGCCAGGATTTCCTGTGTTTCTGTGGGGGTGAAATGTCACACAGTCTCTGTGTGTCTGTGTCTGGTTACCCTGGTGTGTGAGCCTCTGGGCCCCATTAGCACATGCTACAGGCCTGACATCTGAGTGCTCTGTGCTCGTGTCCCTGCTCACATGTGTGTGAGTGTCTCCTGGGTGTGTGTCTGTGCCCGGTAGGTGTGCAAGGGCCTCTGGTGCTGGCTTTGTGGAAGAGGCAGTGGGGGCATCTGGGTGACACGCTTGTCTCTGTGCCTGCCTGGCAGGGGCGCATCTGTGGATTTCCGTGGATGCTGGCGCCTGTGTGTAATGAGTCTGCGTGGGTTTGTGCGGGCGCCTGCATGTGTATGTGTACTTCCCATATGTCTGAGGGCATCTCCAGGCTGCACGTCCATCTCTGGGACACAGCCAAGAGTGTCTGGGGGTGTAAGATGTGTGTGAGGCTATGTTTCTGAGCCAGGGGTCTCCAAGATGGTGTGAGTCTCTGTTGTGTCTCTTTGGTAACGTGTGGGTGTGATGACACAGGAGGTTGTGTGTCTGCATGGGTTTGTGTACTTCTCTGAGCGTGTATCCTCTCAAATATGTCAGAAGTTGTGCTTCTGGAAGCATACCACACAAGCTGGATGTGGTGTCTGCATGTGTATGTAAGATGTGTGTGAGTGGTTGTGGATCTCTGAGCACGAGCTGTGAATACATGTGTGTGGGTTTGAGTGTGCAAGAGAGAGTATGCCCAGGGACACAGGCCCAGCCCCTCTGCGAGGAATGCTGGGAGCCCTGGGAGCTCCGTGGTCCCCCCAGGCCTCAGCAGCCGCTGCCTCACATTTTCCATTTTCCATCTCGCTGGAGGTGCACGCCTCCCCCCGTGACACACAGACCGCTGAGGATTCTTAAAGACCCAGGACTCAGGGCAGCTTCTTCCAGACCAGCTCTCAGCCACCACGAGGAGGGTTGGGGCTCAGAGCAAGGACCAGCCAGGAGCTTTGCTAATCAGGATGACGACCCCCTCCCCAACCCAGTGACAGATAGACTGGAGCCCCCCTGGCCCTCCCCGCTCCTGGGAGCTGAGAACTTCACAATTTGCCGGCCACTGGGCCAGACATCAGACACAGGGCCTGGCACCCAGGGCGCGCTCAGAAAATAAGTGTTTAACAAATGAATAAACGCTTGGAGAGGCAGGTAAGGGACAAGCGCTGACTGGGACAGGTGCTAACATTTACCATGCACTTGATCTGCGGCATCACACTGCGAAGGGTCCCCCTGACTCTGCTCGTGCTCATCCCCCATTTTACAGAAGAAGAAACAGAGGCTCAGAAAGGCTGAGTATCTCACCCGGCATCACACAGCCTATAACAGGTGAGAACCCTGCTCTGTGAAACTCGGAGGCACAGGCTGCCTCCTGCACAGCAGAGGGTGGAAGAGACGGAGGCAGGGGGCTCCTTAGGGTTGTCTAGTGGGGTTCCCAAGTGTCTCAGCTGTGCAGTCTTGAATGTGTTACATAGCCTCTCAGTTTCTTCATCTGTCAAATGGGTCTGATATCAGAACCCTCCACACAGGTCTGCTGGGAGCAGTAAAGGGCTTATTTAACCCAGGACGCAATCAATAGTTGAGAGCATTCGTGAGACAAGAACCATAGATGTCCAGGGGACAGTGGTCTGGGGGTCCCAGGCCAGCTCTAATATCCCAGCACTCTGGGGTCCAACCTAACCATTATCTAACCCTTAAGCCTGGATCCAAAGCCCCATTACTTCCTCCAGGATCTCAGACGCTCCAGTCCCAATCGCACTGTGCCTTGGTGCAAGGAACACACACAAACACACACACACACACACACACACACGCACACACACACGTCTCCCAGCCCTGCCTGCAGCTCCAGGCCCCCAGCTACAGCATATGTTATTCTCCACTTGCTCCCAACAAGTCTTAGCCTAGAGCCGGGCACACAACAGGATTCCGGAATCTCAGCAACCTGTGTCCCAAACTAGACACACTGTGAGCAGCCAGCAGCTCACGGCTCCGGTCACACTGTGCAAAGAACAGGACCCAGGGTGAGCACAACCAGGTTTGGAGTCCTGGCTGTGTGACCCGGAGCCTCCATTTACCCAACTGTACAATGGGAATGGGGGGTGGATCAGATGTGCCTCTGGGCCCTTTTGGACCCCTAGACTGGCTGCACTTCAAACCCTCACATCTAGAACCTCCCAGCCAGTGGGGAGGCCTTGCCTCATGGAGCCCACACAGCACGGAACATGGTCACACCCTCTTGTCCTCTCCGGAGCAGCTCCTGATTTATTAGCATCCTAAAGTTAAGGGGATCCACCCTCCTGGCTTCTCCCAGCTCCTCCAAGAATGAAGACATAGACATCCTGTCTGCTCATTGGCTAACAATTCCTCAAGAGATGCAGGATTTCACTGCTTGCAAAATGTTTTCTTGTCTATTCCTACCTCCTTGATTCCCGAAAACAATCCTATGAAGTTGTCCAGGCAAGTTCCATCATCTTCATTATATAGATAGAAAACAAGGCAGTCGCTCTGAGAGGCCAAGTGACTTGCCCATGGCCACACAGTAAATGGCAGGGTCAGGTCTCAAAGGCAGGTCTTTGGGCTCCAGCTCTCAGATTCATCCATCCACACCCAGTGGGCTGCCAGCATGTCCTCACCACATGGTACACTGGCGACAGTTAGTGGTGATGGGGAGCTGGAAGACCTCAGACCACCAGGGGCTTGAACGCCAAACACGGTCAATGTGTGTGCTCTGCAGCTAAAAGTGCACCTTAGAATCCTGGAACCTCAAACATTAATAACCTTCAGACTTCCTTGCCTGGAACGGACCCTGAGGTCAGGCAGCTCTGCCGTAGCTACCACACAAATCTCCCCGTGAATCGTCCTCAAGTAATCACCACTGCCAACATTTTGTACTGTTTACAAGCTGCTTTCCACCAACCCTATGTCTTTATCCAAACATGCAAGGCCATGAAGCCTCTCTTTGAATAACTCAAGCGACAGCGAGCTCACTCCCTTCTCTGTAGCAGCTCCTTCCACCGTCTCACTGGGAGACAGCCGCCCTGGTTACACTTGCCGCTCCCGGGCCCCAGAGCGGCCTCATGCAACAGGAGATCTGCCATCACCCGAGAGGCCTTCCCAGTTGACAGTTCCCAGGGCCCCCCACCAGCTGGCAGGTGAACCCAGAGAAGGCCCCATCGGACTCGGTGGGACTCAACCCCGGGCGGCATGAGGCCTGCAGGGGACCCGCTGGGGATCTGGAGTCCTTCCCCTGGTAACTCAGTTTCTGCATCTGAGAAGCAAAGTGGCCCAGAGGGGCAGGACGCTCTCACTCCAAGCCCTGGCTGCCTGCAGAGCCGGCTCGGGACCTGCAGCAAGTCTCTTCCCTGCGGCCACCGTTTACCCATCTGCAGAGTGGACCAAAGACACCTCCCTCCCAGAGAAGCCCCCTCATTGAGGGGCCACGTCCGCGGCCTCTAGGCCTCCAGTCCCTCTGTGAGGTGCAGGTGGGTGAAACAAGGCTCTAGGGAGGTTCGTAGACCGATGCGAGTGTACACAGCAAGGACCGCACAGGCCGGCCGGCTCGCCTCTCCCGCCCCGCCTCCCTCTGCTCTCCAGCCTCGGTGCTGTTCCTTGAAATCAAATTTTCCTACTTCCCTGAGCCTGGAATGTTCCTGCTCCATCTCCTTATGCAGTTGGCTCCATCTCGTCCCTCAGCCCTTGGCCTCCTCAAGCACCCCAGCGCCACCTCCATGTGTTCCTGGCGCGCCGTGTGCTTCTCCACCCTCGTCACGATGCACGTGGTGATGTCTCGCACGGCTATTGTTGAATCCCAGAGTCCCCCACTACGCTCAAAACGCCGTGAAAACAGACACTTCATCCTTGTCCGCGGGGGCAGCCCCAGATCTGTGCTAGGCACTAAACAAATAGTTGGTGAATGAATGAATGAGGGGCCAGGAGGAAGAGCCAGGCCTGCTTCCAGGGGGGAGGAGGAGCTACTCTGCCCCCATGGCATCCACGGAGAACACGGAACAGGTCACGTGCCGCTTGAGAACAGCAGTGATCACAACTGCCCTCATCTGAGGCTCATAACACGCCAGGCGCTCTGGTGGTGTCTGCACACACTATCTCAACCCTTAAGGTTGGAAGATGTAGGGTTGCCTTTTTACAGTGAGGAAACTAAGGTCCAGAGACATTAAGTAACTTGCCCAAATCACACAGCCTGGAAGCTACAGACCCGAGATCCAGCAGTGGCCTGAGGTCTGCGCATGAAGCCTGAAACACTGAGTGGACACTGAGGCCCAGCCCTGGCCCGGGCAGTAGGACGTCCCCAGCCAGGCCCTGGCCCCTGTGAGACCCTGGGTTCGAGCACCAGACTTCTAGGACTATTTTCCACCTTGACAGTCATGAGTGGCTCAGACAGACTCCAGAGCTCTGCCTGCTGACTTCCCGGGAGGACAGGCGCCCACAGGGGTGGGAGCACGAGCAGACCCTGAAGAACCTCCCCTCCACTTGCCAGGGTGAACCAGAGGGCCAGGAGGTGGAGGCGAGGACTCGGGGGCTGGGCTGCGAGCGGCTCAGGCACGGACTACGGAAGCAGCTCCGAGCCCAAGAGGGCAGGGCAGGCCTCTTTCTGGGGCCTCCCTCCCCTTCCCCACCCTCCACTCGGCCTCTCCCCACCACTGGCTTCTGAAGACTAGGAGCTGACTGAACCCCCGACTCTCAACACTGAACAGGGCCTTCAGGAAGACTTACCCTCCCATTTAACAGATAAGGAAACTGAGACCTGGCTTGGGGAAAGGTTAGAGGCTGAAGGGGTGGATTATCTTGATTGGGACAGAGACTGTCCTTGTAGTCCACAAGCATATACTGAAGACGTGGTGGATAGCAGATTCTGGGGGAAACACAGTTGAACAAGACCCCAAAACTCTAATGAGAGAGAAACCTATTTGGCCAGAAGAGCCACAACGCAAAGCTGAGTGTTGCCGGGCAGACATAAATCAGCAGAGTGGTGTTCATTTGGTGGCTCTCGGCCAGGGGGACTCTGGGTGTTGTGCCAGGCCATCAACTGACAAGAAGAGGTAACATTTCAGCCTCTTCCAAAACTACACCCAGCCAGCGGCAGTAGAGCCCATGAAGCTTCCAGTCTCCCGGGTCAAGGTCGACACACAAGGGCTGGGCTGTCCCTAAGGCCGCCACGCGCCAGGGAGTGGGCAGACGGAGCCTGCACCCAGTGGGTGCCCACATCCACTGAAAGGGTGACGACAAAGCTTGCTCTCCGAGAAGCTCTCAGGTCCCCACATGCCCAGAGGGAATGCCCCTTTCGGAAGAGCAGCTCCCCTCCTCTCACTGGGAAGGTGGGAAGGCCATGGGCACTGGCCATGAGGGGCCAATGGGGCTGCTGTGGGTACAGGGCCTGTCCCAGAGAGGGCAGAAGACAACATCCTGGGATTTAGGAAGCTGCCTCTGAACCGGTTCTCCCACGACCTCATCCTTCCAGGCTGTGGGACCGTTAGACTGGGCGGAAGTCGGACTCTGGCCAAGGGGATGTTCCCAGATGTCATGCTTTCAAATGGACCCGCCCTGAAAGGTAGGCGGGGACAGGCCTGTGCTGGGGAAAGCCCTGGGTAAAGCCTCAGGATGGTGTTCTGGCCTCTTCTTGGCAGGGGAGGGCCACAGGTGCCCCGGCAGGAGTGCACACAGTGCCCGTTCCAGAAAGAAGAGCCACCAAAGGGCTGGCCTCTGACCTGGGGTGGGGGTTCCAAGCAGCTGAACGCAGAGGTCCAGCCCCCACCGCCACCCCAAGTGAAGCATCTAGGCACCCTCCAGGGCAGTTTTCTCAAGACCCCCCTCCCCGGATAACGGCCCTTGGCCAGTCTCCTCACCCAGGTTCCTCCCCAGGAAAGGGTTTCCCAAATAAAACGGGAGGTGGAATGTGAGGGGACCCTAAATCGACCTAAGGGTGGTCCCCAAGGGTTCAGGCCCCCTCTTCCAGCTCGTTCAGTGGGACAGCGGGCCGGCCGGGGCCTCAGGCCCGTGCAGTTGTGACAACCAGCGCCTCCCGCGGCCCCCCTCTCGGCCCTCAGCGCGCCCACCTTGAGATAGTCGTTCTCCGAGCGCAGCTCCTCCAGCTCTCGCACGAAGCCGCCGGGCCCGCAGTCCAGCATCTCCTCGGTGAGGTCGGAGAAGGCGAGCGAGGTGCTGAGTGGCAGGCGGCTGCTGCCCACCGACGACGCGGCCACCGACGGCTCATCGGGGGAGGCGGGCGGCCGCGGAGGCTGCTGTGCAGGCGGCGCGGGCTGGGGCGGCTGCCCGGGGCGGGCCCCCGCCGGGCCCCCGGCCGCCGACTCGGCGTCGCTGCTCAGCGCCAGCTCCAGGCCCAGCAGGCGCGCCTCCTCCGACGCGCAGTCCGACACCTCCGAGCTGCTGTCAGTGAGGCTGGGCGGCGGTGGTGGCGGGCGCGGCCCGGCACCCGGGCGCGGGCGGCCCTTGGCGCGGACCCCGGTGCGGACCCCGGCCACCCGCGTCCCTGCGCCCCGCGCCCCGGGCGCCACCGCGCGCCCCTTCTTGTCGGGCCGCGCGGACGACGCGGCGCTGCAGGCGGCTGCGGCACCCGGGCCTGGGCCGCGGCGGCCCTTGGCCAGCGACCAGCCGGCCACGTCCTTGGGCCGGGCCGGCGACGGCGCGCGGTGGCTCTTCTTCCTCTCCGGGACGGGCGCGGGCGGGGGGCCGCAGCCCCGAGCCGGGGGCTCCCCCGCCGGCGCCTCCATCTCGGCCTCCCTCGGCCTCAGAGAGCGGCGCGCATGGCCCGGGCCCGCCCGGCCTCCGCGCCCCTGGGGAGGCTCCCGGCGCCGCTCGGGCCGCTCGGGCCGCAGCTCCTCTCGGCCCCCCTCAGCCCCGGGGCTGCGCTCCGGCCCCGACCCCCGCCGCACGGTCTCTCCGCTGCTCTGAGCTCGGAGAGCGCGGCCTGATCGCCTCCAGGCGCCTCGGCTCCGGCTCCGGCTCCGCCCGGCGCCCGCCCCCTCTGCCTCGCCGCGCCCCCGGAGCGCGCCCGGGCCCCGGCTGCCTGCGCGCCGATCGCTCCCTCGGGCTCCGAGTCCGGCTGCGGCCCGGGCCCCGGCTCCGCCCGGCGCGGCCCGCCCCCCGCGCAGCCCCGCCAGCTCCCCGCCCCGCCGCCTCGGCTCGGGGGCGCGCGGCTCCGCGAACAAAAGGCGGACGCGGCGGGAGCGGTAGGGAGGGACGCAGGCAGCGAGCGAGGGAGGGATCTGCGAGGCAACAGCGACCCCCTCGAGGGTCAGGCGGGCCGGGGCGGCCGCGGCCCGGGCTCCCTCCTCCCCCGCTCCGCCGCCGCCCCCTCCCCTGCGGGTCTGGGCAACGCACCCGGCGGAGGCGCCCCTGCGCCCAGCGTGCGGGCAGGGGCCGCGCGAGCGGCGAGAGCGGGGACTCGCAGGCGGAGGCCGGGCGGACCCCAGAGCGCAGGAGCCAGCATCCATATACACTCCCGGTCCCTCGCCCCTCGCGGCTGTGCGGAGCGTGCGCGAACTCCGCCCCTCTTAACCTAGCAAAGCAAGACCCATTATCCCATTGTGCAGATGCGCAAACTGAAGCCGGGGCAGGGCGCGCGATAAGCCCAAGGTCAGTGGCAGAGCCAGGACGGAGCCCAAACCTCACTCCTGCGGGGCGCGCTCCGCCTCTCCTGCCTCGGCTTCCCTCTGACCGGCGTAGGGACCGTGGCGCCCGGGATGCGCGCCCGGCTCTGCACCCTGACCGGCGGCGGTTGCAGGCGGGCTCCCTCCTCGCCGTCCCGCGTTTGAGGCTCTGCAGGCTAAAATGGAGAAGACCTATTACGAGGTGTCAGAGCAACGATGCTGTGGGAATAGGCTCTGGCCCCGGTGGGCTGGTTGCCCCGATCCCCGCATGTCCCCCACCAAGAGCAACTCCGGCCGACCCCTGAGCCCCGGCTCTGGTGGGCGTCTGTCTTTTCTTCCAGGGCTGTCTCCACGGCTCCTGGCCGGGTTGTTGATTTTCCCATGTGTCTGTCACACCTGCCCCGCCCCCGTCCCCTCCCCCGCTCCGCGCTGCTACTCCCCATCGCCGAGCCACTGCGGGGCAGCCCCAGAGTCAGCCCTTTGGCTGCTGCGCAGGTGGGCGCTCACCGTTAGGGTGGCACTCCCTTGCCGGGGCGGGGGGTGGGGGGTGAGGGGTGGGGGGTGGGGTGGAGGGGTGGGCAGGGCTGTGTTTACCCCTCTGCAGTTTCTTCTTCCCGTCTTCCTCCCTTCCCGCCTTTTCCTCCTCCGTTCCCCCTTTTCCTACTCCTTTTCCTCCTCCTCCTCTCCCAATCCTGTTCCTTCACCTCCTCCTGCCCTTGACACGCGGCTGGTACCAGGTCCACTTCTCTGTTCCTGTCCCACCTCCCCCGCAGCAGTGAATGCACCCCTGCGGTGTGCCCTCTCACCTCTCATCCTGATCTAGGTGTGTCCAGGTGTGTGAGTGCACCCTCCACCCTCAGATCCTTCCTCCAGGTGCCCCCAGGAGCCAGGTAAAGAGCAGGGCCGCGCAGCAGGTTCTCCACAAACACTTCTTCAGGGGCGTTCCCACCCCCTGGGCAAGGCACCAGTTCCCCTGCCCCCATGCACTGTCCGCTCTCCCAGTCCACAGGCACCAGGTAGGACACTAAGGGACACAGCAGTGGACTCATCAGTGGTGCGTTCCTGATCTCATGGAGCACACAGCACAGGAGGAGATGGGCCACAAAAGATTCATCACAAGCAAGGTGGCATGGTGTGGCACAGGGGGCCAAGGCCAGCCCTCCCACTTCCTGGGCCTCCAAGTCCCCACCTGGTCTGGTCTGTTGTAGCAGATGGCAGGGACCTTCAGCTCTGATGTCTCTGTTTCTTGTAGGCTGTTCTGCTCTGGCACAGAGAGCTGCTGTGTAGCTCTTGGAAATTGTTTACCCTCTCTGTGCTTCATTTTCTCCCCCTATGCAGAACGAGGGCTTGGAGATGTCGGAGGGTGTGACTCCAGGCAGGGGACATGCTAGACCAGGCTGGCTCATCCACTCCTGACACACCCCTGGCCACGCCCGTGGTCCTGAGATTAGAGTGGCCTGGATCTCCCCACTTGGACCTGGGCCTGAGTCCTGGCTTTACCACATATCCTGTCTGGGCCCCCACACTCACGGCTGAACAGGGGGCTGAGGGCCCTTCCTGCTCTGAGGGTCTTTGGATTTGGGGAGCCAGGAATCTACATTGAAGCCCCAGCAGAGCCTGGTGGGGAGGGGCCTGGGGGTTGGGTGGGGCCAAGGTAGGGGCTCTGGACTCAGGCTCCATTCAGACCAGGGAAACTGCACGCAGGCAGGGAGCCCATCTGCCGTGTCGTGACCCGTGGGCACTCATTCATGCCAGGCTCTGTGCCCAACACTTCTGTAGAGGGTCTCAGAAAGGTTAGGAACTTCTGTGGCTGATTGTATTTTCCAAAAATAGGCACGGCCATATAGAGCCCATCCCAATTACTCTTTTTACAATGTGGCATTGACACTCTTCCAACTGAGTGACGGGGTCCATGTTCCCTCCCCTTGAACCTGAACAGACCTTTGTGACGGCTCAACCAACAGAGACGGGCAGAAGTGACATGTGACTTCCAAGGCTAGGTCATAAAAGGCAATATGGCTCTGTCAGGCTCAGTCTCTCTCTCTCTCCATCCACTCACCGCGGGAGCCCAGCCACCATGTTGGGAGGAGGCCACGCCTCATGGACGCCGCATGCAGGTGTTCCAACCAGCAGCTCCTGCTCCCAGCCCCACCACCCAGCAGACATGTGAGGGAGCGAACCTTCAGTTGACTCAGCCCCAGCCCTGGGGCTGCCCTGGCTGATGCCAAGTGGAACAGAAATGAGCTGTCCCAAACTGCAAAATAAATATTGTTGTTTTAAGCCACTAAGTTTTGGGGTAGTTTGTTATGTAGCAATGGACAACTGGAATGCTTGTCCAAGGTCATATATCTTGGAAGTGGCAAAACTGGGACTGATCTGAACCCAGGGCCATCTTATCTCAGAGCCTGTTATGCTGCACTATGGGGCTGTGTCCAGCTCGGGTACACAGTGTGTGCTGTAAAAAGTTCTACTCAACAAGGAATGAAGCATTAAATGATTGTAAGAAATGAAGATACTATTACCCAGTGGAAAAACAGTTTATTTTCTCTCATTCAAGCTGCTAAATTGACCAACAGGATGGAAACTGAATGAAAACTAAATCCTGGAAGGCTTCAAAGAAGAGGTGATTTTTTTAAAAGGTTTTCTTCATTAGGAAAACCATGAAAGAAACAAACCACTGGCTGAGGGAGGATTAGAGGAATTAGTAGGGGAACCTGCTTGAAATAGGGCAGTCAGAGAGGCTTCCCTGAGGAGGTGACATTTAAACTGAGTTATTCAAAGCACTGGAGTAAGAGAATTCCAGGCAGAAGGAATAACAAGATCAAAGGCCCTGAAGAACGAACAAGCCTGATAGGTGTTCAAGGAAGTGAGAAGGTCAATGTGACTGGAAGTTGATGGGTGATGGAAGGAGTCGGACAAGATAAAGCTGGAGTGGACAGCCGGAGCCAAGGCCGGCCCTGGGCAGGGGCTTCATTCTTGATGCAATGACAAGCCATTGGAGGCTGTAATCAGGCGCATGATATAATCTAATTTGTGTTTTAAATAGATCACCCTAGCTGCTGGCAAGAAGAGATGCTAGAAGATGGGCTAAGGGCTACTGACCAGTGTCTGCGAGATAATGATGGCTTGGATGGGGGGTGGAGGCAGTGGAGAGGGAAAGAAGAAAGTATTCTTGAGATCTGTTCTGGAGCTTTAAAGAGTCAGACACTCTTGGTTGGAAGTGAGGGATCAGAGAAATGAGGTCAAGTTCAACTCCCAGGCTTCTGGCTTTAGTTCAGGATGAATGATGGTGCCATTTAACAAGACAGGGAAGCCAGCTTGGAGTGGTCGGGGACAGAGAGACCAAGCTTGGAGGGGGGAGTAAAGAGTTCTCGTGGACACGTTCAGCTGAGATGTCCTTGGAGACATCCAAGAGGAGAACTCATAGAGGCAATTAACACAGGCATGTGGGGCCCAGAGCAGCAGGGGGTCTGGAGTCATGAAGAGTCATCAGCATTTGAAAAATATTTAAATCTATGGGAGCAGGTGAGGTCGCGTAGGGAGAGGGTCTAGAGAGAAGAAAAACTGGCCTAGAACCAGGAAGTTAAGAATTCCTGGTTCTAGAAAGTGGATAGAAGTGGAGAAGCCAACCACACAAGACAGAGAAGGAGCGGCCAGGGAAGTAGGAGGGAACCCAGACAGCGTGTTGCTCGGAGGCCAAGGCGCTCGGGTAGATAAATGAAGAGGAAGACATCTCAGGATCAAGTGTCAGAGAAGCTGGAGGAAGATGAGGGCAGAAGAGTGCCCCCTGCATAGGGTGACCTGGAGGCTGCTGGGAACCTCGGTGAGAGCAGGGGTGCTGGGGACAGTGCGGGGGACAATCCAGAGGGAGTGTATTGAGGAGTGAACAGGACGACACAGAGGCGGAGTGTAGGGAGAAGAGAAATGGAGCTGTCGTGGAGGGGACTGCCTCGTAGAGAGGGACGGACAAGTGAGAGAGGGAAGAGGCGGAGAGGGAAGCGAGGCCAGGAGAAGGGGAGAGGGACGCATCCTGGGATGGGCGACTGGCTCTCTAAAGAAAGAGGGACCTTCCTCCATTGTCCTGGAGGGAAGGCAGAAGAGATGGGCGAGATGCAGGTGGGTCTGTGGGCAGGGTGACGGAGTGAGGGCCAATGGCTTCTGTCTTCTCAATGAAGAATGAAGTCTGACCCGCCAGCTAAGAGTGAGGAGACAAAGGAGAGAGAGTCGTTTGAGGAGGGCAGAGACTGTATGTCAAAGTGACCTCAGAGAATGGAAATTAGACTTCCCAGGCTGTGGAGGGGGGATGTCGGGTCATCTTAAGCACCATTTGAGGTTCTCAGTGAAGCCGGTCAGCCCGGTGAATGCAGGGTGTACTCAGGAAGCGATTCTAGTCATTTTCTCTTAATGTTTTGGGTTTATTTTGCATAGCTGAAACCGTACTGCACGTACAATTTTATATCTTGCTTTTTTTTCACTTAGCAGAAGCATTTCCTCTTGCATTTATAAACCTCTGTAAACACCATTTTTAATACTTAGAAATAATCCGTGGAGTGGGTGTTCCATGGGCCGCCGAGCCGTCCTCCTTTTGTTGGACGTTTCACTTGTTTCCTGGTGATGACTATCACAGTTCTGAGAGGCCATGTGTGGTCTGCTGGAGAAGAAAGGCGAAGGCAAGCGGCACACAGAGCTGGGACGTCCGCATTCTGGCGCCTAGAACCCCATCATGGAAGCTTTTTAGGGGCCTGGTATATGGCCATTGGTGTTCCTGACATGTCACATTCTGGGTTTTGCTGGGCTTGAGGACAAAGAATGGGACAGCAAGGCAAATCTCGTTGGCTTCTCAAATGCCCAATGGTTCAGGTACTGAGTGTGGGAGAAATAAGGTTGGGAGAGCGGCCGAGAGAGCTGGGAGGGCCAGGAGTGTGACCCTCAAGTGGTTTACAGTTTAAACACGTATTGCAACAGCCGTGTTTGAGGTGCAACAGGGCCCTTCACGTGCCTGTTTATCCCATAATGCAAGTCCTTGTGTCACCCCACCCCTTCCAGAGGGCCATCGCCCCAGGAGGCTGGGCAAGGGGCAGAGAAGTGAGGGACCCATGCTGTCTCCACAAAGCCCAGCATGAGGGGTCTCTTCCAGCTGTGTGAAGATGGAGTGATCCACCCTGGATAGTGGGCTCACCCACCCCACAGAGGCTGGAGGACCAGCAGAGGGCAAATTTCCCAGGGGATCCTGCCCCGGGTGGGGGCCGCTTGCACTGGGACCAAACTTCCAGGTTTGAGGGTCTGCAAATCAACAGCACAGCGCTCAGTGAAGTCCTACTATGAGCCAAGGACAGAGAAGTAACCCCCACTGATGAGTGCCTACTATGTGCCAAACACTGGGCTTCCTGTGCGTGTCACCTAATGTCATGATGGGCCAACGAGGAGAGAATCAGCACCCCACCTGAGGGAGGGGAAAGCAGCAGGGGCAGAGCAGGGCTGCCTGTCCCTGCCTCCCAGCCCTGGGTCCTCTGCAGCCCAGGGTGACTGGAGAATGACCTTTTCCTAGAGCCTCTGCACCCCGAAAAGGGAGGGTCTTAGTGGTGGGCTTTGGGCACCAGGTAGCACCTGGTAGCTGTGGTGAGAGGCTCTGGGTTACATCCAGGAGTTCAGTATCTTTGGGCTGGTGGGGACAGAGCTGGGGCCAGGAGGTGACACGGTCTTGTTTGTGTGTATTTGTGGAATTTGAGTTTCTGATGGAAGATAATCCAGGCCAGGCCTTCCCACCTGGAACCGGAGCGGGCACAGGGCCAGGACAGGTATAAGAGCCAGGGAGGGGGGTCTGGAGCCAGGCTGGGGCAGAGGTGCCAGCCGCCTGCCCGGGGCCGAGGGTGTGGAGCTAGACCTGCTGCGTGGAGACCGCCTGGTGGGCAGGGTCGGTTCTGGACGTGGCCCCCTCTCTGTGGGATCCAGGAGACGCACGAAGGAAGCCATCGGGCTGGACAGGCTGGAGGAGGTCGGCAGAGGCCGGGGCTCGGCAGTGTGAGTACATCTGCACGATTCCTGCCTTCCCTTCACCACCCAGCTCCTCACTCTTGCAGGTGCCCGAGTGGCTGTCTGTCCCTGGGGTACCCAGGGGAAGGCTGAGTGGCCGTTTGTCAGGGATTCGAGCCCTGGATTCTCAAAGAGGCAGCGCGGAGGGATGGTAATAAGCACTGTGATTTATCCAGGGCTCACCAAACACCCAGCATTGCGGGCTATCTCACCGCACTGAGGACAGAAGGATGGAGGTCTGGCTTAGCATCCTAGTTCCTCAGGCATTATTTTCATTTACTCTTACAACAGCTCTAGGAGGTAGATATTAGTATTTCACAGATGAGGAGACTGATGCACAGAGATGTTAAGTAACTTGCCCAAGGTCACACAGCAAGTAAGTGACAAAACCAGGATTTGAACTCCCTGGCTCCCTTACCCTCCATGGTCTATTGTTGTGTGGCTGTGGTAAGTCCCTTCCACTTTCTGGGTGGCAGTTTTCTTATTGGTAGTTTGAGGGTGTAAGACTTGATGATCAGAAAGATATTACCCTGCGATTCCCTAAAGGTTCCTGGACATGGATAAGCCTTAAGCACCCAGGAAGCTTGTGGGAAACATTTACCAAGAACTATGTACCTGCCTGTAATCCAGCGTTCAATGTTGAAATTTATCATAAAGGATATGATCAGACTTATGAACAAGGAAGTTCATTACAGTTTTGCTTATAATCCCAGAAAATCAGAAGCAAACAAAATGTCCAACAGTAGAGGAATAAACGACATACATCTTATGATGAAATAATATGCAGCCATAACAATGATGAGTTCAAAGGGCACTGAACATCATTGGAAAAATTCTCATTTGTTAAGTGGAAAAATCACTTTATCAAACTATACACGGTATGATCTATTTATAAATGTGTGTATACACATGTATGTGAAATAAATACAAAAGACTGAAAAAATACCTTTAGGGGTTGAGTTTATATCTGAGAGATGAAATTATAAATATTTGAAAATTTTCTTTATCCTTTTCAGACTTCCCAAGTTTTCAGCAATAAAAATGTATTGCTTTTCAAATAAGAAAAATGAAAAGTTTTTTTTTTAAAAGATCTGTTTATTTGGTGTAGGCTTGGCCTTTTTTTTTTTTTTGAGGAAGATTAGCCCTGAGCTAACATCTCTGCCCATCTTCCTCTACTTCGTATGTGGGACGCCTGCCACAGCATGGCTTGCCAAGAGGTCCCATGTTCGCACCCGGGATCCAAACCAGTGAACCCTGGGCTGCTGAAAGGGAACGTGCGCACTTAACTGCTGTGCCACCAGGCCTAGGCTTGTCCCTTTTAAGCCTCTGTCAGGAGGCACTCATCAGCTTTGAGAGGGAACTGAACTGCAGGCTGTCAGTACTGCGAGGGCCTTTGAGATGATCTGGTCCAACATATTACATGTGGGGATACTGAGGCCCAGGGGTGCAAAGGGGCTTACCCAAGGTCCTATGGGGAACCAGAGACCCGGGACGCCCAGCCTGGGGCTCAGGCATCTGCACCAAGGGCCACAGTCCCTAGGCCAGGCTGCCAGAGGGCAAGGAGGTGGGAGGGAATCACAACCAGAATTTACCGTGTGTGCCTGATGTGGGTTGGATGCTAAATGCAAGTGAGGCCTAGAATGCCAGTGCTGCTGACCTCACAGACCGCCCACTGATAACTCAGCCTGAGAGTGACAGCTGAGAGGGAGCAAAGGGCAGCCGGTGGGCGTGGAGCCAGCAGGCCGTGCCCGGACCTCTCCCTGTCAATCAGGCCTCGCCCGGCGCCCAGCGGTGATTCCTCCCCGACAGCGCTGAGGACTCGCTCACAGCCCGCAGCGGCTCCCACAGGATGAAAGGTCTCCGATGGCGGTACACTCGGCTGGTAAGGGGCCCAGCTGGGCTGTGGGCCGCTGGGGGGTGGGGGGGCCAGGGGGGAGGTGAGACCTCTGCTGGGGTGGGGCCTGGGCTCAGGCTGGAGGCAGGCAGGTGATCCGTCCCGTTCCAAGTCCCTCCAGCTGGCCTGGGGTTCAGAGCGAGGACTGACTCAGGACCAAGGCCCCATGGTCCTGAGACCCTCAAGGAGGACAGACTCATGTCTCTGTCCCTTCCTCCCTGGAGTGGGTGCCAGATGGAGCTGTGTCCGAAGTCCCGCACAGCTAGGAGCCTCTCCTTAGGCCTGAACCTGGGGAACAGGAAATGGTGTCCTGTTCATCTGTGAGCCTCGAGAAGCTCTCTCCTTGCTATGACAAGTCCCCGAGTCATTGTGTGCAGTCGTGCACGTACACACACACACACACACACACTCAAACACAGGCTCTGGGGGAGAGTGGAAGCTCAGTGGAATGAATGAATATACCAACATGCACACCCACTGACACACATGTATTCACACAATCACAACTCACACTCACAAACACATCAACAGGTGAACACGCAAAGGTGAACTCCACACCCTCTCACACTGATCTGCCTACACAACTCTATTTCAGGCCAACACACACTTTCACACGGACACACACACATTTTACACAAGCCTGCGCAAGCTCTCTCACCTGTGACTACACACATTTCACCGGCTGGCAGGGGAGCCTCTGGGCCTCATTCCCTTCCTTTGTAAAATGAGGGTAGTAAGAAGCAAATTCTTCTTAGGATTCTGGGGAAGATTCAGATTGTGCACGATGAGCAGTAGCACAGGCCTGGTCGAGCGTGCTGATCAATGTCAGCCATGATCGTTATTACTATGGCTGTTATCATCACTGTTATTTCGTGTGCAAACACACACAGTGGCAGCTCCCAGGACCCGGCTGCCACCTGCCCTGCTCTCCTGCCCCCAGGCTTAGAGCTCCATCCCTGGCACCCACTCTGGACCCAGAGCTGACAGGCAGACCAACCGCAGGGCCGACGGCCACATCTGAGGGGCACGTGTGCCTCGACCTGACCCTGAGCTGGCGGGGGCCAGGGAAGGGGTGGGCTGGGGGCACGGGCAGATTCTTGTCTGTTGTGGACACTTCCTGGCTGCCTCTGGCTGGGCCGGGAATTGCAGGGGTCTGGTGGGGGGTGGCGGTGATGAGGTGGGCGTGGATCTTGGGTTTGGGAGATGTGGAAACTGGTGTCTCCTTGTCCTTCAACTCACCAGGCCTCTTCATGTGCTCACAGCCCAGCCAGGTGGAGGACGCTCTGTCTGCGGAGGCGGGTGAGGAAGAGGAAGAGGAAGAGGAGGAGACAGCCCCTGCCCCAGCTCCTGCTCCTGAAGAGCCCGCGGAGCCCTCGCTGGCAGAAGCCAGCCAGGTTCTGGGGGCCTCAGAGATCAGGCAGGTTCGAGCACAGCCCATGGCACGAGGATTTCAGCCCTGAGCCTGAGGGTCCTGCCCTCTTGCCCTGGCCCAGCCGGGGGCCAGGGACAAGACGGCCGCTCCCGCTCTACTGCAAAGCTGGGTGGAGGGTGGGAGGATGAGGTGGGGGGATTAGAAGGAGGGATTCAGCATCTCGTCTGTTCTCCGGCCTCAAGGGGCCAAGATGACCAAGGGGAGAGAGACCCGAGAGAGACTGACCTGAGCTCAACTCTCGACTCTGCCACTTACTCCCCATGTGGGCTTTAGGCAACTTGCTTCACCTCCCTGGGCCTCAGTTTCCTCATCTGTAAAATGGGGACAATAATCCCTCTCTCCAGGGGCTACTGCTAATGGGCATGAAAGTCCCTTGGGAACAGTAAACTGCTGTGTAACCTGTGAAGCACCATGCCTGTGTGAGGGTCCTCTGAGACCCCAAGGATGTGGGGAAGGAGGGTGGGAGGAGCAGGATCCCTCGCTCACCTCTAGCCCTGTCCCCAGCTCAGCCTCCACCTCCCGCCAAGAGTCAGGGGCTATTCCTGGAGTCTGGCCTTCTGCACGTCGAGGGACGGCTTCAGCCTGCGGAGCCTGTACAGGCAGATGGAGGGCCACGGCGGGCCGGTGCTGCTGGTGCTGAGGGACCAGGATGGGCAGGTGAGCTGGGCCAGGCCCCAACCTGAGGCTCTGGGGGCCCCCAACCAGGTCCCAGCGGGTCCTGCCCCAGGGCAGCCTCAGGGACGAGAGGGCAGAGGTGATAGTCTAAGTCACCTGTACTGGACACTGATGATGACACTGAGACCTAGCCTGCTCTGAGCCATCTCCTCATTCATTCATTCCCTGATTCACTGATTCAATACATGTATATTAAGCACCTTCTGTGTGCCAGGTTAGATGTGGACCAGAGCAGGATTGAGACGGAGCCGGTTCCAGCCCTCTTGGAGCTAAATGCCTAATGGGGGGGTGGGGCCAGATGTTAAGCAAATAATCATTCAACTGTAAATGTAAAACTGCATCTTTATCCTCAGAAGCACAAGAAACCGGGGAGGGATTTTAAGCAGAGGATCTACACCTGAATGACCGATCCATTTAGGTTTTGAAAACATCCCGCTGCAGGTGGGGAAAGAAGGGCTTGGAGAGTGACAGCGACCAGCAGGGACCTGCAGAGGGCACGCCTCAGCTCCAGCCCGTCTCTCCACTGGGGGCACTTCGGGCAGGCTCTCTAGGCAGGGGTGGGAGCTGGTCACCGCTCTTCTGTGGCAGGAACAAGTCAGAGCTGGCAGAGAT
Organism: Equus przewalskii; assembly: GCF_037783145.1. Taxonomy (NCBI): domain Eukaryota; kingdom Metazoa; phylum Chordata; class Mammalia; order Perissodactyla; family Equidae; genus Equus; species Equus przewalskii. The sequence continues at coordinate 27,264,330 of NC_091851.1, forward strand.
CTCAGGGGTCCCAGAGGAACCCCACTGGGGCAGGAGCCCCCTCCTCAAGGTGCCAATGGAGGGACTTCCTGCCTCAAGGCCAGGAAGTTCACCCATCTACATGGAGCCCCTTCCTTGGCAGAACACCGCTGACTGTGGGGGACGTTTCTCCTTCCGTTAAGACAAAACCTCCTCCCCGCAGCTGTCCCCCAGTGAGCCTGTCTCTGCCCCTCAGCATTGTTTGTAACAGTGGGAACCTGCAGTCCACCTCATGCTCCCATGAGGGGAAAATGACCAAGTCAAACTTGGTCCCTCTCCATAGTGAAATATTAGGCAGGCAAGAAAAATGAGGTAGAACCATAGCCATTAAAAGTGTTAAGCTTTTGTTTTAAAGCAGGATATGAAAGGCACTCTGGGGACAACTGGAGAGAACGGAATATGAACTGGATCTAGATAATACTATGGATTGCTGTTAATTTTCTTAGGTGAGATGACAGTATTGTGGTGACAGAAGAGAAAGTCCCCATTCTCAGAGGCTGAACTATTTAGGGGTGAAAAGTCATAATATCAGCAACTGACTTTCAAATGAAACAGGAAAAAAAGAGAAAGCAAATGTGGCGAGGACGGTACAGTTGAGCGTCTGTGTGGAGGGTACCAACCGTGCTCTAACTCTCCTGTGTGTTTGAACTTCTGTAAAGAAAAGTGGGGAGGAAGCAGCTTACAAAACAGAGGTGCTACAGGGTCTCACTCTTGGTATCAGAATACTCACACTGGCATTCAACAGATGTGGGAAGGAGATGCACCAAAATGTTAAGAATAGTTTTCCTGGGAAGGAAGAGGGGGATTTGGGGTAGCTTTATTTTTTCTTTCTGCTTGTCTATAACTTCCAATGTTTTTCTATGAGGGTTACTTGCATAAAATAAGTACATTTAAGAAAAAGTAGGAGAACACCAGCAGGAGCTTGTCCTTGGGGAATGTTACAGGAAAAGTCGCACGCTGGTGGGCGCATGGGGGCCTCCTCATCCCCCAGCTCTGCCCCAGGCTCCCCAGGTGCCCCTCCGGGATGAGCCTGTATCACCAAGCCCGGAGAGTGGAGTTGCCAGAGGACCTCCAACTCCCTTCCAGCTGCAAACTGCTTTCTTCTGCTTTCCAGATGTTTGGGGCCTTCTCCTCCTCAGCTATTCGACTCAGCAAAGGCTTCTACGGTACTGGAGAGACATTCCTCTTCTCCTTCTCCCCACAGCTGAAGGTGATATTCCCAACCTTCCCCTGGGGGGGGGGCAGGGGAGGAAAGTGGGGTTTATGACAAAGATCCTGGGGTCCCAGTGGCCCCCACCTCCATACCGCCTGCTGGGGGTGTCTGATGTCCTTCCATCTTTCCCCAAAGGGAATGTGACAGGGCAATGGTGGGTGGAGCATCCCCCTTGGCCTGCCCATCTTCATTTTTACAAATGCTCAGGAGGTCCCTGGCAACCACTGACGGGCTCTGAGGGGAGGAGGGATGTTACTCACCAGACACAGGCTAGAAAGGCAAGATGGGTCCAACTGCAGGTAGACCTGTGGGCATAGGGGTAGGAAGATGAAGACGGACACATCCAATGGCTTCGATTTTCTTAGGGAGTATGGGGTGAGGTTATCAGCTAAGAGTGAGGACGGGGGAGAGGGTGTGAAGGTTGAGGGGAGTGAAGGCATCACTCATCACGGGGAGCGGAAAGGGAAGCCTAGAAAACTAGAGAAAGGACAGCTGGCAGCGCTGGTTGTGGGCTGAGAGTGAGAGTTCAACGGCAAGCCGGGCACTGGGGCGTGCGCTTTCCTCCTGCCACACTCAGCTCGTGGGGTTCAGGCACGGAGTGGGGGGGGAGCACGCATCCAGGACACAGGGGAGGGGCGTGGACAGGGGGAGATAGAGAGGGGTTTGCCAAGCAGGTTTAAGAGAGGGAGAGAGGGAAATGGAGGCTGAAGGGAGTGGAAACATAAAATGGACCACAGACCCTAGACCAAACAAGGCGGGGAGGGGAGCCAGAGGGGGGCTGAGGGATGGGAGACAAAAATGGAAGCAGCAGATGAGAGGCTGGCTTGAGGTCAGAGACTCGGAGCAGTGACCCCAGCTGGGTAGCGTGTTGGAACACAAGATACAGAAACAGGGACGCTTGAAACAGAGGGGTGAGGACAAATCCTGGGTGTGACCCTGGGGGACAGTGGCTGAGGTGGGTGTAAGGAAACCCACTGGAGAGGATGAGGAGGGGAGCTGAGTAGCAGGCGTTGAGGGGCTACGTTGGGCGGGTCCATGTGGACGGTGAAGTTCACCGAGGACAGTGACAGGAACTGGGAAGGACGGGAGGACGGCGAGCTAGAGCTCGAGTCTCTGATTAATGACCATTGGTGACTAGGAGACGGATGAGAGACAGGGACAGGTACACTCAGATGGCACCAGCTGCCAGGCAGTGGGGCTTCTAAAGGAGGGAGGAGAACAGTCCCAAACATCTCCCATCTAAAGCTTTTCCTTCTCTAGGCCATTTACTGAATAAAAGCACTGAGCACATGCTTGGCACGCAGCAGACTGCCTTTACTACTATAAAAATAACGGCAGCTGACACGGACCAGTTTGCTGCCTGCCAGCCGCTGTTCTGAGACTTTCACAAATTAGAGCCTTTAATCATCACAACAACCCAATGAGGTACACGCTATTGTCAGCCCCATCTTACAGGAGAGGAAACCGAGGCACAGAGAGGCTGAGAACCTTGCCCAAGCTCACACAGCTAAATCAGTGGTGAGGATGAGATGGGGAAACAGACCCTGGAGCTGGAATGCAGCCCCAGCACTACCCCACCCCTCTAAATGACAAAAGGTCCCTGCCTAGAGGTGCTCCCAGGCTGGGAGAGGACAGCTGATCACATATAGAGTGATAAGAGCTGTGGGAGAAGTGTGAGGAGGAGCACCTAGATCAAATGGGGGTGCGGAGATCAAGGGAGACTTCCTAGAGGAGGAGCTTCTTGAGCTGGGTCTTGATGGACAATCAGAGGATCCCCAGGTGATGAAGGGTGCAGGGAGCAGTCTTCCTGGAGCATGTGGAAGGCACAGAAACTGGTGAGAAGCGGCCTGTGTAGGAACCCAATAGATGGGGCTGTCGGGGGGGATAGTCAGAGTGTGTGAGGGAGGGCGTAGCCCTCTGCACTGGCACGCGTGCCCTCAAGAAGTATTTGTTCAATGGATGAAGAACTAGTTCCTAGTTCTTGGTTTGGTGTTAGAGACCCCCCCCTCTCCAATGCACAGAGCCAGACACCCACAGATACATCCAGCCACACAATCGTCTGGTCACACGACAAGGTCACAAGGAGCAAAACACAGCGCTGTTGCATTGCTTCCGATGGCCAGCCTGGCAGTCTTATCAGGAAACAGGAAAGGGCCAGTTATTCATGGTGAACCCATGCTGGATACGAGTCACCCCCACTTGCCTTCCTCAATTTACATACTAGAATTCTGAAATTCTAGAATTTTCCTCCTACTGCACTGAAAATTCTTGGACAGGATCTTTTGCTGGTTCCTCCTCATCTTCCCTGCTTTCTAATGTCAGAGGGTCCTAGAGCTCAGTTTTTGGTTCTCATCTCTTCTCTGACTAGGTCTAGTCACTCTCAGAGCTTTCCCTGCTGTCTGTGTGCTGATGGCCCTTCCCCTGGGCTCCAAACTCACATATGTCCAACCGCCACCCACTGTCACCACTTGGATCCCAACCATGGCATTTCAAGCCTCACGTGGCCGAAGCTGAGCTCCTGACTGTGCCCCACAAAATCTGCTCCTCCCGCCATCTTCCCCAGCAGGGCCAATGACACCTCTATCTTTCCTGCTGCTGAGACCGAAATTTTGGAGTCCTTCTTAACTCCTCTCTTTCTTTCACACCCTACATCTGAGCTGTCAACGAATCCTGACAGCTCTGCCTTCTCTTTCTATCTATATCCAGAACCACTTCTCACCATGCCCGTGGCGGTTGCCCTGGCTCAGGCCACCATCATTACTGCCTGTCTCTCTGCTTCCACCTTCAGTCATCACGGTAGCTGCAGTGATCATTTTAAAAGTTACATCAGAGCATGTCACTCCTTGGCTCTGAGCTGCCAATGGTTTCTTTTCTCACTCAGAGAAAAGCCAAAGTCTTTACAATAACCTACAAGTCCCTATCTATATCTTCTGGCCTCTCTCTGATGTCGTTTCTTGATACTTTTCCCCTCCCTCACTCTGCTGTAGCTACACTGACCTCTGAGCTAGTCCTCAAACATGCAGGCCTGCTCCTGCCTCAGGGCCTTTGCACGTGTTATTCTGCTTAGAATGCTTTTCACTGGATCTCCACATGGCTCAGTTCTCACCTCCTTCAGGACTCTGCTCAAATGTCACCATCTCGGTGAGGTGCTCCCTGACCACCTGATTTAAATTTACAACACCCCACCCCCTGGAAACCCCATGGCCCTTCTCTACTTCTTTCTCCTGAGCATCACCACCTAACATACTATTTCTTTTACTGATTTATCTGCCTCTTCCCACTAGACTGGGAGTCCCATGAGGCAGGAATTTTTGTCTGTTTGACTCAGTGCCCAAAACAGTGCTAAATGCTAAAATTTTTTTGAATGAAATAAATGATTTTTTCAGGGGATCACTCTCTCTCTTCCCAGCCTATCATTATGGAATCTCATCTTTTCAAAAGTTGGTTGATTTTCACCCATCTTCGGTCTCCTGGCGCCTCTTGCGTTCTTCGTGAATTCCCAGCAGCTCCTCCAACGCTATTCCGAGCAGCACCATAAATGCGGCTTAACATCTTCTGTAGCAACGCATTTCTTACTCCGTCAGGGTTGAAGGTCGTGTTCCTGGATGAAAATGGAGGAGGAGCTAAACGGGTCCGTCTTCTCGAGGTCACTTGTTAATATTATCTCATCTCTTCTGAGCCCAGGGCTTATCTGTTATTAGTCCATTTTCTTGCTAAAAATCCTTTGGTTGCTCACAGCTTTTTTTGCAACTAATGACAGGCAATAATATACTTTACTCTTGTGGCCCTTTAAAAGTCTTTTTACGAGCTAAATTGACTCTTGCATAATTTATTCATTCAACAAACATCTATATCCCATGCCAAGAATACAGCCAGGGATCAAGACGGCCCTCACAGAGCTTCCATGTCAGAGGGGCAGTCAGTGACACGTTGGCGCACGAACGGGTCACCTCAGAGTGGTGAACGCCGAGGAGAAGGAAACAGGGCCTGGGAGGAAGGGCGCTTTAGATGGGGTGGTCCAGGAAGTTTCTCTGAAAGGACAGCTGGGCTGAAAGAGGAGAGGGGGGCCATTTGAGGATGTGGAGGAAGAGCATTCTGGGCAGAGGGAGCGGCAGGCAGGAAGGTGCTAAAGCAGGAACAGCTTTGGGCGTCCCGGGGAGAGAAAGGCCAGCGCAGCCAAAGTCAGTCAATGAGGGAGAGGCCAGAGAGAGAGTCAGGGGTCAGAGCAGGTGGGCTTTTGGCCACAGTGAGGAGTCGGATTTTATTCCCTTCACAATGGGAAGCCACCGGGGGCTTTAGGCAGAGGAGTGATAATGTCCGACTGGACTCTGAACGGCTCACATGGGTCTCGGGGCTGAGGGGCTGTGGGCAGGAGGCAGAGGAGGCCGGACCTGTCAGGAGGCTGTGATCCAGCGCAGGGACGGTGGTGTGGACTGGGGGGCAGGAGTGAGTGGAGACGAACAGGACAGGAATGGTGGCGTGGGGGTGTCTCTCTGGAGTGGGGCCTACAGGACTAGCTGAGGAGCTGGGTGTGGGGCCACGCTGGGATCAGGCAGGCCTGGTGTCACCTCGGAGAGGGATGAGGTACTTAACGGCAGAATCAGGGCCTCCCCTCCTCCCTCCAGCTCTGGGAGCAGGAGGCCGCACAGGGTGCTGGTCTGTTCCTAGAGCAGAGGGGCTTTGGGGTTGTTGGAATCCAGACTGGAGGACACGCACGAGCTCTGGGGAGACTGGAAAGAAATCTCCAGCCCAGGATGTTCTGTTCCCGCCACAACACTGCCACCTAGTGGCGTACACTCAACATGCAAGGGCAGGACTCACTCGCCCAGTAACCGGAGCCTTTTCCTGCCACCCCAGGTCTTCAAGTGGACGGGAAGCAACTCTTTCTTTGTGAAAGGAGACTTGGATTCACTGATGATGGGCAGCGGCAGGTGCGTGTCCCGGTCCTCCCTGGGCCTCAGGTGGTCTGTGTTCTGGTCCCTTCTCCTGTCTGGAAATGCTGGGCCCGGCTGCCGCAGACCAGATGGGGAGACTGGTGGTTCACTCTCAGGCCTCTGCCTTCACCGCCCCAGGATGCTGCTCTGGCCAACCCCCTCACCCGGGCTCTGAGTCAACGCCGAGGGGAAAGGATGGGGTGAACTCTCCCCTAGAGCGTCTACAGTTGGTGACAGCTTGGTCTGAGTTTATGTAACTTTAGGAACAGCATTCCACATGGCTGGATGAAGCTGGAGTCAAGGGATGGGCAAGCCCCAGATTTACCCATCAGCCCCGTAACCCCAGGGAACATAACTCATTGGAGGAGGGCGGGCGTCAGCCCAGAGCCCGGTCCACGTGTGCTGGGGGACGGGAGGTGCAGAACTGGGAAGAATGGGTTAGTCTCGCCCCTGGTGTGACCTGCAAATTCAGGCAGAATCAACCTTATCCTGAGGGCAAGGAGGAAGGCATTGCTGATTAGCACCGAAGCCTCCACTGAGGGTCAGCTGTTGCTGACCTGCAGTAACCCTCTTCCCAGCTCCAGCCTCGTCTGCTGTCAAATGAGGGGACTGGGATGGACGAAGGATGCTCTCTGAAGCGTTCCGGGCCGAGTCCGCACCTGTGAGAGTCACTCTTTCTGTGACACATGGCCATCTCAAAAACGTCCCAAATGTCCTAAAGGTGGATTGTGTTGATGGTTGCACCACTGTATATGTTTATTAAAATCAATAAACTCTAGAAAGAAAGTGCTCTAAGCCCTGTGGGGAACAGAGGTGGAGTTCCCAACGATTCAGGATAAATCAGTCTAAAGGAAGATGAAACAGGCAAAATGGGGCTATGGTCATGGTGTGGCCAAGGGCTGATGGTGTGGATCTGGAAGGTCCCAATGCCCAGGAGTGAGCCGTGCTGACTTTTCTCTTCTCTTTAGTGGCCACTTTGGGCTGTGGTTGGATGGAGACCTGTACCACGGGGGAAGCCACCCCTGTGCCACCTTCAATAATGAGGTGCTGGCCCGGCAGGAGCAGTTCTGCATCAAGGAGCTGGAGGCCTGGGTTCTGAGCTGATACCCCCATGATGGGCAGCCTCCTGAGGCTACAGGAGCTCGGGTCTGCTCGTGGGTGCCATCTAGGCCTCCCTTGCACAGGGCAGCCCATTCTGTCTGGAACACGGATGGTGACGTGGCCTAGTGCTTGCTGACTGTGGCTGTGAGGCAGCCTCCCCGTGGCCTGGGGACCCAAGACAGGCATGGAGGCAGGCAACGTTCTCCCGGAAAGGTAACTTTGAAGGAGTGAAAGATATTTACTCCAGCCGAGCTGCGCAAAGTCCCTTGTGAAAATTATCTTTTTAGAAATTAGATGTGTTTATTGTAGAAAAACCAGAAGACATAAAAAAAATTAAAATTGCCTAAAATTCAACCACGCCCCAAAACACTAACATTTTCATGTATATTCTCCCAATTTTCCATGGAGATAGATATATATATATATACATCTTACAAAAATGGGAGTCTAGGGACCAGCCCGGTGGCGCAGGGGTTAAGTTCGCACGTTCTGCTTCTTGGTGGCCCGGGGTTCGCCGGTTCGGATCCCGGGTGCGGACATGGCACCGCTTGGCACACCATGCTGTGGTGGGCATCCCACATATAAAGTAGAGGAAGATGGGCACGATGTTAGCTCAGGGCTAATCTTCCTCAGCAAAAAAGAGGAGGACTGGCAGTAGTTAGCTCAGGGCTAATCTTCAAAAAAAAAAAAAAAAAAAAGAAAAAAGAAAAGAAAGGGAGTCTAGAGCATATGTTTTGGAAATTGTTTTAACTTAAAGAATACTGTCAAACTAGACACCTAGACTCAACCAGTGAAACTTTTAATAAGGACTCTAGGAGATCACCGAGGGCTTTCTGTCTGCCACCAGTGTGACAGCTGCTTGCAGATCTCTTATTTAATTTCACGAGGAAGATACGAAAGCAGCAAATGAACAATACGCTTATTTGGACAAAGTTGAAACTCCATAGATGGGAACCTCAGGAAGGTTAAGAGAGAAGGCGGCTCTCCTTTCTGGCACAACAGGAGCTCAGAAAACTAAGAGAATCCCACATTCCTTCCTATGCTAGTGCCTACCTCCTGCCAGATGGAAAAGATTCTTTATTCTGCCATTACTTGCCATTATTGAATGAGGAAAACCAAATAGCTTAGGCCCCGTTAAGACCAGCCCCTCTCTCACAGAGCCAGCATCGCGTTGAGGTACTAAGAAACATCTGAGTAGATTCCCAGACACATTTCCTTTGCACAAAAGGGTCAACACTGGACACGCACGTGTGAGAGAAAGTCATTAAGGAAGACACCTCTGGTTTCCAGATGGACGAGGCTTTATTGCAGCTGTTCCCCCAACCCAAACGGAGTAACCCGTCACTTAAACTCGCAGTTCTGTTTACATTCTCAAGGCAACACCGTTCAGTAACTCTGGAGACTAAGCTGTTCAAGCCTCCGTTTTTATACAAATAGTGAAGATGTTTCTTAAGAAAAATGTAACCTTGTAAACCGCACAGGGTTCTCATAATTAAAACAGTTGCAAAGCACACAGAGTGCAGCTGCCTGATATGTAACAGAAGATGCCAACAAAACACATTCAAGTTGTTTCTCAGACAGCACAGTGATACAATGTCGGGACACAAAATTGCAGAGTAAACCACAATGATTTAAAGGTAGGAGTTGCAGAAATAAAACAATCTTAGCAGAAAAAAATTACATTCTTGACCTTGGGTCTGGGTACACGAAAGCTGAGCCCTACAGTTCTCCCCACTGTATGCTTTGGAGGCACTGCTTTGACTCCAACTCCAGATTGTTCTTGGCGAATTTCTGTAGAACTGGGGATGTTTGGGGGGAAGAGGGGGCTGCCCTGGGCACAGGAACAGTGCTCAGCCACAGGGGTGCCCACTCCACTGCTGGAGGTAAAGAGCAGGTGCTGGGAACATCAAGTTACAAAGGGGAGCCTGGAATTCACTGGGTTCACTCATCTCGGCAGAGCAGCTCAGTCTTTGCTCCAAAGCCATAAAATGGACAGTCCCAGCTCTGAGTGGCCCCAAGGATGGCCGCCATGACGGCCTCTGATCAGTTCACAGGGGCTGCAGAGAGCTGCCTGAGGGGAGCCGCCTCCTCCAGGCTGGGCAGGAGTAAAGCCCTAGGGACCTGGCAGTGAATATTCCGGAGAAAAACTGCCCAGTCTGGAGCCCAGGCTGACCCTGAGAGCAGCCTGGTTTGGGGGTCCCTCTGTCACTAGTGGAGGGGTCTCCTCAAAGGTAGCTTTATGTCCCGCTTCAGAGGAGGCCACAGCCCTCAGATCTTTTCAGTAAAGTAATCAGGCCTCTCACCGAAGAGCTGGAACCAACTCCGGCCCTCATCCCCTCCTGTTTGCCCCAACCTGGCTGAAGGGCTGGGGGAAGCTGCCTTTCATTGACGCTGAGCTCACCCAGGAGAGCTGTCCTCAAATTCAGGGTGACGGGCACCTTCTCAGGGAGCCAGGGTGTTCTATTTTGTTTTTAACCCTGGCTGTTCATGACAATCCCAATTTCAAATTCCAATGTGCACCCTTGTCTCATTTCCAATTTTTTTTTTAAAAAACAATCATACGTCATAAGAGCTCAGAGTACATAAAAGAATTGTTATGCTAAGAAAATAGACTACTAAAGGAGAAGGCTTTCATTAATACTAAAAATAGGCAAGGTAATGCTTTTCATAGCATGTATAGCAAGACTTACCTAACACATTTTTGTTTCTTTGAATAAAAATTACTTTGCTTCCCAGATAACAGACTGGTGGTTCCCAGAGGGGAAGGGGGTGGGGGAGGACGGAACGGGTGAAGGAGGTCGAGCGTCTGGTGACGGACGGAAACTGGACTCGGTGTGAGCACAACGTAGTCCATGCAGATGTCGAATTATAAGGCTGCGCACCTGAAACCTCAGTAATGATGTAAACCAGTGTTACCTCAAAAATAATTGCTTGGCCTCAGCATGTATGTACATTCAAAACATAGAATAAAAAGCACTAGTTGTCACTAAATTTGTAGAACTCTATGATTGAATTCCCTAAATTAGTTAATTGTGTTGGGGAAGGGGAGAGGGTTTTTTGTAAACACTGACTGCAGACATTCACGAGTCATCCGGAAAAAGCCGGACTCTCAATCTGGATGCTTCTCGGATGCGAGCTGGACTCTGGGCTGAATCCGTGCAATTCCACTCCTTTTTTAGAGGTGTTATTAGTGGGGCTACAACATCTCCGTCCTGTCAAGGAGAAAAAAATTAGGAACAGAGAAAAGCTACCTTTCATTACTGTGCGCGGAAGTCTCAGGTCCACACACCCTGTCTTGCAGATAGATGCCTCCAGACACGCCTGAGCTTGGGAAACAGATCATACACACGTCGCGCGCCTGGGTCAGGCTCAGCAGCTAAGAGCCTTCATGGCAAAGGCCACCAGACCTCTTCTCTTCACAGCCGGCCAGAGCAGCACACTGCTCGGGCCTCTCCCTTCACATTCATGGGACACAAACTCTGTCCTGTTTCTCCAGGAGAAAGAGGGGCTGCATGGACCCCTGCTTCTCTCTTGCCTCATCCCCCCTCTAACAAAGGGCCCTGGTCTGCAAAATGGCAAGAAGGGGAAGGACGGTATGCACCTGCAGAACTTGAACTTTTCTCTGCAATCAAAGCTATAACTTTGGTCCATCAGCATAGACTCCACCCAAAATAGGGACGGTCTCAAAGTGAACTGATGCTCTGACTTGAAAGCAGAGTGTAAGAAGCCAGGCTCTCTGACACCTGAGTCTATTATCTAAACCATTCCTGAACCTGTGGAGAGATTCTCTCAGGTTATGTGGGGCTATCAGATCTTTGAGAGCCTTTATTGCACTAGGGACATAATTTTGTGGTAGATGTTGTGCTCCTCATTTGCCTATTTGCTCTCAGATCCACTCTTTTTTTCTTTTTCTTTTTTTGGTGAGGAAGATTGGCCCTGGGCTAACACCTGTTGCCAATCTTCCTTTTTTTTTTTTCCCTCCCCGAAACTCCAGTACATAGTTGTATATCCTAGTTACAGGTCATTCTAGTTCCTCTATGTGGGATGCCACCACAGCATGGCCTGACAAGCGATGTATAGGTCTGCCTAGGATCCGAACTGGTAAACCCTGGGCCACCGAAGCAGAGCACATGAACTTAACCAGTCAGCCATGGGGCTGGCCCCTCAGATCCACTCTTGACCCTTCCTCTGTTCTACTCTGTATAACAGGAGCTGCCCTCGTAAACTACATTTCCCAGGCCGGTGCCCACTGGTTTCCACTTAGGTTTGGCCAGTGGGAGGCGCTGGAGGGAGACTGGAAGAGGAGGGCAGAGGAGCCAGGGTCTTTCTCCCCTCACCCCTCTGGCACAGGCAGCAGTGGGTGTGACTCCTCTGTGGCTCTAGCTTCTGCAGGTGGCCCAGCACCTGGGCTCTCTCGGTCCCTCCTTCCCCAGAGGTGGGAGCAGCTTGCTTCTGTTGTCTCACTGTCCTGTTTGCTCACTTAGCTCTGCCAAAACTTCTGCACCTCGTCCCTCATGTCAGATTTCTTCTGCTGAACTACAGCAGATCTGACCTGATAGAGCCATTGAAAGCAGCCGTTCAACTGTCATGATACTCATATTCAGAAGACCCCTCTATCTCAAAGTCAACATTACTTGTGTTCAAACTCATCTCTATTTCTACCAACTTCCTTATTTCTACCCATTCTAATTTCAACCAGAGTGAACTGTATAAATGGAAACTTGATTGTGTCAGCCTCCTGCTTAGAACACTTCAATGGATCCCACTGATCCTGGCTCACAAGACTGGGCACGATGCCCCAGACCCCTCCCCTAAGCGCACCAAGTCCCCTCTCGTCTCTGGCCTCCTCTTCTCTCCCTTCTCATCCATCCTGTGGGTCTTGGCCCCTGACTCCTTAAATAAGCTTTTTCCAACCAACCAAGTCTGGCTTAAACCCACCCCCTTCTGCTCGTCTGGGACTCTGCAGACACTGCCCCCTCCCAAAGCACTGACCATGCCCTGTCATTGTCATTTATTTGGGGGTCTCTTATCCTTGGCGAGAGTGAGATCCGTGGGAACTCCGTCTGTCTCAGGTGCTGTGCCATCCCTGTGTAGCTAACACAGGGCCTGGCACCAATACTCACTCCACGAGTGAGTGTATCTAGACTTAAGGCGGTTATGCCACATGGTGACCTTACTAGCCTCTCGTCTCTCTGCTTCCAGTCTCTCCAAGTTTCGATCCATCTCCCGCTAGTTTGCTTTCTTTCTTCATGGGTGTTTAGTCTCCTTAGCTGCTACAATACCCAAGACAGACGTATTTCCTTATTCCCATGGGTCTCACTCTAGTTGGAGACAACAAACACGGAAGTAAATGGTGATTACAGCTGCAGGCTAAGTCTCGAATTCTCTTGATGACTCCCTCCCCACTGTATCTAAGAAAAAATCTTTCTTGGCCAGTTATCCAAGGTTCTCCATAATCTAGCCTACTCTCCCATTTACCTTCTCCCCACTCAACAATAAGAATCTTCTACTCCAGTCAGCAGGGCTCCTCATGGGCCCCCAAACACACTCATCTGGTTCCAGTTTCTTGCCTTTGTCTTGCTCCCATTGCCAAAAATGTCCACCTTTCTCTCTGCTACTCATCCAAACACAACCTGGCCTTCTGGACCTTTCTCTCTGCTACTCATGCAAACACAACCTGGCCTTCTGGACCTTTCTCTCTGCTACTCATCCAAACACAACCTGGCCTTCTGGACCTTTCTCTCTGCTACTCATCCAAACACAACCTGGCCTTCTGGACCTTTCTCTCTGCTACTCATCCAAACACAACCTGGCCTTCTGGACCTTTCTCTCTGCTACTCATCCAAACACAACCTGGCCTTCTGGACCTTTCTCTCTGCTACTCATCCAAACACAACCTGGCCTTCTGGACCTTTCTCTCTGCTACTCATCCAAACACAACCTGGCCTTCTGGACCTTTCTCTCTGCTACTCATGCAAACACAACCTGGCCTTCTGGACCTTTCTCTCTGCTACTCATCCAAACACAACCTGGCCTTCTGGACCTTTCTCTCTGCTACTCATCCAAACACAACCTGGCCTTCTGGACCTTTCTCTCTGCTACTCATCCAAACACAACCTGGCCTTCTGGACCTTTCTCTCTGCTACTCATCCAAACACAACCTGGCCTTCTGGACCTTTCTCTCTGCTACTCATCCAAACACAACCTGGCCTTCCGGACCTTTCTCTCTGCTACTCATCCAAACACAACCTGGCTTTCTGGACCTTTCTCTCTGCTACTCATCCAAACACAACCTGGCCTTCTGGACCTGGCAGAGCCCTCCCTCCTCCGGAGGCTCTTCCGGCAGCTCTGAATTCCCCAGAACTCACCTGTACCCCTCCTTCTGGCACCTGATAAAGCACCGACGTGCCAGGCTACTCTGTCACAGCTGACCTTTCGTTTTTCTTTCCTTCAGCACCCAACACACAGGGAAAAAAGGCAGCTATGGTGCTGAGAGAGAGAGTACTAGACTAGGAAGTAGATGCTGTTTCCCACCTGCCTGCCAATTATACTCACTCAGTCGGTCAACAAATATAGATTGGTCACTTTCTCTGTGCCAAGCACCTACTATGTGTGGGCCAATAGGGGACAATTTTAACAATATTCTCTATAACACTGGCAACTGTGGCTTGGCTCCTCTTCCCTTCCATTCTCTTATTCTAGAGAACTGAAAATAGTTTACAGGATCAGGAACACTGAGTTTGAAATAGCAAGTTAGAAAACTTATTGGTTATATGCAGTCTTGAACGAGTTGACTACTCAGCTTTGGAACCTTCTCTGAAAGATGAGGACACTGAGCCACTTCCCAAGGTCACTGGGAGGACTGGAGGAGACAGCTGGTGAGGACGTTATGAAGTACTGTTCACATGTTCACTATTTGAGACTTTTAATATTAGGACAATGACAAACAGAGTCCCCACTCACGATTGGTGGAGGAAGAAATCACTGGTTGAGATAGATTCAGACACGTTAAAAGGAAAGCTTAAAGTGGAAAAACTTTTTTTAAAAACCATAACCAAAGGACTATAATTTAAATGAGAACTTTTTAGAGGGAAATAGGGATCTCTTTTGGGTTTTACTTAAAAATTAAAAAAATTGTGCCAAGCCCGTGAGTAAGCCACCCACCTGCGGCTTGGTGAAATTCCTGACTAAGCACCATTGGACGAAATGCTGCCGCGCGGCGAACAGGCTCTTGGCATCCGTCTTCTTGCAGTACACTCGGATCAGCTGCTCGGCGAATTTCTCCGGCAAAAGTTGTGAAACCTTTTCAAAGAAGGAAAGACTTCACTGTCACCTTGAATGCACACACTGGAGAGAGAGCAGCTGTCCCCAAGCTCCATCCCTGATGTTATGTTAAAGCCACCAGACTGTCTCATTCTTTTATCTCAATTACAATCCAAAGAAAATAATTCAAGGTAGTTGTCATATTGCAAAATGTCCCACAGTTTTATGTCAATTAATAAAAGACTAAAAGTTTGTATTGTATAATTGTAGGTGGACTACAGAGTCTCATACAGAACATACGCAACTAAGCACATTTAACTTACATGCCTTCAACCACATAACACTCCCTTCCCACCAGATTTGCAACCCAGCTTCTAAAGCAAAAACAGCACTTTGGCCTGTGTCCAGTGAACGGGAAAAACTGGTAGTTAAGACGGTCTAGTCTACACAATACCAGGTAAACTTTAATTTTAAACATATGTTTTTTTTAACTGTACACATTGACTTTAGGACCTAATGTGCATATAAAATGCAAACTTATGATAAAAACTTGCCAAATGCCACTACAGTATATTTGTTTTACCGAAAGAGTTACCTGATTTTTAGTAATCATGATTGCTTTGCTGGGGTCACTCTTACAATAGAAGCGAACATGATCAATAGGATTCTTGTCTTCCATTCCATAATCCATGTTGATAACCTCAAGAAAAGCAGTAAGTGATCACTTACACAATGACAATGAGAATGGAATTCAGGGTTGTGGGGTACCACAGGGAATGGGGCTGAGCTCTCTGGACGTTCAGAAGTCAGAGCACTGCAAAGTTGCTCGCAGTGGAGTAAAAATAACTTGGTGCAGGACCCATAGGGGATTTGGCCCTGAAATGTGGGCAGGGGTGGGCATTTGTGCCTGCAACATAGGAGGGTATAAAGTCAACACCTGCTAGGTGACAGACCCCGAGGTAGGCACTGGAGATGCAGCAAGGACACCTGATACCTTCCCAGACCCCAGACCAGCAGCCTAGACAGAGGGTAGACCACAAAGATAAAGCAGTTATCTAACCACCTTTGTTATGGGAGCTGCCAAGGAAAGCAGGTGGTTCTGTGACTCTTTGTAACCGGGGAACCCAGTAGTCTGGGGCTTCCAGGGAATGACTGGAAATGTTTTCCTGGGAAAGTAAGTGACTTTCCTAAGTGAGCAGGAATTAACCAGGCCCAGGTAGGAAAGAAAAGAATTCCAGGCAGAAGAAACAGCTCCGAGGGAGAGAGGACTGAAAGTGTCTGCTGGGTTCAGTAACCCCGAAGTCACTAGTGATCTTGGTGAAAGCAGTTTTAGTAGAGTGAAGGCAACAGAAGAAAGGTGTAAGAGTAAATGAGGAATAACAAAGAGAAGACAACTCTTACAAGTTCGGCTGTTAGGAAGCGCAAGAAAGAAGAATATTGGGAGGAATATAGTACCTAGGAAAGGTAAGGGGGGCAACTGCTCAATGAGTTTGACCCTAAAGAAAAGGAAAGGAGTGAAGAGGAGTGTGGTGCTTGTCCTTTTCTTTTCTTTTTTTATTTTGAGGAAGATTAGCCCAGAGCTAACATCTGCCGCCAATCCTCCTCTTTTTTGCTGAGGAAGATTGGCCCTGAGCTAACACCCATGCCCATCTTCCTCTACTTTTCATATGTGGGATGCCTACCACAGCATGGCTTGATAAGCAATGCCATGTCCGCACCGGGGATCCAAACTGGCAAACCCCGGGCCACTGAAGCAGAGTGCATGAACTTAACTGCTGCGCCACTTGGCCGGCCCCTGTTATTTTCTTAAGATGAAAGTCTGTTTAACTGCTGATCAGAAAGTCAAAAAGAGAGCAGGGAGAACTGATACCATAAGGTTCCGCAGAAGTACTGAGACAAATGGCTCCACGGCTGCACTGCCCAATGTGGTAGCCACTAGCCACGTGTACCTTTTAAATGTCAAGTCATTAACATCAAATACAACAAAAAATTTAGTTCCTCGGTTGCAGTAGCCACATTTCAAGTGCTCGGTAGCCATGTCTGGCTAGTGGCTATCAAAATGGACAGCAGAGATACAGAACATTTCCATCTGCAAGAAAGTTCTATTGGACAGCCCTGCTCTAGAACACAAGTAGAAGGATCGCCCTTAGCCTCTGATAAGAAGCAAGACTGTTGCCCAGTGCACCACAGGGAGGGCTGCACACAGCTGCTGCTGGAGGCAGGCTTGCTTATTTGGTGGTGTGGGTTGAAGGCGTTCCTACTTAATGGCCCAGATTTTATCTCTGACATAAGAGCCAAAGTGGGGTTAGCCACTGAGGGTGAACACAGTTGGGGATGAGGAGCAGGGCTGAAGGTCTGAGAGGAGTGAAGACGGTTTGAAACAGTCATTATGGAGAGGCGGAGAATTGCACTAAGCTGGCCAGAAAGTCCAGAGGGCCCAGCTAGGGTTGGTGACCACAAGTTGTCATTCAGCCTTTTGCTAGGCAGATGCAAAGAAAGGCAAGGGAGTTGAGGGTAACTGCAGAGAATGACTGAGTGGATGGCTCACAGAATCTAGGTTAGCTTGGGAGAGAAATAAAGATAGAAGGTCACTGACAAGCTGCGTGAGGAGACAACACACTGGGGGTCCTGATGAGCTAGGAAGAAGCAAATAAGGAAGAAAGTGGTTTGTGGACAGAGACGGGATACTTAAATGAGTGATTTTTAAAGGAAGGGTATTTTTGAATGTTGTTAAGGTTCAGAGTGTGATCGGCTGAGTGTTGGCCGCAGTGGAGGGGATGAGGTCACCGAGGATGAGGATGAAGAGACTACCGTTGGCCAGCCATGTGGACTATGGAGTCACTAAGGATAACGGCAGGAATTGGAGTAGGGAGGAAGGCTCTAAACCAAGAGGGCAGTGGATGGTTTGAGAATGTCAGTCTCAGAGGAACAGAGACCCTGCACTGTCTTGAAGGGGCACCAGGGAGCAAGACGACTGATGCACAGGACGCTCTCCTGACCCCAAGGACTGTGCTTTTCCTGAAAGGACTGCGGGGGAATCAGGTTCTCAGGGACAGCCAGGCTGCAACAAAGCCAGAGAGTCAGCGAAGAGGCTGAGGATACACGGGAGTTTGTTAATTATGGAGTGGAATTCCAAAGGGCTCCACGGATAGGTTTGGGAGAATGGAGGAGACTGGAAATGAAATAAGGGGAAAAAAATAGAGTAATGTGGTAACGATGGTACAGAAAAGAACAGATGATAAGAGGAGCTTATCCTGTGAGTGGTTACTGAAGAGAACCAGAGGTTTGGAGGCTAAACTGCCAGTAGCCTGTGAGAGAAAGGTGGACATTTGAGATTCAGCCGTGGTCTAGAAGAGAGACCAGGGGTCTCAGGACAGGCCAGCCCTCCCACTCTGTGTGGGCTCTTGGCTGTGACAGCTGCCGCGCATGTGCTGCGTCCCTCCACCTGTGAGGGAGCAACTGCTCAGCGCTCCCCATGATCCCAGGGCTGGCGCTATCACAGGCCTCTCTCCTGGGTACTGTTTCACGTGGGGGGAACCCGATGCAGCCTTGACATTTTTACCCATCATGGGAAGGCATGAACATTAATCAAATTTTCAGGAATTTTTAGAAGCGTCACTAGCTCTTCAATATTTATTTCTTTGGCTTTAGAATAGGAATAAAAGGCAATCCTCATTTTCTCCATAATGTATAACTGGAAATTCCTCCTTAAGGCAGATTTGATAAAACAACTTTTTCCAGAAGGGCAATGTTATAACAGTCTTAACCAAGGACTCAAGAGCAAAAAAGTAGCTACAGACCAACAATTATGAATCTTTAATTCTAAATAGTAAAATTATGTTTTACAGCCCAGGGATCATGGGGATGATGAAAATTTTTTTAACTTCAGACTATTATAATGCCACAATAAATATATTTGTACTTTTCTGCAAAATTGATTATCTCCTTAGGACAAATTCTTAAAATGAAATTGCTGGGTCAGTTAAAATTGACCTTAGTTTGGTCTCGTTTCAATTTACACACTCATTTTCAAATACCTTTATTATCAGAAAACCTTAATTTTTTGTTCTTATAAATCTGATAGTCAAAACAATCTTTCACCACTGCATCAATTTGCCTTTAGGTTAAAAAGGTTAAACTTCTTTTCACCTACTGGCCATGTGCATGTTGTCTTCTATGCATGGCCACTTTAAGCATCTCTGATCCTATATCCATTAGGAGATTGCCCTTTGAGAGGAACCAGATGGGAGGCCGGAGGTTGACTAGGAGCAGAGCACCGTGCTGAGGGTGGTACGGTCTCCCAGGTAAAGTGCTGAGTGCAAGTGCAGACGCACAAGCGCCCAGGGAGAATATTCTGGAGAGTGAAGCCTTTCAGAGTCTCAGGAAGTCAGGATGTGAGATCCCTTTATTCTGGTGGAACTTCATCTAATGAAACAGGAAACTGCAGCCTGATCTGCAGACCTGAGGTCCTTCAACACGCAACCAAGTGAACAGAAAGTGGGTCCAAGGGCAGTTCACTCGTGGTATCTCTTGGCTAAGAATGGTTATGGAGAAATTGCCCTTCGCTCAAAGATGCATCAAGAAGAAAACAACGAACAAGGGGCTTATGGAAAAAGATACATGGGGAAAATTGTCCTGAGATTTCAGAGGAGTAGAACTCTGAGAAGAATTTCCTATAGGAAGCATAAGAAAATGTGAGACAGCCATTTGACATGCTCATTAGGATACAAGAAGATACTATAGCCTCTATGAAAACAGGAGTCAAAAAGTCTTAACTATTTCCTTTGTGTGTGTGCAGGCAACTAAAAAAAATAATGGGCAGGTATTACTTTTGTGATCAAGAAAACATTAAAAAAAATCAATATCTACGACGTTCTATTAATCACATGACCACAATTACATTAAAAATACTGACAACATGTCAAGGAAAATTTAAAAACTGATTAATGTTGGTTCTCTCTGTGAGATCACAGGCGACTCTCTTCCTTACTCATACCTTTTTGTATTTTCCAAATTTTCCATAATGAACACGTACAACTTTTATAATGGGGAGGGGTTTCATCTGAAAAAAAACTTTACTTAATATATTATCAGGGTAACTACTTACATCCACTATGAAATCTTCAGCCTTCAGTTCAGCTTCTAGCAACACGTCCTTGGGTTTAGCACTGGCAACCTCTTTTGGAAGGCATTCATAGCTTTCCTAGAAAAGGTAAAATTCCTCATGTTAGAACCCCAGTTCTTCACCATTAAGTGTTTGTGCCACAAAGAGGCTCCCTCTCTGAAAAGGGCACTTAACTAAGAAGACTAAGATAACTAAGAGATATCCCAAACAAACAGATGTCAAAGGACGGCCTATGCCATCCTTTAATCAAATCACAATAGAGCAATTTTCACAACAGAATGACACATTTAAAAAAATGTGGCATTAACCTATTAGCAAAACAAGAGGAAGCAAAGAGTAACTCAAAGAAGTAACATGAGGCAGGGCGTGGTTATCAGTATGCCTCGTGTTAACTGGCTTTCTGGCCAAGAGAAAAGCCTTCAACAAGCAGGAGAGGAAAACAGGTATCTGAACTAAACAAGACAGGCAATCGCCATCCGGGAGAACCTGATAAACTGAGAGAGAAGTGGGAGTTAAAAGCAGGTCCTCAGAGCCTCAATGAAGCTCATGCAGACACCTCATTCTGAGGCTCTTTTCCCATACACTGATTTTCTTGCCTTTGGATCTAGTCAAAATTTGTGGCCTCTCTCACTTCTGGGATGAGTAAAGGTTTGGAGTAAACTAGACTTGGCTTTGAATCCTGGCTCTCCGTGCTTCCATAGGCAAGTTATTGACTCTCTCCCAAGCCTCAGTTTCTTCATCTAAGGACAGGCCTAAGAACACTGCATTGATATGAAAATTAAATGGAGCGAATGTAAAGGGCTTAGCACAGAGCTGCTGTGGTACTGGACGGGTTAATGGGTCCTCCCGAGGCACAAGGCCTTTCCCTGATGGGGATGTGCTTGAAAGCTCAACTTACCCTTTTAATCTTTGTTTGTCCCACTGGCTGAGTCTCACCCACATACTTGTATAGATTACGGTATTCAATTTTTTTTAAAATCTTTCGTGCTGCATCCAATTTGGGATCAGTAGAGTATAAAATCTCCAGAAAAACGTTATCTGCCAATTTGATGAAATTTCAGTTTATTAAAATGAAAACCAAAAACAAGATTTAAAAAGATGCATACCTTGCTATACTTCTGAAATGATTTCAAGCAGAAGTTTACAAATGTAGGCACACTATTATTTTAAGCTGTGAAAAAAGTTTTAAAAAGACTGAAGTGAATAAACCTTTGTAAAAATGTTCCAATCAATGTCTTGGATTTGCTTCAAGGTCGTCTAGTGAGTGGGAAAGGGCAGAGATGAAGTAAGATGGCACTAGAGTTGATGACTGAGGCTGGGTTACGGGGGCACGGGGGTGTATTAACTTCCTGTTGTTATATTTTGTTTTGTTTTTTGAGGAAGGTTAGCCCTGAGCTAACATCTGCCACCAAGCCTCCTCTTTTCTGCTGAGGAAGACTGGCCCTGAGCTAACATCCATGCCCATCTTCCTCTACTTTATATGTGGGACGCCTACCACACCATGGCGTTCCAAGTGGTGCCATGTCCGCAGCCGGGATCCGAACTGGTGAACCCGGGGCCGCTGAAGCGGAACGTGTGTGCTTAACCGCTGCGCCACCCGGCTGGCCCTGTTTTGTTTTAAAGAGAATGATACTTAAGGAATTACAAAATTATGTCTGAGATCTACTTCAAAATGGTCCAGTGTCTGACAGGAGTGAAGGGATGAAGCGAAATTGCTATGTGTTGATAATTGTTGAAGCTAAGTGATGTAAGCTTCCTTAACAGAAATTTTTTCAAGTTCCATTCCATGATGAGAGCAGAAGGTAGGTTTTTTTCTCTTTTTTTCCTTCTCTTTTCTTTTTCCTCCAACTATTTATTTTGAAAAGTTTCAAAATAAAATATCCTTCACCTAAATTCATCAACTGTTAATGTCTTCCCACATATGCACGCACTCTGTCTTTCTGTGTATGCATGCATGGAAACTTTTGAGGAAACATTTGAAAATTACAGGCATTAAGACCCTTTACTCCTAAATACTTCAGCGTATCTCCCCAGAACAAGAATGTTCTCCTATATAATCACAATCAAGCCAAGAAATTTAACTCTGATATAAAAATATCTAACATATAGTCTATATTTGAATTTACTTAATTGTTCCAATAATGCAATTTATGGATTTTCGTTGCTGGATAGAGAAACCAATGAAGCATTATGGATGACATTAGTTGTCATGTTTTTTAGTCTCCTTTAATGTAGAATTATTCTAATTCCCTTGACTTCTTCTCTTTCATGATATTGCCATTTTGGAAAATTTCAGGCAGTCATTTTGTAAAATGTCCCACATTTGGAACTTGTCTGATTGTTTCTTCACCAATACATTCTCATTCAACACTGCTGTCAAGAACACTATATAACAGATGTGCCTGGCTCAACGCATCACGTAGGAATCACACAATGAACTTTGTTACCGTTATTGGTTATGTTAAGTTCCACTAGTTGGTTAAGGCAATAATCCCCAGCTTTCTCTGTTATAGACGTATTTTTCCCTTTGTAATTAACAAATAATCTGCAGGGTGATATTTGGAGACTGAATGATTACCCCAAAAAGTTTCCAACCAACAGTTTAGCATTCAGTGACCTTTGACCGACTCAAATGTTGCATTTTGCAAAATGAGTTTTATTAAAATGCCTTTTTGTGGCAAAATAAAATATTAGCAGCCTTACGTCATTCACCTCCCTTGTGTGTATACATATCTCCTACTCAATCTATACAGTTAACACATTTCTCATCCTCTCAGTGATGCTTTCTACAAACCATCTTTACATCTTCAGTTTCAATTATTTCTTTAATTACTGAACTAACTGAATTGATTATTTAATGATTAATTAACCAGGTACAGGTTTTGGGTGGTCTTACGTTTTCATTTCTGTCGGTAAGCAGGCAGAAGAGGGATTGCTGGATCATAGGGTAAACGTGTTTATAGAAAATGCCCAACTGTCTCCGAGCGGCTGTGCCATCCCACTGCCCCCAGCCATGTATGAGAGTCCTATTCGTTCTGCATACATGTTTTCAGAGAAGAGTTATGTACAAAAGTAAAGGAAACTGTTTAAGTATTAAATTTAATGGCTAAAATATTGCTCTAAAATACTGTAAACATTCAACTTGGGAGTCAGAAGACTTGGTTTGAGCTTAGCTTTGCCATTAGGAGCAGCTGCTTTCCCTCATTTGGCCTCAATTTCCTCATTTGAGGAGTTTTAAGTAGATGATCTCTAAGGCCCTTTTTAATTTAACATTCTACGATTCCAAGTTAATTAAAAGATTTTTTGGGTGAGGGTTTTGCAGGGGAAAGAAGAGAAGGTGTAAGATCCACTTATTGCTTAGGAATATGGAAGGATAAAGACCAAGGTAAGAAAATGGTTACCTAAAACAGCAGTCATAACATTTGCAATGCTTAAGATAGCTACATCCAGATAAGCTGAAACATTCATCAGAGACAGGAATTTAGGAAGCAGAGAGAACAGATACACTGTGGCATACTCATCAAGAAAGAAAGGAATGAACTACTGATGGAGGCAGTCTGGGTGAATCTCAAATACACAGCGCTGAGTGAAAGAAGCCTTAAACAGAAGCGCACACGCTGCACGACGACATTTACATAAAGTCTAGGCAGGTCAACAGCAGTAGGGGCATGAAGGAACTTTCCAGGGATGAGATAATGTTCTATATCCCACGTTTGTCAGAACTCTAACACATGCACACTTAAGATTTGCACATTTAGGGGGCCGGCCCGGTGGCACAGTGGTTAAGTTTGCACATTCTGCTTTGGTGGCCCGGGGTTCACTGGTTTGGATCCTGGGTGCGGACACGGCACTGCTTGGCAAAAGCCATGCTGTGGTAGGCGTCCCATATATAAAGTAGAGGAAGATGGGCATGGATGTTAGCTCAGGGCCAGTCTTCCTCAGCAAAAAGAGGAGGACTGGCAGTAGTTAGCTCAGGGCTAATCTTCCTCAAAAAAAAAAAATTAATTAATTAAAAAAAGATTTGCACATTTATACAAATTGCATGTAAATTTAAAGAAAAAATCTATACATAATTATTGAACTTGAGTTACTCTGCATGCTGAAGGAGTTAGGGTACAGTGTACTAATATCTGCAATTTACTTTAAAAGTCATCAAAATTAAGATGGAGTAACAGATGGATAGAGAGATGGTAAGTGACAGATGTGTGATAAAGCACATTTGGTAAACGCTAGAATTTAGGTGGTGAGTATCCAGGTTCACTGTAAAATTCTTTCAATACTGCTGTATATTTTCAACACTTCCCAATAAAACATGGGGAAACATTCTAAAACATTAAGAAATAAGAAGTGGAGATTTTTGAATAAAGAAAAGGTGAGCTGCCTTCTGGAAAAGCAGCAAAGGTAATGAAGGCTTACATGGTCCTAGGCCTTCAAGGTCAAGTAGTGAAGGACAAGAACGACTATATATGACTGCTCAGAATAATAAGCAGAAAGGTAAGATTATCCCATCTCAAAGGATGAAAGCCGGAAAGGCCATGTGCTTGCTCTCCCATACCCTGGCAGATAAAGCACAACTGTGACCTATTCTCTCGTCTGAGATATTTTTTTTTTTAAAGATTGGCACCTGAGCTAACAACGGTTGCCAATCTTTTTTTTTTTTTTCTGCTTTATCTCCCCAACCCCCATACATAGTTGTATATCTTAGTTATAGGTCCATCCAGTTGTGGGATGTGGGATGCCGCCTCAATGTGGCCTGACAACCGGTGCCATGTCCACGCCCAGAATCCGAACCCTGGGCCACCGCAGAGGAGCGCACGAACTTAACCACTTGGCCATGGAGCCGGCCCCCATCGTCTGAGATTTTTGACAGTTGCTACGATCCCCAAGTGTGTGACAGTGGGCTCATCTCACTGAACAGGATAAAACCAGTTGGGTGATGCGGAAGCTCCATGAGTGAGAGCTACGTACAGTCATGTGCGGGAGGACCACAAGAAAATATAGATTTCATACGTTTTCAGTTAAACCCAAAGTACATAAAACCCAGAATTCATTTCTTTTTACCAAAAGATGGTTTAACATAGTATAACGTTACAGGACAAATTGCTGTAACTGCCTTCTGATGAAGACGGAAGATGACTTCTTAAAGGACAGCATCACACTTGCTTCATTAGGAACCAAAGTTAAGAATAAATCTCCCCAGCTTGCTCAAGTTGTTTGATCATCTCTTCTTCCACTTTCATCAACATAACAACAGGAGACTAGTTTATCTACTATGACGTTATTAAAACAAAACCTAGAAACAATTTAGATATACATTGACCCCTGTGAGTAAGTCTGTCATCAATCCAACCTCGACTAATTAACAACAAGCAAATTCACTTGTCACATTATAACCCTTAAATACTGATGGACGGTGTTCTCAGTGTGCCCAAAGATATTTAATATGAGAAATCACTACTTCATTTCTAATTTTTGGTTTAGTTATGATTGGAAAATGACTAAAAAGTTACGAGTGTAATAGAGACTCTATATAATGCCCACATGTATTCTTTTTAAGGAACTTTTTTTTTTTAAAGATTGGCACCTGAGCTAACATCTGTTGCCAATCTTCTTCTTTTTTTTTGTTCCTTCTTTTCCCCAAAACCCCCTGGTACACAGTTGTATATTCTAGCTGTAGGTCATTCTAGTTCTGCTATGTGGGATGCCACCTCAGCATGGCCTGAGGAGTGGTGCCAGGTCCATGCCCAGGATCCAAACCAGCAAAACCCTGGGCCGCCGAAGTGGAGGTGTAAACTTAAGCACTCGGCTATGGGGCCAGCTCCGCTACAGGTGTTTTTTTTTTTTTTTTTTTGAGGAAGACTAGCCCTGAGCTAACTACTGCCAATCTTTCTCTTTTTGCTGAGGAAGACTGGCCCTGAGCTAACATCCGTGCCCATCTTCCTCTACTTTATATGTGGGATGCCTACCACACCATGGCTTTTGCCAAGCCATGCTATGTCCGCATCCGGGATCTGAACCGGCAAACCCCAACCCGGGCTGCCAAGAAGTGGAACATTTAACCACTGCACCACCAGGCCGGCCTCCACACATGTATATTTTTAAAGAACAATATATACAGTTTTTGTAACTTAAATTTCTTCTCTACTATGTTTCTTTTGATTATATTTACTGAAATGGATGTTAAGCCTGTCAAGTTCAATAATAAAAATTGGGGCTTGTATTTCATATGTCTTTTCCCCTGCTTTCATTTTTCCAGTAATTCATTTTTATCATATTTTATAAAAGTGTCAATCTGCGAGGGGCTGGAAATGAAGAATAGTGGTTCTTCAAAGACAATCTGAGAGGAACTGGTTTAGGTTTCACTCTGGCAGTGTGCTGCAGACAGGATCTAGCATGGATGGAACAGCAGTGGTACCCCAGAGGAAGCTGCTGTGGAGTGATCTTAGCCGTGGCCTGGCCTGCTCAGCTTCTGCTGTTTTTGCTCATTTTCAGAAGCTTCAGCCTTTCCATTGATTCTATCAGTTATGAGACTAATTTCTAATGTTATTTTTAGTTAAACAGATCCAGTTTATGTTTTGCAGCTAAGAACGCTGGCTGGTCTATACTTTTTGGTCTACTTGTCTTGCTCTACTGATCTTTATTTCTCAGTCTACACTCTCCCACATTAAAGAATGAGCTGCGACATCTTCACCTCACTTCCTTTTCAGCCTAAGCTGCAGATTTCATTTCTGTTGAAGTGCAAAGAAATCTTCCCGGCATCCTGTGTTTTGCAACAAAAATAATGTCAAAAGGGCAAGTCAGTTTTTTGCTACTAGTCTGGTATTAGTCCAGTTGTATTATAAGTTAAATAATAAGAAATATTGAGTACTTATGTGCCAAGTACTATCCTAGGTGCTATGCCTCATTTAGCATCACAACAAAACTGTATGCTAGATATCATTACGCCCATTTTATAGTTGAGGAAACTAAGATTCAGAGAGGTTACATAACTTTATCAAGGTTACCTTGTTAGTACAAAGCAGAGATAAAACTCAAATCCAAAAGTATATAACTACTTGAGAAGCTTAATACATTGGAATGTTCGGAGAATAACCCACCTGCAATCCAGGGACCATTTATCCTGTATCTGAGATGGACCACTCATGTTACCTTCCAGTTCTTACCTGTTAGCTTAGTGAAGGCTTCCATGTCATCAATTGCTGTAGAAATATGATACTTTTTTCCTTCAGCACCTGTAATCTCTATGTAGGGGTCTGCCTGGAGGAAAGCATCTGTAATCCTAAAGATTATTTGTAAAAATTTATGCTTATGAGAAAAGTTGAATATTTGCTTTATGCCTTGCTTAAAGTTAAGGAAATCTTTCTACTTATATACTTATAAAATCTTGAGACACGATGTTCTAAGGACAACTGCTTCTCAATCATACTCAATAAGTGCACGGTGATCTGTGAGCAGCCATGCTTAGTGTGTCCCAGGCATGATGGCAGGGCTTTAGATAGATTATCCGATCTAATCTTTTCAACAATAAGATAGGTGTAATCAGCCTCAGTTGTACAGATGCAGAAAGTAAGTAATTTTCATTTAGCCATGTTAGGAAGAAGCAGTGCCAGTCTTTGAACCTAGATCTCTCCAACTCTCTAAATTAAAAACAATAGCAAAAACCTCTTGCCAAAGTAACGACCATATAAATAGGAGAATGTATTCTAACTAGTCTGCTCATGACAAAAGATGGGAAAAAAAGAGAAAAGAAGATAAATTTCCTCAACACAAATGTAAACATGAACCAGAAAGGCTCAGAACAAATCAATTTAAAGCTAGTTAGAGACATGGAATTAACTCGGCTCACACCAACTTTTTACAATTCCTCATGGGGTCTTTGAGTTACATAGAAACTTAGCCATATTTTTCTGCCTAGGTCCTGACTGGATCAGGGAGAAGAGGTGAAATTTCTGTCGGTTTTGATATTTGCTACAAATTTTGAAAAATAATTGATATGGTAAGGACAGACATTAGCTTAATCCTTAAAGCTACTTTTTCTCATTAATTTCAGAATGTCCCTTAGCCACGTGCCGTATCTCACCTGGATGGCTAACATCTGGTGCATAAGTGACCACCTGTGGGGAGGTCTAAGCTATCCTGGCATTCATTGCCTCTTCCTGTCTGGCCTAAGCTAGCTCTTCTGCCCTTCATCTGTCCCCTTTATCCACTCTCCTCCACTTCCTCCAACTAGGTTAGGTTTACTTTATGCTAGTTTTTGCTTCATTTGTTTAAGGGAAGCATTTTAGATTTATTCACTTAAAATTCACTTGACTTTATCTAGAAATCTCAGCTTGACCTAAACATGATACTCTAACAAAGCAACTTGGAAAATTTTATAGGGAAATAACAATTGAATTCCTTACATTGTATCAATGATGTTGCCAACTTTGTGTTGATAAGCTCTACGGTGCAAACAGTTGCGTGTGTGGAACATGTCATACAGATTCCCCACCTCCTGCAGGAAAACATGAAATATATATTAATGTAGGATCCGATGAGGTTACCTGTTAGTAGGCAAGTATCTAAGACAAGGAAAAGGGATGGTGGCAGACAAGAAGGCTACGCATTAAAATCCCTGAGCCTACAAAAAAACAACGTACATTAGTAAAACTACTTATTGGTTTGCAACTTCCATTCTTTTTTTTTTTTAAGGGGGAAAATTCTTTTAATTTAGGAATCTTTGCTATAAAATTTCTGACAAAAAGACATTTATAAATTCACTATGATTTCCATTGCTTTGTATTTTATTCCTATATTAAAACTACATCACAAAAGATACTTAACAACGGAAAAATCTCTCTAAGCAAAAATTCTAACATCATTAAGCCATTGGTATCTTTTTTTTACCTTTACTGAAGGAAGCAATTATACTAGTCATTATAAAACAAATAAAAAAATCACTGAATCACAATTAATTTCACTAAAGATCCTGTGGAGAAAATGACATTTTAATTCAGACTTTTATATCCACATACAAAATAATATTTTCTCTAGTCTTCTCTTACAAATACTTTCAACTGAAAATTATGCTTACTGACTAACTTAGCACGTTTTCCTACTACTAATTTACAGTTTAAAAACTCTGAATTTGTCTGAATTGGAGTTTGGGGGTTTAATTATTCAATTTTAATTTTTTATTTATTTATTTATTTTCTGCTTTATTTCCCAACCCACCCACCCTCCCCCCCCCCCCCCCCCGTACATAGTTGTATATCTTAGTCGCAGGTCTGCAACTTGCATTCTTAGTAAATGAAAATCTGCTGAGTGTTTTAACTCTGTGACAGAGCCTGTTACAGGCATCTTAAATATACGTTCCAATCTTCCCAGTGACTCTAGACGTTAGGTATTACTCTTCTGATAGTCTTCATCCTCAAAAGAAAGACTTTCTGTACTACAATACTATACTGCTTTTTAGTTGAATGACTCTAACATGGCAGGGGCCTAATGATTTTACTACGTTAATTATTATGAAACACTAATGTAGTGATTAAGGATGAGACTCAAGCCAAAGTTTCTGGGTTAAAATTCCAGTTCTACCTTTTTTTTTTAATTGTATGTCTCCTCTGTGCATCCATTTGCTCATCTGTTAAGCGGGATAATAATAGTATTCATCTCATAGGACTGGGAGGACTGAGCTAATCCGTTTAAAGCACTTAAAACAGCGCCTGGCACAGCACTCAGTAAATGCCTATTGCAATTTTAGTATTTAGGAATGCAGTAGAAGTGGAAGAGCCTTAAGACACTTAAAAATGCTAAGTATGACAATCTACCAGCCATCGGTTTTTCCAAATGAGCGAATGCTTATTTCTAGATTCCAAACTAGGAACTACACCTTCCTTGTTGCTCCTCTGACATAGCTTACCTTTTCTCTAGTACAAATGTGCTTCCTATTGTCTACTTCACAGACACGGGCAAACTTAAGAAAGCGCTTATGATCAAAATTATTGTGGATTCCAAGATGATGGCAGTCCCTACAAAGATTCCAAAGCAGAGAGATGAAAGTTTTCAACAAGGAAACTGGATCTTAAATATTAACACTAAATTTATACAAGGATTTGATCTGTTTATTTACTTAAATAAAAACAACATATATATTTAAAGTATAAAAGGATTTTAACCAGCTTCTCTGGCGTGTTCAGTGCACACCTGGCAAAATAATCCCATTTGTCCACATCGATGCCGTTTCTTTTATTAGCCACTATCTCATAAAGGAAGCTTTTCTCTTTAGGACGCCCTTTGTACGGCCACTGGAAGACAAAAAAACCCACTGAAAGTTTTAGGACAGGAAACAAATCTGTTTACAAGCAAAGCAAAGCAATTGTATTAATCTGAAAATTATAAACAGATACTTGAATGAAATGTGAGATACGTTAGAAGGTTTTACTCTTTCCTTCTTGCACTTAATTCCTATATTGGTAGAAAAGGAAAAAGAAATGCTAAGGTATATGATATCCTGTTAACACTGAACCTTCTTGTGCCATTGAAAAGATCCTAACTTTATTACACTTCCCATAACCAACAAGCTTTCTTGCTCTAAAAAAATTTTTTTTTTTTTTAAATTGGCACCTGAGCTAACAACTGTTGCCAATCTTCTTCTTCTTCTTCTTTTTTTTTTTTTTTTTGTTTTTTTCTCCCCAAAGCCCCCCGGCACATAGTTGTATATTTTTAGTTGTAGGTCCTTCTAGTTGTGGCATGTGGGACACCGCCTCAGTATGGCCTGATGAGCAATGCCATATCCTCTCCAGGATGCAAACCGGCGAAACCCTGGGCCACTGAAGCAGAGTGCGCAAACTTAACTACTTGGCCATGGGGCTGGCCCCTAAAAAAATTTTTTTAAATATACCATCTAACTAGGAACTAGTAAAAATGTTCCGTATATGCTAATGCTTGAATTCATGCATGAAAATAGTACTATCTTTCAAAGTAGCTACACATCTAGCACAAATGACAAGCACTATTCAAAGAATTTCTGGAGCTCCATGTTTTGGAAATAGGTTATTTGCTAAAAAATCCACCTCTTTGTCTTACATCTTACAAGTAGATTTGTATATATTCAAGGAAAAGAAATCTTAAAAACCTCAAAGGCAAATTATTTTTCAACTTCTTTTTTAATTAAGAAAAAGCAAAAAGATCAAAAAGGAAACTAAACAGACTTTTCCTCTGAACTAATTCAACTTTTTCTAGGGCTTCATATACCTAAATATTTCAAAGATGTTAATTTTAATGTACAAACAGACACACACATTTCTGTTTTCCAGAGTTACTTTTAGGCTTCTATATAAGATACTGCATATATATTCATCAAAAAAGGTTTATTTTTTTTAATTTGGGGGTAACTTCTAAAGAACTCAGTTAAGAGGTGGGAAAAATATAGAAGCCTTTCGTTTTTTGCATTAAACAGGAGAAATACATAACATATTTTATAGTTTAGTCCCTCTAAAACAGCCAAGTATCCCTCTTCGAATAGCTCTGAGGAAATCAAGAAAAGACTAGATGAAAAGCACCAGCCAGTTCAAATTAAGTTGTACAAAAACTTACCGAGAATTCTTTGACAGGTGTTTCAAGTGGTCCCATAATTTGTTCCTTGATAAAGCAAATATCTTCTTCAGGGATGAGACCATAATGTTCCATGACAGCTCTGAGTCCATTAGAATTAACCAGGTGCTCAAACATCTTAACCGAGCCCTCTTCATGCTAGGAAAAGTCAGCACAATATGGTCTCTTAGAGACTCTAGTCCATTAGGGACCCCAGATTATCCAAATTACTCTTGATTCCAGGTAATTCAGATAAGATTCTACTGCATGTTAATGATCTAGTTTCCAACTACAGTCTTGCAGATATTTTTAAAAGCCCGTCAAAAAACGACAACAAACACAAAGACACAGAGAATAGACTGATGGCTACCAGAGGGGAAGGGGGAAGGAGGAGGGTGAAAGAGGTAAAAGGGCACGTTTTACAGTGACAGACAGCAACCAGACTTGTGGTAGTTAGTGAACAGAAGGTAGTCTACACAGAGGTCAAAATATAATGTTGTTCACCTGAAATTTATATAATGTTATAAACCAATGTTACCTCAATAAAATTTTTTTTAAAAGCCTGTCAAATTTGTCTATATTTTACTAGTCCATAAACCTTTTACAAACCATGTTCATAATTATTTCATAAATATATTTAATAATATAGTCATTTACAGTACAGAAGTACTGTACACTACAGTACAGAACATTACCAGGTCATCCAGGTAGAATCCCATTTTAAGGAATATCACTATAAAATTGAGTTCTATTGTTTCATCAGCCTTGAAACGTGAAGTTACGAGTTCTGTTAGCACTTCCATCTAGTGGGGAAAACAGGTAACTGCACACTTGCCAGTAAAACCAAGATGGAGCTCTGAAGTCAGGATGTGGGTGAGAATCTCAAAACGGGCTCATTTTACTCATTTGTCTCTGCTCACTCATTCACAATCATTGTAAATATCAAATGACCCCCTGGAGACATCTGCCCTATCACAGGTCTTACCAAAAAGTGACTCAAGATGAAAACAAAAACCTGAATGTTTCTATAACTATTTCTTAAATATTGAATCAAGATACATATTAATTATAGAGGAAAAATAGTAAGTTTATAGTAGGAAAACTTGTCAGACATTGCTTTAATCAAGTTATCAAAGTTAATTTCACCAGTAATGGTTCAAATAGATTTTATGTGCCTCTCATGTGATACACTAAAAAGGACACAACATGTATGGGGGATCAGAATTGGCCATCCCAAAATGTATCTCTTTGGCTTGATTATTTTTAAGTACAAAAGGCTCTGAAAGAAACTTTGATCTTCCTCCTAAGTGCCTAAAAGAATTTGAGATAGCAGGCCTGTTCCAGGAAGGAGCTAATACCATAAGATAACTATAGTATAATATAAACTAGGTGTGGTAGATAGGAGGATCCTTGCTAAGCCCATTTTTATCCAAGTTCTCTCTCTGGTCACAATGTGTATAGATGGCCCAGCAAACACTTGTTTATCAAACATTTGCTTTTCCACCTCCTTGTAAATTGCCTTCCCCCTCTTTGAAGTCCCAAACCACCATCCCAAACATCCTCCTTTGTCTTTAGCTGAAGATGGTATTTAAGGTGGTGGCTTCAGCCATCTGGCAAGTTACTCAGTTTTCCTGGGCTTCTCCCATGTATACATGATATTAAACTTTGTTTGATTTTCTCCTGCTATTCTGTCTCATGTCAATTTAAAGATTTTTATTTTTCCTTTTTCTCCCCAAAGCTCCCCCACTACATAGTTGTATATTTTTTAGCTGTGGGTACTTCTAGTTGTAGCATGTGGGATGCCACCTCAGCATGGCCTGACGAGTGGTGCCATGTCCGCGCCCAGGATCCCAACTGGCAAAACCCTGGGCCGCTGAAGTAGAGAGCGTGAATTCAACCTCTCGGCCACAGGCCAGCCCCTGTCTCGGGTCAATTTAATTCTTAGACCAGCTAGAAGGACCTAGAGGGCAGAGGAATAGATTTTTCCCCCCTAAAGTTTGGTGGCCATGAAGGGACAAAACTTCACTGGCATGTTGCTCACTCCTGGACTACTGCAGCTAAGAGATCCCGGACCCCTGACAAGAGCCAGCAGGAGGTAAGAGTTCTTACCATGCCAGCCTTCCGGATCTCTGCCTGCAAGGTCCAATGGAACCAAGAGTGGTGAGTCTTTTTCCTTTGCTAAATTTAGACTAAAGGAGGAAATATTGGTGAAGCTACTAGCTTCCTGGACTCAGCGACTCTGGGAAACCTGGTTTGAGTACTCATTGGTTTACTGATCCTTCTCCTCCCAGAGATGGTCACTATTATTCCTTGCCTCTGTCTTTTGTATCATTTGTCACAAAAAGGAAAAATCACAGGGTAAGACGCAGGCATCTCTGTGTGACTACTGTCTGGGAATATGCGCATGAGGTGAAAGCTATTGCTAAGGGCATCTTGGAAACCAAAGAGGCCACCAATTTGGTGGGCATGGGTCGAGCAGTTAAGAACCATGAGGGCGCTTGCCACATCACAAAGACTCTCATGGCAGGAAAGCTGGTCATGGAATGGGGTAGATGACGACAGGTCCCCTGCCAACCTCAAGAAAATTTCCATGCAACAGGATACTCTGTAAATCTGGGACCAGCCCTGTGGCTGAGTGGTTAAGTTCACGTGCTCCCCTTTGGTGGCCCAGGGTTTCGCTGGTTTGGATCCTGGGTGCGGACATGGCATCACTCATCTGGCCACGTTGAGGTGGTGTCCCACATGCCACAACTAGAAGGACCCACAACTAAAAATATACAACCATATACCGGGGCGATTTGGGGAGAAAACAAAAAGGTTGGCAACAGTTGTTAGCTTAGGTGCCAATCTTAAAAAAAAATAAAAATAAAAAATAAAATAAAAGATACTCTGTAAAACACACACATTCCCCAATTCTGCCGCATCTCCCTTCTAGGTATTAATTTGTCTCCAAGAGACCTAAAGCTTAGCTAAAGCTGTTAAAGTGTATATAAGATGAGGTTTTTTTCTTTTGTCTTGTTCTATGTCTTGAGAGCTTGGCTTTGTGACCATTCTGGTCTCTGTCATCTGGAGGATGCTCCTGCCAGTGTGCATCTTGGCAGCCAGTCGAACAGACAGGGGTTCTGAGACGCACTCTCTTTCTGGCTGGATCAGCTCTCAGGGGAGTTTGCCATAAGGGGTTCCAGTTGCTTTCATAAGGAGCCTATGTTGTCACAACCTCCGTTGCTTGTTACTGCCTGTGCAGTGTAGGTCTTTGCTTTCTTAGACTATTTTTGGGAGTGAACTTTCTGGATCTTGTGAGGGCTGCTTCTTTCACACTCGCTTTTGGGGATGGCTCTCGCATCCATGGTTAAGCCATAAAAGGCGTACTGGTTTGAGTTGCTATTAAGATCCTACTCATCAATGGCCAGACGATGGATCATTTAAATTGAAAAAAACTTCTAAATTGGAAAAATTTTTGAAGAGCTCTCATCATCACTGTTTTATTGGTACCTATGAAAAAAACAAATCAAAAGGGAAATACAAGAAAATAATGACTAGCCTTAAGACCCTGACTCAGGCTACAATTAAATTGAGAAAATGTAAAAGTATAAGTCTTGATAAGATTATAAGGGTTGGACTGTGAGCTAATTTTACATAAAGAGGTTATATCAACTTTGCATGAGTGTGTTTTGAAAATGGACGTTATGTCTGGCTGGGAATGCTTTCCTTATCCAATATCATTAGACCAAGACTTGTTGATGAAGTCCTAATGAAAGCTATGATTAGAGATATAGAGGTATAGAATTGATGGAATTAAGTGATTACATCTCTTTTTCATGATTCTATTATAAATTGTACTGTGGGGACAGATAACGTGTCTCACTGAGGGAAACGTTCCCCCAATATTGATATTGTAAGACTGCATATAAATCTGCCCTTTAGACAATGTTAATTAAATATACTAAAGGGAAGTCAATAGGGTTGCCTGAGCCCACAAGGTATGAGATAAAAACTAGAAGCTAATATCAGGTGCTAATAGAAAAGATAATAAAATCTCCCCCCCTCAAGGTAAATTGGTCTAGGGTTAAATCTTAGAAAGAGGACCTTTATTAAATGCTTTGTCCAGACTTTTAAAGGTGTGGCACATTGTCCTAAAGTTTTAAAACAATAGCTGTGGGGTCTTTGTGCATGTGTGTCTATATGTATATTATATATGTGTGATATTTTACCTCTGGAAGGTATGGCCAAAATTAAGAACTCTATTTAATAAGCTTAAAGTAAGTGCTTACATAAATTATTTTTAAGTGTAATAGACACTAACTTACATATCTTTCAAGTTAACAGAATATGAAATAATCTTTGGTAAACTAAAGCTTGTTTAAGTGTGTTTGATTAAAATAGGCACATCCTTAGAGTTATCAGCATTGGATATAATACAGACATGCAGCCTGGGTTTGCTAGGCAAATAAGCTCATGTTATACCTGTTACACATTTGTCAGCAAAACAATAACTTAAAATGGTTGCTACTTTTGTCTAATGTTTCATGAAGTTTTCATGGGTAATCTAAACATACTTGTTGAGAGCAAATGATTTAGATGTAAGTGAGGTAAGAGTTTATAGATAAACTTTTAGCAACAATTATATTTTATGACACAAGTATTTAAAATAACTTCCAAAATCTCTTTGGTAACTTGAAACTTTGAAGTTTTGCTAGGTTAATTTAAAATATAAAAATTCATTGAGTATCTACATCATTTCCGAATAAGATAAAATATTAGATGTTAATTACTAAATATAGGTTTATCTACTTTTGGCTTATTACAGAGAAACCAAAAGATGTTTCAGTCCATTAGTAAATGTGTCTTGTATTTTATTACAAGATTGTACTATAAATTAATATGTTTCTAGAAATTATAAAAATTATTTATACATTTGCCAAGCCACAAAGTGCTAATGTAAAAGACAGTTCATAATTGGTTGTTTCTTAGTTTTCACTAAAAAATTAAGGTTTCTAAGGGTTAAAAATTCTAATTAATATATGTGATTAAAGCTACTAAAAATTAATAAGGAAAACACCTTTGTATTCAAGGAAAGTAAGATGTATGCTTTCAGTAAAGCAGGTAAAGAAAGATATTTTTGTTTGCTAACAAGGTTATAGAAGGCTTATGGAAGAAAAACTTGAGAAAATAGTTACATGTGGTCAAGTTGGCTAAGATTGAAGTAAATCTATTTAAGTAAATGAGTTTTAATGTCAAAAGTAAGCTGGTACAAAATTAGAATTTGTTTTTTTCCCTCTCTAAAAGGATAATTTTCTTAAACTTTTAGTCTGCTCTTGATAAAGAGATCATGAAAGGTTTTTCCTTCCTTTGAGTAGTCTACCAGAAGTGTAGGGATTTTTATGTTTTATCAAAATAAATTTTCCTGGATTGTTTTTATCAGATCTTTAATCATAGGTGCTAAGGTTTTTCTTACAGCTATTTAATTTTCTGCATTTGCCTGAAAATCTTTTGATTGTCACCATGGTTAAATGGATAACTAAGCACTGTTTCATAGGGACTTATGATATTGTGTGGGTAATGTTACTGATGTAAATGTTTAAAAAATTACATGACATTCCTAAAATTCTGATCTGTCCTGGTTGTCAACCATAATTCTAGTTATTATCTTAAAGTGTTGTATGTCACAAAAATAACCAAATTTCCTTGTCATTCTGAAGTCTTCTGTCATTTACAGACAGTTATTGTTTTACTCTGATGCTTTTGAAAATATGTTTCACCTTCAAAGGGATTCATGGGAAAGACTCTGATGCTTGCTCTAGAATACAGGTTTCTGACAAACTTTCAGATCATAAAACTGAACTGGGTAAAAAAATTACAGAACTCTAATGGAGAAACTGATGGCTTCATGAAACTGCTAATAGAAGATGAAAATCAAGAGTTGATTACATGGTACTAAATGAACTGATGAAGATAATTATAATTTTTATGACTTTTCATTTGAAATATTGATTTTTTTTCAAAGATCGGCCCCCGAGCTATCTCTGTTGCCAATATTCTTTCAGCGCCCCCTTCTTCTTCTTCTCCCCAAAGCCCCCTAGTACATAGTTGTATATTCTAGTTGTAGGTCCTTCTGGTCATACTATGTGGGATGCCACCTGAGCACGGCCTGATGAGCAGTGCCATGTCTGCCTCCAGGATCTGAACCGGCAAAACCCTGGGCCGCCGAAGTGGAGCGCGTGAACTTAACCACTTGGTCACAGGACTGGCCCCTGCTGATTTTTTAATGTTTTGTTTTTCCAGATTTAAGGAAACTTTTTTCTATTTTCTTTTAAGCTAACTATGAATTACAGCAATTTGGTAAATTATACTTTTATAAGCAGAATTGAAGCATTTATGTTTTTCTCCCTACCTGATCCCTCCAGAATTTGGAAACTCTTA
The DNA here is from genome assembly GCF_037783145.1 of Equus przewalskii. Lineage (NCBI taxonomy): Eukaryota > Metazoa > Chordata > Mammalia > Perissodactyla > Equidae > Equus > Equus przewalskii. Next base: position 27,301,978 of record NC_091851.1, read on the forward strand.
GTGTATATTGTTATTTTCATGGCAATATAGTTAATCTGCATAAGTTCAATAAGATTATGTTCTCCTTATAACAAGACACAATTGGGAACATTGGTTGTATTACTAAGGCTTTGACTGGAATGTCATATTTGAGAAAAACATGCAGACTCAGTTATGACAAGGCAGCTAAGGGACAAAGATTGACTTTATGAGGGGCTGGCCCTGTGGCTGAGTGGTTAAGATCATGCGCTCCGCTGCAGGCAGCCCAGTGTTTCATTGGTTCGAATCCTGGGCACGGACATGGCACTGCTCATCTAAACCACGCTGAGGCAGCGTCCTACATGCCACAACTAGAAGGACCCATAACGAAGAATATACAACTATGTACCGGGGGGCTTTGGGGAGAAAAAGGAAAAAAAATAAAATCTTTAAAAAAAAAAAAAAAAAAGATTGACTTTATGAAACAAATAAAGCCACTTGCAAATAGTGGCCTGGAACCTTGCTCTTACAAGATTCCCAGCAATCTTATCAGGTGAGTAAATAAAGTCACTTTCCTGGCAGGTGCAAAGAACCTCAGGATATTTTGGGGACCTCAAGAAGAGAGGAATTTACCCAAATCTATAGGCATTGCAGGCAGAGTCTGATGACAAGTCCTTGGCTTGGCTTTCCTGGCCTCAAGAGGCCTTTAAAGTTCAATCTGAGATTCCTTATAAAAAGTTCCAATGAAGCAGATTGAAAAGAGCCTATACGATCAATTGCTATTCTTGCTGTACTTACGTAAATAATTGGGCCAGGTTTATTGAAACTAGACTTATTTTTACAAATCAACGAGCCTTAATTTGTCTATCTTTGGTAAAATGGGGTGATTTTAGAGAGAAAATTTGTTTCAGTAGAAACTATAATACACAATCATACATATTAGATTGCAGTTCTGTTAATTATCTTTAAGGTTTTTGTTTTCTACCTGTAAACTGGACTGGATCCTGAATTCTTCTAGTCTCTTGAAATATCTGGCCTACAAATCTCCAAACTAACATTTTCAGTTATTTCCCATCATTTTCATTTGGAATCACTGACAACTGAAACCACCCTTGTTCCTGAAGCCCTGAAAACTGAAGCTGGACAACTTGATAGAAACTTTGTAGAGGTCACCAAGATAGCATGCCCGTTGCTGTGTAAGCCACTTAAAAGGATACCTGAATGCCTGACGACATCATCAGAGACATTTCAAACTGCAAAAGATCCTTCAACCCTGACATCTAGAGACCTTCTTGACTGGTTGTCCCCTGGACTCAGAAACTGGTTTATAATTTGCTCTAACCTTTAACTTTATTTTTGTTTCCATAGAAATGCTTCTTATTAAATACCTAATTGCTTGCTTATATAATATAGAACTAACACTGGGAGCCCCCATGCATCATTGCCCTCTAAAATGAATTTAACTGGACTGGTCTATTATCAGGACTAAGAGACATGTTCAGCGAAATGGAACAATGTACCAACTCAGCTTCTGGACTGTGAAACTTCTTAAAGTTTCAAAGGCATGACTGTAGGGGATCAGAATTGCCCACCCAAAAATGTGTCTCTGGCTTGATTATTTTTAAGGAGAAAAAACTCTGAAAGAAACTTTGATCTTCCTCCTAATTGCCTAAAAGAATTTAAGATAGGGGCCAGCTTGGTGACATAGCAGTTAAGTTCGTATGCTATGCTTCGGCAGCCCAGGGTTCACCGGTTCAGATCCCAGCTGCAGACCTATGCACTGCTTCTCAAGCCACACTGTGGCAGGCATCCCACATATAAAATAGGGGAAGATGGGCATAGTTATTAGCTCAGCGCCAATCTTCCTCAGTAAAAAGAGGAGGACTGGCAGTGGATGTTAAGCTCAGGGCTAATCTTCCGCAAAAAAAAAAAAAAGAATTTTAAGATAGAAGTCTTGTTCCAGGAGGGAGCTAATACCATAAGATAGCTATAGTATAATATAAACTAGGTGTGGTAGATAGGAGGATCCTTGCTAAGCCCATTTGTATCAAAATTCTCTCTCGGGTTACGTTGTCTATAGATGGCCCAGAAAACATTTGTTGATCAAACACTTGCTTTTCCATCTCCATATAAATTGCCATCCTTTCCTGTGAAGCCCCAAACCACTACCCCCAACCTCTTCCTTTGTCTTTAGCTGAAGATGGTATTTAAAGTGGTGGCTTTGGCCATTTTGGCGAGTTACTCAGTTTTCCTGGGTTTATCCCATGTATACATGTTATTAAACTTTGATTTTCTCCTGTTGTTCTGTCTCATGTCAATTTAATCCTTAGACCAGCCAGAAGGACCTACAGGGAAGAGGAATTGTCTTTCTCCCCTACAGTGGCATTCTGCCAAAAATGGATAGTCTGACACTATGAGGAAACATCAGACAAACTGAAACTCAAACTGAGGAACATTCCACAAAATAACTCACCGGTACTCTTCAAAAATGGACAAGGTCACGAAAGAGAGACTGAAGAATTATTCCAGATCAAAAGAGACTAAAGAGAAATGGCAACTAAGTGCAATGCATGTTTGGATCAGGAAAAAAAAAAAAGTTCTTTTACTCCTTTTTCTACATGGACAATTGGTAAAATTTGAAAGAAAATCTGTCAATTAGCTAACAGTACTGCATCAATATTACTTTCCTGATTTTGATAATTGTACAGAGGTTATGTAAGAAAATGTTCTTGTTTTTAGGAAATAGTGAAATATTTAGGAATAAAGGGGTATGTCCACGACTGACTTTCAAATGGTTCAGAAAAAAATATATAAAAATATGCAGAAAAATTTAAGTTCCACAAAGATTGCACAGACAACAACTAAAATTATAAGCAACTTAGGAGTAAATATAACAAAAGATGTATAAGACCTTTATGAAGAAAATTATAAAATTTATAACAGAAGAGCAAAGTGCCAAAGATACTCAGTAAAAGAAAAGGTGTGAACAGTTGTCCTACCAACTATCAAGACTTATTATAAAGTAATAATAATATAAGAAAGTGTGGGACAGAACAAAATGCAGAAAGATTCAACATATATGGAAAGCTAATAAATGCTGGGGTTAGTATTATAGATCAATGGGGAAAGGATGAACTATTCAATAAACAATCATCCATATTTTAAAAAATTAGTTTTCTATCATATGCATACACAAAAATAAATTCCACATGAGTTAAAGACTTAAATGTGAAAGGCAAAATATTTAAAGAAAAAGACTTGGGAATGGCTGAGTAGATGCTATTTTGACCAACTCTGCTGGAGAAAACTAGAAACTCTGGACGACTCCCCAAGGGTTCTGGAGAGCGACCAACAGCAGGCAGATGTTAAGGCAGATGTTAGAGGGAAGTGAACATTTAAAACAGAGAGGCGCTGGGTAATATTCCAGCTCTGCTCCAGCTTTTAGCCAGAGGGCAGGCCCCACGGCAGCAGAACTGCAGAGAAACTATCCGTCCTGCTGGGTTGGAGAAGCAGAGCACTTCACTGAAATTTAAAATTTCTGCTTCTCCAAAGTCATCATTAAAAAAATGAATTAGCAAGTCAGAGACTGGGCAAACATATTCACAATATATATAAGACAAAGAATTCCTCAAATCAATAGCAAAAAGGTAAACAGTCAAATTTTTAAAATGGGTAAAGTGTTGAAAGAACTCTTCACAAAAGAAGATATATCAGTGCAAAGTACAAAGTACAGGAAATGGTACTTAACCTACATCAGAAAACACACAGTAAACCACAAGATACCATTTTACCCTCACTAGAAGGGCTAATCTGAAAAAAACAAATCTTGGTGAGGCTATGGAACAGAAACTCTCATACATTGCTGGTGGAGTGTAAAGGGTGCAACCACATTGGAAAGCTCTGGCCATTTTTTATAAAGTTAAACATGCATCTACTTTATAACCCAGAAATTCTACTCCTAGGTATTTACCTAAGAGAAATGAAAACATCTTCCACAAAAAGCATGTCTAATAATGTGCATAGCAACCTTATTTCTAATAGCCAAAAACTGAAAACAACCCAAATCCCATCAAAAGAAGAAAGGATACACAAACTGTGACTTATTTATACAATGAAATCCTGCCTCAGTAATAAAACGAGATCAACTACTGACGTGTGCAACACGACTGAATCTCAAACTCATTATGTTGAGTGAACAAAGCAAGACTCCAGAGTACCTACCATATGATTATACTATTATCAAGTCGAAAAACAGAGGAAACCAATCTATGCTTGTAAAAATCAGAAGGTGAGGGTAGGGGACAGGTAGCAATTGACTGAAAGGGGCACAGGGAATTTCTTAAGAAGATGGAAACATTCTATATCCTGATTTGAGCAGTGGTTACATGGATGTACGCACTTGTGAGAACTCACTGAACTGTACACTTAGGATCTGTGCAACTTACAGTATGTGAATTAAACCTTTAAAAAAAAGAAAGAGAAAGAAAACAGTGGTTGACATGTCAGAAGTGGTCAACACATATTACTACCCTTCTCTACTCCAAGTTCCAGAAATACAATGTGGCAAAAAACAGGAGCCAACCTAACTCTACTACTCAAAAATTGATTCCAAAAATACAGGTTGGCCACCTGCAAATCTCTAATTATAAAATAGTTCGCTTAATATATATGATAAAACTTCGTTGGTGTCAGTTACTTCACGGTCATACAGAATGAGTCAAAACTGGAGTTGGCCTTTCATTTTATTTTCTATTTTACCGTAGTGTGACAGAGTAGAAAGAGCATTTAACTAGCAGTTAGAAAACCTGATTTTCTAGTGCTCGCTCTACTATTTAACGGCTTTGTGATTTCTGGTGCATCAATCCACCTCTGTAAGCTACAATTTCTCCAAAAATGGAGACAATGATTCCTTCCTTACAGACTACTGAGAGGATCAAAGGAAAAAAACAAAACAAAACAACAACAAATATATATATGAAAGCATCCTGAACCCTGTAAAGAGGAAGTGTAGTATTCACAGCAGTGGCTACTTAAATAGTCTTTATTTTATTGACTACTGAATACATGGATACTTACCGTCCATTTCATGTCTGGGCGAGCAAGTGGAATAAATCTTCCATCAAACATATGAGAAAATGGCCCATGACCTTAAAAACAAAAGCAGCCTTAGAACAAGAAAAATGTTGGTAAATTGGTAAAAAGTCAATCTATTTTTTTGGCTTTTTAGTTTAGCTTGAATATCAACAGAAATTAATAATCTACAAATACATCACAAAAAGGGACAAACTCTTCCTTCCCATTTTCTAAAACAAGACAACAGGAAGCAGAATCATGCAGAAAAGTAAGCTCGCCACGCAGGGGTCCCTGAGTCACCAGAGCTTCCATAAACTGATGGAAGGACGGTTTTGTACGACTAAAAGGAATGTCAATGACAAAAACTTTTGGCATCTTCAGATGGAATATTTGTATTAGAACAGCAGTTTTAAGACAATCCACTGGAGTGCAGGAAGAAAATATGAGAACTTTTTTTTTTTACTCTCCTCTTTTAAAAACATCTATTTTTATGTAAATTTTACAATGCACATAATATATTTTATAATAAACACACACATGTCAGGGCTGTATCTTGGGTTTTCACTGATAACGTGAGCAATGAAAAGGAGATCACTAGTTTCTTATTTGTAAGTGATTTTAAAGTTCCACGACACTTAGGAATAAGAATTTTGTTGAGGCACAGCTCTGGAAGGATCAGAATTTCTGTAGAAGGGAGTGACCTGGGTGGAGAGGAAGCCCACCTGCCCCAGCCCTGCCTTTCTGCATGGTGCAGTCTGTGTACAAAGGCTCCTCGCTGCAGTGCTCACACTCCTGGAGCCTGGCAAAGCTTTCTCAATAACTCCCTCTCAAACCAAGAATCTGTTAAGTGGGATGTGGTATTAGTCCCAGTGGAACCTCCAAGGGGACATGCAGAAGAGAGTGCCCTGTCCCTTTAAGTATCTGACTAGTGACACCCAGACACCTCCCTTTCCCTGCCCTGAGGACACACACAATCTCTCAGGATCCTCCCAAAGGTACAAAGGATAGGGGTAAAAACTCCTGTGATAAAAGACAGTCTCTTTCCTCTTTCTTTGTCAAAGGGAAAGGATGCTATTCTTCTCTTTGAATTTAAGTGGCCCCAGACCTCACAAGGGTCAGGGAAGAAAAGGAGTTCTCTAAATCTGCTGTTAATCTGCTAGATTACATACTCCAGGTATGAGAAGAATGGATTCGACAAGTAACTGAAGGAAAAAATGGCAATTTTATTCAACAAGAAAGATAAAAGAAAAATCAAATTCACATTATCCTAAATACAGAAAACTCAGAAAACCTCACTAACAGAAAGTCTTTTCATATAACTTGTAGCAAAGATGTTTAACAAGGGAAATTCCCTGAAAAACTACAAAAAAACAAAATAGCAGTACTTTGGGCTTATGAATCATTCTAGGAAGAAGTAATGGTACATTAACATTAATGTTAACTGAAGAATTAAAACATAACTTTCAGGGGCCAGCCCCGTGGCTGAGTGGTTAAGTTTGTGTGCTCCACTTCAGCGGTCCGGGGTTCACCAGTGCGGATCCTGTGCGCGGACATGGCACCGCTCATCAAGCCATGCTGTGGCAGGCACCCTACATAGAAGAACTAGAATGACCTACAACTAGAATATACAACTATGTACCGGGGCTTTGGGGAGAAAAACAAAAAGAGGACTGCCAACAGATGTTAGCTCAGGGCCAATCTTCCAAAAAAAAAAAAGAATGCAAAAAACACAACTTTCATATTTCTCTTGGTTAGTCAGGTTTTTTATCTTCAAAGAGAGGTAACGTGTCACGGTTTTACATAACAGCTCTGGCTCTTTGTACATCTTACCAAGATCATGACAAAGCCCAGCAATCTGAACACAGAGCATATCTCGTTCACTTATCTGCAGCTCTGGTTGTTTTTCACGTAAGGCGCGAACCAGACATCCTGCTAGATATCCTACACTGCAGAGCAAAAACACCAAAAACACCAAGTTATTCTTCCATTTGAAAGGTGAGTAACACTTCTGGTCCTCAAGAACTTTAATATGTTTCTCAAATGTTTTTAATATATTTCTAGGTCAACTTAACAGAATAGTCTGTTTCAGAAGTAGGCAGGAGCACACAAACAGAATCCCCAAAGCAGGACCTCTTGGCTCAGCATCACTAATGATCAGGGAAACGCAAAATCAAAACCACCATGAGATATCACTTCAGACCCATTAGGATGGCTATCATCCCCCCCAAAAAACAAAAATAACAAATGTTGGCCAGGATATGGAGAAATTGGAACCCTTGTACACTGTTAGCGGAAAAGTATAATGGCACAGCTGCTATGGAAAATGGTATGGAGGTTCCTCAAAAAATTAAAAATAGAATTACCATATGATCCAGCAATCCCACTTCTGGGTATACACTCAAACCAATTGAAAGCAGGGTCTCAAAGAGATATTTGCACACCCATGTTCACAGCAGCACTATTCACAATAGCCAAAGAGGTGGAAGCAGCCGGAGTGTCCACCGACAAATGAAGGGAGAAACAAAATGTGGTCTGTGCACACAATGGAACGTTACACAGCTTTAAAAAGAAAGGAAATTCTGACAGACGAACCTTAAGAAAATTACAGTAAGTGAAATAAGCCAGTTACAAAAAGACAAATATGCACGATATCACTTATATGAGGTACCCAGAGTAGTCAGATTCATAGGAACAGAAGATAGAATGGTGGTTGCCAGGGGCTGGGTGGAGAGGGGAATGCAGAACTGTTCTTTAAAGGTAGAGAGTTTCACTTTTGTAAGATGAAAAAGTTCTGGAGTTTGGTTGCACAATAATGTGGGTATATTTAATACCATTGAACTGCTCGTTTAAAGATGGTTAAGATGGTAAATTTTATACTCTGTGTATTTTACCACAGTTCCTTTTTTTAAGAAAAAAAGCAGGACTTCTGGTTTTGTAACATTTACAACACAGACTGAAGACCAAGTGCCTAACAAACATCAAATGCACTTTTAGCACTTTCCCCTGAAAGTAATTTCTGAATGAACACCAAATCTTTCTTCTCCCCTAAACTCTGAGCTCCATGACGATAGAGATAATTGCTATCTTGTTGGTCTGGCAGGGCCTAGAAAGTTTTCAATAAATATTTTTTGATGAATGAATGAACATTTGAGTAGACACATAGGTTCTAGCTAATTAAAAATGCTTCAAAACAAACAAACAACAAAGTAATATACTGTGAGCGCTTCATGAAAATCTAGAAAACTGTCTAGTTCTTCCCAGCCTACGTCCTCCTGGCCGTACGTTTTAGAAAGGAAGCAGACCAAAGTCTCAACTTTGCTGTAGGTAACAGGGGTGCCACCTTCTCTAAGTTTGTGAATGCTTTTCTGACTTACATACTTCCTGATAGGTAAGCAAACGATCTGGTTTCAAAGGGCAGTTCTGTAGAAGACTAAATAGAGACTACAGGAAAATTAAATAATCAAACTTACAAAGTTAGTTATATCAGTAACAAACCCTATTAGCTTTTAAATAATATTTAAATATTTCATCTAAATGACCTGTCAGTAGACAGTTTCATTATCTTTCCAGAAAGGATCTGAGGTGGCTTACAAGAATATATAAAATAAAGAAAATAGAACAAGGTAAACTTAAGCCTCAATTTTCTCATCAATAAAATAAGCATATTATTACCATGTGTCAAACTATTCTCTAAAACATAAGATGAGACAATCATTTCATGAGACAGAAAAGGTACTTAGTCACTGTAAGTTCCCCACCTCAATTCCCTTCTTACCCGAGACTATGTTCAAATCGATTATGTGAAGCTCCTGGAAAAACATAGTAACCGCCTCCCAACTGTTTAATATATCGAAGCCGCTGAAATTGAGGTGTGTCAATGATTCGGATGAGGAGAGGGTGGAGTTCAATGTGGCCATGGATAGGATCATTAATTACCTAGAAAATTATGTTTAAATTAATATGATAACACAGAACTCTGTCTAAATTTTTGTGCAGTCATTCTCATCTACAGTGCAAAGTCAAAGCTATTTAATTGTTCTCAAGTAAGAAGAATACAAAGGGAAATGACAAGATATTAACATCATTACGTTTTTTAGGTATCACTACCAGATAGATCAAGCATATTGGATCTGGGTATATTTTACTTCTTCCTAATGGATTCTAATAACAGAAAGATATGGATTTCAATCTCTTTATTATGTACATGATTTAATTAGCTTTTAGTAAGTTAGTCTTGTATTCAAGTTAAACATACTCAGTCAGATCATACAAAGCATACAAGCCGTATTACTACAGGTGCTGTCTAAATTTTTTTCTAAATGTCTCTATATAGTATCCATCACTAGAATCCTTAAAAACAAGAAAGAAACCATCCTCCCACACAGATAAGACATGGTAGGAAGGAAGATAAAACTCTACAGAGGCTCCTTATCCACAGCTTCCCCTCCCACGGTTACAGTTACCCACAGTCAACTGCAGTCTGAAAATACTGAATGAAAAATTCCAGAAATAAACAATTCATAAGTTTTAAATCGCATGACATTCTGAGTAGCTGATGAAATCTGGTGCCATCCGGCTCAGGACGTGAATCATCCCTTTGCCCAGTGTATCCACACTGTGCCCGCTACCCGTACACTAGCCACTTAGTAGCCACTTTGGTTATCAGATTGACTGTCATGGATCACAATACTTGTGTTCAAGTCACCCTTATTTTACTTAACAGTGGCTCCAAAGCACAAGAGTAGTGATGCTGGCTATTCGGCTACGCCAAAGAGAAGCCATAAAGTGCTTCCTTTAAGAGAAAAGGTGAGGGCCGACCCGGGTAGCACAGCAGTTAAGTGCGCACGTTCAGCTTTGGCCGCCAAGGGTTTGCCAGTTCGGATCCTGGGCGCGGTCATGGTACAGATTGGCATGCCATGCTGTGGTAGGCGTCCCCCATATAAAGTAGAGGAAGATGGGCACGGATGTTAGCTCAGGGCCAGTCTTCCTCAGCAAAAAGAGGAGGATTGGCAGCAGATGTTACCTCAGGGCTAATCAGGGATCTAAACCTGTGAACCCTGGACTGCCAAAGTGGAACACAGGAACCCAACCACTATGCCACCAGGCCAGCGCCTAAAGTGTTTTGATCATTGTTCACATTGTTATTCTTGTACTCCCAGCAATATTTAATATAAACTACTCCTTACACAGTTAAATGGTCCACTCACTTGTCACTTTTAAAGGCTATACGATATTCTATTGTGTTACTAGCCAAACAGGATGAAACAATCCTATTATCTATTAAAAGTCTTCTGTATATGCCAAGTACTGAGGATAAGAGATGAGTAAAGAATCATTAGTGTCCTCTGGGAAAGACAATGTCCAGAGCAGCAGGGAAAGAGAACCAGGGGAAATGACTCAGGGGTGGCAATTCTATAATTTAACATATATGAGGTAAGAGAAGGTACATAAAGCAGGCATTTCGCTCTCTTAGGATTCACTAATACATCTGACAAATTACTGCCTGTTATTAACCTCAAACACTGCGTGTCCTCCTCACCGTTATACAATTCCTGGCTTCAGAGGCCAGCTAACTAAATTTAGCATGAAGAAAACGGAGTCAAGAATAAAAGGTTGTGACCCTGGATTAGGCAATGCTTTCTTGGATATGAGAGCAAAAAAACAAGACGTGAAAGAGGGGCCAGCCTGGCCTGGTGGCACAGAGGTTAAGTTCCCATGTTCCGCTTCGGCAGCCCAGGGTTCGCTGGTTCAGATCCCGGGTGTGGACATGGCACCTCTTGGCACACCATGTTGTGGCAGGCGTCCCACATATAAAGTAGAGGAAGATGGGCATGGATGTTAGCTCAGGGCCAGTCTTCCTCAGCAAAAAGAGGAGGATTGGCAGCAGATGTTAGCTCAGGGATAATCTTCCTCAAAAAAAAGAAAGAAAGAAAGAAGTGAAGGAAAAAATAGATAAACTGGACTACATAAAAATTAAACTCTTTTGTGCCCCCAAAAGACAGCACCAAGAAAGTAAAAAGACAATTCAGAGAATGGGAGAAAAGATTTTCATATCACATAGCTGATAAGGGACTTGTATCCAGAATGTATTAAGAACACCTACACCTTAAATTAGATTGTGGTGATGACTAACAACCTTGTGGACTTTCTAAAAAACATTGACTTGGGGCCAGCCTGCTGGCATAGGGGTTAAGTTCGTGCACTCTACTTCAGCAGCCTGGGGTTCGTGGGTTTGGATCCCAAGTGTGGATCTATGCACCACTCGTCAAGCCATGCTGTGGCGGCATCCCACATACAAAATAGAGGAAGATGGACACAGATGTTAGCTCAGCCACAAACTTCCTCAAGCAAAAAGAGGAAGATTGGCAATAGCTGTTAGCTCAGGGCCAATATTCCTCACCAAAAAAAACCCCCCAAAACATTGACTTGCATACTTTAAATGAGTAATTCGTAAGGTATGTGAATTATATCTCACTAAAGCTTTTTTTTAAAAAAAAAAGGAATAAAAGGTGGATGCCAAATTAGGGTAGGAATCAATTCTTTGTTCAACTGTGCTGCTGCTGAAGCTAAGATCATATAAGGTCTCAATTTCATTACTCTACAGTGACTCCCTGACTATAAAGTACTTACTTACTCTACAGTGACTCCCTGACTATAAAGTACTTACTTACTCTACAGTGACTCCCTGACTATAAAGTACTTACTTACTCTACAGTGACTCACTGACTACAAAGTACTTATTGGGTTAAAACCTATTTCCAGGGGCCAGCCCCGTGGCCGAGTGGTTAAGTTTATGTGCTCTGCTTCGGTGGCCCAGGGTTTCGCTGGCTTGGATCCTGGGCGCAGACATGGCACCGCTCATCAAGCCACGCTGAGGTGGCATCCCACATGCCTCAACTAGAAGGACCCACAACTAAAAATACATAACTATGTACCGGGGGGCTTTGGGGAGAAAAAGGAAAAATAAAATATTTAAAAAAAAAATCTATTTTCAATAATTGTAATGTATACATAATTTGTAAATGAGGTTAAACAATTTTGTTTTTGATGAAAACTAGAAAAAAAAAGAATAAAAGTGGCAAATGAAACCCACTGATTGCCTTGAAGATGACTTCAAAAATATTTTTGTTGCAAATTGTGAAAACGTGATCTCAGAGATCATCTGAGATGTCTCACCTCACAAAAACTCATCTTACCTACGCCCTGCCTGAGGAGAACATCCTATGCTGCTGCCAGTGAGCAAGGGCAAAACAGGGTGGCAACCTTCTTCCAATAGCAGGACAAAATATTTGGATATCGTTTTTGATAAGCGATCATTCTTTTTACTTCTTCATGAAAAAAATGAAGTATTTTAATGTTAGATAACATTTTCAGAAAGGGCTGGGGTTTGATTATTCTTCAAATAAAATATTTTCTGTAGGAACCACTACTTCGTCTACAAAAAAATTATTGTAGGATGGAATGAAACACATTCACTAAATATTTTCAAAAGTGATTTTTAATGGAAAATAAGCAAGCTAATTTGCAAAAGTAAAATTGAAATATATACTCTCATGGGGATCTGAAATAACTAAAATATTGTACATTAAATACATTCAAAACCTCTGATAAAAATGTAAATGATGATCTTGCAAAAGTATACAAAAGGAGAATGAGACCCCCTGCACCATCTTTCAGGTCTGAAACTAAGTTTTTTTAACTTTACAGATGTCAAAAGGGTGAACAATAAGGTACAAATCCTGTCACCAACCATTCAAGAAACATTTCTTTAATTATGGTATTAGAATCACCCTGAAGAGTTTGTGAAAAATGTACATTCCCGGGTCTCTACTCAAAACTCCCAGAATCAGAATTTTGGGAGGGGGGCTGGGCTATTGACTGCTCGCTAGGATGATTCTCAGGACACTGAAGTCCAAAAAACAGGGCTTCTGAGGTCTGAAAGGGCCTGGGGGATGCGAAATAAACGATTATTGATAGATTAAACTTACAGAATATATCTACCCTCTAGACTAACATTTGACAAAAATGTTTACCAAAATTGAAAAGAAAATTCAGTACAACTTTAAGTTACTCTATGACTGAGGTAACTAGGGCTGTGTGTCAACACGACTGATTCTCAGAAATATAAATGTTAAAGGGAAGTTTTAGAAGGTTACTTAGTGTGCAATACCACTTATATAAAGTTTGAAAAACATGTAACATAATACTATACATTGTTTATGGCTATACATACATATGCAGTAAAAGTAAAAAGCATTCATGAAAATGATTAAGCACCAAATTCACAAGGATGCTTATGTCTGAGGAGGAAAGGACGGAAATGGAATTCAGGAAGGGTAAAAGGAGGCCTCCTATTGTTTCTAATATTTTGTTCTAAAAATAACAGATCTGAAGCAAATTAGGCAAAATGTTAAGATTTGACAAGCTGTAGTGGTCTATTTATGCTTTTTCTATATGCTTACAATTTTTAGTTTTTCTTTGATTTAAATATTCAGTGCTTATTTTAGAAAATGTAGGAAGTTTAGAAAAGTAAAAATCCATTACTCACAATCTCATTACTGAGACGATTTCCTTCCATTCTTTTTATTTATTTATTTATTTATTTATTTATTTTTTGAGGAAGATTAGCCCTGAGCTAACATCTGCCAATCCTCCTCTCTCCTTTTTTCTTTTGCTGAGGAAGACTGGCCCTGAGCTCATATCCATGCCCATCTTCCTCTACGTTTTTATATGTGGGACGCCTACCACAGCGTGGCTTGCCAAGCAGTGCCATGTCTGCACCTGGGATCCGGACTGGCGAACCCCGGGCTGCCGAGGCAGAACGTGAGTACTTAACCGCTGTGCCACGGGGTCGGCCCCTCCTTCTATTCTTTTTAAAATGAATTCTACACAATTGAGTTATATCATTGTATATTCAAAAAACAGAATAATAAACTCAGATTCCTCTTACCTTCATAGTATCAAGATCAATTTGGCTCAGTCGTTGGATAAAATAAAGCAGCTTCTTTCTCTCCCCCAAGGAACTAAAATTATAACAGGATAAGCAAATCTATCATTATTTGCTTAATAATAATCCCTGGAGTAGATAAGCATATACAATCAACTCTAGATTATCTACACTAGTAGTAAGAGAAGTTAGATTAAAAGGAACACTTAATAATTCAAACATACCCCCCTAGAAATTTTCTCCTTCTTTTGCAGCTAAGACGTGAGACTCTTCCCCCAGGCTTCTGCCCCTGATTCTCCTCTCTGTTGGTCAACTCAGAGTGGAACATCTCCTACATCTCTACTGAATGCTCACTTTATACTTCAAGCTTATTTTAACCTAACTGAAGTCATTATCTACCTTCACAATCCTGAATTTGCATGGCTCAGATAAGCGAAAACTCAAGATAGCATGGTGAAAATGAAAAAGGACTTTGGAATCAGACAGAACTGGCTCACATCTCCACATGGAAACTAGATGACCTTGGAAAAGTCACTTAACCTTTTCTGGTACACTGATGTTCTCATCTATAGCATAGGGATCACACCATCTAGCTCACAGCACTGGAGAGGGATGAAGCAGTGTGTTCAATACTGGGGTTACAATAAAGACTCAGTTCCTGCTCTCAAGAACTACAGGAGAATTTTAACTATGATTACAGGTGTTATAGAAACTATGACTCATTATAAATTCAATATTTACCCCATCAGCAGTGTTTTAACTACAAGAATCTAGGAGTTTCTTAGTGTAATTAAGTGGTGAATATGTGAAAAAAGTTACCTAAATTGGCCAAAGATGTTATATACAGGAAGACGACATATGTGGCAAATTGAGCCTTTGTCATATCAAAATAACTTTTCAAGAGAAACAATTGTTGCTTACTGCAATTAAGATACAGTCAAATCACATGCAAATGTCTAGGATACAATGAAAGCCTTGGAAATGCAGGACAATACAGGACTCCTTGGCAGGGGTGGTTGTTGGTCACAAGACCAGTCATGAATAGATTTTTTTGTTGATTATAGTGGTGACTTGCAAAGGTCCAAGACTGTCTTATGAGCACCAGGTATGCCTCATGCATGAATCAAATATACATATTTGTGTGTGTGTGTGTGTAAAGGTTTTAGCTTATTTATACCCATCTTCCTTTGTCAGTAATCCCTCATAATGCTCCAGTTTCAAGAAAGAATTTAATAGGAATTAAATGTAAACAGCTCAAAATCCTGTAATCCCTTATCCTGCTTCATTTACACTTACTAACTGGTCCAGGTATGTTAGCCTGACACCTCGCTGAACGTCAACAGAAGCAGCAGGCAAGGGGTTAGCCTTTACTCATCTACTAGTTAACTGGATTGAAAAATAAATCTTGTGCTGAAAGTCTTCGACACACTTGCAGTCAGAAGCACTACAACTGGCCTCTATGTTGTACCCTGAGACCCACGGTAGCTACAAAACCTAAGGATGATATTCTTGGGAAGTACACAAGCGTTACTGCAGCTGACAAATCCTTAAAGCAGCATACCTTGTGCTTTACCATTCCCCTATCCTACTCATCAGTTTGATCTAACAAGCACAGGGAAAGGCCAGACTCCGAGGTGAGCTATAACTGACTCAGGTTAAGTATGGCACACAGTTGAGCATAACCAGGAGTCACAGGATAAAATAATACCAAATCTAAACCAATCCCACGGCCTCGTATTTTCCTGAACTGACACTCAGTATTCATCACTTAATTAAAACCCCAAAAGAAACTATTCATAAAGAAATCAGTGATTAAAGTATATTTTAAAAGTCACCCAAAACCTAGAGATTTTTTTGTTTTGTTTTGGCAAAGGATAAGGCAAAAAAAAAAAAAGACTTTAAACAAAGATTTAAAGTAGTGATGGGCCAGTATAATTAGAATATACTAAGATTTTATTTCTGTATTTCATCATTTCTGAAATCTAATGTTTCTTACAACTGATGTGTACATTTAACGTACATTTCTTATTTCCTAGAAAAACCTTTTAAATCAACAGTTGATCAAAAAATTGAGGAAACACAATTGTATAAACTAGATTCCCCCAGAAAGCAGAGTCTAGGACAAGAGCTTGCATACAGGTCATTTATTTTGGGGTGTGAATTCCGGGAACAAGAGTGGGAGATTCGGAAAGCTGAAACAGGAAACGGAGGAAGAACAGTAGAAAAGTCCATTAATGAGTTGGTTGCACCGGCACCACTGTGAGCAACTTCAGCTGATCCCACTGGGACCTCTGGAGGCAGCTCTGTCCAGCAGAACTGTGCCGTGACGGAAATGTCCTGTATCCGCCCTGTCAGACATGGGAACCACCAGCCATGAGTGGCTATTGAGCACTTGAAGGATGGCTAGCATAACTGAGGAATTGAAATTTTAATTTAATTTTAATTAATTTAAACATGTAGCTAGTGGTTGCTGTATAGGAGAACACAGCTCGGAGGAGCCAGCAGAACCCACCTCAGAGTTGCCAGGTAGGCACAAAAGGTGTGCCATATAGTGTTCCTTTTGGAATTTTGCCTGTTTTGTTCACTCATGTGTCCCAAATTCCTGGAAAGATGCCTAACACATAGTGAGCCCTCCATAAATACTTGTTGAATAAATCAATAGTATTTGGATCCACAAAGTATATATATGGTTCCCTTTAAAAGAAAGACTCTATTAGAATAAATTCCATTTAACTAAAATAGTAGGCAACTATTATACACAAGACATAGGTAGTAAGGGGGACTTTGAGGAGACTGAGGGGGTTGAAAGGTGATTACGAAAGAGACAAGATGAGCTCTGTCAAGAAAGAGACAACAGGCCCAAAATGGAGTTCCTTGTGCTAAGCCCTTGTCACCAAACCAAGTCTTAATACCTAACCTGATTGTAGTTTGAGCCCCTTCCAGGAATGTAATCTTTACCCAGCCAATCTGGAATTACCTGGTCAGCACGAGTGAAGGAATCTGCCCCACAGACCCCTCAAGAAAGGTGATTTTACCTGATATAATCCTTTCTTAGTTTATCACATCATCGTCCCATCTCCATTCTGCCCTGAAAAACCTTTCCTTGGGTCCAGCCCCGTGGCTGAGCGGTTAAGTTTGCATGATCCGATTTGGCAGCCTGGGGTTTCGCCAGTTTGGATCCTGGGTGTAGACATGGCACCGCTCGTCAGGCCATGCTGAGGTGGCATCCTACATGCCACAACTAGAAGGACCTACAACTATCATATGCAGCTATGTACTGGGGGGCTTTGGGGAGAAGAAAGAAAAAAAAAAAATAAAGATTGGCAACAGATGTTAGCTCAGGTGCCAATCTTAAAAACCTTTCCTTTTCTGCCGTCTTTTGGAGCTCCTGTCTGTCTGCTAGATGGGATGCTGCCCAATTCATGAATCATTGAATAAAGATCTTTAAAATCTACTCAGTTGAGGGGCGGGCCGGGTGGCGCAGCAGTTAAGTTTGCACGTTCGGCTTTAGCAGCCCAGGGTTCGCCGGTTCGGATCCCAGGTGTGGACATGGCACCGCTTGGCAAGCCATGCTGTGGTGGGCGCCCCACGTATAAAGTAGACGAAGATGGGCACAGGTGTGAGCTCAGGGCCAGTCTTCCTCAGCAAAAAGAGGAGGATGGGCAGCAGTTAGCTCAGGGCTAATCTTCCTCAAAAAATAAATAAATAAATAAATAAAAATATGAAATTTACTCAGTTGAATTTTTTTCAATAGGTTCCCTAAGTCCCAATCCAAAGGACATTTATAAAAGTCAGTTACATGTCCTAAAATGACCTTTTTTCCCCACAATCTACTTCCATTATCAATTACTAAGCAATAGTGTATGAAGTTAATTCAGTATATTCTCTTTTGAGTCTTTGGTTACTATTACCACAAACAAAATTTAGCTAACTGGAATTGCCGAAGAAAAGATCGTATTTCACCACTGTTGTCAATTCTCTAATAGAAATCAAGTCTCCATTTTAAGGAATATTTAAATATTGGATCCTTGACTGGGATCTTTAAAGTGGACCCACACTAATCTAGACCCTGCAACCTCCAGTCATACAGATGGATCTCGATAGTGCTGTCAAGTCAACTCTGAGTCCTAGCAACCCTGTGTATGTACAGCAGGGCAGAAACCCGCCCAGTCTTTTTTTTTTTGTGCTATCCTCTCACCTTCCAGCCCTATATTGGTCAACGCTCCACTGCTATTCACAGGGTTTTCATGGCCAATTTTTTCAGAAGTGGGTGCCCAGGTCCTTCTTCCTAGTCTGTCTTAGTCTGGAAGCTCCACTGAGACCTGTCCACCATGGGTGACCCTGCTGGTATTTGATATAGTGGTGGCAGAGCTTTTCGCATCACAGCAACACGCAGCCGCCACAGTGTGACAACCCACAGACGGGTGGTGTGGTTCCCTGACCAGAAACGAACCCGGGCTGTGGCGGTGAGAGTGTCAAATCTTAACCACTGGGCCACCAGGGCTGGCTATCGGGATCTCTATATAAACATATTGTATTAAGGGCTTATCATGTGCTCATCACTTTACCTACATTGTCTCATTATTATTACCCATTCCACAGATGCAGAAACTGAAGGGTTAAATAACTTGTCCCAAATCATACAACTAAGTGCCAAACTATTTTTGATAATGTTTTTAAATCTAATACCAGAGATACATTCCAGTCTTAAGACAGCTTTAAGAAAACCCAGAAATATGTTCAAGATAAGGCTAGAGCCTTAATTTTTCCTGCCAACATTTTTTTCCTATCAGTTCTTATATATTTTCTGGTGTGTATAATTCAATTATTCTGAACTCGAGAGTAAAAAGTTAGTCACTACAAACTTCATGAAGGCTTGTCAAAAATATTTTTAAAAATAGGAATCATTAGCAATGTTAAACATAGGATTTGCACAGCAAAAACAACTGTGTTAACCAACAGGCAGGGATTCTATTTTATTTTATTTTATTTTTTTATTTTTTTGAGGAAGATTAGCCCTGAGCTAACATCTGCTGTCAATTCTCCTCTTTTTGCTGAGGAAGACTGGCCTTGAGCTAACATCCGTGCCCATCTTCCTCTACTTTATATGTGGGACGCCTGCCACAGCATGGCTTGCCAAGTGGTGCCATGTCAGTACCTGGGATCCGAACTGGCGAACGCCGGGCCACCAAGAAGTGGAACGTGCGAACTTAACTGCTGGGCCATTGGGGCAGCCCCAGGGACTCCATTTTAAAACACTTCATAGATTTAAAATGAGGACAGAGCCGGCCCCGTGGCCGAGTGGTTAAGTTCTTGAGCTCTGCTGTGCGACCCAGGGGTTTGCCAGTTCGGATCCTGGGCGCGGACATGGCACTGCTCGTGGACATGGCACTGCTCGTCAGGCCACGTTGAGGAGGCGTCCCACATGCCACAACTAGAAGGACCCACAAGTAAGATATACAACTATGCGCTGGGGGGATAAAGCAGGGAAAAAAAAAAAGATTGGCAACAGTTGTTAGCTCAGGTGCCAATCTTTAAAACAAAAAAAAATGAGGACAATTATTATCAGCGATCTTGGGCTTTGTCCCTCAAAGGTGAATAAAAAGATCATAAGTGTTCTTGGCTACAACATAAATTTTATTCTTCTTACCTTATTCCAAGCTCTTCAAGAAGAGACTCGTCAAGATAGGGCAGTAATGAACCCGTGATTTCATTTTCTTTGGAAGAAAAGGGAGAAAAAAGACGAATGATTTCAATATTTACAGCATATGTTTCTTTCAATTTCTTTCAATTTGGATCCCCCAGAATTTACTCAGATCGACATTTATTGAGCACCTGCTACAGTAGGGCGATGGACTGTGCCAAGCACCACTTTTTTGATTCACCACTTGCAAAGTCTTAATTTTAATTAGATAACTATTCCAAGAGGCTTCTTTTTTGATAAATCAGGTGAAAAAATTTAACTTATTTCAGTAAATTATTTACAAGGAAGTCCAGCTGCAAAACTGGCAGCTTCCTTCTAAAATAGGTGAAGTTTGGGGTGGAGGCAGGAAAAGAAATGTAAGTCTATTGTTCCTACAACAGTTAAGTCAAAACCATAGCCTGAGGGGGACCCAAAGTATTCATTTAGTTCTAACATCTCCAAGGAAAGCACATAATACTCTGCGTTTAGAAAGACTTATAGCTCACTTCTTTTTCTTTCTCTTTCTATAAAATTAATTCTAGTCCTGCCTCACTTCAGATTCCACAACTCTGGACTAGTTTCAAACAAACAAAAATCTTCTTTCTAAAGGTAACAGAGAAAACGACGAAGCAGTTTTCCAAAAAGAAAAAAATGTTTAAATGAAAATGGCATTATTTTGTATTTCTCTGTCATAAAAAAATTATTCAATGTAAAAATCCAAACAATATAAAAATATAAGGTATAAAATATCAGCTTACTTAAATTCTTCTGATGACCATGACCATTGTTAACATTTTGGATAACATCATTCTAGACATTTATCTATGTAATTATGTAATTTTACACAAATGAAATTATGTTGTTTATAATCTATTTTTTCCCCACCCAATACGTCCTAAAGATCTTTCTTGTCAATTATTAAACTACATCATTTTTAATGGCTGTCTTGTATTCTACAATACAGATGTACCATAATATATTTAACCAGTTTTTCCTGAGGCTTATGGTCCTCAACTCTAAAATGAGAACTACAGCTGTCATAGAGTTGTTGTAAAGATTTTATAAGATAAAACATATGAGGTGCATAGAGTAGTACTTCACACAAGATAAATGCTCAGTAAATGTCAGCCATCACTATTATTTAACACTTTTATCAATGGATATTTAGATCGCTTCTACTTTTTTGCTATTTATAACCAATGGTTAAAAGAATGATCTTTGAATATAATTCTTTGGACACCTGTATCTGTAAATTTCTATAAGTGAAATTTCTAATAAGAAAAAAGCATTGCCAAACGGTCCATGGTTGAGCCAACTGACACTTCCATCAATTTTACACATTTCTCCCATTATCATCTTTAAATATTTTCCAATGTAAATAAAAAATGGGTATTTTTTTAAATTGCTGTTGAAATTGAATGTCTTTTTCTGTTTTGACTGGCTGGTTGTCAAGTGTCTGTTCTTGTGTTTTGCTCATTTTTCTATTGCTTTTTTTTTCCTTGCTCTTAGCTGATTCCACAACTTTGATAATGTTCTCCATTTTTTTCTTTTAATTGGTTTGTTTGTTCCCTTATTGTTGATGGGGATCCACTGGTTTTTGATGACAAGACTTGTTAAGGTATAGCTGGCATGAATTCTGAAGTCAAAAAATCTAAGCTTAAAATCCAGCTCTGCTTTTTTCTAGCTGTGTGACCCTTGGAAAGTTACTTAACATCTCTGGACCTCAAATACATCATCTGTAAAAAAATATGGATTATAGCGTCTAAATTTCAGGGTTCCTGTGAGATTGTATTCTATAATGAGGAAAGAGACCCAGCACCTTATGCTTAGTTTTGTCAAATAAAAACAAATCTGGGCTTAGACAGGGAGAAATTTTAATTAGAAAGGAAGACAATTGCAATAAGGAGAATGTTCCGATCTCAAGCAGCTCAAAATCAAATAGGAAAAGGTGTTGCTGTTTTTTTATACGGTGAAGGAGGGGCAAGCAGAGATATGCAGAATCTTTGGAGGCAAAGTGACCCCAGTGGGGTCTGACAGGACAGTATCACACTGTGGCCAGCTGGTTCCCAAGAAAAGCTGATCAGGGGGCATATTCCACTTTCTTAGTGCTTGCTTAGGTTTGGGGGCAAGCAAGAGTTCAAGACCCTGTAGGAGAGAGAGAAGCCTGACTAAAGTTTGGTCAAGACAAAGCAGACAGTAAGAAACGAGCAACTGTGAACACCTGGTCAGTTTTTACCAACTAAAAGCATGTAGTGTCTTCTGCTAAGATTTGACTGTGGGTTCAAGAAAACAGATCATTCTGAAGGCTGATGAATTAATCTACAGAACACCACTGAAACAGAGAGCCAAGAGCACAGCCAATCACATTTTGGAGACAGAAAATATAAAACTACTTCACCCCCTCCTGTTGCTACTCAAAGAAAAATCCCATCCTAGCAACGGAGGAAAACAAAAGGGGGAAAAGGGAAAAAGAGAAGTACAATTTCCTACACCCATCAAGCTATCTTTAAGTCTTGAACGACTCAAGTCCCTCCCACCGTGGTCCCCCAGCCAGGGCCGACAGGGCTCCACCCCACAACTGCAAGAGTGTACTGAATTTGCAAATCGCACTACCTCCTACTGAACACCTCAGCGCATCAAGCAGAGGTTAAGCTTCCCACTCAC
This sequence comes from Equus przewalskii, assembly GCF_037783145.1. NCBI lineage: Eukaryota > Metazoa > Chordata > Mammalia > Perissodactyla > Equidae > Equus > Equus przewalskii. Next base: position 27,324,303 of record NC_091851.1, read on the forward strand.
TATAGGAAGGTGAGTAGATTTCATGTGGATGGATGCTTGAACTGGAGCCAGTAAAGGCGCTGAAAACTCACAACCTACACGTCTCCACGTGATGTGGCCAAGTTGTGGGCTGCTGGGAGTTCAGTGGTCAAGGGCACAACCCCAGTGTCTAGATTTAGCGAGGGAAACCGCCTTTGGAGAGCAAAACATGATCATAACCAAGCTCTGCAAGCGCAGTCCAGGAACACGCACTGAGCCCAACTGGGATGCTACGGGAGGCGACGCGGATTCGGAGATTAACAACCCAAGTTCCTTCTCCTTTAGGAAAACCCTGCGAAGGGGGGTGGGAGGGGGCCAGAAACTTAAAAGCACCAGAACAGACTCTAACGAGGCAAGTGTTCAAGGAGCTGCAGAAGCACAGACGGGCCCCCCCCCCCCCCCCCGAGCCCGGCGAGCCCTCCGACCAAGGTCTGGGGCAAACGTTCTTCTAACTAAACCCAGGGACCTGAGTCTCGCCTGTCCGGCGCTGGGGTGACAAGTTCCTGAAGACACCCACCAGAGTCAGACTAAGTGCTTCATCCAGGTTCGCCATCCCCCAAATCTGCTGCTTTCCTACGGTCCCCAACCCCAGGCGCCCCGCTTCTCCCTTTCCATCTCAGCGTTATCACTCCCGCGCGCCTCCCGCCCCAGGTCCACCCCTCCCGGCGCCTCCCGCCCCACGTCTCCCGGGGTCCTCTCTGAGGCCCCTGCTCGCCGCCTCAGGGCGCCCTCCTTAGGCCCGCCGTCCCCGCCTCGGGTCGCGGTCCGTCGGCCCCTCAGCCCCCTGGCCCCGCTACCTCGGAAGCGTTCCAGCAGTCCGGGATCACCGAAGCCACTGCGCTTTAGGAAGCAGCACACCTGCTCCGGGCCCCAGGTCTGGTGGTCGGAAGTGAGGTCGGGGCCCGGGGACCTCTCCGCCGCGGCGGAAGGGGTCTTGGGCGGGGTCCTCGGGCTGCCATCGCACCGGGGCCGCTTGGGGGGCTGCTCCGAGTCGGCTCTCTGCATGGCTGCTCCCAGCGCCCGGCGCGGCACAGTCAAGAACCGCGGCCGAGCCCACGCGCAGGCGCACTGACAGCGCGACACGGCCTGCGAGTCGGCTCCGCGTTCCCAGCCGTCTGGCCTCCTGCGCAGGCGCATTTATAGCTCAGACCTTGGGGCGAGGCTGCCCAGTCGCTTCAGCCACCGGACCCCCTGCGCAGGCGCGGTGACAGTCCAATGGCCCTTAACTCTGCCCCGGGTGAATGAGGAGGGAAGCCGCTAGAAGCAGAACTAAGGACGGTTCTAATAAGGGCGGGGGCGAGGAAGGAGCGTGCCCGGGACTCGTAGAAGTCTAGCCACAGTCCGGAGAAGGGACTTTTCTGGTGAATTGAGGTTACCTTCCTGCAAATGAGTTCCCCAGGCTTACCCTTGGCCATCCCCCTAAAAGGGCATCAGGCTGCTAGCATCTTCCTCGTTAAGAGAAAAATAGGCAAGAAGCTGAATTGGAAGACCCTGGAATGATTCAAATCTGATGTGAAGGTGTTTTCTTGTATTTCGCAAGTCCTAGAGTATTGCTGGGCAGTTCGAGGGCCCTGGGGATGCCTATCGGTGAACTCTTAGCCTATCTTCAGGTTTCCATATAGGAGCAAGCTTCGAACTTCCCCGCCAGAGACTCCTCAACCCCTCTCTCCATCCCAACTCCCTGCCCAGAGGAAAGGAGGTGGCCAATCTTGTTACTTAAAATTTATCTTCAAGGACCTTTTCTACCTGTTTTTTAAAGTCTATGAAAATGGCAGACATAGCCCCCTCACTTCAGCCACTCTGGGGCAGGACCCAAACTTTCCTATAAATCCTGGTCCTTGCAGTTAACTGGTAAAAGGACTGCTACTACCACTGCTAAAGCCAATACACGTCGCCATCAACCCAGCCATAGACCCGTCTGGGGGATAAAGGACGAAGGAGGCAGATTATCATGAAGCAGTGTGAACTAGTGGTCTAGCGGTGAGCAAAATATTCTTAGCAAACAGAGCTTTACCAGGCACTGTTTTAAGGACTTTACAAATATTAACTCATGGGGCCGCCCGGTGGCACAGCGGTTAAGTTCACGCCTTCTGCTTCTTGGCTGCCGGGCGTTCGCTGGCCCGGATCCCAGGTACGGACATGGCACCGCTTGGCACACCATGCTGTGGTAGGCATCCCACATATAAAGTAGAGGAAGATGGGCAAGGATGTTAGCTCAGGGCCAGGCTTCCTCAGCAAAAAAAAAAAGAGGAGGACTGGCAGTAGTTAGCTCAGGGCTAATCTTCCTCAAAAAAAAAAAAAAAAAACCCCACAAATATTAACTCATTTAAGTATCACAATAACCTTAGGATGTAAGGAAGTGAAGTGCAGAGAAATAAGTAATTTGCCCAAGGTCACACAGCTAGGAAGTGACGAAGCCTAGATTCAAAGCCAGGCAATCTAGCCTGGCTCCAGAGACCATGCTCTTAATCACCTGCCAACAATTGCTTGTTAATGGAAGTTTTGCTATAAAATTATTTCATATAGGTTAGCCCCAAATTTTCAATTGCTTGCTTGCCCCATAGACCCACGGGGGAACGTAGAGGAAGATAGACTTGCCCTCCATCTGCACAGAAGGGCCAGGCCCAGAAAACATGCCCTTTAGTCCCAGAGTAATTTGAGAAAAGACCAGATGGTTATCAAGACTTGTGAAACCGGAACAAAGGGGTAAAAGAGACAACAAATAGCATAGGTGTGAAAGACATATGTCAACTTGGAAATGACTGTTTTGAAAACTTGTGTTTATAAGACTTGTGGGAAAATCTGCCCTGACAGCAAGGCTTCCTGGGCAGTAGAAGGTGATATAAACAGGGTTTTAAGTTTAATCAGCTGGGTTTGTTGAAAGCAATTGCTTTTGAGAACTTTAATTTTCTATTTGTTCTTTTTGTTAGAGTGTAATTAAATGCCATATTTTTAATTTTTCCTCGAATCCCCTACTTTCTAGGGGCCCTAGATCTTGTGAAGGGTGGTTGTTTACTTGCTCAAGGTCACATGGCTGGTAAGTGACAGGATTGAGATTCAAAGCTGACTCCAGAACTTGGGGACCTTCCAGTTGGCCACTTCACTTACTTCCACTTCTAGTCCTGGTGATCCTATTCCACTCAGTCATTCCACAACCTGGGAACAAATACCTGCTAGACACAGGCCCTGTGCTCTGGTCATATTGAGAGAAGTGACATCACCCTGGATGTCAATCTTGCCATAGTTAGGACTAGAAAAGACTATTCGTTCAATTAATTTAAGGCCCATTGCTTAATGACCTTGAATACCTCCAGCAATTCTTCCCTGCCCTTTCCCAGCTGCCTGCCACCCACCCAGCTGAGTTGGCAATTTTATTTTTGGCAGCGTTAACCTTATGGTTTTTTGTCTCTCCACAGCTTCCTCTTCAACCTGTGCTGCTGGTTCTCGATGCCAGCTGCCACCACTCTGTGGTTCTCTAACTTCCTTTTCATCCTTTACTGAACCTTGCATCCTCAAGAGCTTCCTTTTTTCCATCTGCCAAAATCCCAAAGCCAAGCCAAAATTCTTGAAAAAAAGTATTGATTTCCTTGTCTGATAACAATCGTGCTCAAGAAAGAAAACTTGGAAAACAAAATGTATACATACACACATACAGATCCAAAGATCACCTCCTGTTATGTTGTGCCCCATAAGTCTTTTTCTATTCACAGATTTAGGAAATTATCTCCAGGCTGGGAATTCTTTGAAAGAGACCTTGCAAAATGACAATAGCTACCGTATTTGACTACTTACTATGAGGCTGACATTCTACTTGTGCTTTACTTTATATCCATAATTTCTAATCCTTATAACAACCTGATCAGATAGGTATTAAACTAGTTTGGTTTCTTTGATTATAAATACATTCACTCATTCATTCAACAAATATTAATATTTGTTGGCTACTTACTAATTGGCCTGGCACCTGAGAGACATCAATGAACAAAAGAAATAAAAATCCCTGCCCTCGTGAAACTTATATTCCAGTGGGTGGAGACTGGCAGTGAATGATAACGTAATTAACAATAATAAAGGTATATATTAGAAGTTGGTGCTATGGGTAAAAAAGTTTTTTAAAGAAGAGTAGAAGGGGATAGGGTCACAATGTTGGTCATAATAGGCCTTTTGAGAAAATGACATTTAAGCAGAGGATTGAAGGAGTCAGCCATGGAGGTATCTGGACGAAAAGCATTCCAGACAAAGAGAACAGCAAGTGAAGCAGGAACATGCCTGGAGCTGAGAAACAGCAAGGAGGCCAGTGTGGATAGGCTAAGTGAAGAAAGGGGGAAGTGCTAAGAGACGAGGTCAAGGAGGGCGCAAACCATGTAGGAACAGGAGGGCTACAGGCTACAAGCAGCTGAGGTCCGGTCTTTATAGCTACACATCTAGAGATGAAAGGAAGCCTCTAGTGCTCCAGTTTCAACAGAAAATTGTAAAGGAACGACTTCAACGAGCCTGGATTGCATTCATTCCTGGACCAATTGCTGTGTTATGAAACGATTGACCCCATCAGGTCGCATGTTACCCCTTGGGTAAGAGGGCAAGCTTAGTACCAGGAAGAAGAGAACTGGTTCCGGACAAAAACCCCAGGTGTTATTACACCTCTTTAACAAATAAGGAAATGAAGCTCAGAGAGGTGAAATGACTTGCCCAGGGTCAGACACACATATTAAGTGCTTTGGGACTTGAACTAGATCTGCCTTGAAAAACATTATTCTTTTCTGCAACTTGAGCTAGTTATGAGCTCTATTGCTTTTCGGGAGTGACAGAGAGAGACCATCCTGTCTTACGGAGTTGAGCTTACTGTGACTCACTGTGAGTGTCTCATTTTTTCGGGTGGGGTGATCACGTACATGGGAGGTTGGGATGTTCAAACACATATGTGAGTGGCCAGACTTCAGGGACTGGGGTACCCCTGGGTAAAAATAACTCATGGATCCTTTTAAAGCTTGATGCTAAGAGCCAAGCTCAACTCATATTTCAAACATAGCATTGGCTCATACAATTCGAATGGTAGTTGCATCAGCTGGTCTTATTCCAACCTAGGTTTGCTTGGGAGCTCCTAAGCTACCGCAAAAGGAATTTGCCATTGCTATGGTCAGCTATCCTAAAGTCATTAGGAGAAAAGTTTTAGGTAGAAACCAATACTGTAGAGGACCTTGGTTTTTCGCTTTTGTTTTTTTTTGAGGAAGATTAACACTGAGCTAACTACTGCCAATCCACCTCTTTTTTGCTGAGGAAGCCTGGCCCTGAGCTAACATCCATGCCCATCTTCCTCTACTTTATATGTGGGACACCTACCACAGCATGGTGTGCCAAGCGGTGCCATGTCCAGACCCAGGATCCGAACCAGTGAACACTGGGCCGCCAAGAAGCGGAACGTGCAAACTTAACCACTGTGCCACAGGGCCGGCCCCAAGGCCTTGGGTTTTTTGTGAGAATACTCGACCATTTGATCAACCAACCCAAAAATGCACCCTGTCTTTGCACTTCCGTTAGTGCTGCCTAAATAGCTAAGATAGATACAGCCAATACCACAGGTTAGCATGAAGGAAGCCATCGTATGGAGGGGAGCAATGTTAGGACTATAAAGGACCCTGATCCACCACATCCCCTTTTCCTTGTTAGCAATGCTTTAGTTTGCACATAGCTTAGAGAAGCACACATCTGCTTGTGAGAAGAATGTGTGGTCTGCTATTTTCATAATCTTGGCTTACACATAGACCTCCCTATTCTGATAAGGCAATAACTTTGTTCTTTCAGCTTTTCCAGGGATGTGACGTCCCTCGAGAAAAAGCCCTCTGCTGGCATCTGTCATCGGTGACCAGAGAAAGGGATGCTCTGTAGTCTCAAGGACTACAACACCAGATGGTCAACATTCTGAGACACCCTCCCCCTTCAGCCCATTTGCCCTATGTAGCTGCTTCAAAATTTTGTAGGTTTAAGATGATTCTTGAGGACACTAGACTGCCGTCTTCCCCCTTGCTAGCAAGCTGTAATAAAAAGACCGCTTCTCTCCTATCACCTTGCCTCTTGACTGTTGGCTTGTCTTGCAGGGAGCAGAAGACCCACTGTGGCAATTACGCTTCCAACTATATGAGTCAATAAACTTCCTTAGATTTTAAGCCAGTGTGAGTTGGATTTTCTCTGCGTGTCTGTGGGTTTTGAATGTTTGGATTTTCTTTCATTTATAGCTGAAAGCATCCGTGATACACACCGTTAGCATCCAACAGGGTCTCTTTCAGATGTCCAGTGTTAGCTGGCTGATTCTTTCCTTGTAGGAACGCTTGTAACCCATCCAATCTAGTCTGATTCCTCATCACTCATGCCCTACTGTCCTTAGTGAGTACCACCGTCTGTCAGCCAAGTTCACAAAGGTCCTTTTCTCTGAGAAATTCCCTGCCATTCACTGAGTGGACTCACAGTGTTATGGACTGAATTATGTCTCCCAAAATCATAGATTGAAGCCCTAGCCCCCATCGTGACTGTATTTGGAGACAGGGCCTTTAAGGAGCTAATCAAGGTAAAATGAGGTCATGCAGGTGGGGCCTATGGGGGATCAGAATTGGCCACCTCAGGGGCCAGCCCCGTGGCCGAGTGGTTAGTTCACACGCTCCACTTTGGTGGCCCAGGCTTGCACCAGTTTGAATCCTGGGCACGGACATGGCACTGCTCATCAGGCCATGCTGAGGTGGCGTCCCACATGCCACAACTAGAAGGACCCACAACTAGAATATACAACTATGTGCTAGGGGGATTTGGGGAGAAGAAAAAAAAGTAAGAAGAGGAAGAGACACCAGAGATCTCTCTCTCTCTTTCTCTGTGCACACGCAGAGGAAAGGATATGTGAGGACACAGCAAGAAGGAGGCCATCTGGATACCAGGAAGAGAGACATCACCAGAAGCCAACTGCACTGGCACCTTGATCCTGAACTTCCAGCTTCCAGACCTGAGAAAATAAGTTTCTGTCATTTAAGGTATTTTGTTAAGGCAGCCCCAGCAGACTAGGACACATGGCCAACCTGTTTGGCCTATGTGACGTCCACTCCTCAGTTGATAGCCTAGTTGGCCCTTTTGACTTAGTGGCTCCCAATCTTTGGGCCCCGGGCTTCTGACAGCCTTGGAGCTGGTTATTACCAAGAACCCTTGTGTTACTGAATGTCATGGAAATAAAGTCACAAACATCCTTGTCTATGTCTGCACTCTGATTGTGCTATGATTATTAACAAAATACTCATTGAGTCAAGTGTTGAGGAAGGCTTTGATCATTTTTTCACATTCCTTCCTCACAGTTAAATATTTTGTTTACATAGTGATCCTTCTCATTTAAAAACTTGACCCTTATCTCAAGGAGGTTGAAAGGCATTCCTGTGCTTGGGATGTGTTGATCGCTGTGATTAACAAGGTAAATAGTTTCAGAATTTCTATAAAGGTGGGACTTAAAGCCAGAAGCCTGGGTCAGACTGGAGGATTTATCTTTGGGGTTACATTAACATAACAAGCATATTGTATTTACCTATATCGTGAGTTAAAGTCGATCAATAAACATAGTGATGTTTAAGACGCTCTTAGTCACAGCTTTTGGAAGATTGGGAAAACCACAACGAGGTTCCCTATTAAAGAGAAGTGGCATTTACACTTGTGTTGGCTGCAGGAAAGGGAACATCCCCCTGTCTAGGGCACTCCGAGCGTGAGGGGTGAAACTGGCAGGAGATTCTGAGGAGAGCAGTGCACTTGGGGAGAAGACCCTTTTCCTTGTGGGAGTCGTTAAGGTGGCACTGAGCCTTCAGGGCATCAGTGGAAGTGGCGCTAAGGCCTCTGAGGTGGCGAGTTTAGGGAAGGCATGGCAAAGGCAAAGATTCTGGGGCTCCCAGGAGGCCATTGAGAAGAGAGGTTTGGAAGAGGATTGAGTGAAGGGAGAAGATTGTCACTGGAGCACATTAACAACCACCCCCCAAGTGTTTGTTGTCAGCGACTTTTTGGATGGAAATCTTTCAACAGGCTGAGTCTCTTCTGTGCATGACGGGAATGGGAAGATCCGGTCTGAAACAGAAAGAACAAACGAGGATGTTTCCCAAGGCAAGGGAAGAGAAAGAAGCTTGAGGAGGAGGAAAGCCTGAGATTTCCCAGAATAGAGGAGATACTGAGGTAAGTATGAGTCACCCCAAGGCTAATATCCAAAGACACTGTAGAGCATACAGATTAAAAACTGGGCTGCGGTCCACTGATGGGTGAATGGACAAACAAAATATGGTATAGCCTTAAAATGAGGGAAATTCTGACACACGTTACAACACGAATGAACCTTGAGGAGATTATGCTGAGTGAATTATCCAGTCACAAAAAGACAAACACTGTGTGATGTCATTTTTGTGAAGTATCTAGAGTACTCAAGCTCATAGAAACAGAAAGTAGAACAGTGGTTGCCAGGGGCAGGGAGGGGCAAAATGGGAGTTGTTGTTTAATGAGTATACAGTTTCAGGGTTTTTAAAAAATTATATGTATGTATGTATGTATTTATTTATTTATTTATTTATTTGGAGGAAGATTAGACCCGAGCTAACTACTGCCAATCCTCCTCTTTTTGCTGAGAAGACTGGTCCTGAGCTAAGATCCGTGCCCGTCTACCTCTACTCTATATGTGGGACGCCTACCACAGCCTGGCTAGCCACGCGGTATCATGTCTGCATCCGGGACCCGAACCGGCAAACCCCTGGCTGCTGAAGCAGAGTGCACAAACTTAACCACTATGCTACCAGGCCAGCCCCTGTGCGTAATTATTATCGGCTGAAAACTGGAAACAACCCAAATGTCTGTCAATTAGTGAATAGATAAACAAATTGTGGTACACCTGTTACCGAACCAGGTTTGTTTTTGCCCACCGCCCAGAAAGCCAAACACTGAGAGGACAAGATTGCAGTAGAGAGAGAGTTTACTCACAAGGCAGCCACTTGAGGAAGCGAGAGCATGAGCCTCAAATTCACTTCCCCAAAAACAGGGACTCAGGGATATTTATAGGATGGGGGCAAGGTGGTCTGAAATGTGGAGAGAGGTGACTGGAGGTGAGGAGAGGTGAGGTAATTGATGACCTGCGCAAGCGTAGTCAGACCCCGTGCCTCTTCTAGGACCCATGTTCACAAAATGGAGGCTTTAGCATGATCTGAGGGTGGAGTTTTTAGCCTCTTGACATCAAAAGGTCGCCTGTCTGACATCTGCGCGGGCCCAGTTGATGAGTTGGTCGTCTCAACCAGTCTGAAGTGGACAAGGAGTTCTAATTCCTGAAAAACAGCTCACACACCCATTCCCATGGTGACTCAGGCTCCAGGGAGATATCTCTAGGAGCCTAGTGGGAGTCAGACAGCATATTGCCGAAACAGCACAGTTAACATTGGGTGGGTTAAACACTAAAAGTTATAATCAGTAATTGCAGAAAGGAAAAAACTTTAATACCTAGATACTTGATCATCAATGGCTGTTTGCCGGTTTCATACCTACAGTATGGAAAATTGCTCAGCAATAAAAATAAATATATCCACATACAACATGAATGAATCTCAAAAACATTATACTAAAGTGACAGAACTCAAATACAAAAAGACTACATACTGTGCATACATATATTTATATGAAATTCTAGGAAAGGCAAAACTATGGTGACAAAAAGCGGAGCAACAGTCACCTGGGTGTGTGGTGGGGGAGATGTGGGGAAGGCAGGGGAGAAGGTCAGAGGGCACAAAACCTTTTTAAAGTGACGGACTAATTCTATATACGCACTGTGGTGGTAGTTATCCACTATATAGAAGTACTAACATTCGTCAAACTGTACACTTGAAATAGGTGCATTTTATTCTATGTAAATTATACCTCCATAAAGCTGGGAAACAATCATCATAGTATGTACAACTTGAAATTTGCACAATTTCCTGCATGGGAAAATAATGGTGATAAAAATTTAAAAAGTTTACTTCTGAGTAGTGGGAATATAATTTTTATTTTTTGCTTATATGTATTCTAAGTTTTCTTCAATAAATGTCATTTTCTGTAATCAATCAATTGTTTCCTGAAGTGCTGATGACCCAACTGTAAGTAAATAGTCACGTCCTCCTTGGTTTGGGGGTGCGGTGTCAGGGAGGGTGTTTGAGGCCGGGTCTCCATACTCTTGGCCATTATACTCTTCTGCTGGACTTTAGACGGGTCCTTCCTGAACTTCCCTGACAAGAACCCCTGGGATACTTACCCAAACTGTTCGTGTGCCACACTATTGAATCTGTATAGTTCACAAGCCCTCACATGATTCTTACCACGGGGAAATTTGATGGAACCCCTGCCTAGATGGGGGATCTGAAACCTCAGGAGCATCTTCTTCTTAATATATTAATGGTGTGTCATTGGTGCCAAGTAATAGCATGCGTGTATTACTTACCCCACCCGGAATCTATTACCATTAATCCTTTCTGGAAAGTCATTTTTCTTATAAAGGCGTCCCTAACTGGGATTCCATGCGTGCCCAGAGTTAGGCGACTTTCTGTGGTACTTCTTATATCCTCACTACTAGTATCTTTTTTTTTTTTTAAAGATTGGCACCTGCACTAACATCTGTTGCCAATCTTCTTTTTTCTTCTTCTCCCTAAAGCCCCCCAGTACATAGTTGTATATCCTAGTTCTGAGTGCCTCTGGCTGTGCTATGTGGTACGCCGCCTCAGCATGGCCTGATGAGCAGTGCCGTGTCTGTGCCCAGGATCGGAACCGGCGAAACCCGGCTCTGCCAAAGCAGAGGGCATGAACTTAACCACTCAGCCATGGGGCTGGCCCCACTAGTCATATCTTAATTAAAGTATACAGCTTTTCCTGCCCAGGTGTTTACTTAACTCAGGGGTCAGCACTACTGACATTTTGGGCTGGACAATTTTTCTGTTTTTTTCCGGAAGATTAGCCCTGAGCTAACTACTGCCAATCCTCCTCTTTCTACTGAGGAAGACTGGCCCTAAGCTAACATCCCTGCCCATCTTCCTCTACCCTATACGCGGGACACCTACCACAGCATGGCATGCCAAGCAGTGCCATGTCTGCACCCGGGATCCGAAACGGTGAACCTGGGCCACCGAAGCAGAATGTGTACTCAACCACTGCACCACCGGGCCGGCCCCTGGACAATCCTTTATTGAGGGGGCTGTCCCGTGTATTGTAGGATGTTTAGCAGCATACCTGGCTTCTATCCACTAGAGACCAGTAGCACCCCCCAAGTTGTGACAACTGAAAATGCCTCTGGTCATTGCCAAATGTCCTTTAAAGGGACAAAATTGCCCCAAGTTAAGAACCATTAACCTGGGGCTGGCCCTGTGGCTCAGCAGTTAAGTTTGCATGCTCCGCTTCTGCAGCCTGGAGTTCACTGGTTTGGATCCCAGGTGCAGACCTATGCACTGCTTATCAAGCCATGCTGTGGCAGGCGTCTCACATATAAAGTAGAAGAGGATGGGCATGGATGTTAGCTCAAGGCCAATCATCCTCAGCTAAAAAAAAAAAAAAAGAGGAGAATTGGTGATGGATGTTAGCTCAGGGCTATTCCTCAAAAAAACAAAAACAAAACCATTAACCTTATTTTTCTCCCATTTCAGTCTAACCGTTCTTGAATCCATACTCTGCACACCTTCCAAATTTTTAAAGCAGGCCTAGATCTGCTAAATTAGACTTTGTGTTTTTGTTTGTTTTTTTGTTTTTTTATTAAGATTATGGTAGTTTACAATCTTGTGAAATTTCAGTTGTACATTATTGTTAGTCATGTTGTGGGTACACCACTTCACCCTTTGTGCCCTCCCCCACCCCCCCCACCCTCCTTTACCCTGGTAACCACTGATCAGTTCTCCTTGTCTATATGTTAACTTCCACCTATGAGTGGAGTCATACAGAATTCATCTTTCTCTGTCTGGCTTATTTCCCTTAACATAATACCCTCAAGGTCCATACATGCTGTTGCGAATGGGACGATTTTGTCCTTTTTTATGGCTGAGTAGTATTCCATTGTGTATATATACCATATCTTCTTTATCCAATCATCAGTTGCTGGGTACTTAGGTTGGTTCCATGTCTTGGCTATTGTAAATAATGCTGCGATGAACATAGGGGCGCATGGGACTCTTGGAATTGCTGATTTCAGGTTCTTAGGATAGATACCCAGTAGTGGGATGGCTGGGTCATAAGGTATTTCTATTTTTAACTTTTTGAGAAATCTCCATACTGTTTTCCACAGTGGCTGCACCAGTTTGCATTCCCACCAACAGTGTATGAAGGTTCCTTTTTCTCCACAACCTCTCCAACATTTGTCACTCTTGGTTTTGGATATTTTTGCCAATCTAACGGATGTAAGGTGATATCTTAGTGTAGTTTTGATTTGCATTTCCCTGATTGTTAGTGATGATCAGCATCTTTTCATTGTCTATTGGCCATCCTTATATCTTCTTTGGAGAAACGTCTGTTCATGTCCCCTGCCCATTTTTTGATCGGGTTGTTTGATTTTTTGTTGTTGAGCTGTGTGAGTTCTTTATATATTATGGAGATTAACCCTTTGTCGGATAAGTAGCTTGTAAATATTTTTTCCCAATTAGTGGGCTGTTTTTTAGTTTCAATCCTGTTTTCCCTTGCCTTGAAGAAGCTCTTTAGTCTGACGAAGTCCCATTTGTTTATTCTTTCTATTGTTTCCCTCGTCTGAGGAGTTATGGTGTCCGAAAAGATTCTTTTGAAACTGATGTCAAAGAGTGTACTGCCTATATTCTCTTCTAGAAGACTTATTGTTTCAGGCCTAATCTTTAGGTCTTTGATCCATTTTGAGTTTATTTTCGTGAATGGTGAAAAAGAATGGTCAATTTTCATTCTTTTACATGTGGCTGTCCAGTTTTCCCAGCACCATTTGTTGAAAAGGCTTTCTTTTCTCCATTGTATGCCCTCAGCTCCTTTGTGGAAGATTAGCTGTCCGTAGATCTGTGGTTTTATTTCTGGGCTTTCAATTCTGTTCCATTGATCTGTGCACCTGTTTTTGTACCAGTACCATGCTGTTTTGATTACTGTAGCTTTGTAGTATGTTTTGAAATCAGGGATTGTGATGCCTCCGGCTTTGCTCTTCTTACTCAGGATTGCTTTAGCAATTCGGGGTCTTTTGTTGCCCCATATGAATTTTAGGCTTCTTTGTTCGATTTCTGTAAAGAATGTCATTGGGGTTCTGATTGGGATAGCGTTGAATCTGCAGATTGCTTTAGGTAGTATGGACATTTTAACTATGTTTATTCTTCCAATCCATGTGCATGGAACGTCTTTCCATCTCTTTATGTCGTCATCAATTTCTTTCAAGAAAGTCTTGTAGTTTTCATTGTATAAATCTTTCACTTCCTTGGTTAGATTTATCCCAAGGTATTTTATCCTTTTCGTTGCGATTGTGAATGGGATTGAGTTCTTGAGTTCTTTTTCTGTTGGTTCATTGTTAGTGTATAGAAATGCTACTGATTTATGTATGTTGATTTTACACCCTGCAACTTTGCTGTAGCTGTTGATTGTTTCTAATGGTTTTCCTATGGATTCTTTTGTGTTTTCTATATATAAGATCATGCCGTCTGCAAAAGCGAGAGTTTTGCTTCTTCATTGCCTATTTGGATTCCTTTTATTTCTTTTTCCTGCTGAATTGCTCTGACCAACACCTCCAGTACTATGTTGAATAGGAGTGGTGAAAGTGGGCACCCTTGTCTTGTTCCTGTTCTCAGAGGGATGGGTTTCAGTTTGTGTCCTGGAGTATGATGTTGGCTGTGGGTTTGTCATATATGGCCTTTATTATGTTGAGGTACTTTCCTTCTATACCCATTTTATTGAGGGTTTTTATCATAAATGGGTGTTGGATCTTGTCGAATGCTTTCTCTGCATCTATTGAGATGATCATGTGGTTTTTGTTTCTCATTTTGTTAATGTAGTGTATCACGTTGATTGACTTGCACATGTTGAACCATCCCTGTGTCCCTGGTATAAATCCCACTTGATCATGGTGTATAATCTTTTTGATATATTGCTGTATTCAGTTTGCCAGAATTTTGTTGAGGATTTTTTCATCTATGTTCATCAATGATATTGGCCTGTAGGTCTCCTTCTTTATGATGTCCTTGTCAGGTTTGGGGATCAGAGTGATGTTGGCTTCATAGAATGTGTTAGGGAGTGTTCCATCTTCCTCACTTTTCTGGAATAGTTTGAGAAGGATAGGTATTAAATCTTCTTTGAATGTTTGGTAGAATTCTCCAGAGAAGCCGTCTGGTCCTGGACTCTTATTTTTGGGGAGGTTTTTGATTACTGTTTCTATTTCTTTACTTGTGATTGGTCTATTCAGATTCTCTGTTTCTTCCTGATTCAGTTTGGGGAGGTTGTAAGAGTCTGGGAATTTGTCCGTTTCTTCTAGGTTGTTCAATTTGTTGGCATATAGTTTTTCATAGTATTCTCTTATGATCCCTTGTATTTCTTTGGTATCCGTTGTGATTTGTCCTCTCTCATTCCTAATTTTATTTATTTGAGACTTCTCTCTTTTTCTCTTAGTGAGTCTGGCTAAGGGTTTGTCGATTTTGTTAATTTTTTTCGAAGAACGAACTCTTTGTTTCATTGATCCTTTCTACTGTCTTTTTTGTTTCAATATCATTTATTTCTGCTCTAATTTTTGTTATTTCCCTCCTTCTACTGACTTTGGGCTTTGCTTGCTCTTCTTTTTCTAATTCTGTTAGGTGTCATTTGAAGTTGCTTATGTGAGATTTTTCTTGTTTATTGAGGTGAGCCTGTATTGCAATGAATTTCCCTCTTAGGACTGCTTTTGCTGCGTCCCAAATGAGTTGGTATGGCATGTTTTCATTTTCATTTGTCTCCATATAATATTTGATTTCTTCTTTAATTTCTTCAATAATCCATTGTTTGTTCAGTAGCGTGTTGTTTAGTCTCCACATTTTGCGCCTTTCCCTGCTTTATTCTTGTAGTTGATTTCTAGTTTCATAGCATTATGATAAAAAAAAGATGCTTGTTATTATTTCAACTCTCTTGTATTTATTGATGCTTGCTTTATTTCCCAAGATATGGTCTATCCTTTAGAATGTTCCATGCGCACTTGAAAAGAATGTGTAACCTGCTGTTTTTGGATGAAGTGCTCTCTCTCCATATATTAAGTCCATCTTGTCTAGTTTTTCATTTAATTCTATAATTTCCTTGTTGATTTTCTGTCTGGATGATCTATCCATTGGTGTTAATGGGGTGTTGAGGTCCCCTACTATTACTGTATTGTTGTTGATGTCTCCATTTAGTTAAGACTTGCTTTACAAATTTTGGTGCTGCTGTGTTGGGTGCATATATATTTGTAAGTGTTATGTGATCTTCGTGGAGTGTCCCTTTTATCATTATATACTGCCCCTCTTTGTCTTTCTTTATCTGTTTTGCTTTAAAGTCTACTTTGTCTGATATTAGTATAGCGACACCTGCTTTCTTTTGTTCATTATTAGCTTGTAGACTTTGTGTTTTTAAGAAGATTAACAATCCCCAGTGATTCCTATGCTCATTAACGTTTGAGAAGCACTGCCAGAAAGTCTCTAGCTTTCTTGAGGGTAAATATCACTAGGAACAGAAGTTAACAAAACAAAATTCCTAGGTCCTTCCTTGGATATTATGATTCCATAAATCATGGGTGAGGCGTAGGAATCTCTGTTGTTAACATGTTCTCAGGTAATCCTTATCCTTGGACAAGCTGGGGAGCTGCTGGTCTAAAATAAATATCAGATTGTGTCATTATCCACTTAAAATTAAAACCTTTTGAATGGCTCCACATAGCCCACAGCAGTGGTTCTCAATCTTAGGTGCTCACCTAGGGAGTATTTACAAATCCCCGTGCTAGACTGTTCCCCAAACCAATTATATCAGAGATCTCTGGAGGAGGGACCCCTCTATTGATGTGTTTTCAAAACTCCCCATCTGTAGCCAGTGTTGAGAACCTCTGGAAATGATCAACCTGAGCACCTTTACCAGGCCTAGAAAGCCCAACTATGAAAGCCTCCTGCTTACCTGTCTAATCTTACTCTGCTACTCACTTTTGCATGTGCACACTACACTCCAGCCTTACTAAACTACCTGCAATTGTTACCACACAAAGATGGGGTTCTCTTGCCTGCTGCACATAAAAAGCCAGTTATTATGGCATCAGCTTTTGAGAAAAGAAAAAGCTTTATTGCGAGGTTGACCAGCAAGGAGACAGGAGGCAAAGGCTCTCAAATCCATCTCCCTGATCCAGGGCTTGGGGCAAAATTTAGGGGATGAAAGGGCAAAGCAGTCTGAAGTGTGGAGATGGGTGACTGGAGGCAAGGAGAAGGGAGGTAATTGACGATCTGCACAAGTGCAGTCAAGCTTCATGGCTCTTCGTAGGCTGCGTGTTCACAGAATGGTGGCATTAGCATGATCTGAGGGTGCAGTTTTGAGCCCTTGATGTCAAAAGGGTTACCTATCGGGCATTTGTGCAGGCTCGTTTGATGGGTTGGTGGTCTCAACTGGCCTGAACTGGACAAGGAGTTGACTGTCAGTTCCTGCAAATCCACTCTTAATTACTCTGTGGGTAAGATATGGTCAGGTGAACTGGTCCTAGTGGGCCCGCGGTTACACAATGCCCAAACAGATAGTACTTTCATGCCTCTGGGGCTTGCAACAGGTTGTGCTGTCTCAATACTTCAAATGCCCTGGCAACAGTCATTCATCCCTAAGGACTAAACTACCATTTAACTTCCCCTTTAGAGATTTCCTTGACACACCTGCCCAGGCAGTGTGAATCACTCCCTTTTCTGTGCTAACATTATCCCTCTTTACATAGAGTTGTATTAGTATACTTATCACACTATATTAAGAGGCTACATTATATCTTGAGGACAGAAACTATGTCTGGTTCATCTCTACGTCCCTAGCACCTAGCAATGGGCCAAGCATAGAGCAGGCAGCCAATAATGTTTGTTGACTTAGTAAAAGAACTGTAAAGAAAAAAAATAGAAACAAGCAGGAATATGACCTTTTAAAAAAAAATCTGATTTAATATTATTTAACCACAGAAAAATCTTAATTAGAAAATAACTTTCAAGCTGTGAGTCTCATCTGGCGAGATATGCCTGAAAGCACTCCCAGGAAAAAATAAGCCTTTTTCTTAATTCTGTACCATAATTAGGCCCACACATTCACTCTAAGACCTTGAAATAGTCCTTTATATGTGTCTAAGAAAAAAGTTTCTTTATATGTGTCTAAGGCATTTTTAAAAATGAGGTGAAATTCACCTATCATAAAGTTAACCATTTTAAAGTGTACAATTCAGTGTCATTTAGTAAATTCACCATGTTAAGCAACCACCACCTATGTCAAGTTCCACAATATTTCATTAAGGAGTCAGTCACTTCCCATTGTCTTCCTAGCCCCTGGAAACCACCAGGAACATTAACTTTTATGTTGCATTAAGATATTTAAAAGATATAAAGCAGATATTTAAAGAGATATAGATTCTAGATGGCTGTACAATTGCTCCTCGTCACAGAAAAGAGCACGAATACATTTTAATCTCAAAAACAAGGTTTTATTAACCATTTTATGTACATTGATATTAAGTCCTTAAAACTGGTAAAAACACGTCCAGAGCTTCTTACATAGTCAATGTACAAATGCTAACTTATATTTTGCACATCAATAATGAAGATGAAAATGACATAATAGTTATAGCTACATAAAAATATATACAAGGGTTCAAGACAGACGATGTTATTTGGCTTATAACGTGTGTAGATACTACACAAATAATGAAGGTGTAATTTTCAGAAAAGTAAGACGTGACCAAAATCACTTTTCTTGTTAAAATTAAAAAAAAAACCCCTGACAACAGTAATTACTAATTTACAGTCAAATATTAGACCAATTCAAATTAGCCAGGGTTAGACACAGGTTAAGTTAAATATTTTGCATTTTAAAAAATAAGGTTTGCAGTTTAAAAATATACATTTGATAACATTTTCTCAAAATTAATTAAGAATGGCTTATCTATGTCCTTCCAGATTCTGGAAACACACTGTAAAAAGAGAATATTCAATAGCCAATTCTTTGGAAAGCTGTATCCCTAGTACAGGAAAACATCCTTAAGGGGCCCCAGAGATCAAACTCTAATGGGAAACTCACAATGCACCAGTAATACCGAGAATAAAGAGGGGGAAGTAATAAGCAGCTGTTTTACTGATGTGTATTGTAATTATAAGGCATGAGGTGATATTAATATGGTTGTGAAAAAGGTTTCAACTATTCTTAGGGAATCAATTAGACAGTGAGAATGACTGATCTTATGATGACCTCAAAAATAGTCTCTTACACATCATGGCATTACCTCACTAACAGGAAATTTAGTTTCTAACAGCTCCATCTGTATTTTATTCTACTTGATTGAGAAGCAGCTTTCTATTTTGAGAATTACATGTCATAATATAATCTGGTATAATTAAATTAATGGTTTGGAAAACAAAATGACAGTAGTTTAAAAAAGGAGTAAGCACTCCTTTTATTGGGTTGTGACACTAGGCTAAGAGGACTTAGGGTTGGAAAGCAAGGAGTGAGAGCAGTGCATGGGCCCAGGTACAAATCTGCTTATATGCACGGAGAGGAAGGGCATGAGAAGGGATCTACACAACCCAGAACATGGTGTTACCATAGTGGGACAGAGACAGGCTGGTGCATCATCCTCCGGCCCAGGTGCTTTGTGAACCAACCCCTACTCAATATTAAATTGAGAATACAAATATCTCAAAGCATGCTTACCAAAACCAGATTATTTACCCTTATATTACAAAGTACAGAAGGAGGAGAAATTTGGTTATTTTAAAAAGTGAGCTAAAAAATTATGAGGTTTCTCCTTGCTTCATCTTAAAAACTAACCCAAGGAACAAACATTTAAAAAGTTCTATGGCTATTAATATGTTTAAAAGGCACTTAAAACATTCCTTTCCAATCCAACTCAAAATACATATCTGTCAACTATATTTTGGATAAATGTAAAAAAAAGAAAGCACATAATTTTGGTGCAATTTTTCTTATAACCCAGTGATATTTACCATCTGCAGGGCTGAAAATTTTGGAGGATAGAGCCCCAACTCTCTGCAAAACAATCTGAAAGTGCTTTTACCACAGAAACAGGAAGGGCACTAATGATTTGCTCTTTCACTGACAACATCCTGTAGCCGTTTAAGTAAAACATCATCATTTTCTTGACAGAGGCGTTTGGCAGGTGATTCTACATCACCATCGATGGCTATTGCTCGCTTCTTGGTTCTCTGCTCGCCTTGCCTTATCATGTTGTTGATATCTTTCAAACTCTGTGCAAAAAAAGAGGACATGCGTGAGAAAAAGAGGAAATAGCAGCAAGGAACTAAGCTAACTGCTTTTTCCTGCCCTCTGTCCTCCATCCAAAGCTAAACACTGGGGCAGAGATTACTTCTGAATATAGGCCAAGCTAATAATGATGATTAGAACTAATCTTCTCAGGTGATTTTAAATATTAGCTTTACCTTATAAGCAGTAGTTCTCAAAGTGGGGACATCAGACCAGAAGTAGCAGAAGCATTTAGGAACTTATTAGGAATGCAAATTATAAACCCTCACCCTACGCCTACTGAATCAGACACTCTGGGGTGAGGCCCAGCAATCTATGGTTTATCAAGCCCTCCCGGTGATTTGGATGCTCCCTAAAGTTTGAGATCCTCCTCCTGGGGCAATGCTTTTCAAACTTGAATGTGTTACTAATCATCTGAGGATCTTGTTAAAATGCAGATTCAGATTCAGTAGGGCTGGTGTGAGGCCTGAGATTCTGCATTTCTAACATGCTCCCAGGTAATGTTGATGTTGCTGGTCTGTAAACCACACTCTGAGTAGCGAGGCCTTAGAGATGTGGTTCCTGAAAGCTGTGCATCACAATCATCTAGGGAACCCGCCTGCCACAGATTTGTGATTCAGTAGGTTTACGGGACAGGTATGTGCGTTCAACAACCTCCCCAGGTGATTCTGAAAAATGATTTTGAAATCATTGCCTTAGAAGTCATTGGTTCTGTCTTTGATTTCATACAAGATCTCTTCTAAACATCGTTAAAGGAAATCAACTTTTATGAAGAAGGAAATGCAAGTATGTGAGGTATTATACCTTAGTCAACTTTCTTGGCTTAGTAGGAAATCAAAAGATGTTTATGGAACTGAAGAGAAACTAATAAGTTAAGGGGCTGCCATTGCATTTGGACTGAGTTACAATCTGTCCCACTACAACTTCTTCCAGTCGGTACTGATTCTGGCGTCTGAAGACATACTGAATATATCTGCTTGACAGTCCTTGAAATATCTGCAAACAGTAGCATCTCCATCACTGTAAAGATGGAGCTAAAACCACAGAGCTGTCTGTGCAAATAAGAGTAGGCCTCTGTTTTCAGACTTTTCACTATCCTGGTTGCCATCCACCAAATGAACTTCCACTTCCAAGGCCTCTCTTTAAACCTTATGTTCCCCAAGTCTGACCACTTGCAGGTATTGCCTTACTGGTCCCTTCTCAAGATCATGCTTGAACGGGGAGACACACTGGGCTCTTGCACTGAACCCTCCAATATGATGTCAATAGTTATCAAGGATTAAATTATTATGAGGATTAAACTGCCTCAACTGAATACACTGCTCTTGATCACAAGAATTTGCCATACTAAGTAACAGTTTAGATTTATTAGTAGAAAGTTAGCAAAAAAAGAGCAAGATTAAAGATAACTAATTGGTAATATGAAATCCAATTTTTAACACATGTACAGAAGTTATTTTGGAGTAAAGTTTGTGTGCACCTCACCTTAGAAGGGCTGCCATTGAACTTGTACAGCAGAGCACTCCTTGGCGTCAGGCCTGGCCCATTCTTGTGTGGGGAAACATAAATGGAGTGCTGCTGCGAAATGCGGCGTGGTGAGCCTGGCTGCTGCTTAATATGTGGAAAAGGAGAGAGCGGTGGAGCCTCCATCTGAAACAACCCAAAAGTGAGTTTTTTTAAGATAAAAGTTTTTCTTTCTTTTTTGAATCCATATTTTTATTCTTTAATTAATTTATTAAAAAATTTTTCCTTTTTCTCCCAAAGCCCCCTGGTACATAGTTGCGTATTTTCAGTTGTGCGACCTTCTAGTTGTGGCATGTGGGATGCCGCCTCAGCATGGCTTGATGAGCAGTGCCAGATCTGCGCCCAGAATTTGAACTGGCAAAACCCTGGGCCACCGAAGCAGAACGCATGAACTTAAGCACTTGGCCACGGGGCCGGACCCACATTTTTATTCTTATTGGCATCTCTTAGTTAGGAGTAAGTTATATTGTAATTGCTTATTTATGCCTGAAAAAAGCAAAGAAGTGGTCCATAACCCTTGCTTTTCAACAATTTTTTTTTTTTGAGGAAGATTAGCCCTGAGCTAACATCTGCCACCAATCCCCCTCTTTTTGCTGAGGAAGATTGGTCCTGAGCTAACATCCACGCCCATCTTCTTCTACTTTATATGTGGGACGCCTGCCACAGCATGGCTTGTCAAGTGGTGCCATGTCCGCACCTGGGATCCTAACCAGTGAACCCCGGGCCGCCGAAGCAGAATATGTGCACTTAACCGCTGCACCATCGGGCTGGCCCCTCAACAATTATTAACATATAAACTAAAACTTATTTTCCAGGAAATCCTGTAAACAGTACTAAGAATTCTGGGCAAGACACTAGAAGCAGTAAGCCAAGAGCATAGGAACCTTGTGTCCATGCTCAGAAAGTAGGGGCAAAGAGTAATCAATGTCCTAACACTTGCAATAAGAATCTCTCTATACACATGCATACTGACAACCCAAGCAGCAGCAGAGAGAATAAAAGAGAGGCAGAGAATTCTATGAACTAGGAGGATGATTCCAAGATGGAACAAATCTGTTAAAGAAATAGTTAAGACTTTAATTTGAAACGCAAAAGATTTACAAATAGATTTAGGTGAGTAGGGACTGCACTTTTCTTTAATATTCTGTACAATGTTTCCATTAGGAGAATAAATGGAGATGGGGTCTTAATATTTCATTTATAATCTTCACTTGAAGGTGATAAAACTAGTTTCAACTGGCTGATATTCACAGGATAGTACATGATTGGGGGAGGTGGAACTGATGAAGCAGGACGAGCAGTCATGGCTTCTGAGGATAGTCACAGACTATATTCCTTGAAAGGGACAAAGAGAGAAACTTAGAGAGACACACACACATACACACGCATGGCTACTGGCTGGATGCAGCTCCTATTAGGTCCTTCTTTCTTATAATTAAAGTCCGGTCTCCTGGGAACCAACCTCAGCTTACATACTGGTAACATTTTCAGATGCCTGGCGGTACTGCCAAATCTAGGGTCTGCACAAAAATTTCTTAGTGTTGCCTCTATTAATGATTCAGGCCTATTTATTTCCTTTTTTCTTTATCTTGAGAAAAACATCTCTCTCATAAATATAACAACAGAAATAAAAAACAAGAGAAAAAAATTGCCAGAATTAATTGGGTTCATTTTCCCATGTTCCCATGTAGTCCCTGCCTATATACATACATAATTTCTAGCAACATAACCACAGTATGGATAAAATTTCCATGATTTCCTCTGGTCTCACGCATCATAGCCTTAATCACTCTCTAATCAGCAGTGTATTTTCTCCTATATAACGCATCAGTGAAGCTTTTATTTTTTATTTTATCTGAAACATTTATCTAGCAAAATAAACTCATAGTCATCCAACTACGATTATATATATGTTAATGAAGTAGTAAAACATAAAACATACCACATGGTCCTGATTTGACAAGTCGTATTTCAATGCAAATGCCTCTACTCTTCCTAGATATATTGTATTGTAAAATTTGATAAGATCAGCTCTTTCCTCTTTCACTGGTCCAATGGAACAGTCAGGTGTTTTTGTAGCATCTTCTAAGTCTGTTAAAAGAATTCAGTGTTGTGATAGTTGTACTTTAAAATATGAGTTGGTAATTTGAATTACAACTGTCTCTACAACATTAAAAAAAAAATCAAACGAAACCTTTATGTAAAGCAATTAATGTTTTTAGAGAAGGTTCAGAAATCTATGTATATTATGTATAAATTATATTGAAATCTAGAGAAATGCAAACATGCAAACTTAAGGTAGTGCTCTTTCCTCTACATACCATGTCAGCAAGAATGTTTTCACAACCATACCTTTTGAGCTTACTGTCACTGGTGGCCTTTAGAGGGGGCACTAGCCCTGGGTTGAGGTTTAGCTAAAATGAGCTCTAGAGTATGGGTGGCAGTGGCAAACCTTGAGCTTAGATAACAAAAGGGTCTGCAGATATTCATATTGGCTCTTTGTCAAAGGTGGACAGACTCTGAAAGGTAAAGCATATTCTCAGAGGTTAAGGAAGAAGCAAGATGAATTGCTTGTGTTTATTTTTTTGCAAATACGTGGCAGGTGACAGTTGTTCAAAGAGCCTTATTTTCCCACACACAACAGGAACCTTAGTGCTCAGTTTATAGCCAGAGTCTTTGGTTGTAAAATGATAGCTCGCCCCAAGGGGCTTTCCTATTTATTTATTTATTTTTTGAGGAAGATTAGCTCTGAGCTAACTGCTGCGAATCCCCCTCTTTTTGCTGAGGAAGACTGGCCCTGAGCTAACATCCATGCCCATCTTCCTCTACTTTAGATGTGGGACGTCTGCCACAGCATGGCTTGCCAAGCAGTGCCATGTCCGCACCTGGGACCCAAACCAGCGAACCCCGGGCTGCTGACGCAGAACGTGCGCACTTAACCACTGTGCCACTGGGCTAGCCCTGGGGCTTTCCTATTTATTGATGTAACTCTGGGATAGCTTGTGAGACCAGGCAGAAATTTATCCTACTCTTCTTTTGGGAAGACTATTACAAACCATCGTCTACTTGTACATACAAGAATCATCTGCTTACAGGAGCTAAGAAAACCACTGATAAAAAGAATTCAGCATATGAAAGTTCTCACTATCAATACACTGGCCTGTAAACACTGAGAAAATGAGTAGAAGTATGCTTTCACCTTAGGAAAACCAGAAAACTCAACCATGATCTAAGAGCCAGGCAGTCCCCTGGAATCTCAGTCCCAGTTTGGATGTCTTTTTCCACTCTTGCCATTTTTGATATGACTTAAAGGATCTTAATGGTGGTGGTGGGGGGCGGGGAGCTCTGTGGTCAAATAAGTTGAACAAATGCTGCATATTCTATCCTCCTTTTGGAAATTCAGGATAAATGTTAGTAGATTAAAGGCTCTGAGAAGTTCTGCAGTTGGAAAAAAACACATGTTCACTTTAACTGCATACTTGTCAAATTATTTTTTTTTCTTTCTTTTTTTTTTTTTTGAGGAAGATTAGCTCTGAGCTAACTGCTGCCAATCCTCCTCTTTTCGCTGAGGAAGACTGGCCCTGAGCTAACATCCATGCCCATCTTCCTCCACTTTATATGTGGGACGCCTACCACAGCATGGCGTGCCAAGCAGTGCCACGTCCACACCCGGGATCTGAACTGGCAAACCCCGGGCCGCCAAAGCAGAACGTGCGCACTTAACTGCTGCACCACCGGGCCGGCCCCAAATACTTTTCTAATTTTTTATGCACAATCCCTATTTCCCATAACACTACCACCCTGGGGAACACTGTTTCAAGGCACACTGGCTTGGTAACAGCAGTTGTAGGTTATTCTCATTATGTGGATCAATTAAAATTATTTAATGTCCTCCTTGGATTAGAACTTTCTGGAGGCAGAGACTATAGTTTCCATATTTCTGTGTCACTCCAATTCCAGTTGTTAATATTTACAAAAAGTAAGGAGCTATACTTAGTTTGAAGGAATCAAACATTTAAAACTCTCTGGGACCTTGGATCCTAACTAAATATGGTTTTTCTTAGGTATATATTTTTTCATTTCAAAATAGGAAACAAGATGTCAGTTGTCCCTTATGCAAGAGATAGATGTCTACCTTCCCATCTCTTTAAGGATTCTAGCACTCTGACATTAAAGCCTCAGCAGGCCTGGTGATTATCTTAACCACATATACATTAGGAGATGAAACTTATGGAAGACTGGGAAAGAGAATGAGATCAAAGGTTTACATGCCCGGTGCTATAACTGTTACAAATCTGTTTCCCCTCAGAAGGTAGGGACCTCTGCCTAATATAATTTGTGCTATATGGTATATGTTTGATATATATTTGTGACCATTTGAAATTATGGTTTCATAATTTTCCCTGCTGTTGCCATGAATAAGAGGAATGTCTTTTTTGGATTATCATATAACACTGTCAAACAATTAAAATGTGTGGGTTTTTTTTTTTTTGGTGAGGAAGATTAGCCCTGAGCTAACACCTGTTACCAATCCTTCTCTTTTTGCTTGAAGACAATTGTCCCTGAGCTAACATCTGTGCCAATCTTCCTCTATTTTGTACACAGGAGGGCGCCACAGCATGGCTTGATGAGCGGTGTGTAAGTCCATACCCGGGATCTGAACCTGCGAACCCTGGGCCACTGAAGCAATGCCAATGGGCTGGCTCCTAAAACGTGGTTTTATATAAACAATCAGTGAACGAGACAAGCCCTCAGGAGAATAGAGATAATATCTGCAGAGCTCCAGAGAGACATGCTTCAAAATTTTCCAAGGATCTAAAGTGAAAGTGTGAAGGGAGAAGGCAAATTAACCCAGCATTGCAGGTGGCCAACAACTGCAACTATAATACATGGTTAGTTTTCTTTTTTTTTTTTTTCTTTTTTTTTTTTTAAAGATTTTTTTTTTTTTCCATTTTCTCCCCAAAGTCCCCCGGTACATAGTTGTGTATTCTTCGTTGTGGGTTCTTCTAGTTGTGGCATGTGGGACGCTGCCTCAGCGTGGTCTGATGAGCAGCGCCATGTCCGCGCCCAGGATTCGAACCAACGATACACTGGGCCGCCTGCAGCGGAGCGCGCGAACTTAACCACTCGGCCACGGGGCCAGCCCCCACATGGTTAGTTTTCTATTCCAAGACAATATATCTGCATCCAAGGGAAGAGATGTTGAGGGAAGTGTAGATAACCATTTTTCAAGGGGACTGGTTTTCAAAGGTTGAGCACACCCAAATTGTTTGGGATGCATATATTAATGAAACGCCCATCCATCACCACCAGGGGAGCTGCTCAATTGACTGATGCTGGTTTCTTAACATATACTGTCGTTAGTCTGCAAACTGAGAAGAGGCGTGTTTTTTTTTTTTTTTTTTTGAGGAAGATTAGCCCTGAGCTAACTGCTGCCAATCCTCCTCTTTTTGCTGAGGAAGACCGGCCCTGAGCTAACATCTGTGCCCATCTTCCTCTACTTTGTATGTGGGACGCCTGCCACAGCATGGCTTGACAAGAGGTGCCATGTCGGCACCTAGGATCCGAACCGGTGAACCCCAGGCCGCCAAAGCGGAACATGCGAACTTAACCACTGTGCAACCAGGCCGGTCCGAGGCATTCATTTTTACCACTTAAAGATGGAGAAAGTAAAGAAGCAAAATTATTTAAAAATGAAAGTTAGAAAGAAGATCAGAATTTATTTATAAATCAAAGGGTCAAGATATGATGGGCTTGACCAGTACAGCAGTACTTTGCTGGAGCAAGCACTTAATATTGCTTTGTATTTCTCCCACCACAGCCTCACTCAACTTTTTTGCTCCTCACAATAACAGTGTTCAGTAAATATTTCAGACTGGTTTTCTGATTGAGAGGGCCGTGCTATTTAGCTGCAGTTATGGAAAAGCCACTGACAGACCAATTTAAGTCTTCAGTGGTTTCAGACCATTTCAGTAATATTTGGGGAGTTACTTGTGAGCTCTGAAAGGGATCACTGTAATCTAAAAACAAGTAAAAATGTGCTCTGCTTATATCTTGGTTGTCTCTCTGGTGACTGTAAAATGGGTATAATGCAAATTAAGTTACCTAATTATCAATGTGCAGTTACCAGTTTTATACCTCTCACATGAAAAGAGAATTTTAATTTTTGTCCCTCAAGAGACTTTGCTTTAACTGTGTGTGTGTGATCTTTATGTTTTCAACATTTAAAGGATTTTAAGTAAGGAATATGGGCTTAGACAAATTAGCAGAAAAAGAAAGAAAAAAAAGGATACTTAGAGAGCGATACTCATTAATAAAATACACTAAATTTTATATGGCTTATAAACAAAACAATAAATAGCTACTATTTACTGAGGCCTTACTATGAGCAGGAATTGTGTTAAACACCATACACACACATATACATTATCCTTTTTAATCCTTAAAACAAGCCTCTCAGGAAGTATCATAAAGTTTTCAACTTACATAATTGTGTTATTGTACTTTGAGTAAGCTATAACCTGGGTCTCTCAAGAGTTCTAATCAAGGATGCTAGTTTGTTTAGAAATAATAAATGAATATGGTAAAGTTGCAGGATACAAAATCAACGTACAAAAATCAGTTTCCTTTCTATATGCTAACAATGAAGTAGCAGAAAGAGAAATTAGGAATACAATCCCATTTATAATTGCAACAAAAAGAATAACATACCTAGGAATAAATTTAACCAAAGAGGTGAAAGACCTGTGCACTGAAAACTATAATATAAACTATAAAAATTGTTGAAAGAAACTGAGGAAGATACGAAGAAATGGAAAGATATTCCTTGCTCTTGGATTGGAAGATTAACATAGTTAAAATGTCCATACTTCCTCAAGCAATCTACAGATTCAATACAATCCCTATCAAAGTTCCAACATTTTTCACAGAAATAGAACAAAGAATCTTAAAATTTATATGGGACAACAAAAGACCCCGAAAAGCAAAAGGAATCCTGAGAAAAAAGAACGAAGCTGGAGGCATCACACTTTCTGATTTCAAAATACACTACAGAAAGCTATAGTAACCAAAACAGCATGGTACTGGCACAAAAACAGACACACAGATCAATGGAACAGAATCGAGAGCCCAGAAATAAACCCACACGTATGGACAGCTAATTTTCGACAAGGGAGGCAAAAACACACAATGGAGAAAGGAAAGTCTCTTCAGCAAATGGTGTTGGGAAAACTGGACAGCCACAGACCAAGGAATCAAAGTAGACTCTTGTCTTACACCATACACAAAAATCAACTCAAAATGGATTAAAGACTTGAATGTAAGACCTGAAACCATAAAACTTCTAGAAGAAAACATAGGCAGTATGCTCTTTGACATCAGTCTTAGCAGTACATTTTCAAGTACCATGTCTGACCAGGCAAGGGAAACAGTAGAAAAAATAAACAAATGGGACTACATCAAACTAAAAAGCTTCTGCACAGCAAAGGAAACTATCAACAAAATGAAAAGACAACCTAACAGGCGGGAGCAGATATTTGCGAACCATATATCCGATAAGGGGTTACTACCCAAAATATATAAAGAACTAATACATCTCAACAACAAAAAAACTAACAACCCAATTAAAAAAAGGGCAAAAGATCTGAACAGACATTTTTCCAAAGAAGCTAATACAGTTGGCCAAAAGGCACATGAAAAGATGTTCAACATCAATAATTAGAGAAATGCAAATCAAAACTACAATGAGCTATCACCTCACACCTGTCAGAATGGCTATACAGGACAAGAAATAATGAGTGGTGGAGTGGATGTGGAGAAAAGGGAACTCTCATACACTGCTGGTAGGAGTGCAAACTGGTGCAGCCACTATGGAAAACAGTATGGAGATTCCTCAAATAATTAAGAATAGAGGGGCTGGTCTGGTGGTGTAGTGGTTAAGTTCGTGCGCTCTGCTTTGGTGGCTCAGAGTTCACCAGTTCGGATCCCAGGCACAGAGCTATGCAGGGCCTATCAAGCCACGCTATAGCAGGTGTCCCACATATAAAATAGAGGACGATGGGGCATGGATCTTAGCTCAGGGCTAATCTTCCTCAAAAAAAAAAAAAATATATATATATATATGAGAATAGAATACCACATGATCCAGCTATTCCACTACTGGTTATTTATTCAAAGAACTTGAAAACAGAAATGTGTAAAGATACATGCACCCCTATGTTCACTGCAGCATTATTCACAACAGCCAAGACTTGGAAGCAACCTAGGTGCTCATCAAGGGACGAATGGATAAAGAAGATGTGATATATGTACACAAAGGAATACTACTCAGCCATAAAAAACATGAAATCTTGCCATTTGTGACAACATGGCTGGACTTTGAGGGTACTACGCTAAGCGAAATAAGTCAGAGGAAGAAAGTCAAATACTGTATGATCTCACTCATAAATAGAAGATAAAAAGAACAAAGAGAGAGACAGAGGGGCTCCCAGAGGCTCCCAGAGGGGATGGGGGGAGGGAGGAGGGTGAAAAGGGTGTTTAGGCACATGTGTATGGTGATGGATGGTAAATTAGTCTTTGGGTGGTGAACATGATGTAATTTACACAGAAATCAAAATATAATGATGTACACCTGAAATTTATATAATTTTATCACAATTAAAAAAAAAAAAAGAACGGCAGTCTGGGGTGGTCAGCTAACATGATAATGAAGAATTCGTGGTCCATGAGTGGATTGGTATTTTAATGTGGAAGCTCACTCTCCACAGCTGGCTACAGTAATGGTTTGTTAGGCGTAGTTCAGTTAATGACCAATGTTTTGCTAATTAACATATTCAACATCAGAAATCGGTTTTTATTGATGAAAACAGTGACCATTTACTAAGTATGCCTAATGCTATAAACTGACTTATGTTGGGAACATCAGAAGTATTTAAAGTAAGCAGATTGGTTAAAATATTTGAGATAACTATGCACAATACCATGAAGGGGATGAGGGATCCAGTGAAGTCTGTGGGCTCTGGTTTTATGGATGAGGCCCAGGTCTGAACTCTGATGCATGCTGTTTGCTTGATCCTGGCTTTAAGGCTAACAGAATCCTGCAACTGGAATCTTGACATCTGCCTCTAGTGAACTTTTTATGTGAGGTGCTGGCTGGACAGATAGCTGGGGTTTGAGCTAACTGCATAGCATACATGAACTGTGTGTACTTCTTAAAACAGTAATCATTTTATATCTACTCATGAATTTGTTTATAGAACCAGAACTGTTCTTCCCAAGGTGCTGTTCTTTGGCATGTCCAAGTCTAGGTCACAGCATATAGCCACAGTTCCAGGAACTGGAACACATCTAATCTGAACAGATTTGCCTGATTGTATCCTCTTCTGTAACTTTCTCCGTTTTATGGCGCCACATTCCTGAGTCCATTATCACTGAATACTCTCCCTGCTCTGTGTCATCACCACTGGATAGGATCTTACGAATAGTTTTCTGTTTGCCTGCTAGTAAATATCTAGTTAATAAATGTATATACAAGAGAATTTACTATGAAACTTTCAGGTGTAGGAGAGTAGCTAACCCTGACTCACCTCAAACTTCACTGGCAGATACTTTATTGAAAAGAAACTATGATCTATTTCCTTTTCCTTACTTCTACTCTCTTGAACTTCACTGCTCCTAGTATGCCCCAGAAACTTACTAGCAGTTGTCTCTTGTACAGCGCACTGTTTCCTAGCTAACCTCTGATGCCTGGTTTTGTAGGGAAAGAAAAACCACCCAGGACAGACAAGCAACACGTGTAACAAAAATAGAAAGGGTTCTTTTGGTATTTTGTCAGGTTTACTATCTAATATACTTCTCATTGCTTTGAAAAGGCTCAGGTTAATGTATCTATGGAAAAAAAACTGAGTTTTGGAGTCTGGCCCTGTGGCTGAGTGGTTAAAGTTCTGCATGCTCCGTTTCGGTGGCCTGGGTTCGCAGGTTTGGATTCCAGATGTGGACCTACTCCACTTGTCAGCCATGCTATGGAGGTACCCCACATACGAAAAATAGAGGAAAAGTGGCACAGATGTTAGCTCAAGGCTAGCCTTTCTCAAGCAAAAAAAAGAAAAGAGCAAGATTGGCAATGGATGTTAGCTCAGGGTGAATCTTCCTTACCAAAAAGAAAAAAATAAAGAATGGAGTTTGGTCTGTGTATCCTTAAATGGGGCCAGATTCTAGGGCATCATTATTACAGGATTTTTTGGTGAGTAAGCTCTTAAAAATTAAGATGCCAGAAGACATCATAATGATCATAGATATATTTGTGTAATTAAAAAAAATATATCTTCGGGGGCCGGTCTGGTGGTGCAGCGGTTAAGTGCACACGTTCCACTTCTTGGTGGCCTGGGGTTCGCCGGTTCGGATCCCGGGTGTGGACATGGCACTGCTTGCCACGCGATGCTGTGGGAGGCATCCCACGTATAAAGTAGAGGAAGATGGGCACAGTAGTTAGCTCAGGGCTAATCTTCCTCAAAAAAAATAAATAAATAAAAATAAATAAAGAAATAAATAAATAAAATATATCTTTGAACGAGCCCATTTTCTCTGAGAATTTATCCTAAGGATGTAAACCAATAAATAAATAAATAAATAAATAAATAAATAAATAAATAAATAAAATATATCTTCGAACGAGCCCATTTTCTCTAAGAATTTATCTTAAGGATGTAAACCAAAGATTAAGCTACAATGATGTTCCTCATAAAGCTGTGTATAATTGGAAACAACCTCAACATCCCACATTGTGGAATTAAATATAACAAGGTACATACAATACATATGTTCACATATATACACATTATGTAATGGAAAGATGAGACTAGGAAAAGCAGATGGGTAGAACAGGCATTTTCACAACTTATCAAACATATGAATACTGACCATTTGATTTTCCCTTCTTGGGAAAAAAAGTTACTAGTGCCTCAAGTCTTAGCATGGTGGTAGTAACAGGATGGCAGCCTTGTCAGTGGTGGCAGAACACCTATACACTTATTAATGAACAGGAAATTTCTTTAATTGTTTCCTTAGGCAGACCACTGATGGCTATCTTACTTTCCCATCATTCAGATTTATTTTTAAATTTTATTAAGTGTCTTTTATGAGTTTTATTAATGTGTATAAGTAGAGGAAACTTCTAAAACACAATTATGGGCCAGCTCTGTGGCTGAGTGGTAGGGTTCGCGTGCTCCACTTTGACGGCCCAGGGTTTCACCAGTTCGGATCCTGGATGCAGACATGGCACCGCTTGTTAGGTCATGCTGAGGCGGCATCCCACATGCCACAACTAGAAGGACCCACCACTAAAATATACAACTATGTACTGGGGGGATGTGGGGAGAAGAAGCAGGAGAAAAACAAAGATTGGCAACTGTTGTTAGCTCAGTTGCCAATCTTTAAAACACAATTAACAGGGGACAAACTAAAAATGGTTTCAACACACAACCTCTTTGGAAGGCAGCACCTGACCCATATTTCTCTCAAATTTATTTGTTTCTTCCCAAAACACATATGCATTAGGCACCCTACCTATATCATGGACCCCATGATGCCTGACATCACTGTATGATGTACAATGTAATCAAAGGTGTGTTACATAAAGAATGTTAAAGTGGGCAACTTACCACAATCTCTCATTTCAAAATCACCATTTACGTTTTTATTGTATGCTACAACTTCTGTTGGAATACTTTTCAATAGTACACTCCTATAGACCTACAGGTCAGGGGGGAAAAAAGGGACTGCTGAGTCGCAAAGAGGCACATGTTAAGCAAAACCAAAATAAGAGGAGCAAGATATCAAGCCAATTAAAAAGTACTTATCTGTATGGGTGAAAATCAAGAGCAAGACGTTATTAGCCTAGTAAATGTAGATTACGGCAAACATCTTAGAAGAGGAGATACTGAAACAGAGCCTACCATCTAAAATATGCCATTGTAGGAATTTACAAAATAGAAGAATTAAGTAAGTGATAAGCAGGTTTTGCCAAATAAAAGCCACTTCAAAGATCTGAACACGTTCCTCCTTCCTTTTAATTCCTTGCACAAGAGTCATTTGATCTCACTGGGGCTTGGTTTCCTGCTCCCATCCCATTCCCATCTTCTGTCACATGGCTACATGAAACTGTGGGCTCCTCCTTGCCCCTAAACTCTTTCCTATCTCCAAGATAGCTGAAAGGCATGATCCATTCCCCTTCATCCTATGGGTATTGGTATTGAGAAGATATTTAGGAAGCTATGGCTTGGCCCATTTTGACCCACACTAACCTCACCTTAACGGTCTTCAGGGACAATCTGGACCTCTCCAGGCTCTGTTCCTGAGGGACTTTTCTGAAGAGGCCCAGAAACTCTTAGCCTGTTGTAGGATAGAACAAATGCCTGTACTTGGCTCTTCTAATACCTCTATATCACTTACTATCAGAGTATTCTGGAGCTTAAGTAAAGAAGTGAAATTATCTGTGGGGCTCTCTTAGAAGGGAGTGTGACTACAAGTACTGGGGCCTGGGATATCTGATCCACAACATCTCTCTTCCTAAGATGGCAGATCACCGGGGTCAGAGAAGAGACCATTACGCTCCCTTAGACTCTTGAACGGCCCAAGCCTTAGGGTAACCTAACCCTGTGTTCTTTAGATACAATAATAACAATAATACGAACCTAACAATCATTAAATGCTTACTATGTGCCAGGTCACTATGCTAACATTTTATGTTTCCATGACTGAACAGTTAATGCAGGATTCTCACCATGGCTATTATATATAACATTATCAGAAATGCCTGACAAGTATTCAGAGATGCAAACATTAAGATTTTCAGCAGATGGCAGAAGAAGCTGGATTTAAATTAACAAATCCTCAAATTTCACTGGATTTAAACACCATCAGAGAATCAAGTCTCACACAATTAAAGAATATTATTACTATAGATATTTTTCATTAGACTTTCTAGTGAAAACTGTCCCCACTCAACAAATGAACAAATGGAACAGGAAAACATGTGAGAAGTATACGCAAATATATGGATAAATGAGAAACAGCCAATTTCCTGGCTTCTACTAAAACTGTCTCTTGAGTTTATATGGTATCCATTAAACCAAAAAAACCAAAGTATAGTAAAACTATAAAAGAAGTTTACCTTTTATATGATATCAGCAGAGAAATACTACAAATCTATTTTTGGACAGGAGGAAAAATAATGTAACTCACGTGACTATTAGCTTGGGGCTGATTCCTATAACTTTTTATTATCTCTTGAAAAGTTCTTTCTTCTTTTGTTACCTAAGGAAAACAAAAACTGCACTTATCAATTGCTTTTAAAAGAAAAATGGCTCTGAACAAAAACTTAATTATAGGTTGGCATTGAGAGCAGTCTTGCAGAAAGCCATTAACCCCAGGCCAGTCCATGACTAAAAGCGACTACCGTTTATGATCTTTTACTACCTTTAAAGTTCAGGCTTTGTAGCCTGTGGGGACACAGCTAATAATTTCATTAATCAAAAACACTGAGATTGCTGTAGTATAACTCTACAGAAAATGCATTTCTTTACAAAAAGAATATAAGTAAACTCAGATCTGCTGAATCCTCTGTAGTCTCTGGTTTTATTAGTTTTTAATTACCTATTTAAAAGTAAATTAACCACATACTAAAGGAGAGAAAATGTCTTGCAGTGATTCACAATAAAGCTGAGCGGTTATCATAGGATTAGGCTTTTAACATTTCAGGGCAGACTATAGGGTTTCTAATACTTAGAAAAGTCACAGTGGTGGCCCAAAGGAAGAAAATGGATTACTGATTCATGAAGGAATCCCTTCTGATATATTTGTTATCATAAAGTTCTCTTAAATTACTCCTTTTCTCTGCTTCACTGTCCATTGGCACTAAACCTGTTCTCTATAATGAGGAGCTAGAAACAGCAAAGACTAAAGCCTGAGAATTCTCTGGAAAACACAAATAATTAGTTAACGTTTATTAATACCTATTTTGTATAGAGATTTTAAAGAGGCATTGTGAGAGGGGAGTTTGAAAACATGTCCTCTGCTTCAAAAAGCTTAAAAATTAGGTCTTAACTATGTACATCTGCTAGGACTACCAGTGTGGCCAATAATTAAGACCAAAGTCATAGATGATTGTTTCAGATATATCAGAATTTTAAAAAACAAGTAAGACATGCTATTTTATGACTTAAAACACGTTGTAGAACTAGAAAGCAAAATGCTTTTACGAGGCGGCTCAATAAATCAGTGGAAAATAATGTGGTATAGAAGGTATTTTACACCAGATTATGAATCAGGAGATCCTAAGTTGCCACTCATTAATTGTGTAACTTTGGCCAAATTACTTTCAGCTCTGGGCCTCCACTCACCTACAATGTAATCATCATTTTCCTTTGAATTATCAGATTAGAGGTGTCACAGAGGTGGGGGTGGAAATGGTGTTCTTCAATTAATAGCGTGGAGAGCCACTTTACTACAAATGGTCTCTAAGATCTTTCCTAACTTCTTTACAACCAATGTATTCTTATGAAGTGGGAAAGCTTATTAAGATAAAACTAAATGGAGAGTCCAGAGAATAAATATGGTAGCTGGAACTTACTACTTAATTAACAACGGTGGCACTGTTGGCTTATAGCACTTAAGGCAAACTAACAATCAAGTGGGAAAGATTTTCACTTCATGCTTCGCATATAGGCAATTAGGGCAAAGAGCTTCCCCAACTATACATTACCTGTGCCATTATGTAAAAGGCACAAAGAAGGAGCTGATCCAAATGTCTGTCTTTCATTAGATCAGGGCAGTGAACTAAAGTGAATTCAAAACATGTCCATATCTTCCTTAGTAACTCATTTGAAACATCCAGTTTTACGCATAAATCACGTAAGCGTACACTTGCCAAATGATAGACCTAAGATGGAAGATAGCACATTGATGCAAAAAAACTAAATAATTTCTCAAATATATGTCTTATCATCAACATGGGATATCAGGCCACGATTAACAAACAACTACGCTGTTGATACATTAAATTACATAAAATTTCTATTCTATAGTACTAGTTCACTGCTATGGCAGAAGAATATAGATTAAAGCAAAACTCTCTTTGGAAAACTACCTTAAAAATTCTTTTTGAAAAGATGTTATCTTCTACTGTATGCTGCCAACTATATAAAGTGAGAAACATTAAAAAGCAGGATTTACCTGCATCATGACCATTATGAATACAGAATTTTTCAAGTGTTCAGAAGTCATTTTTCTTTTCCCCAGGTAAAATTGCTAGAAAGTCTAAAATGTTAGATAATAAAGAACTACAATGTTTGACTCCAAAAATGAGTCAGAAACAAAACCACTTAAAAAATTTCCCCTGTAACCTACATGAGCACATGAAAGGAATGTTAAAGTAAATGAGATACCAGTTTTTTTGGTTGTTGCTTTTAAGCATGTCAGTTCAATGCCCTGAACCTTTTATATATACAGTCTTTATATGAATTGAGACTAATGCAAATGACTTGAAGTCCTGCAAGATTGTAAAATCGTTTCTAATCATTCAGGAAGCATCATGTTTTATTGTTTTAAGAGCTAGTAACCCTGCTGTGGTATTCCTATACCAGACTATTCTATTCAAACTAAGTCTTTAAGTGTTCAGGGAAAAAAATGAAAAAGAGTGAGGCATCCCTTACAGAAAAGTATCTTTGGCAGGAAAAAAACCCACAAATTAGAGCTTAAAAACAAATTTAAGTTATCTAATACACTAATCTGATAGAAAGAGAGACAAGTGGTTGACTCCAAAGCCACCAGTGATTCATTTTATAGAAAACTCCTTTTCTGGACCTTATCCCTTTGTTTCTAGCTGGCCAAAAGATAAACAGGAGCTACTGGGGTCAGAGCAGAGAGAAAGATGCTAGAATTTTACATTCATAATAGGAGAGGATAACAGATAATGTCCTAGCTAGAAGGACCAAAAATATGTAACTAAGTAATGCTTGTTAAGTGTCTTTTACAGAGCTGATCTAATACCTTAAAGATACATATACTCTGGAAACCTTTTGATTCTAATAAAAAATTCACAGTACAGTCACATGTCATTTAACGATGGGGGATACATTCTAAGAAATGTGTCAATAGGAGATTTTGTCACTATAGAACATCATATAGTGTGCTTACACGAACCTAGATGATTTAGCTTACTACACACCTAGACTATATGGTACTAATCTTATGGGACCACCATTGTATATGTGGTCTGTCATTGACTGAAACGTTGTTATGTTGTAGCTGAACGTAAATTTTATTCAGGCATAGAACACCAGCATCACGCTGAGTTCAGCATGGATAATAGCAGCTGTAATTTACTCAAGGAATGGTTATTTTGAATTCATTATAGATACGGACACTTCAATTCCCTTTTAGGATAAAATTTTTGTAGCTTCTAATCTAGAGCAAGTAGGCTATAATTAAATGGAAGGAAAAAAACCAAGTTGGATTCTGAAATAAATTTAGAATTAAAAATTCAGAAATAAACCCTCATTTTTTGTGTGTGTGTGAGGAAGATTGGCCCTGAGCTAACATCTGTTGCCAATATTCCTCTATTTTATGTGGGATGCCACCACAGTGTGGCTTGACAAGCAGTGCTAGGTCTATGCCCGGGATCCAAACCTGCAAACCCCGGGCCACTGAAGGGGAGTGTGAGAACTTAACCACTATGCCACCAGGCCGGCCCCTAAAGCCTCATTTTTTTTAAAGATTTTATTTTTTCCTTTTTTCTCCCCAAAGCCCCCCAGTACATAGTTGTATATTCTTTGTTGTGGGTCCTTCTAGTTGTGGCATGTGGGACGCTGCCTCAGCGTGGTTTGATGAGCGGTGCCATGTCCGCGCCCAGGATTCGAACCAACGAAACGCTGGGCCGCCTGCAGTGGAATGCGCGAACTTAACCACTCGGCCACGGGGCCAGCCCCCTAAAGCCTCATTTTTATCAGTCTTAGGTTCATTACCAAAGGCAGTAATTTGCCGTTTTGAAAATTAAAAACAGGTAATGAATGGGGAAAATGCTGCATTTTGGAACTCTGTTTTTAAAGCAAGCCTTAGGTACAAGAGGTGGGCAGGAGTGGGGAGCAGAGTAGAGAAGGCAGTGGGAGGTGGG
This sequence comes from Equus przewalskii, assembly GCF_037783145.1. NCBI lineage: Eukaryota > Metazoa > Chordata > Mammalia > Perissodactyla > Equidae > Equus > Equus przewalskii. Next base: position 27,362,446 of record NC_091851.1, read on the forward strand.
GAAAAATGGCAAGTCTCTCAACAATTACTATAAGAAAGACTAGAAGAAATAAACTTAAATTTGCATCAAGAGACAATTTGGGGAAAAAACAATGAAATTTCTTAAAAATTTTCAGTCTCAAACCTTAATTACAATGCTAGAAAAAAACATGTTTTCACTCTAGGATTTATTTTAGAGAAGAGGCATGTTTGGTTACAAATATCTGATTAACATGTATGCCTTATCTGAAGCTGATGGTGCTTGTAAAAGATAGGTAGGACAAGTTGAAATTATTTTTATGTTAAATCTTTCAGTACCTTTTATTAATACTAAAATAATTTAGGCATTATAATGAGAACTGGTCAAATTTTAGCTTAAAAGGTAACATACTGGATTTAGGGTAAAAACTATGCAGCCTTCCCATCCTATCCCACTAATCTTTATAATGGTTCTTTAGCAATTTAAGCTGATCCATAAGATCTAAGATGCACCTGTCCCACAATGAACTCCTATCTATCTACAGCACATAACATAATGGAGTCCAACAAATTCCAGAGGAGGGCCAACTGCTTACTCAAAGTTATGTAAGAACGCAAGCTGGCAGGAAACGTAAGTTATATCAGGAAATGGAGTCAAATCATATGAGCCTGAGTCCAAACATAGCTTACCAAGATCATAATGCTCTCTTTAGAGGTCAAATATGTTTTTTAAAAAGGCTAAGGTACATTACCTGATACCAAAGCTAGACAAAGACACTATTAAGAAAACTACAGGGGCTGGCCCCGTGGCCGAGTGGTTAAGTTCGCGCGCTCCGCTGCAGGCGGCCCAGAGTGTTTCGTTGGTTTGAATCCTGGGTGCAGACATGGCACTGCTCATCAAACCACGCTGAGGCAGCGTCCCACATGCCACAATTAGAAGGACCCACAATGAAGAATGTACAACTATGTACCAGGGGGCTTTGGGGAGAAAAAGGAAAAAAATAAAATCTTTAAAAAAAAAAAGAGAAAACTACAGACCAGTATCTCTTATGAATACTGATGTCAAAAGCCTCAACAAGATAGTAGCAAATTGAATGCAAAGCAAACACTAAAGGGATTTTACACCATGCACAAGTAGGATTTATTTCTGAAGTGTAAGGATAGTTTAACATACGAAAATCAATCAGGGTACTACACTACATTAATAGAGTGAAGGAAAAAAATATGATCACTTCAATTGATGCAGAAAAAAAGCATGTGACAAATTTCAACACCCTTTTATTATAAAAACACTCAACAGGCACTGGCCCGGTGGTGTAGTGGTTAAGTTCACATGTTCTGCTTTGGCAATCCAGGGTTCGCAGGTCTGCATCCCAGGTGTGGACCTATGCACTGCTGATCAGGCCATACTGTGGTGGGATCCCACATACAAAACAGAGAAAGATTTGCATGGGTGTTAGCTCAGTGACAATCTTCTTCAAGCAAAAAGAGGAAGACTGGCAACAGATGTTAGCTCAGGGTGAATCTTCCTCTCAAAAAAAAAAAGAAAACCACTCAACTAACTAGAAATAGAAAGAAACTACCTCAACATAATAAATGCCATATATGAAAAATCTGCAGTTAACATAATACTCAAAGTGAAACAATGAAAGCATTTCCTCTAAGATCAGGAATAAGACAAGGATGCCCAATTTGACCACTTCTATTTCAACACAGGACTAGAAGTTCTAGCCAGAGCACTTAGGCAAGAAAACGAAAATAAAAGACATCCAAATTGGAAAAGAAGTAAAATAATCTCTGTTCACAGATGACATGATTTTAGGTGTAGAAAACTGGAAAAACCTAAAGAGCCCCAAAAAAATGTTACAACTAATAAATGAATTCAGCAAAGTTGCAGGATACAAAATCAACACACAAAAGTCATTTTCACTTCTATACACTAACAATAAACAATCCAAAAATAAAATGAAGAAAATAATTCTTTTATAATAACAGAGAATAAAATACTTAGGAACAAACTTAACCAAGGAGGCAAAAGACTTATACATCGAAAACTGCAAAATGTTGCTGAAAGAAATTAGAGAAAACACAAATAAATGGAAAGACATACCAATGCCATGTGTATGGACTGGAAAGACTTAATATTGTTAAGATATCAACACTACCCAAAGCAGTCTATAGATTTAATGAAATCCCCATCAAATTCCCAATGATTTTTTTGCAGAAATAGAAAAATCCATCCTAAAACTCATATGCAGGCTCAAGGAATTCTGAATAGCCAAAATAATCTTGAAAAAAAAAAAAAAAGATGAAGGTCTCACACTTGCTGATTTCAAAATTTACTATAAAGTTACAGGTAATCAAAGCTGTGTGGTACTGCCATACAGACAGACACAAAGAGATCAATGAATAGAATAGAGGGTCCAGAAATAAATCCTCACATAAATGGTCGAATGACTTTTGACAAGGGTGTCAAGATCATTCTACAGGGGAAAGACACTCTTCAACAAACGGTGGTGAGAAAACTGGATATCTACAAGGAAAAGAATGAAATTGGATCCTTATCTTACACTATATACAAAAATGAACTCGAAATGGATCAAAGACCTAAATGTAACTGCTAAAACTATAAAAGTCCTAGAAGAAAACATAGGAGAAAAGCTTCATGACTTTGGAATGGGCAATGATTTCTTGGATATGACACCTAAAGCACAGGACAACAAAACGAAACTTAGATAAATTTGACTTCATGAAAATTTAAAACTTTTGTGCAACAAATGACACTATCAACATAGTGAAAAGGCAACACATGGAATGGGAGAAAATATTTGCAAATCATATATCTGGTAAAGGATTAATATCCAGAATAGATACATAACTTCTACAACTCAACAACAACAAACTCAAATGACAAATGGGCAAAAGACTTGACTAGACATTTCTCCGAGGAAGATATACAGATGGCCAATAAACACATGAAAAGATGCTCAACATCACTAATCACGAGGGAAACGCAAATCAAAACTAGAATCTGGTAGCATTTCATATTCAATAGGATTGCTGTTATCAAAAAAAAACCCAGACAGCAACAAGTGTTGACAAGGATGAGGAAAACCTGAAACCCTTGTGCATTGCTAGCAAGAAGGTAAAACGGTGCAGCCACTGTGGAAAATGGTATGGCAGTTCCTCAAAAAATTAATTCCACTTCTTGGTATATACCCAAAAGAACTGAGAGCAGAGACTTGAATAGATATTTGTACACCAATGTTCATAAGAGTGTTATTCACAATAATCAAAAGGTAGAAACAACCCAAATGTCCATCTACAGACAAATGGATGAACAAAATGTGGTATACACATACAATGGAATATTATTCAGCCTTAAAAAGGAAGGAAATTCTGACACATGCTACAATATGGATGAACCTTGAAGACATTATGCTAAGTGAAATAAGCCTGTAACAAAAGGACACATATTGTATGATTCCACTTACATGAGGAATCTAGAGTAGTCAAATTCATAGAGACAGAAAGCAGAATGGTGGTTACCAGAGGCTAAGGAAGGGGAGGAACAGGAAATTAATGTCTATTAAATAGGGTTTCAGTTTAGGAAGATGAAAAAGTTCTGGAGATGAGTGGTGGTGAAGGCTGCAGAACAGTGTGAATGTACTTAATGACACAACTGTACACTTAAAAATGGTTAAAATGGTAAATTTTATGTTATGTATATTTTACCACACGCAAAAAAGAAGGCTAACACTGCTCTCTGTTATTCAATCTTTCCTGCATCAATTAACTTAGATCTTTTTCAGATGCTATAAAAACACATACCTTTCTATAAAACAGTGCTAAGGACCCAGTTCTCTTTGGTTTGTTTACTCCGGTTGGATGTACCTCTTGTGCTTTAGACGGATGAGTCTGTTTTGGAGAAGTACCAATTAATGACTGAGCAGTAAGTGATACAGAACTCTCGACTTTGGACTCCTGAGTTGTATTCATGGAAATTGGTATCAGTGTGATCTCTCCAGCATCATTTGCAATACCTGAATATACAAGCAAGAGTTTTCAGTTCTAGAAATAAGCTGCATGTGTTCCAGAAAATCTGTCAACTGTTGGTATCTACCTATCTATCTAGGCAAGGAATATGCTAGAAAAGGAGATGCGGGCCACAAAAACAGTAATTCTAGGTTATAATATTCTTGTTTTTTATTTCTGCTCTGAAACAACAATATTTTTTTTGAGCTCTAAAGGAGATGTTTTTGACCAAGAAGCAAAATTCTTGCTCCATACACTCTTTTGTGAAGTTCAGATAAGAAAACAATATAAGTCCTAACAAAGAGGATAATAAATTTAGAAAACGTGAAAATTCAAAAAACAGTATAGATTCAAAACAAAAGGTGGAGCACAAAGGATTTTTAGGGCAATGAAACTATTTTGTATAATATTATAGTGGTAGCTATATGTCATCAGACATTTGTCAAAATTCAAGGAATATACAATACCAAGAGTGAATCATAATGTAAACCATGGAGTTGGAGTCATAATGATGTGTCAATGTAGGCACCAATTATAACAGATGTACCACTCTGGTGGGGGTGGCTGTGTGTGCGTGAGCAGAGGGTATATGGGAAATCTCTGTACCTTCCACTCATTTTTGTTGTGAATCTAAAACTGCCCAAACAAATAAAATTAAAGAAGAAAAACAGTATAGGTTCAAGAAAAAACATTGAGTTAGAAAGACCACGTGATCCAACCCAGTAAGACATTTCTTAAATTTTTATCCAACTCAGAAAAAAAAAAAAATAAATGCATCGAAATGTTACCGTGCAATGGGATTGTAACTTTATGTCCTGTTGTTCCTGTTACTATGGCTGTGCTCATTGTTAGAAGACTCTGCCCAGGTGAAATTGATAAATTTTCAGCAGTAATGCTTGATGAAGAAGCAATTTTCAATTTTGTTCCTTCTGTTATGACCCTGTCTATAAACATTTCCTTTGGGGGGTCTTCCCCAAAAAGTCTTCTTTTAGCACTCCCTGCAGTAGGAGAACTGTAGCGTTCATGGACAGAAATTGGAGACAATGGTTGTATATCTAATAAAGAGAAAAATAAATTTAAAAGAGTTTGACGTGTATTCCAAAACAATAAATCAGATGCACTCGTTCATTCAACAAATAGATAGTGAGTTACTCTGCTAGGCACTAGCGAATAACATGGCCTCTGTCCTCATGGGATATCAAATCTGGTGGGAGAGAGAGGCACAAAGTAAATCATTACAATAAATTGTGAAAATTATGATAGCTCACCTTCCTGGTTTCCTGAACCTCTGCCTATATTAAAGGAGCAAAATATTAAGAGTAAAGTAGAAGCTGAGAGGTAGTATGAGGTGACCACTAAATTTAAGTAGTCCAATTAGCTTCCGTCTCCCAATCTTATCTAGTAATTAATACCTGAGAAGGAAAAATCAGTGATTTAGTTCACAGTTTTGCCTCCTCCCACACACCCACTTCAAGCAGTTTAAGGCAGTAGCTGTGCCTTTCTGATTTAGTAGATACAGAATCATCTTTTTTATTTTGGAGGAAGATTAGTCCTGAGCTAACATCTGCCAATCCTCCTCTTTTTGCTGAGGAAGACTGGCCCTGAGCTCACATCTGTGCCCATCTTCCTCCACTTTATATGTGGGACGCCTACCACAGCGTGGCTTGCCAAGTGGTGCCATGTCCACACCTGGGATCCGAACCTGTGAACCCCAGGCTGCTGAAGCAGAATGTGCACACTCAACCGCCACGCCACGAGGCCGGCCTCCAGAATCACCTTTTATAAGCCTACCAGAAGAGGAAGATGAGTAAAGGTGATATGACTCTGCTTAACTTGCCTTAATCTGAGGGTTGGCAGTAGTATGTTGATCAAAAAGAAAAAAGGGCATGGATTATGTCTCTCTCTCAGTGCTATCTGCAGGAGCTGCTCTCCTTTCCCTCTTCACTAAGTACAAAGGTTCTCCTAGTCCCTTACAACCTTACATATTTTTCCACAATTCTTCCCCACTTCCCCCAACCCCATTGTTTCTTTACTGGTATATAATATTCTTTTTTTTTTTTTTTAAGATTTTCTTTTTTCCTTTTTCTCCCCAAAGCCCCCCGGTACATAGTTGTATATTCTTCGTTGTGGGTCCTTCTAGTTGTGGCATGTGGGACGCTGCCTCAGCGTGGTTTGATGAGCGGTGCCATGTCCGCGCCCAGGATTTGAACCAACGAAACACTGGGCCACCAGCAGAGGAGTGCGCGGACTAAACCACTCGGCCACGGGGCCAGCCTCCGTATATAATATTCTTTTAAAGTGAAAGCATTTCACTGTTTATTTTTACATTCACTAGATAATTAGACAGCCATGTACTCTATTTTCAAAATATGCTTAAGAGGTATAAAAATTACCTCTAACAATGATTTGACAGCTGTCTGTATTACCGAGGTAAGTGGGGAAATAGCCATGGTTTAATAAAAATCTCTCCACAATTCTGGTGGTTATGAATGAAGATCTGACTTCTCATCTTCAGTAAACAAGTGGAAAGTTCTACTGTAGCTCCTATTACCCCTTAACAGGAGTATACCTGGATGCCTTATATCTAAGAAACCCATGGCAGTCCTTGAATCTGACTAGAGATGCTCAAAGCTGACCTTTCAGGGGAGCACTCATGTTACAGCCACGAAGTTAGCTACAAACTCCTTGAAATTATCTTTTCCTAGCACAGTACTGGAAAAGCTACAGTGGACACACAACATAAATTTAATAAATACACAAATTAATAAACTGTCTTTTTCTCCCCAGAGTCAAGGTTCAATATTATTGTTTCCTAAGGATTTTCCATTATTTGATTCTCTTGCCTGAACCCCTAAAAGGTAATAACTTTTTCTTTTAATTATAAAATAACATTCAATCCCACACAGGGGCACTCCCTACAATTTTTAAAAGCCCTGAATATTCACAGCAGCATCATTCACAGTAGCCAAGAAGTAGAAATAATCCAAATGTCCACCAACTAATGAATGAACAAACAATATGTGGCATATTGATACAATGAAAAACTATTCAGCCATAAAGAGGAATGAAGTGCTGATACATACTACAACAAAGATATACCTTGAAAACATGCTAAGTGAAAGAAGCCAATCACAAAGGCCACATATTATGTGATTCCATTTATATGAAACGTCTAGAATAGACAAATCTATAGAAAGAGAAAGTAGATTAGTGGTTCTAGGGGCTTGGGGGAAGGGAAAATGGAGAGCAATTGCTATTGGATATGAGGTTTCTTTTTGGGGTGATGAAAACATACTGGAATTAGATAATGGTGAAAGTTGTAGAATCTTGTGAATACACTAAAAACCACTGAATTGTATACTTTAAAAAAAAAAGAAAAAACAGTCTTTTAAAGATTGGCCCCTGAGCTAACAACTGTTGCCAATCTTTTTTTTTTCCTGCTTTTTCTCCCCAAATCCTCCCAGTACCTAGTTGTATATTTTTAGCTGTGGGTCCTTCTAGTTGTGGCATGTGGGATGCCACCTCAACGTGGCCTGATGAGTGGTGTAATGTCTGTGCCCAGGATCCAAACCAACGAAACCCTGGGCCGCAGAAGTGGCATGCGCAAACTTAACCACTCGGCCACGGGGCCAGCCCCAAAAGAGTAAATTTTACGGTATGTAAACTATATCTTGATTTAAAAAAAGCTCACTGAAAAAAATTCAAACAATACCAAAAAACTATAATGAAGAAAGTAACACTCACTCAAAATCTCACCACCTGGAGAGAATCACATTTGGGGACCATTCTTCATGATCTTAGTTCTCAGATCTCTAGCTAGGCTGCGAATACACACACACACAGGTATATATACTATATATATAAATTACAGACACAGATACAAACACACACACAGAGGCAGTCTATGATTTGCGCAGTTCCAATTTCTATGAATTTTAGTTACCACAGTTCAGTTAAATTAACAACAGCCTTAACAAAATGGTTCAAATTTCAAATTTCAGTTGCCATGGCATAGTAACTGTGAGTAATTGCATACACTTCAAACTTTAGTCTACAAGTCATTATGTGAATAATAGATGTGCATCATGATTAGTGACCAATCATGTCACTTCTTTCAAAGTCTGTCGATGACTGGTCAGGGCACATCTCTTATTCAATCCATACAGACAGTAAAGTGTATAGTTACGTTGTCTCCGTGTCTCCCAGTGATAATTTCATAAGACATTTTACAAAAACAGACAAATGAAGGAGGGAATTGTCAAAAAAAAGATGAAAGTGCCACAAAGAAATAAAAAGTAATAATGCTGAAAGTAAAATTAAAATAGAGTATCAATGAAGTTACAGAAGAAATAGCTAACCCTAGGAATGTTGACTGCTGCTGTTCAAGAAATTAGATATGCAGCCAGAAGAACTTTGTAAAAATGAAACTTATCAATATGAGGAAAAAGTTAGAGACAAAAAAGATGAATATGTGCAACAGGAAGTGATGATGGCAAAAAAACTTCACATTAAAGCAACTCTCAGAGATATTTCACAACACTGAAAGCACAAAGTATAAAATGTTGAAAGCTGATCCAAACTTAGAAAGGAACATGACAATTCACCAAGGCACAGAAAAGATATTCAGTATTGTAAGTTACAAGAGAAGAAGGCAGCAAGCTCTGTTTAAACTTCTTTCAAAAAAAAAAACACTTTTATTCTCAATGTTTCCAATGTTTTAAATTATAGTGTACTAAGTAAATATTTTTACTATTTCTTCATTTCTTTAAACACTAGTAACTGATAGTAAGACAAGTTTAAAGTTTTGACAAGATTCTTACAGGTCATAAAACAATCTTAATTATTCCCATTGCTTACCAAGATTGTTTTGCATGCACAGCTTGCACATGTTTATGATCTTGCACTATATGTAAAGCAAAGACTGTACATACACATAAACACACACACAATTATAGTCCAAAAATGGACCTAGAGCTACCTTACTTCAGTAACCTTAATACTTGTTCATCTGAGGTTTGTTCAGGGATATTCTGTGATCAGAAGATTTTCTTAATTGTTTCTTAAAAAATTCAAGAGCTATGTAATCCAGAAGATGCACATAATAGTTTGATACATCACAAGAGAAAAAAAGAAAAAAAGGTACTAATATCTTCCTATTAGTAAGGCTCAAATGAATTATTTTAAGAGAGTATAGATAAGTCATTTATTAGATGAACTTACAAAGCCCAAAGAGTTCTCTGTTCTGCTTTAAATATTTGTCTTTCTATAGAGACATACATAGACAGAGAAAGAATATAACTTCTGTCACATTTGGAAAAGTAGGTATTTGGCCTATTTAAATAGTTTTCCATTAAGCATTTAGGAAAGGTTATGTGTGTTTATTAAAAGGCCAAAATACTATTTCCACAATAATTGAAACTGCAATTAAAAAAATAGATTGTATTCAAAATCAGGATGGAAATCTTATTACTGTAGTATAAAAAAGTATACAATGAGCCAAATGAGAGTGTTGGCATAAGGATTAAGCCTCTTTTCAAATCTTGACGAAGAACTTAGATGTCTCAATAATATATTAGTAAGACTTGAAATTCTCTCTGAAAAAAAAAATCTTTGTTATTTTTTCACTGTTTTACTAATGCTGAACATACCCCTTCGAAGATTCCCACTGTCAGTCCGAACTTCTTTGACTCTTGGATGCATCAAAGGAGACACTGGCATCATGGGAAGATGTCCCTGTATACTTCCCCCATTTCCTGTTTCAAAGTTATTTGGGAATATAACCTGTAGAAAACAAAAACCCTTTGCTTTATATAGAGATCATCCCACAGACGAAAACTTACAACAAAAAATGAGAAAAAAGTTTTAACTTCTTTTATTGCTTTATTTCCTTTTCCTTCTTCTTCACAAAATATAAAAATTTGCAATAGTTAAATGTTGTTAAATATACGTAAAGAATGCATCTCACTTAATCTCATAATTTATCTATTTAAATTTGTTGACCACTAAAAGTAAACCTATGAGGTAGGCGCTATTGATCTCCACTTCAGTATGAGAAAATGGAGGCTCAAAATGTGAAATCTGCCCCAGGACACACTATTACACCAAGTAATAGAGTAAGGGCTTCAAACCAAATCCTTTTCCTTCAAGCTTATAGTTTTTATTCATCGTCTCAATGGATTCTACAATGGAAATATTGATGAATAATGAACATTGCCCAATTCATCACAATCTGCCACAAAAAACCAAAGCATAGAAGAGATTTCAAGAAACCATCTTCTTTTCAGTTCTTCCCAGTCTCAGATAGTTCTTCTAGTAGTTTGGGATTAGGGAAAAATTTAAGCAGATTAATGAAGCATAAGGAGACACAGAAAAGCAAAGAAGGATGAAAAGACAGGAGTTACAAAAGAATAACACAGAGGTAGACAGAAAAAACTCACATGATATTAAACTGGCAAACGTGTGATTTGTGTGTATTAAGCAAAAGCTTTTCATTTTTCCTTCTTTATTCTAAAACTACTAATAAACAGTGTTTAATTCTTTATATGGGATTAATGGTTTCTTAGATATGACACCAAAAGCACAAGCAACAAAAGAAAAAGATAAACTGGACATCATCAAAATTAAAAACTTTTGTGTTCCAAAGGACATTATCAAGAAAGTAAAAAGGCAACCCACAGAATGGGAGAAACGTTTTGCAAATCATATATTGAATAAGGGAGTTGTATCCACAATATAAAAAAGAACTCCTATAATTTAATAATAAAAAGACAAACAACCCAGTGAAAAACATCTTAATAGATGTTTCTCCAAAGATGTACAAATGGCCAATAAACACATGAAAAAATTTTGAACACCCTCAGCCATCAGAGAATAAATAAAATCACAATGAGATACCACCTCACACCTACTAGGATGGCTAGAATCAAAAAGACAGATAATAAATGCTGGAGAGGATGTGGAGAAATTTGAATCTTCACATACTGATGATGGTAAGAATGTTAAATGGTGCAGCCCCTTTGGAAAATAGTCTGACTGTTCCCCAAAAGCTTAAACAGATCTACTATATGACCCAGTAATAACACTCGTAGACATATACCCAAGAAAAATGAAAACATATATCCACATAAAAACTTGTGCATGAATGGTCATATCAGAATTATTCCTAAGAGCCAAAAATGTGGAAACAACCCCAAATGTCCATCAATTAATAAATGGATAAACCAAGTAATATATACATGCAATGGAATATTATTAAGTCATGAAAAAGAATGAAGTGCTAATACACACCACAACATGGATGAACCTTGAAAACATTATGCTAAGTGAATGAAACCAGTCACAAAGAACCACATATTGTATGATTCCATTTATATGAAATGTCCAGAACAGGAAAATCAATACAGAAAGAAAGCAGATTACTGGTTGCTTAGGGCTAGGGAGAAGTTGGAGGGTAGGGAAATGTGAGCCAAAGGGTACTGCTTCTTGTTGAGATGAATACATTCCAAAACATTGATGGTGGTGATGGCTGCGTGTTATCTAAGAATATACTAAAAATCATTGAACTGTACACTTTAAATGGGTGAACTGTATGGTAGGTGAATTATATCTCAGTAAAGCTGTTATTTTATAAAACGATGGGATATCAGCCTTGCCCTGACTCACCTCTTCACAGGTAGGAACTTTGTTTGCAGAGGCCTGAAGAGCCTCCCACAGTGCAGAATTGTGACTCCATGCTAAACTCTCCAAAATCTGTTCTTCGACGCCGTTCAAATGTTTCACCATGTCCCTGGAGAGTCCCTCCTCTGAGCGGATCACCACCTCAATAACCTGGAGACGAGAAAATTAAGAAGGTAACATGGTCTCAAGCAGTCAGTTCTAGACCAAGTTTGCATGTGTGACTAGTTCTGGTCTTATTAATAACATAGAACCAAGGATTCCTTTGAACCATAATTCCATACCTTAATAATATATTTTAATTTATAAAGGAGTTTTTAAGATCTTCAAAATACTTTCACATGCATTTTTGTTTTTCATGTTTTACTTTAAAGAGGAAAACTGAGGCAGCCAGAGGTGGAAATTGGGCAATAGCCCAATCGTGGTAAAAGTCAGGTTTTAGGTTCCCAGTCCAGTGGTATTTTGAATTTACTGCCCATTTTCAGACTATTCTTCCCAATAGCTCAAAAGAATAGAATCCATAACATATTTAAAAGAAATTTTGCTTATATACACTCTAATTCCATTTTAATAAAAGTAAATATCTAGAACAAAGTCTAAGTATATACACAAAAATATTAATACTGATTTTTATATTAGGATTATAATGTACGATTTTAATATTTACATTTATGTGTATTTTCTGTTTTTCTTCAAGGAGTGTATATTATTTACATACCCATATATTTATATGTGGTTAAAAAACAAAAGTATTTTAACTTCTTTTTTTCTTTTTTTAAATAGAGGATCTAAGTTTTTTGGGTTTTTTTTAAGACTTTATTTTTTTTCCTTTTTCTACCCAAAGACCCCAGTACATAGTTGTATATTCTTTGTTGCGGGTCCTTCTAGTTGTGGCATGTGGGACGTTGCCTCAGCGTGGTTTGAAGAGCAGTGCCATGTCCGCGCCCAGGATTTGAACCAACGAAACACTGGGCCGCCTGCAGCGGAGCGCGAGAACTTAACCACGTGGCCACGGGGGCCAGCCCCTATTTTAACTTCTTGAGTGAAAAAAGGATATTACAATTAAAAATAAATTGTTATTAGGCGAGTGCAAAAACTAAACTTTTTCCTTGAATAAAATTATACATATTTACATAAACAGATATTTCCTAATGGAAAATCTGAACACGCAAATGAACATTAAAGTGAATATACAGAAGCAATTTTCCCTTAGAAACTAAAAAAAATTTTAATCCCACTTAGTCAACAATTCAGATAAGCTTTCCAATGATGTGTATTTTCTACAACTTCAGGCATACTTTAGGTATAAAAATTTAACTCTTCAAACTAACTTTTCTACTGTCAATAGTTTGAAAGTAGCAAAGATGGCAAAATATTAACTAAATCATGCCAATTAGTGTAACAGTAGCATTAGTCAAATTCGGACACTAGGTAACACGAAATGTTATTGTAGCTATGACCTCTATGTTTTATACGAAAAAGGTTAATAAAAATAGTTCTAGCAGAAAAAAAAGGTAAGTTAAGAAAGATTCATCCACACTGAATTAGCTCAAACTGGGGAAGGAGCATGATCTGTTATTACAGCTTCATTAGTTAGACTGTCGCCATAATCAATTTTAGACCCTTTCTTTCTCCTGGGAAAAAGAGTTTTTAATCTTCATCATGTATGTTCACCATCAAATCCTCTAACAGGATTATGATTTTCATTCATAGATATGGAAAATTCAAAGAGAAGTACTTAGTTCCTGGTTACACTTGCAAGTCAGTGAGACTGGCTCAATTTACCGATACTCTCATCCTCTCCCCTTTGTCCTTGATTCCACCCAAAAGAAATACAGTAGTCCCCCCTTATCCATGGTTTCACTTTCTGTGGTTTCAGTTACCCATGGTCAACTGCAGTCCAAAAATATTACACTGAAAATTCCAGAAATAAACAATTCATAAATTTTAAACTGCACGCTGTTCTGGGTAGTTGATGATGAACTGATGAACTCTCGTGTAGTCTTGCTCCGTCCCACCTGGGATGGAGTCATCCCTTTGCCTGGTGTATCCATGCTGTTACATGCTATTCATCTGTTAATCACATAGTAGCTGTCTTGGTTATTCACGTCAACTGTCATGGTATCGCAGTGCTTGTGTTCAAATAACCTTATTTTACTTATCAATGGCCCTGAAGCACAAAAGTCATGATAGTGGCAATTCGAATATGCCAAAAAGCCATGGAGTGTTTTCTGTAAGTGAAAGGTGAAAATTCTTGACTTAATAAGGAAAGAAAATTGTATGCTGAAGTTGCTAAGATCTATGGTAACTTTTATTACAGTAAATAGCTATTAACTGTTCTATTTTATTATTAGTTGTTGTTAATCTCTTACTGTGCATAATTTATAAACTAAACTTTATCATAAGTATGTCAGTATACAAAAAAACATAGTATATATAGAATTCGGTACTATCCGTGGTTTCAGGGAACTGGGAGTCTTGGAATGTATCCCAATGAAGAAGGGTTAAGGGCACTTTATATGCTTTCAGGATACTTCTGGAAATATTTTCCAGATATCACTGCAGCTTGCTTCTTCAGCACTATGATAAATAGAATGTTTATGTGAGGTACACCATAATAGAACTCTATTTTCATCTCACCTTATAAAAATAAAATGGTTGCAAATTGAGAACTTCAACAATCCAGGGAAAAGTACGAGGTGAGCTATAGGCAAAGAGCACAATTTCCAAACAACAGGCCATCAAAGAACGATGAAATATATCCTGCTCTAAAAGGACCTTGGAGAAGAGAAAGATCATGATTTAACATTTCTCAGCAATTTCAGCCTTTGCCGTTCTATAAAGACTACAAAAACAAGATAGAATAACTTGTGGACATTACATTATACCAGATTATCAGATAAAAATTCAAGTTTCCAAACTGGTAGTATTCTTATATAATCTTTTTCAGAGTAGATATTAAATTTAAATGAGGCATATACAACAATATGCTTTGAAATTTGAGCAAACAATAAAACAGTCAAAATTCCCATCAAGAGAAAAGCATTATAGTATGGGTTCCTTCTCTTTTTGAGGAAGGTTAGCCCTGAGCTAACATCTGTGCTCATCTTCCTCTATTTTATACGTGGGACCCTGCCACAGCACAGCTTGATAAGCAGTGCATAGGTCTGAACCTGGGATCTGAACCAGTGAACCCCAGGCTGCCAAAGAGGAGTGCGTAAACTTAACTACTATATCACTAGACCGGCCCTGGTTCCTTTTTTTTTAATGATAGTTTTACAACAACTGCTTGGTCAACATAAGTGTTTATTAATCAAAATACTAAAATCAAAGGTATTATAATGTCACAGCTGAGAATTAAAAAGTTCAGAGAAAGAAATATTTCACCGAGAAGATTCTCAATGGTGAAACAGGACTTTAAGAGCATAAGTTTTCAGTTTTAAATACGGTGTTTGTTGCCATCCTTCTTTCAAATATCACTCCAAATCAACAAAGAGAATAAGAAACAAATTATCTCAGATAAAACTAGGAGTCATCTATAATTGCAAACCATAATATATGAAAACTGAAAGTGGATGGAAGAATGACAAATTACTCAGCAGAAGGTAAGATGGCTAAACTGTGCCAGAAGAGAGACTTAAAACAAATGAATTTGCTCTATGGAATCTGGAAAAAACACAGAAACTGAGGGCACATGCAGAAGGGAAAGTAGGTGTTAGGCAGGGGCTGACACAGATGAATGATTTGAAAGTTTGTGATAATTAGAACTCCTCAGGTCCCCATCCAAACCCCACTCTAAGGAGTCAGACAATAGTCTGACTATCTAGCCAATCCCAGCAAGGGTATTACTGAAGAATTATTCCCTCTACGACTAAAGTAGAGAAACTCAGAGCTTGAGAACACCAGAAATAGAAAAGACTACGATTTTAGGTGAAAGTAGCAGACTGAATCATGACAGCAAGTTTCCTTTCCTTGTTCTGCTCCACAACACCAAGAGCCAGGCAAGAGATTAGCAGATACTTCTCCGAGAAACCAAAATATTCCAAAACAGCCTTAAAGACACCAATAGTTGAGGGTCCTTAATACTACATGATCACCTGAAGCTGTTGGACTTTTATTCCCACTCTTGCACATAGAGCTTTGAACCACTGTTTTGTCAACATAAGGTCGACTTAATGCCTCATTTTTAGTGCCTCATTCAAATATAAGTGGACATCCAACAATAATCCAATATTTGAGGAAAGCCTCCAATTGAAAGACAAAGATCAAAACAAACAGAAAAGAAATTCAAGAGGAAACAGAGACAATGCAAGCAACAGAAGAAAATCTCAGAGAAATCTAAATTAATAACCTCAAAGAACAAGACAGAGGTCTTAGAAATGAAAATATAGCTAAAATAAAAAATTCATCAGGGGGGCCAGCCCGGTGATGCAGCATTAGTTTAAGTCTGCATGTTCTGCTTCGGCGGCCTGGGGTTCACCGGTTCAGATCCTGAGTGTGGACCTATGCACTGCCTGTCAAGCCACGCTGTGGCAGGTATCCCACATATAAAATACAGGAAGATGAGCACGAATGTTAGCTCAGGGCCAATCTTCCTCAGCAAAAAAGAGGATTGGCAGATGTTAGCTCAGGGCTAATCTCACAAAGAAAAAAAAAAAGAATTCATTAGGATTTGATGATGAAAACTTAAGCAAATATCCTTAGAAATACAACAAAGAAATGGAAAACAAGAGAAGAAAATGAGAGGATCAATCTAGAAGGTACTTTATCTGAATTATAATAAAAGCTACAGAAAGATAAATCAGTGGGCAATAGATTATCTAAGAAATAATGCAATAAAATGACTTAGAATGACAGGACATAAATCTCTGGACTAAAAGAGCAACTCTGTAGGAGTGCCCAAACACGAAGAAAAGACCTATAATAAGGCACTTTATTATAAATTTCAGAACATCAGTGATAAAAGAAAGATACTAAGATTTCTGAAAATAAAAACAGGTCACATATCAATACTGGGAATTAGGATGCCACTGGACCTTCTAACTAGCAACACAGGAATCTAGAAGATAATGGAGCAATGCAATGTCTTCAAAATCATAAAGGAAATTAATTATCAACCTGGAAATCTATACAGAGAGAACTATCAATTAAGTGTAAGCCTAAATAAAGACATTTAGTTTAGTTTTAAAAAGGAGACTTAAGGTGAGGTAGGTTTCCACACTTTACTTGAACTGGTAAAACGTTTATACCAGTGGACTGTGAAGTTAAGTATGTTAATGTAATACCTAGAGCAACCACTAAAAAAAAACATACAAAGAGATATAGTCTAAAAAACGTTCAAGTAACCCATAAGAAGGTAGGAAAAAGAAAATAGAGAAACAAAAAACAGAGCAAACAAAACAAAAAACAAAATGGAAGACTTATGTCCTAAAATATCAATAATTAAATGTAAGTTGTCTAAATTTACCAATTAAAAGAAAGAGACTGACAGAGTAGATAAAAAAAACATGACTCAACTATATACTGCCTACAAGAAACTCACTTCAAAGATAATGACACAAGTAGCTTAAAAGTTTTTAAAAGCACGGAAAAAGATGTACTGTGCAAACATTAAGCAAAAGAAAGCAGGAGTGGCTATATATATATACATCAGACAGACTTCAGAACAAAGATGAGAGGGACATTTTATAATGATAAAAGGATCAATGCACCAAGAAGACACAGCAATCCTCAATGTGTATGTATCAAACAGCAGAGTTTCAAAATATGTGAATAAAAAGAATCTGATGAAACTGAAAGGAGACATAGATAAAGCCACAATTATATCTGGGGACTTCAATACCCTTCTTTCAATAATTGATAAAATTAGACAGAAAATCAGCAAGGATGTAACAGAACTCAACACCACCATCAATCAACAAGACAGAACTGACATTTACAGACACTTCACCCAACAGCAGAATACACATTGTTTTCAAGTGCACGGAACACGTACCAAGATATATCATATTCTGGATCATAAAATAAACCCCAATAAATTTAAAAGAATTGAACTCATAAAGAGTGTCTTATAAAAGCACAGAAATGGAAAACATCAGTGGTTGAAGAGAGTGAGTGTGACTATAAAGGGGTAGCATGAGGGAGACCTTTGTGGTGACAGAACAGTTGTATATCTTGATTTTGGTGGTGGTTACATAATCTACACACTTGGCATAGAGGGAGACATATACATTGTTTCAACATCAATTTCCCAATTTTGATTGTACTATGTAAAATGTAACCACTGGGGGAAATTGGGTAAAGGATACATGGGACGCCTCTGTACTACTTTTGCAGCTTTCTGTGAATCTATGATTATTTCAAAATAAAAAGTTGAAAATTTACTTTCTCAGGAAGCTATGAGAGCATATGCTCTATCAAATTTTAGGGTAAATCACAAAAGAGAAAGACAAGGAATCCAGCAAAAAGGGAACCAACACAGAAGAGAGATGAAAACTTCCAGGGTGACACAGAGAGAAATTTTATGCAGTTATGCAACACCCATAGACATCAACCTGTTCCTGTTGAAATTGAACATCAGAAGACTCCAAGAGTAACAAGAGGGATAAGGAGGAGAAAAACGAAAGATCATATGACAGACGTGACTTTTTAGAAAAACTCCTTTACATAGCTATTGGAGAGAGTGGTCAGACTTGATCAAATGTTCAACGAAAACAAAGGAATTTTTTTTTTTAAAGATTGGCACCTGAGCTAACATCTGTTGACAAGCTTAATTTTTCTTCTTCTCCCCAAAGCCCCCCTGTACATAGCTGTATATTCTGGTTGTAGGTCCTTCTGCTTGTGCTATGTGAGATATCGCCTCAGCACGGCTTGATGAGCAGTGCCATGTCTGTGCCCAGGATCCGAACTGGCAAAACCCTGGGCTGCAGAAGTAGAGCGCGCAAACTTAACCACTTGGCCACAGGGCTGGCCCCACAAAGCAATTTTTTTAGATAGTCACCAACATTTTATATGCCCCAAATCCCTGAGAAGTATGACAAATATCTTAATTATCAGTTGGCTTAATAGTTGGGGGTTTTCATTATTAGCTAGCTGGTAATGAAGGACAAAAAAAGATGATACTGATGGTGTACCAAAGATGAATTTTACATATTTCACATTTCTGCCTAGAGGTGGCTAGCTCCGGACGTGCCAAAGACAACTAAGGTAAACTAATATGTCATCTTGGCTAAGCATGTCATTAACTGCTGACTCCACAATGCACTATAGAACTTCTCAACACACTACTTCCAAGTTTAGAATTTTTGGACCTTGCCAGCAGCTGTGAGAGTGGATTTACTTACTGACATGTCCATTCCATGAAGTCGTCGAGTTTCCTGAACCATTATAGTCTCTAATATTTTATAATACAAAATTTCTGCAAGCTTTAGTCTGTTTACAGCAAAGTCTGCAGGAGAAATAAAGGGAAAATGTGCTAATGAAAAGTAGCCGTTAAGGACTAAAGAACAAAACTTATATAAACACAAATATGGTACATTAAGGCTAGCAAGGAAGGAAAAAAACCTTGAATTTCTACTTTTTGGGGGACAATCTATCTACTTTCAATGCTGTGTCAACTTTAGTTTTGTCTTCTTACCTATGTGAGATCCTGGCTGTTCATCTGTTGATTGTGTATAGTGTTGGCAGAAAGTCTCTCCTATTCCTTTCACTATTTTCATAATGTTTTCCATAGGATTACGCATACAAGATCTATAAAATACAAGAGGAACTCAATTATGAGGAAAAAACCCCAGACTACCAACATTTCTTCTTACAAGAATTAGTTTGGTTTTTAGGGACCAAAGTTCTGTTCTCAGCTGTAAACCTTCGTATGTAAACATTGCATATTTCAAACAAGTCTACAGCCTTTAAGTAAAATCATTCAGCATACTGTTTTGGAATTTCAACATTAGAGGAGTCAATGTCTTCTATATTACGCTTCTATTTATATGACATTCTAGAAAAGGTAAAACTATAGGGACAGAAAACATATCAGTGGTTGCCAGAGGTTGGGGATGGGATAGGGTTTGACTACAAAGGAGCATAAATTTGGGGGCATAATGGAACTGTTCTATGTCTTGATTGTGGTTGTTGGTGGTTACACAACCATATGCATTTGTCAAGTCTCATAGGACTGTAAGTAAAAAGGATGATTCTTATTGTATATTAATTATACTTCAATAAACCTGATTCAAGAAAAACAGATTTTACACATTCCATAGTTTTCTGGCACAGTCATTCCCATTCAGCCTTAAATCTTAATCTTTCCTTTTTGGCAGCAACCTTTTTCCTGGGAATCTCCTTCATGGTCTCGTTTAAATCAGCATTAATTTTGAAATTGTTGGCCTTGCATAAATTCTGCATAGTATCTAATGTCAAAATAGAACCAACTAGTAATCACCGCATGCTTTTAGTACGGATTTTGCGGCAACATAAATGACATATGAAGAAAACTGTTCTCAGGTTACTATGCTGAAATTCCATAATGTCAGAGTTCTGAATAGTATTTCTTCTGGTATTGAAGCAATTATGTTAAGGAAAAAGTTGACTTTTTGTTTGGCTTCTAAAATAAATGTCCAAATTGCCTATTTCTAAAAAGTTTACTAAATGCCTAGTGCAGTTAAACATACTCTTGTTTAATAGGGTGCTGCTAAATTTTGTTATTGTCATTACTAAATAATCTTTGTAACAAAACGTTTGTCAGTACTTTTCTCTCCTATTTTCAGGAAATAAATGTAGCCATTGTATGTATATACTACATTTTCTCTATTCACTCATCCATTCACGGACACTGAGGTTGCTTCCACATCTTGGCTATTGTGAGTAACGCTGCAGTGAACTTGGCCGTACAAATATCTCTTTGAGATCCTGTTTTCAATTCTTTTGGATATATACCCAGAAGGAGGATTTCTAGGTCATAAAAATTCTATTTTTAAGAGGAGGAATTTCCATATTGTTTTCCATACAAGCTACACAATTTTACAAACCACCAACAGTGGGCTAGGGTTCCAATTTCTCCACATATTCACCAACACTTGTTATTTTCTGTTTTTTTCAGAGTGGCCATTCTAATGGGCATGAGGTGATATCTCATTGTGGTTTTAATTTGCATTTGCCTGATGATTAGTAATGTTGAGAATTTTTTCATATGCTTGTTGGCCATTTGTATATCTTCTTTGGAGAAATGTCTATTCAAGTCCTTTGCCCATTTTTTAAACAGATGAATCTTCTTGTTACTGAGTTGTAGGAGTGGTTTACCCTCACTGTACCATGTTACATATTCTTCACAAACTCACTCTCAATGACTGCACAACCATCCATCTAGTAGACGAGTCATGGCTTTCCTCCCTAATCCTCTATGGTTAGAGACTTAGATTCTTTATGTACTTTGGATATTAACTCCTTATCTGTTATATGGTTTGCAGTTATTTTCTTCTATTCCAGTAGGCTGCCTTTTCACCCTGTTGATTATTTTCTTTACTGTGCAAAAGTATTTAAGTTTGAGATAGTCCCACTTGTTTATTTTTGCCTTTGTTACTTCTACTTTCAGTGTCATATCCAAGAAATCATTGCCCATTCAAATGTCGTGAAGTTTTTCCCTTATGTTTTCTTCTAGTTGTATAGTTTTAGGTGTCATGTTTAGGCCTTTAATCCATTTTGTGTTAACTTTTTTTTTTTTGGAGGAAGATTAGCCCTGAGCTAACTGTTGCCAATCCTCCTCTTTTTGCTGAGGAAGACTGGCCCTGAACTCACATCCGTGCTCATCTTCCTCTACTTTATATGTGGGACGCCTGCCACAGTATGGCCTGTCAAGCAGTGCCATGTCCACACCCAGGATCCGAAATGGCAAACCCTGAGCCACTGAAGTGGAATGTGTGTACTTAACTGCTGCGCCACTGGGCCGGTTCCATGTGTTAACTTTTTATATGGTGTAAGATAAGAGTCCATCTTCATTCTTTTTGCATGTGGATATCCAGTTTTCCCAATATCATTTGTTGAAGAGACCATCCTTTCCCCATAGTGTAGTCTCGGCACCCTTGTCAAAGATCATTTGACCATGTACGTGAAGGTGTATTTTGGGGCTTCTCTAGTCTGCTCCTTCGTTCTACATGTCTGTCTTTATGTGGATCCCATACTGTTTTGATTACTGTGGCTTTGTAATGTTTTGAAATCAGGATGTGTGAGGCCTCCAGCTTTGTTCTTCTTTCTGAAGATTGTTTTGGCTATTAAAGGTTCTTTGAAATTCCACACGAATTTTGGGATTTTTTTTTTTCTATTTCTGTAAAAAATGCCATTGGGATTTTGATAGGGATTGCACTGAATCTGTAGATTGCTTTGGGTAGTATGGACATTTTAACAATATTAAACTTTCCAACCCATGAATATGGAATATCTTCCCACTTGTTTGTTTCTAGGCTCTTTGTTTTTTGCAGTTTACATTTCCTCCCTCCTTTCTCTTGTTGCTATAAAACGTTTGCATAGTTGTCTTGCCACTTCTTTTCAACTTTCCATGCTTAAATGGGTAGTTCAGTCCAGACCTATTTATCCAAATGCTATGAGGGTAGATCTTCATGAAAGTCTTCCTACCTTACTTGCAATCTGCTTACCATACCCTGAGCTGTGTCTGAGGCTTGGGATTGTTCTGTCACCTTTTCTACAGATTGAAGGTTTGGGGAGTAGGGGGAGGGTTCAGCTGGTGCTATGTTCAGCTTTTATTGGAGGACAAGGGCTTTGCTTTCTTTTCTGAGATGTAGTTAAATGACCTCATTCCAGGATTCACTATACCTAGGTAAGGGCTATCTTCTAGTTCTAGGAAGATATCTCGCCAAATCAATAAGAAATCTTGGGAAATGTCAGGCCCGTGGAGATTTTCCATAGTTGTGCTGTGACTACTGACTTTCACTTGGGGAGGTTTCTCTGACTTTTTATCCACCTGCCTATTCAGCCCATTTGTTCTCTCCACATCTGGGGTATTAATGAACATTCTCAAGATCCTATCAATATACCCTCTTTCCCCAGTAATACTTCTTGGGGTTGAGGATACCAGAATCATTCATTTCCTTTCCTGACCACAACTTTGGAAATTTGTAGCATGAAATCCTATCTCTCTCCTCATTTGGTTACTCCTGATAGTTTGCTGGTTTTTACTATTCTCCTATTTCATTAGGTATTAGGAAAGAAGGTTCTCTAATCTAGGTTCAGCCTACCATCTTTACTAGGAAACATGCCTCTTTTTCTTAAATGATTGCATAAAATTCCATTTATGGTCGCACCATCAATATGTAATCAGTTTCCCATTTGATGCACATTAGATTGAACCCACTTAAAATTAATGTAAAAAGAAAAAAAATAATGCATAACTTAAGGGTAGTTAAAAAAGTGGAATGTCAGAGTTAAATATACTTTAAGATAGATTTAACCTTGAAAGTCTATTATAATACTACGAAATAATATTTATATATATGTATTTTTAACAGGTACTTCTATCTGATTTTATGTCAACATACTTTGTGACTGAAATGGTATAGTAAAACTTGCCAAATGTATATCTACAATCTCAAGAACTCTGAATATGCCAAAAGTAGAACACAGAATCTAATTTAAAAGAGACACTTAGAAAAATAATAGTAATGTACTTACTCAAAAATATTTATAAGTTGTTCACTTGGTGCATTTTTCAGTCCAGCCACAATACCCTGTAACCGGCTCACACTTTGGGTAGCTGAGGCAACAGGAGTAATGACTGCTTCTTTTTCTCGTAAATATCGTCGTCCTGTCAGTGGGGTAGAAGGTGCAAATGATGTTTTCTGTCAGAAAAGAAAAACCTGTGAGATTAAAAAGTTACCTTCCCCTGTCATTATGTGTTTAATTCAGTACATATGCCATCTTATTTTGTCATATTTAGTAGGTTACTTTTTCCCCTCTTCTGGTTACCCATCAAATTTTTACCAATATTATGCTAATAACACCCTTACATTTGAGTAACACTTTTTCAAAGTATTTTCTGCCTATAACCTCATTTTATCTTCACCACACTCATTTGAAACACAACATACACATTTTCATTTTACATATGAGGAAATAAGCACAGAGAAGGTAAAAAGCTTGTTTAAGCTAACATAGTTAATGGCAGAGCTTGGACTAAAACTTAGGTTTTCTACCTTCTAAGCCAGTGAATTTTCCATTAGACCTCATCCTCCAACACATTTCACACATAAATAACAGAATTAAGCCTTGGCTACTAACAATCAAGTCCAGTATTATATGGCTGAAGCTTGGGAAGAGCATATAGTCTGTCATGGGTAGGAAAGCAAACTAAATTTCAAAGCAACAGGACAGTGGCCAAAGTGATGCAAAGAAAGAACGGTAAGAAAGCATAGATCCTTCTTTATGTCAAAAGACATACTCTACTGAAAAACCCAGGCGTTCTGGGAAAACATATGCAAAATATGAAAAATAGCAACAAATGAGTTAAAAATACTAAGTGCCATAGTTTTAAAAATTACCTTTTAAAGGCTTTCATGAAAAATATCAGTTAATAGAAGAAACTCAAGATTTAACTTGAAAGATGCTTCTGCTGTTAGTAGAATCACACACAGAGAGAAAAAGATCATTCAAGACTGAGGCCAGGCTAGGTTATATTACTTTTTCAAAGTGCTGTTGAAGATTACACTCCACATTAGCCTGTGCTGTCAGTTTCCCTAATGGGGCATCACCAGTGAACTTTCGAGGAGTTCCAATTTCCTCTTCTGCATCTGCTCCCAAAAAGATCCTCTCATCAAAATCACCAACAGTTAAAACATACTCTTCATACTCCTTGTTCACTGCTTTGCTGAAAAGAGAATTATTTTAAGCTGCTAGAATAAAACTAAGTTACACAATGGATTTATCTTGACTTGAAGATAGATTTGGACTCCACAGCCTGGAAAAGCTGATGACTTTCTAGTTTTTATTAACTCTGACCATCTAACATATCAGAGGTTCCTATCTGATTATGGATAGTCTTCACATTCATATACACAGCAATAAATTACTTGGAAAAGTAAAGGAAAAGAGAATACATACTTAATCTGAAAACTAGTTGAACCTAATAAAGATCTGATCACTGAAGAAACAATAGTGGCTTTGAAGTACAAGCACATTCCGAATTTGCCAACATTTGATTAATAAAAGAATGCAAAATCAAATACATAAGTCATTGGGTCCATTCATGAGTTTATCAGGACAGCAGCTGTTTTAAGTGCCAATGGTTTCTTAGAATAAATATACTTAAAGACAACAAGGCTTAATGACAACACCCACTCAATGCCACCAACTCAGAAGGAACTCGAATTTCAAGCTCCTTTGACATGTTTCACTTTACAAATTGCAACAAATCATTATTGACAGCCTATAAAATGCCAGATACCACTTAGTGCTAGATTACTTACCTATTATCAGTAAAACTGGAAAGGTCCAGGAGGCAGTCTCCTTTCAAAATCTGGGAAGAAAAAGTCATTTTGTGACATCATATAATTAAGCATATTAACGTACACACAAAGACATAACACTTACCTAAATTTTCACATTGGTAGTTATAAATAACACATACATAAAACAGAATTACTAAATATTTCTTTCAGACCAGTAAATCCTATTTAGCATGCAAATAAAATATTAAAAAATACTTAAAGTCAAGTTTTGAGAATACTTTGAAATTAGTCTATGGCAGTGGTTTCCAAATTTTAGTGACATGAGAGTCACTTAGGAAAACTTGTTAAAAATTGGGGGCCAGCCCGGTGGCCTAGTGGTTAAATTTGCACACTCTGCTTTGGCGGCCTGGGTTTGCAGGTTTGGATCCCAGGTGCAGACACATACCACTCGTCAGCCATGCTGTGGTGGCAACCCACATACAAAACAGAGGAAGAGTGGCACAGATGTTAGCTCAGGGAAAACCTTCCTCAAGCAAAAAGAGGAAGAGTGGCAATGGATGTTAAATCAGGGAGAACCTTCCTCAGCAAAAAAAAAAAAACAGGAAAGCAAACTGATGGACCTCAAGGCCTGAGCTGAGGCAGCATTTTTTTTTTTGAGGAAGATTAGCCCTGAGTTAACTGTTGTCAGTCCTCCTCTTTTTGCTGAAGAACACTGGCCCTGAGCTAACATCCATGCCCATCTTCCTCTGCTTTATATGTGGGACACCTACCATAGCATGGCTTGCCAAGCAGTGCCATGTCCACACTCGGGATCCAAACCGGTGAACCCCAGGCTGCTGAAGCAGAACCTTCGAACTTAACTGCCGCACCACTGGGCCAGCCCTAAGGCAGCATTTTTAACAAATTCCCCAAGTGATGCTCATGAAAGCTGCCCAATTTTAAACAGCAGTCTATGGAGAAGGGAAAAGGACATTTATGGAATGATTATATGTGTCAGACAAGTAAAAGATTCAAAGGGAATATAGGTACTGTTGCTGGTAAGAGAGAAAAACTACACTGTCATTAATATTTTCTGTGTACGCAAATTATACTTAGATTACTACATATCAAGGCTTGCAAACTCAAATGCTTTCATGGGTCAGAGTTCAACATATATAAATGAAGAGGGCAGAAAGTGCACTTTCCATCCTAAAAGAGGTGGAAATGATTTACCTTGACAAGAGCTACCCATGTAAAAATTCATGTAGAAATTCCAACCTAGTTTTGCCATAGCTTCTGATTTTTAAAAGATTTTCATATAAAAGGTCTTTATATGTAAATTAAAAATTGAACAAAAGAAAAACAAAGAACACCCTACAAAGGCCAAACAGGACATCTGTGGCCCATAGGTAAGAAAACCATCGTCCAAACCAGGATACTTCTGTAGTGAAAGGAGGTGCTATAATAATCATGCCAAGAAAATGGCCAAAAACCAGATAATTGAGGCAAACCAAGATGTATGGTCATTGTACCCAGGGGCCACTAGTGTGTTGCTTCTGCAGAGCACAATGGACATCATCCTTTGGTTCCTTTAAGAGTTTACTCGCTGGAGATGTTTAACATACAGACCAGGAACCATTACTTACACACACACACACACACACAAATACATACATATATATATATATATATATATATATATATGTATATATTTGAGGAAAGATAAGACTAAATACAAAAGTTTATATAAGAGAAGAACCACCCAGTAAGGAAAGACTTTATGCTCAAAGAAAAATCTCCTAATATTTGCCAAGAGGGAGGACCATAGGGATGACCTAATCCAAATCTGTTTTTTCACCAAAAAGAAAACTCAACGCCTAACTGGATTAAGTAGCTCCAGGTAGGGGAAATAAGAAATTGAGACCCAAAGGAACAAACCAATTCATAAACAGAGAAATAGGTAAGTAAATTATTGAGAAAAAAAATCCAGAAAGCATGTAGGTAGCCTGCAAGTGGCTACAAAACTGTAAGGGATTTTCTGCTCTATTTATATGGAATTAAAGCTAAAGTTGTCACACATCACCCTACTTTTAGTAAATAGCAGTTATTCAAATTGTGGCAGTAAATTAGCTTATTCTGACCTCCTACTTTTCATAATTCTTTATCAGCTTACTCTGATGTTCTTTTCTTCATGATTCTTTACCAGAACCTCCTATGGCTGCCTCTGATAGTGCACTTACTTGACACTACATATGACTGGTCACATTCGTCAACAGCTCAGTTTTGCTCATCACAGAAGATCATAGGACAATTCTGTACCACAACAGAGGCTGAAACCTGGGAATCTTGACCCTGAGTTCTATAATGTTTAGAACTTGTTGAAAACGTTTTTCCCTTTGAGGCTGCTACTGCTGACTCCTAAAAATCTTAGTCAATTAAAACTAACAACTAGGATACACAACCATGCACTGAAGCTTTAAAAAAAAAAAGTGAGTCATTTAATCATAAGTACAGTACCTTCCTATCAAAGAGTTTTGAAATATATGGCTTAAAGTAGTGCTCCTTTATTCCTTTGGCTTCTACTAGAAGTCCGTCATGCAGTTCACACAGAACAGAAATGATGCAGGGAGGCTCTTCAGAAGCCCTGAAGTCGGCAGTATGGAAATCAGATGGTAAACCTAGTGCAGCAGGGTGTGAAGAGCAACAAGGGGGGAAAAGAATATGGTCAACTTTTAAAACTCTTTTTCTAAAAATGATCAGTTTTTGAAAATAAATAAGGCCTTACCTTTAAATGACGGATTTAGCAAGTCACGTCTATTTGGGCATATAATGGCATTGGCAAAAATCAGATCCAAGCAGCACAGGAGTAAATGATAAGAGTTTACTAAATCATCTCCAATCATACGAAAATTACCTTTATAAGAAAAAAAATGAAAGACACAAAGACCAGAAACCTCTCATGTCAAATAGCACCAAGTTCCCATAGCAGAAATGTAAAACCACTGAAACTGTCACCTTACCCTTAGTATAAACAAAGAGCGTCCAACAGAAATTAAAGAGATCCTTAACACTGCAAGGAATCCTCCTAAAACGGGGAAAAAAAATGTACTGACTAGATAGCGAAATATCACTCCACATTTGTCATTTAAACTGAAACAGCAAATATAAATAACAAATAGTAAAGTCCAATTACATATAAAATTCCATTCACAAAAGACAATCTATGTTTCACTAAATGGACTTAAACAATTAAGCCTTTCCAATTTGCATAAAATAATCAGGACATAGAAAAATAAGTAAAAGTATTACCCTGAACTTCCAGATATGGGTAATTATAGATGGATTTAAAAAGAAATCTAAGTTTTTTGCAGATGCATACTTCTGGTAAAAAGCAGACTTTTAAAAATGCAAATTCCCTTAATAAGTTTGTATCATAATTTTTATGTCAATTATACAAGGATTAAGGGTCTCACCTCTGCTTCCTGCTTCGTGGTAACTTTGGTGGCTCTTCATATGGATTTTGAAATATATCTAAAAATATTGGCTCAAATTTTTTGAAAATTACAGTAGACACCTCAAAATTTCTTTCTAGCCTTTCTATACGTTCACGAAACTCTTGTGGCATATTTGACATGTCCATCCACTTCTTCATTTTATTAAAAAACTGTATTAAACTAAAAAAATAGAAAAAAGCAACTTTAAAATGAGTCCATATAACAGATGGAAAAGGAAACATTCCATTTATATCTAAGAATCTTTATTAAAAAGCCTAAATTTATTAAAAAAAAGAAAAAGTAAACAAAGAACCAAAAACCTCACTCCCAGGTACTATGCAACTGCTTTGGTTCCCAGAATTACCATGGGAATATAGATTTTGAATCAATGGTTATTACATAAAATGTCTTCTACTATGCAGGGAGTGACAGTATCTACTTCTTTTATTGGCTACAGCACTTAGGGCATTACAGACAATGCTTTGCACATCAATTACAAAGTAAATGTTAGTCAACAGATTGATGAGGTCACAGAATTAGTCTGAGGAAAGACAGAATCTTGCAAGTGGTGGATTCTGGACATTGATCACAAAGCACCAGACTGCTACAGGTTAGGAATAAAATTCAAGTGTTCCAACATGTGGTTCCATCACCACACATAAACTAAGAAGGTAGCACATACCCAGAAAATCACTTAATAGATTATTATTCTACCTTTTTGGCTTATCCAATTATGGGTATATTTTTTATGTTCCCACGTTAGTACCGTCTTAGATTGAAAATTTGTAGTGTTAAAGCTTATTTAAGTGTCTTGCACTATATACGGAGTGACAACTAATTTTTTTTTCAAAAAAAAGGTGATAGAAGACATCATCAGTTAATTGTCCATAGGTATTCAAACCCCAGACATGCTGACTGAAATCTGAGAATCTAAGAATCTTTTTAAAAAGTTCTTATCATGGGGCCGGCCCTGTGGCTGAGTGGTTAAGTTCTCTTGCTCTGCTTCAGTGGCCCAGGGTTTTGCCAGTTTGGATCCTGGGTGCGGACATGGCACTGCTGGTCAGGCCATGCTGAGGTGGCGTCCCACATGCCACAACTAGAAGGACCCACAACCGAAATATACAACTATGTACTGGGGGGGACTTGGGGGGGAAAAAAAGCAGGGAAAAAAAAGTTCTTAGCAGCAGCAGCAAAAAAATTTTGCCGGATTACTTAATTTTTTTTTGGCTAACAAATTACAGCCCCTTATATAGGACTTTGTTTTGGAGGTGGGGGATGCTCAGTACGTGAAATCCTTTCCTTTGTCTGAGGAAATTTCCCACTTTTGAGTCTTGCCTTCTACTAGATAGATCAGCTACACTGGAAGTTAGGGTGAATGTATAAAACCTGAGATCTTTGATCAGATATATCTGCTTGAGATTTTGAATGTGGAGCTGGTGGTGCAGAGAAGCAAGGAAGTGGTAAATTCTTACAGCAGGATCAATAGCAATATTTAGCTCCTAGGAACAAAAACAGTGGCAATGTCCAGGGATGGCCATGCAAGCTGTGTTCTTGTTAGATGGATTCTGTGGTATGTTTTTTGGGAATGTAGCCAGCCTCCTTTTATTCCTGGCTATTTTCCAAGCTTAATTTCTCAAGTCATCCTAAAGACTTTGTAAGCTATCCAATATCCTTCTAGTAAATTTCTTTTCTCCTTAAGTTAGCAAAGTTGGTAGTTGGTATCTCTCTTTTATAAACAAGAGCCTTGACTAATACATCCTCATATAAATCTAAAAACGGCTGTCCTAACCTGGAACAAAGTGCATCAGAGTGTTTGAAAACAAAAACACTTATAGCATTGTTACCACAAACTAGGATTGTGATTTTTAAAACTAAAATAAGTAAACTTCATGGCTTTTAAAACAATTCTGTTCACTTGGATTCTATTATAAAAAACACACTACTCCAATACACGAAAAGATGCTCCACATCATTAACCATCAGGGAAATACAAATCAAAACCACAATGAGATACCACTTCATGACTACTAAGAGGGAGGTAATATTAAAGACAGATAAGTGTTGGCAAGGATGTGGATAAAATGGAACCTTCATACACTGATGGTGGGAATGTAAACTGCTGTGGTCACTTTGGAAAACAGTCTGACAGTTCCTCAAAAGGTTAAACACAGAGTTACCATATGACCCAACAATTCCACTCATACACATATATATACACACAAGAGAAATGAAAATATATGCCTACACAAAAACTTGTAAACAAATGTTCATAGCAGAATTATTCCTAATAGCCAAAAGGTGGAAACAACTCAAATGCCCTTCAACTAATAAATGGATAAACAAAATGTGGTATATCCATACAATGGAATATTATTCAGCCACAAAAAAATGAAGTGCGGATACATGCTACAACATGGATGAACCGTGAAAATATTATACCAAGTAAAAGAAGTGAATCATAAAGGAATACCATATATTATATGATTTCACTTATAGGAAATGTCCAGAATAGATAATTCAATCGAAACAGAAAGTAGATTAGTGGTTGCCAAAGGATAGGGGTTGGGGGGCTGGAGAATAAGGAATGAATACTAATGGGTATGAGGATTCTTTTGGGGGGATGAAAATGTTCCAGAGTTGATCGTGGTGAATACATGAATATATTAAAAGCTGCTGAATTGTACACGTAAATGGATGAACTGTATAGTATGTGCGTTAAAATCCAATAAGGTTGTTTAAAAAATCAAAAATACTACTTCCAAAAAGGTACAGTGAAATGTTCTAGAGGTATTAATTTGTTCACCTTTCTAGGGACAACTTGGCAACATGAATAAAAAGCATTAAAAATCCTCAAATTCATCCAAAAATTGCTTTTATAAGAATCTAAATTAAGAAGAAAGTCGAGGGGCCAGCCCTGTGGCCAAGTGGTTAAGTTTGCACGCTCCACTTTGGTGGCCCAGAGTTTCGCTGGTTTGAATCCTGGGAGCGGACAGGGCACCACTTGTCAGATCACGCTGAGGCGGCATTCCACATAGCACAACCAGAAGGATCTACAACTATGTACTGGGGGACATTGGGGAGAAAAAGAAGACTGGCAACAGATGTTAGCTCAGGTGCCAATCTTTAAAAACAAAAAAAAAGTCAGTCAAAGATATGGACACAAATATCTATACAAAGATGCATACCACGATAACCTTTGTGTGACAATTTTCCTTTTTTTAATAGATAATGCACAACTACAAAATTAGTCTTCTGCCAAAAGTGTATATCTCCATGGACTTATATAATGCCTCATGCACTGTCATGGTATTCCACACAGCATTACTTCTGATCAAGGAACTTACTTCACAGGAAATAAAGTGTGGCAATGGGCCCATGCTCATGGAATTCACTAGTCTTACCATGTTCCCTACCAACTTGGAGCTGCTGTCTTGAAAGAACTGTGGAATGACTTTTTGAAGACTCAGTTACAGTGCCAGCTAGGTGGCAAGACCTTGCATGGCTGGGGTAAGGTTCTTCGGGGAGCTGTATATGCTCTGAATCAGGAATCAAGGGACGGAAATGGGAGTGGCACCACTCACTATTACCCCTGGTAACCCACCAGCAAAATTTTTGCTTCCTGACCCCATGACATTATGCTCTGTTGGCCTAAAGGACTTATTTCCAAAAAGAGGAATGCTTCCACCAAGAGATACACCAATGATCCACTGAAGACTGCCATCTGGGCACTTTGGGCTCCTTATGCCTCTAAAGCAACAGGCAAAGAAGGGAGTTCCTGTGCTGGGTGGAGTCACTGATCCCAACTATCAAGGAGAAACTGGAGTGCTACTCCACAATGGAGGTAAAGAAGAGTAGAATACAGGAGATCCCTTAGGGCATCACTTAGTATTACCACGCTCTGTGATTAAAGTCAATGGAAAACTACGACAGCGCAATTCAGGCAGGACGACTAACGGTCCAAACTCTTCAGAAATGAAGGTCTGGGTCACCCCACCAGGTAAGAATCATAACCAGCTAAGGTGCTTGCTGAGGTCAAAGGACAAATGGACTGGGCAGTGGAAGAAGGTAGTTATAAATACCAACTACAACCATGTGACCAGTTACAGAAATAAGGACTGTAATTGTTATGAGTATTTCTTCCATGTTTTATTATAAATATGTGTATGTGTATATATGTATCAAATATCTTTGTATTCTTTCCTCTCTTATCCCCTTGTCCTGTAACATAATATGTACCAACTTTATAGTATTTAAATTATAGGATATCAAGGAGAAGAGTAAACATCACCCAAGGACTTTGCATCCTCTCTTGAGGAAAGAGTTAGTGCATTTTTGGTTGTATGTGGGATCATGTAGGTGAAAGTATGATCTTGTTATTGTCTTTACATAGGGATTAAGTATGGTTTAAGAAGATGTGTATGGGTGCCCAGACATTTGGTCAAACATTATTCTGGATGGTTCTGTGAAATATTTTTTTTGGATGAAATTAACATTTAGATTAGTGAATTCTGAGTACAGCACATTACTCTTCATGATACAGGTGGGCCTTGTCCAATCAGGTGAAGGTCTTAACAAAGAAAACCTGACCTCCTCCCAAGTGAGAAGGACTTCTGCCTGCAGACTGCCTTTGTATTAAAACTACAACTCTTCCCTGGGTCTCCAGCCTGCTGGCCTACCCCAGGTTTTGAACTCTTCAAGCCTCCACAATTGTGTGAGCCAATAGCTTAAAATAAATGACTTTCCCTCGCCCTCCACCCCACATATGTGCACATTCATTCTCTAACATAATATAATATATATTATAAGTAGATACATATATTTTTTACACATTCTATTGGTTCTGCTTCTCTGGAGAACTCTAACTAACATACATATCATTTTTTCTGAATCAACTGAGAGTAAGGTGTGGATATCATGCCCCTTTACTCAAAAATATCTCACTTTCTATTTTCTGAGAAAGAGGACATTGTCTTTACCTAACCAAGTGCAATTATCAAAATCAGAAAATTTTACACTGATAAAATACTACTGATTCACATTTAAATTTAAAATTCACCAATTGTCCCAATAATAATGTTCTTTATAGCAATTTTTAATTTCCAAATCTAGGATCTAATCCAGCAGCATACATTGTATTTATATGTTATTTCCTTTTAGTTTCCTTTAATCTGGAACAGTTCCTCAGACTCTCTTTCGTGACACCAACATTTTGGAAGAGAACAGGCCAGTTATTTTGTGGTCCCTAATATGGGTTTGTCTCATGCTTCCCTCATTATTAGATTTAGGCTTTGTATTTTTGACAGAGTACTATATAAGTGATGTCATATCCTCAGAGGATCATATCCATTTGTCCCATTACTGCTGATAACTCTGCAC
Organism: Equus przewalskii; assembly: GCF_037783145.1. NCBI lineage: Eukaryota > Metazoa > Chordata > Mammalia > Perissodactyla > Equidae > Equus > Equus przewalskii. The sequence goes on from NC_091851.1 coordinate 27,396,412, forward strand.
TTGATTTAGGTGGTATCTACCAAGTTTTCCACCTCAAAATTTCTATTTTCCCTTTGTAATTAATTGGTGACTTGTAGGGAGATATTCTGCAATTATGTAAATATTCTGCTCTCACCAGACTTCTATCCACTCGTTTTAGCATCCACTGATGATTCTTCCCTCAACCAATTATTACCATGAGGTTGAAATGGTGATTTGTTTCTAACTACCAATTCTCTACATTTATTAGTTGGTATTCTAATGTAAGGAAGAGGTTTCCCTTCTTCCCTATTTATCAACATAGATTTTATTCAGTTATAATCTATTACTGTCCTTATTCATTTCAATGTTCAAATTATCCCAGATTTGACTACCAACATGAGGCTTTTCAAGATAGCCTATGTCCAGGGGCCAGTCCCGTGGCAGAGTAGCTAAGTTCACATGCTCTCCTTCAGCAGCTCAGGGTTTTGCTGGTTCGAATCCTGGGCGTGGACATGGCACCGCTCGTCAAGCCATGCTGAGGCGGCATCCCACATGCCACAACTAGAAGGACCCACAACTAAAAATACACAACTATGTACTGGGGGGCTTTGGGGAGTAAAAGGAAAAATAAAATGTTAAAAAAAAAAAAGATAGCCTATGTCCCTTGGACACAATCCCAACATTTTTCGTGCACTTCCTTTACTTTCTGGCATAATAGGCTGATCCAGGTTCTTCAGAAAAAATAGGTCTGCCCCAGCTTTTGAATCACCCATTTCCCTGAAGACATGATGCTAAGTGAAATAAGCCAGTCACAAAAGGATAAATACTGTATGATTCCACTTACATGAAGTACCTAGAACAGTCAAAATCATAAAGACAGAAAGTAGAACGGTGGTTGCCAAGGGCTAGGAGCAGGAGGAAAAGGAGAGTCACTGTTCAACTGGTATGGAGTTCCAGTTCGGGAAGATGAAAAAGTTCTGGAGATGGATGGTGGTGATGGTTGCACAAAACGTGAATGTATTTAATGCCACTGAATTGTACATTTAAAATTGGTTAAAATGGTAAATTTTATGTTACGTATATTTTAACACACACAACACCAAAAACAAATTATAGAGATGGTAAATATGGGGCATATGTCCCAATATTGGCACACTACTGAATTTTAATGGCACTCCAAAGATAAAAAAGAAAATTACTTTGTAAAAAACTAACATCATCAATGTTCCAATTAAAATATATAAAAAATAATTTTTCATGAAGTAAATTTTTACTCAGGCTCTATCAAATATAAAAATAATGAATAAACAAAAGTCATCTTGATTTAAATCACAAGTTACTGAAAAACTTGTGAAAAAATGTGGAAAAATTACTTCTCAATACTTAAAACAATGAGATGCAGACTTCTTTATTAAAATGAATTAAAAATTCAAATTGCACAACAGATACTACTTTTTAAAATACTACACAATAATAAAACAAATTTTTACATGAAAATTTTTTTTAAATTTGTAAGTTGTTTTGGTTAAGTTTTTGTTTTTGCAAACTGAAACTGAAGAGGAACACAGTTCAAAAGAGACATACTAATATAGATCTGTGTGTAGATACACATGTGATACAGCATGGACTTGGGAGGCTCTGCCCCTTACCAGGTGCATATAACCTCTGGGAGTTAATTTAATCTCTTAGTGATTTGATTACCTTATCTGGAAAACAAGATTTATTTCATGGAATTACTGTGAGGATTAAATGAATAAATACATGCAAACCCTTAGTACATAGTAAGTGTCTGGCACACATGTAAGTACTCAATAAAAATCTGCTAGTTTTACATGTGTATCTATAACCTATACTTATATAGCCTTTTCCAGTAGGATTTAGTAAAATATTTGATGGGTATTTCCCCATGTCTATAAAGATCTACACAATCATTTAAAATTACATTTAAAGTTGACATTTTGAAAATAGCCCAAATTATTATAAATCAATGCAAATAACAAGGTCACTTGCAATACTTTTTTATTTGTCTGAATGAACATGTTGATGCTGGTCAACTGTTCTTTTAGCAATTAAGAATCTGACACTTAAAAATTTTTTTTACATCAATCTACATTTAAAAAGCATACAACTTTTGACCCATCACTACACTTTTAGGAATTTAATCTGAAATAGATATTTACAATGATGTTCACTTGTCTGTAATCACAAAGGACTGGATACAACCTAAATGTCTATCAAAAATGGGCTGACTAGGGGCTGGCCCGATGGCCGAGTGGTTAAGTTCGCGCACTCCGCTGCAGGTGGCCCAGTGTTTCGTTGGTTCGAATCCTGGGCGTGGACATGGCACTGCTCATCAAACCACGCTGAGGCAGCGTCCCACATGCCACAACTAGAAGGACCCACAACGAAGAACATACAACTATGTACCGGGGGGCTTTGGGGAGAAAAAGGAAAAAAAAAAAAAGGGCTGACTAAATATACGAAACATCCTTATATCTTAAAATATCCTAGAGTCATTAAAAATATAATGAGGTAGAATTACATATGCTGATTTGGAAGGATTTACAGAATACAAAGTAAGAAAAGCAACTGCAGAACAATACATATAATATGATCTTATGTTTAAAAAAAAAGATTTTTTTCTCTTTAACAATTTATTAACAGTAAATTATTAATAGTAGTTAATTCTGGGGAGTGAAAAAAGAAGACATCTTTCTACTTTCAACTCTTCTGCATTATTTGAAATTTTTTAAATCTTTTTTTTATTGTGGTAAAAGCATATATAAAATTTACCATTTTAACCATTTTTAAGTGTACAGTTCAGTGGCATTAAGTACATTCACATTGTGCAACCATCACCACCATCCATCTCCAGAAGTCTTTTCATTATTTCAAATTTTTATCATGAGCTTATACTGCTCTAAATTTTAAGTTGTTCCTTTTTTGTTCAGTTTCCCCAATCTATTATTACAAAGATTTAAAAATTTTTATATTGTCAGTCATGAGAAATATTGATAGAAAAAGATCAGATTGTTTTATACTACAATGGATAAAGTTTTGCTCAATTAAAAAATTACCTAAATTCCATCAATCTTAACTATACTTTCATTTTATTCTTATCATCAATGACAAAAATTGATTATCTATTTAAGTTTTAAAAATTGTCTTGACTTTATTATTTTTCTATTTATAGAAACCAAAATTGATCTGCAAAATTTTTTAAATTTAGCATGAACGAAACTTAATTGTCCTCCCTGGATAGGGCTTTATTTAAAGTTTGTTTCTTTTCTATCCTGGAAATCCAAGATAACAAAGAGATAATGACTCTAAATTGTTTTGATATGGGTAAAAAATCCAGAAATAGAGAATAATATCACCTATCCCAATCTGGATCACTCCATTTCATTTGTTTTGTATCCAGGCAAATAGTTCCACACGGCTGATTCTAGAGCAAGTAAAAGCTATAGCTAAGATCCACCAATTGCTAGTATTTGCAAGGGAAAAAATATTAACCACACAGGAGAGAAACAGGACAACACCTTGACCAGATGATCAAAATTAACATCACCAATGAGAGGAAGATGGATATCATGTGCCTCCAAACATGATATACACAGGACACAAAATCATTTATGTAGTTTTCCATCTGGGAATGCATAACCTGCATCTAATCATAAGGAAACAGGAGACAAATCCAAAATGAGGAAAAATCTATTAAAAAGGAGGACAAGGTGGTCGTGGACTATATCCTTCAAAAATATCAATGTCATGGGGCCGGCCTGGTGGTGCAGTGGTTAAGTTCACACATTCCCCTTCTTGGAGGCCCAGGGTTCACCGGTTCGGATCCCGGGTGCAGACATGGCACCACTTGGCACACTATCCTGTGGTAGGTGTCCCACATATAAAGTAGAGGAAGATGGGCACAATGTTAGCTGAGGGCCAGGCTTCCTCAGCAAAAAAGAGGAGGACTGGCAGTAGTTAGCTCAGGGCTAATCTTCCTCAAAAAAAAAAAAAAATCAATGTCATAAAAGACAAAGGCTGTGGAAACTTCCCTGATCAAAAGAAGCTAAAGAGACTTGACAAATGGATGCAATACTTGATCCTAGACTAGAGACTGTACTTGAAGAAAAAAAAATGCTATATTATTGGATCAACTCATAAAACTAGATTAGAGATGACAGATTATTGGATCAATGTTAATATTGCTGAAGTTTATAAATAAGTGCATTGTAGTCATTTAAGGAAATACACACCAAAGTATTTAGAGGTAAAGGGCTATAATGTACGCCCCTTACTTTGAAGCATTTGAGGAAAAATATTATTTAAGAGAGAAAGGTCAATGACAAAAATGGGGTAAAATGTCAATAATAAATCAATCTGGGTCAAGGATACACAGGTTTTCTTTGAACTTTTCTTATTTTCGCAACTTTTCTGAAAGCCTGAAATTATTTCCAGATTTAAAAAAATTAATGGGGCCGGCCCTGTGGCCGAGTGGTTAAGTTTGTGTGCTCTGCTTCAGCGGTCTGAGGTTTGCCGGTTCAGATCCTGGGCGCAGACATGCACCGCTCATCAGGCCATGCTGTGGTGGCATCCCACACAGAAGAGCTAGAATGACCCACAACTAGGATATAGAACTGTGTACTGGGGCTTTGGGAAGAAAAAAAAAGAGAAAGATTGGCAACAGATGTTAGCTCAGGGCCAATCTTCCTCACCAAAAAAAGGTATAAAAAAATTAATGAAAAAATTATAGATAAAAAAGATTTAGTTAGAGGCCTCTGGCTGAAGTCAGAATTTGAGGAAGAAAGGCTGAAGAAGAATGTGAGAATTGAGAAAAGATACCTATATGATAATAAACTTAGAATGAAATAAAGTTAAATGATTTAAAATAAAGAGAAATTAAACTCTAAAATTAAATTTAGGACTTAAAACAATGTTTGAAAAATCAAAGTGCTTTACCTTAATTTAGCTGAACGTAGTATTCTGGTAAGTGAAACACAATTTCCTTCCATGATACCCTTTCCAACTGTAGGAATAATGCTTTTGCGGCATGCAACATATAATGAACATGCCAACCAGTGTATAACTTCTCCCTGGCAGGCAAAAGACAAACAGCAAAATGGATACATTATGTTAAAATGCTTGAATTCTAGAACTAGAAGAGATCTTAGAATTAACTGGTATAATTTTCATTCTGTATGTAACAGGCCATCGAGAGGGGAAGATACTTGCCCAAAGTCACAGAGCTTAGTTGGTTGCAGTAACGGGTATAACACTTCTTATTCTCAGTCCAGTGTAACATGCTAAATCAGTATTAATCTAAAGATGGATCTGTCACCTACACCTCAAATCTAATGTTACTGAGAGTTCTCTTAAAATTTCTTAGCATTAGCTTTCTCAATTTTAAAACACCAGTCATGCCCTTAATTGATGCTGAAGTTTCTACCATTTTAGCTTTGTTTAAGTTTGGCAGAGAAAGGAAAGAAGAGAGTAGAAAGATGGCAAGGGAGTCACAATAAAAATTAATACCTATCTTGTACAACATAAAGAAGACTATCATTTTTGTGAGGTAAAAATTGGAGGATTTACTCCAATCTTTAAAATAGTAAGTATGGCTCTCTATCTCAGCAGATATCTCAATTTACAATGCTACAAAAAAGATAACATTTTGGAATTCAACACTTAATTCTCTGCTTTAGACTTGAGACATCTCCATGCTAGGATCATGTTATGACTTCACTGCTGAACTATATATGAAATTTAAGGATTAAGAATTAGACACAAATCTCACAGCACGACATCATACTGCTCCTATTTACTCTTCTGCAGATCCTCTTTAAGGCCAGACTCTAGAAGGATAAAAAGATTGATGAAAAGTTTTCTTGCAATAATCCAAAAGGGATGAGTAGAAAAGGGTGCCACCAATAAAGCTAAAACCCAGTGTTCCTACCCTAAAGTAGTGAGAGGTCTTATTTGCTCAAGGCGTTAAACGAGGCAGGAAAGCTTAAGGTTGAATGTTTTTAGAAGCCTTGATTAGTGAATTGTTTGGAAATAACATCCAAGTATTATGGAGCCTTTGGATACAGGCTGCTAGAGGAAAACACCATTAAGAAAGAAAATTTAAATACTGGAGATACAGTATTGCTTTGATTTTTTTCCTTAAAAAGAAAAAAAAGTCACCTATATTATTTATTCTAGTTCCCTGATGCTAGGCCTTAGAAATACAAAGATGATTTCTGACCACACAGAACTCCAGGTCTAGAGGTAAGAGGAGGAACAGATGCTATCATGTCTAATTGGTGAGATACAAGCCATAAGAATTATTAAAGTGTCTGGGAGAGTACAGTGTAGTGAGTACCTGATTTTGACTGGAGGTCCGGGAAGGATTCAAGACAGAGTTAAAACTGGTGAGTGGTAAGTCACCAAAATGTGAGGGGGCGGCCAAGGGGAAAACGTGCACAGGAGGCTGTCAGGTGGACTAGGGGCGGGTAAGGGCTGGGGAGGGGGGTTCTCAGGAAGCAGCAGATGTATGAAAATGCCTACGCCAAGAGCCTTTCACCAAAAAAAAAAAAAAAAAGAAGAAGAAGAAAAGAAAAAAACCCACTCTGGACAGAATTAACACAAAATCTTAACTCACACATCTGTGCTTTCTGAATCACACACCTCAGATGCCCTGATCAACTCTGCCGAACCGGAAAGTTAGCTCTTTACTCTTCCCCGGAGCGCGGGGTGAGGGAGCTTCCAGGCGGAGGAAACGGCCGGAGAAGGTCCACAGCAGGAGCAAACTCGGCCCGTTCGAGAATCTGGAAGCGATGCCCCGTTCGCTTCCCCGGCCACCATGTGCTCTCAGTAAACGCTTATTCAGGGAGACCCAGGATGTCAGAAATGCGTTCTCAGGCTCTCAAACACCAGTCTGTCTCCAACGGAGGCCGCAACGCACAACCTCCCTCACTCGCTTATTCTTCCCTCAGCCCTCAGCCGGCCGCCCAGGGCCGCCGACCCCCGTCCCGCACCCAGGGCACCCAGTCCTATCCCGGACACGCACCGGGGCCTCCTCGGGCACCTCCCCTCCCAGGCCGACACTGGACGCTCAGCTCCACAGTCCCAACCGCACGCCCTGGACCCGGCATAACTGCTCCCGGGGCGGGGAGTCGGAGGAGCGCTCGGGGGGGGGGGGGGGGTCCAGGCCGCTGGGACCACGAAAGCCTCCGACCCAAGGCCACCGGGGCAACGCGCCGAAAGCCAGCGCGTCACGCTTCTGCCCAGAGCGGGCTGAGCGCGTCTGGATGCGACAATCAGGAGCAGGACGAGCCGGGCAAGCCGCCCCTCCGGGCCCGGCCAGCAGCACCCGGGAAGCAGACGAGCGCTGCCCGCCCCGCTCGCAGGCCGCGGCGAGGACTGGAGACAGGCGCGTCGGGGCAGCCTAACCACGACAGCCTGCAGTTACTCTACTCGGAGCCGGACTCCGTGCTGAGCCTCAGGAGGCTCGAACGGCCCCATCGGCGACAGCAGCATCCCGTGCGGACCGGCTTGGACCAGAGTGCAGCGCAGCCGGCGCCGGGGGGGGCCGCCCGCACCTCCGCCCCGGCGAGGCGGGGCCGGGAGGCCGAGGGCCCCACAGCGGCCCTGCGAGCGCGGGCAGGCAGCTTCCCCTCCGCGGGGGCTGCCGCGTGCCACGCGAGCCGACACCCGTCAAGCGCGGGGCGGGGGAGTCCCGGCGCGCACCTCCTCCGGGCTCTGACCAATCTTTGTGTTTTATCGACGTGAGGGCAGAACCGCGGCGTGCGTGGCGCTCGGCGGGGCCCAGGGAGTCTGGTCTGGAGCCCAGGGGACCCCGAGGGGCGTGTGACCTGGGACAAGCCGCTTCTTTTCCGGACTTCAGTTTCCCGCCTCAAAAAAAAAAAAAAAAGGATCGATCGGTCTACACCGGCCCTCCCAGCTTCGCGCCCCTCGGTGCCCGGCGGGGCAGCGACCCTCCTGGGTGGGGAACTGCCCCCAGCCCATAGGGGGGTGGAGGCGGGGCGGGGGTGGGGCCTGGCGAGGGTCGGGCCGGCCGCCCCACCGGCGCCGCTCACCTCTAGGCTGTATTTGCCCCGGATGGCGGCGAAGTCGTCCAGGGCTTCGGCCGCGCTCCCCTCGTCCAGGTTCAGCTCCTGGCACAGGGCCTGCAGCGCCTCCCTGGCCGCGGCGACCACCGCCGCCCCCTCGGCGTGGGGCTCGTTCTCGAACATCCCCTCAGGCCCTGCGGGCGGCGCAGTCGCAGCCCCCCACTCCTTTCTCCCTCCTGGGCGCGCTACCCACAACCCCCTGCGCCAAAGCGCGCGAAAATCGGCAGTGACAGAGGAACGTCTATTTGACAGTCTGCATCCGCGTTTCCCCTCAAAAAAGTCCGTTCGTCCTCTAGGGCTCCTGGCCGTCCCTCTCCGGAAATGTCATAATAAGACGGACCTCGGGTCCTGAAAAACACCTGGACTGGACCCTTGGCGGACAGCGGTGGACACAGCCAGCGGGGCAAGTTGGGAGCGGAGGGATCGGCAGTCCGCGCGCAGGGTCTGCTGGGAGTTGTAGTCCTTTTCCTGTCTTGAAGCTGGCGGCGCCGCCCTGGTCTCCGCGGCTCTTGGGTCTGGGAAGGCCTGCGAGGTGGCCTCGTTCATCTTAGGGAGAAGCCTCGTCTGTGCCGCCAACCCGTGGGCCTGGGTTCGTCAATGCCCCGCGGCGCCAAACATAGTCTGACTGAGACTTGCCCCTTGAGTTAGGAGATGGAAGCGGGAACAGAAAAAAGTGGTCCCTTGACAGCGCGGGGCCTGGTCAGAGTCTCCTCAGGGTCCCAAACGCCCAGTGAGCGGGCTGTCTGGGCTGTCGATGATTGAAGGGTTGGTGAGGCACGGATAGTAGGGAACTCCTCCCCGTCTCCGCTTGACCCTAAAGAGGCTCGACCTGGCCTGAGAGGACTGCGGGAAGGAGGCCCTTTCTCGGCTCCCTGACCCAGGGAACCGGCCCAGTAGACGGTCATTCCAGGCTTAGGAGCGGCCTGAGCATAAGCCTGGAGGCGTGGGCTGGTCTGGAGCTCACCCTTCTGCTCCACCAAGACCCCTTCCAGGAAGAGCCAGTGACCTTATAAGGTAAACCATAGCATGTCACTTCACTCAAAATCCTTCAGTAGATTCCTCTCGCCCTTAAAATGACAGCCAGACTCCTTTCCACGGCCCACGAGGCCCCAAGTGATCTGGCCCCTCCCCAGGTGGGGCACTGTCCCCCGAGGTGTGTGTAAGGTCCAGCCTTACTGCTTTGTTCTGGAACCTTGAACAAGCCAAGCTGCCAAGCACGCTCCTGCCTCCAGGCCTTTCTCTGATACTCTGCACCAGGTCTTGGCTTGTCTGGATCCTCCTCTTCATTCAAGTCCAACTAAATGTCACCTTCTGAGGTCATCCCTGAGCACTGTATCTAAAATAGCGGACCCCCTGCCCCAACATCCCATTTTATTGTCTTCCTAGCACCTTATCACTCTGTGAAGTTATCTTCTTTGTTCACTGGCTCTTCCTACTAAAGTGAGTTGCGTGAGAGCGGGGGCCTTCCTTTCACGTTCACTACATCCCAGAGTTTAGGTTAGTGCCTGGCTCCTGGTTGGCACTCAGCATTTTGCATCATGTGTTTGAAAAATTACAAAAGTCCATTGTTGCTTGGATGAAGGAAAGAGTCACTGGATACGAAAATGAAAGACAGGTGAAGGTGGGTTGCAAAGGGCCTCATAGGCCCCACTGAAAGCCTGCGCATTGTGGGTGGGGTCTTAACAAAAGGAGGCGATGGATTGGGATGTGTTTTGGACAGGTTCTTCTGGCTGCAGGGTGACAGATGGTTTGGAGACTAGAAGTATGGGAATGGTAGGGGGCTCGTCCAGCAGAGGAAGGAGCCAGGCTGGAGAGAGGTCTCTGGCCTAGAACTGAGGTGGACGCTACCAAAGAGGTAGGGGTCCCCAATAACATAGGTTTCCATCTGGGCCAAGAGCGTGAAAAGTGATGCTGCTAACCCGAATGGGAGTACAAGCAGAGGGATGAGATCACTTCTGGAAATGTGTCTGGGATGCTTGCAGGAAGTTTCAGAGGAGGCTGTGGGCTCCTGGGAGATGGCCCCCCTCTCTTGGCAATTTCCCAGTCTTCTGCATTCTCCACAGTTAGAGAGGGGTGGGACGTGGGAACCAGCCACAAGCCAGGTCTCAAATGAGTAAAAACTCAAACTCCTCCCCGAAACTCAAACTCAAACTTAACCACCCATGTGCCACTTTCAACTCTGCTTCCTTCTAGAAGTTACTGCTGCAGCTGACTTCAGCACCATCTCATTCTCTGGAGGGGATGCTGGCACACAGTGTCTGCACAGAGACTCTTCTCCCATGAGTTTTTACTTATTTAGAGGATTGTTATGGGCAGCTGTGGGGAGGTCTATCTCCAGTGCCAAGGGCTCTGTAACGGGTTGTCATCCCTCCTCCTAACTTCCTTTTCTGTCAGCAGAGAAATGTCAGGATTACTAGAGGTGAGATGGATGAAGGTCCTCCTGTGGTGGCTCGTTTGTTAATTTTTTAATTAGAAAATTAACCTACTGTGCTTAAATAACAGCTGGGGGAGTGGGGACAGCCTGGACATGAGGATTTGGAAATATTCAGGCAGCACCTGAAGCTAAGGGAGCAGGTTGATATCACTCGGGGAGTGTGTTGGCATGAGAAAAGACTCAAGGGTAGAACCTTCAGGAACACCAACATTTCGAAGATGAGCAGAATTTGAGGAGTGAATGAAAAAAACTGTCCAGAAAGGTATAAAAACAAGGAGTGGTAACTGAGGTCAGGAAAGAAGTGTTCCATAGAGTCCAACACTGTAGAGAGTTCAAATAGGATGAGGAAGTCAAAGAAGACCTCCTGTATTATTATTCAGATATTTTTAGTGACCCTTGCCAGAGGAGTTTTCTTTAGCACAGTAGGAGTGGAAGCCAGATTACTGTGGCTGAGGGGCTAACGGGAGGAAGGTCAGAAAGCTGAAGTAGGAAGTAAAAACTTCTCGTTAAGAAGTTTGGTGGAGAAGAGGCGAAAGGAAGAGGATTTTCTGGGATAGGGAAGACACAAGCATGTGAATAATCAGGGACAGGAGTAGGCAGAGACTGAAGATAAAAAAAAAAGATCACTGATGTAGCTAGGCCCTGGAAAAAGTGGCCAAGCTGGGAATCCAGAGCCTGTCCTTCCTCTAAATAGCTCCTGTCTGGAAGGTTATCACCTTACAGCTAGATTAAGCAGGCCTGCTAGGTGCTCTGCTGAGAGGAAAATAGAGTAGGGAGTTGAGAATAGTGAAGATTTGGAACAGCTGTTGAGAAATATCACTGGGTCTGTCAAATGCAAACATTATGGTAGAATTTTTGAGGAAAAATGTAGTAAAAGTAGGTCTACCCCATGGGATCCTGGCTTTCACGGCTGGGCCTGGACAAGATCACAAAAGCTGAGAAACCTTAAGTTTTTTACCTTTACCATAACTAATCTCTTTTTTTTATCCAGATCTGAACTGCAGAGGGTGATTCTGGCCTTGAAAAGAAACCAAGATAAAAGGAAACAGCTCTTGGGAATTATAAACGAAACAAAACCAGAGACTCATTGCCCCATTTTCATCTCTTTAGTAGTTTGGTTTTCAGTGACTTGCAGTATATGTACTATAGCGCATTTCTTCTTTGCTACTGGATTTGATTCTCCTGATCCTTTTCCCAGTTTATACGTACTAAATCCTGAAGACCTTTCATTTCTTCATTCCACAAATGTTTACTGAATGCCTGCCATGTGCAAGATATGATTGTTCTTTTGCCGTCACTTTCAGATCGTCCAGACTTGAACTGAGGGGCATTGCTGGCTTGAAAATGATCCAAGAACAAAAGAAACACCTCTCAAAGGTCATCCACTAAACAAACAAAAACTGAGAAACGTACGTTTTTCTTCTCCTTGGGACTGAATCTGGGCTCTAACTTTGGATTTTCAGTAAGTTGTATCCTGTCTATGTAAAGCCTTCTGTTTTCATCTCCTATCTTTTGATTCACCTGATCTGTCACCCTTTACATCCAATCAATCACTCGCTTCTGCGACTTTTTCTTTTGCCATGTTGTAATTCACAGACTGTCCTGAATTGAATTATTAGAAAATACAGGCTTTGGAAATGAGGCCAAGATAAAAGGAAAATACTCTTGAGTTCCCTTATTTCCTTTATGAAATAAAGCAGATTTAAACAGTACTCTTTTTTTTCCCTTCTTCTGGATTGTAACTGAACTATGTCATTGGTTTTCAATAGACACTACTGCCATACTCACCAAAAAAACCCAGCCCATGCTGTTCCTCTGTTACCACTGACTCCCCTGCTCCTTCATCCCCTACACCTAATCGCTAAATCTGTGCATTCCTCCTCCACCAGGTTTCTAGTTGGCTTTCAGCATTTCATATTTTCTCTTTCAATCCATCTTACGTTTAGTTACTAGTCTAGTTTTTCTCAAGCAGCATTTATATTATATCAGTTTCTTTTTCAAAACTCTTTGGGGATTCACTATTACCAATGAATCAAGTTGAGGCAGCTTGGCATTGAGGACACGTCTGTCAGATCCAGCCTTACTTGCAGGATTTTTTTTTCCCTTTTATCAATACGCTCTCCCTATTTTTTATCAGGGTTCATGTTGGTTTTTATTTTTTTCTTATTATCCAGTGGCATGCCCATTTAACACTAAACTGAGCTTTTGAATAGAAAATGAAGTGAAATCGATTTACTCTGCTCTTCATTTCTGATCCAAATATATCACGAAGTTTGTTCCTATTTTGATCCCATTGTGTGATAGCCTCTATGATTAGCCTCCCTGTTGTGGTTTAATATTTCAGAGTTCCCCAGAGTATGTGAGCAGAGCTTGATTAAGACCTTTAGAGGCTCCAAGACTAAGAAGTTTATAGTACACACTCTCCCAAATGTAATTCAAAATATAAACAATTCTAAACCACAAAATAAGTGTAGGAAAGTGTAACAAGTTCTGATAATTTTTCCCAACATGGTTATTTTATTTTGAAATTCCAAAACAAATTTTTTTTTGTCCTCCAGCTTTGCTATGCCCTAAGCAGGTACTTGGTCTGCACATGCCCTTCTTAGGAAAAACTACTCATCTAACCTTCTAACTGTCAAAAAAAGCAGTTGATAGTGTGGGGGAGGGGCTAGACCTAACCTCATTATTCTTCCTGTTCTTGTTCCCCAAATGAAAACTAAAGTGGTGGTCCTTAAGCTGGGAGCCTGCAGGGAAAGTAGTGCCAGCCCTACTCACAAGGACAATTAAGTGATTTTTGTACCTCCTTTAGACTTTGGATAAGAAAATGAGAAACTGAAAAGCCCAATTTAACTTAAAAATGTTAGTTCTAAGGCCTTTTGCCATCAAAATCTATGCCCAGGGCACTCAACTTGGTCACAAGAAGATATTTCAGAATAGCAGTTTCTTTCAAGTTTTACTCTAAAAGATTCTTCTGACACAGACTTCAGTCTACCTAGAACCAAAACTCAGGGTCATTTTTGTTTCCTGAATCCATACATATCTGGGTTAATCCTGCTCCCCTGTAATCCCAGAGAAGCTATAAAACTGAACTTTATTAGCTAAAAACCACCCCAGACATTAGCTCTTAAGCAGAAGGTCTTGGTGGAAAAGTCAAACCATATGAGAGGGCTCTCTGACACCCAAATACAGCAACAGCAAACAATCTTGGTAAGATTATCCCTGTTGCTTTTTTCCTCATTTCAATTTCTTCAAATTTAGGGAATTTCCTTTTCTTCTTTGAAACAATTAAGGCTTTTACCTATGGAGCTACTACAGAAAGTACAGAGACTTGGAATCAAGAGACTTAAAGTCTAAGTCCTAGCACTGCTGCTTGCTGATTTTGTGCTCTCTGGCAAGTTATCTAAACCTCTCTGAGCCTCTTTCCTCATCTGTAAAATGGCAATAACCATAATCTCTAAATTACACAATTAAAGCAAGTTAAAAAAAATAACATGAAAGTCGTATACAAATGACAGTTATAACTTATTCTTTCCTCTACTGTTTTCCTACTGCACCAGAAACACTTGGCTGCTTTCCAGCCAACTCTAATCTACTTTATTTCCACATCTTGAAGTGTGTCACCTCAATCAATATAACTGATTCTTAAGTGCATGAATTTAAATTGAATAACTGAGATTAGGAATGGGTCCACTTAGAACAAACAGACCGCAGATTATATACATGTGCATCTATATAAATTATCTCTGGAAGGATACGTAAGAAATCAGGAACAGTAATTGCCTAAGGGAAGAGGAATTCAGTAGTGGTGAGGTGGGCATAAAGAAAGTTACCTTTTACTATGTATCTTTTCGTATCTTTTGAATTTTGTACTTATGCCAAAAATTAACTTAATAAATAAGATGTATGCTATAAAATAGACCATCACATATGTATGCTATGATAAAGATACTCTTTTACTACCTGTTTTTATTGATAAGCTCAGTTAATTAACAACTGCTCCTAAGAAATTTTAAGCATTTTGTCATTTCAGAAACTATTTTTCTCTGTATATTTGATTTTAAAAAATAAGACACAGGCGTGGAGAATCATGAGTTAATTTCCATATACAATTACAGTGTTATTGCTAAGGTCCTAAAGTTTGAAATGCAGCAGACAAAAGCAAAAACCCAGATAGTCAGACCATTTCAGATGTTAACTGAATTTGTAACTAAAGGAACAGACTAAAAGCTAATTCCTCAATATATAAAAAGCTCCTATGAATCAACATGAAAAAGACCAACAAACCTCCTCAAAATGGGGAAACGATTTGAATATAGTCTTAGAAAAAGAAATGCAAATAGCATTTAGATGTGAAAAGATGCTCAACCTTTCTAATAAGAAAAAAATGCAAATTTAAACCACTAAAAAAACCATTTTTTTATGTATTCAATTGGCAAAAATCCAAAAGTTGAAAATACTTCAGTGACTTCCCATTTCTTTCAGAGTTAAGCCAAACTGTTTGTCATGGCCTACAAGTCACTAAGGATCTAGATCTGGTCCCTTATATAACTTCATTTCTCTCTGCCTTTATTTATTACTCTCTCCTTTCTCACCCCGCTCTAGTCATAGTGGCGTTCTTGTGATTCCTTGAATACCCTAGGCAACCCTAGTGCCTTAGGACTTTTGAGATGGCTATTTCCTCTGACCAGAATGTTCTTTCCCTACATCTGCATAGCTAACACTTTCACTTCCTTCAAGTCTTTGCTCAAATATCATCTTCTCAATGAAGCCTACTGTTAGCCATCCTGTTTAAAATTGCACCGCCTCCTCCTCACAACCACCACACTTCTGATTCCTCATACTCTGATCTTTCTTCCAGAGCATATTCCAGCTTCTAACATACTGTATGATTTTATGTTTATTTATATTATTATACATTGTTATTTCTCTCCGCCTGCTAGAATATAAACTCCACTAGCGCAGGGATTTTGTTCTGTTTTATTCCTTGATGTTTCCTAGTTATCTAGAATGGTGTTGAGCCCATAGATATTTGTAGAGTGAATGAATACCATTATGCTGGCAAAGATGTGAGGAGAAAAGCACAGTCTGACATCACCGGGGTGTAACTGTTACTACCTCCATGCAAGTCATTTGGCAATATTTTAATTTGAAATCACAAAGGACATACCCTTTAATCTGGTAATTCCCCTTTTAGGATTTTATCCTAAAGACACACTTGGCCATGTGTGAAATATGTATGTCCATAGTTACTATGGTATTCTATATGACAAAGATTGGAAATTACCTAAAGGTCCATTAATTTAATAAATACAGTGAAATACTGGGCAGGAATGTAGAATGAGGAAACTCTTTGGAGTAATATGGGAAAATCTCAAAGATATTAAGGAGAAAAAGTGCAAGGTGCAGAACATTATGTATAGAATACTATAATTTGTAAAAAAAGCAGGGAAGAGAATACACATATTTTCTCATAAATGCATACTATGTCTTGAAAGAGATACAAGAAACTGGTAATACTGGGTGCCTTCAGGGAGGTGAAGTGGATGGCTGGGAACATTTTGTAACTTTTGAATTTTGAACATATATATGCATTACCACTTTATAAGTCAAGAAAAACAAAAATGTTTTCTGAACTCTTTCTCTTTTTAAATACTGTATTTTAATTTCAAATAAACCCTGACTTAATATTCTTATTTTTAAAAAGTATATTGAGGTCAGGGCTTTCATATAAGGAATCGGATACAGAGATGAGTGTCTTGAGATTATTTTCAGATTCAGTCGCTTACTGATTTCAAGACCAGACCACTTAACTAATGTCTATTTCATATTTTTATTTCACTTTTGGCAGTGATGAGGCCTGGGTGGTGTTAGAATATTAGTATTTCAAACATCTTGAAAGGTTCTTTTAGCAACCCGGGTGCTACAGCAATTTCATTAATTATTAAATAGTGAAAACTATGAAGGTCTGAATTAGAAAATCCTTTTATAACTTTTTAAATTTTCAATTATTTTAATAATAATTTCAATTATTTTAATAATAATTTCAATTATTTTAATAATACAGTTGATGGAAATAGTTTTGCAAAGGACTTTTGGCTTAGAAGTCTAAAATAAAAAATCCTGAGCAGATTAAAGCTCTAAAACAGGTTACCACAAAGGAAGTAGTAGAAATGTATTTGGCTTAAAACCTACTTGAAAAAAATTTTTTATATAAAACTACTAAAATCCAGTGGGATTGCTTGGCCAGACTTTATAATTCTGTGAGGTCTTGAACTGCAATGATAATCTGGGATGTAATACAACAGAAAAATTCTTTAGAAACCACCAAGGCTATTGCAGGAAAAAGGCTTGAGGTCTTTCTGGAAAAATCAAGTTCTTTAGTTTTAAGGTCACAACACTTAAATTGCCTATAAATTCTTTTCCTTTTTAGTGTCCTGACTTTCTTGCCACAAAATAAGTGATTTTCTAAGATGAACTGATACACAATCAGAGTTTAAATTTAGTAGGTTTGGTTTGGTCAGCGGTTGCTTGAAAGACGAAGGCTTGGAGGTGTCCCCTTATATAGCGTATGTACACTTTTGACCTGGTCTTTAAACCCATGAGTGGCTGAGGAATCACTCTTTACCCCAACTGCGGTCTTCTGAAGTGGGCTGGGGAACACTTTACTGAAAACCAGTGTCCGAGGGACCAGCACGTCTGAACCCTGTGTTTGATGCGTCTTCTATATTATCTCAACTCTCTGCCGTTTAATCTCATTCACAGGTGGACATCCTTTCTAGATTCCCAGCTTCCATCTCCCTCCTAACCTCTTCCCATGTCCCTGCTCCCTTTTAAAATTTCCCTTTCTATATTCACGCCATCATTTCTGTTAAAAAAAAGGGGGGGGGGCTGGGTGTGACAGTTCCCTCATAAAGATTCTTTGGTATTGTCAAATGACAAAAATAATACCATTTAGTAATGAGTTTGATGTCCTTTATTCAAGGGAAAACAATCCATGGATTGGGGGGGTATGTTGCCTTATGAGTGGTGAAGCACTGTTCCCAAGGGATCTGGGGCAGGAAGTTTATAGAACCTTAGAAGAGGCAACACGGAAACAGCATGATTGCCTAGGAGGCCAAGGGTTTCCTTAGGAGGCTAGCAGGTCCTGTTTTCTAGGGTAAGGTAAGCTAGCTAAAGCTGAGTTGGAGGATTGTGATTGGTGTATGTTAAGATTCCTTGACAGGGGTTTCCCACAAGTGCAGGCTGACTTAGGTTTAGATTTGTAACACGGGCTGGGCCACTGGGGCAGCCTCCATTTTGTGGGTTCCGATCTACGAATTAACTTTATCAATATCCACAGGAACCATTTTAAACCAGTGCTGTCTTCCTTGGACATCAGACCATAAACTCTGCAGGGTGATAGAAAGTAGAGAAGACATAACTGAATCATTCAGCAATTGCCACTTGGTATTTAAGGGAAGTCATCCGATGTACTGGGAAGTCATCATCATTTTTCAGGAAAGATAGAATCCACAACTTCCCTTTGTGTTTTGCACAACAGAAGGCAGTTGTTAGTTATCCTTTCTAATCCTTTTCTTTTGCTGAGTTCTGATTCTGAGGAGCATTTGGGAAGAGGTAGGGAAAGCAGCTGCTCATATGATAGATATGTTTTTGGGGATGACAGGAAAATATCTATCCTTCACCATCACCTCCAGCCCCACCTCCAAATACCTCCTCTCTCCATCCTGCTCAGTAATGCCTAAAATTTCTCAATTAGAGGTTCATGCCTTTAGCTTAAGTCTACTTTGTTAAAAAGCAAAAATCTCTGAAGGAGTTACCCTCATTAAGTCTTGCAGTGTAGTGATTAATTACATTAACCGTGAGTTCATCAGATCCTTTCCTGAGAGAGAGAGAAAAAGGAGCATGGAGCCAAGAACCTGGGAGAAGGAAGGAGGGGGAAGCCCTAAGGGACAGAGCTATTTGATCTATTTTACAATTTTACCTAGTGCAGTTTTACTTGCTGGGCTGATGCCTGAGAGATTCTCCCCTTCCCTAATCCCATTTTTTTATTTATATGATAGTTTAATCTTTCAATAAGAGAAAAAAAATCATTTCTTAGAGGGGCCAACCCTGTGGCCAAGTGGTTAAGTTCACGCGCTCCGCTGCAGGTGGCCCAGTGTTTTGTCGGTTTGAATCCTGGGCGCGGACATGGCATTGCTCATCGAGCCACGCTGAGGTGGCATCCCACATGCCACAACTAGAAGGACCCACAACTAAAATATACAACTATGTACTGGGGGGCTTTGGGGAGAAAAAGGAAAAAATAAAATCTTTAAAAAAAAAATCATTTCTTAGAAAATAAGTATCTCAGTATAAGGGGGGAAAGCAATACTCAAAGTAAAAAAAGAGAGAATCTAAAATAATAAAGACATAGCTGGCCCAGTAATATAATCAACAATACATTTTAATAGTATATAATGAAAATAAAGCCAAAATGAAATCCAATTATATTGAACTTTTATTTCAACATATAATAAAATTAAATGTCCAGAAATTTTTGTTTCGTATATTAAAAAATTCCATAAAAACATAAACCTATCTCTGAGGAGAGCCTTGTATAAAAATAATGGAGATATTTGGAATAAATAGACTTGTTAATATAACCACTATTAAGTACTTCAACCCTTCCCAAACTGCTAAGGTAGTTCAGAAAAGAGCAGTCCTCTGTCTCTTAATGGATGCTTCTTCCTGTGAACTTTAACACAATAAAGTGTAAGTAAAATAGAATAAGCATTGTTGTGTTGCTACTCCCTCTTAGTGGTATTATTCAGAAAATAAAAATCTGCCAGGAGGGAAAGGGACTCTAGCGTAAATATGAGTAAAGAGAAAGGATTCATTCAATCCTTTGGATGTGTCACTGGATATTTAAACTGCATCCTAAAGCTAGAGGTCTGTTTTCTGCTGGGAGGGATAGTTCATGAGATCAGATCAAGGACTCAAAAAATATTCCTCAAGAATAACCACCACCTTTTGCTCTAACTCCGCTCTTTACAGTGGAGGATGTACATTCTATCCTATTAAAAAATAAAATAAGGTATACTAACTTTTAGGTAAGAAGTGTTCAAACTTTGTATTTATGAGTTGAGTCTCAATAACAGTTTACAACATTTGTTTCAGTACATGAGTTTGGGGCATGAGTTCCACTTACGTTACTTATCCAAACAAGACCCTGGGAATTAGACTGATAGTGACCATTTCTAATTAATCTACCATGCCTCTTGCAGCTTATCAAAGTATTCACCAAATATGAGTTAATCTCTTTCTCAGGAAATTTCTGCTTGTAAGACAGTTTTCTCCATCTATGCTTAAAGCAGACAGTGGGTACTCAGTAAGTAACAGTTCCCATCCTAGAGCCATCTCAGGATCTGACAGCATTGTAGGAGAGGGAATCAGGAAAATGAAAAAGGGAAAGTGAGGCATGGAAACTTTGAATATATTAGGATAGAGTTAGCATTACATCACTTCAGAAATTTTTTCTTGCTTGAAGGTTTTTAAGGAAAAGGAAAAGGAAAGAGAAAGACCATAAGGGATTTTATTTAAAAAATCATTACTATCAAACTATAAGAACTCGTTTTAACTTTATTCTTAAGATTGTTGACAAGTAGACCTGGGCCTTGACAAAAGAACTAATAATACAAACATTGCGACATTAACATTTATTTGGAATCTCTTCTGAAGCTGTCCTAGACAGGTTTATCAAGACTGGAACTTCATGGATATTCTGGCATGGCTCCAAAACTCAGCAGATTTCCACTGTTTCTGCTACTTTACACCAAGAGCTTCTCTCCCTTATATATTCTAATTCCTTAAGGTTTTGACAAGAAAAAATAAGTTCTGATATAATTAAATAGGTAGAGGAGGTAGCTTCATGCTGGCATTAAGTCTGAAAAAAAAATGGAGCACTAGTTGCTTCTGTGGTTTCTGAAAGGATTAGTTTTTACCTGATGTTGTTTGCCTTGCATCTCTAGGTAGGAAGACAACCTATGAGCTTCCTCAACCCGAAAACTGTCTGCCCATGATCTGGTTCAGCCCCCACCTTCTGGACTCGGAACAGGGCCTGGGAGGCGACGACACGCAGAGAGGGCTCAGGGTCACGCAGCAGATCTCTCAGATCCAAGTGGCAAGAAACCCCAGGGTGGAGGTGAAGACCTATGGAAATGATCACTAGTTCAGACACCAAACAGCCAACATGCCTACAGAAGCTGGGATAAAGGGCGAACTTCTTGCAAGCCTCTGTCTGAAAGTTTGTATGTTTATAGGTCAATTCCAACTTTGACCTACAAAACTTACTCGTTTCCAAGTTGCCAAATATTTCACTCCTTTACAATAATCACACTGCCAAGTAGTCTACTTAAAGTCAAATTGTTGGACCTGCTAAGCTATGTCTAATATTGTTAACTTCTAAGTTAAGAGAAAAACACTGTTATTTTTCTGTTCTTCTTTCTATTCATTTATTTACACAATGTATACTTTTATTTTTTGTCTAAATGGAACCATATTTTACATATTATCTAATTATTGTTTATTTAATCACATTGCATCATCATTTATCCAAGTTATTTAAATATTTTTCTACAATGTCTTTCATGGCTGCATATGATTCTACAATGTGGATATGCTATACTTAACTAACTTCCTATTGTTTCTAATCTTGGATGTCTCCCATTTTTGCTCTTTTAAATAACACTGAAATGAACATTCCTGTAACTATTTCTGCTTATTTTCATAGGTTAAATTCCTAGAAGTGGGATTGATAAGTCAAAGGATATGATTATTTAAAGGGTTTTAATATGTATTGCCAAACTTCCCTATAAAAAAGTTGTTTCAATTTATGCTCATCTCAACACAGTGGATCATAATGTCAGTTTTCCTTTAACACATCAATATTGAGTATTAGTAGTCTTTGCCATTTTGACAGAAGAACACATACTGGTATCTCATCATTGTTTTGCTTTATAAACTTTTGATTACTAGTAATACTGAATATTTTTCATATATTTATTGCCCATTTATCTTCTATGAACTGATCATTCATAATATTTTCCACTTTTCTTTTGAGAAAGTACTGGTTTAAGGAATATTTACCCTTCATCATCTTGCAAATAATCCCTTCCATGTTATTGTTTATTTTTCAGTTTTGTCATTTTCTCTTTTTTTTCAAAGGTGGTTTTTAAAATTTTTATGTAGACAAATCTATTATTCTTTTACTTTATGGATCTGTGTTTTGATCCTATTAGAAAAA
The DNA here is from genome assembly GCF_037783145.1 of Equus przewalskii. Classification (NCBI taxonomy): domain Eukaryota; kingdom Metazoa; phylum Chordata; class Mammalia; order Perissodactyla; family Equidae; genus Equus; species Equus przewalskii. The sequence continues at coordinate 27,418,193 of NC_091851.1, forward strand.
GCTCTCTTTTTAATTTCTAATTCTCCAAGGTCACAAAATGCTCAGGATCTCTTCATACTATGGAGCTTTTTATTACTTAAGTTGTATTTTAGCCTTTAAATTCATGTTTATTTCCAAAATGGAATACTTTCAGTTCTTGCATTAAGATCTGGCTACATGTTCCACAGAATACATGAGGGGGCAGACATAAATTTTGCAATCCAAAGGAAGTGAAACTTATTTTGTCATGAAATTGATTTAAATTGATATTTAAAATTTTATTTTTGTTTAAATTTAGCTTAAAATTACCTGTGGTAAATGACATAAACTTGTTTAAAAAAGAGTGCTAGGGTGTTCTACCCTATTTCTAAGACAGATAAGCCACTGTTAGGGAAGGAAGAGGGTGGGATTATTCCATTAGGTTGAACCACATAAGACTGCTGATATTTGACCAGTTTTGCCTTACAAAATGGTAATTTCATATGGTTCACCCTAATATATATGTATATAATATAATAATACATATAGATAACTTGAGAGTAGAAAAGGAACTTTGGTTCTCCAGTGTTTTAGATTATAATTTCCTTTTAATTGAATCAACCAAGTAGAATCCTACTTCACAGAATAAAATAATCTACATGACTTTTCCTATTTTTTTTTGCTTCTGATATCTGTGGAGAAGTAGGAGACCTTAGAGAAAAGTGGCATGATCTTTCTTAAATAAGTTTCAGCTTCTGGCTATTTTACCAGTTATTTATTTTTACTTAAAAAGCAGTGAATTGTTCAGTATTTTAATTTGGTTCTCAAAGTACATGCTTTTGGATTGTGAGATTTAGCATTTTGTGGCATTTTCTAATTGTAGGACTACTTTTTAAGTGGGAATAAATCATTCTTTGTGTGCTAAGTTCTCAAAATTGTATAATTACAGAAAATTTTCACTCACTGACAAGTCAGAAAACCAACTGCACGATGGTTGACTTATACAACTATAACACATCTCTGTTATCGAGTCCTACCAGCCTACAGGACAACCGCTTATAGGAAATAGTGCTGCAGTCATCTGTGTGATACTTGAGAGGTGGCATCATAATTTACTAAGATATTATTTCTAGCTAGTGTCTTATGTCCTGACAGACAAATTTCAGGAATTGTCCCTGAGACACTCATCAAAGCTGATTTCCAGACAAATAGAGTCATCTCCTTTCCTAAAGAGGGAGTTGGACTGGGATGAGACTGTCACTCAATTAAGTCTCCAAGAGCTTTATTATCACAAAACTCAGGCTTTCTGGTTCCCAGAGTCTCAGCTCTGCCACAGAGCCTACCCAGAGTCACTGCCTCAGATACCTTCCAAAAATGGGGTACCCCAAACCCAAGTGTATTATCACTTACCATCCTCTATCCAGCCAGTACCCTTCATCCTGAGCTCATTGTCATCCATGTACTTTGTTAAGAGCCCTAAATGCAGGAGAAAGTCAGTGAGTCTGCAATCTGGCTTTGGCTCTAAGCAGCTGGCAGAACTGGCCTTTTGATAATTAGACAGATTCTAAAAACTGGACTTCCAAGTACCTGATAGTTACCTATAGATAACATAGCCCCTTTCTCCAAAGAAGTATTTTCAAGGTCACCTTCATAAAGAGTAGGATACTCAACAACACAATTTTGCAAAGTATAGGATAAAAGTGACTACAGAAATGAACGGATTTTCTTTGTACCTACAAACAAGACTGCTGCTCTTCTGACAGGAAGTTTTGCATTCTTGAAGAACATCAATGTTTGGGCTAGGATGTTAACTTTCCCCTTGCATTTTTTTCCCTAAGTGGGGAGAAAAGTAAGAATATAAAGGAGTGAAGTAGCAGCACTATTTTTATCAGCCTCATTATAGTTCCAGAGTGAGGGACTATGTCAGATATACGTATATAGTGCTTGAAATAACTACAGTTGCTCAATGAATATTGTATATTCAGAATAACAAGGCCCCAGAAAAAGTTAAATTCTCTGAATACATCTTGCTCACACTCATTCATGCTGCATATTGTGCCTGTAACACCTCTAAATCCATCTTCACTTCTCTGTATCTAACTCTTCTCCATTCTCTAAGCTCCACCTTGAGCTCTGCTTCCCTGTGGGCTCTTCCCTGACAGCTCTTGCCTTCCTGACCTAACTCTGCTCTGAGCGTTTTACAGGTACTCCTCTCTTGACACATATCATTTTCCACCTTGAGTTTCTATTTAATGTTCCTCAGAGGTTTTATCTCCCTTAGTAACTAGCAAAAAACTCCTCCTAGGAAGTTTTAATCCTTGGCACGTTTCTGGGTTCTCTACAGCCTGTTGCACACTGGATGTGCTATGCTTATTAGATGAATTAACTCACCTCTCTGGATCTCTTACAAGGATAGGCACTTTAGAGATAGGTGGAGAAAAACAGGAATTTGTTCTCATAGAACTTATGATTTAACATGGACAATCTGTAGTCTTATTCATTGAGAGCACTGAATTTCCTGCTATAAATACAGCAATCAGTGTATCACTTATAGGTTTGGCTGCAGGTCACAGAGGGAATGCCCAGTGGAAAGCCTGATGCAAGGGCACTGTGGGGCTTCTTAGCCCTGTAAATCTGCTTGGAGGAGCCCTTACTGGTCCTAAACAGGCTACACATATAGAAGATCTCTGGGAATAGTCAGTCCTAGGGTCTTCATAGTAGGATCCCAGTGGTTTTAGAGTCAGTTGTCTAGAAAGCCATGGATGGGCACTCTGAGGCTTCCCTGGCTCAAGCCTGCCCCTAAGATCAGCCACAGTAGCCTTTGTCAAGTTTTTGAAGAGAAAGGATGCCATCTAGGTCCAGGCAGAGCCAGCAGCATGCTGCCATCATGCATGGCAGCCCTTGCTTGGGGCTCCCTGAACATGCTCTGATGGAGGGTAAAACAATCCACTAAATCCAAGGAAAGGATTAGAGATCATTGTAAAGGCAATATATAACTCCACACTCCACAAGCAGATTTTGAGCATGTACTATCAGCCTGACCCTGTAGTCTCTGGCCCAGGTTAGCGGGGCTCCCAAGAGTTCATCAGTCTTTTTGTAAGGAAGGGTGATAACACAAAGTGAATTTGTGACCCAGTTGGGAAGAAACTATAGAAGAATAGATTCACAGTACAAGACAGTTCATAGATATTAACTGCTGATGTGAAAAGGGATGGGAAATATTTCATATCTTGTTCCTCCGTTAAAAACTATGTCTGAAAAAAAGTCAGCATATTAAAGAGTTAAAAAAAGCCATTATTGTTCACATACAAAGAATTTGCAGACTGTTCCAACTTCACGAGGGCTGATGTACCAGGGATCTCTGCAGTACACTTCGTGGGGCAGCCTCCACTTCAGGAACTGCGCACATATAGTTAGGACTCGCCTGCTCTCCTGTGAAAAGGATTATCAGAGATCAGCATTTTATAACATTTTTTAGCTGGGGTAACCTTTCTTCAAATAACACTGACACTAAAGTCTAATATGAAAAGCTGATAAACTCAGAATTATCCTGGTTGAAGTGAGGGGAGGGGAGGAAAGGAACCAGAGTCTTGCTCTCCTTCACCTTCCCCAAACTGTCCCTAAAGGGGACTCATAAACCTGTGGGGTTCTGGAGAGGATGCGGAAACCACTGCTCTAGGGCAAAAGTGAGAGCTATCAGCTGTAATACCCAGACCAGAGATTTGTGCAGGAGTTCCCATTACCCCATGTCCGAGAGGCAGGCTCCTATGCCCACTTGCTACTCCTATGACATTTTTCTGTCAGTCTACACAGGGAAGTATAGCTCCTTTTTTCACATCCTTATAGAATCTCTGGCTTGGAAGGAACTCTGGAGAGTACTGATCCTTTCCTGATCCAGATACCTGAGCAAAATTTAGCAAGTGGCCCTCTTCTCTATTCATTGCTCTCAGAATGCCTCCCATTCACCATACAACTCTTCTGATGACTCTAAGCAAGTGTTTTGTCCCAGGTCCACCAGATATTTGGGCCATTAAAAACCCTCTGGGGACTTATGGGAATACAAATTAGTTAAGCTACTTTGCTTAACGATTTGTAAGTATCTAGTAAAGTTAGAGATACCCAGATATTCCACTTCTGGGTTTATGCCCTCAAGAAACTCTCACACATGTACAGACACAAAAATATGTACAATATTCATTGCAGCATTGTACTAATGAAAAATTGAAAATAATCTAAATGTCCAGGAATAGGAGAATGAAATAAATTGTAGGATAATCACATGATGGAATTCTCTATAGCATTGAAAGCAAATGAACTAGAGCTATACAACATGGATAAATCTTACAAATATAATGTTAAACAAAAACAACAAAAAAGCAAGTTGCTGAAAGATTTATAAATGATACAACATATAAAGTTTTAAAACATGAAAAATATTACTACAGAAATGATAAAAACAAAATTCAGGATGGTAGTTCTTGGGGGAACTCATTTGGGAATAGGTGCATGATTTATTTCTGTCTTATTTCTTGGAGTGGGTGGTGGATACATGGGTGTTTCTTATATTCCCTGTCAGTGATTCCTAACCTGTCTAACGTTAGATCCCTCTTCTCTGCTTAGGCTACCCTCTGAGGAACCTTAAAGAGGTGGATAGAGGTTGCTCAAGGTTTGAAGGAAAATAAGCCCAGAGCCTCGGCTGCTCTACACCTTGCCTGATTGCCAAAGGCTGGCGGGGCAGGGGATGGTTGGGTATCAATACCTCCGTATATCTGTAACCCCTACAGGGCATACTTTCCCATCACTCGGTTGGGAAGCTCTGCTCTATACTTGATTGGAGTCTGAAATATTTCATATTTATGGCTATAAGGCCATAAAACTTCCCCCATAACAAGGTGCCAAGGCCCACCATAATCTTAAATCCTGTTTCTGAACCTTCTTCCATTTCTGTAAGAGGGAGCGTGGGTAGGTGAGAGCTCCAGCAAATATTTTTCCAGCCTAAACCTATCTCTCTGTTTTGCTGTAACTGGTGGTCATAGTTAGCACACTGGAATGGACAGGCTTCTGAGGTGTGGGACAATCTAAAGGACAGTCTGAGGGACAGCACTAAAGATGATGACATCCCACCCACAACTCTTATGGCAGAAACCCCTGGAAGATTAAGGAGAGGTAAAGTCTTCTCCAGATTGTCAGAGACGCTACTATTTCTTACTTAGCCTCAACACAAGTCCATTTGTCTCAAGGCCATGAGGCAGTTCTTGAGTGAAAGAATACAGATAATAAAATATTATCATTATCATCAACAAAAAGAGTTTATTGAATTGGGCACTGTTAGGGCTCTATGCTAGGCTGAATATTGAGGTGTGGCTACAACAAGGTATAATACATCATTCTTACCAACAAAGGGCCATAATTAGCTATACAGAAATAAGGAGTAAGATTTTTTGCACAATTCATTTGGCCAAAATAATTGAAAGGTAGCCTGTGCCGGAGGAAATGGGAAATAAAGAGGATACCACAAAGTCTCTGCCCTCAAAGATATGAATACTTATTTACAGATTTGGCTCTGGATTTGAAGTTATTCAGGGCTGAAAGAAATTGACAGTAGGGATTACCTCAGCTACTGCATCATTTTCATCCTGAGAATACAAAAGTAGTGGGACCAAGCTGTCCAGGACTTGGTTCTCTACACCCTTCTTATCTGTGTATTTCACAGACTTTACGGAGGCTCCAAAGAGGGTCATGGAGAAGCGGTGAATATCAGGCCTCACCTGTGAAGGGAGTATCCAAAGGGAAGCAACTCACTGAAAGTGTTCGTACTTAACTTATAAGAGCTCCAAGTCAGTTGAAACACCAGTCCTAACACGAGGCTGTTTAGCTTTAGGCAGCTGAGGGCAAGAAACCAAACATATGTGGAGATAGCAAGACTTGCTGCTTTTGCACTACTTGTTCTTTCACTCTACAAATGAGAAATGGGCAATCCCACCTGTAGTCGTCACAGCTTATTCCTGACTGGTACTAACCATTCACACAAGCTGTTTTGCTGAAATTCAAAATCCCCGCCTTGGCATATTTGACTCTTCCACGGATGTGGTTCTTTGTGCTCCATGTTTTCCTTTTTGAATAACCTTTGGGATTTGGGATGGGGGCATATGTATAGTCCACCATCTTGACCCAGTCCTGATTGTTCCTTGAAAGGAAAGACAATGTCTTTTCTTATACAAACTCCTTCCCCATCCCACGAAGCAGGGGGGTACCTTGGCAAGTCTCTATGTCTCAGTTTTTTTAATCTGAAAAATACTAAGACCAGCCCTACCAACATCATGGGTTACCTAGAAGGGTCTTAAAAGAGGAGATGTGAAAGTGCTCTGAACATAAAAAGTACTACATAAAATAGTGTATTTATTAGTACCCCAACTTCTATTTGCTGTTATGCCAATTACCCTCCCCCTAGGAAAGTCTCTCCTCTCTCTTTGTCTTACATCACCAAATAAGGAGAATAAGGTCCTCATCATGTCAGTCAGGGTGGTGAAATCCATTATGCCGACAAGTTGCAGGAGTATCTGGATGGCCAACAAAACAACCTTCTCGTCGGTTTCACACAAGAGGTCTAAGATGCTCGGCAACAGGCTCTTGATGTCTTCACTCTGTGTGTCCAAAGGGAGTGCACCATCACCTCCCCTGATAGCACTTCGTTTGGTACCAAAGTAGGGCTCCCCACCTTTACTCAGTACCTGGTGCTTGTGGAATTTTTGGTGATGCTGGCTAGTCAAGAACAGAGAAGTAAAGAGGGCATGGCTGCCCTCTCTCAGTACTGGCAGGGCAGATATGTAGAGAAAGGAGCAAGCTATTGTGAGTTGCCTCACAGGGCAGAAGTGGGACTAGGTGGGGATGGTCTAGTGACATGGACTTGGACTTAAGGTAAGGAATTGCTCTCCTAACCACGAGAGAAAGTGGAATGGCTACCTCAGGTCACACTGAGTTCCCCAGCATGGTAGGTATCCAAACAAAAGCTAAAAGATTCCTTGCAGGACTTCAAGCAGGAATTGACTAAGGACCCTTAGGGTCCTTCTCATTCTGAATTGGGATTCTGCTCTTCTGAAACCTCCAAAAGGAAGCAGTCTCAGGGTTTTAAAGTTTAAAACATACATGTAAAAAGTATATAGAATAAGGCAACAAATATTCATGTATCCAATCAACCAGAATTGACATAAGTTAACATTTGTCATTTTTGTTTTACATATATGTATATATATTTTTTTACATAAAAGAAATAGAACTCAAGTGATAAAATGGAAGCTTCAGGGGTTAATCTTCTCTTCTGACCTAGGCTTAGTTTCTAGGTAGGCCTGTGGAAATGAGCTTCCAACATGAATGTCAGTGATCTTGGTCTTAGATGATAAGCATCTTGGAAGCAGGTACAATGGCCTATCCAATTTACCTACAGGGCGACACGGTACAAAGCATAAAAGGACACCTGAATGTTGCCCAGGTTGTGGTGATAATGAGGGTATCTCCTACACAAACTGCAAGTTTCAAATATTATGAATATATGTGACTTGGACTTTTTATTCCTCTTAATTTCATTAAATGTTTAATGGTCAGTACTTGCATATTTCCTAGGAATAAAATTCAAATGGTACAAAGGAATGTACTCCTACCCACTCCTGTTCACAGGCTACCCAATTTCCTCCTTAGCCATTACCAGTTTCTTGGATAACTTTCTGGGGTGTGTTTTATTTGTGACTTAAGAATCAGTGGTCTGGGGGCCCCTCCTACCATCTCCTGGTGTCTGAGAAGATTGTGCAGTCCCCTCAGGGCAAGATTTTTAAAGAGATTATTTCCATGATGTAGCCAGTCTCTCAAGCGGGCAACAGAGTATATGCTGGGCAGTCTCCTAGCCACTGGACTCTGGAGAAGCTGAAAGAACCCAGAAATCAGCCAAAGAAGTTACTTTTAGGCCCTTTTTCATGAGAGGAACCACCTTCTCACCAACTCCAAAATACAGATTCTCTTTTGAAAGCTCTACTATCCAGCACATACATTACAGGATGGTGCTTACACTGTAGGCACATAAGGAACGCTGAATAATGAACACGTGGAAGGAAGAATTTCAATAGGCTTGAATCTGAAACTATTTCTGTCCCACATCTGAAATGGATCCCAGCCTGCCACTTAGTCCAATAGGGTCTAGGAGGCAGGTATTACTGCTTTATAGGCTTCCCGAATCCAGCTTCTAAAGAATGAGTCTTACCTCCACAAAAAAGCCTGCAGATGTGAGTTTATGTTTATCGTTCCCTCGGTTAAGAAGAGGGACTAACAAGTACATGACCTTATGTGCAAGGAGGTGATTTCTTTCCAGCAATGCACTGCAAAACAGAACACAGACAGAACAACTCTCAGAGGTGCTCCCATCCAGAGAGCATCGTTCCCAGGGCTGGGGGCCCTCTGAAGTTTTTGACCAGATTCAGGTACACAGGAGGGCATGGCAGGGTCAGGACCTCTGAAATCTCCCTAGCATTACGGGTCTTTGCCCACCCTGTGATGAGAAGATTATCCGAACTTAGTTGCTGTGATAACTAAAAGGGAAAAAAATACCTTAAAACAATGCTGATTTAGGGAAGATATGCATGGCAAGGAAGTCTTACTTGGCAAGGAGAGAGACTCCCTGAAGATGGCACTCTTTTCCTTCCAGGAGGGCCCATCCTTTATTCTTTTCCATGATGTGGAATTCCTGCCAGCACCATGTTCTGAGGAGAAGAGTCTTTGTAGCCTGTATGGCGAAGCTAAATCAAACAAAAACAGTACAAGTGAATAGAACAGGACCCTCCAATGTACAGCACACAATCGCCCTGCTCTCCCTGAGGAGGGCCATGCACTGATAGCTGCTGGACTGTAATTCTCTTCTTTCTAGATTTCCTAAAAGAGTCCTAATGCTAAAAAAAAAAAAAAAAAAAAAAAAAGACTCTTAATGCTCTAATAACTAGATTTTGTTTCCCTGGGAGTTTGGAAAGAAATCTATGATAAAACAAATGATGTGGGATGCTAAACAGATACCTACTGCTTTTTTTTTTTTCAGTGAGGAAGATTGGCCCTGAGCTAACATCTGTTGCCAATCTTCCTCTATTTTGTATGTGGGACGCCACCATAGCATAGCTTGCTGAGTGGTGTGTAGGCCCACACCCAGGATCTGAACTCATGAACCCAGGGCCACTGAAGCAGAGTGTGTGAACGTAACCACTACATCACCGGGCCGGCTCCCCCACTGCTTTTTTAAAGCTTTATTTAAATACAATTTACACTCCATAAAGTTTACCCCCATTGCTTTTTAAAACTAGTTATTGAGGGGCCGGCCCCGTGGCCGAGTGGTTAAGTTCACATGCTCCACTTTGGCAGCCCAGGGTTTCGCCGGTTTGGATCCTGGGCATGGACATGGCACCGCTCATCAGGCCATGCTGGGGCAGTGTCGCACATGCCACAGCTGGAGGGACTTACAACTAAAAATATACAACTATGTACCAGGGGGCTTTGGAGAGAAAAAGGAAAAATAAAATCTTTTTAAAAAACCCCAAAAACGCTAGTTATTGAATAGTATCCTGGACATAAGAGAATTTTTTTTTTTTTTTTTTGCTGAGGAAGATTTGCCCTGAGCTAACATCTATTGCCAGTCTTCCTCTTTTTTTGTTTTTTGCTGAGGAAGATTCACTCTGAGCTAACATCTGTTGCCAATCTTCCTCTTTTTGTATGAGAGCTGCCATGACAGCATGGCCACTGACAGACAAGTGGTGGAGGTCCGTGCCCAGGAACTGAACCCGGGCTGCTGAAGTAGAGCGCACTGAACTTAACCACTAGGCTACCGGGGCTAGCCCACATTAGACAGTCTTAAAGCTGGAGGGGTCCTTGGAGAACACCTGGCCTGATCTCATTTACAGACGAGGAAAGTAAGGCACAGAGCAACAGAAAAATTTGCCCATGGTACACAGCTGGTTAAATGAATGGGAATTAGGACTCAGTTCTCCTGACTCTTAGGTGTTCTTAAATATTCCACATCATAGCACTTCCTCTGAAAGAAATCCATGTGCCATAGCGACACTAAGGGATTTCTACTGAGACCCTAATGGGGAACTAAAAATACCTCTCCATGCAATAAAACGGAGATGAGCTATTGTTCAAGTGTGGATCAGTACGGTTTCGGAGGTGGGTTTAAGGCTGTTTTACTTGTCTCTGTCTCTACTTGACTTATCAAGAAAGGGCTGGCAGGGGCCAGCCCCGTGGCCGACTGGTTAAGTTCCTGTGCTCTGCTTTGGCAGCCTAGGGTTTCGCTGGTTCGAATCCTGGGCGCAGACACGGCCCCGCTCATCAAGCCACGCTGAGGCAGCATCCCACATGCCACAACTAGAAGGACCCACAACTAAAAAAATACACAACTATGTACCGGGGGGCTTTGGGGAGAAAAAGGAAAAATAAAATCTTTAAAAAAAAAGAAAAAAAAAAGAAGGGGCTGGCACGATATCGCACATTATTTTACAGGGCATCTGGACCCAGACAGCCACATTTACCTTGGCACCAATCAAAAAAAAGACAACCAACGAAAGCCCACAGTAACTCACAGGCATTTCAACTTGTCTCCTGGGAGTGGCAGACTGTAAACTCTCCCACAGTTGGGACCACATCTTGGCTATCCTCATGTCTACCACAGTGCCCAGTGCTTAGTTAAGGTCAATGAAATCACAAGGGGCAGTACCACAGAGGAGTGACCTCGGAAGACATTTCCTGTCCTGTGTACAGGCCACTTGGGATGGCGACATCAGACATGGTGAGGTCGATGCTGTGGTGAATCTGGATGAGCAGTGTCATGAGAAGCTGAGGAAAGAGTCGGAACGTAGCTGCTCGGAGCCTGTTTCCCACAAACACCTCATAAAGGGCATCTGTTGCCTGTGGTAGAAAAGGCACACAGCAGAGCTGAACACCTGCTAGCCCTAATCCTTACTTTTACTTGATGTCTGCTTGTGCCAGAATATGCTTTCTGGTTCTACTATCCCATACGCAGAACAGTAGTGGCAGTCGTGCAGGAACACGAAAGTGAGGGGAAAAGGAATAGGAGTGAAGTGGTCATTAAAAGTTACCAAAGAGTGAGGGGAGTCCTGAAATCCAGAAGGAAACTATAAAGGAAACTATTAACATATTTGACCACATACAAATATAAAGCCAGGGCAAAATTTATCATAAACAAAGTTAGATGACAAATAACCCGGAAAAGTATTTGCATCAATGTGATATTCTTAATATATAAAATGCTCTTACATATCAGTACAGAAAAAAACATAAAGGCTTGCTACTCAATGCGTGGGCCACACAGGAGCAGCACTGGCATCACCTGGGAGCTGGTTAAAAATGGAGAATTCCAAACCCTCACCCCAGACATTTTGCACCAGAATCTCTATTTCGATTAGACCCACAGATGAATGTGGTTTGTGTGCATATTAAAATTGAGGAGCACTGGTGTATAGGACATGAGCAGACAAGTCACAAAAGAAGAACTATAAATGGCCAATTAAAAAACATATACAGGGAGGGGGCTGGCCCTGTGGCCAAGCGGTTAAGTTCGTGCGCTCCACTTTGGAGGCTCAGGGTTTCACTGGTTCGGATCCTGGGCGTGGACATGGCACTGCTCATCAGGCCATGTCGAGGTGGCATCCCACATGCCACAACTAAAACATACAACTATGTACTGGGGGGATTTGGGGAGAAAAAGCAAAAAAAAAAAAAAGATTGGCAAGAGTTGTTAGGTGCCAATCTTTAGAGAAAAAAAAAACATATACAGGGAGGGTGAAAGGGGTAAAGGGCCACATATTTATGGTAATGGATAAAAACTAGATTAGTGGTGAGCACGATGCAGTCTATACAGAAAGTGAAATATAATAATGTACAATTGAAATTTATACAATGTTAAAAGCCAATAAGACCTCAACAAAATAATTTTTAAAAAAATATACAAATGTTCAACTTCACCAAAATGAAATAATAATTAAAACATGTTCCTTTTTCACCTATCAGCTAGGCAACAATGAAAAGACTGGTAAGGCTCAGTGTGGTGAGGGTGTGGGTAAACAGGCATTCTCACACACAACTGGGAGAAGGGCAACATTCTAGAGGACCATCTGGGAACATTATCAAAAGTTTAAATAAGTCCACCCCTTGACCTAGAAACTTCCCTTCAATGGACTTTATTCTAAGAAAATAATTGGGTATGTATAACAAAATTTATGTATGCATGATTAAGTTTGCTACAGCACTGTTTTAATGGCAGAAGTTTGAAAACTGTCAAAATGTTCACTAATATGAAACGTGATAGTGAAATAAATGGTTCTGTACCATGTATTACCTATTTTTTTCTAAGATTTTATTTTTTCTTCTTCTCCCCAAAGTCCCCCAGTACATAGTTGTATATTTTCAGTTGTGGGTGCTTCTAGTCGTGGCATGTGGGATGTCATCGCAGCATGGCTTGATGAGTGGTGCTAGGTCTGTGCCCAGGATCTGAACCAGCAAAACTCTGGGCCACAGAAGCAGAATGAGTGAACTTAACCACTCAGCCATGGAGTTGGCCCCTTACCTATTTTTTTTTGCTGAGGAAGATTCACCCTAAGCTAACATCTATTGCCAATCTTCCTCTTTTTGCTTGAGGAAGATTTGCCCTGAGCTAACATCTGCCTCTATTTTGTATGTGGGTCACTGCCACAGAATGGTTGATGAGTGGTATAGGTCCAGCCCGGGAAGTGAACCTGGGCTGCTGAAGCAGAATGTGCTGAGCTTAACCACAAGGCCACGGGGCTGGCCCCAAGTATTACCTATTTTTAAAAAGGTAATTAAAAATAAATAAATTACTATGCAGGCATGAAAAAGATAACAGAGAGCACTATATATTGATATGAAATATAGCTCATTTTTTTTTTGAGGAAGATTAGCCCTGAGCTAACATCTGCTGTCAATCCTCCTCCTTTTGCTGAGGAAGACTGGCCCTGAGCTAACATCCATGCCCATCTTCCTCTGCTTTATATGTGGGACGCCTGCCACAGCATGGCTTGCCAAGCAGTGCCATGTCTGCACCCGGGATCTGAACTGGCGAACCCTGGGTCACCAAGAAGCACAACGTGTGCACTTAACCGCTGCACCACTGGGCCGGCCCCTAGTTCATATTTTGTTAAATGAAAAACAGCAAATCATCAAACAGAATATATAGTATGATCCTATTAATATACATATACAATTTATAGACTGACCTGATTAAATATATACTTTTATCTGCCCTAACTCCCTAAAACTGCACTAAAATGACACTATAGGGATTTTTAAAAAGGTATAAACCCACAAGAACAGACAGAATAGGAGAGGAGACAATAATACATTAGAGATGTCAAAATGATTTTGGAAGCTAAAACACATGTATGGTAATAACTTAGGCCAGAGAAAGCTGAACCGTAAACTGGTAGGGAAGAAAATAAAGTAAAAATGTATATATTGATAGTGGGGCAGGCTGTGTGTCTAGCAGGGAGGGAGTATATAGGAACTCTCTGTACTTTCTGCTCAATTTTGCTGTGAACCTAAAACTCCTCTAAGAAATAAAGTCTATTTAAAAAAACATATGGGGGAAAAAAGTTTACCAAATACATACAAAAAAAGTTTCTATATGCATAAGCACTTCTAGAAAGTTCATTTTTATGGAGATGATATAACCATGAGCTAAGTATGCTTTTTAGATTTTTAAAGGATTGTATTAAAAAAAAATCCAAAGAATATGTGATGGAGACTCTATGTTGCCTGCAAAACCTAAAATATTTACCATGTGGACCTTTACAGGAAAAGTTTACCTATCTCTGCTCAAAGAGGAGCCCTGCTTTCTATTTTATACTTTTCTATATTATTTGAAATTCTTTTTCATGAGTTTGTATTACTCTTAACTGTGATGAACTATTAGCATTACTATGATGATGTATTACTCAACTTTTTTTCTTTTTTGAGGAAGATTAGCCCTGAGCTAACTGCTGCCAATCCTCCTCTTTTTGCTGAGGAAGACTGGCCCTGTGCTAACAGCCATGCCCATCTTCCTCCACTTTTATATGTGGGACACCTACCACAGCATGGCTTTTGCCAAGCGGTGCCATGTCCGCACCCGGGATCTGAACGTGCGAACTTAACTGCGGCGCCCCCGGGCCAGCCCTACTCTTAACTATTTTTAAAGGATGAGGGAAGGCATGTTGCAACATAGGAAACCATACTGATTCTTTCACTCTCTCCAGCTCCCTCCAGTCAATCCCTTGGTAGAGACACTGTAGATTTATAAATGCATGACAGAAGCAAACTTCCAGAGGAACCAAAGGAATACTCTCCAGATGGGGCGTTGGGCAGTCGTCCTAGGAGGGGAGCATGGTGGGCTGACGTTGGAGGGGCTCAACGGCTTACAGCAACAGCCACATAGGCCATCTTCTCCTGCGTGGGCACATTGTGGCACTTCTGCAGCTTCCTCAAGAGCCTCCACAGAATCCAGGTTGTGCTGGGCAGCTCCACCTCCAGAGTTCTCCACAACTCAGCCAGATGCCTAGAGATCCCAGAGTAACAGGATTCAAGACAATGGCTTATCATAGGCTTACCATGACCACAACCTCCCTGGAATCTGTTTGGAATCCAATCTATAAGAGGTTTTCCTATCTGCTCAGTTCTTCAGGGTATCAAAAGACTTACTATCTGATTTCCTAACAGTAACTCCCACGGTTTGATAGACTCAAGTTCCCATTGCCACAGCATGGACTTCAAGACCACTCATGAACTGTCCTAACCTACCTTTTCACTCTCACAACTCCCCTAGCACATACTCTGTGCTGGAGCTACCCAGACTATTCACCTTTACCAAACAAACAATGGCCTTTGAAAACCCTATACCTTTGCTTATGTTATTTCCTTAAGTTGGGAAGCCCTTTCCATAACTCTGCTCTGCCCATCAAAATCCTTCAAGGTCCAGCTCCAGTGTCATCTCTTCTGTGAAGCCTTGCTGCTTCTTCACCATGTTGCTCTTGAGAGTTTCCCCAACACTTTAAGAATGCCTCCTTTGAGATGTTGCCTCGATCTTAAATGTACTATTGTCAGTTCTCTGTATGTTTGTCTATATCTGTTCCCTCTTGAAGGCAGGGATTATGTCTGGCTTTTCTTCTATGAATCCTTCAGGACCTAGCACAATGCCAGGCTCACAGAAAGCATTCAAAGACATACTTATTCAATGCAGTCTATGGTCCTCAAATTTTGGCTAAGGCCAAGCCCTGAAACAAGGCTTTGATCCTTCTCAGAAGAGACCCTTTGTCTCCTCAAAGAAAGACAGTTTGTAATAACATCTCTTCTACCATTGACTCAAAGGTAAGGCCTGAGAGTTATATAAACATTGTGGAGGAAAATTACTGGGGGAAGACTGGGAATTACTCATGCTTTTAATCCATTCTTTTATTTTCAGAATCTACCTAGGTATCTTTGTGTGCTAGAGTCAGTGTTTTTTAAAGTGTGGTCTTCCAACTCTCTCCATCAGAATCACTCTAAAAACGGAGAGGCTTAAAACTATTCCAATATTATACTCCCTATTCTCATGATCTAATATGTAAATAAAACAAAGCAAGAAGATCCTAAAGGATTCCTAAAGGGAAGGCCAGAAAAGCAATGTGGGATGCTGAAAAGGCTCATGGCTGGGGAAAGAGATTGTGGAATATGAACATTCGTTTCTGGGATGAAACTAAGAAATCCTATACTTACTTAACCTTCTTTTTTTCTCTGAATTCCTGAGGGAGTAAATGAAGTATTTTGAGAAGTTATTTATTGTGAAAGAAGTGTTTCAAAAATGCCTTAGGTCTGCTGTACGTTTGTTAAGTGTGTTGAGAATTCATCTAAATTAGGAAAACACACACATTGGCCTATTAGCCAATGGTTCACAAATTTTAGTGTGAAAAAAGTCATCTGGAGAGTTTGTTAAAAATATGGAACAGGTTTCACCTCCAGTGACAGTGATTCTGTAGCTGTGACATGGTTTTTGTTTGCTCACCATCACTTTGGGACTCATCGATCTGTTTCATACCTTCCTTGCATTCATTTTCGCTGTTCCTTCTGTCTGGAAGGCCTTTTCCACTCCACCATCCCACTATCTACCTGGCTAATTTCCACTGAAAACTCAGCTTGAGGCAGCCCTTCTTTCAGAAACTCTTCCCCAATCCTTCATCTAATTAGGTCAAGTCCCCTCCTAGGGACTTCCACAGAACTCTGTTATTTTGCTTTGGGATCCTTTGTTATTTGTCTGTGTCTGCTACCAGACTTTGCTGCTTGAGGCCAGGTCCATGTCCTGTCCATTATTTCTCCAGTGCCTAGCAGCACCGTGCACATAGCAGATGCCTTGAAAAGACTCCTAAGAACAATCACCCCAATCTGTATGTAGATCAACTAACGGACTTCAGGCAAATGACCAAAAATATAATCAGAATGAAGTTTCCTGACTAAGTCATTTCCATTTCTAACAGATTCTACAGTTCTCATACGATCTAAAGCAGTGGTTCTCAAGTCCTCCAAGAGCTAGAACAAACACACACCATAAAATAATGCTGAAATTACTCTTAAAATAACTAGATACATTTAATATTTTGTACTAAATCAGATATTTTGTACAAGAATCTATTGTAGATAACTTGAAGCAAGTATGAAAGATTTGAAAACAACGTATTAGTGAAATATAGAAAAGTAAGAAGATTTTTTTTAATCTAAATTAACTCATATTTCTCCATGGATGGGTACAAGTTCTCCTTTTGATTTAGTGGTAGAATGTCTAACTCAGCTTACAGAAAACATCAGCATTACAGCAAGCCATTATGTGAGAACTATTCACTGAAAGTGGTTTCAAACAGTTTAAAGCTGAGAAATCTTTTCTTCAAATACAATAATTACCCACAATCACAATATATAAAGCAGATAAAAAGAGGCGCTGCTCTGGTTAAAGTGGAGTGGGCGCCTGGAGCCCTCTCCTCATGATGCACTGCCTTCCCCACAGGGCGTCTCCTGGGCCTTCCAGACTGCCTCCCTCTGAAAACCACTAATCTAAAAAAAGGCATCTTGTTTGTTCCTCTCTCTGATTCCATTCTTATTTATGCATATATTTATACTTTATGCATATATTTTTTATGTACATATTACTTTTTGGCTAAATCTTTCTCAATTGCATGCAGACATCACCCCTAAATAACTTCAGTATCTATCTCCTAAAAATAAGGGCATTCTTCTGTATAACCACATTATCTTTTACATCTAAGAAAATAATTTGATAATCTAGTATAGAGTCTATATTTAAATTTTCTCACAATTTTCTTTTATGGTTTTCATCCAGGATCCAATCAAAGTCACATATTGCATTTGGTTATGTCTCTTTAGTGTTTTTTTATCTAAAACAGTGCCCCCAGCACCATTTTTTCTTTCACGACACTAACATTTTTGAAGAGTTCAGTCCAACTGTCTTGTAAAATGTTCTTCCTTCTGGATTTTTTGGATTGTTTCATTATGTTCATGCATTATATTTTTATTTATATTGTAGGTATCTGTCTATATCTTATCTCCTCTACAAGAATATCATTAGTTTTCTGAGGGGAGCCATGTTCCACAATACTGACAGCTGTGTCACACACCCCAATTTAATCCAGAGGCTGGACCAGATTCTGTTACCTGTCATATGGTACTGGATGACACAGAAGGTGGTTGATCACTACATCTGTGTACTTGGGCCTGGAGATAAACAAACTCACAGTATTTATGATTTGGTGGCGGACTGTAGGCTGGCTGATTATGGATAGCCTGGCACAGATAACATCCATAATTTCTGGCACCTGAAGAAGGAAAAGAAATCACTAAGACCTTAATCCTGTGTGACAGTGATAATTACTGAGAATATTGTGGCTATTTCTAAGAGGTCCTGGGGGTGACTTTTAAAACAATGTTTTTATTATTATTTTTTTAAAGATTGGCACCTGAGTTAACAATTGTTTCCAATCTTCTTTTTTTTGTTCCTTTTTGCTTTTTCTCCCCAAATCCCCCAGTACATAGTTGTATATTTTAGTTGTGGGTCCTTATAGTTGTGGCATGTGGCAACATGGCCTGATGGGCGGTGCCATGTCCGTGCTCAGGATCCGAACCGGCGAAACCCTGGGCCGCCGAAATGGAGCATGCAAACTTAACCACTTGGCCACGGGGCCAGCCCCTATTATTGTTAAAAAGTTTATTATCAAAACTACTTAAAACATATCTGTATGTATGCATATGCATATAAAAGGATTTGGAAGAACATATGTACAAAGATGTTAATAATGTGTCTTTGAGTGATGGAATTTTTTTTGCTTATATATTTTTTCTAATTTTTCCTTAATGATTATGTATTGATTTGATAATAAGATGAACTAATAAAAGTGTTGCAAGGAAGCTGGGTTTTTTTCCACTCTGACTGTAAGAGTACCAGAGGAGTCACCGCCTTCCTCCCAGTGATGCCTATCTCGCTCAGGGTAAAGGAAACAGAAGCCGCCGGGCTTTGGTCTTTCTCTGCTTGGACTACTCTTCCCACTCATAGACTCATGGCTTCAGGTCTTTGTGGAAATGTCAGCTTCTCAGAGAGTCACTCCTCAATGACCTCACATAAAATGGCTGTCATTATCACCAGCTGCCAGAAATTGGTTTAAGGATGAGCAAGGGATGCGACTCTGGCTGATGAAACATGAGGGAAAATCTACTGGGGGCTTTTGGGAAAGATTTTCCTCTCTGATTAAAGGGACAAAAGGAAGGCAACATCTCTCTTCGCTGGATAGTCTTGTCTTATCCGCTCATAAAGTCTGACGCCGCAGTGACCATCTTATGACTTAAACAAACAGGCAAAGTGGAAAGATGGAAAAGCCCTTGGCTCTTTGATAACACTGTTGAGTCCCTGAACCAATCTTAGAAAATCTACTCCACTTCCAGCCTTCTTGGTGTATGGGACCATAAACTCTCTATCTTCTCATGGTCTGGTTATTTCACAGCTGAAAGCACCCAACCGATACAAGCGCCAATCTCACAATGCTCTCATCATACTGCTTTTTTTGCATTTTTGCTATTTTAATAGGTTAAAAACTGGGTTTTCATCATTTAAAAATTACTTTTTACTTTTATCAAAGTGCAACATGCACACAATTTAAAAAGTCCAGTGGTACTTCAAGGCTCTCTCCTGCCCATTCCCCAGGTCCGCTTTCCAGAGACAACTACCTTTATCCCTTTCTCTCTTCCAGTATGTCCTTCCATATTTCTAGATGATCTAATCATATTGTGATTTCTTGATGTAACAATTTTAGACAGATTTAAATAAATTCTCTTGATTTTAAGCTTACAAGTCAGCTTCCTTCTAGGATCACTGATAGCTTGACTTTTTAAAATTTGACACCTTTAATTAACCTAGATGAAGATCTAAATTGAAGTTAACATTCTCATATGTGTTAATTATATCTTTATATCTCTGGGAAATATAGACCATAACTTGGATTTCTAAAAATCTCCCTCCCTAGTTGCATCCATAGTGGTTGTTTATTACAGGCTTGTTGAATGGATGAATGTTAGACACTGACCAATGGACTAAGGCTTTGACCGTGGTCCCTGGCAGCAGTTCTCAGCTGAACAGGAAAAGCAGAAGAGACCTCAGCAGCTGCAGCAGGGGAGAGGTCGTGCCAGTATTTCAAACCTAGAAAATGGCCACTGAGCTTTTTTACCTTCTCAAATCGGGACTCTGCATTTTTCACCAATGTTATCAGCAATTCTCCCGCTGACTGCTGGGTGCAGGGATGTTTCACATTTTTCAAGCCATCCAATGTGGTCATTACAAACTGGTAGAGCTCATCTGAATCGAGAAAAACTTCAAAGACCTGAAATGATTTAGGGAAAATGAACTTCCAAGATATATGATACCATAGAAAGAGTCCTGAAGTAGATTCTATGTTAACAATCAGAGAAGTGTACAAAGATGTACAAGGCTGTTCACTTCAGTCTTGTTTACAAGAGTGAAAAACTGGAAGCAACCCAACTGTCTACTGCTAGGGTCTGTGCATGGCCTTTTACCGCTGACTTTCAGAAAGAAGTTTTATTACCGAGATCTTCAGAAAGAGTCACACTTTTAAAGGAGTAGGACTAAAGGAAAGTCTCTAAAGCTACAGAGCTGACAGGGTCCCAGGCATAGCTAAAAGACCTTGTCTGGAGACAATATATTAAAAGAAGTGTGATTCTGCTTCTCATTGTACTTGACAGTGTATAAAGTCCTTCACATGATTATAGCAGGTATAATGACTGGGCACTTACTATGTGACAGGCACTGAGCAAGGCGTTTTCCACACAATGTCTTATTTAACCCTTACAACAATTGAGTTATCCCAATTTTTACAGATCCTCATTGTGCAGATGAGGAAACTGATGCACAGAGAATTTTAAATTACCTGATACCTTTGACTCTACATGAGTAAGATCTGCAGGTTTTCTTTTATTCTATAGCTTCTAACATAGTGCCTGGTGCCCAGTAGGTGCTTAAATATGTGTTGAATAATGATAAATATATTAATTAAAAAGGGTATGGCTTATCAGATCAACTACATTTTCTTGCAGCTCCTTTTTGTGACAAGGATTTACATTTGCAAGAGCCTGGCTAGGGTTAGGAGAGCCATCAATGGAAGCCGTTTGTCTGAAGAGATATCCAAACAGAGATATTGGCCCCACTGATGGGTTGACCTAAACCACTAAACTAATAGGGCAAAGTGTAGAAGTCTCAAGACCATGGTGCCTCATCTCCAAATCAGGGAATGTTTAGAGAGCACCTTCTCAGGCAATTTTGTATCTTTAGTTTTATAAGAAATTATCAAAACTTTTCCTAAAGTGGTTTTACCATTTCACATTCTCACAAGCAAATGCATGAGACTTCTGGTTGCTTCCCATCCTCTGCAACATTTCATATGGTCTGCCTTTATAACTTCAGCCATTCTGATTACCTGGGCAATTTTGAAGGGACAACTGTAGAACCGTTTAATACTATAGAGTTCTAGGAGTTCTCGACATTTTTTCATGGCTCTTTTCAAGCTTTGGTGATTTTTCTTGTCATGAGTGATATCTGAGAAAAAAATGAAATATTAATACTTTCTGGCTTATATCTTTCATCTTGATTTTGCAAGTCTGGTTGATCTCTAGGTTGAAGATCTCACTCTTCTTGTCTTTTTCAAACTTGAATAAAAATGCCTGGGGGAAGGAGTGCGTGTCAATCTGAAGGCTGATTTGTTTCCCCTCTGTTGTAGAGCAACCCATAAAAAGGGCTGAAAGAAAAAGAAAAGAGCTTTTTGAAAGAGCAGAGCTTTTGAGTGATTTGGAAGTACAACCAAGGTGAGCTAAACCATTCCCGCACTGGTGAGGACTTTTGAGGGGTCTCCCTATGACGCTTAGGTCCCCACAAAAAATTGTACGATTCTGTACTGTCTGATAATTCTGTGTATCAGAACTTTTTATGTGTTTAGTTTTGCTGATGATTGAACCTGCCAACATGCCCTCACAGTGCCTTGGTTTTTTCACGTTTTGTTGTGACTCATGGTCGCTGGAAATTTATGTATGGGGCCCATGTGTCTGGGCCCTTGGTTGAGCATATTATCTCTCCAACTGGACAATAAACTCTTGGGGAAAGGACCCTGTGTGTCTTGTTCACCAGTGCATCCTGAGAACAAGTGCCTCAGAAATCTATGCTGAGCAAGTAAGCACTTGCATCTCCACGGCTCTATGTCTTGGTAGACACTGCTCACACTCAGAGCTGCCCAGAGATGAGACGGCTGCTTTGGGAAGCACACAGCTTCCTTATCCTTAGGATGAGCAAGCCCAGGCCGGGCGACTAGCTGGTGGGGATAGAGTGGACTCAGACTCAAACACCGGGGGCATGCTGGCTTAGATGTTTCTGAAGTCTCTGCTAACTGGGGGTTTGATGATTCATTCTTTGACCAAATGGTCCTCTTTCTATTCTTCAAACTCCGAAAGCTCTTATCTCCCAAGGGTCCTTGCTTATGCTGTGCCTTCTGCCTCATATGCTTTTCTCACCTCTTCACCTGACTAATGTTCTTTATTTTTCAGGTTATCTTCAGAGAGGCATTTTCTGAACCCCACAACTAGATTTGATTCTCATTCATGGCCCCTGTAATTTCCCTTCATAGCAGTTATCTTAGTTTGTAACAACAGAGTTATTTGTTGATTCTTTGATTGTCTGACTCCCCCACTAGACTATATGCTGGTTACTGTTAGATCCCAAGTAAGTATTCAGTAAACATTTATGGGATAAATAAATAAATGAAGGCCCGAATGATGGCAGGAACTTCTTCCACTTCTGACCAAACTAATCACTCCAGTCCGTCCACATGTTTAGCTACTCCAATTCGATGGCCAAGCAGATGGCTGCCTCTGACGGGGCAGACCCACTGTTAGGACTCTATCAAGTCAGTGCTGCTTCTTCTCTGCCTTTGACTATGTGCCCTTCCCCTTATGAGCTACTGTAAAAAGTCTTTCTAGAATGTGGGGAGTGAGGACACATGGAGGACTGTGCTTGTGTTGTGCTAGAGGATTTATTCAGGGCCTCGCTGCCTTCAGCAGTGCCTTACACTTCAGCTTCAGCGTGATATGCAGCAAGTAGTGTGTGCCCTCGGCAGCCTCCTCGGCCACCTCTGTCAGTGGGTCCCCACACAGTAGTGCCATCAGAGCCGCTAGGTGTCCAAGTCTTTGGAATCGCAGTGGAAGCTAGTTAGGAAGAAAAAGAAAGATGCCATTAGAATACAGGGGCATTTGATGCCTTAGATTTAGGTCGTTGAGAAGTAACTCCATTTCCCCCTCTACTCCAGAGAAGTGCAAGGGTCCCAATCAGCCCTTGGATCTCTTTAAGGTTAACATTTAACGTGTATAGATACAACATATCCAGCACATGATATTAAATAGGGCAAGTTCTGACCTAAGTAAGCAATCTGAAAAAAGCAAAAGCTTTGTATATAAAGATGTTCATTCTAGCACTGTTTTAAAAGACCACATATTGGAAATAATTGCGCAATAACAAGGAGAACTATGGTATAGCCACTCTGTGAATATAGCCATTAGGGATAAAGTATCCTAGGAATTTGTGATAAGGTAGGAAAATATGC
Organism: Equus przewalskii; assembly: GCF_037783145.1. Classification (NCBI taxonomy): domain Eukaryota; kingdom Metazoa; phylum Chordata; class Mammalia; order Perissodactyla; family Equidae; genus Equus; species Equus przewalskii. The sequence goes on from NC_091851.1 coordinate 27,441,376, forward strand.
TAGTCTGCTAAGTGAAAAAGCTGGATGCAAAGTTGAGGTGTACCATTTAATTCTATTTAAAAATTTTATTTATTGATATCTTGACTGACTAAAGAAAAATAGTAAGGTAGCTGGCAAAAATCACATCAGAAGAAGAGATATAGTGAAGAAAGTGGGACAAATTAAAAAATGAAGGTAGAAAAGATGAATGAAGTTAAGAATTTGGTTAGCATGCAGAACGCACACTCATCATTCGTTTGGGGTAGGCCACGGAGCTAGGCTCTGAACTTCCTTAGGGCTAACGCAGAGGTACACACAATCTTATATACAATATGATTCACATTGCCCATAAGATAAGAAGCACAACTCTTCCTAGGATTGAGGCAAAAAGAAATTTCTTCTATGGCTCTTCATAAAAATATACTGAGGGGCCCACCCGGTGGCGTAGTGGTTGAATTCACAGGCTCCACATTAGTGGCCCAGGGTTCACAGGTTCAGATCCTGGGCATGGACTTGCACATTGCTCATCAAGCCATGCTGTGGCAGCATCCCACATACAAAAAATAGAGGAATACTGGCACAGATGTTAGCTCAGGGCCAATCTTCCTCACACACACACACACAAATATATATATATAGAGAGAGAGAGATATGAACAACAGCCTCTACAACTTATTTACAGTAAACATAGTAACATATACACAAAGCTGTCTAACATCTTTCATTCACTGATATAACCTTCATTCATACATTCAATCAACAAACACTGAGTGTCAATGATGATCCGGGAACTGGTTATGCCTATGGTACTTATGGGCAAGGCACTATGGTTGGCACTGGGGATATAAGCAGTGAACAAAAGATAACATCCCTGTTCATGGAGGTGATATTGTAGTTGGAGGAACATAAAATAACAAACGTTAAAGTAAAATTTACTATGTCTCAAATGGTGATACATGCTATGATGAAGAAAAATGCAGGAGAAAAGGATAGGAACTGCTATTTTAGAATGGTCAGGAAAGACGTCACTTTCCTGTTGATGTTGAAATGAGAGATTAAGCCATATAGATATCTGGGAGAAAAGCACTCCAGGCAGAGAGAACAGCAAGTGCAAAGAGAAGGGAGTATGTGTGGTGTTTCTGAGGAATAAGTAGGGTAGGTTGGCTGGAGCAAAGTAAAAAAGAGCAAAAAAAAATAGGAGATAGATGAGGATGGGGCCAGATGGCATAACAACTTACAGAATATTATAAGAATTTTGGATTTTATTCTGTGTGACATGGGAAGGCATTGGAGGGTTAGCCATTGGAGGGTTTTGAGCAGAGAGGGGACATAAGCTGACTTACATTTATTCAATAAATATTTAATTAAGTATCTACTATGTGGTATATTCTGTGGTAGGCACTGGGGATTATGCGGTGAACAAGATAAACACAATCACTGATGAAGTTTGCATTCTATTAGAGGGAAATAGGCAGTAAGTCAATAAACAAACAATCAAACAAGATAACCTCTGAACCTAAGAAGCCCTAGGAAGGAAAGAGAGTGATGAGATAGAGAGCAAGGGTAGATCTATTTGTAAGCAAAGGCCTTTTTGAGGTGGAAACATTTGAACTGAGCACTAAAGAATGACGACAGGTTAGCTATGTGAAGAGTTGGGGAAGGTCATTCCCAGCAGAGGAAGCAGTAAGTGCAAAGGCCATGAGGCAGGAAGAGCTTTACATGATAAGGAATGTAAAGGAGGCCAGTGTAGGGGAGTAAATCAGGGGGTGTAGAGAGGCAGGCAGGAGCTAGATCATACAAGACCTTGTATTCAAGAACAGCTGGATCAAAAGAGTGGCACAGGTTTTAAGAAGATAACTCTGGCTAAATATAGAGAACACATTGGAAGGAACTGAAGGGGAAGCCCCCATCCCAACACACTCATGCACAAAAAAGTACTCAGAAGGAATAAAAAAAGGTTAATGGTAGCTATCTCTGGATGACAGCAACAAGATAATTTTTCTTCCTTCTACTTTTTAAAAATATTTAAAAATTTTTCTATAATAAACATATTTATATTCATAATACAAAAAGACCCCCAACTTTATTAAGACAAAAAAGGCCACTGGAGAATTATGTTCCTAGTCTGATGACAAAGTGGTTCTTTAACAATCTCTTTTCTAAATCTCTATCTTTTATTTGAGACTAGGAAAAAAGTTAGGGACCCAGGGAATATGCAGTTTTCAAAATTGTACACTTAAATTGGTAGGATTTCATTATATATAAATTATAATTTAATAAAGTTGATTTAAGAAAAGCTATGGACCTTCTCAGAAAAATCCAGAAGACTGCACCACACAAAATTCTGCATACGCTTTTCCGGATGTTCACATACCTCAAAGGCACCTAGGTACAGCACCCCTACATTAGCAATTCTCCCTAGGAAGAAAATGCTAAGGAAGATATCCAGGGCCTAGAGAGAGATTATATAGGAGAGAGTCATTTGAAACTCTTTTCTTGTTTAATCTGCAGCCAAAATTAGAGGTTAAGGAATGCAGAAGGAAGAACAATACATTATTGTTATTAGAATAACAACAGTAGGGTAGTCAGTGATGACAGAATAATAAGGTAGTCTGGTATGGCCAGAAGTTACTTGCTTTCCTTGACTAAAGAGAGAAAAAAGGAAGTAGCATAGCTTGAGGGACTGAATTTAGTTCAATAATGAGGTGGAAAGTTTGGATGTATTTTCTTTTCTTCTTTTTTTTCTTTGTGAAGAAGATTGGCCCTGAGCTAACATCTGTGCCAATCTTCCTCTATTTTATGTAGGATGTTGCCATAGTGTGGCTTGACGAGCAGTGCTAGGTCCGAACCCAGGATCTGAACCTGTGAACCCTGGGCCACCAAAGCAGAGTGCAGGAACTTAACCACTACACCACTGGGCCAGCCTCTGGATATATTTTCATCATGAGAAATAAGAAAGTTAGTGGATGCTGTCCCTTTAAGCATGACTGTTAGAATATTTTTACCAAGGACAAATTCTCTAAGGAAAATTTTGGCATAGGTCCTAGCATTCCTAACCCCCAACTTCTCTTCCAACTCCCAGGCCTTATTACGCAGACCAGAGAAATGATGGATGGAGAACAGGAGGCGCTCCAGTGCCTACAAGATCTACTTGGGAAAGAGGAAAGAGAGATTCACAGATGAAAAAAAAGAATAGACCTGGAAGGAGGATCTTAGTTTTGGGGAATTCTTTTTAGGAGTTATGGGATAGGATTCAGAACAACTGAGAACTGAGAGAGTGAAACAGAGAAATGAGAGGATTTAAAAAGGGGTACCATCGAACTGTTCTCTCTGAGATGCTGGGAGATATTTAAATTCACTTAACATTTGCCTGCTGAACTTTGTTCCTTCAAATACAACACTGCACAGAGACTCGGCCACTGTGAGCCCTCAGATACTTTCAGGTTACATTTATTTACTCATTCACTCAAAAACATTTACTGTATTGTTGTGTTCCAGCTCTGGTGCTAAGCAGTGGGGGTGCAAGCTCAACACACGCAGTACCTGGCCTCAAGCTGCTCCAATTTCAGGAGAGGGCAGACAGGTGGAAAATGCTAAGTGCTACCATATTACATGAGCACCAAGGAGTCACCAGCTTGGGGAGTCAGAAACAGGAGGGGAAACAGGCAGTAATAAGATGGCTTTGGATCCTTCTTCCTCTGCAGCTGAAGGCTGCTTACCTTCAAGCTGAGGTGTCTGGATAAGCACTTCAGAACTTGAGCCATGCTGGCTGCGGCCCGTTCTCGCTCAGGGTCTTTGGCTGACTGTAACCAGGGGTCCATGTGCTGCGAAAAATAAAGGGAGCCTAAACGGGTTATCAGGAAGATTTGGGATAACATCTTTCTTCTGTTTGGAAGAAAATATGGAGAGAGAAGTGCCACATGTCACTACTGTGTCTCAAAATACTTCCCTAAAGGATACACGCCAGTTTGGGTTGGAACTGAAGGTGAGGGGATGACAAACAAGGCACCAAGACCCAGAGGGCCAGCGGTCTGGCTTCTACAGGGGCTTATTTTCTAGTTTTGTTTTCCCTTCATTCCACTTCCTTCAATTATTTATACTATTCTTCTGTATATTTTTAGCCTTCTGAAACCTGAAAGAAAGAAAATTAATCATGTGCTACTAAAGAACTGTGAGGATGGAGAAATTGCATCTGCCTGCAACAGTCAGGGAAGGAGTCACGGAGAGCATAATATCCAGGAGTAGGAGCTGCATAAAGAAGGTGGCCTTCCAGGTGGAAGAAACGGCTGGAATTAAGCTGCCAAGGCAGGAAAGTATAAGGCACAACTGGATAGGAGAGAGAAACCCAACCTGCCTGGGGTGTTGATGTACAAGAAGAAGAGGAATGAGAAATAGCATTAAGGTCAGTTGTGGCAAAGATAAATGTCCATCTGTACTTACACTCAAATGATTAAGAACAGTTTAAGGGGTTCTTCCTTTCTGGGATATCTTCATCTTAAAAGCAGTAAGAGAGCAACCTGCTTGAACTGCAGTAAATGCACTCGATGAATAAATCCCTAATGATGGAATGGCATGCACTAGAACCCGTACAGGTGGTGGCAAGTGGTCACTAATGACTTTGAATCTTGCCTGGTAGGCAGATGCCTATTTACTCATTCATGAACCTGACTCTGTTCTCTGGTCACTGAAACCCTTCTATGGTAGTAACTGATAATAACTTAAGGAAAAATTATAGCAACCATTTAAACCCTTTATTGAAGGCCATTTATTCATACTCATAGTAATTATTATCTCAGTTTAAAGGTGAAGAAAAAAGACTGAGAGATTAAAGTCCTTCCCGAATTTATAACCAACGAATTGCAATGAGTCAGAATTTGAACCCAAGTCTGACTCAAAACTGATAGCTGATCCTCTTAACTATTAAGCTCTCTCTTAAAACTTAATCCACATTTTCTTCTTCCATTTTCACCAGTTAATAGGAATAGTTTCCCATTCTCTCCTGATCTTCCGTTTACCTTAAAAATGGTATCAAGATTTTCCAAATGTGGGTCTTTAACCACCAAACTCTGGAGCATCTCAGAGAATGCCTGAAACGTCTGCCTGTAGAGACACTGAAAGAGCACAGGATCAGTGATGCTCCCCTATACGAAGTTCCCCAAGCACGGTACACTTTTAAGGCTTTCCTCGTTATCTGGAGACCTTCCTTAAATGTGCAGAACCAGCGTAAAAGTATTTGTAGGCTGTTTGTGACCTGAGGTGAAACAATATATATTCATATTAAACGGACTCCTCAGCATCATGGGGAACAGTTAACTGATTCTAACTACATTTGGGGAATTATTTAGGGTCATTAAGATACAAGTTTGACTTGTGGCTCTTTCTGACATCTTGAAACAAAGGGGAGCAAAGTTCCCTTTGGCAATTGCTTTACCAACTGGTTTACTAGCTGCAGAAGAAAATCAAAGCCTTTGCATTCCTCTTCTCTCTGCCAGAAAGCTGCTCCTCCAGAGACAGACACACCCTCTCTCTTCAACTGTTACCTTATCAGGAAGGCTTCCCTGACCACCCTATGTAGAAAAGGCCCTGAGCCTCCCAATCACAGAACATTTTATCCTCCCCTTTCCTTTTTATTTTCTCATAGCTCTTATCACCACCTGATATTCTGTGTATCAGCAGTTTGCGTCTCTGCACCAGGACACAGGCTCCCCAGATGAGTGCTTACTGCTGTATTTCTGTCACCTATCATGATGCTTAGCACATGCTAATTCTAAATATCTGCTAAGGATATGAATACTCCGTCCGGGAGGAAGAAATTCCCCCCTTTACCTCTCTTGATTTCTTATGGCTAGACTAATAAAAGTGACACAAGATCGCATTAACAGGGGAAAAAACCAATTTAATATGCATGTATGGGAAATCATCATAAAAATGACACTCAGAAAGTGAACAAAGCAGGCAGTTTATATATCTTTTTTACAAAAAAAAACAATAAATTTGTGAGGAACTGAGAGGACAAAGAAACTTAGGTTTGGTGTATGTAATTAGTGAGGAATTTAAACAGAGTTTAGACTTGAGGTAGGAAATTAGTAAAAGTAACAAGGTTTATTTATGCAGTCTTCTCAGCCCTGAATTCTCTGGCTCTGGTGATGAGGATGTCTCTATCTCCTGGTACGGGAAGAGTACTCTTCACATGGGGGATTTATTTCCTGCTTTCAGGGGGAGCAGAGAGAGGAGGATCAAAACTTTAAGTCAAAACAAGTAACTTTAATTCGAAGTAATCAATATGCCATTGTGGGATATTTTGGGGTGGCCTGCCCTTGGCCCCAGCAACTCTCACCTTATTTTAAAGTCAAAAGCAAGGAAGAAGGAATGACATGGAAAAGAAAGAAGATAAAATAAAGAGGAAAAAAAGCTATTTAACTATTTTATTCACGAGACTTGGCTTAAATGGTTTTTGGCTAGTTCCAAAAAATCAAATGCACTCTCAAAAGGCCAAGATCAGCTGACCCTGTGGCTGGCAAGTTACAAAGCAAAGCAAGAGTTACCTCTGAATTGTAGGGCCCACTGGGTGTGATTTCCTGCAGCTGGGTCAGACTCGTTACAGATGGCAGAGTGATTATACTTTTCATGATAAGACTGAACAACTCAGCTCGATCTTCAGAGCCAAACAGCAAATGGACATTTTGGTAACTAAGAAAAGACAGTTTGGGAAGAGTCTGATTTGACGTTGATAAGCAGGGATCAAGGTAACTGAAAAGGAAAGGGTAGACTGACTGGTACATCACTCTGAGGGAAAGATAAATGGCATACTTGTCAGTCTGTGTAGATAAAGCTCACAAAAGCTTAGAGGAAGAGTTTCAGGTTCAGAGCCCCCATCCTTCTTCCCTTTCCCTCCTCACCTCCACAGAGCTCACTGGAGTGACACCCTTCCAGGCTTTCCTCTAGTCCAACCAGGGAGGGAAGCCTGCTACAGTCTAATGTAGTACACCATGATTTTCCAAAGCGTGTTCTGCTGCATGTTGGTTAGTTCAGGGAATGGTGGGTTAGACCAAGTTAAAAAACCTTTTTAACTACAGGACTTCTTGGGACCTTTAACCAGTTAATGTGCAGTACAAATCTCCAAGAGAGGTAAATAGCAGGCAGCCCTTCCAAATTTCTTGGACCATGGAACTCTAATGTCATGAAGCGTATATGGAAGTAACTTTCCACTGAATGTACTTTGACAAAACTGAACTCTAAAGGGGTTCCATTAAGGTCTTTCAGATATAGATGGCAGCATCCATGAAATCAAAGTTCTTACAGAAAAACATGGATTTGGCTTCCCCTTCCCTATATAAATAGTTTTCAGAAGTTAAAAATATGTAATATGCTGGCTCTGGTATTGGCCCAGAATGAGGAACCAGGACACATGTGTGGGGCATGTTGGCATCACCTGAGGTCAGCGATGGTGATAAAGACCTCCTGGCGCACAGGACTGAAGACAGAATGCAGGGGCTCCTCCACCACCAGCCTCTGCAATGAGAGCGAAAGAACTTCAGAGAGTCAAGAATTTGCCAAGTCACGAGGCCAGATGATCAGAGATGTGGATGGCTTGCAGGAACAGCAGCGAGTCCTTCAGCAGGCCCTGCTCCTCGGCTCCACAAGACTGGCCACAGGACAGTGGCTGGGCTAGGAGTTTATTCTCCAGAGCCAGAGCCTGAGGCCTGGCTCTGCCTCTTCACAGCTGTTTGAGCTGACACAAGTTATTTAACCTCCTGTGCCTCAGTTTCCTCACCTGTAACAGGAGATAAGGGTACTACTTTCCTTCCTGGAGTGGTTGTGAATACTAAATGAGCTCATTCATAATACCTAATAGCCCTCAATAACTGTTAGATAGTGTCTGTTGTTCATTATTTTCATTACTAACGATTATTTCTGGTTTAGGCATCTGAATTCCTCTTTCTACTAAACCAGCCATCTCTACTATAGTGCCTAATATTATTATGTTACCTGTCATAGAAAAGGACTAACTTTCCAAATTCCAAATTGGCAGAGGGAAAGCTGCCTTGCTCTGCTGGAAAAATCTGCAGAGTGATAGAAGAAAACAGGCTTTGGAGCTAGATAGCACCTTGGTTTGAGCACTGGCTCTGCCACTCACTCACTGCGTGACCCTGAACGCATTATGTAACTTCCCTGTGCCTGAGTTTCCTTATCTGTATGGAGGAAATGAGATATACCTCAGGGAGTTGATGAGCAAATGTAAGTGGTTGTAGTAGAAGCCATACTGAGTTGTCTACCCAGCCTCTCTGGAAACTGCCCCTGGCCCATAGGAACGGGCACCTCACAGCCACGTTTCCGCTAAGTCCTTCTGTTCCACTAACCACAGCTCGTCCATCCAGTAGTTAGCACCAAGGTCAATTAGATTCTCTCTCTTAGGTATCTGGAACTGAGACAAAGGGCTTCAATCTCAGTCTGGCAGATCTACTAAAAGGAAAAATTTTTAAATTTGGGAGCACCGGGCCCTAATGACAAAGTAACAGAGAGAGCCAATTTTGGGAAGAGAGAGGGAAAAATGGAAATACCTACAAAGCAGCAAGAGTAAGAGATGGAGAGGAAGTTCTCTCCAAGTCCGTGAACGGTTCTTTTCTGGTTTCGTTCCCTTCCTAGAGCAGGCTGCTCTTCTTGTCATAGAATTCTGGGGAACACTCAGTTATCCTAAGAACAAATCTCCCCTTTTGATTTCAGCTGCCTATACTCTATTTCTCTTACTTGCCACCAAAAAGATCTCATGAGGAACTTAGGATAGCGCCCAGGAGGCAGTGTTCAGTAAATACTCCCGGGTTCTCTTTCTTGCCCCTTTCTGAGTTTTCTCTTTCTCTTCTCACTTTCCAGCTCTGGTCAGATCTTGCTGGTGACCTGCTGCTCTCCTTCCTTATTTCCTCAGGGTCTGGGGGAGGGTGTGTTCCATGCTCTCTCCTCACTTCTGGTGGCTGCTGGCAATCCTTAGCGTTCCTTGGCTTTTAGATACATCATTCCAATTTCTGCCTCATTTTCACATGGCCTTTCCCCTGTGTGTTTCTGTGTTTCAAATCTCCCACTCTTTTCTCTTATAAGGACACCAGTCATTGGTGTCCACCATAAATTCAGGATGATCTCATCCTGAGATGCTTAAAAATGTTTTCAAAGACGCTATTTCCAAATAAGGTCACATTTATAGGTACCCAGGATTAGGACTGGGAAATATCTTTTTGGGAGCTCACTTGTTTTTATGGTTTTATAGTCTGGAAGGGATAAAGCACAAGACTCTGCGTCAGCCTCCCAGGGCTCTACTTGCCTAAATCTAGTTCTCTCAAGGGCATCACCACTAAGATCACAGCTAGGACCCAGCAATTTGGTGTTAAAAAATGAGTTCATTATCTTCCTTTCCAAAGGACACACCTTCCCAGCCTTCAATTGTTGTCAACGGTGCACTTTCCCAGGGCTCGTAAAAAGGATGATTTATGACTTTTTTCTCCTTTATTCACTTCCCACATCCAATCAATCACAGCGACAGTGGCTCCTTGCTCTGCAGCTTGATTCCCCATTCTCGCAGCCATACACCTCATGTGTGGATGAAGGCAGTGCCTCTTAGCTAAACCACCAGGCCTGCAATCCCTTCTGATTTCAATCTACTTGACCATTTCTGCCAGAATAAACTTTTGTTTTCTTTTTTGAATTAGTTAAGTATGAAAGGCTTATTATTTGTTCACAACCATGCTAACCTCTACGGCAAATTCAGAAGAGGGAGGCTATTTTTTGTTTGTAAAGTATTGTGTAGTAGGAACCTTATGGGGTGACTACCCAGATCACAGCAATGGGAACTTCTCTGGGAACTGCCTCCGATATGCAGGGAAGGATGCCCAGAAGTCATGTCATTACTACATGATGCTGCCCCTAGACATACCTGATTGATGTGAGAGTGGAGAACAGACCCAGACTGGGCCAATCAGATTCTGTCTCCTGGAATTTGGAATTTTAGTGTGACAGACATAGACTGGGAGCTGCTAGAGATTGGAGTCACAGTGATGGCAGAGCAGCCCCTGCCTGTGAGACCCCTGGAGCTGTCCTGGAACATGCTCTTCTGGAGGCTTGATTGTTAAACCTCTTCCTTAGCATTCTTTTTAGCAAACCTTATCCCAGCATCCTTTGTGTTTGTTTGTTTTTAATCTAAGTGAGCCAGAGTTGATTTTTGTTGCTTGCCCCAAGAACAATCTTAACAAAATGAGACATTTTGTCTAAAGGTCTTAATGAAAGGCAGACAGGTGATATTACTATCACCATTTTCCAGGTGGAGCTAGAGGTACAGAGAAGCTAAGTGATTTGTCTAAGATCAAAGGTTGAGCTTGACAGAAGTGGAACCAGAAATTGTGTCTTCTGATTCCTAAAATAGCTCCCTTTCCTCTCCACCTTTCTGCTTCAGGGAGCTCAAATTCTCACTCGGACAACTGGACAAAGTCCTTGCATATTACTTCAGTCCCCTGGGAACCACTTCTCCTCTGAACTCCTTCAGCATCTACTATCCATGCTACTGAGGGGTCTTTCTGAAACATCATTCTCACCCATTTCCTGCCTTGCTGCTCAAGTGATACAGCGCCCCCTCAATGCGGAGTGTACCCCTCAACTACTTACCAAACAGCAACATACTAGCAGGGTTTCGTGGAGGACCCCAGACGCAGAATTAAGTCCCAAGTGGGCAGAGGAGAATTAAGAGGCACTAAGGACAAATCTGGCTACGTTAAATTCTGTTACAACAGGTCTTGGCGCCCAGGGGTGCTGTCGGGTGCTGACAGCATCTAAAGAACAGCTCCCTGGCCACTCTGCTACACTGCAGGATGTAGAGCCCGGGCCTTGGCAGAGCCAGGTGGTAGTTTACCATTCAAAGCCCCTACCCAGGGGTCCCTTCTCTCTTCTGTCAACCTTACCCATCACACCTTTCAGGGCTTAGATCAGGGGACTGTCTGGATTAACTTCTCACCCCAAGCTTGTCATTACTTTACTCTATATTCCAGTTACCATTGCATTTTTTTCTTTTCTATTAAAGTTCTCAGCAGATTTTTTTTACAGCCTTTTTGATTTTGAGGTAACAGACGCACCAAAAACTACATATTTAAAGTATATAGTTTGATGATTTTTGACATACGTATACATCCACGAACCCATCACCACAATAATGAACATATGGATTACTCCCAAGAGTTTTTTTGTGCTGCTTTGTTATTTCTCCCTCCTGCCTTTCCCCACTCCAGTATCTTCAGGAAATCATTGATCTGATGTCACTGTAAATAAGTCTGCGTTTTCTAGAACTGTATATAAATGAAATCACAGAGCATATTCCCATTTTTGCCTGGCTTCTTTCACTCTGCATAGTTTCTCTGAGATTGACCCAAGTTGTAGCGTGCAGCGACAGTCCCTCTCTTTCTATTGCTGGGTAGCATTCCATTGTGTGGATGCACTACCATTTGTTTATCCATTCGTCTGGTGATGGACATTTGGGTTGTTTCTAGCGTTTAGCTGTTACAACTAGAGCTGCTATGCACATTTACATACACGTCTTTATGTGGACATATGCTTCATTTTACCTAGGAGTGGAATTGCTGGGTCATATGTTAAGTGTATGTTTAACCTTTTAAGAGACTGAGAAACTGTTTTCCAAAGTGGTCGTGCCATTTTACATTCCCACCAGCAGTGTGTGAGAGTTTTAGTTGAGCCATATTCTTACCAACATTTGGTATTACCTTTCTTTTTTATTTTAGCCATTCCAGTAGGTGTACAGTTGAATCTCATTGCGGTTTTAATCTCCTTTCCCTAATCCTAACAATGGAGCATCTCTTCATGTGCTTATTTATAAATCTTCTTTGGTGAAGTGTCATAACGGATTTTTCCCCCTTCCTTCCCATATTCTGTTCTTAGCTTTCTTGGCTCTTTTTATTTGGATACTGAACAGCCATGCATTGGCATGGGTCATGAGAAGACTGGTAAAGGCCTTAAGATTCTTCTTTCTTTGTAATGACCCTGGCTTCCTCCTCCTTGTGGGTTCCTCAGCAGACGTGCCTCTCCTCTTGGGCACCTCTCCTCTGGGTTGTGGGGAGCTGCACTCTTTTACCCCCTGCACATGGGCTTACAAGGACTTTGTGGACTTGCACGATGATGCAATGATCCATGCAATTCCTTCATGGACACCAACCACTCTTACCTCTTCTAGGCTGAACCCCTTGCCAGCCCAAACTTCAGCTGATACCTAACAGTGGGTATTTTATGGCTAGCCGGGCAGATTTAGATGCAGAGCATAGGGAAATTCAGTGTTCTTTTGCTGTTTGAGACTTACATTTTATATTTTCTGAGCTGGCTAGCTGAATCATGTAGCAACCCACTGCTGCCAGTTCTTGTGGAAGTGGGACTTTAGAATCATGCCATTTTGGCTGGGTCCTGTGGCTGCCTATAACCCTCCTTCCACGGGTATAGCCAAGTAGAAAGCTGCATTCATTCTTAAATCTGCATATATCATTCTGTTCCATTGATGTATTATTTGGAATAGTTCTCAACCCATTTAAGATGTGATCACTTCCCAAGGGACTACAAACTCCTGAAGGGCAAGGATTAACACTTCCTGGAAATTTGTATCCTTTATCAAAGCGCTATAGTGTTCTAGATTCAGAGGATCCTTGATAACTGTCTTTTGCTTAACAAACCTGCTAGCTTGTTAGCCTTCAATTCTGAAAACTAATCATCATTCTAACTAGTCTTACAGATCTGTGGATTGAAAAAGAACCGTCATTTTCCTGGAGTGTATAAGAAATCTCAGATTCAGAATTTCAGAGCTTTAGAGAAACTGAAGGGGACATTTCACAGATGAGAAAACTAAAGCATCAAAAAGTTTTTGCTTAAGGCCAGCCCAGTAGCATAGTGGTTAAGTTTGCGTGCATTGCTTTGGCAGCCGGGGGTTCGTGGGTTCAGGTCCCTGGTGTGGATCTATACACTGCTCATCAAGTCATGCTGTGGTGGCATCCCACATACAAAATAGAGGAAGACTGGCACAGACATTAGCTCAGGGACATTCTTCCTCAAGCAAAAAGAGGAAGATTGGTAACAGATGATATCTCAGGGCCAATCTTCCTCACCAAAAAAAAAAAAAGTTTCTGCTTGAGTACATCACCTCTGTTGTAAAGCCCTTCTGGATTGTTTGACATGCAATTGACCACTCACTCTCTTCTCTGTGCCTTCACTATACCTATTTAGACTCTTGTCACAGTTTCTGTGACACTTGATTGCACTTTGCTTGGTTGAAGGAACAGGGATTATGTCTTCTTTGTCTTTGTAGTGTCCCAGGACACCACACAGAACTGTCAGGTACTTAATAAGGCAATGAGTGAACGAGTTAGCGGCAGAGTGTGGCTGGAGTTAAGTACAAACAGGACAAAATACAATACTAAAAGGAATATGATCATGCTACTCCAAAGCAAAATATGTGTTAGGTACCATGCTACATGGACATTTATTTCTTATTTAATGTTCTTTAAAGCTCTGTGAAGTAGATACAGCTATTCTTATTTTATAGATAAGGAAACTGAGGCAATGAGAAGTTAAGTAGTTTCCCAAAGTCACACAGCTAGAAAAACGCAGAGCTGGCAATTGAACCTAGGCACCTGATTACAGAGTCTGCCTCAAAACTACTGCTTGATTAATGGGATGCAGCATTGTCCTTACTGAGGAATTTAAATGTTGTTCCTCTCCTTTCTACTCCTCTTTCAACTGGTTTTCAAGGTTGATTATACTGCAGAGTACCCCTGAGTATTTCTCCCTTATGCAGAGATACCAATATGAGAAGAGGCTACAGGAATTGATAATACAGGTGAAGCCACTAAAAAATTGGTTTGCCAAGGCACTGAATTTGCACAGTCCCAGTAATTTGTGATTAGGTCACAATACTTACATGTAGGATATGCACAATGTCTGTTATGTGGCTGCGAATGAAAGATTCTGTGGTTTCATCATAAGGTAAAGTTTGGCTGAGAGAAGACAAAGACCTTAGGAATGTCAGCTTCTCAGGTTCACTCTGAATTTGTGGAAAAAATGACAAAAACACAATTATACATTATAATCTCATTTGATAATTATAGATGGGTTTTGAAAAGTTATCAGGAATGTTTTAAACATCTGATATCTCATTCAATCCAATGTCAGTCTTCTATTATAACAAAGGAATAAATTACAGAGGAATGAAATTCCTTGTCCACTGGCGCTGCCTGGGTTTGGGACCTCATTCTCCCTCTCAGCTAGACTGCTAAGTGCTCCATAATGGCTCTCCCCACTTTTAATCTTTGCTGCGGCACCCCCCGGCCCCCACGTATACTGCTGTCTGATTAAGCTTCCTAAAGGTGACCTCTGATGTTGTTACTTCTAGCTCTCCTGATGTCATTAAAGATTCATTATTCTGAGTCTTTAAAGTTTCCTATTAAAATGCAAGTTCTGATTTGAAGAATAAAACCTCTTTTGTATTTCTTTCTCTGATTAAAAAAGTAAGAAAGTTTTATATCATAGAAACTTTGAAAAAATATGTATAAGAAGAAAATAAAAAACACCAATAATTCCACAGATTTGAGAAAATTTCTTCCAGTATTTTCCCCCTGCATATAGATGCTGTAAACCGGTACAAGCTGTCTGCACAGCAAGCAGCAATATATAGCAAGAAGCTGACTTCATGGCCTGATCCTCTCAGCTGAATGAGCACAACAATCCAGCACTAGGTTTCCTTGCCCCACTTTGCCCCGCTCCAACTATTCCCCCAGCTATCGCCAGATTCATCTTCATAAAAAACAAATTCCATCAGGTAACTCTCCATCAAAAATCTTTCAAAAGCACCCATGGAGGTCAAGGCGCTTCCTAGTGTGACCCCCGCTAACCTTTTCAAATTCATCTCTTGCCTTGCCCCTGCAGCATTCTAAGCTTTAGCCAAAGTAACTTTTATGCTGCCCTTTCTTGCTTCTGGGCCTTTGCATCATCTGAGTTCTCTACACTTTTTGTTCACTGACTAAAATCTATATATCCTTTAAGACTTGGATCACAGGGGCCAGCCTGGTGTCACAGTGGTTAAGTGTGCATGTTCTGCTTCAGCGGCCCAGGGTTCGCCGGTTCAGATCCCGGGTACGGACATGGCACTGCTCATCAAGCCATGCTGTGGTAGGTGTCCCACGTATAAAGTAGAGGAAGATGGGCACGGATGTTAGCTCAGGGCCAGTCTTCCTCAGCAAAAAGAGGAGGATTGGCAGCAGATGTTAGCTCAGGGCTAATCTTCCCCCAAAAATAAAAAAAATAAAAAAAAAAACAGCTCATGATGAGCAGCTTAAAAAAAAAAAAAAAGACTTGGATCACACCTTTTCTCCTGAAGCATGTCAGGTACCCTTTCTAACTGTACCCATAAACCACATGGTACATTGCTGTCATCGCATTTGTCATAAATTACCTTCTTATTCATCTATTTCCCTGACGGGCTGTGGATTCAGGTCAAAGCAGGGAACAGACTTTTTTTGTCAATTCACTGCAGCAATCCAAGCCCTTTATTAATTACAAAGAAATCCTTTATAAAGGATGCCTGCTGCCAAGAAGAATAAAGAACAGTCAAGTCAGAGGTGAAGACCAACATTCCGGCTTTAAGTTTTCTTAAAAAACTTTTTATTGGCATAATCCATAGAGAAAATGTAAAGCTTGGTGAATTTTCACAAACCAAAACATCCATATATATATATATCCAAAGAAAATGGAATCTGGACCTCAACGATACATCCGCACCCTCCTGCTCGCTGCAGCTTTCCGCACAATGGCCAAGACACGGAGACAGCCTCAGTGTCTGTTACAGATGGCAGTCACCCACGACACTATGATTTAACATCCTAGGCTTCTTTGAGTTCAGCAAACATGCTCTGCTCCATTCTGCCACAAGCTTGTTAAACCTACCACTTCCTATTTCTGGAAGACTTCCACCAATTCTAACTTCTCCTAGTTTCTCCTACTCTTTCCTCAGATCTGAGCTCAAGGGTTACTTCCTCAGAAACGCCTTCCCTTACCCCAGTTAAGATAAATTCCTCTGTTATATGCTCTCATGGAATGAATGAATAAATGAATGTTTCACCTAAACGACGGAATACTGTATTAAGCAGAATAATATAGATTTATAGTTGACCTAGAAAAAAATTTTTTCCCACCATCTCTGATGTCTATTTTTCTACAATTACATGCATCTATATACAGAGAAAAAGTCTGAAAATATATACACCAAAATGTTAGTAGTTATCTCAGGAAAGTGGGATTAGGGAAGGTTAACATTTAATTTTTATAAGTATAAATATAATTTAAAAATGTATATATTTATTATAAGTATAAAAATAAAGATGAGAGCATAAATAAATTTTGTGGCCCTTGATATAAATTATTTATATAATAAGGAAATAATAAACGTTTAAAATATTTGTTCAAATGGAGGAGTAAGTTGGATAACTCGTAAAGATTGCTTGTGCATACCTTCAGCTCACCATTAAAAAACTCCTGGATAGACGGGATCAGCCTCTCAACGATGGCCTTGCCAAGAGGGTCCCGGTGGGTCAGGGGTCTGAAGCCATCTGTGAGGGATTCCTGAGGGATTCCAGGGATGTCAAAGATGTCCGAGTCTAACACCGAAAGAAAGACATTGGATGATACCTCTGTGCTACGTAAAGCTCTATGGTTTAGTGGGGAGAACCACAGGACATTAGGATGGACAGGTCTTCTTCTCACCTTTACTATTTGCTCTGTGACCTTGACCAAGTCCCTTCCCCTCTCTGAGTCTCAGTTTCTCAACTACAAATTCAGTGTTCTCTAAGGGCCTTCTAAACTACAAAACCTTTACGACTGAGCTACAGCAGAGGAGTTAAGAGCACGGGCTTTACATCTCAGTTGGAGACTAGTTTGAATCCCTGCTCTATCACTTATTAGCTGTAACCCCTTTATCAAGTCAGTTTGCCTCTTGGAACCTTGGTTTCCTCACCTGTAAAACAGGGTTATTGTGACGATTAAGTGAGGCAATACATAGAAAAGATTTATCCTAGTATGGGGCCCTTAGTAAGCACTTAAACGGTAGATATTATTATTCAAATTTTAAAGTCTATGACTCTGTGGTGACAAGAGCTTAAAATACACTAGAAGCCCCTTGCTGATCTCTTCCTTGTCAAAGTCTAGTCAGGGTCTGGTTACCTCGCAACTTCACTTGACAAGAGATTCGCTTTTCCCCGCCCCCTCCCCCCACTTTTTTAATCCCTTCCCCTTTTCACCTGTAACTTCAAGGCTACTTGGGTCTTTTTTAATATCCTCTAAGTTGCTCAGCTGCAAATCCACACTTCCTGAATCATTGTCAGAAGCATAAGGGATCACTACTTCTCCTCGACCACAGATCCTAGGAATGAAGAGAAGATCAGAAACATTACAGTTGTTCAGGGCTGCTGCTGTCTCATTGTTCAAGTGACAGCTTAAATGTCACCTTCTCAGAGAGGCATTTATTGACCACCAGTCTAGGTTAAGTAGTCTCTCCCCACCCCAGTCTCATAGTTATTTTCTTACCTTTTTCATAATATTTAACCATTACCTACAATTATCAAGTTCACTTGTGTTTGTTTATTGGCTGTTTCCCATCAGACTATAAGCTCCACGAGGGGAGAAACCTTGTCTACATCCTCAGAGTTGTATCCCCAGCACCTAGCACACTGTCAGCCGCACGGGGAGTGAATGGACAGGTGAGCAATACTATGCCCCTGTTAAAAAGAGACTGAGGTAGAGCATCCTCCCTGCCTCACTCCATCTCCCTTACCCTTTCCTACTTTGTCTTTTTTCTATAGCACACAATACCTTCTAATATATCATTCACTTCTTTCTTTCTTATTTATTTTATTGAGGTTAAAATAGTTTATGACATTGTGAAATTTCAGTTGTACATTATCATTTGTCAGTCACCATATAAATGTGCCCCTTTACCCTTTATGCCCACCCACCAACCCCCTTCCCCTCTGGTAATCACTAATCTGTTCTCTTTGTCTGTGTGTTAGTTTATCTTCCACACGCGAATGAAATCATATGCTGTTTGTCTTTTTCTGTCTGGCTTATTTCGCTTAACATAGTACCCTCAAGATCTAACCATGTTGTTGCAAATGGGATGATTTTTTTTTTTTTATGGCTGAGTAGTATTCCATTGTATATATATCCCACATCTTCCTTATCAATTCATCAGTCGATGGGCACTTGGTTGCTTCTATGTCTTGGCTACTGTGAATAATGCTGCAATGAACATAGGGGTGCACAAGCCTCTTTGAATTGTTCATTTCAAGTTTTTTGGATAAATACCCAGTAGTGAGATAGCTGGGTTGTGTGATATTTCTAGTTTTAATTTTTTGAGAAATCTCCATCCTGTTTTGCATAGTGACTGCATGAATTTGCATTCTCACCAGCAGTGTATGAGGGTTCCCTTTTCTCCACAGCCTCTCCAACATTTGTTATTTTTTGTCTTGGTAATTATAGCCATTCTGGCAGATGTAAGGTGACACCTCAGTGTAGCTTTGATTTGCATTTCCTTGATGATTAGTGATGTTGAACATCTTTTCATGCACCTGTTGGCCATCTGTATATCTTTTTGGGAAGAATGTCTTTTCTTATCCTCTGCCCATTTTTTTGATTGGGTTGTTTTTTTGTTGTTGAATGGTGTGAGTTCTTTACATATTATGCAGATTAACCCCTTATCGGATATCTGATTTGCAAATATTTTCTCCCAGTTGGTGGGTTGTCTTTTCGTTTTATTCCTGGTTTCTCTTGCTTTGCAGAAGCTCTTTAGTCTGATGAAATCCCACTTGTTTATTCTTTTGTTTCTCTTGCCTGGGTAGACATGGTATTTGAAAAGATCCTTCTAAGAGTGATGTCAAAGAGTGTAGTGCCTATATTTTCTTCTAGGAGTTTTATGGCTTCAGGTTCAAGTCTTTGATTCATTTTGAGTTAATTTTTGTGTATGGTGAAAGGGAATGGTCTTTCATTCTTTTGCATGTAGCTGTCCAGTTTTCCCAACACCATTTATTGAAGAGACTTTCCTTTCTCCATTGTATGTTCTTAGCTCCTTTGTCGAAGATTAGCTGTCCATAGATGTATAGTTTTATTTCTGGGCTTTCACTTCTGTTCCATTGATCTGTGAGTCTGTTTTTGTGCCAGTACCATGCTGTTTTGATTACTATGGCTTTGTAGCATATTTTGAAGTCAGGGATTGTGATGCCTCCAGCTTTGCTCCTTTTTCTCAGGATTGCTTTAGCTATTTTGGGTCTTTTGTTGCCCCATATGAATTTTAGGATTCTTATTCTATTTCTGTGAAGAATGTCATAGGGATTCTGATTGGGATTGCATTGAATCTGTAGATTGCTTTAGATAACATGGACATTTTAACTATATTTATTCTTCCAATCCATGTGCATGGAATATCTTTCCATTTCTTTATGTCATCATCGATGTCTTTCAATAGCGTCTTATAGTTTTCACTGTATAGGTCTTTCACCTCCTCAGTTAAATTGATTCCTATATTATTTTCTTCTTTTTGTTGTCATTGTAAATGGGATTGTATTCTTGAGTTCTCTGTTAGTTTGTTATTGCAGAAAGACAACTGATTTTTTTAGGTAGATTTTGTACCCTGCCACTTTGCTGTAGTTGTTCATTATTTCTAATAGTTTTCCATTAAGATATTTCTTATCGTCTATTTCCTCCTGCTAAATGTAAGCTCCATGAAGGCAAGGCTCTTTGGCTGCTTTGTTGATGCACATACTCCAAGAGACCAGACTAGTGCCTGGCACATGGGAGTGCTCAATAAACAATGAGTAAACGCCTTAACAGAGCTCTATTTGCTGAATGTTTAGCATATATTAATGAATGCAAAAGCCAGCTGCTAAACAGTGGGTATAATACAATTCCATTTTTGTTAAAACAAAACAATACTTTCACAAAAGTGATAAGCATACGTGTACCCACACAGACACACACACACAAATGTTGAGATACATGTAGAAAAACTTACGTAATTCAACTAAATATTTGTGGAGTAGAACTGTTGAGAGAAAAATTTAGCTTTTTTCTCTTGCTGAGGAAGATTAGCCCTGAGCTAACATCTGTTGCCAATTTTGCTCTTTTTGCTTGAGGAAGATTTGCCCTGAACTAACATCTGTGTGAATCCTCCTCTATGTTGTATGTGGGTCACTGCCACAACATGGCCGCCAACGAGTAGTGTAGGTCCACCCCTGGGAACTGAACCTGGGCTGCTGAAGTGGAGTGTGCTGAACTTAACCACTAGGCCATCAGGCTGGCCCCCCAAAATTTAGTTTTTAAACTTCTATATTTCTTGAATTTTTTTATATTGGCATGAATATCAAATATTGACAAAGATGTGGAGCAAAGAGAACTCCTATAAATTGCAGTTGGCAGTATAAATTGGTACACCACTTTGGAGATAATCTGGCATTCTTTAGTAAAGTTGAAAATGTGTATATACCATGACTTACTATTCTACTCCTAGGAATGTATTCCAGTGAAACTCTTACCCATGTCCACCAGGAATATATCTAAGAATTCTCGGGGCTGGTCCCATGGCCTAGTAGTTAAAAGTTCCAAACACTCCGCTTCAATGGCCTGGATGTGGATCCCAGGAATGAACCTACTCCACTCATCAGCCATGCTGTGGCAGTGACCTACATACAAAGTAGAGGAAGACTGGCACAGATGTTAGCTCAGGGATAATCTTCCTCAAGCAAAAAAAAAACCTGAGAAGGATTAGCAGTGGATTTTAGCTCAGGGTGAATCTTCCTCAGCAAAAAAAAAAAAATAATCTTCATAGTAGTAGTCATCATAGCAAAAAACTGGAGACACCCAATGGCCTATCAACAGTAAAATAAATTGCGGTATATTCATTCAATGAAGTACTACACAGCAGTGAAAATGAATGGGTTCTAGCTATACACAACAACACAGATAAACTTACAATGTTGAGAGAAAAAAGAAAGTCACAGAAAAAAATATGCAGTAAATTACATTTATATGAGGTTAAGAAATATGCAAAAGTAAGCAAACACTGTTTGGAGTTATAAACATACATGGTAAAACTATCAAGAAAAGCAAAGAAACAATATAACCTGCAGGATAGGGATCTCTGAGGCAGGAGAAAAGGGGATAGAATGGGTAGGACTAGAAAGAGGACTTAAAAGTTACAGTTATGTTCTTTTTTTAACAAGATGGCAGGTACACAGTTTCACTGTATCATTATTCTTTTTTCCTTATGTATGTTTTACAAATATTATTTTTTCATCTGGCCAATAGTAAGTACAACAATTTTGGGGGAAAAGCCCAAACCCATAAAGTTTGAACTTTTTCTTGTGTGCATATATTTCTTTAATAATTTTTTTAAAAACCTAGTTAATGAAAAACAAACCCTCTAGGAGTAGAATGGCTGGGTCGTATGGTAGGTTGCATAACTGACTTTTTAAGAAGCTATCAATCTGTTTTCCAAAATGGTTGTACCACTTTACATTTCCACCAGCAGTGTATGAGAATTCCAGTTACTCCACATCCTTGTCAACAGACTCTCTAAGTGTAGTTCATAAGTGAATGCTGGTCGATATTTTCATTTACATTAACGAGTAACATGTTAATTGAAACTTCAGATTGACTTCTTTTTCTTCTACTTTTTTTTTGCTGAGGAAGATCTGCCCTGAGCTAACATCTGTGCCAATCTTCCTCTACTTTGTATATGGGTTGTTGCCACAGCATGGCTGACAAGTGGTGTAGGTCTGTGCCTGGGATCTGAACCTGAGCACCCAGGCCACCAAAGTGGAATGTGCCGAACATAACCACTAGGCCATGGGGACAGGTCCAGAAGTGACTTCTTTTCTGAACTGGATAATAGTTTTCAAACAGTACAAGAATATTTCCTCACGTTTTGGTGCCATTCACAATGTAAAGTCTACAGATATGACATATTTTTTTCCAACTGTTAATTTTTTAAATAGAAAAATGCAATATAAAAATACTACTTTGTTAAGATATACAACACATACATTATACCACTTTGGAAAACCCAGCTTACTTCAGAAAGCAAATAACACCATCTGGACTGGTATATGTTACCTGGCTTTGTTCACTGTTACAAATTCTATTCTGGAATTAAAAGATACAATATAAATAAAAGTAGTGACTCTGAATCAAAGTAAAATTATTTTAAGAATTGTTAATAAATTCCTACACTACTGAATACGC
Source organism: Equus przewalskii (assembly GCF_037783145.1). Taxonomy (NCBI): domain Eukaryota; kingdom Metazoa; phylum Chordata; class Mammalia; order Perissodactyla; family Equidae; genus Equus; species Equus przewalskii. The sequence goes on from NC_091851.1 coordinate 27,463,666, forward strand.
TGTATTTTCCCATAAGTTCTTAGTTTGCAAACACTCTAAGTAATAGAATAGGTCTGGAGCATTTCATATTTATATATGGACTACAGAAGTCAAAAAGAATGTGGTGTTCTCCCAGAACTTCGAACTACTCAAACACAGCGTTGATCTCCTGTCCTATTTAGAGGTGTTTATATTCAGCTCTGCCACCGCAAGAGAAAGAATGAATTGGCAGGGAAATGCCAACAGTGTGATATTGCACATTTCTTCCCCAAAGACGGTTTTTAATTGATCCCCAACCAGTGCAGACATGGCCTAAATCACTCAGGTCACCTGACTTGACTGAAAAGGAATCTCCCGTTGTGGATCCTGACACTGGGAAGCGGGTGCTCGGCTCACACATTCAGCAGGGGGATCTGCCAGACCATGAGGGAGGAGGCCAGCTCCTCGGGTGCTGCTGCCTGGTCTTCTTGCTCACCCGCCAGTGGCCCTGGACTCCACATGCCACCAGCAAGGAGCTGGCTCTCACCTTCCTGGCAGGCCACCCTCTAGTCAGCTAGATGCTGGAGTGCCGCAGGAGGTCACAGATGATGCTGTCTTCAAATCTGGGCTCCAGGGAGCTGGAGCCATGGGGTAGCGTCAAGGACCTGGATGATGATGAGAAATCACTTCTGTGAGTCATGGAGCCCAGTGAACTCCCCAGCCAAAGGGAGTCAGGGCTACTCTGACTCAGGCCGGGCCCTGCCTCCTTGCTGGGGAGTGCATCCTTCTGGTCTTCATCCTGGGCTTGTCCTTATCCGTCTTCAGGGTGGCCACGGCCATGACCAGGAACTTGACAGACCCATTATGCCTGTGGAAGGAGCCTCTTCCAGACAGGACACACTTTTAAGTTTAATCTCTATTAACATTTTCTCAATCATTAAGTTTAGACAATAACAAAGCAATAAATCAATCTCTGGTTTGTAGCATTTGCTGATTCTATGGTGCAAATATTCTCACGGTGGCCAAAATCAAGCTACCAATGCTACTTTGGGAAGAGATGTGCAGTAGCACACCATCATATCATATTTCCACCATACAGATACCATAAATATAAGCAAGCAGAAAAGTATGGACAATGTAAAACGTGGTAAAATAATTAGGAAATGATGAGTTTAGTTTTCACTATACTTGATTGTAAGTTTGCATAATTTAATTTTTCTAAGTAGCTGTATTTAACAACCAATTTGCAAAATTCCGGATAAATTTAACAACTGACTCTCGCAAGCCAGTGTGAGATGGCTCCAGCACACCACTGGTTGTCTTACTATTGAGTTTGAAGAGCTCTTTATATATTCTAGATCAGCGTTGTACAACAGACCTTTCTGTGATAGTGAAAATGTTCTATAATTTGGTGCTGTCCAACATGATATCCACTAGCCATATGTGGCTACTGAGCACTTGAAATGTGACTAGTACAATTGAGGAACTCCATCTTTAATTTTAATTAATTTAAATTCAATTTTAAATATCCACATATAGCTAGTATCTATCATATTGAACAACACAGTACCAGACATAGAAAGACCTGACTCTCCCCTATTTGGGATAATAATATCTGGGACACTACTAATAACAGTAAGAGTTACCATATTGTGCATAGTTTATATGTTCATAAGAGTTAAAGGCACAGATTACGGAGTCAGACTGCATGGGTTCAAATCTTTGTTTCTTTCTCCATAAAATGGGAGTAACAACAGTACACAGCTCACAGAACGGTGATAAGGGGTAAATAGTGTACGCAGAGCTCTTAGGGCACTGTCGGGCTATCCTGTAAACGCTCAATAATTGGAGATAGTTGTTACTGAGTTCTTAGATGAGTCGCCTCCATTTTTGAGCCTGTTACTTCGTCTGTAAAATGGGCCAACATACTCCTTAAGGAATTTGTGAGAAGTCACTGAGTCCACGTAATATTTTGCAAATCAGGTAACACATCACTCATAGGTCAGCTACGAACAACTGAAAAATCTCTGGAGGAAACTGTCATAATTTTCTAAAGAAAAAAAAAAACCCTCGAATATTCCTCGTCCTTCCCCACCAGTCCCTTCCCATTCCTTTAAAATTGGCCGGGCTGCGGAGAGACGACTGAGTGACAGTGCGGGCGGCCAATCAACGCGATCGGCCAATCAGCGGCGGCCCCGTTTCGGGCCCACCCCCGAAGCCTCGTCCAATCGCGTCCCGGGGACGCCGGGAGCAGACCGTTGCGAGGCGGTCGGTTCCAAGTGGGGCCAGGACGCGGGGGGGACAGCGGGCCGGTACGCGAGGAGTGGGGCCCTTCGCGCGCGGGGACTGGAGTTCCGGCCGCGGCTGCTGGGAGCGGCCCGGGCTAGCGGGACGGCGGGGACTGACCTGTGCCTGGAGCCCATCCCGGCACGCGGAGCCTGCCGCGGGCTCCTGGCGTCCCCTCCGGCGCGGTCTTGGAGCCACTTTTCCGAGCGGAAGTCAGCCTGCGGCTCGGGCTCTGGTGGGACCTGCTCGGAGGAATGGCGCCGCCGGGTGAGGCGCTGCGCATGGCTAAACGACGGGGCTCTGCGGCCGGCGCGCCTTGGCGAGTGGGCCGCCGCCAGCGGGAGGCTAGTGCTCGCCCCTCGGGAGCCGGCCGGGCGGGGTCCCCTTCCCCTCCGGGGCAGGGGCATGGGCTCGGGCTCTTTTGGGGCCGAGGGTCTGACGGAGGGCCGGCGAGCGGGTGGGACTGCCGGCAACCCGGGGAGGGGGTGGGGGTGAGTGCGGCGCGGAGCTACGGGTGCCCCCGAGGCCCAGCTGGGGGACCGCGGCCGCCGTAACCTCAGGTCCGGCTTCGCTCATTCATTTGATTCGCGCGAGCTCCTGGGCCAGGCCCCCTAAGAGTGAGCTTTTGGCCAAATCGTCCTTCTTGGGGCCATAGTTTTCTCTTTAGTAAAAAGGGGCAAGAAAACCACTTATCTCTGTCTGGGAACTTAGAGCATAATTTCCGAAGGTAGAAATTTCTCCGGGTGCAAACTTGCAGACCGCCACGTAGTCGTTGTGTGACCCAGAGGCAAGTTCCTTAACTCCTCTGCAGCTCGGTTTCTCGTTTGTAAAGTAGATTAGTCACATTATCTGCCTCCTGAGTTGCTGTGAGTATTGAATGAGACGATCTCCGTGCATAGCTTAGCACAGCGCGTGGCACTAAGTAAGCGCTCAATAAAGTTGACTGCGTTGCTAGTTACCGAGCGGGCTCTGCAGGATGGAATCTCGTGTAGTTTCACCACGACTTGGTAAATGTGTACTCTTGTTACTTCCGTTGGACAAAGATGGAATCCCAGAGAAGGAAAGTAACTTGCCCAAGATACCAGTGAATAATCAATGGGTCAGTCCTCTATTATTTGATAAGTTGAGGACAACAGAGTGATTAGAAACAAACTTGGCATTCAGACTGCCTGCAGTTTGATTCTCAGCTAGTTATGTGTCTTAGGGCAGAAAGCTACTTCTGAGCCTCAACCTCTGAGTCTGTAAACTGCACTCACTTGGATGTTGTGAGGATTTGATGACTGAATGCATGCAAAGTTCTTAGCATAGTATGCGCATACCCCACACATGTTAAGTGCCCAAATTTTAGCTAAAAAAGTTACTGTTATCTTTCACATGAGGTGGGAAGATTAGGATTCTGACACAAATGCTGTGGTAGGGGAATTTGCAGTTTAGCTGGGAAGATGCTAGTCATAATCATTCACTAGATCTTAATAGATTGAATACATGTACACAAGGCACTGGGGATTCAGCATTAGTGTCTTGACTTCTCTTTCTCTTGCATCCTTCTCTCCATTGGCAGTCCTGCCTTTAACTTTGAATTCTAGCCAGACTCCAACCACTTCTGACCACTGCCACTGCTGTCACCCTGGCTCAGACCACTGTCATCTTTTTACTTGGATTATGGCAGTAGTCTCCTAACTCGTGTCCCATGTTAGGTCGTTGCTCCTGCATAGTCTCAACACAGTGTTGTTTATTCTCAATGCAATGATCCTGTTAGAATGTAAATCAAATCGCTCCTCTGCTCAAAACTGCCCAGTGGCTCCCATCTTGCTCAGTAAAACTCAGAGTCCCTCTAATGACTTATAAGGACCTCTAGATTTGGCCTCTACTACCTCTGTCACCTTGTCCCTTCACCTCGTCTCACCCCTTGCTTACTCCACTCTAGCCATACTTTCCTCCTTGATAATGAAAAAAACCCACTATTTTCACTCCTGATTCAGAGTCTTTGTACTGACTTTTTTCCTTGGGGTAGTTTCTCCCCCAGTCTCTTCATGACTTCCTGTTTCTTTTCCTTTGGTCTATACAGAATATCTTTATTTCTTAGTTACGCCTTTACAGGCTACCATATTTAAAATTATAGCTCTTCCCAGTTCTCTCTTCTGTGCTTTATTTTTCTCCATTGCACTTTTCACCTTTTAACGTGATAAATAGTTTCTTATTATTTTGTGTGATATCTTTCTTTTTCCACTAGAATGTAAGCTTCATGAGGTTGGAGGTTTTTGTTCTGTTCCTTTTGTATCTGCAACACCAAAAATAGTGCTTGGTACATAGTAGGTGTTTAGTACATACTTGATGAATGAATATTCCACATTGTGGTTCTCTTTCTAGTTTTTTTAAAAAAGCTTTCACATTCTTTAGATTATTTAACACACATAAGAACTTAAATAGAACTAATGTTCGTGCCCCTAACGTAGGCATCCCTTTTATAACATTCTCCGAAATACAGTAGCCTGAACTCTACAGTTAGACGTGGGTTTGAGTCCGTGATTGGCTATGCACAAGCTACTCTGGCCTCAGTTTTCTTATTTGTAAAAGGGATATAATGCTTTTCTTAAGGGGTTCTGGTTCAAACTAAATTTGACCCCATGGGCAAAGGATTTAGGACCATTGATGTTAGTCTTGTCATAACTGTTACATGAATGGCAGACGCAATTCATATAGCAGTCCAGTCAAAGTGTTCTTGTTTTTTAGTGAAAAGTAGGAATATACCACTCCTATAACTTCTTTCTGTTCCCTGGGGCATAATAGATGAAGACTTTTTTTTTTCCATTTATTTAGCAAATATTAATTCAGTACAGCTTTGTGGCAGGTAGTGTGCAAGACTTGGAAATACTGGGATGAACAAGAGAAACAGTCTCTGTCCTCACGGAGCTGAGAGTTTAGCAGACGAATCAGACATTACACTATTACTTATAGTTGTGAAAAACACTGCTTAGGAGAAGTTCAGGTTGCTCTGAGTAGATATAGCAACAACAGCGACAACAGCACGGTAACAGAAGTAGTAGCTAACATTTAGATAGCATTTGTTAAATGCCAGTCACTATTCTAAGCTCTTTCTATATTAACTTCATGTAATGCCGTTAACAACGCTAAGGTAGGTACTATTATGACCCTGCTTTACACTTCAGGGAACTGAGGCACAGGCTGGCCACGTTCCAACTGCCACGGCCACATTTCTAGTAAATGGCAGACTAGGATTTAAACTTGGCCCCAGAGGCCATGTTCTTCCCTACTTTATGGTACTGGGGACCTAATCCAAGGGACAGCTGTTGGGGGCTTCTTCAGGAAGAGGTACTTGAACTGAAATCTGGAAGTAAAAATTAAGCAAAGTTGAAGTAGGGGAGAGCGTGAAGAAGTGCTGGGTAGGAAAGAGCATGACTCCTTAGAGGAGCAGAGAGGAGGCCAGAGAGCCACAGCTGAGGGAGGAGAGCCAGCTGAGAGGCAGGCAAGGCCGTGGTGAGGAGTCAGGATCGGATCTGTCCTGAGATGCGTGGGAGTTACGAATGTGCCTGAGAGGGGAGGGGCATGATGAGACCTGTGCTTTAGATGCGTGTGGGCTGCTGGCAGGACTGTCCTTCCGATAGTTGGAGACTGCCCACCCCTTCCGCAAGGCTTCTCTCCAGGGTACCCCTCCCAGTTCCCTCACCCTTCCTCGCGTGATTCGGTTCCCAGACCTTGGTGCGTGTTGTCATTGGAACTGTTAGAGAACTTTGGAGTAGTGTGGAGCATATTTAATAGTCATTTCCCCCCAAGGTTCAAGCACTGTCTTCCTGTCGGCCCTGACAATCATAGCCAGCGCCCAGGCTCTCACGCCCACTCACTACCTCACCAAGCACGACGTGGAGAGACTGAAAGCCTCGCTGGACCGCCCTTTCACGAGCTTGGAATCTGCTTTCTACTCCATCGTGGGACTCAGCAGCCTCGGTGCCCAGGTGCCAGATGTCAAGGTAAGGCCACTTTTGTCTTGCTGGCCTCATGCCTTCACTGTGTTCCTTTTGTGTACGTGAAAACTAACTCTTGCTCATTTGAGGATAGCCAAGGCCAAGCCAGTATAATAGATATTTATACCAATCTGACAGATCCTTTTTTTTTTTTTAAAGATTTTATTTTTTTCCTTTTTCTCCCCAAAGCCCCCCGGTACATAGTTGTATATTCTTCGTTGTGGGTCCTTTTAGTTGTGGCATGTGGGACACTGCCTCAGCGTGGTTTGATGAGCAGTGCCATGTCCACGCCCAGGATTCGAACCGACGAAACACTGGGCCACCTGCAGTGGAGCGTGTGAACTTAACCACCCGGCCGCGGGGCCAGCCCCGACAGATCCTTTTTATTTGAATGCCTAATGTATGTTTAGGACCATGCCAGATAATAGACTATAAAGAAGAGCAAGTCACAGATCCTCTAGAAACTTTTACTGTTTATATTATTAATGATAGTTGTGAAAAATTCTGAGTGAGACTGTACAATACCACATATACTTGTTAAGTGCCCTCTGTGTGTGGCTAATAAATAATGAAGGAATTCAAGATGAGGAGCATCCAAATTTACTAAACAGTGGCCGTCACAGCATCAGGCAGTTTTGGTATACTCTTTGGGCCTTTGATGAGGAAAATGCATCATGACTAAAACCTCTCCTGGATTTAGGAACAGTCTTAAGTGAATTTACATTTTATTTATTATAGTAGTGTGGACAGCTAGAGTAAGAAATTAGGCCCAGGTTTCTCATATAAGCCTTGTGTACTAGTTTTCTATGGCTGCATAACACATTACCATAAACTTAGTGATTTAAAACAGCACTCATTTATTAGCTGATTGTTCTGTAGGTCAGAAGTCCAGGCAGGCTTGGCTTGTGTCTGGTCTCTGCTTAGTGTCTCATAAGGTCAAAATAAACATGTCGGCCAGGCTGGGCTCTTGTCTGGAGCTTCTGGGAAAGAATCTGCTTCAAGCTCCTTCAGGTTGTTGGCAGAATCCAGTTTCTTGTGGTTGTAAGTGTGAAGTCCCCATTTTTTTGCTGGTTGTCAGCCAGGGGCTGTTCTCTGCTCCTCAAGGCCACGCTCATTTCTTCTCATGTGGCCCCCTCCCCGCTTTAAATCAGTAATGGCATAATGAGTCTCTCTGATCTCTGCTACCAGCCAGAGAAAACTCTCCGCTGTTGGAGGGCTTACCTGTGCGGGTCAGTCTTACCGGGATAATCTCCAAATTTTAAGGTCAGCTGACTTGGAGCTTTAATTAAACCTCCAAGATCCGTTCATAGTGGTTCCTAGATTAGTGGATGGACAAATAAAATAATCAATGAATGGAAATCTAAAGATGGCACCTTTAGAATTCTGCCCACCCTTTCTTGTATTAGCATAGAAATAAACCCAAATCTGAGTGGTTTATGACAGAAGCTTATTTTGTGCTTGTGTTATATGGCCATCATGGGTCACCTGGGGCTTTGCTCCATGTTCCTTCGGTCCAGGATTTCACCTCTTGGAGCAGTCTCTTTCTGGAGTGTGTGCCAATGAAAGCATGGCTCTTAAAACTTCTGCTCAGAAGAGATAAGTGTCGCTTCTTTTTATCTTTCTCATTTTGTTGCCTAAAGCAAGTCACTTGGCCATACCTGAGTTCAACAGGTTAGGGAAGTGTAATCCCCCTTCAGAGAAGAACAGTGTATTTTAGAGAATGGTAACTCGTGCAACTAGCCACCTGAGTCCCTTTGTCTCAGGGCTGTCCTGTGATCCTCCTTGCTTGTGGTCTCAGAGCTCCTGCCCCTTGCTTCTTTCAAGGCTAAACGTTTTCTCATGAGAGCAGAATGCACCCTGACCCACTGGAGTGACAGTTTAGCTCACTAAACTGATGAGCTCTTTATTCGTTGAGCAGTTGTTCACTGAGCACCTGTGCTGGGCCCTGGGCTTGCGGTGGTGAACCAGTCGTGAGCACTGCCTTCAGAGAGCTTACACTGTAGTGGAAATTAAAAGAGTAACAACTCTTTTGTTTTGGCCTTTCATTAGGAAGTTTTCAAACATTCACAAAAGTGGTGAGAACATATTACGAGGCTCCTTGTATCCTTTGCCAGCTTGAACAGTTACTCACATTTTGCCATTTTTATTACATTTACTTTCCCTCTGCTTATTTATTTTATTTTTTGCTAGAGTGTTTTAAAGCAAATACCAGACGTATCATTTTACTTGTATCTCTCGTGGGAATTTTTTTAACATAATGACAATCCTTTTATTTCACCTAGCAAGATTAACAATTTTTTAATGTCACTTAATTCTCAGTCTATGTTCATTTATCTCGACTTACTGCAAAAATGTTTTGTTGGTTAGTTGATTAGTTGGTTTGAATCAGGGTCGAAACAGGGTCCACACATTGAATTTGTTGATCTCTCTCAAGACCCTTTTCATCTGTAACAGTTCACATCCCCCCATACCTTTTATTTATAGAACAAGCCAGGTCACTTGATGTGGAGAATTTTCTGCATTCTGCCTTTGATTGATTGCATGCTCATGCTGTTTTTGAACATATTTCCCTATCTCTTGTATTCTTGTAAACTGATAGTTAGCTCTTGAGGCTTAATTATATTCAGGGTCAGTTTTCTTGGCAGAAATATTCCGTAGGTGGTGGTGCTGTGTACTTCCTATTGATGGATGTGCAATAGCTGGTTGTTTCACTCTTAGTTATGACAAAGTTGGATCAGCGAATTCAGGTGTTGTCAGACTAATCTATCTCTTGTGAACAGTATATGGTAGAGGCTTGTTTTTTTTTTTAAGATTTTATTTTTTCTTTTTCTCCCCAAAGCCCCCGGTACATAATTGTGTATTTCAGTTGTGGGTCCTTCTAGCTGTGGCATGTAGGATGCGGCCTCAGCATGGCCTGATGAGCAGTGCAGTGTCCACGCCCAGGATTTCAACTGCTGAAACCTTAGGCCGCTGAAGCAGAGTGCACAAATGTAACCACTCGGCCTCGGGGCCGGCCCTTTGTTTTTTCAATCTAATCTGACAATCTCTATCTTTTAATTGGGGAATTTAGTCCATTTATATTTACTGTAACTATACTGTAGGTTTAAGTGTACCATCTTGTTATTTGTTTTCTGTTTGTTTATCTGTGTTTTCCTCCTCCTTTCCTGTCTTAGATTGAATACATTTTTAATATTCCATTTCATCTCTTCTATTGGCTTTTTAGCTGTACTTATTTTTTTAGTGGTTGCTCTAGAGATTGTAATGTGCATTTTAACTTCTCACAGTATACTTTGAATTATTATTTTGCCATGTCATGAGTAATGAAAGGACCTTATAACAATATATTTCTATTTAAACTCCCATCATTTGTGTGTTGTCGTCATACTTTTTAATTTCTTTCAAGGGTCACAGCCTTGTGTTGTCTCTTGTCCAGTGTCTCAACTTCAACTGTTTTGTTCAGTTTTATAGTTACTTATGGCAGGAGGATAAGTTTAGTACCTTTAATTCTGTCATGGCGAGAACTGGTAGTCCCAGTTGATGTCTTACAATCCATTGAAGTTGTTATTCTTTTAAATGCTCAAAGTGTCCCATTTTTGCCCGTGGGCCAAAATGTCTCTCTGTGTGTATTTTTTGTTTTTCTTTTTCTTTTTTCTTGGTGGGGAAGATTGGCCCTGAGCTGAACTAACATCTCTTGCCAATTTTCCTCTTTTTTTTCCTTTTTTCTTTTTTTTTTTCTCCCCGAAGCCCCAGTGCATAGTTGTATATCCTAGTGGCAGGTCATTCTAGTGCTTCTATGTGGGATGCTGCCACAGCATGGCTTGATGAGTGGTGTGTAGGTCTGCACCCAGATCTGAACCAGTGAACCCTGGGCCGCCAAAGTGGAGTGTGTGAACCCAGCCACTATGTCATGGGACTGACCCCTCTGTGTTTGTTTTTTCTTTGTTTGTTTTTATATGATCCAATAGTCTGAGAATTTCTGATGTCTGAGCCTTAGCCTTTATATTTCCTGCCCCAGACAGGAATCGGTAATTGCTATTATTTATTGAATGCCTCATATGTGTCAGATACATTGGATCTGTTGTCTTGAGTTAATTGTCTATGGTTAGAAATATTACCCTACAGTAGAGGAAATAGAAGCTCAGAGAGGTTAAGAAAATTGCCCAGTGTCTGCCAACTGTTGTCTTAATACCATTTGGCAGAGAGGTTGATAAACTATGGCCTCCAAGGCCAAATCCAGCTTGAAGCCTGTTTTTGTAAATAAAGTTTTATTGGAACACAGCCATGCCCATTCATTTAATGTTGTCTGTGTCTGCTTTTGCACTTTAACAGTAGAATTGAGTGGTTACTAAAGAGACTGGCCCAAAAAACCTAAAATATTTACTCTTTGCGCCTTAACAGAAAGTTTGCTAATCCCTGCTATATGAGACCCACGCTTACTTAGATTTCTTCCTGACAGCTTTCTCTTGTTCCTGCTCAGTGTTTCTTTCCTGTGTGTGACTGTATTAAGGAAAGACTTTTCTCATGATCACAACGTTGTAGCCCTCTGGGTGAATGCACCTCCTAATAAAATTAGTTTTGCTCAAAATAAAGAATATAGGCATCACAGTCAGTTAGCCCAAGTTCTGGCTTCACCTCTGTAAAATGGGAGTTATGATGCCTTCCTCAGTGGATCTTTGTAAAGATAAAGTGAAATCATATTATGCTTGGTAAGTGACTGGCCGCAAAAGGTCATTCGAATGGTAGCTCTTATTATTATTAATATTTAAAAAGTTTTGCTTCTATTTATAACTTATTCAGGCAAGCTCAGATGATTCCTGGTGCAGGTGCTGTAGTGTCCAGAAGGCCCGTGGTGTCCGTAGAGGGCCTGGCGGGGAGAGAGAACAAATTGGAGATGTAGAGTGGAGCAATCTTGACTAGTGGAGGTTTTGTGTTGTAAAGTGTAGGAGATAAAATTGGAGTATTACGTTAGCGTTAAATTTTGGCAGATTTGAGTGCAGGATGAGAGGTGTCTTCTGATCATTTCCAACCTTGTGTGGAACCGCAGGATTCAGTCTAGGGGGTGGATTGTGGAGTGGGAGGCACTCTCGCTGTAACCGAAGTGTTACCCTTTTATCTGTCTCACCGTGTGGAGTTCCATGTGGGTATAGGTTGAACACATACTCCTAAAGCTGTTCTCTGCTGATGTCCTGAGTTTGAGGGGACATTGGTCAGGGTTGAAGACATAGGCTGAAACCATCCAATGTGCAGTGTGATTTGGAGTAATTGCATGACTAGGCAGCTGTGGCTTTATGTTTCTTTGTTTTTTTTTTTTGAGGAAGATTAGCCCTGAGCTAACATCTGCTGCCAATCCTCCTCTTTTCGCTGAGGAAGACTAGCCCTGAGCTAACATCCATGCCCATCTTCCTCTACTTTATACATGGGACGCCTACCACAGCATGGCTTTTGCCAAGTGGTGCCATGTCCTCACCCGGGATCTGAACTGGCGAACCCCGGGCCAGGCTGCCGAGAAGCGGAACATGCAAACTTAACTGCTGTGCCAGTGGGCCGGCCCCTGTGGCTTTATGTTTCTAATGCAGACATTGAAGTCACACTACTTGGCTTCCAGATCTTGACTTCACACCTGAGTGTCCTGTGCAGCTTCTTGAACCTTTCAGCATCTTTGTTTTCTCATCTGTGAGGTGGAGATAATCATAGTACTCAGCTCATGGGTGATGTACATAGGGTAGTTAGCATGGTGATGGCGTGTGGTGAGTATGTAAACTGTTAGCTCTTAGTAGTAGTACTGTTATATAAAGTAGTGGTTAATGTACACTGGTTGACATTTTATTTTTTTCTCAAACTGTCATTCCCATTTCTTAATGCCTAACGAACAGAAAGTATTCGACAAATATTTGTTGAATGAAGGAACTGTAAAGTTTAGCTTAATAAGAATGGAAGCTCTCTAAATGTGCCTCCTAATCAGAAGATAAATGGGTTAATCATATACTTCATTCTCGTAATTGCTTATGAAATGTGCTGTGGTGGTTATGCGGCATGTGCTTTATCAGTGATGGAAGGAAGGGAGGTGTGGGGATGGTGCAGAGCAGTTGAGTTTCCTTGTTAGGTGTGCGCTCTAGATCAGCCCTCGAGAGAAGGTCTCTGACTGCTGCTTCCGTGTGGTGCTGTGGGCCCTGCTCGCCTGTCGTTGCTGTCAGCTGAGGAAAGCTCCCCCAGCCCTGCTGGGTGCTCTCAGCTGGTTGCTCTCACAGATCGACCGTTGGGGGGGATTTTGGTTATTTTGTGACGGGATTTTAGCAGCAAAACTGGGAGAAATGGGGTTTAATGAGAATATGAGAGTAGAAAGCAGCTCTGGGACCAACACAGTGGGGAGTTGGTTTTAGGTGTTATGAAGAGTGAACATCTTTCATTTTGATAGTCAGGTACTGTATGTGTATGTTTAAAAAGCACGAGAATGATGATTTTATAGATATTATTGCCTAGCTTTATAAAAGACTTAAGAACAATGGGGGTTGTTTTGTATTCATTTTCATGAAAATATTAAGTAAATGGGATCCATACTCTGGCAGAAATTGTCGTGGTAGTATTCAAATGACGGAAGTCAGGAAACATTAGACAGTGTTCATGGTTGTCAGTCAATTGAGCACTTTCCCTATCTGTAAACTGGGGATAATAAGATCTACCTTCCTGGGTTGTTGGGAGCATTAAATGAGATAATAAGTATATTTCTGGCCCATAGTGAATGCGTATAAAGGTAAGTATATCTGTTTGCGTTCAACGAGTACTGAGTGCCAGGAACTCAGCTAGTTGCTGGAGATGGCAGAGAATCAGATACTCCTTCAGGCGGTAATCATTTATGGAACATCTCTACGTGTCAGGCATTCTGCTAAGAGCGGAGAAGACAGCACAGCCCGTCACCTGTCCGAGAGACAGGTACCATGCTAGTGAGATCCCATGCTGAGTACAGACACATGTAGTATGTGGCTTTAAAGTACCATGGGAGTCCAGCAGAGGGAGCAGCTCACTCACCGTCTGCCGAGAAAACTTATATAAGCCCCAGACTTGTATAGGGGGAGTCGCCGTCTGTGCTGGCTGCTGCATGAATCCTTACCTCACTCAGCAGATATTTAGTGAGTTTCTGCCATGTACTAGGGATGGTGCTAGCACTGGGGATTTAGCGTTGAACAAAAAAGAGAGCCTCTGCCCTGTTAGAATGTATTCTCTGATAGTGGAGATAGGCATTAACATGTAATCAAAAATATACGTGAATATTTGTCACAATGGTAAGTTTTATGAAGGTGAGATACGTGGTGTTATAAATAGGGGACTTCAGCAGGTGTAAAATAGGGCCCTTTGACCTGGTCAGGGAAGGCTTTCCCAAGGAAATGTCTTTTCTTTTTTCTTTTTTGAGGAAGATTAGTCCTGAGCTAACTACTGCCAATCCTCGTCTTTTTGCTGGGAAAGACTGGCCCTGAGCTAACATGCATGCCCATCTTCCTCTACTTTATATGTGGGACGCCTACCACAGCATGGCTTGCCAAGCGGTGCCATCTCCACACCCCGGATCCGAACTGGTGAACCCCGGGCCACCGAAGTGGAGCATGTGCACTTAACCACTGCACCACCGGGCCGGCCCCCCACGGAAATTTCTGAACTTAAATCTAACTCTGTGTCCCCCTAAATTACAGCTTCTTGAGGGCAGGAACTTTGTTCATTCTATGTGTTGTGTACCTCCAGCGCCTAAAATAGCAGGGGATGTGTGGTAGGCACTCAGTAGCTGTTTATTAAGTGAGGGAAGGTATGAGTGATCCGAATTCTAAAGGGAAAGTAACGAGGAGATGGGGAAGGAAGGGACTTCAGGCAGAGGGAATAGCATGTGCAAAGGGCTGTGCTGGTAGGGAGCTGATTACATTTGAGAGACTGAAAGGAGGCCGTCTGTCGAACAGAGGGTGAGAGACAGAGGAAGAGGGGGCCAAGCCTCTGTGCCTTGGCAGCCCAGGGAATGATTTCACTCTATCTCGAAAGAGCAGTTGATTTAAGCAGCAAGGATCAGGTTCCAGCTTTCATTTTGGAAAGATTTCTGTCCTGCTTTGTGGAGGACAAGCATCAGCAGGGAGACACAGGCCAAGACTGAATGAGAAAGGGTATGAAGGATAACACCCAGACTTCCAACTTTTGCTACACAGATGGATGCTTGGGCTCTTTCATAAGATAGCAACACAGGAACAGAGTCAGGTTTGCGTGGGAAAGATCGTGAATTTGGTGTTAAGCATGTTGAGCTTAAAATGTCTTTGAGTCGTGTAGGTGTCCACTGAGAAACGTTGGCTCGGGGTACAAATCTGAGAGTTACCTGCATAGAGATTCTGGATGAAGCCATGAGCATGAACGAGACAGCCTAGGGAGAGAGAGAGCACGGGAGAGAAGTGGGCCTGGGAGTTGAAAAACTCCAGGGTTGGCTGGTCAGGCAGAAGAGGGTGAAACTGAGGAGCAGCCTAGAGGTGGGACGAGATCCAGGGCAGTGCCGGGGAGCCCTGGAAATGAAGGGACGCGAATGTTTCAGCACGAGGAGGGGATCAGTTCTGTCCGTTGCTGAGGGAATGAGCACTGGGAAATGTCCTTCGGGTTTAACAGTTTGGAGGTCCCTGGTGGGAAGAGAGAGAAGGTAGCAGCTAGAGGGGAGAGAAAAGGATCAAGGGAAGTTTTATTTTAAAGTAAGTCTTGAGTTTCGTTAATACATTGGGAGTTACCAGTTGAGAGGAAGAAGTTGAACTGATGGATGAATGGGCTTCCAGACGGAGAAAAAAACCTGTATGAAGCCTGGAGACTTAAACATGCTTGTTTATTTGGGGAGCAGTGAGTGGGTTGTCTGGGGCAGCTGGAGCAGAGGTGTGGGGAGGTGTGGTGAGACACGCGCAAGAATAAAGTGGGCCTGGTACAAAGGACCTGGGATGGGGCTCTCACCAGGTGTGCCTCGGTAGCTTGTTATGGTGACAAAGTCTGGCAAGGTTACAGGTGTAGTCTGAGACGAGATAGGAGTAGCTGGGGGCAGTTAAGGGAGGAAATACAGGAGGAGAAAGGGCAGCCAAGGGAAAGATTGGCTGTCTTTTCTTGGTTCAGGGAGTTGTAGGGAAGAGTGGGTAGAGGAAAGCACTGATGTTCTCCACTCAGCAGGATGTTCAGATAACTGGAGGATTCACACAGGGCACACAGGAGATTGGAAGGGAGCCGATAGGGAGTGGACTTGGAGGGGGTGATTTTCAGCTGTCACTTGGGAAGATGAGCCTGGAACAGGGGAGGGCAGCTGGAATCAGATTTACAAATCCCCTGAAAGTGGCCAGCTGGAGCCTCAGCACTGGGTGGGCTTCCTGAGAGTCCAGAACATGTTTCATGAGGTCTTCCCCACTTCTGCTGCTCTTAAAACCATGCTGTCAGCATCGTGAGCTTGGAAGCCACTGACCACTGGTACCGTTTACCTTGCTTTGTCTGCACAAAGAATTCGAGTAGGCATGATGCTGGTTTTACTCTGGAACAGATCATTTGTAGTGGTCCCTTGAGGGACAGAGGTTGTATAGCTCAGACTCTGGAGCAGGCTGCCTGGGTTTGAATTCCGGCTTCTCCATTAAGAGCTGAGTGACCTTGGACCAATTACTTTTCCTCTCTAATGCCTCAGTTTTCTTGTCTGTACACTTAAGATAGTAAGAGGACCTAAGGCATGGTTCTGTACATTAGGTCCCCTTATTAAATGAGAAAGTCACATAAAGCTGTTAGAACAGAGCTTGACACGTTTTAAGTGCTCAAAAAGTGGTAGCAATGACCATAATCATTGTTTGGCCTTGTGTGCTGTTATTCCATTGTTAAAGCACCAGATGGCGACAAAGCACCTGTCTTAACCTTACATTCTACTGAAAGGACTCCTTGAAAGATTGTTTTCAGTCTTCAGATCCCTAATTTGTGAGACACTTGATGTCCGCCCAACTTCATGGGAGGAGAATAAGACTGGAGGTTGAATTCAGTTATGTAATCGATTCAATCAATCATGCCTACGTAAAGACCCCCAGTAAACACTCTGGACACTGGGGCTTGGTTGAGATTCCCCACAGGTGGTACACATTGAAGGGCCCTCCTGAGGACATGAAAGCATCACCTTTGGAAACTCCCAGACATCACTCTGGGTTTCTTCTTTGGTTGATTCTGATTTGTATCATTTATATTTAAACTGTAAACTTAAGTATAGCACTTACTAAGTTATTTGAGTTGTTCTAGTAAGTTATCAAACCTAAAGTCATAGCAGGAACCCCTGAATTTGTAGCCACTTTGTCATAAGTGCAGGTGAAGTATTTTGTTTCTTTCCTTTCTCTCTGTGGTTTCTTTCAAACTTCTGGTTGAAGTTCATTTGTTTTGAGACTCTTATTTAAATTTTATTCATAAAATTAAAAAAAAGGTTTTTGGTTGAAATAGCACATGCACACGGTAAAATATCAGATGACACAGAATAGTGAAAAGCAAAAATCCATCTCATGGTCCACCTTGTCCTACTCCCTGTTCTACTCCCCAGAAGCACCCAGTTTAACTGTTTTTATTACCATTCAATTTTGAATTTTGTGTTACATCAACCAAAATATTTAGTGATATAACTATTAAGTAATATTCCTTGGATTTGTTGTAGTAGAAATAGCTTGGGTTTTATTATGGGCCTACTCTGTGCAGGCGCTGGGATGGGCGCCCATCAGTCTCTGCTCTCAGGCAAATAAATAGTCACCGGGGAGGTAGTTGCAGTGTGGTCAGTGCTTTGGGGAGCACTCAGGAGAGAGGGCACCTGGCTTATCTTGGAATGAACGTCAGTGAAGGCTTTCTGGAGGAGGTGACATCTGAGCAGAGATGATGAGAGGACCTGGTTTGGCAGACAAGCAGGACAAGGGAAAGGTCCTCCCAGCAGGGGGAGTTGCAAGGTCAAAACCATAAATGGCGGGAGCATAGTGTCTGGGGAGCTGCAGTGGGCTGGAGGGTAGGATTTTGGAGTTGGGGGTGGGAGTGTGGTGATGAAGCTGGCACAGAGAGAGAGGGTGATTCAAGTGGGCATTTTATGCTGTATCAGAAACTGTGGGTCTTATTCTGAGAATAATAGGGAGCCACCCAAGGGTTTTATTCGCAGAGTGAGAAGATCACTCTTGAAGCAGTATACGGAGTGGACTGCATGGCTTGAGACCAGTTAGGAGATGATTGTGACAATCTAGGTGAGAAATGGCGAGGACCTGAAATGAAGCAATGAGAGCAGCCAGAGGGCAGGGATTGAGTTTGAGAAACAAAGGGGAGAGGCGCGATCCGCTTGGAGGGTAAGGGAAAAGTCGAAAATGATTCCCCGGTATCAGCTGTAGGTAGTGGGTGCATGGTGATGCCGGGCGTGAGCTGGAAAGTCCAGGTAAAGAAATAGAAGGTTTCAAGCTTGTTTTAGATGTGTTGAACTTGACTTAGCTTTGGAGACATCTAAGTGGAGACCCCAGTACAATTAGAATCAGAGAAGACTCTCTTCCACTTACTAGCTTTGTCACCTTCATCAGGTTACTTGTAAACTCCAAGCTTCAGTTTCTTTTTCTGTTAAATGGGGTTGACAGCAGCTACCACAGGGTCCTTATGTTCATTAAAAGGAAGAACATCACGAACACCCGGCATGGGTCGTGGCCAGAGCAGGGGATGAATGACAGTGGTTTCTTTCCGTCCTTTCTAAGGTTCAGAAGAACTGGAGTGCCTTCAGGTTTGTTGCTCCTTCTGTGAAGTCAGCAATTTTGGGGAATACAGTGTCCTATGGAAAATGCATAAAAAGTAAAGTCTTGTGTAGCTCATACTTTAAGTCATCATAGAGTGCTTAGACTTTTGTCATCTAAAAAACACGTATGCTTTTCTCAGTCACTGTGTGTATCACCACTTATCATTGACTTTTCCCCTGTTTAGAAAGCATGTGCCTTTGTTAAAGCAAACCTCGATCCCAGCAACGTGGATTCCCTTTTCTATGCCGCCCAGTCCAGCCAGGCCCTCTCAGGGTGTGAGGTGAGTCCAGCTTCCTGCTTTTATATTTACTTTAAACTGTAAGGTGTATTTTTCAAGAGGGAAGGTCATGTCAGATTATTTTTTATCATTGAGAATCCATTAGTGTGGGTGGAAATTCCATTCTTGTGATTTTTTTTTTTTCTTAAGGAAGTTAATTTTTCCCCTGAGTTTTCACTTTTCATAGATTTTAAATAACTTTTTCCTATAGTTGCCTCTCTTCTGGGAAGCCTTGGTTCTTCTTTTCATTTCCCTTTAACATTTAAAAACGTTTACAGTAAAATAGGAATGTCCCTGCACCATTTTTCTGGAAATCCACTTTATTGAACGTAGGAGAACCATGTAAGTGGACAAGTGACTTGCCAGACTCTTTCCTAAAGTGCTAAAATTTTACAAACAATTAATTCTGGCATCTGAGGAGTCGAGGGGGAATGGTTGTGTGCTAGGTGGGGGGGGATTGCTTTGGCCGTTGCCCTGCGTGCCATCTTTGATGTGCTGCTACACATTGTCAGCCCCTGTTCTAAAACTCTGTGTCTGCCAATCCTTTCTTAGATCTCTATTTCAAATGAGACCAAAGATCTGCTTTTGGCAGCTGTCAGTGAAGACTCATCTGTTACCCAGATCTACCACGCAGTTGCAGCCCTGAGTGGCTTTGGCCTTCCCTTGGCGTCCCAGGAGGCGCTTGGTGCCCTTACCACTCGCCTCAGCAAGGAAGAGACTGTGCTGGCGTAAGTCGTCATCTTGAGCACCTCTCAGGCTTCATTTGTGTCGGGTATTATCCTGAGAGGGTTCATTCTTGGTTCAGCAAATGTTTTCCGGACACCTAGTGTTTGCTAGGTGCTCTGTAGGCACTGCAGACGTAATATTGACCTAAGGGAGGTAAGGTCCCTGTCCTCATGGAGCTCACCTAGACACAGTCTTCCCCAAGCTGCTCAGGCAGAAGGCAAATACTGAGTCAGAACATAAACATAGACACAAATTGCCCTTTGAGGTTAGAGGCTGAAGCGAGGGTAGGTGATAACCAAGGGGGAGTGAGGCCAGGGAGCCGTGTGGTCTCTGGTGGAGGCCGAGCCAGGGCACGGTGGGATGTGGCCGTGGAGACCCCGCTGCAGGAGAGCTCGAGGGATCCCCTGAAGCTGTGAGGGGAGAGGGTGCTCAGAGCGGGGAGTATTCTGGAATCAGACTCTGCTACTCTGCAAAAGGCTTAGCTGAGAAGCACCTTGTAGGAAAGGAACTCTAGCAACTTTCCTGTTGATGATAAATTTAAATGTCATAACTGACTTAAGGATGTTTACTAAACTTCACAGTGATAGGATATGTAGTTTTTATTCTTTATCACTGAAACTTCTCATTTAGAACAGCGTATGTGTTTTTTTGTTTTCTATGTGTCATCCATTTAATTGCAACCCTGAAAGAGTAGAGTACCTGGATTCCTGTTAATTCTCTAGCAAGAGGTTGGTGCCACCAATTCCCTGTTGCAGAACAGTTCAGTCATTTCCCAGGTTTTGTTTTGCTTTGTTTTGTGTTTTTTTGCTGAGGAAGATTCACCCTGAGTCAACATCCAGTGCCAATTCTTCTCCTTTTGCTGAGGAAGATTCACCCTGAGCTAACACCTCTGCCAATCTTCCTCTATTTTGTATGTGAGTCTCTGCCACAGCATGTCTGCCAACAAGTGGTGTAGGTCTGTGCCCAGGATCCGAACCTGGGCCACTAAAGCAGAGTATGCCAAACTTAACCACTAGGCCATGGGGCTGGCCCCCCCAGGTTTTTTTTTTTTTTTTTTTTTTGCTAAGAACCAAAATGTTTCTGAACTTGAAGCTTTGTTGAGGGCAGGCTTCACAGTCAGTTGGTGTTCCCTCTGTCACTCTCACATGCTACTCATATTCCCAGGGTCAGGAACCAGTGATTTTGGGGCTGATGCTTTCCCAGGGCTCATGTTTTGTACAGACTTTGCCCAAGGCTTGGCCCTGTGATCCTCTGGTATCAGGTCACATTATTTTGATCTTTTTTCATAATCCCTTGTGGGATGCCTCCCCAGTCTCCACCATCTCATGTCATGATGTCACTGCCAGTGCCTCACTCTGATGCTACCTTTTACAGAAAAATCTTCCCATTTCCTTCTGAGCAAAAAAAGAAAAGCTCCCTCCTCAAAACTCCAGAAAGGAAGAAGTACAAGGAAAGTACGTCCATTTTAGAGTCAGTTAGACTTGGGTTTGAACACCAACTCTGTTCCTTCCTTGCTGTGTAACTTTGGGCAACTTCCTAACCTCTCTGAGCCTCATCTGTAAAATGAGACCAATCATCCTTACCTCATAGAACAAATGTCAGGATTAAATGAGGTGACACATGTGAAAAGCCTAGCATAAGGCCTGGTTCTTAGTGGGCATGTGACAAACGGAGTTCCTTCTCCTCTAGAGGACTTCCTTCTGAGGTCCCTTTCTCCGAGAGCTGGTTGCTTCCTTGTTCGTATTGTAGTTCTTTCTATATTAGGTTGTAAGTGTCTTTATTTGTGGTGTCATAGAGCCTGGCACATGGTACGTACCCCACAAAGAGTTAATAAAGGCTGAAACTATACTTTTGTGTTTCTGTTCTCTTTTAAAAAGCTTACAGGTAGAAAGAGCACACGCTTGGGATCGGATAGACCAGTGTTCAAATCCAGGCTCTTCTACTTAATTACTCTGTAACCATGAGCAGGCTGTGTAACCCCCCTAAACCTTGGCTTTTTCATATGTAGAACAGGGGGAATGGTATCTGTCTCATAGGGTTATTGTGAAGATCAAACTGGCAGGATGCCTTATATAATGTTACTGCTAATTTGCCTCATTTAAGGAAATCTGGTTATAGATGAGGACTCTTCTAATTGGGCCTTCTTCATTTAACTTGACTACATTAAGGAAGTAAAGGTCCGTAAACTTGTCTAGAATGGAAAAAAATATTTGTAGGTTTGAATGAACCATTTGAGAAGATGCCATTGTGGTTTCTCATAACCCAGTTTCTTTGAATAGTCTGCTGTATATTAGCAAAATAGGATCTGCTTTCTTAGTGTTTGAATATAGTACTCCAGAGGGAACGAAATTGCTAACTGGGGAATAAGTAATTAAAGCCAGTGACAAAACTTTTCAAAAGCTAAGTGAATTAATTTCATTCTAAAAACTTGTGAAGTTGTTACCAGCATGACTCTCACTTGTTCCAAAGAAGAGAAAAATGCTATCTTAATTGTAAGTTCTTTCTAGACTGTCTTAGCAGCCTTCTTTGGGCTCAGCATTTATCATGGGCAGATGCGGGATTTTTATCTTGTTTGGAAATTCAGGTTTCATTTTCTCAAGTGCATTACAACAACAGGCATCCCGTAGGAGTCATCAAATACTCTGGGGCTTCTCCATGAGTCGTGACTCCTCTGTTTTCCAATTTGTCATCTTAATGGAATTAGTTTTCCATGGAGGGAATCTAAATTGTTATGATCTTGGTGAAAGCAGACAAGTTCTCGCTCCACATTCCCCGACACACTGGATGGATGAATGGTGGTCTTGCACAAGGGCCCAGTCATCTCTGGGGAATTAGGGAACCCTCCTCGGGTTGAGCGGAAGTCTGTTTTACCACCAGGGGGCCTCAGCTTTCTCCATTCCACCCAGAAAAGAACCATTTATATTTTCCACGTTATCTGGAAAAAATCTCATGTGCACATACCTAGCACATTCTACGTTAAAAAAGTTTATCTCACAGAAACATACTCATAAATGGGTAAAAATATATGAATAAGACATAAGAAAGAATGATGTCCTGAATACATTCTAAAATATAGTTGAGCCTTAAAAACATTATGCTAAGTGAAAGAAGACGGACACAAAAGGTTACATATTGTATGAACCCATTTATGTGAAATATCCAGAGTAAGTAAATTCATAGGCACAGAACGCAGATTGGTGGTTGCCAGGGGCTGGTGGGAGGGGGAAATGGGAAGAAACTGCTTAATGGATACAGGGTTTTATTTTGAACTGGTGAAAATGTTTTGGAACTAGATAGAGGTGATGATTGCACAATATTGAGAAATATACTAAATGCCACTTAATTGTTCACTTTAAAATGGTTAGTTTTGTTATGTGAATTTCACTTCAATAAATTAAAAATATATGGGTATATATATGAGTAAGGGTCATCAATTACAGTACTGCGTGAAACAGTAAAACAAATGTGTATCATTTGGAAATTGAGTAAATTATGGTACATCTAAGCAGTGCAATGCAATGTCGTTAATAAGAATGAAATGCATTTTTATGTACTCGTGTGGAAAGATGTATATGATATATTATTAAGTTAAAAATAAATTGGAGAACAGTTGTCTTTTAGGGATAAGTGTTACAGGAATTTTAACTTCTTTAATAATGTATTGAATTTTTGACAAATATGTACTTTTATAATCAGAAATAAATGGTAGGAAAAGGAAAACAGAATAGACTTTAGTTTTGGAACCAAATCTTTTGTTTCATCTTATTTTATGCCTGAAGGATGAATGGCTTTCAGATCTCGCAGCAGGGTGATGGTGGCACAAGCATCAGCCATTCAGCACGTGTTTACCGAATGCTTCCTGTTCATACTGCATTAATCTGGTTTCAGAAAACTTGCTCCAAATGCTGCCCAGTAATCTACAAATGTAGATTCCGCAATATTTCTGTGGCCTAGGAGTAAGAAAAGTCAATTAACAGGCAGCCCGCTTCTGCCTAGCGCAGCGCCTCGTACAGCATGGGTGGCGCCAGATACACCTTGACTGAACTGAATCCTCTTCTCCCTAAGAGCACAGCTCTTAGAAACCCGGTTAAGTCTTAGTCTCGGTGTTCTCCATGTGACACCGTTAGGAGCAACACAGGTTTTCAGAGGGGGGTGAACCTGTGCTCCCTCTCTTCCCTGTGCCCACAGTGCCACAGGTCCCGTTGCCTGGGTTGCCTTCTCTCTAGCTGTCGTGATCTTTATAACATGGTCTTTGTAACGTCTTTCCGAGCTGGATGTTAAATAAGCTCCTTAAAGACTGAGACTGTCTTATACTTCTAAAGAGTGAGAGTGGAAGACTTGTGAAGGTGTACTGATGCAGGAAGGGGTGAGTGGATGAAAGGAGACTTGCCATTCACTGGGGCTCTACTCTTCACCTTCCAGAACCATCCAGGCTCTGCAGACGGCATCCCATCTGTCTCAGCAGGCTGACCTGAGGACCGTTGTGGAGGAGATTGAGGTGTGAATTTATTTTGCCAAATGAATTTCCCAGCTCCTGTCTTTGAAACCCTTTGGAAGAGTCTTGCAGATAGACGTGCATAATTTGTTAGGGCCAGTTACATTTCTTTTCATATCCTTGGCGCACTTAGGTTCTTTGTATCAGAGCAATATGTCCTAGGGAAAATTTGTTAGGCTGATATAGTTATACCATCAATTAGGCAACAAACTACTTTTTCAGCCTTTTGTAGGTATAGTCTCATAGTCCACAGAGTTTTACAGCCTAACAAACCTGAAATTCAAGTGTTTTTTTCTGCCACTTACTACTTTGTCATCTCAGGCAAATTATTTAATGTCTGAGCCTCAATTTCCTTGTATGGTGGTTGTAGGAACAAGTAAGGTTCTAAAGTGCCTAGGACATAATAGGTACCCATCAAGTAGTCACTGTGCTTTTTATTATTACTCTGTCCTTTCCTGTGCCCAGGACCCTCTGCTGCTCAGACTCTTCTCAGGGACTGCAGAGCCAGTGATGACAGGCAGTCCTGACAGTGTCATCACTGGATGCCCCACAGGCACACCAGCTGCCTCATGTTACCCAGGAGAGCAGTATGTCTCTCTTTGTCCTTTGGAGCATTGAGTAAGAAAGAGAAATGCTGTGCTCTGTAGGTTGTATCCAAATGGATGGCCATGAAATCCGTCTGTGTCATGATGCTTCCTGGATACATTGCAGCCTGGACTGCTGGGCTTGGGCTTGAGCACAAGGGGTCAGGGCAGGAGCATTCACAGGAGCTGCAGAAGATCCTGTTCTCTTCAGATGCCTGTATGATAGACTTTACTCTCTGCCTAACCCCTTTTTTTGAGAAAGTGTTAAGTGACAAGTGGTCTCCAGATTCAGAGGGAGATTTCTCAAAACTGTGTCTGCGTTAGGGTAACAATAGCTTGTGTATCTCATTTCTGTTATCACTTGACTTCCAACATGTTTCTGTTTGGTTGTGACAGGACCTTGTTGCTCGCCTGGATGAACTGGGAGGTGTGTATCTCCAGTTTGAAGAAGGACTGGAAACAACAGCGTTATTTGTGGCTGCCACCTACAAGCTCATGGACCATGTGGGGACTGAGCCATCCATTAAGGAGGTGCTTGTCTAACAATTCTCAGGCATGAAACCCACAGCAGTTGTTGATTTTATCTGCTAAGAATAGGTTTTTTCAGAGAGGACTGTTCAGTTAGCCTTGGGGTATAGTCAGTCACTCAGTGTCTTGGGTTAGGCACTAAGAATGAGAAATAGAAAGATGTAATGCCTGTCCTCGAGAAACTCGTTGTCAGTAGGATAGACAGGTAAACAAATTGTTATACTTGCTTTAAATGGTGTGTGGATATGGCACAAGGTAGTGGCAAGAAGGCCAAGTGTATTACTCGTTTCCCCTCTGTTTTCGTGATACTCCTTCCTACTGTCTCATGAGTGCTTTCCACATTGGTGGCCCATGCAGATCCCCTTTGTCCTGCGGAGTGCCCTGTCCTTCAGAATTGCCTGTTCTCCTCCCTCCCCCCATCTCAGGATCGGCTGGATCTTAGCTAATCTTGGGTGATTGACATAATTCACTGAGGCATGTGTGTCTACCAGACATCTACCAAGAGTTAGTCATTTTTTTCTTTTTTTTTTTTCAAGAAGAGCTCATTAACCTGAAAGAACCCTTAGGTGGAGTGTGTGTGAGCAGTCTTTTTGTGTAGGGCCCTCTTTGTACCCCTTGTCTGTGAGAAGGTTACCAACCCTTGATCTAAAAGACTTGAAATACAAGCTGCTGTTGTTTAAATTTGGGGAGGAGAGGTTTGGGTTCCAAGTTAGAATGTTCATTTCTTTGATGCATTATGAGTTCTGCACTGCGTTTCTTCAAATAAACAGTAAATAATTATGTCTTAGATAATTTGAATTAATTTCATAGTTTCTCCAGAGGATAGGATCCAATAATTTATTCATTTATTGGCATTCTTATATTGTCTTTTCCTTCATCCTAAGTGTCGGAGGTCTAAAGATACTACACTCTTTTAATTCTGAGTGTGAGTGCAGGATTGTGGGTCCTGTGTACGAACTATTTAGGGAGTCTCCTACATGCAGTCCTGTAGGTGAATTAACAATACTCTGCTTATGCAACTTAAACTTTTTCTTGCTTTGTTCCTGAGCTTCTCCTAAGCAGGTATTTGTCTGGAGTAATTTTGTTGTCACTGCTTTTGACATAACCATTCTGGTGAACAGCCACCCATTTTAACATATCAACAGCCTAGTGATGGAAAAATGTAATTGGTACAATTAAAGAAAATTATTTCATGTCGACTGTGAATAACACTGTCGGGAACAAGGGAGCTCTTTTGTTAGATGGTAGGTTTTAAAAAACAAAACTGATTGAAGCAGAAAATGTTTCCTCTTAAGCAAACAACCTCCAGAATTTTAATAATGCCTTTTTGGTTCCACTTTTTTAAAAAATTGCTTTCAGTTTTCTCCTCTAAGTAGCCCATTAGTTCTTAATGGAGAGTTATTTTCGTTTCTTTCTAATGTACATTTTGGCTATAAGGTTTGGTCTTGTAAATATGAACTTAGCCCCAGTGTACTGCTTCAAGGTGGGCCGGGAGGGAAAGTTGCTTAGCTGGGAGGGTGTGGGGAATCAGGAAAGAACATATTTTATTGTGGAACGACTTCAGAAACAAACAGACCTGCATGTGAATTTTGATCTTGCTTTTTTTTTTTGTTATAATTTCTGGAAGTTACTGAACCTCCTTTAGCCTCAGTTTCCTCGTTTGGAAAACATTGATAATATCTGTCTTTTCAGGGTTTTTGTCAGGATTTGAGTTAATGCATGTAAGGCACCTGTCATAGCCTGGCACGTTTAGGCATTGAACAGGTGGTTACTATTTTATGTATTTTATAACATACTCTCATGTCTCAGTAGTTATCTCGAAGGACCTTGCATTTGTATAGTAAGCATTCAATAAATGGTTGAAATAAATGCATGAATTTCACTTTGTACTAGAAGATGGAAAAAAGCAACTTATTCCAAGTTTTAAGCTTAAGTGCAGAATATTTGCCTCTTTCCTCCCCTTTACCTATTTGGATTAATGACTAAAAGAGCTTCCATGTGAACACCTCGTAAACAGATGAGGAGTGACTTGAGCCAGATGGGGAGGGAGTGTGGCTCTCCCACCTTCCTGCGGAGGAAAATCTCAGGTCACGTTTCCGTTTTCTTTCAGGATCAGGTCATCCAGCTAATGAACGCCATCTTCAGCAAGAAGAACTTTGAGTCTCTCTCGGAAGCCTTCAGTGTGGCCTCTGCTGCCGCTGCACTCTCCCAGAATCGCTACCACGTGCCGGTAGTGGTTGTGCCCGAGGGCACTCCTTCTGACACTCACGAACAGGCCATCCTGCGGGTATGACTTCCATGCCCAAATGTGCCGCTTTGATTGCCCTGTCCAGTGTGAGGCTTTCAGAAACCTAAAGGCTGGTGCACAGCCGATCGTAACCCCATGAGGACATACCCATCAACTGTGGAGCAAGGCTCATTTCCCTTAGCCCGGAAATGGGGACATGACCACTGAAACTAGTCACAGAACCCTTCAAAACTATCAAGAAAGCTTTTTTTTTTTTTAGAGGATTTTAAATAGTAAGGCTTTCAATAAATTAAGTGTAAGAAAATTGCATTTCTGGGGTCTTAACTCCAGATGTATAGAGAAGTCTTGCTTCTATAATGCATTTTCCAGTACCAAAACTGTCCAAATACATTTTTTTAAGACAGCTTTTTAAATTCCCAAGTCATTCTGCTGCTTATAGTTGTTAAGTCTCAGATCTCTTCCTCCCTGATGCTGATGGTGTCTCTTGTGCGTCTTGGTAGCATAATCCTGCCTCTCACTCAACAGTAAGCATAGACTTCTCCTTTGTGTCAGCTCTTTGGACAGAGCAAGTGCACAAATCTCAAATACGTAGAGTTTTCATCTCAAGCGAGGCATTTGTTGCTGTTGTTTGGAAAAGTGATAAGTGAAGATCGTCATAAGAAATTAGCATTTTATTTATTTATGTCTCAACACTGGTGCTCCACACAGGACGGTTTGTCAGTCCCATCAGTTCTTCTGCTTTGGAGGCCCTGCAGATATTCCCCTGAGGAAGTGCCCTGTACTCCAAACTTGCCTCTCCTCTCCATACTTACAACTCACGTCCCCGCAGCAAAGACTCGGGTGGGAAATAACCTGATTGACATAGTTCGCCATGAGTCGGCGGGGGCTAAGAGAGCAAAGCAGCAAAAGTGTTGGCTTTGAAGCAGATAGGCTGGGGTTTGTGTCCTAGACCAGCCACGTCACTGGCCATGTGGCCTTTGACGGTCCCTTAACCTCTTGCAGCGTCAGTTTCTTCATCTGTGAAATAGAGATTATTCCAGCTCTCTTGGACGATTGATGGGAGGCTATGTGTAAAGGGCCTAGCCTAGTAACTGGCAAATAGTTGATTTTCAATGAATGATAACTATTAATGTTACCCATATTTCTTCAGTTTTCCCATTGCCCATACCTTCCTAAAGTATTTTTCTTGATAATAAATTTTTTTAAAAGATACTTTAGTAGAGTGGATAAAACAGGAGATCAGAAAAAAGGAAGCATGGCTGCCTGTGTGATCCGGGGCCAGTCATTTTCCTCCCCTGGGCTCTAGTTTCCTTATCTGAAAAATGGGATCATTGGGCAAGATCATCTTCAGGATCCTCCCACCTGTAACATTCTGTAATCTGTCCCATTCCCGACCTGATTGTTTTCCTGTATTTGATCTCTGATGGACAGTAGACGAAAGGTCAGTGGAGATTTCCTGAAATGAGGTGTTTCTTCCCCTGCAGAGCTCACTTCTTATGGATAAAGCACCCCAGAAAAAAATTCTGGATTCTCTTAACCTTTGTTTCTATAGATAACTTTTTAAATTTATTTCCAGTTGCAGGTCACCAATGTTCTGTCCCAGCCTCTGACTCAGGCCACTGTTAAACTAGAACATGCCAAATCCGCTGCCTCCAGAGCCACTGTTCTCCAGAAGACGTCTTTCACCCCCGTAGGGTAAGTCCTGAGCATGTTCTTGCAGGGTGCCAACTTCTTTTGGAAAGTTAACTTGCAGCCAGTATAACCCAGATTAATGTGGCTATTACCAAAATCATAAAGCCAAATTTACCTGAACTTTGGTTAGGTAAAATCCTAACCACCCTGTCAAAATGCTTTAGTTATATAAGAAAAGGATTTTTTTTTTTTTTGGAAGAAGGTTAGCCCTGAGCTAACATCCATGCCCATCTAGAAAAGGATTTTTAAAACTAAAAGAATTTTGTTTTATTCTTTCTTTCCCTATTTCCAGTTGTCTCTGTCTTGTCATTGTATAAGCAGCAAGTTTTAAATTTAGTATTTATTCTTTTTTTCTGATGTATGAGTAATATGTGTTTATTGTAGGAAAAATATGGAAAAGCAGAGAAAAGAAAATACAAATTACCCATGCTGCTGCCACCCAGATATACTTCCTCTTAACATTTTACTCTTTTTTTGTGGATCCTTTTTCTATGCATATGAATATATTTTAAAAATTGAATTAGAATTATACTTTATCTATAGTAATGTATCATGAACATTTTCCCCATAGGATTAAATATTGTTCTGCAGTCTTATTTTTAATGGCTGCATATTATTGTTATGTAAAATTTTTAAAAATTAAGGGTCAATTTTTATATGAAGCTTTGTTAAATGTTAAATTAGTAAATTAATGAGACCAGGAACTTTGAGTTTTAGAGAGAAAATGTATTTTTTGGTCATAAGGATACGTAGGCAGGGGCCAGCCCAACGGCATAGTGGTTAAGTTTGGATGCTCTGCTTCAGTGGCCCAGGGTTTGCAGGTTCGGATCCTGGGTGCAGACCTATACACTGCTCATCAAGCCATGCTGTGGCAACATCCCACATCCAAAATAGAGGAAAATTGGCATAGACGTTAGCTCAGGGCCAATCTTCCTTGTGGGAAAAAAAAAAAAAAGATACCTAGACAATATATGAAATTAAAAAGCAGAATCATTTTTAGGATGATCAGTGGAATGATAGAAAACATTGGGGATTTTGCTTTGTAGTTAGAGTTAAGAATTCTCTACCTTTTTCCCCCTTTTAAAATAAATAATATTCTTATGAAAGTAAGATATCTCCTTTTTAGGAAATTCACAAAACAGAGAAGTAGAAATAATACCCAAAATTCCCTACAATTATACTACCCTCACCAACCTCTTTGAACATTTCTCCTGTTTGGTTTTTTTTTTTTTTTTACATAACTGGGATCATATTGTAGGCTTACGTGGGATTTTAGGGGCTGGGAGGGGGAAACAAAGGAAAAGGAGGCTTTGGAGACTTGAAAGAGGGGGTCATTTAGATTGTCCTGAAGTTTTCCCCACATTGTGATCTGTGACTGAGCAGGAGGTTGCCCCGGGGCGGGGGGGAGTCAGAACCTGAAGAGGTAGTGTGGCCCTGGCCTGTCCAGGGAGTGCCTCACAGTGTAGCCTGCTTGTTGTATTCCTGACTTTCCTATGTGAGTTCTTGCTAACCTTGCTTCATTCTTAACAGGGATGTTTTTGAACTAAACTTCATGAATGTCAAGTTTTCCAGTGGTTATTATGACTTCTCTGTCAAAGTTGAAGGAGACAACCGTTATATTGCAAATTCTGTAGAGGTAAGTGCTTTTCTCATCATCCCCATTGCTGTGTCAATATATCCAAGAAGATGACCACATAGGCACGTGGCGTTAATCGTCTGCTATATTGACTTCTCTTTATGACCACGTTATGTGAATATGTTAAGAGAGGGATAAGTTCGAACCATACTGTTTGACAGACTTAGCCAAGACTTCATCGTAGGGAGTTTTCTTTTACTTGTAAATTACTTATTTTCCATTATAATTCAGCACTACTATCTTACATAAAATTTGGAAGTAGAAAAAATAAAAATCACCCATAATTCCACCGAGGCATAAATATTCTTAAAATGTTTTTTGTGGTAGGCCTTAATAGGTTTAGAAAATTGCTTGATGCTAATTAGGTGACAAAAAGTATCACGTGGCATATAGCACTGTAGTGAGCCTGTGTAGGTGAAGTACAGAAGAAAATCGCTCATCTTTCCTAATGAGCTGTGTTTCAGATGTTTGGCTGGCTCTAGTTTTGTTGAGGATCCAAGGGTGGAAAGCTATGCTTCATTTTTCTGATGCTTTGTGGGAATGAGCTGTTTCACATTAGTGGTTCTCCCAGCTAATTTTGCCCCCTCAGGCACTATGGCTCTCATTTTAATCTTTTTGGCTAGAAATTTATTTAAGGTGAATTACACATTTTCCTACCTTCTTAAACTATGGGATATGGTTTAACCTTTTCTTATTCTGAATTAGGATCATCAGTATGAACCCTTTATTGAATGCCTGTGACATGAGAAGCACAGTCCTGTATGCTTTTGCTCACATTATTTATTCTAAACAACAACTCTAAGAGATGGGTGGAGTCATCTGCATTTCATAGATGAGGCTCAAAGGAATAAAGTAACTTGTCCGTGGTCATCCAGCCTGTGCTTGGGTAGATCCCTGCCCAATGCTAGTTTAGTTAGTGTGCCCTGGTGAATATGGAGCTAGCCTAGAGGCTGTAGAGCTGTGTGCAGCTCCAGCAGCTGGCCTTTTTTTTTTGGTGAGGAAGATTGTCCCTCAGCTAACATCTGTGCCAGTCTTCCTCTGTTTTGTATGTGGGATGCTGCCACAGCACGGCTTGATGAACAGTCTGTAGGTCTGCGCCCAGGATCTGAACCTGCAAACTCCGGGCCACTAAAGCAGAGCACACAAACTTAACCACTAAGCCACCAGGCTGGCCCCACAGCTGGCCTTTTTATAATACTACTTTCTCCTTTCAGCTGTCATTTCTCTGCCACTGTGTCTTTGCTGCATCTACTTGACTACATTGTCATGTATTCTGATGGGTCAGGGCAACTTGGAGTGGTACTGTGCCTTTCCTGAATAATTAAGTATTATGGTATTTGTGACAACTATTTTCTTCAGTATTCTAATGTCATTTTCCACTCACTTTTCTTTTTTTAATTATCATTTTGAAATAATTTCAATCTTAAGTTGCAAAAATAGTAGAAAGAGTTCCCATATACCCTTTACTCAGCTTCCCCAAATGTTTACATTTTATGTAACTATAATATAATTATCAATACCAGGAAGTTAACACTGATACAATACTAGTAAGTAATCTATAGACTTGAATTCAAATTCCACTAGTTGTCCTACTAATGTCCCTTTTCTGAGCCAAGATTCAACCTAGGGTCTCATATTCCTTTAGTTGTCCTGTCCCTTTTGCTTCCTCCAATGTAGGATAGTTTGTCTGTCTGACCGTGACACTTTTGAAGAGTACTGGCCAGTTACCTTGTAGGATATCCCTCTTTTTGGGTTTGTGTGATGTTTCCTCATAATTAAATTCAGGTCGTGCATTTTGTGCACGAATACGCCAGAAGTGATGCGCTGCCCTTCTCAGTGCATCGTCTTGAGAAGTATGATGTTGATATGTCTCATTGCTGGTGATGTTAACCTTGATCACTTGGTTAAGGTGGTGTCTGCTGGGTTTCTCCATTGTAAAGTTGCTGTTTTCTACTTTGTAATTAAGTGCCTGGTGGAATGATACTTTGATACTCCTCAAATATCCTGATGATCTTGCCTGCAACAGTTGTTAAGGTGGTTTTCTCTTTCTTTCTTTTCTTCTACGTTTGTTAGTTGGAATTCTGCTTTAAGAAAAAGCTGTTCCTTTTTTCTTCCCCCTCCCATTTATTTATTCAATTATTTATAACACTTTGGACTCATGGCTATTTATTTTACTGTATAGGTTATTATCATTTATTTTGTTGCTCATATTATCCCAGATATGGCCTTTAGAGAGCTCCTCACGTTGGCTCCTGTGACACTCACTTTCTTTTAATGAAAGGACAAGGCAGCTAGAAAGTTTGACCTTTTCAAAATTGGGCATTACTTAACATAGGTAGATTAAACGCTTATATTTAAAGTTTGGCAGAAAGGAAGATATTTTCTGGAACTCTAGTGTCTCTGCGTTTTCTCTATTTCATGTCTGACCTTTTTGGGCATGAGACATCTGATCCTAGTCCATTTACTAACACAGAATTTGGACAGCAACTATTGTAGTGTGTACCTTGAACCTCTACAGTCTAGATTCTTTCAACTTTAATTTCCTTCATTAAGGGGCTTTATTTGCAACTGAACACATTAAATGGCAAACTTTTTCTTTTTGCCCGAAACCTCTTCTTCCTTCTGCCTTTCCAATCTTGATAATAACCTATCCAGTTTAAGTGCCATAACCATATGTCACAGTCCTTCTTAACCTCTTCCTTTCTTCCCCTTTCTGACTTCTGTTCAGTCACAAAGTCCTGTTGATTCCACCTTGGAAGTCTTTTGCTTGAGTCCTTTGTTCTTCAGTCCCAGTGTTCCTCCTTGGTTAGAGCCCTGTGTTATTTATCTAGACTGATAAGGTAGTTTCTAACTAGTTTCCTTGTCTTTAATCTCTGCCCCTTCCATTTAATTTTTCGTTAAGTGCCACTGGAGTGATAAAATCGCCTCGCTCCTCTGGTTACACATTTCTTTGGTTCCCTGTTGCCTGTGAGTGAGGTCTAGAGTCCTCAGCCTGGCTTAGGAGGTCCTCTGCAGGACACAGGCACGTGCTTCAGGGCAGCGCATCCCTGTCCACTCAGCCCTGGCTCCTCTTGCCTGCAAACTGGTCCTCAGATGAACTTTACATGCACATGCCCTTGGACTTCGACTCTTGTTTCCTCCACGGGAAACGCTCTTCCTCTCCCCCGCTCATATGCTGAAGTACTCATCCTGTAAGATCTAGTTCAAATGTTGCTCCTTCATCTGTGCTCCTGTAGTACTTTATTTTTGTTTTTTAGTATGGACTATTTCAATATACAGAAAAGAACAGAGAGTAATACAATGAATCCTTATGTACCTGTGGCCACTCATCTCCTTCAGACACCAGCATTTTGCTATATTTGCTCCTTTTGAGGGGGAGGTGAGAAATAAAACCATATAGATTGTATTTAAGCTCCCTGTGTACTTCTCGAACACTTGTTCTCTCTTTCCCTAGATTTGGAGTTTGATGTTCCAATGCCAGTTTTTATGTTTCTGCTGCACATATATGTATTTTTAAACAATATATTGCATTGATTTGCATCTTCTCAGATTTTAAACATTACATTATACTATACGTATCCTTTTGCACTTTCCTTGTTTTTACTCAATATTAATTTTATGACAAGACATAGTGATGTGTGTAGAACTTGAGCTATATGCATAAATATGGATAATTGTCATGAAATTTATCATCCCCCTTTTATGAATGGATCAGATTTTATTAATTCATTTCCTGTTGTTGGATATTTAGATTGTCACGGTTACAAACAGTGCTACTGTGAACATCTTAGCACACGTCTCCTTGTGTGCATTTTGTTTGTTTGTCCAGAGTGAGGTTTTGGGGTTGTAGGGTGTGCTCATCTTCCAGCTTTATTAAATGTTGCCAAATTGCTTTTTTCTGCACATTCTTACCAATATTTGGTACTATGAGTTTTTGATAGTCTGATGGGTATGAAATGGTATCTTATTGTTTTAATATTTTTCCTTGGTTGCTAGTGAGACTGAGCCTCTTTTCTTATGTTTATTGGCCATTTAGGTTTCCTTTTCTGTGAATTGTCATATATCTCATCTGTTTTTCTTCTGGTTTGTTAGTCTTTTCATTATTGATTTTTAGGAGCTATATATGTTCTGGATACTAATCCTTAGTTATTAGCACTAGATTGTCTTCCCCCAGCGTTGCTTTATGGCATCTTTTGATGCATAGAAGTTAATTTCAGTGAAGCCTAATTTGAAGGTCTTTCTTCCTAGATTGTGCTTTTTGTGTTTTTAAAAAAGTCCCATGCTGCTCCAAGGTCAAAAAGATATTCTCCAATATTTTCTTCTGACGGCTTTTAAGGGTTTTTTCCCATTTTACTTATGGCTTCAATCTACCAAAGTTTATTTTTGTTGCTATAGTATTTTACACTCCATCTATAATTGTTCTTATTGCATTGTATTGCCATTGTTTGCCTTTATGTATGTTTTGCTCTTTCTTTGGGCTGGGAGCCCCCTGTGGGCAGACACCAAATATTTTTTCGGCGCTTAGCTTCCATCTCAGACCACTTAGAAGAAGAAAAGGATGGAGTGATCTAAAGATGTTTTCTCCCATTTCAGGGACCTTGGAACCATGGTAATTTGTCTTCCAGGGGTGAGCCTTGTGCCCTACACAGAGTAGCTTGGCTTTTTTTTTAATAACAGGTTTATTGAGGATATCATTCACATGCCATAAAATTTAGCCATTAAAAGTATACAGTTCATGGAGCTGGCCCAGTGGCGCACAGGTTAAGTTCGCACGTTCTGCTTCAGCAGCCCAGGGTTTGCGGGTTTGGATCCCGGGTGCGGACATGGCACCACTTGGCTAAGCCATGCTGTGGTAGGCATCCCACATATAAGGTAGAGGAAGGTGGGCATGGATGTTAGCTCAGGGCCAGTCTTCCTCAGCAAAAAGAGGAGGATTGGCAGCAGATGTTAGCTCAGGGCTAATCTTCCAAAAAAAAAACATATATAAAAAAGTACACACTTCAGCGTTTTTAGTATATTTACAGAGCTGTGCAACCATCACCACTATCTAATTCCAGAACATCTTTGTCACCCCAAAAAGCAACCCGTGCCTATTAGTAGACACCCCTATTCTAGGAATATATCCTTCTCCCAGTCCTGGCAACTAGTGATCTACTTTTTGTCTCTATGGTTTGTTTATTTGGGACATTTCATAAGTGGAATCATACAATACATAGCCTTTTGTGTCTGGCCTTTTTTACTTGGCATATTTTCAAGGTTCATTCATGTTGTAGAGTGTGCCAGTACTTTATTTCTTTGAATGGCTAAATAATACACCATTATATGGATATACCATGTTCTGTTTATCTAGTCATCAATTGATGGACATTTGGGCTATTTCTGCTTTTTAGCTATTATAAATAATGTTGCTGTGAACATTCATTTACAAGTTTTTGTTTGAACACCTATTTTCAATTCTTATGGATGTGCCTAGGAATGGAATTGCTGGGTCATATGATAACTCTGTGTTTAACTTTTTGAGGAACTGACAACTGTTTTTCAAAGAAGTTGCATCATTATACATTCCTGCGCTCAGTGTATAAGGGTTCCAGTTTCTCTACATCCTTATCAACACTTGTTGTTATCTGTCTTTTTCATCCTGGCCATCCAAAGTGCATGTGGAGTGATATCTCATTGTGATTGGGATTTGCATTTCCCTGATGGCTAATGATATTG
Source organism: Equus przewalskii (assembly GCF_037783145.1). NCBI lineage: Eukaryota > Metazoa > Chordata > Mammalia > Perissodactyla > Equidae > Equus > Equus przewalskii. The sequence continues at coordinate 27,499,556 of NC_091851.1, forward strand.
AGCATCATTGATCTGTGTTTTTATCCTTATACCAAACTATGCTGTCTTGATCCCTATAACAGCTTGGCTTTTTGTAACATCAAATCTGGTGTTTGTCCAAGTGTTTCTGTGGTGGTTGGAAAAATTCTCTAAGTGTAAAATAGAAGAAATGGCTAATAGCTGTTACTCATGCAATGATAATAAGCCCCTATGGAGGCTATTGCTGTCTTTTTCCTTCCTGGTGATGGGCTAAGTGTTGCAAAATCTCCTCTGTTCCTCTTCGTTGCGTTAGACTTTTAGGCGCATGTGAGTGTGTATGTGTGTGTGGGGAGGTATGCGTGTGCCTGCTCTGACCTCTGTCACATATGCAACTTTACTTTGTAATTTCAGTAATAGTCATACTTAGGGCCTCAGAGCGGGTCAGCAGGCCCTGTTTACTCTCCTGAGAGATGCTCCACTTTGGTCAGAGTGCATTAACGGTGGTTTGGTGTGGAAGGCCTGTAATAGCACTCATTGACATTGGACTTGCTGTCAGGGGAAGCGTGGGTTTTAGAAGCTGTCATTAACATTAATTGCCCCTAATGCACCATCATTTTTGACAATAATGAGCTGAGCAGGAGGGTTATTATTCTCAGCAAAAAGACTATGTTTCCTGGTGTTGAAACATTTTTTGAGGTGTTTGTGGCATGCAGCACAGGCAAAGACAGGAGTAGCGTGATTCACTGTAAAGCAGCCTTGGCTGCGTCTTGAAGTGGCTAAACAAGTCCCTTTCCTCTTAGGAAACTAGCCCTGCAGCGCTAGTGTGAAGGAAGGAGCCGCTGACCAATGGGGATTCTACTCTGGACTCTTTACAACAGGGCTTTGAAAAAGTCACAATGATTTTTGCTTCTCAGTTTGCTTTAAAAAAGCAGCTTAAAAATGCTTTTCTTTTAAATGCTTCCAGAGACCCATTTGTAGTAAGATTTGAGGAGCAGAAGGACTTGTTTTAAACTGTTCCCTGTTCAAGAACAGCCCTACAGTGTTTCTGTGCAACAAAGAAAGCTGTAACTTAGGGGCATTTTAAAATCAGGGCCGAGAGCAAACCCAGAATGCCTTGAGTTAAGTGCGCTTTGCCCTTTATCATTCCATGTGTCTGCATTGTCTGGGAATGCTTATGACAGCTTTAAAACAAACACACAGTTGAACCTTGATTAGCAGGCCTTAGCGACCAAGTTCTTGTTGAAAGTTTATAGTCAGAATTTGAACAAAAAACTCGCAAGTTGATGGCTTCCCTGTCACTATAATTAGGATACACTGAGGAGCCTTACGCATGCCTTCAAACATCTGTTTATGTTTATCCATCTGCTGGAAAGGAGAGTGATTATTTTTAAAATCATATTTATTGGGTGGTACGTTTTTTTTTTTGAGAAAGATTAGCCCTGAGCTAATGTCTGCTGCCAATCCTCCTCTTTTTGCTGAGGAAGACTGGCCCTGAGCTAACATCCGTGCCCATCTTCCTCTACTTTACATGTGGAACACCTACCACAGCATGATGTGCCAAGTGGTGCCATGTCTGCACCCAGGATCCAAACTAGCCAACCCCGGGCCACCGAAGTGGAACGTGTGCACTTAACTGCTGCCCTACCAGGCCAGCCCCTATTGGCTGGTAGTTTTTAATACAAAAATGTTTATAAAGAAGAAAGTAGTTGGCATACAATCTTATTGCTCAGATAATTCCTACTTTTTTTTTTTTTTAAAGATTTTTTTATTTTATTTTATTTTTTCCTTTTTCTCCCCAAAGACCCCCGGTACATAGTTGTACATTCTTCGTTGTGAGTCCCTCCAGTTGTGGCATGTGGGACGCTGCCTCAGCGTGGTTTGATGAGCAGTGCCATGTCCACACCCAGGATTCAAACCAACGAAACAGCGCAGCGGAGCGCGTGAACTTAGCTGCTTGGCCACGGGGCCAGCCCCAGATAATTCCTACTTTTTAAAAAATAGGAGTAAAATACCCATGTGGTTTAAAAAATTTCAGAGTACAAGAATATATGTAATGAAGTCTAAGAGCCTTTTCCCCTCCCTTCAGTCCAGTTCCTCTGCTCAAAAGAATGTTATTCACAGTTAACTGTGTGCACTTTAAGAAAAAGAAGGATGCATATATCAAATGAGTGAATGCATATTCTTTCTTATTTACACAAAAAGAATTGTTCTATAAATGGTTGTATTCTTTGCTTTTGTCAGAAAGTAGAGGCTCCCAGCTTTCCCCTCAGGGGTCTATTCAACTTGATGGCCTTCCCCATCCGTAATTCACCCGCTTGCCTAGACTCAGTGACAGGCAGTGATGTTAAATATAATTCTGCCAATAGATGGCTGTATATTCAAAAGTAGGAGGTAATATCTCCATATCTGCGTGTAGACACCTACCTTGTTTTTTTTAATTGCTCTGTAGTAATTCATAGTGTACGTGTACTGTTATTTATTTAACTAGTCTCTTTATGGAGATTTAGGTGGGATGATGATTTCAAGATCACATTTACAGATTAAATGAGTGAGTTCTTAAGCGAATGAGTCACCGAAGTGAAGAGGAAGTTATCTGGTTAATGCTGATGAAGAGTGCAGCGTAGTTAACTATGAAGACAGTTATTTTTAAAGCATGGAATATTGCTAAACTCTCACCTCTTCCCAAACTGGAGGACTGCCTCAGCCCTCCTGCTGCGCGTTCCCCGCCCCCCAACCAAGGGCTCCCCCGCTGTTCTTCTCCTGTGCTTTTGTAGCGCTTTGTACATCCCTCTGTTAAAGCAGTGGGCTGGTCTGTTGGAGTTTGGCTTTGGTATCTACTGCCCTTGAGGACAGGAAGTGCATCTTGCCGTTTCTCTGTATCTCTAGTACTCCAGATACTCTCGGGTGTCGTAGGGAAAGTGCTCTCAGTGGGGTGTCTTGCTACCAGTCGGTAGCCTAATCAAAGCTCTTGGGCTACGTCTTTGCTTGAGCCTTCCTCAAGGCTAGTTTTTCTTCAGATGGAAGTGGTGTCACTGCTTCTCTGGGTTGAGCTTTATATAGCAAAGCTTGCCCTGGTCCCGAGCCCCAGGTGAGTTGTGAAGCCGTTTGCTCAGCAGAGAGCCCAAAGAGCCGAAGTGGAGGCTCCCAGCTCTCTCCTGGGGCTTTACTCAACTTGAAGGCCATCTCTTCCCCTCCCCCACTGCCAAGTTCACCCACTTGCCTAGACTCAGTGACAAGCAATGATGCTAAATATAATTCTGCCAACAGGTGGCTGTGTATTGAAAAGTAGGAGGTAATGATATCCTTACAGCCTCTGGTAATAAATCTTTTCCATTCAGGTTTTTTTTTTTTAAGCAAAATAGAACACCCCTATTCAACCTGATAATTGAGGCAGTTGTTGCAGAATAGTTATTATGGCGGCAGGAGAGAAGGCTGTTAAGAGGAATCACTTGATAGCTATCTTATCCCTTTTTAATTTTTCTTCTTTGCCCTTGATTTGAGGCTATCACACCTTGATAGTGCATTTTAGAAAAATGCTGAATCTATCCTTCAATTCCTTGCCCGCCCTCTATATTCTTTGATCCTGCCTTAGGCTGTAAACCAGTGGATTTGGCAAGGATTTCCTTAAGCATTACATTCAAGCTTATCAAATATTTGCAACTCTGACAGATATGTTTACACATAAAAAGTGCCTTGGGTTTGCATAATTTGCACATTCAGACTTAGATTTTAAATCAGAAATTTCCCGTGAACAGACTTTTAGCATGTTTTCTGTCCCTTTTGGAATTTTGCATTTATTTTCATCTAATTTTAAAAAATTTCTTGTTTACTGGCATTAGCTAGCCCAGTTCCTCTTTGTGAAAATATTTATGAGGAACATATAGAATTCAAACGCCGCAAGAGTCTAGTTTGTGCTTCTAACAAACTCCAAATCTCAGTGGCTTAAAACCACACAGGTCTTTTTTGCCCACGCTGGGTCTCCTTAATGTGTCAGCTGGAGGCTCTGCTCCATGTCGTCCTTACTCCAGGCCCAGGGCTGGAGGAGCAAGCCTCTCTCTGCATGTTGTCCATGTCCATGTCAGAGGCAGAGAATCCCACAGGGACTCCTAAAGGTTTCATTTGGAAGTGGCATACTTCACTTCTGCTCACATTTCCTTGGCCAGAGCGAGACCACGCCTGACTCCCGGGGTGCAGGGAAGTGCACTCTACCCCACTCGTCGAAGGAGAACAGGGAGTCTTGGGGAACGCACAGGTGGCTGCCGTGGCTTCTTAGGTCTTCATGGGCAGGTTTACAGTACTGCTTGGCACAGAGTGAGTGTTACTGGGAGGCTGGATAGCAAGGTGCGAAAGAACACGGGCTCTGAGTCAAAATGCCTGAGGCTGAATACTGGCTCCGTCACTTCCTAGCTCTCTAAACTTGAGCGAGTAGCTTCATCTCTAATCGTTAACTTCCTCATCTGAAATAGCACTACCTTACAGGGTACGGACTAAATGAGATAGTCTTTATAAGGTCAGTGTCTTTCACATAATAAACACTCGATAAATATTAGCTGTCATTAGAATTGAGTACTTATTAAGTTATTTGAAGGTTATGCTTAAGGATTTTCCCCCTTATTTATTTTAAAGTACATGTGAAAAGATGTTTTTTTTTCCTCCCCAGTCCTCCCCTCCCCTCCCATCTCCTCCTCTTTTCTTTTTATACCATCCAACCAAAGCCGAAGAAAGGATAAGAATCAAGGAGTTACTTTTAGGCCTCAGGTTGGGAGAGGTGGAAATACCACCCGGCGGGGTCAATTTTACTAAAATCATTGAAGACTCCTGTCCTCGGATTTTTTTATGCCTTTACTCACCTTGAAGAGAAAAATTGGGGTAAGCATGTTAATTCCTGGCATATCCACCAGTTGACTTGGCAATTTTTTCTGTTTCTCTCCAGCTCAGAGTCAAGATCTCTACTGAAGTCGGCATCACAAACGTTGATCTCTCCACCGTGGATAAGGATCAGAGCATTGCACCCAAAACCACCCGGTAGGTGGGGTGCCTCCTGGGCACAGAGGAGCCTTGGCTTGAGCTGAGAGGAGCAGCCTAGGCACCGAGCCCTCCACGTGTCATTTCTGTGTCAGCGGTGAGGCAGCTCCCTCTCCAAATTAAAGAGGCTGTAGTCCCGCTGGCATCGCCCCAGGGATGCTGCCTGGCCTGCTCGCAGACTTGGGGCTTGTCTAGACCAGTGGCCAGTCCCTGAGCAGACTGTTGATTCCTGGTCCACAGTGAGATGAGGAGCTTACCTCAGAATGTAAATCCGAGTCAGTCAGCCACGTCACCAAGCACGTTATTTAGTTCAAATGACAATTTATTTTTTATTTTTATTTTTTTTTAGATTTTATTTTTCCTTTTTCTCCCCAAAGCCCCCTGGTACATAGTTGCATATTTTTAGTTGTGGGTCCTTGTAGTTGTGGCATGTGGGATGCCGCCTCAGTGTGGCCTGATGAGCAGTGCCATATCCGCACCCAGGATCCCAACTGGCGAAACCCTGGGCCGCAGAGTGGAGCGTGGAAACTTAACCCCTCGGCCACGGGGACGGCCCCAAATGACAATATTTTTAAAAACAAGACTTTCTCAATGAAGGAAGCAGTGCTTTAATTTGTATTCTAGTGTAATCTCTTTCTCTTCACAATCCTGAATTTGCTTTTAGTGGCCTCATGGCAACTCTCTTTGGCCCACAGTGGGTCTGAAATCAGCTGGAAGCCTCATAGGCCCTTAGAGCTGAGCCAGCAGATACCTGACACTGGGGCTCCTATCCCCTTTCTCAGGTCAGTGGAAGGCATCACTAATCAGTCACAGCATTTGTTCCTGCTGAACACAATCCTTTTAACGCAACCTTCTGGGTAACCATTAGCAATTGATCAGAGTTGGGCCGGGACACTGTATGAAGCTCATTTGTCAGCCCTTTCCCAGATCCTTATTCTTGGGGGGGAGCCCGTGTAGACCTCTGGGTATAGTTCAGACCCCAACTTTAGTCAGCTGGGGTGGCTATAGATGCTAGAGAAAGTAGATGAACCCTCAAGGCCATTTTGAAGATGGAGAATGTTAGCCAGAGCCTAGAAGCCAAGCATTCGCTCCTTTTAAGTCACGTGCAAGGCCTGGCCTTTCTGCCCCAGCTTAGATATTTTCATAGTGACATTGGAGATGGGAGCACTGTTGAGAACCCACTGGAATAATGTCTGTGAGAGTGCGTGGCAAAATTTAATGCTCTGTATAGATGAAGAGTTGGTGTTACTCATAAGTAAATATTTAGCCAAAGGATAAAATATAGCCAAGTGTGAGCTCTGTAACCATTTGGTTTGTTTTATCCCCTGGCCATCTTAATCTAAAATCCCAGGAGATAGCTATGAAAAGAATAGTTTTCTCATCAAGTCTGCCTGTTGAGAAAATGACTTTTAAAACCTAATTTCAAGCAGAAAAATAAATTGAAACAGTGCCTAGGAAAAAAATACAGCATTAGAAAACGAAAAAGCTCTAAGTGCCTTTCTTTCCTTTACATCCACCCCCTCTTCTCTCGACCTTGCTCACATATGCTGCTAGCATCGATCCTGTGAGTATTTCTCCTTGCACTCTGCCAGCCTAGCTCTCCAGTCCACCTGTGTGCCTGCAAGGGGACGTGTGAGCCCCTCTTGTGCCTGACTTGGTTGAATAGACATCCTTAGGTCCTTCAGGTGAAAGCCTGGAGCATATGCACAGAGCATTTTCCCCAGACCCTGATGGAAGTTCATTCTGTGCTGTTCTCAGTCCTGGCTTTATCAGTCCAATTTGCCGTCAGGCCACAGACAGCTCTCCACTCTGTCCTCCCACAGCAGAAAAGTGTTAACAGTGGGAGAGGGAGGATTGGGCAAGGAAGTGAAGTCTGTGTTCTTTACCCTGTTCTCGAGATATGCAGATCCTCTCAGAAGATTTACTGTATAAATGTCTCTTTCAGGGTGACCTACCCAGCCAAAGCCAAGGGCACATTCGTCGCTGACAGCCACCAGAACTTTGCTTTGTTCTTCCAGCTGGTAGATGTGAACACTGGCGCTGAACTCACCCCTCACCAGGTCAGGAAAAAGCCCAGACAGTTCTCTTGGTCTGAAACATTAGTGTACACTAGAGTTGTTGTTGCACCATGGAACGCTGGCTAGAGAAAAGTTCCAGATTCCTGCTTTCAGCTCCTCACGCAGAACCCTGAAGGTCCATTGGGTTCTCCCCCGTGACTTCTACTTCTTCTCATACTGGCTGTAACCCTGGCCCTGGCGTATGCTCTTCTTTTTTAAAAGATTAGCTGGTATTGAGAACATATATTGAAGGCAGATTAGTACTTAATTGAGGCTCTTTTTTCTGACAAAGAAAACATATATTGAAATAATTTTGAAAAAAGGAAAACCTAGGCAGTGGGCCCAAAGCATATTTTTGTTGTGGCCAAAGCAGATATTTCTATTTGTGGGAATCTGGAGAATAGCCCTTTTTAACTTGTGCCTACTTCATAGTCTGAAAGCAAAGGACTTCATTTTTGGTTTCCATATATAAAATAATGATAATTATTATTTAAAAGATTTTCCCTTTCCACAGAAACTCTGATACGACCCCTTGTCCTCTCAGATTCCTCCTCCCCTCCTCTGTCATCCCTCTTGGCTGAGAACAACGGCTCACAGCCCTGCCCCAGAATGGTCATATTGTAAAGGGAAATTCAGAGAAATACTTTGAACGCTGAAGATAGGAAGGAATGTGCTCTAGTGGCTGTGGTTTAGGTGTTTGTAGCGATACTTTAGCAAGAGCTAGCAGACCTGTGTCCATGCCGAGAGGCGGCTTCAGAGCAGACCACTGAGGTGAGTAGGTTTACTAGGAAACCTTTTCCTTTCTGCTTCTCGTAGCTGCAGCTGCGGCACTTGTGCCCGGGCCCCAGAGTGTTGACCCCAGTCCCGGCGCTTCTGTGTTCCTCTCTCCCCTCCTCGCCCAGGCTCTAGAGAGCTTGGTCAGAGCGCCTAGCCATGGCTAACTGAGCTTTAAGCACTTTACCCTCTTAACATTTCCCAGCTCCTTCTCAGAATGACCTTTGCCAACCAGACAGCACAAGGGAAGAAAGAATGTGAAAAGAAGAAATTACAAGATGAAGTTGGTGGGGTTGGCATTGGGTCGGGGGGAGAGTTAGGAAACGTAACTTTGAAGAGTTGTCTCCTCCAAGATTCTGTTTTGGAAGCCATGGCTTAGAGACCTCCCAGGTAGAGAGAGCATTTTGCAGATGAGTCTGGTTGCTGCCTGCACTTGGCTGTGACAGGAGGAAGATGAGGTATCCAGGCTCCTCAATCCGGTTCTTGGCCGAGACTGCTGTGGTCAGGATGCTTCACATCTCTGGGCTGCTTTCCCTAAACACTTTGATGGTGGTTCTTTGTTGCTCAGGTGTAGAGTAACAAATGAGATTTATATTTTTTCTGTGGATCCAGCACTAGCTCTGTTAAGGATTAAATGTCAACTCATTTAATCCTCGTGCCTTATGATCTGTAAAATAGAACCAGTCTACCTGCTTTGTTAAATTCTTTATTTTGAGACACTTGGAAAAAAAAGCTCTGAGTGGATATTAAGTTTTGCTGCAGTTTTAATGTGCAGAAGCCTTAGTTTCCTGTGCCATTGGGGGCATAGGATGATTAGACTTGTACCATCATATTGATGATAGTATCAGCTACTGCTCGTTGACCAGCTGGTATACACTCGGTCCTGCGCTCAATGCTTTGCGTACATTACTGTGCGTCTTCACGCAGATGCACCGCATGTGGAAGTTAATCATTCTGTCTTGAAGATGAGGAAATCAGGGCCCACGGAGGTTAAGTGACTGCTCAGCTAATAAGGAGTGGAAGCAGATCTGTCTGTCTTCAAAGCCTGGGCTCTCTCTGTGACACCAGGCTTCTCTGCTCGATTAGAACTCTGCCTTGCTCTCAATCCCCAAGCCGCCTCTACTAAATCTTCAGCTGGAGGCACTAGGAAATGGAAAACGGGCCTCTTACAGTTCCACCTCATTTCCCTTCTTTTCACCCTCTGGTGAAGAAGTTAATTGGGCAGCAAAGTGGCCAAAAGGCTGGCAGGAAGAAGAAATCGCAGTAACAGCAAAAGGCTTAAATCATCCGCAAACTGGGCAGTCAGCCTCCAAGTAGTCGAGAATTGGCTGGACTCCTAAGTTAAATTTCTTTTACTAGCAAAAAGTTCTCTCTCATCTCTGAACTGGGAACCAGGGTGGGATGGCCACTCCTTCCCCGCTCTCTCAGGCAGATCTGGCAGACCCCAGAGCTCCCGCTGTGACGACAGCTGACAGTGTCTGTTGCCTCCTTGATTCGATGTTGGGCCCAGAGGGAGTTTTGAAATTATCGAATGAAAGGTTGTATTATTGTTCCACCCAGACATTTGTCCGACTCCATAACCAGAAGACTGGCCAGGAAGTGGTGTTTGTTGCTGAGCCAGACAGCAAGAATGTATACAAGTTTGAACTGGATACCTCCGAAAGAAAGATCGAATTTGACTCTGCATCCGGTACCTACACCCTGTACTTGATCATCGGAGATGCCACTTTGAAGAATCCGATCCTTTGGAATGTGGTATGTGCCTGAATGAACCTTGACCCAGGCAAGAGTGACTGTGCCACCCACGGGGCAATAAATATGCATTGTGAGGCAAGGGGCTGTATGCTGTCTCCTTTAGTAGTCTTAGGGGCATGTACATGGCCTGGCACATACGGGCTTAGTATATAGTGATCGAGTGAATGAATGAAGTATAAATTTGCCCTAATGGGTTCTAGTGAATTTCTATAAAAGTTATACTGGAAGGAGGTTTTCTTCTTACAGCAAAGCACTGTGGGGGATACATAGATGAAAGAGAAAAAGGCCTTGGCCTCTGAGATATGGTATAGTCTCACAGGGTAGGAGCGCATAGGGTAAGATTTGAATTCTGATAACAATTCAGGGTGGTGTGGGGTAATGAATTGTGGGATACGCAAAACACTAATAAACTAATATCCAACATTTGCAAAGCATGTTATAGTTTGCAAATATTTTTCACCTACATATCTCACTTTTGATTGGTGTGATAAGAGAAAACTTCTTGAAAGACATGGCATTTGATCGAGGGGCCGAAGAATTACAAAGGTTTATCAGATTGTTGTCTGCGGGCTGTGGGATGATTGCTGAGGACCGGCCTGCAGAACAGCTGAAGGCGCTTTCAGTGAGCCGTGCGTGGGTCCGTTTTGCTGGAGCACCTGAATCTGGTCAAGAGCAGTAGGCGAGTAGGTGATGAGGTTGGAAAGGTGGCAGAGGCCAAATTGCAGGCCTCGAATGGTGGTTAGCTCCCTTTGTAAGACAAAGGGGCAGCTGCGTTTTCTTGTGTTGTAGTCAAAGCTCCTTTTCTTCTCCTGGACTTTGGGCTCCTTTTACGAGAGCACATTTTTATTTCTTTTTTTTTCCTGTGACTAAATCACACTTCCCAGGGACACTGAGCAGTTTCTGATTGCAACTGTAACACCCTGAGTACCAGCTGGGATTTTTGTATTAAGCAGCTCTGTGGGGCTCACCAGACCAGTAGGAAATCGGAACTCTTGCTCTGAAAACCATTTTCAACAAATATTTTGTTCTTGAAATTTTTCCTGCCTCAATTTATCAACTAATGGATGAGGAGTGATTGGACTGCTTGGAGCTTCTTCAGCTGTGGCCCTGGACGTGTGTTAATGGGGTGCTCTCCTGCTGATGAGCTTCACCGCCCCACCCCCCCTTCTGTTCCTGTGGCTTTAAAGACTGCACTTGTTTTTTAGGCTGACGTGGTCATCAAGTTCCCTGAAGAGGATGCTCCGTCGACTGTCCTGTCCAAGAAACTTTTTACTCCCAAACAGGAAATTCAGGTATATCCCAAAGGGCTTCTCCACTGAACACAGAGGAGCAATGTGCAGTGAGCACAATGAGAGAGGGCAGCAAAGCCCCGGACTGTGGCTCTGGTCCCTTCTTTAACCTGTTTATATGATGTTTTGTAGTTTGGTCCTTGCCACCTTGTAAATTAGGTAGGGCAAATATCAGTCTCATCTTTGATCTGAAAAAACAGGCTCAAAGAGCCAGTGGCTAGCTCCCAGAAAACAGATCGTTGGAGACAAATTCGGAACCTGAGTCTCTTTTTCCTAAACATCCAGGAGGTTCAGCCCTCAGGTCACAGCTGGACAGCTACAGCATGGATGGGTTTGGCTGTCTTCCTCTCTGCTCCTGCGTAAGTCAGGGCTGATGGCGCCTACAGGTGGAAACCTCAGCTGAGAGAACAGGGCTTTCCTCCCCTAGGCAAGTCCTTCCTCTCTTCTGGGATCCACCTTCCTGGCACACAAATGTTAGCAATCCCTGCCCAGCCCAGCACACAGGACTGTTGTGAGGATTAAAACAGATAACAGATAAGGAAAGGAAGGCTTTGAAAAGTTTCTAAAGCATTTTACAAAGTAAACACAACAATTGTTAAACAGTTGGGCATTGGTTAAGGAAACTGAGGTGGATCCACTCAGTGGACTATTTTGCAATCATGAGAAATGACCATACTATAGTAACTTGGAAACCTATGAATGAGTTAATGTTGAATTGTTTCAAGCAGACTACTTACTCTCATTTCACTATTTTAAAAAGGACAAGGGCCCAAAGAGTAGAGTTGTCAGATTCTTTTTTTAAACCCTCCTAATGTTGATATATAGCATTAAGAATGTAAAATGCAGTTAAATAGTAGATGGTAAACCATGATGATGAAGGGTGCTGAGTGATTTGTAGGGTGGAGTAGGTGGCAGCAACTGTCACAGACAATGTTAGAAATCCCTTAATGGCAGTGGCAGCAAAGAGGAGCTGAGGTGAAAATTTGGGAACGGGAGTCTCAGGTGGGGCTGCCTCATCATGGAGCTGGGTTGGCTGGACGTCAGCAGGTAGGAAAGACAGCCACAAGTTTATACATTGGAAGAAAGTCTAAAAAAAAGTTGAATTTACGTGTTACATGTTACAGGTTACAAAGCATTGTCGAATGCCCTATTTCATTTGGTCCTTAGAGTGTCCTTACAAGCTGAGTAGGATAGTCATCATCCTCCCATCCCCAGTTTTTTAGCTAGAAACTGAGAGAAAGAGTTAGCAAAGCAACTTGACCCTGGTCACACAGCCAGATATATCAGTTTGGGCTCAGATGGAGGTCTTGGCTCCCAGCCCAGCACTGCCTCTGCTAGGTGTCACTGTCTTGATGAGCTTCCCAAAGATCTTCATGTAGAATTGCTTAGCAGAAAAGACAAATAAAACAAATATCAGAGGAATGCTCACCCAGCTTTCTGGTTCAATTCTGGAAGTCAGGCAGAGTAGGTAAGGGAGGAAGTTTATTTAGGGCTCCCTTAGAGCCATGGGCTAGAGGTAAGAGGGATAAGTTATGGGTGGAATCATTCATAGTGAGGCTCTGTTACATTTTAAAAGAGAATGAGGTTACCACCAGTTAGCTAACTTAAGTGGGCAGCAGCGTATGATAGTGCCACCCTGGGAACCCAGAAGCATTATGAAATCCAGAGTCCTACCTCGGATGTGTCACCCAAGCCATCCATATACTGGGCACCCTCTTGGATATAGGCAGATGCCACTTGATGGATTGCATTCTTCAACCTCTTCATGGCAGTGAGTCTTTGAGGAAAGAGGAGGGTTGGCCAAGTAGTGGGCTGGGACTGGTATAGTGTCTTTGGAAGGAACTCTGGGATCAGAAGCCAGCATTGAGAAGAGGCAAAAGGCCAAGTGGCTACTCATTACCAGGAGGTTGTAACCTCTGGGAGGCGTTTCCTCTTCTCGATTGTCATTGGCATTTTGGTCTCTGGTATATGTGGCAGCCGCTGCTGGGAAGGGCACATTCTTAAATATCTTGCTGTGTCTTCTTTTGGCAGCACCTGTTCCGCGAGCCTGAGAAGAGGCCCCCCACAGTGGTGTCCAATACATTCACCGCCCTGATCCTCTCGCCCTTGCTCCTGCTCTTTGCTCTGGTGCGTGGCTGTGGTTAGCATGGGCCCCGTGTGTCTGGCCCAGACTCAGCAGATGTAGCCATCCAAAGGAGGCTCTGTGCTCTGGCCTCAGCACAGCTCCAGAGGGGTCTAGCAGCTGTGACCTGAACCAATGGTCAAAAAGTTTTAGAGTAACTAAAATTCCCCACTATGAGGGAGCAGCCAAGTAAACTGATCCACTAACAGGTGGCATAAGAAAGCACCTAATAGCCATTGAAAATGATAAAAGGACATGGACTGTGATGCTTCATAGGAGTGTTCAGATGAGGTCAAGTGTGATAAAACCAAGCCCAATGCTGACGGCTACATAAAAATAGAGTGCAGGGGCCGGCCTGGTGGCACAGCGGTTAAATTCGCATGTTCCGCTTTGGCGCCCCGGGGTCCGCCGGTTTGGATCCCAGGTGTGGACATGGCACCACTCATCAAGCCATGCTGTGGTGGGCGTCCCACGTATAAAAGTAGAGGAAGATGGGCACAGATGTTAGCTCAGGGCCAGTCTTCCTTAGCAAAAAAAGGAGGATTGGCAGCAGACGTTAGCTCAGGGATAATCTCCCTCAAAAAAAAAAAAAAATAGAGTGCAGAGGCTGTGCCTTTCAGCACTGTTTAGAGCATCAAACTGGAAACAACCTGAAGTCCCCATCAAAGCAAGTGTTAAATTGTGGTGCATCCATGCAGTGGAATAGTATACACCTTATTAAAAGAATGGATAGATTTTCATGCGGATGTGACGAGATTGCCGAGATGTCCTCCTGAGTGAAGAAGGCAAGGGGTAGGATGATATCTTTAGTACAAGCCTGTGTAAAAGCCCTTTCGTTATCTGTCAGTGTCAGTCACCTAACGAGAGCATCTTTTAGCGGGTATTGAGGAAGGGAATTTTTATCTTTTATACTTGAATGTGCTGTTTGAATTTTTTTTTTTTTTACCAATTTGTTTTCTTTCTTAAAATTAGAAGTATAAATGCATAGTCTCAAATTTCAGAAAATTTTGAGAACTGTACAGAAAACTCATTACATCTTACCTTTGGAAAGTTGCCTATGTTCCTAATTCATTCATTGATTTTAATAAAAGAATTATTGGTCAATCTAAATCTGGAAGGCATGCCACAAGCTTTCAGACACCGGACCCAGGGTGTGGGCACCTGCTCTCATATCTGAGTGAGCAGAATTTCAAAAGGCACAGAACCTGCAGCAGGAGCATGCATCCCACCAGCTGCCAGTGGGTTTATCTTACCAACACTTAGGGAAATTTGCAGGGGTGCCAGTTACTTCATCATAACTTCAGTTTCTGACCTTTTAGCATCATGGTTTCAGCTGTTTTAAAACAGAAGACTGTGCTGTCATTAAAAATGATGTTCAGGGGCTGGCCCCATGGCCGAGTGGTTAAGTTCACGCGCTCTGCTGCAGGCAGCCCAGTGTTTCGTTGGTTCGAATCCTGGGCGCGGACATCGCACTGCTCATCAGACCACGCTGAGGCAGCGTCCCACATGCCACAACTAGAAGGACCCACAACGAAGAATATACAACTATGTACCGGGGGGCTTTGGGGAAAAAAATGAAATCTTTAAAAAAAAAAAAAAAAAGATGTTCAGGTTTGAGTTACCCAAGCACATTTGAGAGCAGATGTTGGAATGCCTTTCTAAAGAAAAAAGGAACAATTTTTCCTGACAACTTATAAAAGGGTGGTTGTCACTTGGAAAAACTCCCTGTCCTTCAAGTATGCATGAACTTTTAAGTCCTTAGGGCTGTTCATTGGATTAGCATTGACCTGACATGTGTTGCCTCCCTTTCAAGTAAGAATGTCTTTAATTTCTTTCTCCCCGTCATTTAGTGGATCCGGATTGGTGCCAATGTCTCCAACTTCACTTTTGCTCCTAGCACGATTATCTTTCACCTGGGACATGCTGGTAAGCACCCGAGGCTGCTAATTCCATTTAACCTCCTCTGACATTTAGCCTGCCCACACAAAAGCCCTGTTAAGTAGATCCACAACCTATTAACTATAATGACTTAATAGCATAACATTTCCCTCTTCCTGCTGGCCTTTTAGGACAGTTAATATGATGATAAACCTGTTTGGTCCATCAGCTTAGAACAGCTGTCATTAGCTTGGGTTTCTTTGTACTAGGCTGCTGTGGGCAGGCCATTTACCCTCATTTAATAGCCCTGTTCATTTCCAGAGATTACTCACTTATCGTATCTTTGCATTGAGCCATCTTCCTGGATGAAGAGCATTAATGCAGTTTCCAAAGGTTATCTTGCCCCACCATATCGATCTTCACATTTACTGGCGGCTGTGTCTGGGCAGTAATAGAAAACAGTCCCTTCCACGATCAGACACGTTGTCCCTCATTGTTCTTAGGACCTAAAGGTAACAAGATGGTGAATTCATAAATCAGGGAAGCATGTCAGAGACTTGACACTGTTGGATCAGAGGTGCCCTGCGTTTCACTGAGACTTCAATATTCTTTTCTCATTTCTTTCCCTCTTGCGGAATCACCCTCTGTGTGTCCGTAGTGTGCGGATTCTGTAGGGGCCCACAGGTGAATTTCTTGAAATGCTAGGCAAATGTGTTTCAGTAATCTTCAGGGGAAAGGGAGAGTCCATAACTTTGATCAGACTCTCACAGTGGTCCGTGGCCTGAAGAATGGTTAAGGAGCCCCGCGTAGTTCGTCCGCCATCCTTCTGGGCAGAATTGACAGGATGACCTTTCTCTCCAGCCTAGTTCCTGGACTTGAGTGATAGCTCTCCTGGGTCGGGCCGAGAACCAAACCTGAATATAAATTTGTTTAGAGCCATGACTTTTATGGAGTGCTTTTTGTGCACATTCCCTCATTGGATTCTCATCACACCCATGGTAGGGGTGACCAGGGCAGGAATTAGGATCCCATTTGACAAGTCAGAGAATTTAGGTTCAGAGAAAATAAGAGGCTGGGAAGGTCAGAGCCTGGACCAGAACCCAGGCTCTCAGTGCCCTTGTCTGAGTCCTTTTCACCAAACCTTCCTCCTCAGTCCTCCTCGCTTCTTTCCTAGTCACAGTGGCAGATTATCACTGAAAAATTTTTTCATTAAAAAGGAAACCATTTATTTAGTCCTGCGTGCTTTCATTCAGAATTTGAAAAATGAAGTGAATCCCAAATATAACGTGACGGTAACTTTTAAAAACAAAACCTAGGGGCCGGCCCTGTGGCCAAGTGGTTAAGTTCGCACGCTCCACTTCAGCGGCCCAGGGTTTTGCCGGTTTGGATCCTGGGCATGGACCTAACACCACTCCTCAAGCCATGCTGAGGCGGCGTCCCACATGCCACAACTAGAAGGACGTACAACTATCATATGCAACTATGTACTGTGGGGGCTTTGGGGAGAAGAAGAAGAAGAGAAAAAAAAAGAAGATTGGCAACAGATGTTAGCTCAGGGCCAATCTCAAAAAAAAAAGCCAAAAAAACCTAATTAAAGGAAATAGATATGAGCCAGAAGGTAGAACAAAATAATTTAAAGTAGCTGAGATCTGGTTTTTACCTCTGGATTTCTTGGTAGCCAAGGCTGAGGGGCAAGTATATTGAGTTATCTATTTTCTGGCATAAAAGAATAAGAGGAATAAAATAAGCTGGTCTAGAATACAGGCCTTTTCAGGATCCAGGAGTTACTGTTCGTAACTGTCTTCTGCCCAGGGTGTTGTCACTACCTCATTTAATTAGCTATCATGACACCTGTTCTTGTAGCTATGCTGGGGCTCATGTATGTCTACTGGACTCAGCTCAACATGTTCCAGACCCTGAAGTACCTGGCCATCTTGGGCAGCGTGACGTTTCTGGCTGGCAATCGGATGCTGGCCCAGCAGGCAATCAAGAGGTAATGCTGGGGATGGGCCAGGGACCCAGAGTGGGATTAGAAATATTTTTGTCAGCTCTGCTCACCCAGTTCTTTGAAGAACAATCTGTGACAGAAGGGGCAAGTGTAACACCTTATCCAGCCTGATCCAGAAGCCTTTTAAGTCAGAGAAGGGCCTTGGTGATCAGCTTTAAATGTATTAAAATCACAACAATTTATGCCCCGACACATGAGAACAAGAGAAGAAAATAATTGCTTTATGAAGATTAAAATGGATTAGAACACGTGGCAGAAGATTGTTATTAATGTGCTGGCTGTTTAGAAATTTTCTCCTCTGCTGCCACAGAGAATCCTGTTCTGCCCTCCTCCTGGGCCCCAGAGAGTTACTGCTCTCTAACCCCCAACAGGCTCCCGGAGCTTTTCCTCCTACCTGTGAGGGCGTATTCTTCCCCGCAGAAGCTGCTGCAGGGTCTGCAGAGGCCCCCAGTGGGGAGCCCTGCTTAGGAGCCCACACCGTGTCCCGGAGAACCAGACAACTTTAGGTTCACATGAGTGGTCAGACCTTGACGCGATGGCAGCTTGCTGGCAGCTTGACTTTCAAACCTGGATTAGAAGCAAATTTAAATGTCACATAGGTGTTTCTCATTGATTTGACTTTATTAGAACTTGGGTGATTTCAGCCATGTAAAGGTCAATAAGAAAAGGTCAGAACTGCTTTCATCTTTGGAAGTTAACATTTCCAGACGTGCCATGCTTTCTCTTCTCCAGGACTTTTGCTGGAAGAATGTAACTCAATAGTGTGCTCTCCAAATGCCTGCCATTTAAGTTGGTCGGATCAGAGAGAGGCTTTTTGGGGGACCGTTAGTGGGCGGGAGAGCCACGCGTCTCATCCCTGCCCGGGTCTCCATCATGAGCTTCCTTGTACCTCACTGTGGATGCTGGGCCCTGACGTGCTTGACTCGCCTGTAATCCAGGTTCCACCAGAGCTTCCCTTAGCACCAGCAGTGGCAGCTGGTTCATTTTTATGCCCCTCCAGCAGCCTTAACTTGGCAGCTATGCATGGCATCTGAGAAAGAACCAGGGACTCAGCTGTTTCTTCTAAGCCGAGCCCTGTTCCCTCGCAGCAGCCAGTCCAGGCCCCAGGGAGCCAAAGGCTGTGCTCTGCTGAGTTCTGTCTTTTCTGGAAGTTGCCCACACAAGATGAACAAAATCAAGAGGAGATGAGGGGTGGAAACCATTTGATTTAGATGCTGTTTGGCAAGAGCTCCTAATCTGGAGTCCTAACATTGTGTCCATTTTCTCGGGGGGAGAGACCAGAGTTCTCATCCTCCCACCTTCCACCCCTGTCCCATGAGGACAGTTAAAGCCCACTCTTCTGTTGCCATTGTCGTGAGTCCTAGAACAAACTCAGCCACTGGGGAAATCACTGACCTTAATGGAAGCTCTGGTTGGGTGTTTGCCATTTCTTTCTTCAGCTTATTTCTCTTCTCACTGTCCTTTCTTGATTCTCAAACCCTCTTTCCTTTGGCAGGATCGCTGCAGAGCAGAGCAGTAGATTGGCAAAATATAGGACACTACGGTAAAGATGAAGGGCGGACTCCTCCCAGAAGCAGGGTCCCTTTCCCATCCTGCCCACCTCGTGCATGTCAGTTATTTATCTAATTTCCAACCCACTCGTTCCTCCCCACCCTCCCTAAGCCAAAGCTGAGTTCTGAGGCCCTTTTCCCACTTCCTAGACCAGGTTGTGACTGCACCAGGGCAAAAGCCAAAAGCCCCTGAGTTGGCCCAGCTGATGGAGTAACTGCAGCACAGCAACTTCGACCTGGCTTTGACTGTGTGACTCCATCCTCCCTGTGTCCTGTGGGGTCCTTTACAGACAGCAGCCCCTCTCTCCTTGTTTATAGGAGAGCAGAGCTGAGGATAAGACAGATCCAACCTTGCACTTCTTTAAAGGGGACCCCATTCAGAACATCTGAATTCATTAGATGATGGTCTCGTGGCAAATCCTGGCGCACCTCGTCATGTTTCTAGGCCTGTTTATAACACGATTCTCTGGTTGGGCCAAACTGTGTGATTTGGTGAGGCTCTAATGATGGAGGACTGATGGCCATCATCAAAGCCGGCAGCAGAACCCAGGTTCCCAGAGCTCAGGGTAGGATTCAGGGCCGCTCCCTGTGTGACTAAAATACCAAGTGAAGTATCACCCATTCTCCACTGAGGTGTTAGTCCTGGGATGAGGATGCAAGTGCAGGCAAGGAGAGAGTGTCTGATGCTTTGTTGGTCAGCTCCTCTAGACCAGGGTTAGGCGGAAATTTTCTCAAAAGAGCCAGATCATGTTTTAGGCTTTGCAGGCCACATGGTCTCTGTTATAACTGCTCGACTCTGCCACTGTGATGTGAACGCAGCCATAGACTATGGAAACAAATGAGCGTGCCTGTGTTCCAATAAAACTTTATTTACAGAAACAGGTGGTGGTCTGGATTGGGCCCATGCGGCATAGTTTGCTGACCCCTGTACTAGACAATAAAGAGGAGGGAGGTATTTGAATTTCAAGTCATGTTCCCTCTCGTCCCTCACCGTGGAAATGTCTTTTTCCACAAAGCAACGAAGCCATCTAATTTTTAATCCTCTGAAAATAGGAGAAATCCACAAAGCATAGAATGTAGAGCTTTTCCACTGAACGGTGAGCATAAGTGGGAACATCTAGTTCTCAACACAGAAAGAAACTACGTTTGTTTTGTTTGGGTTTTGTCAGGTTTAATTTATATACAGTAAAATTCACCCTTTTTAGTGTACAATTCTGTGAATCTTGACAAATCTTATACAGTCGTGTAAACACCACCTCAATCAAGATAGACATTTTCCCCACTACAGAAAGTTCCCAAATGTCCCTTTGCAGTCATTCCTTCTCCCCACCCCGACCCCCGCCACATCCATTTGGTTTTGTCCTAGATTATAATTGCTCTGTCTGAGATTTGTTTTCAGAAGTGGTCCTTTCTGCTAAATATTGAGCTCTTTAATTCTTTAAAATAACTCTGGACTGATTTTTTTCTTGATTTTTGGATAGTCCGCCCCCATCCTACTACCGCCAAATCATGCTGCCTATGAGAGAGGAAAGTCACTTTATCATTTGCACATTTGGGGCTTCCTGAAGTTGGGACCTCATATTTTGAGGGAGCGTCCCTGGCAGCTAAGTGCTTTGGCTCTGAGGACAGATTGATTTGATCGGGCATAACAGAGGCCGTAACTTCTTAGCCAAGACGGCCTGGTGGTCACTACCCTCTCAGTGGTTCTTATTTCTAACTTTGCTCTCATCTCTGCGTGAGCATTTCAGAACACACTCATTTTACTGTACCCGGGCACCTCTGAGTGGTTGCCGGGAATGCGGGGTGCTCTCTTCGGCCCTCGGGAGTAGTTCCAGCTCGTGCATGCCCCTGGGAACTGTTGATTACTTGGTTTGGAGCCTGCCGCTCTGCAAGACTGCATCGCCATCCACTCAGCCCTCAGCACTGGGCACGGCTGCCTGCTCAGGACGGCCTGTGGTTCGGCACCGCCTCTGCTCGCCAGAGCCGCCCTGTCACTCACTTGCTGCTGTCACCCTCTGGTCGCACAGTGTCTGTCTAGATTTTCATTTGCTTTCTTGTGTCTCCCCATCACTTCTTGGAGTCTAGGGAAAGGCAGCTGTGGGGAAAGACTGTATAAAGAGATTGAATGGTTTATCCCCTCTTGAAATTTTCCTGTGACCTGAGTCCCATTTTGAGAATCATTCTTTTGTAAGTTTAGGCATCGGGTCTGATCACTGGCAAGAATGTGACTGCGTGGCAGGAATATGGTGCAGGTTTCTGTGCTGAATGGCCCGAATGTTGTCTTCCAAGCTACATGAGGGCCACGTGTTGGTTGGTGGACCTGGAGTCTGGGAAATTGAAGATGAACATTCTTAAATCTTCCTCTCTGTTCATCTCGTTGAAATTTACAGCGTCTTTTTGGCCTTGAATTGTGAGAGGTGTGCCTGGAATTTCCTCATCTCCTTAAATTTTCACATACCCCTTTCTGAGCTAGTTATAATCGGATTTCATTGTTTTTATTTGTCATCGGCTTTAGTTGGAACTAGCTATGAACATTCTTTTGTGAAATGAGATGGAGCAGAAACAAATAGAATGAACAGACAAATGATGATCCCCTTATAAATGGGATCTTATAGTGGGGGAGTACCTTGGTCTCTCTGTTGTCACCAGTTAGGAACTGTAACAGTGAATTGAAACCTTCAGTAATTTTCTGTTTGTCTCCATTTTCTTTCAGAACAGCACATTAGTTCCAGAAAAAGGAAGGAAATTCTGAAAGCTAAAATGAATATCAAGAAAAGGAGTCAAGAACAATTCACCGATTGAAAAGAGGAATTAAAAAAAAACTTACTTAAAAAGAAAAAGGTCAAAATTGTGGTTATACTTTTGCTTGTTGTTTTTGTTTTTCCCCAGCACAGAGCAGACACCTTTGAGCCCAGATATTCTGTTTCTTTGGCATGGTGCCCTAGCAAGATGCTGTGAATATTCCTAACTTACCCACATGTTGCATTCGAAAAGTTGAAATATGTAATTAATCTGTTTGGGAATAAAGAGAATAACGGGAACAAAGGCCTGACTGAGAGTTTACTCTAGCACTTCTGGCGGTGGGATGCCTGGGGTACGTTCCTGAGGACTTTACACGACGGCCAGGGTGTTTCTGCAGGCCCTTTACGTTGGGCCTTCTCACCTCTTTTCTAACAGAACTGAGAACTGCCTGGAAAAACCAGCATCCTCTCTTCCTTTCCAGCAGTGGGACCAAGTGTCTGCATAGAGCCCCGAGGGTATCTGAAGGCCCCTCTACTTTTGCCCTGGAAGTGTGGTGTCCGCAGTAGGGGAGGGTAGAGGCTGTCTTAAAGGAAGGTTGACCACCTGAGTTATCTCAGGCTCTTGGAGGGATGCACATCTCAAGAATGCCCCTTTTGAAGGGCCTAGCACCACCACTCCGTGGAGGTTATATGGTATCACTTAGGGAGTAATATTGAGTAGGTTGGTTAGGTATACAGACTTGAGTGTCAGGCAAACCTGCTATTACCACTTATTAGAGTGACAGACTTTGGGCAAGTGGCTTACCTTCTCTAAGCCTCCTTTTTTCTTCTGTAAAAGAGAGAGAGAGTAACAGTACCTACCTCCTGTGACTGAAGGAGTTTCATGCATCTGTGGCTCAGTGCTTGGCATCTTTCCTAAGTGGCCCCCAGTTATGTTCTTTGGTTCATTGTCTCATTTAGATAACTTTTGAAACTCAGGTAATTCTAACAGTATTCGTTGAATTTGGGGGGTAGAAATTATTTTAATCAGATTGCTTTCCAACTTAGCTCCACTCCACTCCAACTCCACTACAGAGAGGAAATTGGGATTTCGATTAGGGAAAGGGAAAAGGAGATTCTGGAACTTTGGGCTAGTTCTGAAGGGGATTCCACAGGCGAGAGGGCAGGCATATCTGTTTCCCAGAGGTTGCAAACATATCCCATAGATATGCTTTATTTGACCCATAGTGTTTTAAAAAACTGAATTAGGAGGCTGGCTCTGTGGCCTATTGGTTAAGTTTGGCATGCTCCCCTTCAGTGGCCTGGGTTCACAGGTTCACATCCTAGGTGTGGACCTACACCACTCTTTGGCTATGCTGTGGCAGTGACTCACATACAAAATAGAGGAAGATTGGCACAGATGTTAACTCAGGGCTAATCTTCCTCAGGAAAAAAAAAAAGGAATTACTTGCCAACATTTATAAACTGAGAAAGTTCATAGAAAACTCTAGGTTTTGGGTTTTGGATTCTCTTGAAAAAATCAGGGCCTGATTCCTGCACGACAGTGATCCGCTGGAGCTGAATAGCAGGCTCCTTGGGGTGGGGGCTGCACTCTCCAGTTTGCCAGAGCCCCACTCCTCACAGGTGTCAGTTCCATGGGCCAACTTCACTCCATTGATACCTGCCTGGCTCCTATAGACAGGGAGGGAGTCCCCCTGATCTAACTTCTGCCAACCTTCCTCTTTTTTTTTTTCCTTCCCCAAGCCCCAGTGCTTGGTTGTATATCCTAGTTGTAAGTCCTTCTAGTTCTATGTGAGCCACCCCTACAGTACAGCACCTGACAGACGGGTGGTGTGGTTCCGAGACCAGGAAGCAAACCTGGACCACCAAAGCTGTGAGAGCCCCGAACTTTAACCACAAGGCCATGAGGGCTGGCTCCTTGCTTTTTTTTTTTAGCTTCTTATCACACCATGAGGGGAAAGGATCATGTTCTCCCATTGCTGTTGGGTGGCTCCTAGTGTCCCTACTTAGCTAGGCTGAGACCTCAGCAGCTCAGAGTGGTGAAGAAGGGATGGGAGCAGGGGGAGCCCACCCAGCCAGGACTTCCACACCCTTAAGCAGACCTATACAGTTCTGGAAGACAGACCAGATGAGGCCTGATGGACAGTGGTGTAGAGAAGGGGTCGTAGAGCCTGATGACAGAAGTACGGTGGCTGGAGAAAAGGTCAGGAGCAGCTTCCTGGAGGAGTGGCTGGCCTGCAGACCCAGACGGGAGCTGGAGAAGAAAGCACAGCAGGCGTTTGTGCTGCACCCACAGTTCCGGCAACGAGCAAGACGTACATTCCCTGCGCTTGGTCCACTTACGGCCTGAAGGGGACGGGGAAAGGGAGCAGAGTGATCACAGATCTCAGAAGGGCTTCCTGGAAGCGACTTTTATCTACAGGGTTGGAAAGGGTGAGCTGACACCAGGAGGACAAGAGGGAGCGTTTACAGAGCTGGGCAACGGGACTGTAGGCGGAGGATCAACATGTGCAAAGTCTCTGAGGCCAGAGCGTGGCAACCCTGGCCTGAAAGCAGGCCAGTGTATGTAGGGTGTGGTCAGCAAGGAGGAGAGTGTGGAAGCCAGAACAAATATGGCTTTAAGGGCCATGGTCAAAGGGATAGATTTTATTTGAGGACTAACGGCAAATTTTAGGCAACTTGAAAGTCATGCTGGGATATAGCAGAGGCAGAATCTCACCTCGCATGCTCTCGGGCCCCACCTCTGGGCGAAGCCTCGAGAAGGGCTCTTGGCTCTCAGCTCTGGAGCGAGGCTGAGGGGAGAGTCCGCTTGCACTCAGCCCACTGGGTTTGGAGAGGCTGGAGTTGACTGCAGGCCTGACTCCTCCGTCTTATGAAGTCCACCAGATGTGCTGCTCCAGTTATTCCCCCTGACAGAGTCTTTGCTTGACCAAACTCTAGTCAGATTCCTGAAGCTGCTCCTAGGCCCCTCAGTGCACTGCCTTGTAAAATCAATTTTAGCAAAAACCCAGCTAAATTGGTTTAACCGGAACCTCCCACCCTTGATATCTGATCCCCTCGATATCTGGTGGGGTCCCTCATCCTCCGCCATTGCCCAGGTGGTGTCTGATCGCCCCAGCCTGTCTGCAGCAAGAATCCTGTTGGGTCAGTTTACCCCGAATCCCCTGACTCCTGATCTTCTTCTTAGTAAGTTTCCATCCACCAATCCCAGCCTGCTCCTGGGCTGTAAGTGCCCGCTTGGCCACGCTGCATTCGGAATTGAGCCCCGTTCTATCCTGAGGTCTCTTCTCCCCCACTGCAATAGTCCTGAGCGAAATCTGTTTGTACCACTTTAACTACGGTGCAGCTCTGGTGTTTCTTTGACATCACGGTAGGGCCTGGGCCTGGGCTTCTCTAGGAAATAACTAAGCATAGCAGTTCATAGTCCAACTGACCTGCCCTGAATTCCCTGATTAGCTGTGTGTCCTTAGGCACCTTTCTTTACCCTTCTGGGCCTTAGTTTTCCATCAGTAAAAATGGACGAGGAACACTGGCACAGATGTTAGCTCAGCAACCGTCTTCCTCACACACACAAAAAAAGGGGCCAGCTAGTGATGTAGTGATTAACTTTGCGGGCTCCGCTTCAGTGGCCCAGGGTTCATGGGTTGAGATCCTGGGTGTGGACCTACACATCACTCATCAAGCCACGCTGTGGTGGCATCCCACGTACAAAATAGAGGAAGATTGCCATAGATGTTAGCTCAGCGACAATCTTCCTCAAGCCAAAAGAGGAAGATTGGCAACAGATGTTAGCTCAGGGCCAGTCTTCCTTACCAAAAAAAAGAAAAGAAAGAAAAAAAGGAGATAATACTTCTGAGGGCTTTATAAGGATTAAATGAGGTCACACCAAAATACATATCACAGTGCCCGGCACTTAGCATTGACTCAGTGTTTACACTGATTAGTGTGGATACTGTTGTTACCTTTGTTGATTCCTGTGTGTTGTCAGCAGGAGCCGAGTACACAGTTTGTACCAGGTCCACGTTTGTTTGTTTGTTTAATTCACTCGATTACCCTTTCCTGAGGGGCCTGAAGTTTGGAACCAACACCAGAGCACTGCCCTGGCATCAGGAGTCAGTGCCCAGCTTTGCTGCCTCTGAGTGGGGGGAGGACTTGGCTGACCCCTCACCTCTCTGGGTGGCGGCCACCCTGCTCTGCCTTTCTCAGAGGGAGGGCTGTGGCAGGGAGCAAAGGAAGCCATGGGTGGGAACCCTCTTTGTGAACTTTAAGTTAATACAAACACAAGGGATTGTCATTAAAAGTGACGAGTCCCCCTTGATTAGAGCATTTCTTTAGGGAACAAAAACGGCGCTCGGTCATCTGGAGGACCCCCGCGGGAATGGGGACCTCCCAGCACCTCTGTGGCGAGGGCTTGAGTCTTTTGAGACGCCGTTAGTGTTGTGGTTAGTGGTCATAAAGCACCGGAATTGTGCCATCCTGGTTTTCTCCCTTATAATTGCATTCACCTTGAAAACCACAAGGAGCAGCGGGTCCCAGTGGTAATTATTTCACTCGAAAACTAATTGGAAGTTGAGAGAGCGCTCAGTTTTTGCTTTTGTCGAGACAGGCGGAGGAAAGAGATGAGCAGGTGGGTCTGGGGGAAGGAGGGGGCCTAAGGACACACAGCTAATCCGGGAATTCAAAGCATCCCAGACTGAACACGTCCAAACCCGAGCTCCTAATCCTCCCTCCACCCCCAGAGCTCCTAAATGCATCTCCATCCTTCTAGTTGCCCGGGCCCTAAACTGGAGTCGTTCTTGACTCCTCTCCAGTCCCCACCCCTTTTCCATCAGCAAATGAGTTCTACCCTAAGAATGTATCCAGAATTTGACCCTTTCTCACTGTGACTTTAAATACAAGTCAGACCACGTCATTCTTCTGTTTAAACTCTGCGATGGCTCCCATCTCTCCAAGGGGGAGACCCAAAGTCCTTACCGTGGCCTCCAAGGGCCCCCCTGAGCTGTCCTCCTGCCCCCTCTCAGCCTCCTTTCTTTCCACTCACACCCTCACCCTGCTCTAGCTGGCTGCGCTGACCCCCTTGCTCTTCCTCCTTCCGCACTCTTGCCTCAGGGCCTTTGTGTTGGGTTTTCACTCTGCCTGGAATGTTCTCTACCCAGATATTCACAAGCCCAACCCCTTCTCTTCCTTCAGGTCTTCACTTAAATGTCGCCTCCTCCGTGAGGCCTTTCCTGACCCCTACACAGCACACATACATGTTATAGATAAAATGATGCCCCCCAGCACTCTCTAGCCTTAAATTTATCTCCTTTGCAATTGCCACCATCTGACATATTCTCTGTCTCTTTGTTTTTGTTATTCTTCCTCCCATTAGAATGTAAGCTCGACGAGATCAGGGCTTTGTCTGTCTGCTCACGACTGTAGCCCCAGTGCCCAGGACAGTGCCTGGCACACCGTGAGTGCTCTGCAAACGCTTGTTGAGTGAATAAATGGCATTGCTCATAGACAAACAAGTCCCCAGTGGAGGAAGGATGACTTTGGCCCAGAGTAGACAAACACGGCTGAGAGCCTGGCTCCGGGCTGGCCTGCCTGCGTTTGAATCCCAGCTCTCTCCCTTGTCGGCTGTGACCATGGCAGTTCAGTGAAACTTTCTGTGCCTGTGTTCCTTGTCTATGACATGAGAAGGATGCCCATCCCTCCCATTAGGCTGTTTGAGGAGCACAGGAGATTTCACACGTGAAGCCGCCCGGCTGGTGCTCTGACTGCTGGGTAAATGTTAGCTATTTTTATTACACCTTGTAATATCACTTTGGGGAAAGTAACTATGTAAAACACATAAAAAATTAGGCAGAAGATAAAAAGAAAACTGAGATGCAGACCAGTATGGGGGAATTTTATTGTATTTATGAGGGGAAAAGTGGGTTAGAAGTTAAATAGGATTAACTGGATGCAGTTGGGTTTTGGCTGCAGGTCGCATAAGACGCAGGCGGAATCTTCATCCTTGGGAATTCCTGTGGCAGAAAGAAAGAGAAAGCTCAATGAGGGGACTGCAGTAAGGGGGAGTTAGGGCAGGACCCCTAGAACTTGGGTGATGGGTATTGCAGTGAGGGGATTCTTTCCTCTTCCTGGAACCCCACAGTGAAGGAAACCACTGAGCCCCCTAGATGCACACACATATTCCTACCCGTGCTTCTGCCGCAGGGCCATCAGGACCTTCTCCAATGCCATTGGCTCTTGTTCCGCCGACATGCTGTCCATCTGACGGCCAAACCGAGTCTTCGCTCCCTGCTCCTGGTTTCTCTCTCTGTTAGATTAGAAAAAGAGAAACAGCTAAGGTTGCTATTTGGGTAGGATGTGGGGAGGCCTGGGGAGGGCCAGGGCAGAGCGAGCAAAGTAGGGTGTGTCCCGATGCCTATTCCAACGTCTAGTGGGGACGCTTCCACCCAACTGAATTAGACTGAGCCACATTTAGGAAGGCAGCCTATATAGTAGTGAGGAGTATAGGCTGTGAAATACACATTTGCAAAATATCTCCCCACAGATTACTTATTCATTACAAAGAAAAAAATATTAACTATACAGAGAAGAAGCCTGGCAGACACCATGCTAACCAAGTGATCAGTTACCATCACCAGTGATGGGACAAACTGACATCATGTGCCTCCCGATGTGACCCACTGAGAAGGACACCACATCACCTCTGTGAATGCAAACTCGAATCTAATTATGAGGAAACATTGAGTAAATCCAATACGAGGGACATTCTGTAAATAGTTAGCTTTTACTAATCAAAAACATCAGTGTCACGCAAGACAGAGGAACTGTTGCAGATGAAAAGAAACTGAAGAGGCGTGACAACTAAATGCGAACTGTGATCCTGGATCAGGAAAATAAATAGTTGTTATAAAGGACATTTGGGGACGACTGGTGAAATTTGAACATGGACTCTAAGTGACGATACTGTGACTATGTCTGAGCACGTCCTTCTGTTAGGTGTTAGGAGACACATGCAGAAGTACCTAAGGGTAAAGGGTCTTGACGACTGCAATTCACTCTCAAATGGTTCAGTAAAATAATAATAGTAACAAGTGCGTACGTGTGTCTGGGTGTGCATGCATAGATCCATATCTAGGTATAGACACAGAGTGAGCAAATGAAATAAAATATTAGGATTTGTTGAATATAGGGAAGGGTATGTGGAAGCCCATTGTACTAATGCTGCAACTTTTCCACAAGTTTGGAATTTTTCAAAATAAAAACGACAAAATGGGGTCAGGCTGTTTGGCAGGTGTTCAAGGATCATTTCATGGTTAGAGGTAAGCTGAGGTTTGACAGGGGGGGCCTCCTGCTATAGCAAGTCCAGAAATGACAGATGCTGTGTGAGAGAAGTGACCAAACTTGGTCCCTCCAAACTCTGATGCATAGAAGTATGGGAAGAAATCACGAGAACTTCTGCTCACCCGTGCTGTCTGCTCATGATGTC
This sequence comes from Equus przewalskii, assembly GCF_037783145.1. NCBI lineage: Eukaryota > Metazoa > Chordata > Mammalia > Perissodactyla > Equidae > Equus > Equus przewalskii. The sequence goes on from NC_091851.1 coordinate 27,528,193, forward strand.
CTGGAGGATCTTGCGGGCAGAGAGCTGGCCCAGCACCTTCCGGTAGTTGTTGGTGAAGATGGCGTCTGCATACCGAGGCATCCTATATGGAAGGAGTCAGAGGTCAAAGGGTGGGATGGTGCAGCCAGGCGAGGGGACAGCGGAGGCTGCACTCACGATGACAGGGAGGGACCCCGGGCTGGGTGACCTCTCCGGAACTCAGGGTCTGCCCCGTCCCAGAGATGGACAGTGGGGGGCTGCCTGAGGAGATAGCTGGGGGCCAGCTTATGGCTCTATTCTGCACCCCTAAACCACCCCCTGGGTGGCAAGAATGGCTTTGGGGCTGCTGGCAGGACTGCTTACCTGAGGGGCAGGGAGGGTGGGGAGCAGTGGCAGCCACCACTGAAGATGAGGATCGCGAGGAAGAGCGCCCAGAGCCGCATCGTTCACCCCTGCAGTGGCACCTGGAAAACGACAAGAAGGAAAGGTTAAGTGAAGGCCCAGCCACAGGGACGCCCTTTGCTGGCTGGGTCCAGCCCTGGCTCGGCTCTGTACAAGCCTTGGTCCCGATACTTTGGATGTTCTGGGGTAGGAAAAAGAAGCCAGACTCTGGAAGTCAGACAGACCTGGGTTCAAGTTCTGCCTCTGCCAGTCATTTTCTCCATTTGTAAGACTGGCATGATAAAGCTGCCCTGCTGACCTCATGGGATTGAAGAGAAAATTAACGATAATGGGGAAACCGCCTGTGGCTGTGCAGCATATTATACATGAAATTCAGGCCTCAGCAAGGGGCAGGGGAGGGGCAAGCACCGTCCCTTAGTCCCCTAAGTCACCCCTCCCAGTGTGGCCCTGATGGTAGTGAGCGGGGCTAACAGCTCAGGCTTCGAGTCAGACAAATCTGAGTTCATCTCCAGGCTCTGCCATCACAAGCTGTGTGTCCCAGGACAAGAGGCTTCTCCTTTCTGGGCCTCAGTTTCCCTATCCGTAAGATGGAGTCAATAACTGCACCAACTGCAGAGGGTCTTTGTGAGGATGAGATGAGATGACAATAGCCTGGCACACAGGGAATTCTCCATAAACCTTTGCTGTGATGACCTAATGTTAGACCCACTCAGAGCCCCTGTGCCCTCCTGGCCCACACAGCCCACCCCCCACTTGCCCTCTGGGGCAGGTGCCACGATCTTCATTTTACACCTGAGGAAACGAGCCCAGAGGGGGAAAGGGCCTTTTTCCCATGCTTCTCCATCAAATTAGTTTCAGAGTGGGCACTTCAGAATGGGCCTCGCAATTCCCAGGCCAGCAGACTTCCTCCTGCTCCGCGTGGCAGCCTCCAAGATACAATACCCTATTCACAGCGCTCCCTATTCATAGGCCGCTTCAGAATTCATCACCTGCGCATGGGAAACGGTTCTGAGAAAACGGAAAGCTTTTGCTTTTTGTCACTGGGTTTCTAGGGAAGAAAAAAGGGAGACAAACAGGGACAGCTGCTTGGCCGGCACCTTCGTATGCACATCCAGTGGTTTTAGGGAGCTGAAAATAACCTGAGAAGAGGGCAGACTTTGACGGGGGAGTCACAGTAAATACTGTGACCCCCGACTCATCCAGAATGAGGCCAAGCAACAGCATAATCTGGTCAACCAAGAGGCACAAGGTTTACCATAAACCACGAGCCCCCGGGATGCATCAAGACGCCATTGCAACCTACGGGCTATGAGAACCTAATCCACAGGGGGTCAAAAACTCACCGGACAAAGACGGGAAACAACAAGAATTATCCAGCTTATAATATGAAAAGAATAGAGCTTGGTCACCAAGGATAAAGTAGCTGTTAACAGACATATTCCACATGACCAATCTAAGGACCCAAAATTCACTGAATTAAGTGTAGCACAAATCCAACAGCCTCATCGACAACGCCTTGATGGCTCCAAAGGGCATTTTAGGGCTTACCATCTATCACGATGAGTATCAGCTCTCCGCAGCACTTACAAACGCAACCTGTGATTACAGAGATTTGAGGTTTTCTGGATTCAGGATAAATGGGCACTTGATCTACGTCAGTTGGCACCTTCCGCCGGCTTTCACGCCAAGAACGACACAAGAATCATGCAGATGCGCCTCCCGCTAACGGCAGAGGTCAGCTCTCAATACTAGCAAGGCCGCTTCTGAACACCTAGGAAAAAAAAATCTTTTCCCTTTTTACATATTCTGCTCCATAATTTAAGAACCCTAAAGCACGCACATCCTGATCCAATTTATAAACGGTTTCAGCAATAATGTTCCAAATCGAAAGAGATCTAAGTTTTTAGAGGAAACATCTTGAATCATCATTCAAAAGAGTGAGACCTGGCCTCCTTTCAGAAGGGGTTTGAGGCGGTTTATGGTGAAAGATACAAATACTTGAGGACCATTAATTAAAGCACAGATCAAGAGACAAGCGTGGGATGACAGAGCGCTCCAAGGGCAGATAACTGTGTCTAGAACCTAGAGTAAGGAGCATGGCTGCAACCGCGCAAGGAAGCAGAATGTTATCAATTTGCAGGCAATTACATCGAACCGATTCCGAGGGATAGATGAGTGGTGTTGATTTACGCGGCTGCTTGGCTCCTTTCGGAGCCATGGTAGAGTCCCATTGTTGTCAAGAGGATCTAGCCGGCTCATGTCTTGCCCCAGACACCTGCCTGCTCACCCTTGACGGAGCTCTGAGACCGCATCCGCCTCCGACAAACACCTAGAACGTGTCTGTCTGTCTGCCGCTCCTCCAAGGGTGAAACGCCATGTACCCGAGACAACCTCAAAATGGCGCCAAACATCAAAAGCATGCTCCGGAGCCCTTACCAAGAAGCCTGAATGTACTCACCGGTCCGTGGGCAAAGAGGAAGGTCTTGGGCCTCTTTGACTCGGTTTCTCTGAGTTGGTGAGAAGGTCACGTCTCTCGCCCCATCCACCCAGGACCCAGGGACATCCCCGTCTCACCTCCGATGTGGCAGGTCTTCCTCTGTTAGGCGGCGCTGCTCCGGTCACGCGGCCCTCGAGCTCGCTGTTTGCTCTGGCGGCTGCGTGGCGCTCTCATCATTTATACCTTCGTTTTTGTCAGTGTTGCCAGCGTCAGCGAATCAATTACCGCGAGTCAACCAATGGACCACTTTTAGCATCACGCTGGCAAACCTAACAGGCGAAAGAGGTTTAGCCCCTTGCGAACTAAGACTCATAGCGAACTTTCTCTCTCTTCGAAGGAACGGACAGAGCACAAAGTTACAATATTATTCCAAGAGGAATAAAGCGTGTAATGCTGCTCGTAATTGGAGTCCTCGTAACAGCGAAACACCCGGCGTTCATTTACTCTCTGAGATAAATGCGCCTTTTTAAAAGTTCATATAATTTTGTTTTGTCCATGTGCGACTTTATTTCATTGGAGGGTAGTCAACAGTACAGACAGGTGCTTTTCTCTCCTTCGTGCGGAAGGTTGTCTGCTATCTCCCCGGTCGTCCACTTATCCAGACTTGCCTCTACTTGAGGTGCACGTGCTGCGGTCACAGGCCGGCGGCGGCAGCCAGCCCGGGAGCATCCGCCGACGCGGGTCAAGGCAGCCAAACGCCGGTAGTTGCCTCAGAGATGTGCGGAGAGGAGAGACATGGAGAGGCTTGGGAGAGTTGTGCTTCCAGGTTTTTCTAGCCTACAGCTAGAGAATCCCCAGGAACGGCGTAGAAGTGTGCACGGCAGAAGCGCTGGCTCCCAGGCGGCCGTGTTGGAGGAGTGGAAGGAGCTGCAAGCTTGGAGGCCAGGGGCCTGCTGCCCCTCACGACCTCTGAGACCCTCAGCAAGATACTTCTACCCTCCAGGTCTCAGTTTTCACACCTGGAAACTCAAGCGTTGACAGAAGAGCACCTTTCAAAATTTTTAAAAAGTGAGGGCCTGCCCGGTGGCGCAGTGGTTAAGTGCGCATGCTCCAATTCAGCGGCCGGGGGCGGACATAGCACCGCTTGTCAAGCCACGCTGTGGTAGGCATCCCACATATAAAGTAGAGGACGATAGGCACGGATGTTAGCTCAGGGCCAGTCTTCCTCAGTGAAAAGAGGACGATTGGTGGTGGATATTAGTTCAGGGCCAATCTCCCTCAAAAAAAAAAAAAAACACAAAAAGGAAAAGAGTGGCATAGACCTTTCTTCAGAAGTCTTCGATGGAAGTGCAGTGTATAGAACAGACTTTTAGAACAGGGCTGCTTGAGTGAAGAGAGGAGAAAGGGACTCCGTTCGCCTCCCCTTAAGACCCTGCCTTGGGTCATAGTTAGGACCAGCACTTTCTGAAGGAAACTCCTGGCAACGATATTTTGTATCCTGCTTCTTAGTTGCACTGAGCCATGTTCGTGGCACAGGGCAAACATGGGATGTTCCCCATAGAAGCAGAAACTGAATGGCATGTCACCCTGCTGGCCTGGACACAAAGTGGTCAGGTCATGCCAGATCCCCAGGGATTCAGAGAGGGCCAATGGGTCACAGCAGCAGGTGGCAGATGGATGGACCAGCTGGGCGCCGCCAGGGCAACGGGCTATTATACCAGCAGGAGGTGTGGGGTTATCTCAGCAAATGTAAGGTGGGGACCACATAGACCTGGGCACCCAGCACGGACATCAGTCCAGAGTGCAGGTGTGGGACACACAGAGGTGGCTGGAGAAGCTGTGGGGATCAGGATTCAACCCTGTTGAAGCTCTGTGCTGGGCATCGCACTAAGGACTTCAGGCCTGATCTCAGTTCCTCATCTGTAAAATGGAAGTGATGAAGCTCAATTCACGATGCTGTGGCAGTGCGTAAGGTACAGGCTCTGCGTGCAGTAAGCCTCAGAAATTAGCTCTTACCATTGCTGTTATTGTTGTTGTTATAAATAAGGAGACAGAGGCACAGAGAGGTTACCTACTTATTCATAGTCACCCAGCTGGGCAGTGGTAGAGCCAGGACTCAAACAAAGGTTTCTGACTTCCAAATTCAGTGCCCCACACCAAGCAAATAGTCTCCTAACACCCTTCTTTGGCCCATCAGTTCTTCTTCTCCCTCTACTTTTTTTTTTAAAAAGAACTTTAGCAGTTTTATTGAAGTGTGATTCATATAACGTGAAAGTCACCTGTTTGAAGTCTACAGTTCAACAGGTTTTCATACGTCTATACAGCTGCGCCACCATCACTGCAATCCTGCTTTAGAGCACTTCCATCCGCCCAAAGTTCCCTTCCGCCCTTTGCCATCGATTCCCGCTCCCACCTCCTGCCCCAGGCAACCACTGATCTGCTTTCTGTCTCTATAGTTTTTCCTTTGCTGGAAAGTTCATCTAAATTATGGAAAAATCATATAATATGTACTCTGGTGTCATGCTTCTTTCACTCAACCTGATGTCTTGGAGGGGTCATGCTTCTTTCACTCAACCTGATGTCTTGGAGATTCACCCATACTGACCCATGTGTCAATAGTTTGTTCCTTTTTACTGCTGAGTAGTATTCCATTGTATGGATGTCCGACAGTTTTCTTATTCGCTCATTCACCTTGATGAACATTTAGGTTGATTCCAGTTTTGGGCTATTATGAACAATGTGGCTATGAATGTTTGTGTACAAGACTTTGTGCGAGCATATGCTTTTGTTGCTCTTGGCTGGATACCTAGGAGTGGAATTGCTGGGTCATATGGTAAGTGAACATTTAACTTTTTAAGAAATTGCCAAGCTATTTTCCAAGGTGGCAGTACCATTTACGTTCCTGCCGGTAGTGATGGAGGGCCCCCCCGACCAGTTTTTAAATGAGCATTTATTTCCTCATCCCACAAACGCCTCTTAAGCACCTAACTAGGCCCACGCAGAACTTGCTGGATTAGCTGTCCATCTCTGAAAGGCTTGTCCCATTTCTGCCATTAGGGCAGTGGGACGAGCCTTTCCCCCGTGCACAGCATTTTCTTGGCTGCCCAGAGGAAAGTGGCATGTGCTTGTCTTCTGAGAGCTGCGGGGGCGGGGCGGCGGGCAGGCTTGTGAGAAGCTAATTCCCTCAGGCAGGTAGATCCAGAGACGGGCACACCATTAAGTGTTCCAAGAATGAAGGGAAGGGAGAAGTCACAGTAAAACTGGGAGAGCATCAGGCAGGAGCAGAGAGGAGCCTAAAACAGGAGCACAAGTTTGGGTGGCAAAGGGATCTGGATTTGAAGCTCAGCTCTGCCATTTGCAAGCTGTGTGATTCTGGGCAAGGCGTTTAATCTCTCTGAACCTCGGTTACCACATCTGTAGGATGAGAGTGATCATACCTACCTCCCCAGGTTGCTGTGAGGATCAGCAATATCCTTGTAAAGGGTCTGATACACTTGGCAAGTGGTAGCTGTTACTGTAATTCTTATGATCAGAGCTGAGCTCTGAAAGCCAGGCAGAGAAGTGGCAAGAAGAGCCGGGAGCCATCTTGGGTGACAAGCTTTATTTGCAGTAAATTCTCAAACCTGTCGAGGGAGGAAGGCAGAACGAGCCTTAAGAGGGAGGAATCAGCCCCCTCCACCAATTCCCGTTGCTGGCTGCCTGGTCCTTATCCTCTGAGAGGTGGTGGGAACGCCTCGCTCACTCTCGCTCACCACCGGCTCTCTTCCCAGGACGAGTTTTAACGCAGTGTTAATTAGCGGTCGTGCCTGTGTCTAGGGGCTGGGGGCTTGAGCTGTGGAAAGAAAGCGCCCCAGAGAAAGGAGGGCTTTAAAAGGCCCCAAAAGGCTGAGGCAGTGAGGCTCCACCAAGAGAGACAAGACGTGCATTTGTGTTGCAAATTTCCAGTGTGTTGGAGCCAGCCATTCAAAGCGGGTGATGCTAACGGCAGTGGGCACGGGGGTGGGGAGGGCAGAGGAAGGCGTGACAAAAGGGGGCCTGTCTGAGGGACTCAGACCCTGCTTTGTAAAAGCTGCTTTCATCTCCCTCCCTGGATGATGGCAATGTTCCCAGCCCGAGGCCACTGTGCGAGGAAGGGAGGCCTGGACCCCAGACCCCCAGACTCCCTTGATACCCATCTCCAGCACCCACTGCACCTTCCAGGCCTGTTTTATCGAGTCAGCAGCGGCAGATGTCTTAGGAGTGCTGTGTCAGAGTGAGGGACCAGGGTTCAAGTGGTTGGTCTTGCTGGGTGGCCTTAGGCAAAGTCACTTGACTTCCCTGAGCCTCAGTTTCCTCTTCTGTAAAATGGGGCCGATGGGGTCCTTTCTCCTACTTCACGTCCTACCCAAGCAGAAGAGCCCATGATTATATGGTGATCCAATCACCGTCAGAAGTTCATCTCTTTCTGGAAAAGTCTGCATTTGGGCAGGTCATTAGAAGAGCTCTTTTTGAGAGGGGAGGTCGATTGTACTTAGCGAATCAATTAAGCGACTCTGGGTTGCTTGGAGATGTTACGCCCCTGTGTAATTTAAACACTCACCTGGTTTGGAATCTTTGGCCTGCCCCAGGTCAGTTATTACAAACGTTAACCAGGTTGGTTTTCCAGGTTGGGAGACGCGTGCAGGTGCCAGGCACGCTGGCACAGGAAGCCTGTCCCCAGCTGATCCTTCAGGTAATCTCTTCCTGGTGAAGATCTGACCAGCCTTTGGACCCCACCTCTCCAAGAAGCATTCCTACAGCCCGCTCCTCCCTTTTGGCCTTGCCTTGTGGTTGACTGATTTTATACGTGGAGGAGTATCTCCTTTCCTGAGATCCTTAGGATGTCTGGGAGCAGATCTGATTCATCTTTGAGCCCCCTAAAGCTTTCTTTTTTATCCCCCAGCTTTATTGAGATATAATTGACACATAAGGCTTCCTAATCAAGGTGTGGTCCCCAGACCGGCAGCGTTTGTATCGCCTGGGGGCTCGCTGGAAATGCAGGCTCTCGGGCTCCACCCCAAACCCGCCCAATCAGAGGCCAGACCTCTTGCTCCAGGATTCTAAAGGCATCAGGCACCTGGAAGCCCTGTGGTTCTCTGACCAGGGAGGTGGCCGTGGCTACAGGCTGCCAGGAGATGTCGCTGTTTCCCAGTCATTGGCGATGTCAGGCTTCCCTACAAACGCCAGAGGCCACATGTGCTGGGCTTTGTTCTCTGTGAAATCCCAGGAACATGGAGGGTTCCAGGACGGTTATGTCTGTCCGCCCACCCCCTCCTCAGCCACCCGGGCCTCCCCTCCATCTTTCTCTGCCCAGTTCCTGCCCTGGGTTCTCAGCTATGTTTCCAGTTAGGGGAGGCTGTGTGATCCCCAAGTCCAGCCCCTGCCCCAGGCTCCCCGGGAGGAAGCCTGAAGGAGAAAACTGCCCGTTCGGAGCCTCCTTCCAGCCTGGCTCATCAGGCACGAACGTGGCCCAGTGAGGAGGGGGCATCTGTTGGGAGGCCCCTTCTCACTTGGAGTCTGGATGGGAGGATCTTGGTGACAACAGGACCTGCAGACACAGCAAGAGGAAGTTCCCCTTATTTGAGTGTCTACAGGAAAACCCCAAGGCCCGCCTGGGACTCCAGTTTGTTTCCCATCTGAAATCAGCGCCCAGTGTCAGGGGCCAGGTTGTGGCTTCAATTCCCTTCTGCGGTTACAGAGCACTCAAGGGAGCCCCATTAGCTGTGGATGCAGCAAACCTAAGCTCCAGAGTCAGGGCTAAAAAGCCCACACTCCAGCCTGGAAGCAGAGTGGCAGGGGTTTCCTTCCGGGGATGAAGCTCCCAGTCTGGCCACATCCTCTTGGCCTTCCCCCATCCTGTGTCATTTGGTCCCTGAACACCCAGGCCATAGAGCAGAAAGATCAGCTTTCAGGCCCAGCCCCATCCTTGGAGCTGGAACTCTCCTCGAAACCCCAGAATCCATCCCCAATCCATGGCTGAGACCTGGCTTCCTGCCTAACTCCTGTCACTCCAGCCCCTGGGTCAGCCCCATTCAGCACCACCCAGTTGCTGACAGGAATCTAGTGGTCCTGCATCACAGCAGGGTAACAGTTGCGTCTCTCAGTGCCAGTCACTTAACGTACATGATCTCATTCAATAACCTTAACGGTTAGAAGCACAAAGTGATCTCACTTTATGGTGGAAGAAGCTGAGTGTTGGAGCCACTGGGTAACTTGTCCAACCTCACACGGACAGTGAATGGGGAAGCCAGGGCTAGAAGTGGCAGCTGTCTGCCTCCAGACAAGCCCTGCCGCCCTGGGGCAGTGATACTCCCAACCACAGCATCTTAAGGCTGATTTCTGCCAGCTCCTCACAACAGATATCAGGTTTCCCTTTGTACCAGTAGGGTCTCTGTGGATCCTGCGAGATGAAGTGATGAATGTACTAAGTGAGGATTTCCCATGGCTGATGACAGGGAAGTTGTGATGGAAGATCTGTACTTGTCACACGCACTTCGTGGTGATAGCGACATTTCTGATTAACATCAGAACTTGGGTCTGGTGATTTCACCAGTGAACCTGGAACCAAAAGTCCCGGGCTTCCATCTGACCCGATTCACATATCCTTCAGGTCGGAGATGGTCTCAGCCATACACAGGCATTCCAGAATACTAATCAATGGTGAAAATTCATCATTGATTTATTTGCATGTTTCATCATTCATTCAGGCTTTCATCCATCCTTTGATAATTCATCCATCAAACATCAATGTAATGACACCTGCTGGGTGCTAAGCATCATGTTTAGTATCTGGGAGCCAAGAAGTAGTAAGATACGTTTCAAATTAATTGATATTTATCAAGTGCCTGCTGTGTGCCATTGTGTTGGGGGCCCCAGGCATTCTGTGGACTTGCTTTGGTGGAGATTTCATTCTAGCTGGGCAGGCAGGCAGGCGGGCGAACAGATAATTGCACACAGTGTGGTACACACAGTTTATGATAGGGGTGTGTGTCAGGTGCTACAGGAGCAGAGTGGGTGGGGAATTTTCTCTGCTAGTGAGCAGGAATGGCTCTGCAGAGGAGATGACATGTAAGCTGGATCTTGAAGAGGTCATGAGCAGAGGCCTGAAGGCGTGGTCAGTGACTGACAAGTTGTCTGGCGTGGCTAGAGTGAGGGTCCTCAGGCCTTTTGTGTGCACGGGGCCTGGAACCCCAGCTTCAGTTGTCTGGGGTAGGGCCCAGCATTCTGCATTTTTAACCAAGGCCCCAGATGATTTTGATGCAGGGGTGGGAGACCATAGTCTGAGACACCCTGGCCAACCTAGGGCTTCATGGGCAGGAAATGTAGACGATGATTCTGAAATAATATGTGAAGGCCAAGCTGTGCAGAGTGTCAAATACCGTGCTAAGGAATTTGGGGTCTTTTCTCTTCTCAGTGGAGAGAGCCCTTGGGAGGCCTTCAAGACCAAGAGTGACAGTTTTGGAAGGAGAATTTTGCCAGCAGCCTGGAGTGGGGGCTGGGAAGCAGAGCGGCCACAGGGAGGAAGCTGGTTAGGAAGCTTTTACAGCTGTCCAGGCCCCCGGGCCCTCGGGCCTGAGCCAAGGCCCACCAAGGAGGTGGCAGGGAGCATGTGGGGCTGGATTTGAGAGGTCTGTGGAAGATGGGACCACCCGCCCGGGGTAGATGGGATGATGGAAGTGGAGGAGGGGGAGGTGTTGAGAATAAGCTGACGTTCCCAGCTGGGGGCCTTGGGGGTGACCAGATGCTTTGGTGGGGGCATGTTGGGGGGAGGAACCTTGAGCTCCGATCTATACGTGTCATGGGACCTCCAGGAGGAAGTGGTAACAGGCAGTTGGATCCAGTGCGGAGCTCGGATCTGGGCCAGGGGCTGGCACAGAGAAGGTAGTTGAAGCTATGGGGAGGAGCCTTTGAAGAGCAAAGGGGCATGGCTGGGATCCTAGAGAGCACACACATCTTCAGAGCAGGTGGGGGCAGAATGAGAAAAAGTGGGTAAGAAGAACATGAGAGAAGAGCAGGCTGCTGTCAGTTCATTATCTCCACTTTGCAGATGGAAAACTAGGACTAAAGCCTGTAAATGGCTTGTCCTCGGTCACTCTGCTCATCAGGGTGGAGCTGGGACTTTGAACCTAAGCCTCTCTGGCTCCAGCACCCAACCTCTTTTCTCTGCTGAGACTCCAGGAGGCAAATCCCGTCCCTTGATACAAAAAAACCACATTCATAGATTGGGGTGGGAGGGTGGAGGTGGCAAAGATGTGGTAAAAAGGACTTGCAGGAGAAAGGCAGTGGAGGACAGTGTATTAAGGCAGCATATTTTTCTCCCCATAGACTATTTTGAAGCAAATCCCAGGCTTCACATCGTTTCACCCACAAATATTTCAGTATGTATCTCAAAAAGATAAGGGCTCTTTCTTTAACATCATCAGGATACCGTTATCACACTTAAAAAAATCTAACAATAATTCCTATTAAGTGAAGCTATTGAGGGCAATTTGACAAGACCTCAGAATGGGAGCCCAGCTTGCTTATCTTGAGCTGGTATTGTCACAAAGGCATGATAAGGAATTTAAATTTTCCCAAGATAATTACAGTGAAGGCGAATGAGGGATTGGAAATGCAGGAGATTTGAGCAGCTTCTCACGGCCCAAGAAAGGAAATGTTATAAAGAAAAAAAAGTCTGGAAAGGTTTGCAGAGTACAAAGGAAAAGCACCTTCTTCCTGACTTCCCTTTTCCTCACCCAGTCATAAATGTGAAATAGGAACCAGGCCTAAAGTGAAACCAAACGGATAAAAAAAGCACAATACGTAGTTGCTAAATGCAACAAGGCAGATTCATGGGGCTCCTTTGCCACGAGAGCTGTCCACACTGCTCACTTCACAGATAATGACTGTTACTACGCTGCTGCTGTTCAGAATGCTAGCTTCCTGGCACGTTCTGTGTATTGTTTATTAATGGGTTTATTAACTGGACTCTGCCCTTTCACTAGGCATCAGGAAACCTGGTTTCTAGGTCCAACTCCTCTACAAACTTGCTCTGTGACCTTGGACAGGTTATTTCACCTTTCTGAGCTGATCTGCAGCATGAGGGTGTTAGACCACAGATCTCAAAGTTCCCTTTACGTTCTGAATTCTCTGATTCAACGAACACCTGATTAAATGGTGCTCATCCCCTGGGGTTTAGAAAGTGTTACCAGGATTTGGTTTGATGTTGCCCTGTGTCTGCAAAATGCTTGGATAACTTAGATGAAGGATGCCACGGAGACGCCATGCATTTATTATGCAGGTTCGTGCTTCAAAATCACCCAGGGTGCACTTGGCTGAGCCCCCGGTAGGAAATCCGAAAGGCAGTTCCATGTGAGCTCACGTGAAACCAGCGGTGGACGGAGAGCAGATGGAAACCGCACAGAGCCATCCACAGACGGAGCCGGTTGCCTAAGGCCCAGGAAGCAAATTGTGGAAATAAGTTTAAATGACAGCCCAGTGTACGGTGTTTTGTTTTTGTTTTTGTTTTACGAGAGGTAAAGGGGTTGATGGCAACGAGGGATTTGGGGCTAAGATGGAACAAAAGGGAAGTGGGCTGTGAGAAGCTGTCAGGTCATCTTGCCCTATGTTGCTGGGGTTGTGGACCTTGGTCTGCCAAGCTGCATTTGAGCGGAGTCTTAAGAACTGACGTTGGAGGGGAGCCAGAGGAAGACACACAAGAACGTGAACCAGAAGGGAGAGGGGAGAAACAAGAGAGACCCCATCCCGGGCCAGAGGAGCAGCCCTTTCCAGACACCCTGCCCTCTGACCCAGCTCCTCACCATCTTGTGGCGGGGAGACAACAGGGGGTTTCTCAGCTACAGCTGCCCTGCTTTCTTTGTTTCAATTCCTCCAGTGAGCTCTGCCCTTTCCCACGACAGGGCTTCTGTCAGAGCTGTGTCCTCTGCCTGGAAGGCAACTCTCTTCCCCTGGTCAACTTCTGCTCAGAACTCAGCTCAAAACTGCCACCTCCAGGAAGCCCTCCTCGGCCTCCCCATCTGAGATAAACCACTCCAATTTTAGGTCTTTACACCATTACGTACCTTTTAAAAATAGCACTCATCACTGTGATCATTTTTCCTGTATTGATGTGATTCTTTTTTGATTTCTAATTTTGAAATAACTTCAAGCTTTCAGAAAGGTCTGCAAGAATGATACAAAAACTCCCATATATCCTTTGCCCAGATTCAACAATTAACATTTTGCCACATTTGCTTTATCATTTTCTCTCTCTCTGTGTAATATACATAAAATATAGATTACGTAGGTTATATATACAGTCATATTTGTATAGATAAAATATTATATGTATAATAGTTATTTTTTTCTGAACTACTTGAGGATAGAATGCAGACATCTTGCCCCTTTGCCCCTAAATATTTAAGTATTGTTTCCTAAGAACAAAATCATTCATTTATACAACCACAGTACAATTAAATTGCATGATTCTTTGAGTAATGTCTGTCTCCTTTACTTAAACGTGGGTTCCACGAGGGGGGGCCACTTTTGCTCGCCACCCATGTGTGCATCACCTAGCATGTGTCTGGCACATTGCCGGTGCTCTAGAAATATTTGTTAAGAAATCCTGAATTCAGAGGGACTTGTTGTGAATGTTGCGTTCTAGCCCAGGCCTGAGCAGTCTCGCTCGGCCTGACGTGTGTGTTGGATGGGGTTGAGTGTGTGGATGCATCTGCCTATCTCCATTTCTGTGGGGAATCAGAACCCCACTGCGGTAAATTATAGTGTCTGAAGATTTGGCTTCTGTCGTCTTCAAATCCTCTCCAGCCAGCACTGGCCCTTGCTTAGCCACAGCCTTGACTGGCAGCTGCCTTTCCTCTGGACCAGTGGCACCTGTTGGCCATCACACCTAGTGAATTTGCCCCATGAGAGAGTTCTGGCAAAGACAGCTGGAATGCTGGCCAATCTTCCCATGCAATTGCTTGTATGAGGCTCTGGCCTCTGCCTCAGAAACTGCCCTCTAAGCCCTTGGCCACCAGGCGCTGTGGGCTACCTTACAACCTGCACTGGGCCCTCCGTCCTCCGTCAAGATATTGTAGCTGCTTCATAAACAGAGGAGCTGATGGAGGGAATGCATGTGCTCAGGGCAAGTGGAATCTGGAGCCCACAGCTCGCAGAGAGGCCTTAAGAGATCATTTAGGATGGTGGTTCTCCAAATATGGGCCCCAAACCACAGTCCGTACCTCCTGGGAACTTGTTAGAAATGCCCCACCCAAACCTACTCAATCAGAATCTCTGGGGACGCCTGCAGCAATCCGTGTTTTAACCAACCCTGTAGGTGATTTGGACACACGCTCAGGTTTGCGACCCTCTGCTCTGGGCTGATCCCACCAGTTTTCAAGCACAGGGGGACCTCAAGCTCCAGAAAGGTCACCCTGATGCCTCCTCTCACGCGGCAACTTCTCTGCTCATCACTGCCTATCTACAGCTTGCTGGTGTGTGTGTGTGTTTTTAAAATGTTTTCAGAATCGTAAATAAGCTTATTGCAGACTATTACATTACCATGGCAAACTGGCAGCTGGCTCGAAAGAAGCAGGTAGCACAACCACCGTGGGGTCTCAGCGGCACTAAAGTAATTGTGGATTTTGTCTCTGCCGGTCATTCTGTCTGTGTGGGGCCTCTTTGTTTCTCTCCTCTTTTCCGCCTCCTTCCTCCTCTTTTCTTCTCTGGCCCTTATTCCTCCCTCGCCTCATTAGGAGCAACGTGCCCTCTCATTGTTTTAGATTTTCCAAGGGCTGCCAAATCTGACCTCTCCTTTGAAACTAACAATGTCACCACCAGGGGGGCGGAGGTGAGCAGGGCTATTTGACTGCATTTTTATTCCCATCAAACTGCTGTATTAAAATTTTCTTGAATTGATTAATTTGTCTTTTGAGAAGGTAAATGAACAGTGCAAAATTCAAAAGGTACAAAATAGCACACATTAAGAGTAAGTCTCCCCAGGATCCCCGATGTCCAGGTCCAGTCCCTGGAGGGGAGGTGTCCCATTTCCTATCTCTTGCGCATCTTTGCTGAGCCAGCCCAAGCATATATAAGCATATTCCTTTATCTCCCTTCTCCTTTTTTATTTATACAATTGGCAGCATTCCATTCCCACCGCTCTGTACCTTGTTCTACACTCAATATGTCTTAGTGATCCTTTTCCAGCATCTAGCGTTGCCTCATGCTTTTTAATAGATGCATATTCCACGGTGTAGATGTATCATTATTTTTTTAAGCAGCCCTCTGTTGATGGGTATTTGGATTGCTCCCAGTCTTTTGCTATTTTCATCCCCATTTCACAGCTAGGAAAGCTGTGATTCAGAGCAGGAAGTGATTTTTCTGGAAATTCCCAAAGCAAATATTGGCATCCGTAGACATTGCTTAGCTACAGAATCTAAGAAAAAAGGAAGAGTTGACTGACCCCTGAATTACAGAAAAGAAAGGGCCATCTAGAGACCTGACTTCTTTCCTTGCCCTTCCAGTGTCTTATCTAGTTCAGTTAAGTTCTGGTAACATTGCCTAATGCCTGATATGTAATTAAATAATTGTTTGTAGGAGTATTTAAATATGTCTTGCTTGCTAGATGATAATCTTTGTTAGGGTAGGGACCATGTTTTCCTCACTACTGCATGTTTTACACTCCTAGCAAACACTGGATATACAGTAGGTACTCAATAAATACCTGTTGGATGAGTGAATGAATGGATCAGGATTGTGTGTGGTTAAGACCATGGGCTTGGCGGCCTGGATTTGAATCCTGACTCTAACACTTATTAGTTGTATAATCCTAGACCCATCACTCAACTTCACTATGCCTCAGTTTCCTCAACTGTGAAATGGAAACACTCCCTGGGTGTTACTCAGAGGGTCAAGCAAACGAATGCAGTCAAGTATCCGTCACAGGGCCTTGTGCACTGTGAGAGCTCAGCCGTTTTTATTTGTTTTTTTCAGTGTCCTGTACTGCCAAGAAATTCTATTGGGGGAACCAAAAAATCTTCAAAGAGGAGATAATTTGAGTTGGGCCCTGAAGGAGGAGTAAGATTCCAGCTTTGGTGGCTAGGGCCAGGTCTCTTTACTGAGTTCATCCAACTAGAAAATGGAGATGACAACACCCAGTTTCTGTCTCCCTCTGGGGAATGGTCCGGCTTAAAGTCCATCAAGAGGAAGATGCCACACAATTAAAAGGCACCATTATTATTCAGCTGGAAAAGTGCCTTCACAGGACAAGTGAACTAACCCCTGCCAAATACGGTTCTGCTTGTGCTGTGTGTAATCGAATATCTACTGTGGATTTAACCCAGGGAGCCAACTGTGCTGCTGCTTAGAGTCAAGTTTAATGGGGCACTTAGTAAACGTGGAGGTAGCTAACGCCATCCAGATGCTGGCTGCGTGTGAAATTCGTGCTGCTTCCATGACCGAAGCATTTCAGAGGCATGAAGTTCTGGACTCTCTCCTCTGAGGGGATGGGGAGTGTGAGCCCTGGCCTGGGACTTGGCTTCTTCTGTAACCTCCTCCTGGAGATTAAATATCACCTACTCTGGGAAGCCTTCCATAACTGCAAAAGGCAGAATCTGATGCTTCTCCTGGGTTCTCATGTCCCTCTGCACACACCTCTTTTATAGAACTCAAAACATCTTGTAGTTTGTTTCTATGTCTATTTCCTCCCACTAGAGCCCAAGATCTTGTTCCCAGTGTTTACCTGTCATACAGTTGGTACTCAGTAAATGTCTGCTGAATAAAGCTTTTCAGGTCTCAGAACTGTGGGAGATCTTGGGTCTCAAGAACAAGTTAGGGCATTTAGATTTTCCTGGGAAGGACAGACCCTCTGCGGTGCTGACATGAAATCATCTTCCAGTGGAAATTTTGTTTGATGCCCTCTCTAATGAGGCCAACATTGAAATGTGAGCCTCATCTTTGTAGCAGACTTGCCGGAAGGTCCTAGAGCACAGGAATAGGATCCGGGCACCATGTGTTTATAGACATCTGAGAGTGGAGCCCAGCCCTGAGTTCACACCTTGTAGAAAGCAATAGAAGAGCAGACCTTGAACAATCAAAGTTGCTTATCTGCTGTGAGGCTCCTAGAGGCCCAGAGAAAGAGTCCAGAATGTGTTGAGTCCCCACTACTGTTTGGGCCCTGCTGGCTCTGAAATGAAAGTGTCCCTGGCCTTTCCAGTGCCTAGAAGATGTCCCCACTGCCTGGAAGAAAGAGGCCCCTTGTTTTGGTCCTGCGGATTCATCAGGATCTGCCATGCTTAGCATTCTTGGTTTCACACTGGAGCTGAATCTACAGCAGAGAAGGAGTTGACGGAACACTGCAGAACTGGGCTCGGGCAGGAACCACCCAAGGCCAGGTGCGGCCAAGATCCTGCTCCAAGGACCACCTGCTCGGAACAATGCCTTGGACTCTGGACTCATCACAGTCTCTAGCTGATCCTTGCAGCTGGCATTTCTGCCTCCAGATTCAACCTCTCCGGTGGGGGCTTCTGACCGGTCATGGTTAGGTCCAGCATCCTTGCTCCGGCAGAGACTGAGAAGACAGTGAGTCTTCCCCATCCATCTGCCATAGTGGGAGAAGGGGCTGCCTCTTCCTGCTTCTTGAGAGTTCCACAAATGGAGGTTGGGCAGCCCAACTGACAAACACCAGTTTTTCTCCCACTCTGTGAACAATATTCTCTTCCATTACCTTCAGAAGGGCTCTATCTCCTGGTCCCAATCATTCACTCAACAAACATTCATATATACCTACATGTACCGGGCAGTGTGCTGGGTGCTGGGAGACACGAGTGAACAACAGAAATGGAGATTACATTCTAGTTGGCGAGGTGGGGTGGGTGGGGAGACTGATAATAAATAAGTAAGCAAACAAGATCATTACAGATTGTGATAATGCTATAAAAGAAACGGGCAGGGAGCTAGGATAGAAAGTAAGGGAGGTCTACCTGGAAAGAGAGGTTTTGTTGTCTATACTCCAAAACTTAGTGGCTTCAAATACTCATTTATTTAGCTCATGATTTTCCGGTCAGGAATTTGGGAAAGGCCAGGCTGGGACGGTCATCTCTGCTTCGTGTGCTATCAGCTGAGGGGCTGGAGAATCCACTTCCAACATGGTTTCTTCTTTATCCAAAATTTTGCAGTGAAAATTTTCAAATATATAAAAAATGTTGAAAGAATTGTACAGCAAACACCACACCAACCACCTAGATTCTACACTTAACATCCTACCATCTTTGTTTTATCACACATCTATCCATCTCTCCACCTCTCCAAGATGGCTCCTTCACTCCTGGGTCTGGTGTTTGAGCCTTCTTGGGTTCTCCTCCTTCCATATGGCTTGCACTTCTCACAGCTCAGTGGTCTCAGGCTAGTCATACTCCTTTTGGTGGCTGACTTCCAGGCCATTTAAGTGCCATGACTAAAAGTGACACAGTGTCTCCTCCATAGTGTCGACGAAAATAATCCATAACCAATCTGTAAATGAAAATTTGGGTGAGTTTATTCTGAGCTGAAATCTGAGGACCATGGCCTGGGGCCTTTCTTCCCGAAGGAAGAAAGGGGCACCAAAGAAATGAGGTGTACAGAGTGGTTATATACCCCCAAAGAGGGTGCTTTACATATGATTGAAATGTCCCTCCCACAATAGTCACAAGATTGCCCTGTCAGCACAGCGCTTGATGGACACAGCAGGTAGTGGGTCTGCCATCTTGGTGGGCGTAGCAGGAGGCAAGTCTATTGTCTGGAGCTGGGCGGTCACAGGTGAGCACAGCAATCAGTTTCCAGCCTAAGGAAAGATG
Organism: Equus przewalskii; assembly: GCF_037783145.1. NCBI lineage: Eukaryota > Metazoa > Chordata > Mammalia > Perissodactyla > Equidae > Equus > Equus przewalskii. The sequence continues at coordinate 27,546,838 of NC_091851.1, forward strand.
CTTAATCCTTAAGGAGACGCCAAAGTTGGGAGGGGGAGGGAGGTTGCACCTTTATCTCAAGGGCCTTTGCTCTTGCCATAGGGAATCTCTAAAGCAGATATACAATGCATGCTCAATGGCCTTGGTCAGTCAGGCCCTTTTGGAAAGACAAGGTCAGGCCGAATTAGGTTTATACCACATGGCTTCCTCATATTCTCCAATATATCCTATTGCTTGCCATTTTTATTTGTCAGTAGTATGCTATTGGTCAAAGCAGTCAGGGGGCAGAAGAGCATGTGGGATGGCAATACTGCTGGAGCCATCTTTAGAAAAAACAATCAGCTAGAAAGGGTGATCAGGGAAGCCCTTTCAGAAAAGGTGGTATTTGGGCTGAGGGATGAGAGCAAAGCTGTCTTGTGAAAAGCCAGGAAAGCAGAGCATTCCAGACAAAGAGATCAACCAAGGCAAAGGCTTGGAGGTGGAGGAGTGAGCCTTGCACCTCTACTTTCTTTTTCCTATGTCCAAATGCAGCCCAACATCTAGGACCCACATGGAACCACCTCCATGTGGTGGGACCTCAGTCCCTGCTGGGCCTTCCCCTCTTCCTAGAGCACTCAGGCCTGGAGTGCTCATCTAGCTTGCAGGGGTTGGCTGACTAGTGCAATGGTTATGCATGCAGTCTCTGTGAGGCCTTGGGGAAGTTGCTTAACTTCTCCAGCCCTAGGTGTCTTCACCTGTAAATGGGCATAATAATACCTACCTTATCAGGTTGCAGGAGGGAGAATGCTGATATATGTAAAGTGCTCTCGGCACCTAGTGAATGCTCAATAAATGGCAGCTATAATTAATAATGTGAAACAGGTTCACCTTGTCATGTGTTAATCTAGTTTAGAAATTTTTTTCAGAGCAGAGAGCATGCTTTTTTAAATTTTACTCTTTCACAGTGCAAGCAGTGTGCCCTGCACAGATATTGTGGATAGAACAGGCAGGCCACAGAGCTCTCCACCATGCCGTGGTGCTAATGGAGCCATGCAGGGCACAGAGATGAGCAAGACTCAGCTGGAGCCCTCCACAAGCTTCCAAAGATGGAGAGAGTAGCTATGCCCACAGCTGCCACACTGGGGACCCTTTACATTTAGATGCAAAGAGTAACAGGTTTCAAAGCACCTGCACATCTGTATTAGTTTGCTAGGGCTGCCAGAACAAAGTACCACAAACCTGGGGGCTTAAACAACAGATATTTATTTATTTTCTCACAGTTCTGGAGGTTAGGAATCTGAAATCAAAGCTGAGGGCTAGGAGGATGAATCTATTCCATGGCTCTCCCCAGCTTCTGGTGGTTTGCTGGCAATCTCTGGCATTCTTTGGCTTGTAATCATCACCCCGATATCCGGCTCCATCATCACATGGCATTCACCCTATGTGTGCATCTGTGTCCAAATTCCCCCCTTTAGTAAGGACATGAGTCGTATGGGATTAAGGCCCACCCTAATGACCTCATTTTAACTTGATTACCTCTGTAAAGACCCGATCTCCACTTAGGATCACATTCTGAGGTACTGGGGGTTAGTTCTCCAACATATCTCTTTTGGGGACATAATTTGACACATAAAACTTCTCTGTCTTCTATGACCCTCCTCATCCACACTCCATGGTGAGCCCCTCCAGGGCAAGTACCAAGTCTTGTTCTAATAGCTGTACCCTTCAGGTCTCAACTTCTGCCCCCTTCTTATGCTCCAAGACTTTCCAACAGCCTTTCCTCCTCCCTCCATGCCCTTTCCTCTCTCTCTTTGCCTGGCAGATTCTTATTCATTCTTCATTTGTTAGTTTAAATGTTACCTCCACAAAAAGGCCTTCCCTTATCATCCTTTCTTGATTGTAGCTACCATGTTATTTATTCTCTCATGGTTTCTCCTTCTTTCTTCCCAACACGTCTCATGATTCCTAAGTATACGTTAATCTGTGTGATTGATTAATGGAGGTGGCAGATATTATCCCCTAGTCTGTAACCACAGTGAAGGTAAGGACCCACCTGCCCTCCATGCCTTCCCAGTTGCATAGCTCATGATCTAGAGTAGAAACTCCATAAATGTTTGTTGAATGAATGACTGAATGATTGAATTGTGCATCTTTGGATCCTCCATCCTACCTCACATAGCATGGATTAGTGGGTGTTGACTGAATATATTATTTCTGTGTGTGTCCCCCAAGAGAGAGTGAGCTCCTTGAGGGTAAGATTAGGTCTCATTCTTTTTTGACTCTCTCACATCCAAGCCCTCCTCCTTGATCTCCTATCTATTAGTTATCTATGCTGCATAACAAATTATTCTGAATCTTAGGAGCTTAGAACCGTAACATTTATTATTTCACAATTTCTGTGGGTCAGGAATTCAAGAGTGACTTTGTTGGGTGTTTCTGGCTCAAAGTCTGTCGTGAAACTATATTCAAGATTCTGGCCAGAGCTGCAGTCATCTGAAGGCTGGACTGGGGCCGCAGGATCCACTCCCGAGAGGGCTTACATGCATTTCAAGCTGGAGGTGGTTGTTGTAGGAGGCTTGTTATTAAACACGTGGATCTCTGCCTAGGGCTGCCTGAGTGTCTCACACATGGCTTCCCCATGGTGATCAAGAGGACAAACAGGAAGAGCAATGTCTTTTATGTCTTAATCTTGGAACTTATCCTCCACGATTTTCACAATATCTTATTGGTTAGATGGTCAGGCCTATACAGTGTGGGAAGGGGCTACCCAAAGGCACGGACACCAGGAGCTGAGAACCATCCAGGTCCGTGGCGCAGGCTCACGACCAAACTCTATCTAAACTAGATCTCCTTTCCCCCTCTACTTGCTCCACCCATACTCATGAAACCCTGCTCTTTGCCCTCCAAACACCGATCACATTATATGATTACATGTTCATTTAATTATTTCAGTCTCACTCCCCCCGCCAGACGGTAAGCTCCATGAGGGCAGAGACCCCAGCTGTCCGGTTCAGCACGATACGCCCAAGAGCGACACAGGCTCAGAGCAGGTACTCGCAGAATGTTCTGAACCAATTCGAATAATTTGCCTCTGTCTGAATTATAAGACTGTGCTTGTTTGTCTCCCTCTGCATTGTACGCTCCTGACAAAGAATGAAGGCTTCTAGAAACGTCTATAAGCGTTTGCGGAAATGGTCTGAGCGATACAGGGGCTTGGAGCCTCGAGAACGTCAGGATCTCGCTTCCCCAAGCCTCTCCGTTCAGCTCAATCACACGCCGGGGACAAAAGCCGGACAAAGCCACGAACAGCCACCCTGGCAACGCGGGCGGAGGCCACCTCGCTGGTGGCTCGGGTACGTCACTTCCGGGATCCGGGTTCACGGGGAACCACTTCCGGGGGAGCGGCGCGGCGGCGCGGGAGGTGAGGGCGGCCGCGCGGGCGGCCGGGCTGGGGCTTAGGGCCGGGGCGGAGCCCCGGAGGCGGCGGGAGCGGGGAGGTGGCCGGTCCCCGGCGGTCCCCGGCGGCGCTGCTCGGCGGGTCTGGGCGTGCTCCGCGCGCGGCACGAGTACCTCCCCGGCGCTCGTCAGGAAGTTGCTTGCGGAGGGGACCTGGCGCCCCGGGGAGGCGGAGGCCGCGCCTGCTGCCGCCCGGCGCCTCCCGGCCGCGACCTGGCCCTTCCTCCCGCGGGTGGAGCCTCGGAGGAGCCGGCGCTCCGGAGTCAGGCGGCCGGGGGTCCGGGCCTGAGCGTGCGCCGTGTTGCCCGGTAACCCCGCGCACCCTCTGGTTGCCACGCTGGTTCTCAGTTTCCCAGTCTGTAAAATGGGCGCAGAGGCTTGATCTGAGGCCAGAGTGAGATGGTGATGCAAACTCCTAAGAAGGTGCTCAGTGCGTGTTGGTTGGATCATTCTCCTTAAGTGAAGCGGGAAGTGAATATATGAAATCTCACACTTCTTAAATGGTGGCGACAAATTCGGACATAATAACTATCTTTTGCAGGACATCTGCACACCAGTTTCAGCCCACTGGCTGCCAGTTGTGCTTCTGTTCTGGGAGGTCAGTTAGCCTTCCTTAGGACAAACTCTTAACAGTTTTGAGCAGCTCTTGGGAATTGGGTATCCAGCCCATTGCTGTAAGACAGTGAGTAACTCCTGACGCTGGTTTTCTGTTCCCTAGTCCGTTTCAGTTGAATTCTCAGAACAGAACTTTAAAATTGCATAATTAGAAGCCAAGAATTCCTTACCAGCATACTTGGAATCTGGGTTTTTCAGTCTTAGAGAAGATATACTTTTTTTTTGGTGAGGAAGATTGGCCCTGAGCTAACATCTCTTGCCACTGTCCCACTTTTTGCTTGAAGGAGATTGTCCCTGAGCCAGCATCTGTGTCAGTCTTCCTCCATTTTGTATGTGGGCTGCTGCCACAGCATGGCTTGTTGAGTGGTGTGTGGGTCCACACCTGGGGTCAGAACAGGAACCCCAGGGCTACTGAAGCCCAAGTGTGTGAACTTAACCCCTAGGCAACTGAACCAGCCCCTGAAGATGTACTTTCTATTTGTCAAGTCTGGGGAGCTATACATGTCTCAGGAGTTACTTATTTTGAAATGTTGGCTTTTTTAAAATAAACTTTTTACTTTAGAAAAGTTTTAGATTTAAAAATGGTTGCAAAGATACTACAGTGAGTTCCTATATGCCCCACATCCGATTTCCCCTATTATTAACATTGTACGTTAGTATAGTACTTTTTTCATAATTAATGAACTGATAGTGATAAGTTATTAACTAAAGTCCATGCTTTATTCAGATTCGATCCGTTTTTCCCCCAGTGTCCTTTTTCTGTGCTAGGATCCCCCATTACATTTAGTAGTCGTTTCTCTGTAGCCTCCTCTGGTAGAAAAGGATAGTTTCTCAGACTTTCCTTGTTTTAGATAAACTTGACAGTTTTGAGTATTACTGGTCAGATATTTTGTAAAATGACTCTCGGTTGGGACTTGTCTGATGTTTTTCTTGTGGTTAGACTGGAGTTGTGGGTTTTGGGGAGGAGGACCACAGAGGTAAAGTGCCCTTGTCATCACATCACCCCAGAGGTAGGTACATGCTGTGAATGTGAGCTGCCACTGTTGATGATAGCCTGCATCGCGAGCTTGAGGCAGTCAGGTTTTTGCACTGTAAGGTTACTCCCTTTCCCGCCCTTTTCCAGGCTGTACTCCTGGAAGAAAGTCATTGTGTACAGCCCACACTTGAGGAGCGTGGGGTTATGCTTCATGCTTAAGGGCAGATTATCTACATAAATTACTTGGAGTTCTTCTCCATGGGAAATTTGTCTGTTCATCTCCATTTCTTTATTTACTTATCCATCATTTATATCAGTATGGACTCATGGATATTTATTTTCATACTTTGGGTTATAATCCAGTACTATATTATTTATTTATTTATTTATTTAAAGATTTTCTTTTTCCTTTTTCTCCCCGAAGTGCCCCTGGTACATAGTTGTGTATTTTTAGCTGTGGGTCCTTCTAGTTGTGGCATGTGGGACGCTGCCTCAGCGTGGCCTGATGAGCGGTGCCATGTCCGCACCCAGCATCCGAACCAGCAAGGCCCTGGGACGCCAAAGCAGAGTGTGCGAACTTAACCACTCGGCCATGGGGCCGGGCCCACTGCTTTATTTTTAATTGCTCAAATTGTTCCAGCTTTGCCCATCGGGAGCTCTTTCAGTTGGCTCCTGTATCCCTTGACATACCCCAGTCATTGTGTTGTTATGTTTTTTGAGCAGTTTTTTACTTCCTGCTCCAGGTTCATCTTGTACATTTCCTGCCTCAGTCCTAGAATTAACCATTTCTGCAGGCAGCCCTGGCTCCTTTTCCTGGAGGATGGTGTTAGAGCCCAAGATCTGGGTGTTAGTGTGCGCGTTGCGACTGGGATGCCCTTACTTCCAAACTCTCCATGGACAGAGCAGGAGATATATATGTGTGTGCTAAACTGTATATGTACACAGATCTAGAAGTATTTCTGTCTGTAGCCACTTGTGTCTATATTAAGCTAAACATGAGTTGGTACTGCTGTCTGCAACTCTCATCCATTCCACATGGGTCATTCTAACCTCCTCCACTGGCTTGTCTGTAAGCTCCCACTCCAACTGTGGCAAACCTAGCTCCCACTATCTACCGTCCATTTATTTAATTGTTCATTTCTGGTGTACCCGCATAGTGGTTTCAGAGTTGTTACCCTCTGCCCTGTGGGAAGCAGTTTTATCCACTAGGGTATAGTGCACATGGACAGTTCCTTTTGCCTCTAGTCTTAGACACTCCACTCTTTTCCAAAGTTACGAGGTCAGCACCTGATTTGGCCCTGCTCCTTCAGTGAAGGTGCTTAATATATTTGTGTTACATTTAAATTCAGAATGTCACATTCTGCAATACCCTCACCTCTTAAATGATTTGTTTAAACATTTGCCTACATTGAAGTTTGCTTTTTATGCTGTAAAGTGCTGTGGGTTTTGACAAGTGCTTACTGTCTTGCATTCACCATTGCAGTGTCACACAGAATAATTTCACCTTCAGGGATTATTTTTAACTTCTCTCTTTCAGATCTTACCTCAGCAATCCTGTTGGCCCTCTCTTCAAAATACATCTATAACCTGAGCATTTACATCCCCTTGCTACCACGCTGGTGCAGGCCTGTCTCTCACCGTTACAGCCTCCTGACTGGGCTCCTTCTTTCCACACTTGTCCCCTTGCAGTCTGTTCTCAACACAGCAGCTGGAGGGACCATCTTAAAGTGGTCAGACTATGTCATTTCTTTCCTAAAAACCTACTCAGAGGAGAAGCCAAAATCCTTCCAGTGGCCTCCTAGCCCTACGCAGCTTGCCCACTCTCCCGTTCTCCTCGACCACGAAGCTCATTCCTGCCTCAGGACCTTCCCCCTTGCTGTTCCTCCATCCTAGGGCACTCTGACAGATACTTAAGTGACTTGTTCCTTCACTTTCTTCCTGCCTCTGCTGAAATGTCCCCTTCTCAGAGAGGTCCTAGCCTGACCACCTCATAGAAAATAGCCCCCTCCTCCTTCCTTTTTATGTTTTCTCGTAATACTCACCCCTGACATTACGTTATATGTGTACCCGGCACACAGTAGTTGCTCAATAATTGTGTCCAGTAAATGAATGTCTCAGACCACTGGTGTCTGGCATTCAGGGATGAGCCCCAAGGGGTCCAGTAATCTCCTGAAATTATTTGCAATGTTTGGTAACAAATGGGTATGTGTTTTTTAATTACATTCTTAGAGATATGAGATTTCCCAAGGGTGTAAAAACCTCTGCTCTTGAGCAAGTCTGGAGCACCAGAGGGCTGGAGACCTTGCAGGAAGGTCCCCAGGCCCTGACTCACTGGAGGCCCGCGGGAACCCCACGCCTCTCAGCTCCTCATCCACACCGTGAAATGAGGCAGCTGGTTGAGGCGTTTGCCCTTGCCTTAAAGGTGGGAAACAGAGGCAGAGGCTTCATCATTTACCAAATATTTGAGTCAGACCCTGGAACAAACTCAGGAGGGACTCAGGGCCCCTGCTGTCCAGGAGCTTACAGGTCAGCAAGTAAGAAAACTTTGGACGCCAGTGTAGTATTTCGCAAACAGTAAGAAATACATTCTGAGTTTTGACCCAGAACATACACATTGGGGTGTAGAAGGATATAAATGACAAAAAGCTTCTGGACACAACACCGACCCTTACTAGTGATCTTTTCTGTTGTCATTTATTTAATTGTATAAAGTGCTGGCTGATAAGTAAGAATAATAAAGCTAATAAATTTAAGAAGAAAAGGTGCAGGTTGCAGACTCTTTAGCCGTTCCCATGGCTCACAGCCTGCAGTTGGGACACCACTGAGCTAGTGAGGAAGAGCTCGACTCCTCCCGGCCAGTTTGAATCCTGACTGCCACTTCTCAGCCGAGTAATCCCTGGGTAGGGGGATTACACATAGCCTCTCCCAGCCTCGGTTTCCTCATCCTCCTTAGTAATCCCCGCCTCCCACAGTGGTGGTGCTGTGCGCATCTGGCAAGTGGTTTGCTCACTGCTACTACTGCGACAGTGGCTGGGGGTTGGGGGGGGGAGGGGAACAAAGCCTGTCCTGTGGAGTCTGAGGAGTAAGCGCCTCCTAGTTGAGAGCTGAAGGATGAGTAGGACTCTTGTGACTTCTGTTATCAGGAAAAGGAAACCCAGAAATACTGCAGGCAGGCTGGAAGTAAAACACGGGAGTGCAGAGAAAAGACAGGAGTTCTACGGCATGTGCAGTATTTGTAGAGCATTTTGTTTTCCAGAACTTTTTTATAACCAGCCCCTGTTACACCTGTGCTGCCCAATATGGGAGTCCTCTAGCCACATGTGACTGTTTATATTTAAATTAATTAAAGTTAAATAAAATTAAAAAATTCAGTTCCTCAGTCGCCACATTGAAGGGGTCAATAGCCACATGTGGCTGGTAGCTACCATATTGGAGAGCACAAATATAGAACATTTCTATCACTGCAGAAAGTTCTATTGGACAGTGCTTCATTAGGCTCTATAAAAGTCTCGTGAAGGAAGTAGAAAGGGCATGGAGTTTTCTTTTAAATTGTATTCATTGTTTCAATAATATTCCAAAAAATTAAAACTTAACACCGCTTCGCTTTCACAGCAGCCCTTTCCGTTTTCCTGTGGCCTCTTTTGATCTTTAGTCAGTGAAATCCCACTTTAGGTGTGTCTGCAGTCACAGTCTTTAAATACTTGTTTTCATGGTTCAATTAATATTGTTTGGTGAAGACTTTTGCTGACCTGATACGCGTTTGCCTTTGTCATTTTAGTGAAGGGGGAGCCTGCCAGGGTGCACTGTCGTTGGTTGCCTGCTTCTTTACTCTTGGACACTTTAGTTGCTTCCTGTTTTTCAGGATTATGAATAGCACTGCCATGAACTTTTTTGTATCTGAAGCTTTTTTCTTCTTTTGAATTGTTTCCTTCCTGTAAATTCTAGGAAGTAAGTTATTCATTCGAAGGATATAATCACTTTTATGGCTCTTGTTATATATTGCCTAATTGCCATTTTTTTAAAAAGCCTAAATGCATGAAAGCTTTGTACAGATACTGTTGTTTGGCTCTCGAGAACATCAGATCTCCAGGAGGTCAAGAGGTCGGCCCAAAGGGTAGCTCCTTGCTCATAGAGTCAGGGTTTGCGCTCCAATTCCTGACTCCTGGCCCCATCTTCCTGTTGTACTATGAATGTTCATAATAATGTTGCTGTTAGTAACACTAATAAATGTAAGTGTTGATAAGCCCAGTAGGCTTGTTACAGCCTTAGGCATAAAGATTGGGGCCAAGGGCGTTTTTTAAAATGTGCATTTATGAGGTGCAACTGTGAAGAAATGAAAGCTTTCTTACGCCGTGGTGACACGGTGGTGTCCTGTCGCGGCTGTCTGTTTCCTCCCGTGAAGCGGTTCGTGGAGCTGTTGTTGCAGCCGCCTTGGAATTCACTTCAGGGCCAGTTTACGAGCCACCCCAAACAGTCTGCCTGGTGGCTGAGCAGTATACCTTGTGTTTGACCAAAAATGGTATTCCTGAGCTGGAGGCCCCACCTGATTCACCACACTTGAATCCAGATGATGTTGGGCTCTTTCCAGAAGTCAGATCCTTCCTGGGAGGAGGAAGATCTGCCAGCTCTGTGGATTTTTAAAAAATGGGCCTCAGGCTTTGAAGGCCATTCCCAAAGAAGACAGATGTGACATGACAAGTGGCCACCCTGCTGGCACGGGCACGTGATCTTCCTCCAGGACCAGGCTGAAAGGGAGACGTCTGCGTTTGCATCAGTCCCAGTCTGTTCACCCAGAGGGCCGTTTTTCTTATCCTTCAGTCACTCCTCCTCCATGTTGGAAAAATGTCGCAAAGCCAGAGGCACAGAGCCAAAGTGGAGGAAGGTCTCGGGCCGTCCCTTCAGCCCAGGCTACAGGGGTACAATACGGGTCATGTGTGTAATTTTAAATTTTCCAGTAGTCACATTTTAAAAGGAAAAGGAAAGCGATAAAGTCATGTTTCTTATTTTGGTGAAATATAATACATAACATAAAATTTACCATTTTAATTATTTTTAAGTCTGCAAAGTCAGTGACATTCAGTGTTGTATAACTATCCCCACTATCTGTTTCCAGAACTTTTTCATTACCCCAGATTGAAACTCTGTACCCATTAAACAATAGCTCTCCATTCCCCCTCCCCCAGCCCCTGGTAACCTGTATTCTAGTTTTTTCTTTATGAATTTGCCTATTCTGCGTACCTCATATAAGTGGAATCATACAATATTGCCCTTTTGTATCTGGCTCACTTCACTTAGCATGTTTTCAAGGTTCTTCCATGTTGTAGCATGTGTCAGACTTCGTTCCTTTTAATAGCTGAATAATATTCCTTTGTGTGTATATGCCACATTTTGTTATCCGTTCGTCTCCTGACTCTTGGTTGTTTCCATCTTCTGCTGTTTTGAGTAGCGCAGCTGTGTACGTTGGTGTACGGGTATCTGAGTGCCTGCGTTCAGTTCTTTTGGGTGTGTACCTAGGAGTAGAATTGCTGGATCGTGTGGTAATTCTATGTTTAACTTTTTGAGAAACCACCAAATTGTTTTCCAGTTTGTCTTTTCATTCTTTCGGTAGTGTCCTTTGATGCGCAAACGTTTTTAATTCTGAGAAAGTCCAGTTTACTTTTTCTTTTATCGCCTGTTCTTTTGGCGTCACATCCAAGAAATCTTTGCCGAATCCGATGTCATAAAGATTTTCTTCTATGAGTTTTATAGTTTTGGCTCTTGAGTTTAGATCTTTGATTCGTTTTTTAATTAATTTTTGTATATGCTCTAAGGTAAGGGTCCAGCTTCATTATTTGCTTGTGGATATCCAGTTTTTCCAGCACCATTTGTTGAAAAGACTGTCCTTCCCCATCCAATAATCTTGGCACCATTATTTGAAAATCAATTGACTATATATATGTGAGAGTTTATCTCTGGGCTCTCCAGTCCATTGGTCTCTATCCTTATGCCAGTGTCACACTATTTTGATTACTATAGCTTTGTAGGAAGTTTTGAAATCAGAAAGTGAATCCTCCAACTTTGTTCTTCTTTAAGGTCAGGTGAAATTAATAATATAATTTATTTAACTCACTGTATCATTTCAGCATGTAATCAGTATAAAAACATTAATGAGATATTTTACATTCTTATGTTCATACTGTCTTCTAAATTGAGTGCGTATTTAACTTAACAGCCATGTCAGTGTGGACTAGCTGTATTTCAACTCTCACTAAACACGTGTGGCTTGTGGCCACCATGTTGGCAGCTTAGGTTTAGCAGAAAATTGCATTATGGCACAGATCTCTGAAAACACAAAGGGTTTTGGAGTCAGATAGGCCTGGTTCCAAAGTAAGTTTGCCCCTTTCTCATTGGGGTGGGCAGAAGGAAGCCATTTGTGGGTGTTGTGGTAGAGGGGGAGCAGTTCAGTCATCCTAGAGTGGGAGGGCATGCTGGAGAGGTGACACTTGAGCTCAGCCTTGGAGGTGGAGTGGGAGCTTTGCGAAGCGGTCAAAGTGGGAAAGGGCATTCTTGGCAGAGTACACAGCTTGGGTAGAGGCCAAGAATTTTGAAAGCCTAGTGCTCTTGGAGAACTACAGGCACTTCTTTTATCTCAACCAGGGTATTAGGAGTGGGGGGTTCTGTTGCAAGGAGAGGCTAGAGGTGGGCTGAGGCCGGACCTTCCACCGCTGGCCACCACTGCCCCCGTCGTCCGTGTCCCCAGCATCTCTAATCTGGGTAATTAGCAGTCGCCTCCTGACTGGTCTCCCTGTGTTCACTCTGCTCCCCGCCCCCCAACACACACACTTAAAATGTGACTCAGATAATGTTACTTCTCTGCTCAGAGCCCTTCTGTGGCTTCACATTTTACTCAGTCAAATTGGAAGTGTCTAGGTCCTGCAAGGTCTGCCCCCAGGCCTCTGATCTTCTCTCTTTCCTCTCTCCCTCCTCAGCACTCCTCTTTGGCCATTTTGGACTCATTTCCCAGCCCCAGGGCCTCTGCATTGCCTTTCTCTCTGGCTCGAGTATGCTTCTCTGAGATGTCCCAATGGCTCACTCTCACACTTCATATCTCTGCCACTTTGTTCCTGTCTCTTCTTCAGAGAGGCCCTCCCTCTCACACTATACAAAATAAAATGATGCCCTTCTTAAGTTTTTTCAAAACAGTTAACATTAGCTGTCATAACACATCTGGGTGTGTCCTTTGTTGGTCCCTGTCCTAAGATGTAGGCCCCAAGAAAGCAGGGTTATATCTCTCTTGCTCACTTTTCAGTGCTTGGTGTTCAATAAGTATTGTTGAGTGAATGACTGGATGAACAAATAAACAAAACCTGAAACATAGCAGGCCTTCGGTAAGTGTATGTTGATTTGAGATTTTTGTTGAAGTTTTTGCATTTACTTACTTATTTTCTCTAACTTTCATATTTGGAAAAATTTGAAATGTACGGAAAAGTTGAAAGAATCGTCCAATGACTATCCATATAGCCTCCACTTAGATTCAAGAATTGTTGGCATTTCACCACGATTGCTTTATATGTTCTTGTGTGTATGTGTGTATGTGTGCGTGTGTGTGTGCGCGCGCGCAAGCAGAACCATTTAAAAGTCAGTTGTAGAGACATGACACTTACCCTTTGCATTTAGAAATCGGTTCTGGAGAGTGGTGAGTCAGAGGAGACCTCAGGCAGCAGGCAGCTGGGGCCATGGCCTCCGACCTGGACTTCTCACCTCCCGAGGTGCCTGAGCCCACTTTCTTGGAGAACCTGCTACGGTATGGACTCTTCCTGGGGGCCATCTTCCAGCTCATCTGTGTGCTGGCCATCATCGTACCTCTTCCCAAGTCCCATGAGGCGGTGAGTCCTTCCCTGTGAGCCTCAGCTCCTCAGGCTCGGTTCTAGGTACTAAAAATAGTCACCACAGCCATGAACAGCCATGACGATCCGCAGGGACTATGCTGGGCTTTACTAATAGAGCATGTCCCCAAATTCCCTCCTGGTGGCATTGAGCCACGTGATCAATACTTAGTTTACATATGCATTAAGCATGTTTTTATTTAGTGCCTACTGCTTGTCGGACTCTGCTGAAGGATGTGGTGTCTGCCCCTGCTGAAGGATGTGGTGTCTGCCCTCAGGAGCTTCTCGTCCTTAGGGGAAGGGCAGATAGGAAACTAACCCTCACACATGTTTCTGTGAGGAGTACAGGGCACTCAGAGGTGTGTAACGAGAGGGAGGACTTGGTCTTACTCTGGGGCAGGGGCCAGGCTCTTCCCCCTCTCCCAGGGAGAGGGAACTTCATGTGTAAGGACCCAAAGAATAGGTACAGGCTAGTTCAAGGAACTGAGTGAAGGTGACTGTGGCCAGAGCCGAGAGGACACAATGACAGGTGCAGCCAGAGGGGTGGGCAGGGCCCAGAGGGTTTTAAGGAAGAGAGTGACATGATCAAATTGGCCTTTTTATTGTTTGACTCTTACTCTATTGCTATACACCCTCCCTCCACCACCACCACCCCCTTTTCTCATGACACTGATTTTTTGGAGAAAGCAGGTCATTGTCATGTACGATATCCATTTCCAGGATTTGGCTGATTGCTTCTCTGTGGTGTCATTTAACATATTTCTCTGTTCCCCATATTTCCTATCAACAGGAAGTTTGATCTGGAGGCTTGATTCAATTGCCATCAGGTTGTTTGGGGGAACACCTTGTAGCTGGTGCTGTGTACTTCCTGTTGTGTGTCATCAACAGGTGCGTGGTGTCTGGTTGTCACACATTCAGAGATTCTAGGATTGATTGGTGGGTTCAGGTGGTTAGCTGATCCCTCTCTTATAAAATCCCTATCGATCTTTCACTAAAATGGTTTGAGCCTCCACTGGTGATCATTTCTTAGATTCATTATGTTCTTCAGCATTTATTAGCTGGAATTCTTCACTAAAGACCTTTTCCTTATCACCTGTATGGTTACTTTGAAGAATGATCTTCATACGGAAAAGGCAAGATAAATGCTTGTGGTTCTTTCCCTTTATTTATTAATTTTCAGTGAGTTTGAGCTCTAGCAACCTCCAATCTTGACCAATGAAGCTTTGATTTTCATATCATTTTGGACATATGTTTTTATATATTTGATATGTTTTAATTAATTTTAGCTTTTTTTAATGCTCAAATGGTCTCAATGGGAGCCCCATCAAATTGTGTGAAATATTGTCTACGAGGGAAGCCCACTAGAGTGACTCGTTGCCTAGGATTTTTTTTTTTTTTAATGGAAGATTAGCCGTGAGCTAATTACTGCCAATCCTTCTCTTTTTGCTGAGGAAGGTTGGCCCTGAGCTAACATCCATGCCCATTTTCCTCTACTTTATATGTGGGACACCTACCACAGCATGACGTGCCAAGCAGTGCCATGTCCACACCCGGGATCCGAACTGGCCAACCCAGGGCTGCCGAGAAGCACAATGTGCGAACTTAACCGCTGCACCACTGGGCTGGCCCTGTTTAGGGCTTTTATTGGGGACAGGTCACATAAGCACTCTGCCTAGCCTAGACCAAAATTCCAGACTTCCAAAAGGAAAGCAGGTTATTCGGCATAAAACATACTGTTTCCACAAACAGTTTTGGCACAGTGAGCCACTCTTATCTGTTCTAGGAATTCTGGGAACCACCCAACCCAATTTTCCAGATGCCAGCTAAGGGCCGAGCTTGCAAGCTGGCTTTTCTAAGGATAGCAGGTTTTTTAATATTTTATTTTTAATATTCTGCACACCTACAATATACTTACTATGGTTTTAGAATAACTTACATTGTTTTTCACTACTAACAATAAGACTCAGAATGAAATTTAATATTTCTTTGTTGTTCTTTTTTGGCCTACAGATATGTCCCAGTAGGGACATATGGTCAGAGGACTGTGTCTAGGAATTCTTTCCTTCATATAGGTATCCTCCCACCATGACAGACAGTTAAGTTAACTTGCTGATTTGTTTTTAATTTTTAGGAATTTTTTTTCCTTTTTGATTTAATTTAAAAATTATGTAAAACATTTATAGACATTTCCCAAAGTCAAAACTATGTAAAAAGATGCAATCACAGAAGTTTCCTTTAATCTCAGTATCTTCCACCCTTTTCCCTTCCTCCCTCCATGGGCAACCATTTTTGTTATTTTGATTTATCCTTCCTTTGTTTCTTTTTGAAAACATGCGCAAATGCATGTGTGTGTGTGATATATGTATTTATTACATTCCTCATTTGATACACAAAAGATAGCATACTAGTAAACACAGTTTCACATCTTTCTTTTTCAGTTAACAGTATACAGTATATTCTGGAGATCCATGTATCTTGGAAATGACTATGTCCCAGACGTCCTGGTTGTGTAGCTGGGAGGTTGATGGGAATTTACTGATGCCACGAAGAACCTTGGCGAAGGAGCAGGCTTGGGGTGGGGGTAGGGAAAGGAGTGTACTAAGTTCAGTTTTCAACAGGTACCTTTAAGATGTCCACGTGGTTCTGTCAAGTAAGCGGTGGGATCTACAGGTCTGTCTCAGGAGGAGGGTCTGGGCTGAGCGTTGATCAATATTTGGGTAATTGAAGGCGTGGGAGAGGATGAGCTCTCCTAAGGAGAGAATATGGAGATGAGAAGAGGGCCTGGGCCGGGGACCAGGCAGGGAGGACCAGCCGGGAGGGCGGGGAAAACTTTGGGGAACATGGACAGGTTCGTGGCCTCTGGATTGTTCTGTCTATCTCCATTTCTTGTTCTGGCATTTTGAGAAGGAGGTCACGATTGGAGTTTTTCCACCCACAGTTGTATCACACTCTAAAAACGTAATCCCTGTGCTCTGGGGCTCTGTCCTCAGACATGGCATGCTGTTGGGTATTATAAATAACAAACATTTGTATTGTCGTTGGCCACTGATGAAGCCTGCTCAGAGTCCCGAGGGAGAGAGGCGATGAATGTTCCTGTGTTGTAGGCAGAGATGTAGAGTCAGAGGTGTGTAACCTTGCCGAGCGCTGCTGCGCGCCTCCTGTTGGTTCTCACCCCTTCAAGGCTGGCCACAGAGGCCTGGTTAGTTGAGCATGCTTTCAGCGGAGGGGTGCCCTGTGCTGATCTCTTTGAGGTTTTTAGTGGCTCAGTGGGTTGAGGTCTTCTGAGGCAGAGAGTTGGCAAAGGGTCCTCAGTCTGCCTTCATTCATCCCTCCTCTCTCACTGTGGCTACCATTTAGATGTTAATTTGGGACAAAAACCTCATCTTTTAAAATATAAATGTAGTACGTAACATCTCATTTTAATTTATCTTGTAGTTTAGGGGAATAAGGCTCACTCAAGTGAATTGTCTTCATAACTGAACCTTACTGTTTTAGCTTTTTATTTTTAGTTTTTCAATGAATCAGTAGCAAAAAATAAATACAGTACCATTAATTTAACTTTTTATTGGTGCCTCACGCCAGCAAACGGCCCCCAATTATGCAGGGATTCAGGGATTCTGCTGCTCGCTTTCCTCTGGGTGGCCCATAAGGCAGCCTTTTCTTTCCCCCACACTCCTCAGTAGATGGAAAGGACACACAGTATTCTGTGCATAAACAGTCTTCCAGAGAGGGGTGAGCGTTAGGGCTGTGCTTCGAGGTTGTGCCCAGCAGCTAGATGGGATTTGGAATTGAATGGGGAGGGGAAGAGAAGGGGGTTTAACTTGGGGCTTGGCTCTTAGGGAGGAAGGGAGCTGGTGGGAATGGGGACAGCCTGTGGGGACTGCAGGCAGCCCAAGGGCAGGAGGGAGGTACCTGGAAGTGGCGCAGGAGGTGGGGGGACCCAGAGAACAATAGCTCTCTTTGCTGTTTTGCTTAGGGCAAAATCATCCCTCTCGCTTGGCCTATAGAAACAAGGTTTATTAGTGGCTTTTTGGGTCAGAAGATAATATTTTTGGCTCCAGATGATGGGAAAGCCTTTGAAAGGCAAAAGAATGTCTTTCCTGTTGTTGGAGTAAGCTGATTTTTTGCAACTAGTTTATGGCTTCAGTACTTCAATACTTAGCAGATTATTTGAAAGCTCTTTTGGGGGCAATCAGGGAAGAAAAAAGGAACACATACAAATGCTTCCCACCCCACCCCCTTCCTTTTCATAGTAGGAGCAAGAACCAATTCGTAAAATCAAAACCAAAGCCCCCGAGAATCCTAAACCAAATGAGACCGTTTTCTCATTGATAGCTCATTAAACTAAGACCTGAGAAAACAAACATTTGTTTGAGCCTGATCAAGGTCTGGGCCACACTTAATCCAAGCGTTTTCTTGTAGGCTGGAGTCTAAAATTTAAGAAGGTAGATCCTTACACCATTTCTGTCTAGTCCAGGATGCAGATACATTTCATCTCTGGCCAAGTCTGATTGATTGTATGGTGGCCATGGTGAACAGGATTCTGGGCTGCTGCTAGGCTCCAGAGTAAAGAAATTGATTAGTGATGTCTGCTATGAGCAAGGAGCTAGGAGGTGGTGGTAGCCCAAATTGCCCATCCTTGGGCTGGTCCAAGTTTCTTCATCTGGCTGCATCCACCTGGAGAATTTTCAAAGGCCTGGGCTGCACCCATGGAGACTCTGATTCAGTTGTTCTCTGAAGCCTTGGATCAGTATTTTCTTCAAGTGCCCGGGTGATTCTGTTATGCAGCCACTGGTCTAGTCCTTAGACCATTTCCCTGAAGCACAAACCAATTTTGGGAGGACAGGAGATACTCAGTTCTACATGTGGTAAGTTTGGAATAATAGCAAGACTTCCAGGTGGAAGAGGGAGAGCCAGTGAGAAGTGGGGCATAGAGACCTGGGAATTATTTTACCCTCATAGCATAGTTTCTTGAAACCCTAAGAATGAGTTGCAGAGCTTTTCAAGGGAAATTAAGATTCAGGAAAGGCCTGAACTTGAGACATGCTTAACCTGCTTGAAGTAGCTTCTGTGCAATGTAGATCTATGGAAAAGATGCAGGTGCTGTCCCAGAACAGGGATGTAGCTGGGCCCCTGGAAGGGGTGAGACCCCCCATCACTTGCCATCTGCCTCCCCTGCTGTCTCCTTTCACTTCTCTTACTGAGGCCCTGCTTCCTCTGCTCACTGTCTCTGTGGTAAGATGAAACATGGCCACTAACAGTTCCTAAAGTTTATATCTTTCAGCTGCAGTGTCCAGAGACTGCCTTCCTGCTTGGTCTCAGTTCCAAAATCCCCAGGGAAGGAACTGTAGTTGACCCAGCTTGGGACCGCCATGGCCAGTGTGGGGGTGGGGAGAGTTCTGTGGGTTGACTTCTAGGGGTAGCGGGGAACATCTGTTCCCGAAGGAGTATGAGTGCTGTGCAGACAAAGCTGAGTCTCCATTCCTCTCGCTCTCTCAGGAGACGGGGCAGAGGACCAGGAGACCGTGGTCTCCCTGAAAACCACCGAGTAGTTCAAGGAGCGCACACGTGAAACCAGTCCTCCCCGAGACAGGGCCGGGAGGGCAACCGAGCGACTGAAGAAAAGCTGCTCAGTTTGACGCTGACGCCGTGTTCAGGCTGCTCGCCTGCAGTTTGGTTTCAGTAGAACTAAGTTCTTAACAGGGAGTTCCTGGATCCCTAGGGGGTCCCTCGATAGGCTCCAGAAGTCCCTGAAATTGTGTACAAAAATGTGATGTGTTTATGCTCAGGCACATTTTCTGGAAAGATAGTCTATAGTTTTTCTCAAAGTGGAGTGCAATAGTTTAATGAGGTGGGAGCCAAATTCCAGGAGTTCAGGGAATGGGTAACAAGGAAGTAAAGGTGGGGAGCCCCTCTCGCCCTTCCCAAGTCTGCCTGAGCTGACTCCCAGGCCTCTCTGGGGTCAGTGTCTACACAGAGTGTTGATCCAGTCCACCCTCAGCAAGTGGGTGTTGACTTTTAGTTCAGCGACTCACGGAGCAGATAGTGACAGTTCCTCTGGGGATTAATCATCAACTCTCCCGTAGTTGGAATGCCGACTGTTCTGATCTCCTCATGTGCTATGTCACATCTCCCCAGCCAGCCGCCAGCCCCTAGGCAGGTATCTTCACTTCCATTGCCCTGTCATTGTGGATTGCCACCATCTCTTCTTGTATTAATGGGGACTCTTTCTGTTGAAAGTTCAGAAACTCAGCTCCACCAGTTTCCCCAGAAAGAAACTGTGTTGGCTCTTAGAACTGGGAATTTCAAGGCAGAGCTGGGTTCAGAGGCTGGGTTCAGGGCTCTGTCTGTCTCTTTCCTTCCTGGCTTTCCTGTGACCCTTTTTTTTTTTTTTAAAGATTTTATTTTTTTTCCTTTTTCTCCCCAAAGCCCCCCGGTACATAGTTGTGTATTCTTTGTTGTGGGTCCTTCTAGTTGTGGCATGTGGGACGCTGCCTCAGCGTGGTTTGATGAGCAGTGCCATGTCCGCGCCCAGGATTCGAACCAATGAAACACTGGGCCTCCTGCAGCAGAGTGCGCGAACTTAACCACTCGGCCATGGGGCCAACACCTCCTGTGACTCTTGACTTCATTCTTAGGCCCTTGCCATGTGTCAGGAAGATGGCTGCAGCAGACCCTGTCTGCATCCTTACCGCTCATGATTTATAAGCAAGAGAAGCCATTTCTGCCTGTGCTCACTTTCAGACTCATGGAAGGCCTCTGCTTGGCCACATCCTCATACCTTGCCCCAAAGATGGGAATGGGTGAAGGGCACCATTTCTGCCAGGCCACATTTAACTGGCCTCTCCTGTGACCACAGTGACTGAGAGTCTCCCCAGAACCAAATGGAAAGGGGGTACTGGGCGGATGAAGATAGCTGATGCCCGGCATTGTGATCCAGTGGAGAACTTGCCAGAACTGGTGGCAAGAGTGCGGGCTTTCAGTGTGATGCCACGTAGACTTCACCACTGTCAGCCAGAAAGCCCTACAGTGTTTGGAGCCCTGACGAGGAGGGAGCCTTCCTGGGGACCCTTGGCCGGTGGCCTGGAAGTTCAAGACCCTGTTGGAAAATTTTCCATGAGGGTCTTGATTTTAAACTCGGCCTCACTTGCCAGTGAAGGCTCCCATAGTAAATAATTGACTTGGGCAAGTGTATACCCGTTCTCACCACTTCGGGAGACAGGCTGCAGCACCAGCTTTGCGGTTCTGTGCTGTATTTTTTAGACCTGGGGGGAGTTTGCAGTTGAATTGGGCAGCAGGGTCTTTTTTGCTTAACGAGCCACCTCTGAGAGATGGCCGTGTGGTGGGCAGGGGGAAGGTATGAACAGCGTTTCGACAGACGGCAGGACACACAAGGACCCAGGACCAGCCAGTGGGAAGGACCTGCAGTCTGGCTGAATTGTGCCTGGAATGAACTCTGGGGCTGTTCTTTTTTTTTTTTTTTTTTAAAGATTTTATCTTTTTCCTTTTTCTCCCCAAAGCCCCCTGGTACATAGTTGTATATTCTTAGTTGTGGGTCCTTCTAGTTGTGGCATGTGGGATGCTGCCTCAGCGTGGCTGGATGAGCGGTGCCATGTCTGCGCCCAGGATTCAAGCCAACGAAACAATGGGCCGCTTCCAGCGGAGCGCCCAAACTTAACCACTTGGCCACAGGGCCAGCCCCTCTGGGGCTGTTCTAATCACAGTTCTCCTCGCCTGCCAGGCGAGTCCTGGACTCGGTGTCTCTCTTCGCCTTGTTGAGCCCACATGTCTGGCCTTCCTGCTCCCTCTTTCAGGTGGTCCTATCCTCTGCTCGAGGCCGGTGTTGCTTCCATCTCTGCAAGGTCTTCTCAGCCCCGACTCTGCCCAGGGCCTCAGGCAAGAGTGCACAGCGGGGCGAGCAGGAGCTTCAGCACTAGGTGTGCCTGGTCTGAGGGCCAGCCGCCCTAACCTCCCTGAGCCCGTGTCATGAGCTGTAAGGAGGGCGTTCGTGCCCGACCCACGGAGCTCCTGAGGATCAGGTGAGGTGAGGTGCGTGAGGCCACGTGAGCTCAGTGCAGTGGTTTTCTTTCCCTGGACCATTTCAGGGGAAAGAACGGTTTCAGTCTGTGTTGAATGACGTGTTGTCCTGATTTATCGGACTGAATCCACACTGCACTGTGCAGTGGAAATTGTAAAATTCTCTGTGCTTTCCCTGCTGCAAGGGATTGGGTGCATTGTGGCACAGATTCGATTGTTTGAATCTGGTGAACAGCAGCAGTTTGCTGGCCTCATGCGGCTGTGGAGCTGCTTCCTTATTGATGAGGCCTGTGTCTGCAGAGGATGCCTCTGCAGACCCAGGAACCACCTGGCGGGGAGGTTTTCTTTTTCTCCCAACGGTGTGATTGCTGAGGAAACTTAAAACCTGCTTCTGAGAAGGAGAGGTCTTCCCAGATTTAGAGATGGGGCTGTAGTGTTTGGAGTCTGCCGTCTGCCTGGCTTGTATTGGCAACATGCATTTGAGGAGAAATTAAAAGTCAGCCATTCATTCAGAGTTATTCTTTTTTCTCTGTGTGTGTGAGGAAGATTGGCCCTGAGCTAACATCTGTTGCCAGTCTTCCTTTTTTTGCTTGAGGAAGATTGGCGCTGAGCTAACGTCTGTTGCCAGTCTTCCTCTATTTTATGTGGGATGCTACCACAGTGTGACTTGATGAGCAGTGCTAGGTCTTTGCCCGGGATCCGAACCTGTGAACCCTAGGCCACCAAAACAGAGTACGAATTTAACCACGACACCACCGAGCCGGCCCTCATTCAGAGTTATTCTTGTCAGCTGGGAATTTGGAGCTACAGCTCTGTGTGGCTAGGACTCCAGCATCTGAATCATCTGAAGCTGCCTTTGCTTCCTGGCAGCTTAGGGGGAAGGCGGCTGTGCCCATTGGGCCAGTCACCGAGTCTCAGTGAGCCTCAGTTTCCTCGCCTATAAAATGGGGCTCACCGTGTCTGGCTCATCAGGGTGATGGGAGGCTTAGTGAACTGATGTTTATGAAGCACCCACATAGCGCACAGCACTAAGTATGTATTCTCTTCATTGCCCCGTGGTGCCTGGCACAGAACCTGCAGACACTGGGTGCAGATAGAGAGGTGTTAAATGCTGAGCACCTGTGCAGAGCGTGAAAGGGAATGAGGATCTGGGTGATAGCAGCTGGCCAGTAGCCCAGAGTGACAGAGAGTGGGCTGCATGAGGGGGCACGCCAGGAGAGGGCCAAGGCTGGGGTGGAATGGCCCAGGAGGCCACACGGGACTCTTGGAATTTGTCTTATACAGCAAGGGAACCAGCAACATGTTTAAGGCAGAAAACAGACATGGTCAAGGCTGTTGTTTCAGGAGAACAGACTGAAGACAATGTAGCCAATGGTGATGAAACCGTGTGGGAGGCTGGGACAATGAGAGGGGTAGGCAGGAGACAGTGGGGTCTGAACCAGCACAGGAGTGTGTGTCCAGAGGGAACCCGGTGGAGTCGAGAGCCCTTTGAAAAGTAGAATGGACAGGCCCTGGGGACCGATTGGATGAGGGGGCATGAGGGAATGGCAGGAACTCAGAAATGACTTGGGGTTTCTAGCTTGGGTAACTGGGTGGGTGACGATGCCAGAAACTGAGATGTGGAAGAAAGGAGGTCTGGGGTGAGGAGACAGATAATACATTCAGATGACTCGATGACTGTAATATGTACACACACCCACAGAGAGCCGCTTTCGACTGTAAAAAATAAAGCGTGAGTCGAGGAGCACTAACCCACTTTCCTGACTCCTGTAGGAACTGTAGTCACAAACGGGGTTCTGAATGACCCCTCGGCGGATCTAGAACAAGCTGTTCTTGTCGTTCTGTCGTCGCCTGTGGTTGCAGGGGCTGCTGACTAGAGAGAAAGTAGATGTCACAGTTAACTCGGATTCTTGGTTTCCTTTAGCCCTAAGGTCCTAGGAAACGGAGAGATCCCAGATAACCGTTAAGAGCCGAGGTTCCGTTCCTGGCTCTGTTGCTGTTGCTCGCCAGTCGGGCCCTTAGGCAAGTTGCATAACCTCTCTGAGGCTCTTCTTTCATCTAGAAAGTGGGGCTCATTGTGGCACTTTGTGAAGCCAAGATATGTGCAGACCATGTAGCATAGGGCCTAGCATGTTGTAAGTAATATTAGCTGCTGTCATGGCTGTTGTTTTTATTGTTGTTATTATTATTATTGTTGGTGGCTATGTCTAGCCGTACTTTATGGTATGTATATTGGGTTTAAAATCTCCCCGTGTCCTTTGTGCCCATGGAAAAAGGGTGGCCTTTTCTTAACTGATGTATTTTCATGCTAATAAATAACAGTGAAGTTCCCATGATTATAGGAGATTTTGCCTGTTCATTCATTCATTCATTCATTCATTCAGCAACAGTTGAAGCTATTCCAAGGAGCTCACAGGCTAGTAGGGGAGACCTACATGAGAACATGTAACTATGGTAGAATAATAGTGGCATTATAAGGTTCCTGGGGACCTGAGGAGTCGGGGTGGAGGAGGAGGTGAGAAGCAGAGGAGGCTAGACAGTGAGTAGGAGTGTGTTCTTGACTGGGCCAAACCATGAGGAGGGGTTTGCTGGGTGGGCAAGGAAAGCAGGGTGCTCCTCTTATAAAGGGTGACTAGGGGAAGCTCTGGGGCCTGACCCAGTGTGGGGGTGGAAAAAAGCCCAGAGGAGGCTGGAGAGGTGGCCTCCTTAGATGCCATCCTAGGGGTGGGACATGAGGCTATGGGTGCTGGAAAGCCATTGGAAGGTTGAAGGTGGGAGAATTTGCATTTTAGAAAAATGCCTTTGGCAGGTGTATGAGGAATGGCGTAGGGAGCGGAGAGGGCAGTTGGCAGTGGGGGGACTGAAGTGGGGACTTTGATCCTAATGAGAGTGGCTGAGTCAAGAGGTAGAGGATGGGGGCCAGCCCCGTGGCTGAGTGGTTAAGTTCACGCCCTCCGCTTCAGCGGCCCGGGGTTTCGCTGGTTCAGATCCTGGGCATGGACCTGGCACCACTCATCAAGCCACGCTGAGGCAGCATCCCACATGTTACAACCAGAGGCACTCACAACCGAAATATACAACTGTGTACTGGGGGGCTTTGGGGAGAAGAAGGAAAAAAAAGATTGGCAACAGATGTTAGCTCAGGGCTAATCTTAAGAAAAAAAAAGAGGATGTTGAATCAATAGGACTTGGTGACTGATTGGACGATGGAGAGGAGGGAGATGGTGGGTGGGGTCAGTGGGACTCTGGTTGGTCTGCCTGTTGGTGGGTAGGCAGGCCTGCTGGAGAAGGGGCCCTGTTTGGTCTGCTTGGTTGAGTTGCATGTGCCTGGGAGGTGCCTGTCCCAGTTATTTGACGGACAGCTGGATCAGGAGAGAGGTCTGGGAGATGCCAGAAAGGATGAGGCATCCGGGAGAGGGTCTATAGAGAGAGGGAAGCCCTGGGGATGGCAGCTGGGTATCACCATCTCTTTGGATTCTGAACCAGCCCCCACTGAAACCGGAGGAGGCAGCCAGCTTTGAGCTCATGGGGCTCCATCCCTGGAGACCCTGGCAGGCCTCAGCAGGTTTCCCGTGTATGAACCATGTCAGGGCCTGTTTGCCCAGGGCACTCAGGCCTGACTGCTTTCCACTGGCCTCACAGGTACTGCACTGGGGGCAGTTTCCAGCTCCCAGGGTCCCCAAAGGCGTTGTGCCCTGTGGGGCTTGCCTTAAACAGTAGCCTTCCCGCTGGGCTCTGCAGCCGGCAGCCTGTGCACTTGACACACTGGCTCCTCGGAGGTTTTGTTTTGTTTGTTTTTCTAGTGGGCTAACTTTTTTTTCTTTTTTGCTAAGTTACATAAACAGTATCAGCACAGGGGACAGGCTGGGGGGAGTCCAGAGCAGAGACCTGGCCAGGGTGTGGAGGGCTCATTGTCTTGGGAAGATCACCCATGGGTGCCTGGGACCGCGCTGGGCCTTTATATCTGCTATCGAGGCTGGTGGGCTGGCAGGGTGGAGAGCAGACAGTGCTGGTGATAAGAGGGAGCTGACGGAGCTCTGGACTGGGCCTTAGGTGGGGAGCAGCCCTTCCAACCGCAGTCCTGCCTCTTCTGTCTGACGAGGCTGGAGGCTTGGGCCAGGGGCCGACAGGAGCAGGGAGGGCTAGAGGAAAGCAAGCTGGAAGCTGGGAGTAGGCCAACTAAACATGAAATAGTTTTCTCTTCTAGAAAAAGTGTGCTCCCTCCTAGTATTCTTAGTCTGCTTTTTGTTTTCCCATTTTTAATAAAAGAACACAGAAAGCGAGAAACATTTCCTTACTCTGGTGCTGGGGGTGGCGGGGCTGTGGGGGTCGTGGGCACCTGAATGAAGGGGCAGTCACTGCTCAGCCCATGTCTTCCATGAGGGGATTTGGGGCCAGTGTCACCGGATGTTTAAAGTTTTCAAGAAAAGTTAGGAATCCAGATTGAATGAGAATTCTCCCAATTGGCTCAAATTCTTAAAAATAAACAGTACACGTCAAATGAAGTCTACCTGTGGGCCGGACTAGGCCCGGGGGCTGTGGTTGGTGTTCTCTGGGCCAGGCAGGCCTTGCCAATGTCCTGCCGGCCAGGCCCAGTGTGGTTTACCACCTGGGAGGAGGCAGTACTCGATAGGACTGAGTCCACATCTGATTCTTCTCTGACCTGAGCCTTTGTGGCCGGGGCAGGCCGAGTCCCCTCCCCAGAGCCCATTTTTGTTATCAGCACAGTGAAGGCCAGACTAGATCTGCGGTTTTGAAGCTTTTTTAGCAGCAGACCCTTTGTTTAAACCAAATCTTTCAGGGAACAAATCACAATCTACACGACAGATAAAAGTCAGAGCCGCCCCAGTTGTAGGGAGGGTCTGGAGTTCTGCCCTGAGGCTGCCCTCTGCCCTCCCCCACAGGGCACCGTTGCCAGGCCCCACGGAACACAGTGTGGTGGCTGCCCACCTGCCGGCTGGCATGCTCCCTGCTCCCAGCCCTGGCATTCTGTGGGTTGAATGAGAGGAGGAGAACAGCAGGGCCAGAAGGAGAGCAAGCCACAGGACGCCGGCCCCGCAGCTGCTCCTCACCCAAATTCTGCCTAGTCTCTGTAGGGTGGTCAGCCAGCCCCTGGGTGCAGCCGCATTCACTGGGTGCTGTCCATGCATTTTTGCCTCCTTACATCAGCCCTCCAAGGTGTGCATCACTATTTCCACTTCTCAGGTGGGTAAACCAAGACACAGAAAGGGGAAGTGAGTTGCTTACAAGGTCACTTGGAGGAACCTGGATTCCAGCCAGTCCAAAGACTGCCTCCTCCCCTCGGGCCTCCTCCCTCATTCTTCACTGAGAACTGCCCTGCTCCCAGGGGTGGTCCTGCAGACGTGTGGATTCTGGGTCCTGGCAATCGTGGTTTCCATCCCTTGTGTTTCTGAGGCTTGCTTCAGTGTGCAAAGTCCTGTCCGACATGCTCTCATTTTGCCAGGGTTGGCTTAGTTGGTCTAAGTAGGACTCTTCTTTCTATCACCACACAGGAGGCAGAACCATTGGAGCCCAGAAGTGCAGAGGTGACGAGGAAGCCCAAGGCTGCTGCTCCCTCCGCCAACAAGAGGCCCAAGAAGGAGGCCAAGAAGAAGCGGTAGACGAGGAGCCTGCAGAGCCGGGCAGGTGGGCGAGGGCCTCGGGCAGCCCTCCTGGGACCTGGCGTCCCGCTCCCTCGCTCCACCCTGGGCTCAGGGTCTGGCTGGGGTGCCCTCTGACCATAGCAATCTGGACAGTCATGACAGTCCCCAGGCCCCATCTGGGCAGACCACCACTTCCTCTTCCTTCTGTTTCTGTGACGGTTTAGAGCCAAGGGGAGCACACACCCTGTGAGCAGAGATGGTCTTAGAAGTCTGTTCAGAAGTCGAGTCAGCTCACAGAGTTACACTTTCTTACTTATCATTGTGTCCAGCCTTTAGTCACCCACCTCGTGGGGTTTACACTACATTTTAGAGTCATTATCTAATACTGACAAGCACCGCCCTCTCCCCCGATCTGTGAACTGGGGAGCTCCTGCTAACCAGTCACCTTTGTCTCTGCCTGTGCCGATGAAGCCAGGTCAGGCCTCCCCTGTGTGTTTAGTTCAAGACGCCAGGACCACTGCAGTGTTCGTGGTCTCACTGGTGCAACAGCCAGGTCTGAAAGATGCCCGGCCTCAGAAGAAGACCAGCAGAAGACCTGCACGGGTGTAGCGTCCTGTTCTCCAGCAGATGGACGGGATTTGGCTGAATGAGTGCACGTTTTTGAGCTCAAACTTTCTTTTTTTTTAATGATTTTATTTTTTCCTTTTTCTCCCAAAATCCCTGCAGTACACAGTTGTATATTTTTAGTTGTGGGTCCTTCTAGTTGTGGCATGTGGGATGCCACCTCAGCATGGCTTGATGAGCAGTGCCATGTCCGTGCCCAGGATCTGAACTGGCGAAACCCTGGGCCGCCGAAGCGGAAGGTGCACACTTAACCACTCGGCCACGAGGCCGGCCCCAGGCCCAAGCTTTCCGAGCCTCTGAAATGGGGGCTTGTCAGTCTCAGACCAACCTGTTTTGAACCCATCCCAGCACATTCAAGATGTGCCTTTTGGCTTTCATCTGTACGCCCTCCCTGCCTCCCCACCCCCATTCTTTCAACCTTCACTGGTGAGAAAAGGTTATTTGGGGAAGCAAATATCAATAAACTACCCTGCATGCTGAACCTCCTGTGTGTCGCCTGCTGCCGAGGGAAAGGGGGAGCCTGGGTCCCTGCCCTGAGGGGAGGAGAGGGCTCGCCCCCAGAAAAGCGGGACAGTGGGGCCAAGGATGGCCAGAGTCGGGGCAGCTCTGGTCAGAGCAGTTCCGCAGCTGAGCCCATTCTGGGACAAGTTTCAGGAAGGGTCCAGCCAACTGCTTCGTGTGGCCCTTAGTCACTGGAAACACTGTGCACGTCCATATGTGTGTTAGAGTTTCCGCTGGGCCAGACCCCACTTATTCCCCAGTTCCTGTTGTCTGAGGAAGATGCTGCTTGTCCTCAGTGGCTTGAGAAGAACCAAGGAGAAGGCCTCACGTGGCGTGGGATGGGTCATACAGGCCCAGTCATGTGCCCAGGATCAGCTGCCAAGGAAAAGCCTCAACGTGCCTCCGATTTGCCTGGCTGGTTTACAGTTTGCCAAACACTTTCCCGAATGTTGTCACAACTGATGAGGAGTGACTTCAAGGATAAGCGTGTATCATTTCCATTTTAGACACGGGAGACTGCAGTCCTGACTACTTGAGAATGCCAGGACTCGGACTTGGGCCCACGTCCGTGACCTTTTCCTTGGCATCTAACACACAGTCAGTGAGAGTCAGTAGGCCAAGTGCTGTGAGGGTCCCTGCTGAGCTGCCAAGGGTGGGACGGCATCCCCCAGCGCCTTAGGTTTCCCAAGAAGTCTAGGGGCTGGAGCTTCTGCATAGGAGGGCCAGGCGTGGCCAGACACCAGCAGAATGGACTTCTGAGTATTTGTTGACAAGCATTTACGGGAGTCTCTTAGATGCCTTGCACCACACTAGGCATTGGGGATGCAGAAATAAGGAAGCTTCCCAGAAACCCAGGGTGTGCCTAGCCTGTTCGGAGGCTGAGACATGTAAGCAGGCTTGGTGTGGGGAGTTCTCCAGCAGGGAGCAGTGGGTCCTGTGGGAGCTGGTTGGAGGGGCACCCAGCTCAGTCTTGGGGGGTCAGCATAGCCACCTGGCAGAAGGGAGGTAACTGAGCTGAGTCTTAGAGGCCCAGCTGGAGTTGAGAGCCGAGGGAAATTATGCTGGGAGAGTAGAGGCCGCGCCTCCAGAGCAGACCCGTTCCACCTTCCTGGAAGGAGACAGCTTCTGGCTCACAGGAGCAGGGCCGCCTCAGCAGGTCCGACTCCCTTAGATTGGCTCCCATAGAGACTGTTTGCCAGAGAACGCCCCTGGAAAGCAAGAGGGGTCGTCCTCCCCTCCACCAGCTCCTCGTTCCACACTTATTGTGGACAGAGCCTGCGGCACTTGGCACACTTGGCTTGCAGGACCCCGCCCTCACCTGCTTCCTCCATCACTCATTCCTCCTCATCAGAGGGGCCCAGGTCTCAGTCCTCTGTCCTTTCGTCTCTGCATGTGCTGCCTCAGAGATCTCCTCCAGGCTCACAGCTTTAAATCCCACCTCTCTGTTGTTTCCCAAACGACTCCCCCAGACCCTTCTCCTAAGCTGCAGACTCATACACTTGACTTCCGGCTCAGCATCTCCATTTGGATAAAAACAGTGTTTCAAAGCAAAGTCCTTGTCTCACCAGCAGCCCCAAGTCTGACCTTTTTGTGGTCTTCCCCACCCTAAAGAGTACCTTAGTTCTTCCAGTTCAGGCCAAAACCCTTGGAGTCATCCTTGATTCCCCCCGCTTTCTGTGACTCTCCATTTTTGACCTTAAATGGTTCTTTGTGACTCAACCTTCAAAATCCAGAATAAGACCCATCTCATTACTTCCCTCTAGTACCATGGTCCAGCCCCCATTATCTCACCTAGATATTGCAGCAGCCCCCTTGTGGATAGTCTCTTCTCGATGCAGCAGCCAGAGGGAGCCTGTTAAAACCTGTAAGACCACGTCCCACCTTCTCTCTCCTCACTCAGGTAAAGGCCAGGTCCTCACTGGGACCCACTAGGGTCTGCACAAGCCGCTCCACCTTCTTCACCTCTCTGACCTCGTGAGAGATCACGCTCCCCTTGCCCACTCTGCTGCATCCTTACTGGCCTCCGTCTCCCTCAAACGTGCCAGGCAACCCGTGCCTCAGGGCCTTTGAACTTGCTGTTCCCACTTCCTCTAGATACTATGCTTCATATGGTAGACAGAATAATGGCTCCCCAAAGATGTCCACATCCTAATCCCCAGGACCCATGAATATGTCACCTCATATGGCAAAAGGGACTCTGCAGATGTGATCAAATTAAGGATCTTGAGATAGGGGATTATTCTGATGGGAGATTATCCAGGTGGGCCCAATGGAATCACAAAGGCCTTTATAAGGAAAACAGGGAGGCAGGAAAGTCAAAGAGCAGGAGGTGTGATGACGGAAAAAGAAGTTGGAGTAATGTGGGGCCATGAGCCAAGGAAGTGGTCAGCCTCTACAAGCTGAAAGAGATGGGGCATGGATTCTCCCCTGGAGCCTCCAGAAGGAGCACAGCTCTGCCAACACCTTGACTTTAGCCCGCTGAGACCCGTTTTTGAATGCCTGCCCTCAAGAACTGTAAAATACTACATTTGTGTTGTTTTAAGCCACTGAGTTCACAGTGCCTTGTATGGCAGCAGCGGGAGACAAATATGCCTCGCTTCCCTCGGGTCATCACTCAGGGAAGCCATCCTGTTGTAACCTTTCAACATGATGGAATCTCTGCAGAAGCTGAAATATAGTAATGTACACCTGAAATGTACACAACCTTAAAAGCCAATATGACCTTAATAAAATTTTTTAAAAATTTTAACCTTTCCGCAAAGCTCTCTATTTCTCATCCGTTACTTATTGTTTTCTCCTTAGCATATACCACCATCTAACATATACATTTAAGTTACTGTGTCTATTGTCTTATCCTGTAATTGGAAGGTGAGCTCCAAGAAGAAAGGAATTTTACCGTTGTTCTTGCTTATAGATGCGTCCCCAGGGCCTAGCAGAGTGCCCGGCACATAGTAGGTGATCAGTAAATATCTGTGGCATGGATGATAGTAGGAGAAGGTGGCTGCCCTCGCAATACAACCTAGTGAATACGTCACATGTGCCCAGATACTTTACACACGTGTTTTTGTTCTGTCCTCACAGCAACCTGGTGAGGTCGGTGACATCAACATCCCCATTTTACAGATGAGGACATGAGGTGCCCAGAATTGAACTCAGGCAGCCTGACGCCAGTGCTCACTCTCTGAGTCATGCTGCTGTTTCCTCCCTTTCTGCCCTGGAATTCTCAAGGCAGAGTTCTCCAGGGGAGAAAAGGTTGGGTCCAGGTACTGGAGGCTTCACTACTCAAAGGAGTAAATCACTAATGGTAAAATTATGCTCATCAATGAGGAAGAGACGCTAGTGTGGAGGGTTTTTTTTTAATCTTATTGAAGCAAAATTCACATAACGTAAAATTAGCCATTTTAAAGTGTACAATTCAGTGGCATTTGTTATATTTTCAGTGTTGTGCAATCACTACCTCCATCTAGTTCCAAACCGTTTTTGTCACCTCAAAAGCAAACCCTATACGCATTAAGCAGTTTCACTCCATTCCCCTCTCCCCTCAGCCCCTGGCAACTCCCACTCTGCTGTCTGTCTATAGGTAGACATTTACCTATTCTGGATATTTCGTATGAATGGAATCACACAATATGTGACCTTTTATGCCTGGCTTCTTTCACTTAGCGTGATGTTTCTGAGGTTCATCCATGTTGTAGCATGTGTCAGCACTTCATTGCTTTTATGGCTGAATAATATTCTATTATATATGTGTGTGTGCGGGGGTGTGTGTGCACGTGTGCGTATGCATGTGTGTGTGTATTTTTTGGTGGGCAGGCAAGCTGGTGAATGAGATTTTGGAGACAGACAGTTGCACTTTGAATCTGGATCCCAAAGAGATGTAGCTGTGTGGTGTTAAGCAAAGGAATTCACGTCTCTGATTTTCAGAGTTCACCAAACAGAGATCAGACAACAACCTTGCAGGGCTATCGTAAGAATTAGACATACTGTGTGTATATAAGGTGCCTGGAGCATACATAGTAGGTAGTTTATAAATGGTAGCAGTGAAAATGACTATTCAATCAGGCACAAATTTTTTTTTAATCTTTTTAAAAAATTTTTATTGAGTTAATGATAGGTTACAATCTTGTGAAATTTCAGTTGTACATTGTTGTTTGTCAGTTGTGTTGTAGGTGCACCCCTTCACCCTTTGTGCCCACCCCCTACCCCACCTTTCCCCTGGTAGCCGCTAATCAGTTCTCTTTGTCTACATTTTTAAATTCCTCATATGAGTGGAGTCATACAGAGATTGTCCTTCTCTATCTGGCTTATTTCACTTAACATAATTCCCTCAAGGTCCACCCATGTTGTTGCAAATGGGACGATTTTGTTCTGTTTTACGGCTGAGTCGTATTCTATTGTATATATATATACCACATCTTCTTTATCCAATCATCTGTTGATGGGCACTTAGGTTGCTTCCACATCTTGGCTATTGTAAATAATGCTGCAATGAACATTGCGGTGCATCGGACTTTTGGAATTGCTGATTTCAAGCTCTTTGAATAGATACCCAGTAGTGGGATAGCTGGGTCGTATGGTAGTTCTATTTTTAATTTTTTGAGGAATCTCCATACTGTTTTCCATAGTGGCTGCACCAGTTTGCATTCCCACCAGCAGCGTATGAGGGTTCCTTTTTCTCCACAACCCCTCCAACACTTTTTACTATTTGTTTTGCTATTTTTGTCATTCTAATGGGTGTAAGGTGGTATCTTAGTGTAGTTTTGATTTGCATTTCCCTGATGATCAGTGATGATGAACATCTTTTCATGTGCCTGTTGGCCATCCATGTATCTTCTTTGGATAAATGTCTGTTCATGTCTCCTGCCCATTTTTTGATCAGGTTGTTTGATTTTTTGTTGTTGAGTTCTGTGAGTTCTTTATATATTACTGATATTAACCCTTTGTCGGATGTATGACTTGCAAATATTTTTTTCCCAGTTAGTGGGTTGTTTTTTTGTTTCGGTCCTGTTTTCCTTTGCCTTGAAGAAGCTCTTTAGTCTGATGAAGTCCCATTTGTTTATTCTTTCTATTGTTTCCCTTCTCTGAGAAGACATGGTGTCCGAAAAGATCCTTTTAATACTGATGGCAAAGAGTGTACTGCCTACATTTTCTTCTAGAAGCCTTATGGTTTCAGGTCTCAGCTTTAGGTCGTTGATCCATTTTGAGTTTATTTTGGTGAATGGTGAAAAAGAATGGTCAATTTTCATTCTTTTACACGTGGCTTTCCAGTTTTCCCAGTACCATTTGTTGAAAAGGCTTTCTTTTCTCCATTGTGTGCCCTCAGCTCCTTTGTCGAAGATTAGCTGTCCATAGATGTGTGGTTTTATTTCTGGGCTTTCAATTTTGTTCCATTGATCTGTGCACCTGTTTTTGTACCAGTACCATGCTGTTTTGATTACTGTAGCTTTGTAGTATGTTTTGAAGTCAGGGATTGTGATGCCTCCAGCTTTGTTCTTTTTTCTCAGGATTGCTTTGGCAATTCAGAGTCTTTTGTTGCCCCATATGAATTTTAGGATTCTTTGTTCTATTTCTGTAAAGAATGTCATTGGGATTCTGATTGGGATGGCGTTGAATCTGTAGATTATTTTAGGTAGAATGGACATTTTAACTATGATTATTCTTCCAATCCATGTACATGGAATGTCTTTCCATCTCTTTATGTCGTCATCCATTTCTTTCAGAAAAGCCTTGTAGTTTTCGTTGTATACGTCTTTCACTTCCTTAGTTAAATTCACCCCGAGGTATTTTATTCTTTTTGTTGCAATTGTGAATGGTATTGTGTTCTTGAGTTCTTTTTCTGTTAGTTCGTTATTAGAGTATAGAAATGCTACTGATTTATGTAAATTGATTTTATACCCTACTCTTGCTGTAGTTGTTGATTATTTCTAAAAGTTTTCCATGGATTCTTTGGGATTTTCTATATATAAGATCATGTCGTCTGCAAACAGCGAGAGTTTCACTTCTCCCCTCCCTATTTGGATTCCTTTTATTCCTTTTTCTTGCCTAATTGCTCTGGCCAGGACCTCCAGTACTATGTTAAATAAGAGTGGTGATAGAGGGCATCCTTGTCTCGTTCCTGTTTTCAGGGGGATGGCGCTCAGTTTTTGCCCATTGAGTATGATGTTGGCTGTGGGTTTGTCATATGTGGCTTTTATTATGTTGAGGTAGTTCCCTTCTATGCCCATTTTGTTCAGAGTTTTTATCATAAATGGCTGTTGGATCTTGTCAAATGCTTTCTCTGCATCTATTGAGATGAGCATGTGGTTTTTATTCCTCAGTTTGTTGATGTGGTGTATCACGTTGATTGATTTGCAGATGTTGAACCATCGCTGTGTCCCTGGTATGAATCCCACCTGATCATGATGTATGATCCTTTTGATGAATTGCTGAATTCTGGTTGCCAAAATTCTGTTGAGAATTTTTGCATCTATGTTCATCAGTGATATTGGCCTGTAGTTCTCCTTTTTCAAGCTGTCCTTGTCAGGCTTTGGTATCAGCATGATGTTGGCCTCGTAGAATGTGTTAGGAAGTGTTCCATCCTCCCTAATTTTTTGGAATAGCTTGAAAAGGATAGGTATTAAATCCTCTCTGAAAGTTTGGTAGAATTCCCCAGGGAAGCCATCTGGTCCTGGGGTTTTATTCTTTGGGATGTTTTTGATTGCTGTTTCAATCTCTTTCCTTGTGCTTGGTCTGTTCAAATTGTCTGCTTCTTCTTGAGTGAGCTTTGGGAGATTGTAGGAGTCCCAGAATTTATCCATTTCCTCTAGGTTATCCATTCTGTTGGCATATAGTTTTTCGTAGTATTCTCTTACAATCCGTTGTATTTCTGCAGAGTCTGTTGTTATTTCTCCTCTTTCATTTCTGATTTTGTTTATTTGAGCTTTCTCCCTTTTTTTCTTTGTAAGTCTGGCTAGGGGTTTGTCAATTTTATTTATCTTCTCAAAGAACCAGCTCTTTGTTTCATTGATCCTTTCTACCACCTTTTTCATTTCAGTAGTATTTATTTCTGCTCTGATTTTTATTATTTCTCTCCTTCTGCTGACTTTGGGCTTTATTTGTTCTTCTTTCTCTAGTTCAGTTAGGTGTAGTTTAAGATTCCTTATTTGGGATTTTTCTTGTTTGTTAAGATGTGCCTGTATTGTGATGAATTTTCCT
Organism: Equus przewalskii; assembly: GCF_037783145.1. Taxonomy (NCBI): domain Eukaryota; kingdom Metazoa; phylum Chordata; class Mammalia; order Perissodactyla; family Equidae; genus Equus; species Equus przewalskii. The sequence continues at coordinate 27,581,667 of NC_091851.1, forward strand.
CTTAATACAGCTTTTGCTATATCCCATATGAGTTGGTATGGCATGTTATCATTTTCATTTGTCTCCAGGTATTTTTTGATTTCTTCTTTAATTTCTTCAATGATCCATTGCTTGTTCAGTAGCATATTGTTTAGTCTCCACATCCTTGTGCCTTTCTCAGCTTTTTTCTTGTAATTAATTTCTGGCTTTATAGCATTATGATCAGAGAAGATGCTTGTTATTATTTCAATTTTTTTAAATTTGTAGAGGCTTGCCTTGTTTCCCAACATATGGTCTATCCTTGAGAATGTTCCATGCGTGCTTGAGAAGAATGTGTATTCTGCTGTTTTTGGATGAAGTGTTCTATATATGTCTATTAAGTCCAACTGTTTTAGCTTTTCGTTTAGCTCCACTGTTTCCTTGTTGATTTTCTGTCTGGATGATCTGTCCATTGATGTGAGTGTGGTGTTGAGGTCCCCTACTATTTGTTATTTTTGATGTCTTCTTTTAGGTTTGTTAATAGTTGCTTTATGAACTTTGGTGCTCCTGTGTTGGGTGCGTAGATATTTATAAGCATTATTTCTTCTTGATGAAGTGTCCCTTTGATCATTATGTATTGGCCCTCTATGTCTCTCTTTACCTGCCTTATCTTGAAATCTGTTTAGTCTGATATAAGTATTGCAACACCTGCTTTCTCTTGTTTGCTATTAGCTTGGAGTATCATCTTCCACCCCTTCACTCTGAGACTGTATATGTCATTGGAGCTGAGATGTGTTTCCTGGAGGTGACAAATTGTTGAATCTTGTTCTTTAATCCATCTTGTCACTCTGTGTCTTTTTATTGGAGAGTTCAATCCATTTACATGAGGGTGATTATTGATGCATGAGGGCTTAATGATGTCATTCTGTCACTCGTTTTCCGGTTTTCCTGTGTTTCCTTTGTTTCTCGTCCTGTGTGTTTTAGCCTACCCATTGACTTCTACAGTTTCTTATGCTGGGTTTCTTAGCTTTTTCCTTATTTATATTTTGTGTCTCTATTCTGTTTTTTAGTTTAGTGGCTACCCAATCAGGGACAAATTTATCATTAAAACATTCTGACCTCAAGTCAGCCATGATCTTGGCTTCCTCAGAAGACAAGTGTGTCCTCAGCCCCCAGTCCTGGGAAACCAAGGTTAAGGGAAGGGTTCCAGAGCTGGGCTCTTGCTTGCTTTTGTCTTTGCAGAGCTCTTTATATTTCTAGTAGGTTCTTTTTGTGGGGGGGACGATTGGCCCTGAGCTAACATCTGTTGCCAACCTTCCTCTCTCTCTTTTTCTCTCCTCAAAGCGCCCAGTACATAGTTGTGTATCCTAGTTGTAAGTCCTTCTAGTTCTTCTAGATGAGTGATGTGTAGGTTCACACCCAGGATCTAAACTGGCGAACCCCAGGCCGCCGAAGCAGAGTCCGTGTACTTAACCACCTCTGCACCAGGCCAGCCCCATCTCATAGATTTTGCCATCAGTTTTTCCCTTCCTCATTTATTCAACAGTCCTTGAAATCATGGGGATTAAAAGCTACGTGGCAGCAAAGGGGAGAGGAACTACCTCAAAAAAAATTCTAAATAAGTACATGAAAGGACATCATTAGTCACCAGGGAAATGCAAATGAAAACCACAGTGCGAGAGCAGAATGACTAAAATCACCAAGACTGACCTTAGCAAATGTTGGGGAGGGTACGGGGTGGCTGGAGCCCTCATACGCTGCTGGGGGGAGTGTAAAACGGTCCAGCCACTTTAGAAGACTGTTTGGGAGTTTCTTTAAAAAGCTCAGCATACACTTCCCTTATGACCCAGCATCCACTCCTAGCTGGAATGTGCACATCTCCTCGGGATGGGCAAAAACTCAAACAGCCCCGATGCTCATTAACGGTAGAATGGGTAAACTGTAGTGTATTTTACACAGTGAAATACTACACAGCACCATAGAGAAATGATCTACTCTTACACACAATAACATGCATGAATCTCAAAACGATCATGTTGAGTGAAAGAAGCCAAACGTGCCCACAGCACACAAATAGCTATATTGGCTGGTTCTAGTCACAGGGAATTCTAAAATGACAAAACCAACCTGTGGTGATGGAAATCAGATCAGTGGTTGTTCCTGGGAGAAGGGCTGACTAGGAAGGGGCATGAGAAAACTTTCTGGGGTGACCGAAATCTTCTGTGTCTTGATATGTGGTCATCAAAATTGATTGCTTAAGATTGGAACATTTCACTATGTGTAAATTACATAAAAAATAAATAAAAATTTATATAATAAAACATTTTACTATGGGCCAGGCACTAAGCTGTATGCTTTGTATACCTTATGTCATTTAACTTGTCAGCAAATCCCATGGGGTAGATGTTATTGTCTCTGGTTTACAGATGAGAAAACCGAAGCTCAGAAAGGTTAAGCAACTTGCCTCAGGACACACAGTTAAGCAAATGAGATTAGAACCCATGCAACATGACTCCAAAGCTCATGCCTCAAGGCTCCCCTCTTCTCCCTTAACCCATTTTCTTCCCTAAGACTTTACAGATGGGGAGACTGACTCTCAGAGAGGGCTGGAGACATGCTCAATGCCACTTAGCTCTTTGGAATCAGAATGGAACTAGAACCCAGATCTCTGGAGCTTTCTTCCTGCATCATCCATCCTCACTTGGGCACAGAGGTCAAGCTCACTGCTACTTGTGCTCAGCTTGGGGTTGGGAGCTAAAAGTACAATTTTTAAAGAGTCGAGTATAACATTCATACCGTAGAAGACCCAGACACGGGACATAGACATCCTGTGCCTTTAAAGTGAGACACAGCTTTTCGCCTGTCTCTGCGCTGCCCGAATAGCCCACCAGGCTCTTCTGTGAGATGTGCACGTTCACCGTTCCCTCTCCTGCGGTTAAACCGTGCTGCCCCAAGACCCCTGCAGCCTCACCAGCTTCCTCTCTCCGTGTCTTCTTGGGTCGCAAGATGTCCAAACCCTCCAACGCTTCCAGCAAGCTTCCCTCGGCTTCAGTTGAGGAGCAAGCCTGCGTTCCTCGTCCTCCCCTTGATAGGCAGAGTTCAACGTGGATTCATGTCAAGAACAACACAAACAGCCAGCGTAATCTGGTTTTAACTCACATGCCATCAGTCAACGTTCAGAGAGGCTGCTGTTGGCTTCGGCCCACCAGGTTGTTTAAAGAGCAGCCTTGTCTTGGGTGTCCCGCCATGTGTTCTGGGAGAATTTGGCTCAAACCATGAGAGTTTCCTCCCAAAAACGCTTAGCTCTCTGGGAGGAAAACTACATACGTCCCAGCTCCTTTGGCCTCTGTCCGCGAAAGAGAAACTTCATCTTAAAGTTTCTTTGTCTTCTCTTTAATGGTCGCGCAGAATGTGTTCCGTGCTCTGCCTTTTCTCTGGAACTGGCAAATGGTGCTGTGGATGAATCCCCTGCTTTTTGGGAATGCTTTGCTCCAAGAGCTCCAGGGGGCACAACCGGTTGATAAACAGCCTCTCGAATGATCTGTCCTCCCGCCACCTCTGGGCCGGGGGCCTGTGCGTTCCCAGAACTGGACCGCGGCTGAGCTTCCAGAGGCTGCTGGGGCCAAGCCGGTTTCGCAGATGAGGAAACCGAGCCTTCATCATTTACAAGGGGAGCTGTGGAGCGGGCGAAGGCCATCTGAGGGTAACTCATCCCCACTGCTCCTGGCCTGAGGATTGTGCCTTTGCCGCTCGGCTTCCTCCTCTGGAAAGTGAGGCTGTGAAGCGGTTGCCCCCTTGGTTTCCTCTCATTCGGGGCCTTCTGCAGTTACACAGCCACCTGGTAGGAGTGCCAAACCTGAAATGTGGCACTCTGCTCTCCAAGCCAGACAAGGATCAAGGCCTGTGGCGCCTCACAAGGCACCAAGTGGCTCAGTTCAGCCCCCACTCTGTCTAGACCCTGAGCCGGGCACTGGGGACACTAAGGTGGATCAATCTGCGAGGCCGGTGGACACATGGACAGATCCTTATACTAGACTGTGGCAAGCCTGGTGATGTTATGCCTGAGGGGCTGTGGGAATGCAGGGGAGGGCCCTAACCCAGCCTGGAGGAAGTCGGGGAGGGCTTCTCGGGGGAGGTGACAATGCCAGCAGATTAGCATCTGGTGACCCTGATGAAAGGAGGGGAGACCAAATGGCGTGAGACCTTGGGCAAGCCCTTTGCCCATTCTGGTCCTGAGTCTCCCCAAAATACAGTTGTGGGGCATGGCTGACTCAGCTGAGAGCTTTGGTCTCCCCACTCGGGACTTCTGGGGTGGGGAAAGCCTTGAATAGTTTTTGAGCTTGGAGGGCGCCTGGTCCAGAGGCCAGGAGAGACTCTCCTTGTTCTGGCATTTGAGGCCTCCACCCTCCTCATCTCCGACAGGCCCGTAGTCCTCAGGGAGCATGGGAGCACCCTACAGCCCTCTCAGCTTGGACCAAGGCCCAGTTCGTGTGGGAACACCCTGCACTGAGAGAAGTGGCAATGAGTCACGCTCCCCTCCGTGACCCGGAGCCCTTCCTCCGTCCGCTGGAGAATTGCTGCCCGGGAGAGCTCTCAGTGCTAGCAGAGACCCAGGCACGCTGCCGGCTGGACCGTATCAGCAAGGAAATTATTCTTCTGAAGTGTCCATCTCTTTGGCACATCACTGGAGTCCCTGAGCCCAGATGGGCAGGGCAGTGTCTTGGGATCCTCAGTCCCCCTTAGCTGCCCCTGTCTCTCTCCTGCCCTTACCAGCCAGGCTTGGCCCCTGGAAAGTGTGAGTCCCGCTTGCTCTTTCTACCTCCTCTGCTCCCATTCCCTCCAGACCTCCTGTGCTCCAGCCCCCACCCACCCCTGCAGCCGCACTGCCTGAGGTCAGCTGTTGCTGCCCTGTGGCTCAATCCTCTGCACACGTCGTTGCCTGTCTTCTCTCGTGTGTCCTTCTGGCAACATCTGACCTGGGGGGACTCCCTCTTGAGAAGCCCAGAGCCCCCTTGGAGGCCTCTTCCTGCAGCTTTTTAGACATGAGGGCTCTGCCCGGCTTTCTTCTCGCTCTATACAGTATACAGGATCTATATACAGTATCCTACGCTGAGCCTCAGTCGCTTCATCAGTGAAATGGGCATAATAACGGGCCTTTTCCAAGGGGTTGATGAAGGGATTATTGAATGAATTCACACACACAAGGCATTTAGTGCCTGATGCAGAGGGTGTTCAGTAAGTGTTGGCTAAAGTATCATTAATTTTTTCAACGTCTCCATGGATACCTAACGGGTTTCTTCAACATTATTTGGCCAAAACTGAACTCTTGACTTTTTCCCCTGAGCGGGCTCCTACCCGGGCTTCCCCATCTCAGTAAATGGCAACTCCATCCACTCAAAGACCAAGCCTGGGAGTCAGTCTCCTCCCACCCTCTCCGTCCGCCCACACTCCTGACCTCACGAGGACTGGGGGCGCTCCTCCAAAGGCGCCTGAATCACGCACTTCTGGCCATCTCCCTGCCGGGGCTGAGCCCCTTCTGCCCGCTCCCGGAGGGCTTCCCAGCCTCCTTGCTGGCCTCCCTGCCTCCACCTGCCCCCTCAGCCCCCTCCCTGCAGCTGCTACCCCTCCTCGCTTAACAATCACAGAGGCCCCCAGTGCATAAAGGAAAGCTCAAGTGCCCCCCCTAGCCCAGCCCAGGGGGCTCCACCTGCCTCTCCCCTACTCTCTCCCCCACCCACCGCTCCACCCAGATCAGTTCACACCAGTTCTCATCTCAGGGCCTTTGTCTGAATGCTCTTCCCCCAAATCTTTGTATGGCCACTCTTTTTCATCCTTCAAGCTTCAGCTACAATTCCTCTCCTCTGAGAAGCCCTCCCTGACCTCCTGTCCTCAGTGCTCCCCTCCTCCCCATCCTGTCCCCCACTTACTCCCATCCTAGCATGTAGTACAGTCTGTATTTCTGCATCCGTGGGTCTGTCCTCCTTTTTATCGACCACCTCTCATACCAACCTGTGGACTTCACAAAGGCAGGAGCTGTGTGTATTTTATCAGTGTCCACCCACCAAACAGCAAGTGTTTCATCAACTCCCAAGGCCTCAACCAGATCTCCAGACCTGGGCTCTGTGACCTTGAGGAAGTTTCTTACCCTCTCTGGGCCTTGAGTTTCTGGTGCCTGGCAGGTAGAGAGGCCTGGCTGGTAATGGACAGCTCCCCCTCACGCTGACCCAAGGCGCAGTGGGGAGGGGAGGTTGCCCAGGCTGGCCCTTTCACCTGCTGTATACTGCTTGGGGTACATTTCCTCCTGTGGACACAGAGAGCACCCGCAAGTGTTTGCTGAGTTGAATGGAGTCACACAGCCCTGTCCTAAGGCCCCGGACACACAGATGCCGGCCCCTCCAGGAGTGAGAGGCCTGCAGAGGAGCCAGCTCGAGGCCGGGGGAGCTGGGTGAACTACGGGGTGATTAAACACGTGTAACTGTTGGGGCACAGCTGTGGTGGGAAGTCAACAGAGGCAAGAAGCCGGGTTCAGACTCGGGCTGTGGGGAGGAGCCTTCTGCCAACTGTGGCCCCCCCCAGATCAAACCATCTGGGTGAGAGAGCTCTCAGCCAGGGACTGTGACCCCACGGGGCTGAGGCCTGGGCCAGCGAGGGGGCTGTGATCCTTCCTGACTCCTCCTGGGATCCCCGCCCCCTGAGCCCCTCCCTGAGCCCCTCCCTGAGCTGGCAGGGGTGTGGGGAGAAGGTGAGGCCAGACTCAGGGTGTGACCTGGGGCAGGGTGGCTGGCTCCGTTCCTGGTCTGGAAGCCGGAGCTAATGTGTCGGCCTCAGGCAGGGGCTGGGACTGGCCTGGCACTGCTCCAGCAGACCTGGGGAATCCAGGCCTGAGACTCCTGTCCTGACAAGCACAGGGCCTGCTCAGTGTCAAGCCCTGGTCTGGGCGGTGCTAGGGCACAAGGACGACCCAGGCCCCAACTACACCCCCGGGAGCTCTTGGCTTGTGGGGGAGTGGGGGGCGGGAATGGATGGGTTAAAGCGAGCATTCCTTGTGATAAGTGCAGATGGTGTCCCTGAAGCTTTGGCCCAGGCTAGAGGGTCAGAGGAGAGGCCCAAGAACGAACAGGAGTTAACCAGGAAGGAGAAGCAGGGAGAAGGACATCCCAAGTGGGAGGAGGTGGGAGCACAGGCCAGGAGGTGAGACGGGGCACGGTGGGGAAAGACGTAGATGGGACTGGAGAGGCTGGCAGGGCCCTGGGTGGCCTCCAAAGTATGGACTTTGGCCTGAGGCCACCGGGGAGCCCCTGAAGGACCAGAGTTGTGTTTTGGAAAGAGGAAGATAAGGGCTGTTACAGGATGAATCGGGGAGGGGGAGACCAGAGGCCAGGAGACCGTGAAGAGGCCAGGAGAGTGTCTGGATGAGCCAGGCGCCCCTGAGGATGGGGGAGCAGACGATAGGAGGGGCGTTGGGGTGGCTCAGGCAGGAGGTCTTGGGTGTCGGGGTGGGGGGGAGGCTGGGGATGCCCTGTTTCTGGCTGAGGATGGAGCAGCTATTCCCAAGCTGGGGACCCAGCAGGGGCCAGTTTCAGGGGACAGAGGATGTGTTCTGCTTGGGATGAGTTGAATATTCAGGATACCGGGGTGGTGGTTGAGGTGGGGGCTGTCCTAGGGAAAGGTCTGGAGGATGATGGTCAGATGGGTCCAGAGCTCTGGAGAGAGGCCAGGGCTGGGAAAGGGATGGGCGAAGCTGGGTGACTGGTCCCTTCTCAGACCATCTCCCTCTGGCTCTCCGGAGGCAGGAACAGGCTTGGTCAGGAAGTGTGAGGGAGTTAACGGCCCTGCGGGCATCTTGCAGCCTCAGGGGGTCAGGAGTCGGGGACAGAGGTTCCAGCCTCCCTCCTTAGGACAGACAGACGTGTCCGGGAGGCATGCTATAAGTCATTTGAGGCCTCAGAGGACCGGACTGTTGCCAACTGTGGTGACCTGGATGACACTCCTCATATTGACTTCTCTCCTTCTCTGCCTCTTCCTGTTCCCTCACGGCGGCTTCTGGGATCACATCCCAAGTGAGTACTTGTCTCAGGTTCTGCTTAGGTCTTTTTTTTTTGAGGAAGATTAGCCCTGAGCTAACTACTGCCAGTTCTCCTCTTTTTGCAGAGGAAGCCTGGCCCTGAGCTAACATCCATGCCCATCTTCCTTTACTTTATATGTGGGACACCTACCACAGCATGGTGTGCCAAGCGGTGCCATGTCCGCACCCGGGATCTGAATTGGCGAACCCCGGGCTGCTGAGAAGCGGAACGTACACACTTAACCACTGTGCCACCAGGCCAGCCCCTCAGGCTCTGCTTAGGGAAAACCCGACTAAAATAAAGTCTAGTGGAAGCCACGGAACCGTGGGCTCCTCCTGGGCTGGCACGGGCTGTGTCCTTGGCCCCAAACTCAGGCCCGGGTTGAGAAGCCCTCTCCCACTCATTCTCCGCCTCTGCCCCCCCACCCCGGGAGGGTTTGTGACATAAACAGGGGGAGCCAAGGCTAAGGGGACGGGGAAGAGCATGGTCCCAGAACGTCCCGGGAGAGAACTGGGCACTTCCCCTGGGAGTCTCTCTCTTCTTCCTCAGGTGGGGCCAGAAGCAAAATGAGCAACAACATCCCAGGCAGATACACCTTCGGGGCTAGCCCGGAGCAGGCGGGAGAGGTCAAGGCCATGACCAGCTCACCCTTGAGGGCTCTGCCCCCGGGAGCCCTGAGCTGCGGAGCTCGGGGTCCAGGCCTTGCACTGGGCATCCAGACCAGCTGGGGAGCAAAGACCTACTGTGATCAGAGGGAGCCGTGATGGCACTTAAAAAATGATCTATACTGCTTTCTACTGCCTCAGTAACATGAGCGCATTTAACAAACAGAAAACTTAGAAAACCTAAAAAAGACACACACAAAAGAAAAAAATTATTAAGCTCACTTGTGACCCCCCCATCCCTGGGACAACTGCTGGAAACATGGCAGTGTTTACCCTGTTGTTTTTCCCATGTCCACTTTTTTTTTTTAACAGAAATTGGATTACATTGTTAATACTATAACGTTTTAATTTACTAATGTAGCATGAACTCTTTCCATGGCAAAATGTATTGATCCACCTTGTTAATTCTAAGGCTGCCAGAGTGGACCACTTCATTAATGGAATCTTAGGTTGGCTGCACCAGAAATAATAATAATAGTAAACAATAATAGCCATGTACTGAACATCCAGCATGTGTGTGTCATGCTAGTCACTAGACAGCCACGTGAGGTGCATACGGTTACCCCTAGTTTACAAATGAGAGAAGAGAGGGTGACAGCGGTGCAATGACTTGCCTGAGGCCACATGGCTCTCGAGGCCGATTCAAAACCAGGTCTCCATAGGGCTCTTAACCATGGCATTTGGCCAGCTGGTGGGTCCCCTGTTTGTCCCCCCACGTTTGTTTCCACTCAGAAATTCTGATGAACCGAAGCCCTGTGTATGCAGTTTACCGTTTCCACTTGGAGCGAAGCTTTATGCTGGGGCCGGCAGGGTGGGGTGGGGCCATCGTCACCGTCCCTCCTCCCATTCCCTGAAGTCTCCCTGGATGTGCGATTGAACCTCTTCCCTCAGCAGCTATGGAGGCAATGCTGGCCAGAGATGGGTAGGGACTTGCCCAAGGCCACACTGTGTAGAGGCTGCACCAGGGGCCTGGCTTCCGATTCCCCACCCAGGGCGTGGACAGAGCATGCAGGATGCACAGGACATAGGAGTTGGAGACCCAAGCTCCAAAGGATGGAGGATGTGCCGGTTTTGGTCGCTGCGGCATCTGTCCCCAACCGCAGCACAGGGTCTGCCGTGCAGGAGGTTCGCATGGATGGGCCAGCAGAGGGAGAGGTCTCTGTGGAAGCTTCCAGGAGGGGCCTGGGACGGGCTGAGGAGGGTGAGTGGGGTTTGGACCAGCAGAGAGAGAGGAGACAGCGGGCAGGACTGCGAGGGCAGATGTGTGGAGGCAGGAAGGAGAAAAGCTATGTTGGAGGGCAGGAATGGACAATGAGAAGACCGACAAGACAAAGGGTATGGGAGTCTGGGTGGCCAGACTAGACCCACAGAGGCTCCCGGCCCAGCCTTTGGGCAGTCCCCCAACCACCACAGGCCCTCCCTGGGTAATTCCTGAACAGGAACAGAAGGAGGAAGTTGTATAAGTGACACTGAGCCTGTGAGTGGGCGGCAGGGCCTGGTTTCATTTCCAGGCGAGTCCTGGAGCTGTTCTGCTCTGGCGCCTACCCCCACCCTTGCCCATCGCCTGCCGTCTTGGCCCTTGGGTCAGGCAAGGGTGAACCCCGAAGCCTGGGGAGGCCAGGAGGGAGGCATCAAGGCCAGGAGATGGGGAAGTCCCATCACGTGTGGATGCCCTGGGAGAGGGGCCTGACGCATCTCCTTCTCTGCCAGGCTAGATCGTGAATTCTGGAGGCTGGGGCTGCAGCTTCCACATCCTACCTGCCTGGCAAACTCCTTCCCATCCTTCAAGACCCAATCTAAATGTTCCTCATCTGGGAAGCCAAGAAACCCCTACCAGGGCAAACTAACAGATCGCTCCCTCTCTGAGCTTCTCCAGACTCAGACCACACTTAAAAGTGAAAAAAGAGAATCTCTGTTCATTGGGTGCTCACAGGGCGCCCGGCACTCGGCAGGTGCCTCTGGCCTCAACACCTCAGTGGATCCTCTCAGCATCACTGAGAGTTGTACTCTCACCAGCTCCATTTCAGCCGGCAGCACATCCAGGCTTAGCAAGGGCACATGGGGTGCAGACGGTGGGGCTGGGGCTTCTGGACCGGAAGCTCATGGCTCTCTGCCTCTCTTGCTCAGGGTGTTTCAGCATCTGTGTCCCCTTCTGGCTTGAGAGCCCCCAACAGGCAGGATGTGTGTCCCTGGACACCTGACCCCGAGGAGGTGCTGACCCATGGACAAATCTTTAAACCTCTCCACCTGCCTTCACCGTGATGCAGACCTAAACTGGTGCCTTGTATACAGTAGGGATTTAATAAATGCCTGTGAAATGAAGAAACCTTGCTGCCAGTCCAAGCTGTCATAAACCTGCAGTATGACCTTGCACAAGTCGCTTCTGTTCTCTGGTCCTCAGTTTCCCCAGCTTTAGAAGGAAATATTTAGAGATAGCTCTCTTGGCTGCCTGCCTGTCCCCAAATTCTGTCCTTTGCTCTAGAACATAACATGGCACATACCCAGCACCAGGTTCCCCTTTATTAACATCTTACATTCGTCCAGGACATTTGTTAGAACTAATGAACCAGTATTGATGTCTCATCATTAACTTCAGTCTGTACTTTATTCGGAGTTTCGTTTTTTTCCTGAATGTCCCTTTTCACATCCAGGATCCCATCCCAGGCACTATATTATATTTTGTCCTCGTGTCTCCTTAGGCTCCTCTTGGGTGTGACAATTTCTCAGATTTTCCTTGTTTTTGGTGCCCTTTACATTTTTGAGGAGCACTGTCAGCTGTTCTGTAGAATGTCTATTGGAATTTGTCTGATGATTTCCTCATTGTTACACTGGGATCAGGGCTCTGGGGGGAAGACCACGAGGTGAGGTACCGTTCTCATTACATCATACTAAGGGGACGTGTCGCCACCAGGACCTGTCCTTGTTGATGTCGACCTTGGTGGCCTGGCTAAGGCAGGGTTTGTCACGCGTCCCCCCCATGCTGTCCTCTTGGAAGGAAGTCACTCGGAGCGGCCCTCACCGAGGAGTGGGGAGTTCTGCTCCCTCCTTGAGGGCGGGTAGAGCATTAGCATTTTTTCTTCTCTAGGATCTACTTCACCAAGTCCTCCCACAAAGCGTGGCTACATTCCATCTTCCTGACAGGCCTGGGAAACGAGGCTGGGGAGGGGGTGGGGCTCAGGGCCTGGGGCGGGCTCTGCGGGTCTTGCCTGTCCCCCTCAAGTGAAGTACCGGCCGCCACGGCTCCCAGCGGGTCAGGGCAGGACAGAACCACAGCTCCTGAGTTCCAGGCTCCGGAGGCCTGAATTCTGCCTGGGTTTGCATTCGAGGTCCTGCCCTCCTCCCGGTGTCCTGTTGCCTCGCCTCGCCTCAGTTTCCACATCTGTCCACTGGAGACAAATACCCCGACCTCGTGGTGCTGTGAAGAATGAACGAGACGCCACACACAGAGCCCCCAGGATGACGGGGTGCTGCCTGGAGCTCAGCCCGTGGCGCTGAGAGCTGCGGCTGCGACGCTTGTTTTCACAGTTATTCTTTGAAGGTCTCCCGTTGCAGACTGTCTCCTCTCTGCTCAGCGGGTTTGTAACCCCCTCTGATCTGGGGGTCACAGCTCTGGCTGCAGATTTCCGCCCTGCCCTTTGCCCTCCTGCCAGGCCAGGCAGATCAAGGGCCCTGGGCCCTTTTATCTTTTCTCATAAACATTCTGAGACATGGCGGAAGGAGGCCTGGGCTGGAGCAGGGCTGGCTCTGTCTGCCGGTGACTCTCTGTGACCTTGGGAGAGTGTCTTTCCCTCTCTGGTCTCTACTGTGGTCTGAGGGGAGTGCTGTGATGAATGACTGAGTTTCGTGGCACTCGACCTTCACACGAAGCTGGCGGGGCCAGGAGTCTCTCATTTTCACGCGAGCAGGTCTTTTCTGCCTGTGACAGCCCCTGTTTTGTCTCTAGATTCTGAGCTGGGCGGAGAAGCACTGCAGCCTCGGCCTTCCCACCTGTGCACTGGCCGCTCAACCCCTGCAGGTGCGGCCTCGAGGATGTCGACCGTGCAGGGCGGTGCTCATGGTTAATGCCGTCATTGGCATGTTGGACTTGGGCTCCGCCCGCTCAGGTGCCCACTGTCTCTATCCCTTCCCCGGAGGGTGGGGGAATGCTGGAGGAACCAGCCTTGAGGGCAAACATGCTCCCCTGCTCCCAGCTCCTTCTGACTCATGGGGCCGGGGGACGCATCTCTAGTGCCCTGCGTCTTAGGCCTTCAGGCCACCCTGGCCTCGGTCCCCGGAACACGCGTGCGTGCCCACGCATGCACACCAGGCGAGCTAGGCTCTGTCTCAGCTGCTCCTCGGCTGCAGCCGCCGTCAGCGCAGAGGCCTCCAGACTGCTCCTTGCGGCCCCACATCTGTCTCCCACTCAGTGACAGCACCTCTCCCCAGGCCCTTCTCTGGTCACAGTGCTCCAGGGCTCCCCACTGCCTCCAGGACAGAGCCACGCCCGGCCCTCAAGGATGTTCAGGGCTCACCCCGGCCACCCTGCCCACCTCACTCCCCCACTCCAGCCCGCCCACCATGTTGTGCTCCATTAGCACTGCCTTCCATCAGCGGGGCCGAGTTCCAGACCCAGCGGTGTTTTCCGCCTATGTCTTTGCTTATGCTATTCCCTCTGGCTGGAACACCCCCTCTGTCCCATCTCCGCAGGCGTCTACACTCTCCATGGACGACCTCCCTCCTTCATCAGCCCCCCTACTCCAACACACATCCTGGGTTAGGGGACCCTCCAGCTCCCAGTGCTGGCCCCATCTCTGTGCCTAGTGCACTGGTCGCACTTGTCTTCTCCTCCAGGCTGTGAGCAACTCGAGGGCAGAGACCAGACTTGGTTTGCTCACTGCTGTATCCCCAGCACCTAGCACACAGTAGATGCTCAGTAAATATTGACTGACTGGAGGAAGGAAGAGCGAGGCTTAGCCAGGGGCTGGGGGCGGACAGCACTCCACGCAGAGGGACGAGCAAGTGCAGAGGCCTCTAGGCGGGAATGCGCTGCTGTGATGGAGGGACAGCAAGGAGGTAGGCCTGACAAGGAGGGAAGGGGACCAGGGCCTGCAAGAGAGGCCTGAGCAGTTGGCAAGAGCCTGATGCACTGATGCACTGGACATCTCTGTGTAAACCGTAGAGTGCAGTGCCACGGGAGGTGCCAAGCCCATTCCACAGTCTCAGGCTGGAGCCTGTCCACTCTCCCACCCTGTCCTGTAGCCCTGAGCCTGGTGGCTTTGAATAGACAACTCACAGCAAACCATCTGGGGAAGAGCAGGGCTGGTCTGGAACTTCCCACTGGGTGCCTGTGACGGGTCCAGCTCCCCACTTGCTGCTCCAGGGATGAGCTGGGCTCAGGGTGGGTGCGGCAAATAGGCCACCATTGAGCCAGAGTCACCAGGGCCCTGGATGAGGTGGGGGGCACCCTTGATCCCACTTCACGGGAAAGCTCTCACCCATGGGCCTGCTGCCAGTCTTGTGGGACCAGGCCTCTCCCCACGCTCTCCATCCTGCCCTCAGCTGTGGCTCTGACCCAGGGATGGGGAAGAAGGGAAGAGGAGGTTTCTGGAAATAGATGATTGAGTACAACCGGTGCTCACCATCTCGACACTGTTGACACCAATAACATCTGTCATCTGCCGGGTGCTTTGAGTTGGGAAATTGTCCTTCTTGATGTTCCAGACCCGGGCCAGGGCTGTGTATACTGTCGGTGGCCAATAAGTTGCTGCCCATTAACAATGATGGATGATTTGCAGGTATGAAGCAATGAGCTGCTATTTTACTAACAAATAATGTTTTAAGCAAAATAATGCACCGAGTCACTTACTTACCCACCAGGCCAGACCAGCGACTCTTACGTCGGCATAATCCTGGAGGTTGGTGGGGTTGTTACCCCACTTTATGGATGAGTAAATTGAGGCTCAGAGCGGGCAGGGTCACATAGTCAATGAATGGAAGAGTTGGAACTTGAGCCTTTGTATGTGGATCCCTAATCCGTGTGTTCTCTCCAGCCAACTGGGCAGTGTCTGCTTTGTGCTGGGCACAGGCCAGGCCACAGTCCCTGCCCTCAGGGTGAGGACAGACACACTCCAAATGGACTTGGGGTGTGCCCCCATCAGGGCTTTGTTAGGGAGCGTGTCCTGGAGGAGGTGGTGTTTACTCAGGACCTTCACGGACACGGAGGGTTGGGAAGCTAGAGATGTGGGGGGTTACGGTCTGAACAAAGGCCCAGAGGGCTGGTGGAAAATAACAAATGCTCCCAACCACTGGGCCGGCCTCGTCTTCCTCACGTGCCCACTGAAACCTCTGCCATCGAGCCAAGCCCTTGAAGCCAGTGGTGGCTCCAGGTGGAAGGCTGCCTCTGTCCTTGCAGAGCCAAAACTTGTCTCCATTGTCCCTGCTCTTCCAAGCAAGTATGTAGGGTGTGAGTAATGAGATCTCACACGCAGGGAGCTTACAGCTCCTCATGTCATCCTCACGGGAGGCTTCTGAGGGAAGCGTTCTCTTCAGCCCATTTTGCAGGTTGGCATACCGAGGCTCAGAGAAATGGCATGCTCAAGGTCACATATCCAGGAAGTGGCAGAGATGGGACTTGAACCCATCTCTGTGGACTGTGGAGTCCAAAGTCTATGCTTTTAAGCCTTCTGTCATCCCAGCTCTAGGAGTAGCCCAGAACTTTCAGCTGAACTTCTGTGGATGAATCTAGTGATGTGCTGGCAAATATTTAAAAACCAGCTCTCTGGGAGGAAAAAAAGCCTTGATTTGTAGCCTTTGCTGGTTTCCAAGGTGTAAATACTCCCACGGTGGCTCATATCAAGCCATCAAGCTACCAAGCGTGACATCATGGACCGTGGCGTTGGGAGGAGATGGGCACAGTCCGCCCTTGCCAGTGGTGAGAGCCACCTCCAGCACACCCTGGCCACGCAGCCCACCCCGGCCCAGGGCGGCAGGCAAAGGCCTCCAGACCCGCCTGAGGAGTGAACGGCGACTGAGAAGCCTGCTCCTCCAGCCTGGGAAGCTGTGGTTAATCTTTAAGCCAGCCTTGCAAACAAGCACGGCCGTTTCCCCAGCCCAGGCTGGCTTCTGGCGCTGCCTCTGCTGCTGACTTGCTGTGGGGCTTCAAGCTGCCCCTTCTCCCTCTGGCCTCAGTTTACCAACCGTAAGAGCTACCACTCATTGAGCATAACCTCAGCCACCCTCACACTCCTCAGTTTTAACTTTCCCGGGAGTCCTCTCTGGCCATGCTCACTGTTTCACGGGCGAGGGGCCTGGGCTGGGGAAATCGATGGACCGGTACAAGGCGCGGCCGTGGGCAGCCAGCCTGGATTTGAACCAGATCGGTCCTGCTCGAGGCCTCGCTCATTCCTGGACTCCTGGATACTATTTTGTACCCCGAGGCCTTTGCCTCCCATGTCCTAGGGTTCCCATCCCAGCTCCTCTCAGGAGGAGAAGCCCGGCCTGGTGCCATTTGACCCGGCTGGGCCTCAGTTTCCCATCTGTGAAATGGGAAAACGTTCAGAGAAGGAAGCTGGATTCGGGCCCACCTTCCCCTGTGGGCTGTAACTACAGGAGGACGGGAGAAGAGACAGGGGCAGGGGACGCGTCCCGACAGGGCAGCCCTGGAGCCCGGGCCGGGAGGTGGTGGGGCGAGGTGCCATCAGACAGGGGTGGGGGAGGCTGTGTGGCCCTAGAGCAGCATTTCCTCAGTGTCCCCTTTCTCTGCTGTATGCCCTGCCCCCTGCGTCCAGATTACTTTGCCTCTTTATTCACATTTGCAAGTGTCATTGCCACCAAACACTTCCTAGGCAGGAATGTCCAGAGCTCCACGACTTCTGACGGGCTGCCTTAGTCCTGCGTTTGTTTTTGTTTTATGCACATTAAAATGAACACATCCATTAAAATAAATGTTGCTTTTCTCCCCACTGCCCCTCCGGCCCCAGTCCCCTCTTTGGGAAACTCAGGTCAAGCCCACAGTCCAAAGCTTGTTTCTTGTAGGTCACCTCCTTCTCTGTGCCTCAGTTTCCTAATCTGTAAAATGGAGACGACCATCCCACCAGCTCAGCTGCTAGTTGGGAATAGATCTTAAAGTCGACCTGAGCCACTTAGCATGGCGCCTGGCAAGGAGTGAGCGCCCTATTAGTGCTGCTGTTATTATTATTATTATTACTAATAATTGCAGGAGAGGTGGTTTTGGGGTAAACGGGGTGGGTGGGTTGGGGGGAATCTGGGAGGGCGTTTTGGTTTGAGGGAGGATGGGGGTCCCGCAGGGTGGGGCGCTCTCAGGGGGCGGGTGGGGGGCGGGGCTTCCGCGCCCCAAGCCTCCGCACCCCCGACGCGCGCCCCGCCTGGACGCCTGGCTCGAGTGTGGGGGGCCCGCGCCCCGGTCTCCCCCAGGTCACGGGCGGGGAATTCGTCCCCGCGCGCTTCCTCCTTCTTCCTCCTCCCGGCGGCCTGCGGGGCCCCTCCTCCCGGCTCGCGCGCTCCCTCCCATCTCTTCCCCTCCCCGGGCCGTCGCCTCCTCCTCCTCCTCCTCCCTTTCTCTCCCGATCTGTCTCTCCCGGCCCGGAATCCATTCCGGCCTGGGAGCCGGAGCGGCCAGGCCGCCGTCGCTGGACCCCCGGCCGTCCGGCGGGCCGCCCTCCCGTGCGTCTGGCTACCGGTGTGCCCGCCCGCCCGCCGGCCCAGGTGAGCGCCCCCCGCCCCTCTGCGGCCCCGAGTCCCAGCCGGCGGCGGGGAGCCCCCGCCCGGGACCACCCTGGCGTCGGATCGCCGGGCCGCGGGGCCCCGTGCACCCCTCCAACCCCTACCCCAGGGCCGAGCCGCGATCCCGGAGCGCAGGGCGGGCGCACGGGGACGTGCCGGCGCGGCCTTTTGTTGTGATGCCGCGAGAGGAGGGGGCTGGGCGGGGGGCGCAGGGGTCCTGCCCGCGCGGGGACCCCCTCCGGCTCACCCGCCCACTACGAGCCCCCTGAGAAGCAGCGAGCCGGGCCCGAGCCCCCCGGCCAGGTCTAGGCCAAATCTGAAATCTGAGCCAGTCGGCGCCGCCTCTGGCCGCGGCTGCCCGGCCTGGCGCCCCCCGCCCGGGATGGGGGGTGGAGAGGGGGCGGCAGGGTGGGCCTGGGGGTCCCTGGCTGGAACTCGCGGCTAGGGCACCGGGACCGACCACTGTGTCCTCGTGGGGCTTCGAGTAGGGCCTGGTGCCGCTGGCCTGGAAAGGACTGGGCCACACTGTGTCTGGTCCCGGCTGCCCCTAGCCCCCAGCCTCGCTTCTGGGCAGGCCCAGCCGCCTGCCTGCTCAGAAGTTGGCAAAAGTTTTGGGCCTCGCCACCAGACCGGGTCCGTCTGCCTGCCTAGGCTGGGGTTGGGGGTGGGTTCGAATCTCAACAGGGCCACCACTTGCCCTGCTGTGTGTCCTCAGACAGCTGCCTGCTCTCTCAGAGCTGGAGGTCCTCATCAGTGGCAGGTGGGCCTGGCTGGGATCACCCGGCTGGTGGAAAGATGGGGTGAACCGGAGGTGCTCACCTGTGGGGTATCACTTCAGTCTCTGGGGTTTTCAGGGGACTTGAGGGTGGACAGACCATGTGCGTGTGGCCCCGGGTGAGGCTTTCCAAGCTTCAGGGACTCTGCACAGTTGGGGCTGTGGTCCCTGCGTCGCCTGGGGTGAGTCCAGGCCCTGCCACAGTGCAGCTGAGGTCAGACTTGGTTTCAGTGGGCCAAGCTGGTCCTGTTGCTGACCATCTTCTCGGCCTCCTGGCTGGGGAGACGGGACACCTCGGCTTCTCCTCTCCCTGGGCGGCCTGGACCGAAGGGCTGCCCCTCTGAGTCTGCGGGTGTGGAAAGGGGACCCGCAGGGGAGAATCCGTGTGTCTGCGTGCAGGCCTTTGGTATGTAGTGGGTGCTCAATAAGTGCGCGCTTCACTGGATGAATTGCCCACAACGGGTGGGGCTGAGCTTGCTGGCCTCGTGGGGCTCCTCTCCAGAAGAGGATGGGTCGGTGCCTGAAAAGCCACCACGTAACCCCTTGGGAGAGACAGGTGCCGTGTAGTCCTGCCGCCCGGCTGCTGTGTGGCCTCAGGAACTTGCGGCTCCCTCTGGCCTTAGTTTTGTTGAGTATAGAACGGGCCAGTGAGAGTGACAGCTGCTGATGTCTCCTGAGCACCTCCTGTGAGGTAGGGACTCTTGTTTATCCTCCATTTGCTGATGGAGAAACTGAGGCACAGAGAGGTGAAGTGGCTTGACCGAGGCCACACAGTTTGAAGCTGGAATGAGAACCCAGACCTCAGAGAGCCCCGTTCGGCTGCCCTTGAACCCTTCCAGGGGTGATGGAGGAGCAGGGGTTTCCCGGGACGGGACCAGAGGCACAGCAGTGTCGGAGGGGACTGTGCTGCTGCGTGGTCGCAGGGGCCACGAGGCCCATTGGTGGTGGGGTGATGTGGTCTTTCCACCCAGGGATGTGATTTACAGTGTGTCACCTCTCTCAGCTGACTGCCTGCCAGGCCCTCCTGTGTGGCCCCTGAGCCTTGGCTCCTGAAGGTGTCCCTACGGGAAGGGCTCCCAAATAAGGAGCTGCTTATCTGCTCTTGCTTTTCAAGGTTTAGCTGAAGGCCCACCTCTTCCAGGAAGGCCCCCCAGCTCTCTCCTCCTCTCCCCTAACCTCTTCCTGGAGCATGAGTTATCCCCGGCTCACAGCCAGTTTCTGCTTGTGCTTCTTCCCTGATTGTGACCTGGGGGGCGGGGCTGTCTGGCTTCCCCAAGCCCCAGGATCCAGGGTGGAGAAGATCAGTGACCTGCCGACAGGTCCCCTGACCCCTCGGTCCTCAGTTGATCCCCTTTCCCCAAACCTGCCTAAATCCAAGCGTGTGTGACCCTGTCTTGAGCACCTGCTATGTCCTAGGGGCTGTGAATTCAGGCGAGCGGGGTGGGGGTGGGCGAGCAGTGGGAGCTGGAGGAGGCATCCGGAGGCTTCCAGGAGGTGGTGCTGAGCGGGCAGCAGCTCTTCCTTTCTGCTCACACGCTTCCCAGAGCCTCTGGGGTTGTGGGGAGCGGTCAGCCTGGGTGGGGCCTTGCTGGGGAGTTGTGAACAGGTCCCTGGCCTTCCAGAAATTTGAGTCTAGAGGGTGAGCCAAGTAGCAAACTAGTTGCCAAATAAATGAATCTGTAATTGCAGCTGTGATCAGGGCTCCGAGGGAGAGGCGTGGGGTGCAGCGGAATCCTGAAGGAAGCATGTAGGAGTTGGCCAGACATGGAGCTAGGGGCAGGGCTTACCAGGCAGCGGGAAGGGCATGTGCAAAGGCCCTGAGGTGAGGAGTGTGCGCTGTTGTGGAGGAACAATGGGAAAGCCTGTGAGTCTGGAGCACAGAGATTTAGGGGGAGTGGATGAGAGGTGAAGTGAGGGGTGTTTGCAGCAGGGCTGGACCATGTGGGGCCAGTTGGGCCTTGGGGAGGAGTTTGGCCTTTGTCTTCCCACTGGGCTGATTGGTGTCCCCTGTGTGAACAGCCCCATGCTGGAGGCCAGGGGTACAGAGCTGGCCAATGCACCTGGCAGAAATCGATCTATGGGCTGGACTCCAAGTATTCTGTGGGGGCCTAGATCAGGTGTCAAGAGGAAGGGCATTTAAGGCTGGGCTTTGAATGTGGAATAGGAGTTCACTGGCAGGAAGGCAGGAGAGAGTGAGAGCCAGGGGTTGGGGAAGTGCACTGCAGGGTGGCTGGAGGCTGGGAGCGAGTTAGGGAGCCGGGAGGGCTCAGCTGGAGACCAAAGTGTGGTCAGGGCTCACAAGTCAGACTGGTCTGGGTTCAAGTTCTGACCATCTCCACTTGTGTGTCTTTGGGTCATTCACTGTATCTTTCTGAGACTTAGTTTCCTTGTCTTGAGAATGGGGACGATATCTCCCTATCAGGTGAGGGTCGAAGGAGGGCTGTATGCCCAGTGCCTGGGGCCAGTAGGTCCTCCGGAAGTGGGACCTGCCTTGTGTGGTGCTACCCAGGCAGGTCGGTTTGTCCCCTGTGGCCAGCTGTGTGGCAAAGGCTTTGAGTGGGTGATCTCACTGAGTCTGAAGGGGCTGCTCTGGCCAGAACTAGCCTAGGAAAGGGTGTTGGCAGCAAAGCTGTCTATGTGCTGGGTGATCTGAGTCCTGCCCTGCCCTCTCTGTGCAAGGAGGCTGCCCTGGAGAGAGCCCTGTCGGTCTAGCTTAGGCCAGCTTTTGAAAGCCTGCCTTAGGTGAGCTTGGTCCATTTTCTGGATGTAAATACTAAGACCCAGAGGGGAGAAGCTGCTTGCCTAGGGTCTCCCAGATGCCAAGTGACAAGGTGAACTGAGGCTGGAGGACTCTGGAGGGCTCGTGTCCCTACCCGCCTTGGAGCCACTTCAAAGGGCCTCCCCTGCCCTGGGCCTGTTGACCAGAGCCTCATTTCCTGCCTTGGTCCAGCAAGTGGCCCCGCTCCTCTATCTTCCGTTGGGTTCCCACAGCCCTTTACTTCCCCTCCGCTGCTCCCTCCCCCTTATCTCCATGGTAAATAGCTCTGGTTTCCACTTGAGCCCCTGGGGGAGCACTTCCTCTGGGGTGCCTCAGTTTCCTCATCTGTGAAGGGGGACAAGATGAGTCATGACTCCCAGGATGTCCCAAGAGGACTGAAATAAAGTGTTTAGCCCACATTAACTCGATCAATAGGGGTCGGGAGGAGCCAGACGTGGACTCGAGTCCTTCCTTCTCTGGCAGCTGACACCCCCTTCCTGTGACTCAGTTTCTGAAGCTGTAAAATGGGCATAGGGCGTGCACCTAGTAGGGCCAAGGGGAGGACGGGGTGCGGCTGTACCGTAGGCCTCACCTGCTGGCTGGCTCTGTGTCCCTGTTTCTGGGGAGGTGACCCGATAGATGCCTCCGCTGTGTTCAAGGCCCCGCTCCCAGCTGTGTGTCCAAAGGCAGGTCACTTAGCCCCTCTGGACTTCAGCCTCTGCACACCTCCCTGTGGGGATTAAATCAGCCAACGGCTTCCAGTGGCTTGATCTACTGGATGCTCAGTAAAAGTGACGTTTTTCTCCCTTCTCCTCCCTCATGGGGGCTCAGACATTACCCGTTCTTGGGATGGCCCAGGGCTCAAGCTCCCCAGACCTGGGTTGCTGTGTGGAGGAACGTTCTGAGGCCCAGTCTTGGCTTCATGGGAAAGAGTGCTGTGATAGACTAGTAATGTCTGCACAGAGGGTTAGAGGGCCTTGTACACGTGCCGGGAGTTCGTCATTCCTCATGTATTCTGACCTTCTCTTTTCACAGATGGGAAATTGAGGCCAGAAAGACCCAGGACGTATTATCCAAGCTGGCAGAAAAATGCACATCTCTTGTCTTTTGATCCAGGGCTGTCCCCAGCCAGCCAGCCTGCCCCTTCCCCCAGTACAGCCTCCGGGGAGTGGAGTCAAGGGGTGGATGATCGGGGAAGATCCCCGAGCTGGGAGCCAGAACCCCCATTTCCCCACTCCTTGCTGTGGGATCTTGAGCAAGTGACGTCCCCCCAACTTGGACCCCAGTCCCTCGCCTCCCCTTGGAACTACCCAGAGAATTCTACAGTGAGAAGCCAGAGGGGAGGAGAAGCTACATGGTCTTGGCTGAGCGTCTTCCTTCTCTGATCCTCAGTTTCCTCCTCTGTATGGTGAGGGCTCCTCCCTCCTGGAGGCTGTGTGACCGGGATCCTC
This sequence comes from Equus przewalskii, assembly GCF_037783145.1. Classification (NCBI taxonomy): domain Eukaryota; kingdom Metazoa; phylum Chordata; class Mammalia; order Perissodactyla; family Equidae; genus Equus; species Equus przewalskii. The sequence goes on from NC_091851.1 coordinate 27,604,061, forward strand.
GCTGGGAAGTTCTCTGGGGCCGGCCCGGCTGAGTCCTCTCTGATGCCCGTGTGGGGATGGAGAGGTCGGAGGGGCTGAGGAGCTGCTGAGAGACCGTGGGAATGGTTCCTTCCAACCCTCTGACTCGCGGAGCTGCGAGGCCGGAGCAGGCAGACTCCCAGTGCTGGGGGAGGGAAGTCGGAGTGGGGTGGGGAAACTTGGCCTCCTCCGTCAAGGTCTGATTATCGTCTCTTGGGCTGCTTGGTCCCAATCTGTGGCCTTGACTTTTACCCTGCCTGATGTTGATGTCCTCACATTATGCCCTCCCCAGCCCGGTCATAGCAAGCTGACCCATTTCATCCCTTGCCCCGTCACGGGGTGGGCAGACCTTTTGTTCCCATGACACAGAAGAGGAAACTGAAGCTCAGAGAGGTCAAGGGCTGGGGCCACAATCACACAGCCCAGTGAAGTGTGAGCCCAGCCTTCTGGCTGCTCTGTGATTTGTGGCAGCTGGTTCCCACTGAGTTTGCCCCTGGCCTGGCTGAAGTCGTTCCCCAGCTTTGTGGTGGGTGGGGTGCTGGGGGACCTGACTCTGGGCTTCCAGCTCTGACTGATGGAGCTCCCCTGGGCTCTGGAGTACAGGCAGCCTCCAGGGAACCCCCAGCTCCTAGGACGGGCACGTCAGGGCTGCTCAGTGGATGGTCATGGCATACGGGGAGTGGAAACGGCAAGGCCTTTGGAGCCACTTGGTTCTGGGTTCAGATCCTGGCTCTGCCACTTGTTTACTGTGTGTGATTGTGGGAAAATGATTACTCTGAGCCTCAGTTTCCCCGTTAGTGAAATGGAGATGACAGTGCCAGTACCAGCTTTGACAAGGTCATGTGAGGCTCTGATGAACTACTGTGTGTCTGCTCTGGCGCGGGGCCTGCACACAGTAGGTGCTTAATATTTCTGAGTGCCTGCGATGAGGAAGGGACTTCCCTGACGAGGCGGGAATTCTGAGCCTCTGCAGCCCAGTTGGTCTGGGAATCCCTGGGGCTGCGACTGGACACCTGTGTCCGTGGCAGGCGTGTCCCGTGGGGCGGGGCTGAAGGCGAGGTTAACTAGAGACAGACGAGTTTGGTGGCCGGATCGATTGCAAGCCGCCAACTCTGTCCAGCCTCCCTGAGCCCAGCGCCCGCCTCAGCCTTGCCCACCGGACTTGTCCCGGCCTCCCGGGGCCCTAATCCCTGGCGTCCAAGGCCCCCTCGCTGAGTGCGTCCATCTCTCCAAGGGTGGCCACCGACCGAGCGCTGGGTTCTTGGCCTCTTTGCCCACTTGGCCTGAGACGCGGGAGCTGTTACTGCCTTCGGGTTTTTGACAGGCAGCCGAGGCTCAGAGAGAGGCAGGGGTGGGCCCGGGCTCCGCAGCAGGGCTCCTGGAGGTGCTGTAGGTCGGGGCCAGAGCTCTTCCCTCTGCCCACCCTGGTCACCGCCCACATTTCCCTTCGCCTCAGGTGGTCCCTTGGCCTTCCTGAATCGTCGGCTGTCTTCCTGCTGTGCCGGGTGGTCCAGCCGCCGTGCCTTTGCCTCTGCAGGTCCCACTGCCTAGCAGGCCCTCCCTCTCAGTGCCCTTCGAGTGGCTGAGATGCCGGTGCCTCCAGAAGGCTTTTCCTGCCCACCCTCTCTGCTGCAGTCTGGGTCCATCCTTCCTCCTCTGCAGCCCCGTGGTTCCTTTTCTGCCCTCCCTCATGGCTCTGACACATTCTGCCTTGGATGGCAAGTCGTAGGATTCCTTTTGCCTCTAAGGGAGTACAGTGTTAATCATTACTCCCAAGGGCGCTGCACTTTACAGTTTACAAAGCACTTTCTTCGATCGCCTCTGAGCATCCCCAGGCAGGGCTGGGAGGGAGACAGACCGTCACAATAATCTTCATGTGGTGGATAAGGAAACAGGCCTCAAGTCAGGGTCGTTCCAGACGCTCTCAGTGCCTGAGCAGGTGGAACTGAACCTCCCCCCATGAGCCCCCAGTCTCCCCAGGGAGGAGCCCCTCTCTCAGAGGCCCTTGAAAGCCTTGACTTATTGTCAAAAGGGAGATCTGGAGATTCAGAGAGGTGAAGTGACTTGCCTGAGGCCACACAGCCGGGAAGGCTGGCAGAGCTGGGAGGGCTCCTTCTAGGAATCAGAGAGGAGGCAGTTCATGCCCACCTTCCTGTCCTTTCTGAGTGGAGAATCAGAGACAACCAAGATCTGGAAGGAAGGATGAGCCCCAGTGGACCAGCCTCGGAGCCCGTCAGTGGTCATCCGTTCCTCTAGCCCGTGCTTGAGTCCTTGCTCAGTGCCAGGTGAACAGTTGTGTCCGATGTCACAGCCTCCCTGTGGGGTGGCACTTCTGGCTCCACTTCACCAAAGACGAAACCGAGGCTCAGAGAAGCAGAGGGACTTGCCCAAGGCCACCCAGTGCGTGGGTTTGGACCCAGAGCCTCCTGGACACCGTAGGCTGACCCACCTCATCCAGGCTGGGCCCTTCTCTGCCTCCCGTCTGACCCCTGACCCTCATCCAGCCCCTCCCAGCATTCTTTTCAGGGCAGTGTGAGGCCCAGAGACTGCTCTGGGAAGCCGTCCCGGCCCCCGGGGTGCTTCTCCTCTGTCTCCAGCTGCTGTCGCCCCCCAGCTGTGTGACTTTGGTGAGTCAGTTTAACCTTTCTGTGCCTCAGTTTCCCCATCTGAAAAATGGGCCTAGTGGCAGTATCCACATCATGGGCTTGCTCCAAGGATCAGGTGGGGTGTTGTGCACTACTCTGTCAGGCTTCTGGGTGCCCTGTGGCTGCTGGCACCCAGGACCCACCACATTGCCTGGTCCCCTGCCTCCTTTGCTGTGTGCCCTGGGCAGATGGCTTCTCTATTTGAGCCTCAGTTTCCTCATCTGTGAGATGGGAGCAGGAGTCTTTTCCTCATAGGGCTGTTGGGAAGACTTGATAAACTCTCTCCCCACGAATGCCCACCCGTGCCAGGCTTGTGGAAGCGTCCAGCCACTGGTCACGGTTACAGGATGGGCAGGGTTCTGACCGACAGGAAGAGGGAAGAGCATTGCAGGCAGACGACCCACGTGAGCAAAGGCTCGTAGCTTGGAGCACCCCACAGCTGGGTGGGGTAAGTGGAAGGGGACCCTGCACCTCCAGGGTTGGGACGGACCCTCGGGAGGGGCAGGGTGTCAGCGCCGGGTGCCGTTCTGGTGACCGCTTTGCCCTCCAGACTTGAAGTTTCCTTTCGAAGCCTTGGGAGCAGCCACCTGCCCCCTGTACCCGCCCCCCTCCCCCGGCAGGTGTTCCCGAAGGCCCTGGAACCAGATGAGCCGCAGTTCTATTTGGGGACGATTCCGCTGTTCCCGTTTCTCTCCTGTGCCCTAGTTTTAGAAACGACGTGGGTTTGGTTACCAGTTGGCCATTTCGGAGAGCACCCCCCCACCCGTACCTTAGCTCTGTGGGCATCACGGGCAGAGCAGGGCTCTGTGCTGCCGCTGGGAGGGCTCCTGGCCTCCACCCCGGCCTCTCTGGGCCGGGAGTTGGCAGCTAGACGCTTGATTTCCTGCTGGCGATGTCTGGGCCTTGTGCTGGGAGCTGGGGACCCCAAAGATGCACTCTGGGAGCAGCCTGTACCCTGGGGGAGCCAGACACAGACCCTGGTCATTGCCCTGCCACGGGGTGGGTGCCATGTGTACTGTGGCAGCCCATTACAGTGCCAGAGAGCTTCCCAGAGGAGGGGCTAGCTGGCCTGAATCTTAAAGGGTGACAGGTGCTCACGAGGGAAGAAGGGCGAGGGCATGCCAGGAGGAAGGGACAGCAGAGCAAAGATCTGGAGGCAGGAAGTGGCCTGGTGAGTGTGGGCGTGGCCTGGGGAGGTGGGGGCTGCAGGCCATGTGCAAGGTAGTTGGGAATGGACTAGGTGGGTTAGGGGAGGCCTCAAATCCTCATCAGGGTGCTCAGCCTCTTACCTGGGGCTCGGGGGGCAGGGCAGGCCTGCTGAAGGTGTGACAAAGAGAAGGGTCAGACCTGGCTCAGGCGCTCGATTGCTCTTGCTGAGCGAAGGCAGCCCACAGCGGCTGGGGTTCCAGAGAGGGACCAAGGACAGAAGGGAGGAGCTGTTCTGGGGCCTTGGAGGGCGTGGGTGAGGGAACGCTTCCTGGAGGAAGTGGTGTGTGTGACATACCTGGAAGGATGGAATAGTTCTCTTGGGGGCAGGTGGGCCTTGAGCAAGGGCCTGAAGATGCGTGTGAGCAGCTCCTCTTGTTGGAGCTCGGAGGGCGGTCGAATTTTGACCTGAAAGGTGGCTGGTGCCCCGAGTGGAGGACCCCGAGTGCCCGCTCAGGGAGTCTCCGTGCTGTCCTCGGGCAGTGAGGAGAGACCGCGGGGCGGGACTGTGGGTAGCGCCTGGCTCAGGGTAGGTGCCCCCTGGCAGTGTGCCTTTGAGGAGGTGGCCCTGGTAGCTGCGCTGAGAGCAGATGGGCCTGGAGAGAAGGGGGGCGCCGGCCAGGCAAACAGCGGGGCTGGGATGGATGGGAATGGCCCCCTGGTCTGCCTGCCATCCATCCTTTCCCTGCAGACGCCGCCTGGCAGGAAGTGGTGGAGACGTGTTGGGGCCTGGCCGGCGGATCCCGAAGGCCCTGGGGCATGGGCTGGGCGTGGGCCGAGGGCTCCCGGTTCAGGCCCAGCCTCCATCCCTTGTTGGGGAACCCTCGGGGAAGGACCAGGCGTGGTTGCCCACCCGGGCCTCCAGAAAGGCCCCTCCACCCTCCTGAACCCAGAGGGTCTGTTCTCCAGACAGGGTGAGTGCCGGCTGGGCCTGGGTTTCAATCCTCGCTTTGTTCCTTGCTGGCTGGGAGACCTTGGCTGAGTAACTTTGCCTTCTGAGCCTATTTCCCCATCTGCAAAAATGGGGTCACCCTAGAGCCCCCTCGCAGGACTCCCAGGGAGGATTAATGAGATTTTAGGGGGCCGTGCCCCACACTGCGCCAGCCCTGGGATCTGACTTTGGAGCTGTTGGCCTGGCCTGACCGGGGGTGCTGGGACCTGCTGGGCGGCTGGGGGGCGGCTTCCGATCTGCCCCAGGCTCTCAGCGCTGAGGACAAAGCTCCTTTGTGGTGGGACAGATGGAGCCTGGGAGCCCCCCTGTTCCGGGACCAGAGGGCGGCCTGCCCACTCCCCCGTCCCCAGATCTCCCGGGGGAAGGAGCTTTCTTGGACTGAGGATGGGGAATGAAAGTCGGGTTGTGCAGGCAGAGAGGCTGGGCTGCCTGCAGCTGCTCAGGCCAGAGCCTGGCTGGTGAGCTCTGGCGGACCCTTCCCTTCTCTGGGCCACCTTCTCTGGGCTCCGGGCATCCCTGGCAAGTCCCAGGCCCACTGTGTGTGCCCATCCATCCATCCATCCCTTTGTTAACTCATTCAGTAGTTACCAGGTCCCCACTCCAGGCTCGGCCCTGTGCTGTTGGCCAGTGTCCATTCTGACCGGATGGATGCCCAAGCATGCTGCCTTTTAACTGTTTTGAATGTGACACTCTCTGCAGAGCATTCAGCTGAGAGTGAGACAGAAGCGGCCCCTGTCTTCATCAGACATGTACTCACACAGTGAGCTATGTCATCAGAGCTGTGGTCCATGCTCAGAGAAGTTGAAGGTCCTCACCTGGGCCGGGGGAGATCAGAGAGGCCCTCTGTGAGCAGGGGGCTTTTGAGATGAGACTCAGACAGAGAGCAGAGTTGGCTGGGTGTGTTGCCATTTGAACACGTGGACGGGAAAGGCCTCTCTGAACGGGTGACGTTGGAGTAAAGCCCCTGAAGGAAGGGAGCGAGTGAGGCTGCAGATGTCTAGGGGAAGTACGCTCTGGTGGAGGGAACAGCAAGGGCAAAGGCCCTGAGGCAGGGCTGTACTGGGTTCTCAGGGAACGGAGAGGTGGCCAGTGTGGGCAGAGCAGAATGAGTGAAGGGGGTGGGGCTGTAGAGTCCATCGTAGGCACTTGGAGGCCCTGTGAGGACTTTGTCCTTTGGCTTGAAGTGTAGCGGCTGTGAGAGCTGTTGACCAGGGGTGATGGGTTCAGAAAGGTTCTCTGCCCTAGTCGGCCAGCCTGGAGGAGGTGGCTGGGCCTGCAGGAGGGGTGGCCATGGTGGGAGGGAAGAAAGTGGATTCAGGCCGTGTCTGGAGAGGGGACTGAGAGGGCTCGGAACTGGAGTAGGTGGGGCTGGAAGGAGTCATCCTTCCTCCGTCGGGCGGCTGGGGATGCGGGGCTGAGTGCCCCCCAGAAACCGCTGGGGGCTTCCGGTTCCTGCTCCCTTCCCACCCCCAGTCCATCTGGAGGTATACAGGCCCCCGGCTTCTTTGCCTTGTCCTGAGGGCCAGACCAAGTCCTCTGTTCCTGCGGCCTTCAACGATGGCACACCTCAGGCCAGACTGGCAGGATGCCACCCATTTTACAGAGGAGGAAACTGAGGCTCAGAGCAGGACACCCGCTGCCCGGGCTGCACGATGGGGCGGGGGTGGGGCTTGGCCTCTCAGGACTCGGGGGTTATGGATTTAGGGAATATGGACCCCGCCCCCAAATTCCAGCTAAGGATCCCAGGGTGTAACTGAGGTTGCTTCCTGCCCTGAACGGAGGCTGCCCAGTGTGACCTCAGCGGTGGGACCGGGGGCTGGGACTCGAACTTGTCCCCAGAGCTGGGCTTTGGGACGGGGCCGCATTCTGACTGGCCTCTTCTCGATCGCTCAGCACCTTGGATTGAAGCATGCTCAGTGCCACTTTCCACCTGGGGAAACTGAGTCCAGAAGGGCACAGGACTGGCGCACGGCTGAGCAGCAGCTTGGGACAAGGCAGGTTTACACCAGGTCACCCGCTGGCTTGCCCTGCTCCAGCGCCACCCACCTGGTGGCCTTGCCCGTCCCTCTGGGCTTCCAGGCTGTGGACAGGTCCTGGCGGGAAGGGGTCCTGCCCCCACAGTGCAGGTCGGGGCCTGGGGTCTGGAAAGGGGTCCCCTTCCTGCCCAGGAAGAAACCCGAGAGCCGCAGGGGCTGGGCTTGGTGGGGGCGCTGTGGTCCATTTGCGTAGCCTTTGCCCCTCTCCCGCCCGGGCTGCAGGTCCTGTCCCCACCTCTCTGCCGGTGCCAGCCTGAGCCTGCAGCACCCGCCCCGCCCCGGCCACACTGGCAGAGCTGGTTTGAGGCCTGCCAGCCCCGAGCCTCTTCGCACCATGAACACGGGACCAGACATGTCCTGGCTGCCCTGGCCCCCGGATGGCCCCTGGCTCACTCTTCGCTCACTCCTTGCTCACTCAGCAAGCATCCCTGGCACCTGGTCCGTGCCTGAGCCCGCGCCGGGTGGGGCTCGGGTCCTTGAGTTGTTTCAGACTCGCACGCTGCCCTGTGTCAGTCAGGGTGGAACGTGCCAGGCGGTGGTAGGAGAGCACAGTGGTTGGGGCATGGGCTATGGGGCTGGACAGACCCAGGACTGAGGCCCGTACCTCTTCTTCTTGTGGGGCCCTGGGTGGGACCCATTCATCTGTCCCTCTGTTCCTCCCTCTGTCCATCCTTCCCTTCCTCCCCCTTCTCTCCCTCTGCCCACCCCTCCGCCCCTCCCTCCGCAAATATTTACTGAGCACTGCTGCGTGCCAGGCGATGTTCTAGAGGCTGGAGATACGGCAGAGCACCGGCCAGATGGAGTCCCTGCTCCTCCAGGGCTGACGTTCTAGCGGGGAGACACAAACACCACAAACAGGGAAGCCACCCATGGGTCTGCGAGAATGTGATGAGGGCCCGGCTCAGATGTCAAGGGGACGGGTTGGGTGCTGGCTGGGCCCTGGAGGGTGGGCTGCCGTTAGAGAGGGTGGCCCAGGAAGGCCTCCCCCAGAGGCTTGCCTCCAAGGACGGGAGGAGTCTCGTTGCTCCTCTGGGGAAGGAAATCCAGGTGGAGGGAACGGCCAGCGCAAAGACCCTAACGTAAGGGCAGGTTGGCATGTTGGAGGAACAGCAGGGAGGCCAGGGGAACAGAGTGAGCGAGGGGGAGAGTGGCGGGAGAGAAGGGCAGAAGGACTGAGGGGCAGAACAGGGAGGGCCTGGACCATTCCAATGTCACCTTTGACCCCGCGTGAGGTGGGGGCCGGCAGAGGGTTCCGTGCATGTGGCTGCTGTGGGGAGAACAGACCGAGGGGGTGAGGGTGGAGGCAGAGGACCAGCGAGAGGAGGGAGCCGTAATGCTTTGCCCAGGCTGGGGGTCGTTGGTGGGAGGGGGAAGGGTTCACACATTAATTTTGCATTATTTCACTTAATCTTCCTTTTTAAACTCTTCGTTATGGAGGCCTGTGGGTATAGTGACCCCCATGAACCCATGACTGAGCCCAAAGCACCACCAACACGCGGCCTGTCCTGCCCGCTCCCCACCTGTCCGTGTCACCCCCATCCCGGCCATGTGAGAGCACATCCTGCACATCCTACTTTATGTGTAAATCTTTCAGGGTGCATCTCCGAAAGATAAGGACTTGTGTCGGGAAAACAGCCACAGAAACACGATCCACCAATAATTCCTCAATATCAGCAGTCCCCTCCTCCCTCAGGTATATTTTGGGGTGGAGCCGATGTCTGGGCCTCCCTCTCTTTGCCGTAAAGGGAGGCTCACGATGGCCCCTCCTCCCAGGCTGTTGTGAGATGACCCAGGTAAGACGCTGAGCCTAGGGCCTGGCACACAGTAGGTGCTCAACAAATAACAGCTGCTACTCTTACTGATTGATGGCCAGCACATCTGGCACATTTGCTATGGTCTGGGCTCTGTTCTAAGCATTGCACACATGTGATTCATTTGATCCTCACAACAATCCTTGGAGGTAGGTTATTATTTTTATCCCTATTTTATAGGTAAGGAAACAGAGGCACAGAGAAGCAGAGTAACTTTTCCGAGGCCACACAGCCAGGAAGGGTCAGAGCTTGGTTTTGAACCCAGGCAGTCCAGCTCTTGATCCCAATGTGATGGGAGCTATGTGGACCCAGATAAAGAGGGGTACCTCTCACAGCTGGGGACAGGCAAGGTCAGGTACCGCCTGTGGTCAGGCCCAAAGGGCACGCTGGAGTTCACGGGGGCGCAGGGGCAGGGGACGCGGGTGGCAAAGCTTCAGGGGAGGGAACAGCACATGCAAGGGACTGGAGGCTAGGGGCTAATTCCAAGTTGAAGGGAGGGTCAAGGGGTGGGGAGAGGGCAGTGTGCAGCAGGCCCCCCTCCACCCTGGGCCTTGATTCTGTGAGCAGTGGCAGGGGCGGCCATCTTGCTGACCGCTGTCCCCACCCTCGGGCCCCGATGCCCTCTCCTGTTTCGTGGAGGAGGAAAGGCAGGGCTGGGCCTTCCCGAGGCCACACATCCAGGGGAGGTGCCCTGTGGGCTTCGAGAGTGGGGTGCAGGGGTCAAGCTCAGGGCTGACTTTCTGGGGGGTCCAGGCCACTGGGCACAGCTGCCCACTGTGTCCCGGGAGGGAGTCACCTCACGGGCGTGGGCAGGAGGAGGTGGCACTGTGTGTTCCCGGAGCAGAGCGGCAGCCGGAGCTGCTGGCAGGAAGCAGCGGGCGCTGTGGGCAGGGGCTGGCTGGCGGCTGTCCCCCCAAGGCCCACCAGCCATCAGCTGTGGGGGGCGCAGCCAGTGGCCCAGGAGAGAGGACCTTGGAGAGGCTGGAGGGAGCAGAGTGTGTCACCTCAGTGTCCCCGTGGCCACCCCCTGGTACTAGGGGTCTGCTGAGGAGTCCTTGGCATGCCAGGACTGTGCAGGTGCAGACGCCGAGGCCGAGAGGGGGTGTGACTTGCCTGAGGTCACACAGGGCCTGCCACTCAGCCCCGGGGTGGCCAGCCCTCAGCAGGCGGGGCCAGGTGGCACCTGGCGGGGTCCCTGAGGCCTGCCTGGTCTGTAGGTCATTTGGGGCCAGCATCCGCTCTTCTGCCTCCTCCGCGGCCCAGTGTTCTTGGGCCGGGTGTCCCGGGAATCTCATCCTCGATCCCAGCACCCACACCCTCATTTGGGGGCCGCCCTTCGCCTTGGTGTGTGACCTGGGGTGGGGCAGCCCCTCTCTGAGCCTCAGCTTCCTCGCCTGTGAAGAGGGATGGCTCACAAGGCTCCCTGAGATGGGGCTGTGGCCTCCTGGCCTGTGAGCCGCCTGGCCTGGCCTCTGGGTGGAAGCTGGAGCGGGGTCGGGGGTCAGTGAAGACTGCCAGCCCTGCCGACCTCCCTGGCCCGAGGTGCTCCCATGGGCAGGAGGACCCAGCAGCCCCCTTCCAGTGACTCCCTCTTGGGCTCGGGCCTTGGTGGAGGGCGATGGTGGGAGGTGGGCGTGGGGAAGACCAGGCCGCCCACTGTGTGCCTGTCTTCTCCCCATTTGCTGCTGGGGAAACTGAGGCTGCAGGACTTAAACTGACCTGGCTCCCTTGCCTTTCTCTGATCCACCTCTGGGCCTTTGCCCCAGCTGTCCCTTCTTTCTGGATCACACTTCCCTTCCCTCTTCTCAAACTGCCCAGACTTTGGACCTCAGCTGAGATGTCTCCTCCTCTGGGAAGCCCACCATGGTTTTGTGTCCCCTTTGGCCCTTCCAGCCCTCTGGAACTGGCGATCACTGTGCTCTGAAAGGATGGCTGTGGGATGAAGGCTCAGTAACCTGACACCACCCCGCCCAGCACGCTCACGGGCCTAGGGAAACCTTCATGGCCCTCCCTCTCAGTTTTTCAGGCCTTTCTGACCTAAATTGTTGGACAGATCCCTCTCAGGGCCTCTGTCAAACCTCCTCACATCTGGGCCAAAGGCCAGCAGTGACCCAGTTAAGCTGGAACCCATGCAGTCCAGACCTCTCATTCGATAACCCCCTGCACATCTGACCTTCCTGCCTCGGGGCCTTTGCACGTGCTGGGTCCACCTCCTGGGCTGCCCTCCCCATGCTTCCTTGCAGGTGCAGTGGGGAGAGGACGGGCTTTGTTATCTCTTGGATCTGGGTTGGCATCCCGGCTCTCAACTTCCTGGCTGGGGGAGTGTCCTGGAGCCCCCATGTCCTCATGTGTGAAATGAGTGTGGCACAGCTCACTGCAGGGCTTGTTGGGAGCATTGAAAGGGTAGCGTGAACCTCAGGTAGGGGGACGTGGGGGGAAGTGTGGGGCTCCACAGCCCGTCAGCATGCTCCCATTCCGCCCCCCGGCCTGCACTGGAGCAGCTGGCGCAGTTGAGTTCTGAGGAGGGGCTGAGTTGGCTCTGGACACTGCCAGGGACAGCCCAGCCACAAGCTCCTTCCTTGGGCCTTCCCGGCGGCCCCAGGGGACAGCCCCCCTTTAGGGAGAAGCTCAGAGGGAGAGGGACTTGCCACTCAGCTAAGAGATCTTAGTCCCATCATTTAACCTGTTCAGGCCTCAGTTTCCTCATCTGTGAAATGGGCTAATGAGAATGGCACATAGTAGGTGCTAAGTAAACCTTGGCTGTCTCTCCTGTCCTCATGCATGTCACCATCTTTGTTCCGGTCCCGACTCTGCAGCACGAGTCTCTTCTCTGTTCCAAAACCACTCGTGGAAAAGCACCCAGGTGCCCAGCTGATTCTTTGGAGTCTGAAGGCAAAAGGGGAGTCGGGCAGCCCCCTGCCGCCCGCCCGTGGGGAGCTGCCTTCTCGTGGGAGGCAGAGGGGAAGCGGGGAGGGTGCGGCCTCAGCTTCGCCCTCTGGGAACGGCGTGCTGGTGCTGGTGCTGGTGCTGCCCGCAGGGCTGCTGTGGGGACGGGGCGTCAGCTGGGGACCCAGCCTGGAGGCTCATGGGGTCACCTGATCCTTTTTCGGCTGCGGGGCCTCGGGCGGGCCGCTTGCCCTGCCCTGGCCTCCGTCCCCTTATGGACCCGGGCCTGGCCGGGGGTGGCGGAGTCCCTGGTGGAAGGACGCCCTCCAGAGTGCGGCTGGGCCCGGGGCCGCGGGGAGAGGGGCTGGCCGTGGCCCGGGGTCGGGAGAGCCAGGACCCCCAGGACCCCCAGCCGCTCTCTTGGGTGGGGGCCTGGGCACCTGACTTGGCTTCTCCGAGCCTCTCCCGTCCCCTCCCCCAAGAGACGGCCGAAGGTCGCCGTGTTGTAGGTCCCGGGTGAGAACAGGGGTGCACAGTGACAGCAGAGAGAGGAGCGTCAGCAGCCATCGTGAAGGCTCGCGAGCTTGCCTCTGCGCCTGCCTGGGCTGACTGGCGTCTCCACGGGCCCCAAGGACACTTTGGTCACTTGCCCGGAGTCTCCCATGGGCCGCAGCGGGGCGCCCGGCCACGGTGCTCTGCCTGCCTGCTGGAGCGGGAGCCTGCCGGGGTGGCTGGCTGCCACTGGGCCCGTCCCTCCCACTGCCACCTCCCTCCTCCGCCCCACACAACCTCCACCGCCCGCTCTGCCCGTCCCCAGTGGGGCCGCTGTTATCAGGAGACATTCCTGGACTGGCTGAGAACAGCTCCCACCTTGGGCCCTTCTGAGAGGGGGTGTGTTTGCTGATATAGCCGGTGACTCCCTTGGGGGACGGGCCCTGGGGCCTGGGGCTGCAGAGCCCAGACCGTCCGAGTCTGCCTGCTGATGTTGTCTCTTATGAGCTGTGTGACCTCAGGCAAGCAACTTGACATCTCTGTGCCTCACTGTTCTCATCTATGGGGCTGACCACATAGGGCTGCAGGGGGTTCGCCTGGGCTCACACATGTAGTGTACTTTTTAGCATGATGCCTGGCACACCAGAGTCTCTCTCCCTGTCAACTAGCTGTTGTTATCACCTGAGAACCAACTGTCCCTCCTCTTTGTGGGGCCCCCAGTTTAGATGGCATCTCTGTCCACCTTCTGATGAGCACACATCAGGAGGGCCCCTGTGGGACCAGGAGAGGGTGGAGCCGAGAGAGGCTGTTTTCAGAAGTTGAGACCCTGCTGTGTGACCTTAGGCACCCCCTCTCCCTCTCTGAGCCTCCTTTTCTTGGTCTGCTCTGTGAGCACTTGGACCTGGGTGAGGCTCTGCCCCAGTCTCTCGTTGTCTCCATCACTACCCTTTCTGTAATTCCTGCCTTGGCTGGTCAGCCCCTTGGCTTCTGTCTCTTTCTCCCTCTCAGTGCCTGGTGCGCAGTGGGTGCTCAGTGACGCTTTGTTGAAGGGGCCGAATGCAGGGCAATCAAGGGAATGCCCAGGGCTGCCCTACTGCCAGGCCTTCACTGGCACGGCTCCCTTGGCCTGGAGCGCTGGCCCCGGTCATCCCTACTTGTGGAACTCCTTCTCGTCCTTGAAGCCCTTCTCTGGTGCCGCCTCTCCCAGGAAGCCTCCCCAGCCTCTCGCAGTGGGAGGGGACTGCTGGTGCGTGGACCACTGGGTCCAAGGCTCTCTGGCGGCACCTGTTCCATCTGCCTTGGTGTACAGAGTGACACATTAATACCCGACAAGGACCGTGCACTTACCAGGAGCCAGGCACAGGGGGAGCCTGGGTGTGTGCTGTCTTATTTAATCCTCCGCAACAACCTTGCGAGGTAGATTTTATTTTCCTTCCCTTTGCAGAACACGGACGCTCAGAGAAGGGAAGCGATTTGCCCAGCTATGAGAGAGCGAGCCAGGAGGTGAAACCAGGTAAGCTGGCTGTTTTTCTTAAAAGAGAAAGAAAACCATTAACACACACACAGAGTGAAAAATAATTCAAACGGTGCAAAAGAGGACAGGGAGAAGTCAGTCTCTCTTGCGTCCAGGTCCCCTTGCCAGAGGAAGCCCCTGGGAGAAGTTTCGGTGTGTCCTCCCAGGGAGATCCAGGCGTATATAAGCGTGTATGTTGACACATTTTTTAAAAAAGTGAATGGTAGCATGTAGTACATCCTGGTCTACACCTGGCTGCTTTCTCTTGACAGAGTCCCTTGGAGACCCTTTTATGCTGCTCCTTTCTTTTTCATGGGTGCGTAGTATTCCACTGTGTGGACAAAGACCAAGCTTTATTTAATTAGCAAAGAATACTTTGGTTGTTTCCAGTCTTTCTCTTATAATAGACAGTTCTATGATGAATAGCCTCATTCATATGCTGACTGTTCACGTGTGAGGATACCTCTAGGATCAGCCCCAAATTGCAGGGTCAGAGGGCACATGCAGGTGTAATTTTGGTTGTAAGGTGGAGGCTGGGCTGACGTACCCACATGCCACACCCTCTGGTTCCCCCCACTCTCACCAGCACAGGTTGCTGTAGAATTTTGAGATCTTTGCTAATCTGAGAGATGGACAGTGGCCTCTGGTGTAGTTTTCTTTTTTAATATCACAGCTTTACTGAGATATAAAATTTATTTATCTATATAATTTGAAAAAATTTATCTATACGATTCATCTACCATATAATTCACCCACTTAAAATGTACAGTTGAATGGTTTTTAGTGTTTAGTGTATTCCCAGACTTGTGCAACCATCCCCACAGTCGATTTTAGAGCATTTGCATTACCCGAAAAGAAACCGCATGCCCATTAGTCACTCCCACTTGCCCTGGGACCTCCCTCCCGCAGCCCCAGGCAGCAACTAACTTACTTTCTGTCTCTACAGATTTGCCTGTTCTGGGCCTTTCCTATAAATGGACTCACACAGTATGTGGTCTTTTGCATCTGGCTTCTTTCACTTAGCATAATGTCTTCAAGCTTCATCCATGTTGTGACATGTCAGTCCTTCACTCCTTTTTCTTGCCAAATAATATTCCATTATATGGCTGTACCACATTTTATCTATCCATTCATTAATTGGTGGATGTGTGGTTGTTTCCACTTTTTGGCTATTATGAATAATGCTGCTATAAACATTCATGTATAAGTTTTTTGGGGTTTTTTTAAAGATTGGCACCTGAGCTAACAACTGTTGCCAATCTTTTTTTTCTGCTTTTTCTCCCCAAATCCCCCCAGTATATAGTTGTATTGTTTTTTTGTTGTGCGTCCTTCTAGTTGTGGCATGTCGGACGCCGCCTCAGCGTGGCCTGATGAGCGGTGCCATGTCCGCGCCCAGGATCTGAACCAGTGAAACCCTGGGCCACCGAAGCAGAGCATGTGAACTTAACCACTTGGCCACGGGGCGGGCTCCTCATGTATAAGTCTTTGTGTGGACATACTTCTTATCTCTTGGGTGGATACCGAGGAGCAGAACTGGATCAGATGGTAACTATGTTTAACCTTCTGAGAAAGTGCCCAATCCTTTTCCAGACCAGCTATACCATTTTACATTCCCACTGGCAATGTATGAAGTTTGCAGTTTCTCTACATCCTTGCCAGCAACTTGTTGTTATCTGTCTTTTTAATTACAGCCCTCCTAATGGGCGTGAAGTGGTTTCTCATTGTGGTTTTGATTTGCATTTCCCTGATGACTAATGATGTTGAGCATCTTTTCATGCAGTTATTGGCCGTTTCTGTATCTTCTTTGGAGAAATATCTATTCAAACCCTTTGCCCATCTTTTAATTGGGTTGATTGTCTTTTTGTTGTTGGGTTGTAAGAGTTCATTATCTGTTCCAGATAGAAGTCCCTTATCAGATATATGGTTTGCAAATATTTTCTCCCATTCTGTGGATTCTTTTTACTGTCTTGATGGTGTCTTTTGGAGCACAAAAGTTTTTCATTTTGATGAAGTTCAGTTACTCCATTTTCTCTTTTGTTGCTTGTGCTCTAGGTGTCATATCTAAGAAACGTTGTGATCCAAGCTTGCAAAATTTGTGCCTAGATTTTCTTAAAATAATTTCTTGGTTTTCCTTGTATATTTAGGCTTGTGATCCATTTTGAGTTAATTTTTGTGTGGGGTTTAGGAAGGCTTCTAGTTTCCTTCTTTTGTATGTCTGTATCCAGTTGTCCCCGCACCGTTTGTTGAAAAGGCTGTTCTTTCTCCGTTGAATTGTATTGGCACCCTTGTCAAAAATCAGTTGTTCATAAAGGTGTGGGTTTATTTATGGACTCTCAGTTCTGTCCCACTGATTTACAAGTCTGTCCTCATACCAGGACCACACTGTCTTGATTACCAGAGCGTTGCAGCAAGTTTTGAAATTGAGAAGTGTGCACCTTCAAACTTTGTTTTCTTTTTCAAGATGGTTTTGGCTACTCTGGGCCCCTTGACTTTTCATATGAATTTTAGGGTCAGTTTGTCAGTTTTTGCAAAGAAGCTAGCTGGGATTTTGATAGGGATTGTGTTAAATCTGTAGATCAGTTTGGGGAGTATTGCCATCTTAGCAGTTTTCAGTCTTCCGGTCCATGAACATGGGATGTCTTTCCATTTATTTAAATCTTTTATTTCTTTCAACAACTTTTGTGGTTTTCAGAGTGTAATTTTTGCATTTCTTTTGTTAATCATATTCTTTTTTTTTTTTTATGAGGAAGATTAGCCCTGAGCTAACTGCTGCCAATCCTCCTCTTTTTGCTGAGGAAGACTGGCCCTGAGCTAACATCCATGCCCATCTTCCTCTACTTTATACGTGGGACGCCTGCCACAGCATGGCTTTTGCCAAGGATCATGTCATCTGCAAATAGAGAGTTTTACTCCTTCATTTCCAATCTGGATGCCATTTGTTTTATCTTCTTCCTGTATTTCCCAGGCTGGAACCTCCAGTACAATGTTGATTAGAAGGGGTGAGTGTTGCATCTTTGGCTTGTTCCTGTTCTTAGGAGGAAAGTGTTCAGTCTTGCACCATTAAATATGATGTTACTATGGGTTTTTCATAGATGCCCTTTATGAGGCTGAGGAAATTCCCTTCTATTCCTGTTTTGTTGAGTGTTTTCTTTTTTATCATGAAAGGGTGTTGGATTTTGTCAAATACTTCTTCTGCATCTATTGAGATTATTACATGGTTTTTGTCCTTTGCTCTCTTGGTATGGTGTATTACATTAGTTGACTTTCGGAGGTTAAGCCAACCTTGTATTCTTGGCATAAATCTCACTTGGTCATGATGTGAAATTCTTTTTATATGTTGCTGGATCCAGTTGGCTAGCATTCTGTTGAAGATTTTTACATCTTATGTTCATAACAGATAGCGGTCTGTAGTTTTCTTATGGTGTCGTTGGTTCTGGTGTTAGGGTAATATTGGCTTCATAGAACGAGTTGCGAAGAGTTTCCCAATGAAGGATTGTTCTTGATTCTTCTTTAAATGTTCAGTAGAATTCACCAGTGAAGCCATCTAGGCCTGGGTTTTTCTTTGTGAGAAGTTTTAAAATTACTACTTCAATCTCTTTACTTGTTTCAGCTTTATTCAGATTTTCTATTTCTTCCTAGTTTCAGTAGTTTGTGTTTGTTTTGGAATTTGTCCATTTCATCCAAGTTATCTAATTTGTTGGCCTCGCACTGTTCACAGCATCCCTTATAATATTCTTTGTTTCTGTAAGGTTTGTAGTATTGTTTTCTTTTTAATTCCTGATTTTAGTAATTTGAGTCTTCTCGCTTTTTTCTTGTTCAGTCTAGCTAAAGGTTGGTCAATTTTGTTGATCTTTTCAAGGAGCCAGCTTTTGGTTTTGTTGACTTTTCTCTATTGTTTTTTATTTTCTATTTCCCTAATTTCTGCTCTAATCTTGATTCCTTTCCTGTTATGTGCTTTAGAGTTAGTTTTCTCTTCTCTTGCTAATGTCTTAAGGTGCAAGGCTAGGTTGTTGACATCTTCTTTTTAAATATAGGCACTGAGAGCTACACTTTCCCCTTCAAGTTCTACTTCACTGTGCCCCATACATTTTGGTACGTTGTCTCCTCGTTTTCATTCATCTCAAAGTATTTTCTACGTTTTTTTGGTGATTTCTTCCTTGACTCCTTGGTTTTAGAGGAGTTATTAATTTTCACATATTTGTGATTTCCTAAATTTCTTTCTGTTATTGATTTCTGAATTCATTCCTTTTTGGTCAGAAACATACTTCGTATAATTTCACTCCTTTTACATTTATTGAGGCTTGTTTTGTGGCTTAGCGTACGGTCTGTCCTGGAAGATGCTCCATGTGCACTTGTGAAGACCGTGTGTTCTGCTGTGGTTGGTAGCGTGTGTAGTTTTAATCTGCATTCATCTTACAAGCGAGGCTGAGCATCTTGTCATGCGTTCAAGAGCCATTTGGTTTGCTGTAAACTATCTGGGGTTATTTTTCTTTTGTGAGAGCTCATTCTATATATTAAGGGAAAAAAAAACCCTTGTCTATCATATGCGTTACAAATATTTTTCCTAGTTTGTTTGCCCTTTGAATTTGTTTGTCATGTTTGTTGAGCCATGCGGACACTTCAGATTTTTATGTAGGTTGGTTTATCATTTTAAGAATGATTTTTAGGTTCTGTGCCATGTTTAGAAATACTTTTCTCACTCTGCGATTAGAGAATTTATTCTCCCCTCCCCTTTTTAGATCTTGATTGTTTTATTTTTGTGTGGTTTAAATCTGATTGATCTGGAATTTATCGGAATATGGATTGACTTTGAGATCCAGCTTTGTTTCCTGATGGCGGAGCATTCATCCCAACTCGATCTTATAAATAGTCTACCTTTTCTTCACTCATCTGAAACGCCATTTTCATTATATAGAAAATTCCCATATATTTGGGGACAATTTTTGAACCCTCTATTCTGTACCATTGATTTGTCTATTTTTGTGCTGGTACCACACAGATTTTTTTTTTTTTTTTGAGGAAGATTACCCCTGAGCTAACTGCTGCCAATCCTCCTCTTTTTGCTGAGGAAGTCTGGCCCTGAGCTAACATCCATGCCCCTCTTCCTCTACTTTATACGTGGGACGCCTGCCACAGCATGGCGTTTGCCAAGTGGTGCCCTGTCCGCACCCGGGATCTGAAGCAGTGAACCCCGGGTCACCAAGAAGCAGAACGTGTGAACTTAACCGCTGTGCCACCAGGCCGGCCCCAGTACAACACAGTTTTAAGTGCTGTGACTTTCTAGTAATTCTTACTATCTAGTTGAGCTATTTCCCCTCATTATTCTTCTTTGTAGAATTTTCCTGGCTACTTGTGTAAATTTACTTTTTTTTTTTTTTAAAGATTTTGTTTTTTCCTTTTTCTCCCCAAAGCCCCCCAGTACATAGTTGTATATTTCTCATTGTGGGTTCTTCTAGTTTTGGCATGTGGGACGCTGCCTCAGCGTGGTTCGATGAGCAGTGCCATGTCCGCACCCAGGATTCGAACCAACGAAACACTGGGCTGCCTGCAGCGGAGCGCACGAACTTAACCACTCGGCCACGGGGCCAGCCCCATTGTGTAAATTTACTTTTACTTATAAACTTTAAATGTGACTTGCCCAGTTAAAAAAAAAAAAAAAAAACTCGTTTTTTTTTGTTTGTTTTTTAAAAATATTTTTTAATTGAAATATATAAGCCTAGATATAAAACAGGATTAAAATAAATCTTTTATAAATGGATGATGTAAAATTTAGGGCAGAATTAAAGACATAAATTTAGACACCTTGTTTATTTGTCAATCTAACAGTTATCAGTTACAATAAATGTAACATTGTTTGCGCTACTGTATCAGGAGAGAAATACCTTATTGTTAGTTTTGTTGTTAATAGAGCTCCAGTGGCGCAGGGAGGGGGCACGGTCCTGCTCGGAACAGGTTTCGGCTGGCCTGGAAAGGCCTCTAGCCTCTCCCCCCCAGCCTTTGATCTTCTCTCTGGCAGCGGCTCTGTGTTAAAACTTATCTAAAGGCTCCGTTTACTTTCAGATTCCTCCCCTTCGTGTCCTACTTCCTCAGGTTTTCCGCTGTGATGCTGACGTCACACCTGTTGGGCTTTTTATTAGGATCCCAGTCAATTATTAGATTAATTTAGGAAGAATTGGTATTTTTCTAATGTTAAGCTTTCTTTGATTTTCTGATTCCTGTTGCTATCTAGATACATCGTTGATTTTTGGATTTTAACTGTTAATTCCTTTCCACTTTACTTAATTTGCTTTCTGTTTAATAGTTTTGCAGCAGATTCTCTTGGATTTCCCAGATCTGCACTGATCACATCTGCAAGTAATGATGCCCGTCTTCTCTTGTCTAATTCCGTTTTATCCCTTCTGCTTCTTTTTCTTAGCTCATTGCATTGGCGAGTATCTCAGAGCAAGGGTAACTAGTGGATGCGCCCTGCCCTTTCTGGCCTCTTTCCTGTGAGGTGGCGTTTATGGGGCTGGGTTCTCATCAGCTCCACCAGGCGTCCCTCCAGGCCTCCCTGTGTGCCAGGCACATTATAGGCGTCATCTCCTGTTTCCCGCACGAGCCCAGCTACACAAGGACAGTTGCACTGATTCCCGTTTTTGACAGGGATAGACTGAGGTCCCCTGAGGTGCCATGGCTCGGAAGTGGCAAGCAGGCATCTGAACCCAGCCTTCTGGCCCCAGGCCTATATTTTGGTGCCTCTGTGATGCTGTTTCTTCCCTGGAGGGTCCAGAGATATGGATGGTGATTTTATTAGTTGGCCTCTGACCCCTGTGTGGCCTCTGTGTCCGGGAGGCGGAGATGGTGGAGATGGTGGAGGCACCTGGGGCGGGGTGGGGGTGTCAGCACAGCGGGTGGGGTGCCAGAGGTGCATTCTGACGGCCCTCTTCTGAACTGTGAGCTTCTGACTCTGCTGCACTCCTTGCTGTGTGGCCTCAGGCAAGGTTCTGGCTTCTCTGAACTTTGGTCCCATCTGTAAAGTGAGTGCAGTTATAGTCCCCACTTCACTGTGCTGTCTGGACCATTGAGTGTCAACCGCATGCAAAGTGCTCAGCTCTGTGCACTTCAAGGCCCTGCCACCTGTTCCTCTCATCCCCTGCAATGATAACAACAACAGCAAACCGACCTGGTGTGCTGTTTATCGAGCGTTTTTTCTGTGCCTGGCACATGGACTCTCTCATTTAATTCTCAGATGTTAGGCTCATTATTAGACCCATTTTAAAGATACGGGAACTGAGAGGTGAAGGGGCTTGCCCCAGGAGATTTAGCTGGCAGGCTGTAGAGCCGGGATTTGAACCAGGCCCGAGTGGAGTCCTCACTCTCAGCTCCCGAGCTCCTGGCCTGCCCTCCACCCTCAGGAGAGGTGGAGGTGCTGTTCCTCAGAGCAGGGAAGGAAGGAGCTGTGACTGAACAACAGGCTCTTCTGGATGCCGTGAGCATCCGAGTCCCCGCGAGGGTGCCGCCCCTGCACAGGCCGGGAGGCCAGAGGGTCTGGTGGCCTCGGTATGGGGGCCGTGGGAGGGGGCGACACCCCAGCTCTGCAGCGCCCTGTGGACCCCACGAGGGCTTCCGGCCTCATCCAGAGGGCATGCTGGGAAACTCTTCCATGTTTCTTTTAAAAGTCTCATTAAAAAAAATCATGACAAAGTAATTTCTAAATGTCAAGTGATACAGTATATAAAGTAAAAAAGGGCTTCCCTTCCACACCTTTGGGATGAAACATTGTGAAGAATTTGGAATCTTTCCAGAACTTTCTCTAAACCTCTGCAGCACATGTGTGCGCGCACACACACACTAGTTTACTTTGCAGAAATAACTGTAGTTTGCGTGTGCTACGGGCCGGGCACCACACTCAGTCCCTCGCACACCCTGCCATGTTTAACCCTCCCACCAACCCCCTGACGTCGGTAGCATTATTACCCCATTTTCCAGACGAGGAAACTGAGGCCCTGAGTGGCCCAGAGGACGTTCTGCGCTGCCATCTTCCTCTTTTTATGTAACAGCGTGCCGCGAGCATCTTCTCAGGCCTCACGGAGTCCCCTTCTGTCCGCTGGACGAGCGGACGGCTGCTGATGGTGCAGCCCGTCTGATGAGCGCTGAGCTCGCCTCCGCTTGTCGGTGGGGTGTGTGCAGCAGAGGAGGCCCCAGTGTCTGCGGGGTTTACAGAGGTGCCTCTGCTGGAGGAGGGTGCATGGAGGGGCCACCCCTGCTGGGCCAGGACGACAGGGGCCTGCGGAGGGAATGGGGATGGGGGGAGGGATGCGTTTGGGGAAGATCGGGGCTAGGGGGGACCCACTCCTGAGTGACACGAGGCCGGGCAGTTCAGGGGAGATGCCAGGTGGGTTTGGCACCTGCTGGGCATGCAGTGCGGGGCACAGGCGGGGAGGTGCAGGGGCGGCCGCAGCGCAGGCCTCTGTCTGGAGCCTGCGGTCGGGAGCCTGTGGTCGGGGCCCCCTTCCTCTGGGAAGCCAGGCAGCCCCAGGACGGAGCCCCCATCACTTCCCCTCAGACCCCGAGGGTCTATCTCTGCCTCAGAGTGTGCAAGTGGCGGAAAAGATGTGGGGGGTTGGCACTCCTCCAATGGGCGACTCATGGTGACTTGGCGTTCAGGCCCGGAGGCAGAGTCCCAGCTCCAGAAAGGGGACCCGGGTCTGGGAGGGCACCTCTCCCGAGGCCACACAGCACGCCTGCAGCCCTGCAGGGACTGGACCCCACCCTGAATGTGCCGGTCCTGCCTCCAGCACCCTCTGCTTTGTTGAAGCCTGAAGTCTTGGGCTTTCTCCAGGAGCGGGGCAGGCTGCCTTACCCACTCACGCCCCATCTGCCAAGGGCATCTGGCTGTTCCGTGTGAGAGAGAGGCTCCAAGGGCGGGAGGTGGGGCCCATGAGTTCCTCCCCTGGACCCCCTGAGCAGCCTCTGATTCCTGCCTGCCCAAGGTGGTTGCCGGTCCCCACTTGTTTTCATTCTCACCCTTGCTGTGTGACCTCAGGCAAGGTCCTCAACCCCTCATCAGTAAAATAGAAACACAATTAGTGTTCACTGCCTAGACTATCATGGGGATTCCATGAGTCAATATTTGCGAAGTGCTTAGAGCAGAGCCCAGTACAAGGTCCGGGCTCTAGGAGTGTTTGAATAGGGCAGAACGATACTCGGTCTCTGCAGTGTGATATGGGAGGAAGAAAGCAGGGTGCGAACCACACGTCTGTGCTCACTGAGTCTTTCGTCTATTCTGCAAACATGTCCAGAGCAGCCGGTAAGTGCCAGGCCTGTCCTGTCCCGAGGGATATGCAGTGATCCGACCCGGTCCTGCCTGCAGGGAGCTCCTGGTCAGGGGCCCCAGGTGGCTCCCAGGTCACAGCCCTCTGTTCAGGGGACGGGGAAGGAGAGGCACCGCCTCGCCCAGGTGCTTGTCTTCCGGAGGCCGGACTGGTCCTGAGCACGTCCCGCGCTCTCCCCTCGCTGATCCTCCCAGAGCCCTACGACCTGGGTACTGTTGTTATCCTCAGCTGACAGAGGAGGAAACTGAGGCACGGGGTCCCGTACTGAGGGATTCAAACACAGGTCATCCGCCCCAGTGCTCCAGCTCTTCCACCCCCTGCCTCTCCACAGACACGTGTGCCTTGTAGAATCAGAATCAACCACAAGGACCAAAAAAGGGCAGCAAACCCCTAAATTCCACAGACCAGCCAACATTGCAGCCAGAGGCCCCGGGCCCCCGTAGCCTGGTCTTGAGGCTCTCATGCTTTTTCTGAGAGCCCCAGGGGGAGTGGTCTCCCTGCTAGCGTAAGAGCGTGGGGGCCAGGAGCTGTGCTTTTCCTCCCCCCGCCCCAGAGGGCGCATGCACCGTCTGGGTGCCAGAAGGGCCTGCAAGGTTCGGGCCAGGCCCTCCCTCTCCCTCCACGGCACATCAGCCACGAACCTTTTCTCCTGTCCTTGATTACCTCCAGTGACAGGGTGCTTACTCTTCACTATTTAGTTCATTCTAAAGAAAGTTTGGGCTCCTAGAAAGTTCTTCATTTAAAACATTTAAAACATGTATTTTTATCATTTTTCTTTCCTTTCAAAGTCCCACAAACAATTCCCTGTCAGAGCATGTGCCCTCTGAGGCGGGACCTGGCCCGTTCATCTCTGTGTCCCCCGGTAGTGACGAGCAGAGGGCCTGTGGTGGGCTGGTGCCGTGAATGCTGAAGCAGGCAGCGAGTGGGAGGGCGGGGTTGGGGTGGGGCCTCCGTCAAGCCTGGGGCTGCGGGGAGCTGGGTCAGGAGGTCCCCCGGGACGCTGGCTGTGTGAGTGCTGATGGCACCAGGACCCCGGTGGATCAGGTTGCCGTAGAAACCGGCCTTCCCTGTTGCCAGGCCCGGTGGCCTGTCCCTCGGGATGCCCTGGTGACCCTTTGGGCTATTGAGCAGGTCTCCCCAGGGCCTCCCCAGCCCCACATTCTTTGAGCTGGTTGGTCCCCAGGGAGCATGCAGGCCACGCCCCCATTGTGCAGCCGGGCAGCCCGGAGGGGACAGGGACTGGCTGAGGTTCACGGTTCAAGTGGGAGGGGGGGTCACAGCGCTGGGCTTGCTTAGGGCAAACAGTCTCGCCTGAGGCCCCAGCCAGTCAGGGGACTTTGCCCCATCCGCGGATGCCCAGAGAAGGTTCTAGATGGATTCCAGGGTCTGCTGCCTCTCCTGGAGGGTAATCTGAGCCCACCCTGCTGGTGTGTCCAGAATCGCAATATCAGTAATGAGTGATGGGGCAGAGTGACCTGCTATGTTCCGGCACTCGACCTTGCCTCCAGCAGTTATCACAATGACGCCATCATTTCCAGATGGAGAAGTGGGGCACAGAGAGGTTAGGTCTCTTGCCTGAGGTCACACAGCTGATTAGGGGCAGGGCTGGAATCAGAGCCTGGGGAGTCTGGCTTCAGAGCCCACCCTTAACCGTGTGCCATTTCAGGCCTTGCTCTTGCTCACAAAGTGCTTTGGGAGGGTTGATATTTATTTCTTTATTTCAAGTCTGGGAAGCTCTTAGCATCGGGCTTGCCAGAGTCTGAGCCTTAGAAATTGTGACCTGAGAGTCATGGCTGTGGGGGTTTCTTTTTCTAAGAAAGTGGTGTCTTCACAACAGCCCTGAGAAGTCTGCTTTATCCCTGCTTTGCAGATGACGATGCTGAGGCCCAGAGAGGGGAAGTGACTTGCCTAGGGTCACACAGTGGGGCGAGGTGGAGCAGGGCCTCTAGACCAAGACCCCTGACTCCACACCTGGTGTCTGTGCGGAGACCGCAGGCTGCTTCCCAGGCCCTCTGGGACAGCCCTGCCTCCCACCAGGTGAGCTGCCGGCCCTCAGGGCTCGGAGAGGAGGGAGCTGGGAGGGCTGGCCATGATGCGTGGGGAGACCCTGGCCAGGCCCTGACGATGGGGAAGTCGGGGGCAGGCGGGGGGCGTGGCACGGGCACCGCTGGGGAGTTTCCAACTCAGTTTTCTCTGTTCCCTGATGTCTAGACCTCCCAGACTTCTGGCTCAGAAATCTCTTAATTCTTGAATAATCACCCATTCACTCACTCACTGATTCAGCTGTTTATTGAGTACCTACTGTGTGCCACGCCCTGCACGAGGTACTGGGAGCACAGCAGTGAGCTGGACAGACAAAAGCCCGTGATTATACAATAACTGCATAATCACACTCACAAAAATAACAACTGGGCCACGTGTTATCAAGGAGAGGCACAAATGTCGGGGGCGGGGGACAAACCAGTGAAAGGATTTGGGGAACTGAAAGAGGCATGAATTCCCCGGGGAGAAGTGGTCAGGGAAGAGCGTTCAGGCAGCGGGAACAGCATGTGCAAAGGCCCTGTGGCTGGGGTGAGCTCCCAGTCATCTCTCCTTCTTCCAGCCTCCTGCTGTATCCCTGCCTTGGTTGCAGCTTTTTGCACCTTTCCTCGGCTGTTAGACAATTTCAGTCAGTCATGTGTCACTCAACAAACCCTCAGGGAACCCTCTCCTGTGTGCTGTGTGCCTGAGACAGACACATGACTCAGATACTATCCCTGCCCGCGAGGGTCAGAAACAGTGACTCAGGGCAGTGGAGGAAGTTGGGGCTTCTGATTATGAGGCGTTTCTGCTGCGCCTCGCCCTGTACGAAGGCAGCCCTTTACGGGCGCCGTCATCATTCCCATTTTCCAGATGAAGAAACTGAGGCTCTGAAAGGCTAACTCACCCACAGAGGCTCATGCCCCTCTTTGGGCCTCAGTTTCCCCGTCTGTAGGACGGGTGGGGGTGGAGGCTGTCTAGGGCGCGCAGGGTCGCGCCCTCAGCCCGGGTCCTCTCGTCCGCAGCCGGGACCATGGGCAGCAACAAAAGCAAGCCCAAGGACGCCAGCCAGCGGCGCCGCAGCCTGGAGCCGGCCGAGAGCGCGCACGGGCCCGGCGCCTTCCCCGCCGCGCAGACCCCCAGCAAGCCGGCCTCGGCGGACGGCCACCGCGGCGCCCCCGCGCCCTTCGCCCCCGCGGCCGCCGAGCCCAAGCTCTTCGGGGGCTTCAACTCCTCGGACACGGTCACGTCCCCGCAGCGGGCCGGGCCGCTGGCCGGTCAGTGTGCGCGCGCGGGGCGCTGTGTGTCCCGGGGCGGCGGCCGCCCTCTCTGGGCTGCTATTGCTCTCTCCGTCTAACGGGAAGCGTCTCTGGGCTCCCCGGCCTTGGGGACGGCGGGGAGCGCCCCGGGGGCTGTGGGCGGGGCGGGGCTTTAGTCCTAACTGGAAGAGGTGGCGCGCTCCATTCATTGCCTTTGGGGTGAGTGAGGTACGCAGTATAGAGGGGTCTAGAGATGTGGGACTGTAGGGGGAAACTGAGGCCCAGAGAGCCCGGGGCTGCTCGGGGCTGCGCGGAGCGGGGTCGGCCCGGCGGGCGGGCGGCCCGGGCCGAGGTGCGCCCCTGCGCCCTCTGCTGGCGCCTCGGGGTACGGCGGCCCCAGGCGAGGGATGCTGAGCTGCAGATGCGGTCCCGCAGACGCAGGCCTCAGGCCCTCACACACGCACACGCACACGCACACGCGCTCACACGGGGCCACACACACAGTCAGCACCTCATTCAGAGGCACGCACACAGGACACGTGCTGTGCTGGAGACACCATCACAGACGCTCAGAGACACCTCGCACATAGACACACTCAGGGACACGTGGTTGCACACCCCTAGGCACAGACACACACACACATGCGCAGATAACCTCACCCTCCCAGGTGAAGACGCACACATGTAGCCCTTCACAGACACACCCAGGACACAGCCCATGCTCATGAGAGATGCCAGCACAGACACCCACAGACTCACAGACGCACAGATGCACATACGTGCAGTGAGAACACACGGACACACAGAGACACGCTGACACGCACCCAAGCGAGACAGACAGAGCCGCAAACACCCCTACTCGTTTGTTCAGGAATATTTATGGTGCCCCTCCTGTGTGCCAGGCCTCTTCTGGTGCTGGGGACACAGCAGTGTGTAAAGAGACAGGACCCCCGTGGGGAGAGACACAAGGCAAGGTGTGTCAACCATGAGGGTGTTAGAGGAAGGAGCCAAGGGCAGGGAGGGGATCTTGGGGGATGTGTGGGTGGACCAACCGCCCCTCCGCCCGTGGTACTGGGCCCCCGTCCACCCATCCTTGGCCATGGCTGTCTGACACGCCCCGCCCCTCTCTGCAGGCGGAGTGACCACCTTTGTGGCTCTCTATGACTATGAGTCGCGCACAGAGACTGACCTCTCCTTCAAGAAGGGGGAGCGGCTCCAGATTGTCAACAACACGTGAGTGCCCCTTCCCCCTCCCCCCTGGGGACCCTGTCCCCTGGTCCCGGAGCCACTTCTGAGCGTCCCAGAGCCAGGGG
The DNA here is from genome assembly GCF_037783145.1 of Equus przewalskii. Lineage (NCBI taxonomy): Eukaryota > Metazoa > Chordata > Mammalia > Perissodactyla > Equidae > Equus > Equus przewalskii. The sequence goes on from NC_091851.1 coordinate 27,631,525, forward strand.
GCAGCGCGATGGGCAGCAGGCGGAGCTGAGCGGCGAGGCCGGCCGAGGGCCAGGGGACTGTCCTGGGGCCTGTGGGAGGACGTGGCGGGCGGGCTCTGGGGGGGCTCGTGGGCAGGGGTCTGGGTTCAGTGACAGGTCAACAGAGCACAGTGCCCCAGACCCCGGAAAGGGGCACATGGTCAGGGCAGGACTGGGCCCAGGACCCAGGGCTCCCAAAAGCAGGACCTGAAGCTGGAGGCCCTGCCCAGAGAGGTGCCCTCCTTAGTGACCTGGGGCAGTCAGTTCAGCCAGAGTCTCCAGCTGTAGGGAGAGGAGCCCACCCTGGGGTGGGGGACCCACATTGGGCACCGTGCGTGACAGGGGGCAGGATGGGGCATGGGGACGAGAGGGCGGGAGAGGGTGTGGAGGGCAGGGCGCCCTGCTGGACGTCTGGTTCACCTCCAGGGACTCCAGCCTTGCAGTGGGGCATCGTAGAGGGAAGCTGGCCTGGGGTGGGGGGCCTGCCAGGCTCTGGGCCCCTGTGGACAGAGGAGCAGGGGGAGTGAGGCTGTGAGGGTGGGTGGGGCTCCAGCCGTGGAGTGGGGTCCTTACCCCCCTCTCCCCTCCTCTTCTCTCCCTGCCAGGGGTGCAGCGGGGTTGGGGTACACTGCCTGTCCTGGGCGTGGGCTGGGGTTCGTTCTGGCAGGAGCTCTGACAGGGCGGGGCAGGGCTCTGCTCCTGCGTGTTCCTCCTTGGGTGGCAGTTGCTGTCCCCCGACCCTGGCCTCAGGGACCCTCTCCCCCAGTCCTGGCCCTGCTTGCTCCCTCCAGCCCTCTCAGCTTCTCCCTCTCTCTGCTTCTCTCTCGCTGGCCCTTAGGAGGAAGGTGGATGTCAGGTGTGTACACACTTCATGGGCGGCGGGCTGGGGGGCACTTGGCTGGTGGGGGTGGGCTGCTGTCTGCATGTGCTCTCACGGCCGCATCCCTGTCTGTGCTCACTGGCTCCCTCGGCTGCACCCCTCCAGCTTCCCCAGCTTGTGTCCCCCACCCTAGTCCCGACATAACCCCAGGCCGAGAATGGGGAGGGTCCTCCCATTGCCCCTTTCACTCTCCGTCACCGCCTCCCCACCCCTCCCCTCCCTGTCCTGACCCCTCAGACCACACTGAGTGCCAGCTGCATGCACGGTCCGGGGCTGGGCCTGCCGAGGCCTGGGGGGAGGTGACCTTGTCCCTGCCCTCCTGGAGCCGAGTGGGGCCAGGGTCAGCTCAGGCGTGGCCTCTGCTGTGTGCCTCCCTCCGGTGGTGACCACAGGGACCAGAAGGTTCCAGCAGGTCCCTGAAGGAGGAACAGTAAAGTCACGTGCAGGTGGAGGTGGGGGAAGGCAATCTCTCACAGCTGGGCGGCTTGGAAGGGCAGGAAGATTCTAGAGGGGAGAGTAGACTTGATCCCTGAGTGTCCTTGGAGGCCTGGCTGGGGAGTTGGGACATCTCCACCTTCTCTGAGGGTGTCTTGCTTGCTCATGCCGCACTGCCCTCATGCATGCTGTTCCCTCTGCCTGAAACGCCCTTTCTCCCATCTCTGCCTGGCAGACTCCTATTCATCCCTCAAGATCCGGCTCAGGACTGCCTTCTTTGTGAGGCAAAAGGAAAAAGAGTTTCCTTGTATTTACTGAGCTGCAATCCGGCCAGGGCTGTGGTAATGGGGGAGGAGCTATCTCCATTTTGCAAATGAAGAAACTGAGGCTCAGAGATGTGAAGGCCCTTGCCCAAGGTCACACAGCTACCAAGTAGCAACGCCAGCATTGGAGCTTGGGCAGCGGCTCTCTCCCTCCCTTAAGCTGCTCTCCCTGAGGGAGGGGCTTTCCCAACTTTCCGCCCCGTGTGTCCAGTCCCAGTGCCCCTCTGGTTCTCTTAAGGTTCCAGCTGTTGGCATCTGCCTCCCCCAAACTGGGAGCCCCCTGAGGGCACCTCTCGGGTCTGCCACGTTTCTGGGTGCCCATATCCCCTGTTGCTCAGCACGGCGGGGGGTGGGGGAGGGATGCCCAGCTGGCGCTGGTGCACGCGGTGCGTGAACAGTAATGACAGCCACCGTTTGCGGTGCTCTGTGTGCGCCCGGTCTGTGCTGAGAGCTGCGAGGGGCATCCCCACAGCCTCGGGAAATGCAAACGCTCACTTGCTCCATTTTACAGGTGAGGAAACTGAGGCCCAGAGAGGTGAAATGACTTCCTCGAGGTCACACAGCTAGGGGTGGCAGAGCTGGGAAGAGCAGGCAGGCCCAGACCCAGGGCCCTTGTGGGAGGGGTTCAGCGGAGTGCACAGGAGCCAGGAGGAGGGGAGGGTGCAGGGGGCTGGAGGCTGGAGGTGTGGGGAATGTCCACCAGCCACGGTGGGAAGGGCGTCTCTGGCTGGGGTTCCAGCTGGAGCAAAGGCCTGGCGGGAGGAAACATCGATTCTGCCCCGTTTACCCAGTCGGAGGGCAGCCCTCATTCCCTCTCTTGTCCGGCTCCTTCCCTTCCTTCTTCCCGCCTTCCAGGCTGGGCAGGGCGTGTCTGGCCAGGCCTGGGGCTGCCCGAGGGCAGCAGGGGATGGAGTCCCGTCCCGGAAACCCTTGGGTGGCAGGAGGCCCCTGAGTGGAGGGGGTGGATGGGAGCCCTCCCCACATCGCAACCTCAGCTGCTCCTTTGCCTGAGGCGTCAGTGGTGGTGGGGTTGGGGGCTGGCCTTAGAGGAGGGACAGAGAGATGGGGACGCTTACTGGCAGGGAGGCCCCCTAAATTTGAGATGCTCAGGTCTCACACCTCGCCCAGGGCCCACCTGCATTGCTCAGGGCCCGTTGTTGTTTACCCCCCATAGGAGGGAGGGACTTTCTGAGTCTAGCCTGGGGCTGGGCCGGGGGTCCGGGGAGCTGGGGAGTTTAAGGATGAGCCCGTCTCTCGTCGGGGTTCCGCTGGGTTGGGGCCCTCACAGTGGCCGCCCTGGAGACCCTGCTCCCCGGAGCTTCATGCCAGATGGCCGTGGGTCCTAGAATCCTGGGGGCTGCGAGGTCCTGGGTCCGAGGAAGCTACTGGGCTGGGACGTCCGACTGCCCTGAGCCGCCTGCCCTGGCGCTGGAGTCTCCAGGAGCCGGAAACCTCTGGGTCTGACTCTGGGCTGCTTCCTGAACTGCCCCGCCCTCCCGCCCGGATTCCAGTAGCTTCTCTGGGGAAGCTCTCCAGAGGCAGGGCTGATCTCTGCCCCCTTGCCCTGGGGGCTCCAGTCCCACTCCCCGCCCTCCTCACCTGGCCCGCCCTGGCCTCCCTCCGCCTGCCTTCCCCCCACCGCCATGTGCCTAGGCCTCAGGGCTCAGACTGACCGCCTGGGCTGTGCCCGCTGTCCCCCCCGCCTGCCATCCCCAGCATGCTCCTCTGACTCGTCCCAGCAGCCCCAGTGAGTGAAATCTTCCCCCATCTGGCCTGGCTTGCCAGGTGCCGAAGCTGCCACACCACCATCCACATCCCAGCTTGGCTGGCGCAAGGATTAGGCTCTGAAAAGAGGCTTGTGGGGCTCAGAGAGGTGCAGTCAGTAGCCTAAGGTCGCACAGCTGGTGAAAGGAGCTGGGATGGAAACTCGTAGCTCGGGGACTCCTGGTCCAGTGCTTTCTCCTCTGGCCGCACGGGGGCAGGCGGGGGTCGGGCAGGAATGTGTGTGATTCCCTTCCTGCCCTTCTTCCTGCCCAACTGATGGGGACCAGGCCTGAGGGAAGGTGCCAGATGCAGTAAATCTGCTGAACCAGGTAGCTTAATGCGTCTGTTCCTTCCGACACTGGGCTCGGGCTGGTGTCCCTGCCGCACTGGACTGATCTGGGAAGCTGTGGAATGCCTCATGAGGGTGAAGTCCCTGTCCTTGGCAGAGCCAGCTCAGCCATCCGAGGCAGGTGTGAGCCTCCCAGACCATTGACGTGGGAAAATGGGGCCTGATGGCTCCATTTCACAGGTGGGCAAACTGAGGCTCAGATGCTAATCACAGTAATTAGCTTACCCGATGCCAGCTTGATGCTGACTGGTTTACACACTGCCTGCAAGGGAGAGTCTGTGAATGTTATCTCCTTCTTATAGATGAGGAAACTAAGACTCAGAGAGGGTAGGGTCCTTGCCCAAGGTCACACAGCAAATCCTTATTGGAGACTGAGCTGCTTTGGCTTTTATGAACATTTT